>NC_080693.1:17074602-18324602 GCF_030445035.2 Dasypus novemcinctus | reverse complement strand
CTGAATAAAGTTCATACTACTTTTTGTGGCCGATCTCATTTTATATTTATGTAATTGGCCTTGAATATCTTTCTGACTTCTGGCTTAATAAACTTCAGACACACTGACCTTCTACCTATTTCCCAACTATCTCCCTCCTGAGAACTTTTATACTTTCTACACATCCTGCCTGGGTTGCTCTGTCTCCAGGTCTTCAATAGGTTGATCCTTCCAGGTGTCCAGCCCTCAGCTCAGAGGTCACTGCATAGAGGCTTTCCATGGCTGAGAGATCTAAAGAAGCCTCTTCCCTCTTTTCCTCCTCCCCCCACTGACATCATCCAGTTCGTTTTCCTCATAACACTTGACACCATCTGAACTTATCTTATTTATTTCCATGTTTACTTGGCAATTGTGTCTTCCTGATAGAATTTACGTTTCATAAAAGTACCTTGTTTGTTGTGTTTTCTTCTTTATCTCTGGCAAATAAAAATATGATTTATGGTAAGGTGCTCAAAAATATTTGTAAAGAAAGGAATGAAGGATAAAAGGACAGAAAAGGAGGAAGGATGGGAAGGAGGGAGGAAAGAGAGCAAGAGTAGAAGGAAGGATCCATATCTTTGAAATCTTTTGCTTAAAACAATACTACTTCTTATTAACAAATACTGGAGGAGCACCTATTTTGCACAGACAAGTCTTGTGCAAACTACTGAGGACAGAAAAGAATCTTATGCCATGTCCCTTCAGGGAAACTTGACCTTGAATTAACTTATCAGAATTCTTTCCAACTACTTAGAAGTCAAGTGCCAAGGAGGGAAAGGAAGGGGAGAGAACTGCATCGGAGCAGCAGCTGTGGGAGGAGCACTGGGGTCTCTGGGACACAAAAGGTGGGAGGTTGGTTGACAGGGGATGAGAAAGGAGAGTATAAAGGTCTGTTGCCCAAGTTTGCAAATGGTTTACCAGTTTCGTGTAGAGCCAGCAGAAGTACAGAGTGGAAGTAAGTATCTACAGATGTAATTCTCAATGGACATCTTTGAAAAGTGAGATAGATATTTTTCCTGATCTCTGGAGAGAGTCCTAAAGGCCACATACTATAAGACATCAGTAAGAAACCTCTTTCCCTCACAGCTTTAGAAGCACAGCCCCTAGGAGCTTTAGGTACCCCGTGATGCCACCTTTCTCTCCAGATGGAAGCAGGTGGTGTTGGGGTCGAAGAACCTAACTGTAAAACACAAGGACAGGAGATGTGTTTAAATAGGGTGCCAGGCTCTTTTGATGGGACAGAACAACTTGTGTTGCTTGAATATAAAGAAAAACTAGAGAAAAATTCCAGTGGAATCCCTAGCCCACCACACCACAGGAATCTCGGTTCACTTTACTTCTTAGGATGTTTCTATAACACTTTCCATTTGATCAAGGAAGAACAGATTGGGTTTGAGTTGGACTCGGTCTCCCATTCCAGGCAGGCCAGGCTCATGTGTCTTTCTCAGAGAAAATAATTCTGTATCTTTAGGGTATATAAACCCCAAAAGGGAGAGACTGCAGAGAAAGCAGATTCGAAGAATGAAGTAATGAAATAAATTTAAGGAAAGCAAACTTTGGGCCAAAGATGAAAGGCCTTCTTCATTGTGAAATTCTGTTAGAATATGTAATACTCATTCTCTCAAGAAGAGAAGCCCAATTCCTTACATTATTTAACAGGAGAGAGAACAAAGAACTGGAGAACATACATTGATCCCTCTTCAGCCCCTGAGAGGATAGGAAAAATGACCTAATGGTTATTCCCTATCTCGAATTTACAAGATAATTTGAATCTGAAAACATTAGGAAATAATGAACCCAAGTGTCCCCTTAGCAAGATAGCTGATGGGCTGTTGCCCTCGCCTCTCCCAGCAGCTTGATGTGGAAGGGAGGAGAATTGGGCTCTCTCGACCCCCAGCTGGTACTCCATGCCCCATGCAGGAAGCCACTAGACTTTGGCTCAAACCTGGACCCATCCAGGGTGCCTAGAAGAGGACCCCAACATCCCAGAGCTGGGGAAGCCAAGAGTCTCCTCTGACCCAGGCAATTCAGGGAGTGGCTAAGAAACAAAGCTGCCTAGAGATGAGAAATAGGGGAGAAGGCATGGGGACAATGCTTTAGTCTTGTACCTCAAAAGTCACAGGTCAAGTTTTTTTGCTGGAGAGAAAACTCTATCTTCCTGCTCTCAGGGCAGAGCAAAAGTCACATAGGAAATCCAAGTTCACCTGGGGCATAGTCGTGGAATCTCAGACCCCGGAGGATCCCCAGTGTTTTCCTAGTGCCACTTCCTCCAGGCCTCCAATTTTGAAGGGAGCTGTGTGCCCTCGAAAGGGGAATTAAGGGAAATTCTGGGAACGGCATCACAGGGGGCTGGTACCCACTGAGCCTGCAACAGTGTTCCTGGGAGTTCAGTGAAGGAACTGGCCCTGTTGTGAAGTGTGTGCAAGGAGGTAGACGGGGAATGGGAGGGATTGGAAAAACCTGAACAACGTGGAACTGCGTTTGTAAACTTTCCTAATTTGTATTCAGGCTGCGTGTCACTTTTTCTTTTCTGCCAGGAGGGTAAAGTGTATGCTCTTTAAAGGTTTTGCTGTTGTGTGGGATTGGAGAGGAGCTAGGAGAGGGCAAAATAATTTGGAGATACCATTTTCCATCTTTGTACCCCAGTATTTAGCACAGCGTCCAGTCCCTAGAATTCATTTGGTCAACCGTGAGTATTCACAGAGAAAAGTTTCCCCAGCCTAGTTTGGGAACAGAAACGCTGCTTGCCGGGGTGACAGTGGTGTAGATTTAAGCCAAACCTTTGAGACAGGCACAAGATATGTGCCTTCCACCTGGGATTGACAGAGCAAGACTGTCTCAGTCACTCAACCGAGAGGGAGTCATCTCAGGGGTTCAGAGTCCAGCGGGATAAGGGCTGGGATTTTGCTGTGGTCAAGCACATCTGAGTTTAGGTTGGATGACTAAGAAATAAAGGTATCTTGGGGGCTGAGGCCTGGTGGCTCTGACCAACTAGCAGGAATTCTGGGGTGTTCCCTGCAGCCCATGCAGCACAAGCTAAGCAAAGGCTCCTGTGCAGGTGCCTCTCGGTCTCTCCTTCCAAAACTGCGCACTTTGAAGGGAGAAAAACCCCCACCCCTGCAGGAAGATGTCCATTCTGCAGACAGGCCTTTGGGAGTTTGGCTTCAGCTAGGGGGGAGGGGGATGCGTGAAGGCCTCATCTTTCTTTGCCTGGAGGGATTAAGATGCTCTATTGTCCCTGGGCACGGTGGCCCCAGCATTTGCATACACCGAGTCCCTGGGGCTGGGAAAGGGGACGCAGGCTGCACCTGCTGCCCAGGCTTCTGAGGGTTGACCCCAGGCAGACCTTCCAGGTAATTCCATTTGGGGCATCAGAGATGCAGAGCTCTTAGCTTGGGAATGGAATAACGACTTGAGGAAGGGACCTATCCGGGGGATGGCTGGAAGTGGTCAGAGGTCTGGGGGAAGAACGGCCTTTGAATCCTTGGCATTCTTTTAAGCAGGCTTTTATTTGGAGAGCCTTCCAACCTCCTAAGCCTTATTGAACTTGAAAAGCTACAAGCTTCCTTTCTTTCGCAAGACCCTCTGGCCTTTTCGCTTATCTCTTTCATCAAAGCCTTTGTTAGGGGCTGCAAGAGTGGGAGCTGCCGATTGCGGGAGGCGGCAGGATCATAATACAGATGTAAAAATGGCAGCACAAAGGGTCCAACATCCCCCCTTTTCCCCACGTCCCCACCCCAGGAGGAGGGTGGGAGAGCCCAGTGTCCCTCTCAGAGGATTTGGGCCAGACTTGCTTCTCTGCATAAATAACATTTTTCTTTTTAATTTACAAATCACTTGCACTTACAGATTGCACTTTATTGCTCAAAACAACGAAACTTGCCATTTTCCAGATGAAGAGACAGAGTCTTGCCCGTAAGACACGAGGAGACATGACCATTTAGCGTGTGGCCTGGGCCAAACCCTAGAGTTCAGCTTCTACATTTGCTTTTTGTCTGCACTAAAATCAAGGAAAGGAGTTTTAGGGCAAGTTTTCCTGAGGCATTCTTTTTAAGGGCGACTATGCAAATGTGCTCAATGTATATATTGCAGATAATCTTGACCTTGGAATATTTTGATTGCAAACTAAGGAAAAGAATATATTGAGGTAGCTAGAGCCTCATGCTGGGGCATAAACTACACCCTACACCCTAAGAAGTATTACATAAACTACACCCTAAGAAGTATTAGCAAATGAATGGTTTCATTCAGGTTTCAAGGATGCTCCCAATGAACTGGACAGGGAGGCTTCACCAGCTGGTGTACCCACCACCACCCCTTAGCCCTTTGCTCCCCTTGCGATTGCCCCCTTCCCAAGACCCATTTCTCTGCACTCTACAGTTCTTGTTATTTGCTCTCCAAAATAACCCCGGGCAATTGTTAGTTAGTTGACCTCATTTTAAAGTCATTGGGTTTTAGCCCCCTGTGGTCTCTCACAGTTATTTGAATTTAGAACTTTTTAAAGAAATTGGGGTATAATTTACATACAATAAAGTGACCCTTTAAAAATGTACAAATGCGTGGAGTTTTATAATCAAGATATAGGACAGACTGGTCCATCCCCCAAGTGCCCCCATGCCCTCTTGCCTCTGTCAACCACTGATCTGTTTTCAGTCCTTAGAGATGATGGATAGTTTTATGTGTCATTTTGCCTTGGTTATGGTGTCCAGTTGTTTGGTCAAATATTGGTCTAGATGTTGCTGTAAGCCAGTTTCTTAAAACAAATCTCTGTATCTTATGTATCTATATATCTACATCTACATCTACATCTCTGTGTCTTCATTTTCATCCACATCTACTTCTGGCTATATGGTCAGTTTAGTTTCTCTGGAGAACCTTGACAAATACACTATAGGTTTGCTTTTTCTAGAATGTCATAATGATGGAGTCTTAGAGCATTAGCCTTTTGAGCTTTTTGAACTTACCTTCTTTCACTTTACATAACGCTTTTGAGATATATCCATGTTGTAGTGTGGGTCAACTGTTCATTGTTTTTTATTGCTGACTAGTATTCCATTGTATGGATACACAACACTTTATCTATTCATCAGTTGAAGGGTATTTGGGTTGTTTCCAAATTTTAGAAATTTTGAAAATAAGTCACTATAAACATTTATACCTAGGTTTTTGTGGGGGAATATGTTTTTATTTCTCTTGGTTAATACCCAGAAGGGGGATTGCTGGACCATATGACAAGTGTATGTTTAACTTTATAAGAAACAACCAAACTGCTTTCCAAAGCGTCTGTACCATTGCTATATTCTTAGCAGCAATACTCGAGAGTTTCAGGGTCTCCACAACCTAGTATTGACTTTTATTATTGTCATTGTTATTGTTATTTTTCCAGTCTAACAGGTATGCAGTGGATCTCATTATGTTTTAACTTATATTTCCCTAAAGACTAATGGTGTTGAATTTAAACTTTTAATTATAATTTATGGAATGGAATTCTATTATCTAGTTCAGGAGTTTGAGGTACACTGGATGGTCAGTATACCTCAGTGCTGATCCTACAATCTACTCAATTGCTTAATTCAGAAGCTTGGGGTCATTCTTGACAATTACCTTCCCAGAACATCTAAACCACCATAAAGTTTTATAGATTTTACCCCTACATGCCCCTTCCAAGGTTAAAGTCTTTTTTTTTTTTTTCCTTTTTCTGGTGACCTGAGCTGAATCACAGTCCTAGGTTCTAGGTCAAAGACTTTCCAATACCCTCCTTGGTTTTTTGCCCAGCCCCATGCCCTGACCTTGGCTTCCATAATTCTTCACACCAATGAAGAAAAGATTAAGGAAAGATCTAAGCAAGGTCAAAATCAAGCCAAAGGAAATCCTTCTTTCTCAGTTAAGACCTACTTGCTTATGTCTGCCATCCTTACCTTCTCTCCCACGTTTTATCACACTTTCTTTTTCTCAGAAGATTACTAAAGACTTGCTCAATTCAGAAACTTAGAAATCGGTTTATCTTTTTTTGTTTCCAACGTTCTCTTTTTAAGATTCTGAAGCATACAAAAAAAGTTGGGAGAATGGAATAAGGAGCACTGTAAAATTGCCACCATATTTGCTTGATCTCTCCTTGTATTTGTTGCTGAAACATTTTAAAGTAGGCTGCTGGCATGGTGTCTGTTCATGCCTTAATACTTGAGCATGATTCTCCTAAGAATAGATACTCTCATAAATTCTGCAATTTGATTATCATAGTTAAGAAAATTAACACAAATTCCCTAATGTCACTTAACACTAGTCCATATGCAAGATTCTCCAAATGTCTTTTTTTACAATGATCCAGGAACCAAAGTCCACGCATTTGTTGTTACAGCTTTCACTCTGTTGTAATCTAGAACACTTCCCCTAACTTTTTGTTTTCTTACTTTGAATCTTTTTTAACAGAACAGAAGGTATCCCTTGTGATGGGATGGGTATACTTATGAGGTATTCTTGAAAAATGCATAACTTTAATCCAAATACTTTCAGTTTGAAGTAAATAAAGGGACAGTGAAAAGTCAAATGATGCCAGAATGAAACAACCTGACAAACTAAGAATTTGGGACTCTCTACAAGACAACTGGTCTGTTCTCTTTTAAAAAAATATTATGATAAAATCATAATAAAATATAAGCAAAACATCAACAAAATGATATATCGAACTATCGCAATGAGTTGCTATTTCAAATCCAAACTTTATGACATGATTTCTTTTCCTAAACTCTCATTTTATATTCATGTCTCTTTTCTCTTACACCAAAATCATTGGTTCCTAATAATACTGAGATATATACTACTTGGTTTTTCCTCCACTCCATATAAACAATAAAAATTATTGAACAAAATTTAAGATTTCTTTATAGTTACTGTTCTTATTTTCCCACTTATACAGAAAGTAGTGTACTAGATGCCCTAAACTGCACATTGCTTTTTCACTTAGCCACGTTTCCAGAAAATCACTCCTTATTGATACCTAGAGCTCTTCCCCATTCTTCCTCATGACTGCATCTCCAGCCTTGAGGTAGGGGTACTATAATTTATTCAACCAGTGCCCTAGTGGTGAGTATTTGAGACTATCTCCAATTGTACATGATAAAAAATATCCAGGTAATAGCACATTTTAAAATCTGATAGAGCTGTCTATTCCCCTCAACCCTGTTGTTATTTGGGGTATTCCTGGCTACTCTTTCTTATTTATGTTTTTATAAAAAAATCTTCCCAATCATCTCTTTAGTTTGGGAATGGGGAACGTTATGTGGGGGAGGTTAATGTGTTGCTATTTTATTGGAGTCATTTCAAATGTACATCAAATTGGGAGACGCAGCATATTTATCACATGGAGTCATTCTCACTAAGAACATACGATGTCTTTCCATTTGCTCAAGCCTACAGTTGTGTGCTCCAAGAGATTTTAAATATTTTCCACATGTAAATTTCTTGTTGTGTTCACTTGTAGGAATTTCAACTTTTTAAAAATGCATTTCCTTTTTTTTAAACCACCCCCCCTTGTTGCTTTTTTTTGCTTCTATCTGCTCTTTGTTCCATTTGCTATGCATTCTTCTGTGTTCGTATTTATTTACTTTTATTTCCCCTCCTCCAATGCAGCTTGCTTGCTGTCTGCTCTCTGTGTCCATTCACTGTGCGTTCTTCTGTGTTTTTGCTCGTCTCCTTCTTTTGTTGCATCACCTTGCTGAGTCAGTGCTCTGTGGAGCCTGCAGGTCAGTGGCTCTCCGCAGCGTGCGGGCGAGCCTGCCTTCACAAGGAGGCCCCAGGATGCGAACCCAGGGCCTCCCATATGGTAGACAGGAGCCCAACTGATTGAGCCACAGCTTTTTCTCAGAATTTTAACTTTTGAATAGCCATTTCAACTATGGAGCTCTTTATTTTGTCATCCAATCATACCTAATAGTCAAATATTTGACCTATAGGCAAATAAAATCTCCATTTGAGTTAAGTGTCACCTAAAGTCTATAAACACAATCTGCCTAATATGCCACAATGGTGTCTTCATATAAGGGTCTTGTTTCATTTCTAATTTAATCCTCAAAGCATCCTTGTGAGGTCAGTTTTCCATGCTTCTTAATGTCAGAGCTCTTGGTAGTATGAATGGTGCTTTAGCTGAGAAGGTCATTGACAAAAAAGTGCTGAACCCCCCTACCTAGCTGAACTTGAGAGTCCATTTTTCTTGGGCAGCCCTGGGCCCATATGAGACAAACCTGTCTTAAAGTTTTGCTTACTTGATTCTGATTTAAACCAGGCCAGAGACAAAACCAAACCAAACCTTCCTGTAGCCCAGCTTTTCATATTATTCTCTTATTTTCATCTCCTCCCCAACACCCCACAACACAGCAAACCTCACCCTTTGTCATGTGCTGTCCTTATGAGTGCTTGTGTCTGGTGGCCCACCCACAACTACTATGGTCCCAGCTTTACTAGAAACACCTCCCTCATGTGGAGCATCAGAAGCTCAGCAGATGATCCCCCACCCCCCACCCCAAATACAAAGAGTCTACGTGCAGCCCGCAGAAAGAGGAGGGGTCTGCGGTGTCACTCAGTGACACTGCAAGTGAGCAAATGCAGCCTGTGGCTTTGCTTATTCCTGGGGTCACCATGAGCTGAGATCCCTAATCTTGAGCAAAGAGCCAAGAGCACTTCCCCTCAAGAGCATCCACTTCACAGATGACAAAAATGAGGCACGGGGATGTTTCCTATTTTTCCCCAGTCATGCAAGGCCCATCTGGTTTGGTCACTAAAGCAAGCTGCTTCTCAGGGGAATTGCAGCCCCTCCGTGGACAGGGCATCTCAGCTGGCTCTGAAGGCTCCTAATGTCTTATTAATTCTGTTTTCTCCTTCCCAAACAACCTCGGGAAAGCTCTACTGCTGCGCCCTTCAGGTCCCCAAAGGGAATAGTTTAATAATTCCAGCTGCCGGATGAATGCCTTCTCTGTCTCGGGTAGAAGGTCGTGGCGCACAGGACTTCGGTTGCTCATGAGCATCTGCACACACCCAGGTACACACACCCGTGTGCACTCACGCATGCGTGTACACCTGCACCTGCTGGGTGGGTGCTCACCGCTGTTTCCAAGTCCAGCCCCAGGCCAAAGACCCCGCCTTGCTTTCCATGTCCCTTTTCCCTGAGTGTCTTTTTGGCTCCTCCCAGGATCATTTATCAAAACCTCCTTTGTTCCTTCCAGCCCCGCCTCAGTGCTTTCTCTCACACCTGGAAGGTCATCCTGGACATGGGCTTTCTCTGGCTTTTTGCTGCCACCTTGAAAGATTTCCTGTCACCTCCCCCAGGGAGCCCTCCTTTCCCAATTACAGGGATGATGCATCTGCCCCAGGCTTCACCCCCCCTTCCCCCGCCCCCTACCCCGTCAGGGCTTGTCCAAACTGGAAACTCCTATTTATTTCTTACAATTGCCATTAAGTTCTCCTCACTGTACTAGCCTGGACTTCATAAACTCCTGTCACCAGTTAGAGAAATGAGGTGTCTCATGTATCCCTTTCAGCAAGAACTCAGGATTTGTCAAAGTTGAACCATTAAAATAAGGTCATTAAAAAAAAAAATCTCAGGTGCTGAAGCAGACCATTTCCGGCCACAGAGTCAAATAGCTGCACAGGTATAAATGATGCCAGACTATATTTAGACTCATGGAAAGTTTTTATTCTGTAGGATTAAAAAAAATTTATTTTCTGCATCAGAGTTTGGGGGCACTGGGGATGAGGGAAGAAGGGGAGAACACAGGAAATTTAAAGGATTATGGAATTTGAAATGTATGGGGAAGACATGTAACTTCCCTGAATCAAAGCAGAAGGCAGTGACTGGAAGTTAAATTAAATGGACCACCTGCAGAAAAGGGCCAGAGGAAAAACACCCCGTTGGCACAAATAGAAACCACACATTTCTAAAAGCTTCCGTCAGCGAATCATTAAACCTGCGGTGCCTCGAGATTCGGGTTTGGGGTATCTTGGCAATCAGAGCGGGAAGATTGCCAAAGCACATGCGTCCAGGCTGAACGCTCACTTTGCAATTTCTGGCAGACACCTTTCCTCCTGCGTAAAAGATCTGGTGAGTGTTAAGGAAGAAAAGTGCTGGTGTCAAAAGAAAGAAAGCCATTCGCAGTTCCACCGTGAAGCTGTGCGCTCACACTGGTTTATTTTTTGAGCGCCAGGGGCAATTTCCACACCAAAGCAAACATCCTTGAGATGAAAGACGAACGAGACCACTCTGCTGGCCATGTCCACCCATTAACAAAAATTATTTGTGCTGTCGAGTCTATTCTACGGTTTTTAAATGTACTTACTGCCTTTACAGGTTGGAATGGGTATGACCCCTCTTTTGTAAACAAGATGGCTGAATGTCAGAGAGTTTAAATCATTTTCCAAGGATTTATTACTAATAGTGATGCCTAGTATTGACTAAATAGTATGCGAAGAATGGCTCTAATTTCAAGGTCTTTAACCCCCTCCCTCAGTTCACCCGTTCTCCACGCGGCACTCACTGTGATCTTAAAAGTCCATTGCAACGTGTGACGCCTGCTTATCTCTTCAGTGGCTTTTCCTTGCGCTAAAATAATATCGAATTTCTCAACACAGTTTGCAAGGCTTACCACAATCCGTTCCTGATGTCAAGCTCTTGCCTGCTTCAGAGACCTCTTGTTTGTTCTCCCCTCTCCCAGGCCGGCTTGTACACAAACATCATACTCATCCTTCATACCCCAGAGTCAATATTGTTTCTTTAAGAGGTTTTCCACGAGTGTCTGTGTAAATCAGATTTCCCTATTGTCTGCTCCCCAGCACCCTGCAGTTTCCCTCTGTAGCGCTTGTCATCTGTAATTGTTTGTTTGGTGCTGCCTTTCCTATCTGTTATTTCGAGGTCAGGGGCTGGGAGAAGAGACCGTATCCTCAGTGCCTAAGTGGACCTGGCCCATAGCAGGGGTTTAATAATCAGGGTGTACTGACCTGTGGCCCCCAGTTTGGACATGTTTTTGGTATTCTGGGGGGTATTGCCCATTGTAAATAAGATCTCTTCATAATGTTACTTCAGAGCAGGTGTGCCCCAACAGCATCAGTTGGGCTTTAATCTGGATTGGCAGACTGAGAGGAAGCCACAGTGAGCAGCCAGAAGCCAGCGGTCAGCAGAGGCCAGAAGAGAAAGGGGAAGAGGCCGCCATGTGCGTTGTCACACCATGGAAAAGCCAAGGACCGAGGATCTCCGTCAGCCAGCCCCAGAGTGCCGCCGTCTTCTGAGCATAAGCATTGCCTTCTGATGCCTCAGTTTTGTTCTCCTGGCCTCAACACTGTGTGCCAATGAAGTTCTGCTGTTTAAGAAAACTTACTGTATGATATTTGTTTTAGCAGCTGGGAAGCAAAAACAATAATTGTTAATAAAAAAATAAAAGAAAACATTGCTTTAAAGTAAGAGTTGGCATTACCAGCCTGATTGGTTAAACTGCATCTTTACTGCACAAAGGAAAGTGATAAGACCATAGCTCTCTGTAACTGTATTGGTTTCTGGTGTGCTGGTAAATGTTGAACAACTGACTCTCAAGAGAAAGAAGGAAGAATGGAAGAAAGGAAGAAAGAAAGCAAGAAAGCAAGCAAGAGCGGGGAGGGGAGGGGAGGAAGGAAGGACCCTACTGTGTAGCATTTGCTCTCTTCTGTGGTGTAAATACACACCCATGGCTGATTTCAAGCTACTGATATCACATCAAGACAAAGTCAGCTCTCCATAGCCTGTGTGGGGTGGCCCTAGCACACTGTGGTTTCAGAGAACCTGGTAATCAGATTGTTCACTGGGAGGCAGAGAATTCCTTTGAAAGCATTGGGTTCCTTTATTTCCCAAACATTGCTCGTGAAGCCTAACAGTTTCTATGGTGGGTTAGAGCAGAGCCGCTAACCTGTGGCGGGTGTGATGGGTTCCACGTTCCAGGTTCCAGGTGGGCGAGGTCTCCACCCCTTCAGTGCTTGGGGTAAACTTGGACCCAGGCTGGTGTCCTGGGACCACAGCGCATTCACCAAAGCACATACAAATGTAGCACTGTCGGTGTGTGAGAACATGAAGCAAAGTTACAAAACACAGTAAATGGGACAGGTGGGGAGTGGCAGCTCTCAGCATGCAGGCTGCCTCCATCTCCCCTTCTTTTATTCTGGGGGTCTGGCAAAGAGAGGTGAGGACCCTCGAATGAGTTCCTGAGGCTGCTCTGCTGTTCTCTCCTTGCTGGCCCCTCCACCTCCCCACCACTGGCCCTTTCCCCCTCTCACCTTCCCCCAACACACACATATTCAAGTTGTCCAGAAACCTACACCCTCATTCTGAGAGCCATCTGAGAATGGGTGGGAAAGGCATCCCTGGACTCAGGAGGAGGGGCCATTTCCATCTTACAAATGCGAAAAGTATAGATTAAAGAGGTTCAGTTATTATAGCAAGAATACCTCTTGGTTTACTGGCAGAGCTGAGATTTGAACATGTTACTATGCCTATCTCTTAACTCTCTTCCCAAGGCACTCATCACCAAATCTCATGTAGCACCCCCCATTCCAAAAACACCAGCAGAAGAAATCAAAGTCTTCCAACACCTCAGTGTCATCTTTTGTCCACTGTTTATCCCATTAAATAAACAAAAGCAGATAAATAATTAAAAACAACAGCAACAAACAAGGCATCTTTCTAGCATAGGAAATACATCTTACATTTCTATTTATCCCACTGCCCCTAAAACAGAGAAAGGCACTTTAAAAATGGTAAATATATGTTGATCAGTTTCAAACATTCGTGGATAAGAATGATAATTTGCATTCTCATTTTTATGTATTTATCCCCTTGTTAAAGCAACTTTAACTCTACTTGAAACCTCGTTACACTTTCTGTTGCAGACATTTTCTTTTCTGCATCAGCTTTTTTCCCTGGAATTTCTCATTAAAAAAATTTTTTTTTTAATAATAAAATTCAGATACAGAAAACAACAAAATAGAAAATGTGTATTTACTGGATTATAAAAAGGTCAACATCCTTGTAACTATCACACACATAAAAACTTGCCAGTAGCCCCAGAACCTGTTCTATGAGTGCCCATAGGCCCATGCTTCCCTATCAAAAAACAAAGCAAAACAAAATAACCATTATCTTGACTTTTATAGAAAATATTCCATTGCATTTCCCTTTGGTTTTATCATTCGGGTGTGAGTCCTGACACTAGAATTTCGTTTTCCCCATGAAACAAACAAACAAAACATTTCTGAGTCTAAGGCTCTTTTATGTTACAGGTTTCCCCTCAGTCACTACCTTTTCCTTACAATATAGGAACTGATGTCTGTGATTACAATGTATCTGTTGATGAACCTTAGCCCTTGGACCTGCAGAACCTTCCACAGGCTGCACTTTGCAGAT
Organism: Dasypus novemcinctus; assembly: GCF_030445035.2. Classification (NCBI taxonomy): domain Eukaryota; kingdom Metazoa; phylum Chordata; class Mammalia; order Cingulata; family Dasypodidae; genus Dasypus; species Dasypus novemcinctus. Next base: position 18,311,170 of record NC_080693.1, on the reverse strand, counting down.
CACATATTCTTGGTGCAGCTCAGCATCTCCCCCTGCCCTCTTTTTATCTCCTGCACATCTGCAACTGGAGCCAGGGATTTGCTCAGACTTAGTTCTGTCCTTTGGCAAGAGTCTATATAGTGCTGTGCTCTTTCATTGGAAGGCATGCAGTGTCTGGTTTCATTCATTTTTTATGTTAACAGCATTTGATGTTCGAAGCCTGGATCCATTTATTCACCAACTAGTGAGATTCAAATTCTCTTATTTTTATTATCTGGAATCATTTTATCTGTAAGATGGATCTTTTTTGCCTATCTTCAAAATTTGCCACTCAAAGACTTTTTAAAATCTCTTTCATTTCTTTTTTATTTAAATTTGTTCTCTCCTTTTTGACCTCTATTTTCTTAAAGCATTATGTTATGTTTATTCACTTTTGTGTTCCTTCCAGCTTAGTCTTGCTTTTTTCTTTCTCTTTTATTTCCATTCCTTTTGTGCGTTCTGGCCCATTTTCATGATTTTCTAATTGTGATTTATTGCTTTTTTTTCATGTCTTGTATCATTTTTGTAATGTCTTCCAGCTTGTTTTGAAATGGAAGTTAATGGTTTTGATCTGTTTTTATTGTTGTTGTTTTGAGCACTTCATTTTAGAGTGTTTTCCTTGTCTTTGGAATATATTCTGCTTTTTCCATTTTTCTTCTTATAGTGATGTCACTTTTTATGGAATTTGACCTTGACAATTTTCGGGTGCTCATTTTCATATGAAATCAGTTTTCCTGAATTTTTAGAGGAGCATTTGATTGTTAGCTCTTTCAACTTTACAGAGCTCTCTAAGGTCTCTGGAGACCTTTGCATTTACCCACTAATGTACCCCTCAAAACCCCTCCTTGTTGTAGTCACTCTTCTCGGTTTGACCTGTGGAACTTTGAGTGCCTTTGTGCTGTTCTGTGCTCACTGGCTCTCGAGCCTGGCAGTTTCCTTTCTTCCCTTTGCTTTCTCCCACACCAAGGCAATGCACCCAGACCTTGGGGCTCTTGGGAGTCCTCCCAAGGGTATTTCAAAGTTCCCGGGGATTCCGTGTCTCTTAGATTCTTCGTAAATATTGTCTATCAGTTTTTCTTTTCTGATTGTTCTATGGGGATTTTAAAAGCCCTCAAATCTATCCTGCCATCACCACCACCACCTTCTCAGAATCTACAAATACATCTTCACAGTGCAGACTGGGGCAGCAGGAGAAAGCCTCTAAGAAGGAAGGAAAGCTGAGAATAGAAAATATGACTCAGGTGTTGAGAAAAATAGTAAGGACACAAGAAAGGCAAATAAAGCAAGAAATAAGAAAGGGAATTGGATACTGCACAGCAACAAAACAGAACAAAGCACCCCAAAAACTACAAGGAAGTCATGATCCGACAGTGAAGCAAATTAAAACCTGTCATGATTGTAATCAACGGATGGAATCTACCATAAAATGTTTTATCTTTTGATCTGGTTTTTGGGAAATTCTCCTTTTAGTGTCCAGGTAGTGCAGCTTGTAGAAGTGGACCATAATCCTGGGTTTCTTTGGCCTACTATTTTACCTATCTGTATATCTATCTATCTATCTATCTATCTATCTATCTATCTATCTATCTATCTATCTATCCATCCATCCATCCACACTATATACACATACATACATATCATGCATAATTGTGTATATATATACATATCATGCATTATTGTATATGTATGTATATAAACATATGTATTTAATATACATATTCCTAATAATGAAAACGTGTTTTTTTTTTAAATTTTCAGAATCATAGACAAAGCATGGAAAGCACTTTTGAGACTATAAGAGAGAAGATAAATGTTAACAACCTTAGCACAATAAGAGTAAAAGTGTAGTTGGGAGGTAATGGCAGTAAGAGTGGGATAGGGGGGAGCTATCCTAGCATTACAACATCGAGTATTAAGAGATACTGTCAAAAGTTAATGCGCTGAGAGGCAACCAGCAAGATGGCGTCAGAGTAAGGAGGTCCTAGAGTCAACTCGTGCTACAGGGCAGTTAGTCATCACCCAGAGCTATCTGAAGTACCTGTTTGGGGGCTCCAGGAGAGCAGAAGAGCATCCTGTAAAATCCTTGAAGGAATGGAAGGAGGAGACTGCCCATCTGCAGAGAAGACTCGTAAGTGGAGCGCTCCACACCCCGGAGGCCAGTGCCCATCCTCCACTGGAAGCACAAGCTGCCTCAGGAGATGGAATTGGAAGCTCCACTTCCCAAAAACGGGAGAGAAAGAGATGGTTGGGCAACAACTTCAGCAACTGATTAGTAAACTCAGTGGGCTAAAGTATAATTCTGAGAACAGCTCAAGTTTGAGCCTGTCCAAGTCAGAAAAAGGCCAGTAGCTGCCATCTTAACTCCTCCCTTGACACGAGGGGATGTGGGGTAGACTGAAAATCACAGTGCTGGTGGGGACCGGCTTCTTTCCATCCAGATCAGATTGCAGGTCTAGCATAAGCCCCAGCCCCACCTCCAGCAGGGAGGAAGCTGGGGGACCTGCACCAGCCTCTCTGGAAAATTATACGCCATGCTGCCGAGGTTGGTGATCATCCTATTCTGGGGGCACGAGCTGCCCTGGAAGCTGTTCTGTAGTTTGAGTTGGAAGCTCATTTCCTAAAAACAGGGTGGGGGGGATGGTTGACCACTGACTTCAGCTACTGATTAGTAAATTTGGCTAACCAAAGTATAACCTTAAGAACAGTTAAAGTTTGAAGCAGTCTGTATTAGTCAGCTGAAAGTGTGCTGATGCAAGATACCAGAAATGGGTTGGTTTTTATAAAGGCTATTTATTTGGGGTAGGAGCTTACAAATACCAGGTCATGAAGCATAACTTACTTCCCTCCCCAAAGTCTATTTTCACATGTTGGAGCAAGATGGCAGCCAATGGCTACGAGGGTTCAGGCTTCCTCAGTTCTTCCCTTCCAGGGTCTTTCTTCTCTCTGGATTCAAGGTTCCTTTCTTCCTAGGGCTTGCTTCCCCCTGAGCTCAGGGTTCCTCTCTTCCTGGGGCTGGCTTCTGTTTCCTCTGTGAGCTTACTTCCCAGGGTTCCAGCTTAAGGCTCAGTGTCAAACTCCACCATCAAAACTCCAACATCAAAAACCCTCAATTCTTTTTTTTTTTTTTCTTTCTCCGGGATTTCATCCCTTTCTTTTTTTTTTTTTTAATATTTATTTATTATTATTATTTTTAATTACATTAAAAAAAATATATGAGGTCCCATTCAACCCCACCACCCCAGCCCCCCACTCCCCCCACAGCAAAAAACCCTCAATTCTGTTCTTTGCCATGCCTTTTATCTGTGAGTTCCCACCCCTCGGTGGGAACACCCTAATCATAACTTAATTATGCCCAAGTACAGATCAGATTACAAACATAATCCAATATCTATTTTTGGAATTCATAACCATATCAAACTGTTTCACATTCCAAGTTAGAAAGAGGCTGGTAGCTGCCATTTTTACTCTACCCCCAGAATGAGTGCAAGCAGGGCTGACTGAAATCACGGTGATGATAGAGACTGGTTTCTCTCACCCAGGTCAAACTTCAGCCCTAGCCTAGGCTTCAGTATCACCTCTAGCAGAAAGGAAGCTGGTGAGCCCTGCACCAGCCACTCTGGGTAACTATGGGAACATTTGGCTGGCACAGACTGAATAGTTGGAAGTCTACCAGGGCAACTGTGGTCGTTTTGGACCCACATGGTATAGATTGCTGCCCACACCTGCAGCTCCATCTCCACCCCAAGTAGGGGAGAGGGAGGCATGAAGCTTCATCAGTCTCTCTGGGTAACTACAGTCTAGGCCTGCACAACATGGATTATTACATACAGCTGAGGCTCTGTCCCTACCCCTGGCAAAGAAGATTAGGAGAAGTTTCGTCAGTCCCAGGGACAATGAGAGCAACTTGAGCCTCCATAGCTTGCAGCACCAACTACATCTTTGACTCCTACTACACAACCAGCAAGAGAGAAAGCATAAGAAAGCCCTAAATTGAAGAGAGAAACTGTACCCAGAATAAATACTCTGGTAAGCCAGATGCCAACACACCAACAAAAAATCACAATCCACACCAAGAAACAGGAAGATATGGCCCAGGTAAGGGAAAAAATTAAGCCTCCAGATGGCATAAAGGAGGTGAGACAACTAATCATAGGTGTTCAAACAAATATCCTTAATAAATTCAATGAGATGGCTAAAGAGATTAAGGATATTAAGAAGACATTGAACAAGCACAAAGAATTTGAAAGCTTACATAGAAAAATAACAGCTCTTATGGGAATGAAAGGAGCAATAAATGAAATTTTAAAATACACTGGAATCATATAATAGCAGTTTTGAGGAAGGGGAAGAAAGGATTGGTGAACTTGAAGAAATGGCTCTGAAAGTGAACATACAGAAGAAGAGATGAAGAAAAGAATGGAAAAAATTGAACAAGTTCTCAGGGAACTAAATGACAGCAAAAGATGTACAAACATATGTGTCATGGGTATCCCAGAAGGAGAAGAGAAGGGAAAAGGGGCAGAAGAATATTAAAAAAAATAATGGTAGAAAATTTCCCAACCTTATTGAAGGACTTAGATATCCATGTGCAAGAAGCACAACATACTCCCATCTGAATAAATCCAAATAGACCAACTCCAAGGTACATACTAATCTGAAGGTCAAATGACAAAGACAAAGAGGATTCTGACAGCAGCAAGAGAGAAGTAATGCAACACATATAAGGTATACCCAACAAGATTAAGTGTCAATTTCTCATCAGAAACCATGGTGGCAAGAAGACAGTGGTCTGATATATTTAAAATACTACAAGAGAAAAACTTCCAGCCAAGATCTTATATCCAGCAAGATTGTCTTTCAAAAAAATTAGGGCAAAATTAGAATATTCACAGATAAACAGAAACTGAGAATTTATAATGAAGAGACCAGCTTTGCAGGAAATACTAAAGGGTGTGCTGTAGTCTGAAAAGAAAAGACAGGAGAGAGACACTTGGAAAAGAGTCTAGAAATAAAGATTATATCAGTAAACATAACTAAAAGTGTCAAAAGAGTGGTTAAAATAAAATATAACAGATAAAACCCAAATATTTTGGAATAAACTTAAAAAAGGACTTTAAAACTACACTTGTATTAAAAAACTACAACTCTTTGTTAAAAGAAATCAAAAAGACCTAAACAATTGGAAGAACATTCCATGCTCATAGATTGGAAAACTAAATATCATTAGGATGTCAATTCTATTTAAATTGATATACATGTTCAATGCAAACCTGATAAAAATTCCACCAGCATTTTTTAAATAAATGAAAATATCATCAAGTTTATTTGGAAGAAAAAGTTGTCCTGAATAGCCAGAAATATCTTAAAAAGGAGAAGCAAAGTTTGAGGACTCTCACTTCTGGACTTTAAATCATAGACAGGGAAGTGGATGTGGCTCAACTGATAGAGCGTCTGCTACCATATGGAGGATCCAGGGTTTGATCCCCAGGGCCTCCTTACCCGTGTGGTAAGCTGGCCCATGTGCAGTGCTGCTGTGCACAGGGAGTGCTGTGCCATGTAGGGATGCCCCACATGTAAGGAGTGTGCCCTGCAAGGAGAGCCGCCCCATGAGAAAAAGTACAGCCCACCCAGGAATGCTGCCACACACACAGAGAGCTGATGCAGCAAGATGACACAACAAAAAAGAGATGCAGTTTCCTGGTGCTTCCTGATAATGCAAGCAGATGCAGAAGAACACACAGTGGCTGGACACAGAGAGCAGACAATGGGGCAGGGGGGCAGGGGAAGGGAGAGAAATAAATAAAATAAACCTTTAAAAAAAACTATTAAAAAAATCATAGACAGTGGTAAAATAATATGTTACCAGCATAAATACAAATCAATGCAATTGAATTGATGGTCCAGAAACAGACTTTCACATCTATAGTTGTGATTTTTGACAAGCCTGTCAAACCCACCTGGCTTGGGAAGAGCAGCACATTCCACAAATGGTGGTGAGAGAACTGGATATCCATAGCCAAAGGAAGGAAAAAGGACCTGTATCTCACACCTTACGCAAAAATTAACTCAAAATCAATCAAAAATCTAAATATAAAAGCAAGAACCATAAGCTTCTAGAAGAAAATGTAGGAAAATATCTTCAAGACCTGATGGTAGGTAGTGGATTCTTAAAGGAGATAAGAGGAGGACTGAGATGGACTACTGATGTTTAATATATGTAGAAGTTTTAATTAGCTTTACTGTAGAAGTATTGAGATGTATAGAGTTGATGGTAACACATTATAGTGAGTAACAGCTGGTTTATAAATGAGAATGTGGCTGTAAGGGGCAGTCTAGGGATATAAATGCCAATTGAAAGAAAGCTAGAGAATAATCTAGGGACTAACTAACATAGTAAACCCAGAAGTGGATGAGAATTGTGACTGATGGTACAGAGGCAAGGGTATTCTTTGTGAGCTAGAGCAGATGTACATCACTATTGCAAGGTGGTAGGAATGTGGAGAAGCATGGGAAAAATACAACTGGAGTGGCCTATGGACTGTGGTTAACAGTGATGATGTAATATTCATGCCTCTTTGCCAAAGATGTACTGTGTTAATAATGGGGGATTATGGAAAAAGTATGCCAAATGTATGCTATGGACCTGTTAATAGTTTGATGATATTATCTCATTATCTGTAACAAATGTTCTACCATGGTGTGGTGTGTTGATGGAGGGGCATTGTGTGGTAATTCTACACATGTGCATGATTATTTTGTAGTTACAACTTTGGTCATAAAAATATATTTAAAAAACAATAACAGGTTTTGTTGGGGTAAAAATACACCAAATGTAAGATAAGAACTACAGTTAGTAGTAAGATTTTGACAATTTTCTTTCATAATTTGTAACAAATGTCTCACAGCAATGCAAGATGTTGGAGGTGGGTTGATGTATGGGACCCCTGTATGATGTTATGCATGTTTGCTTTGTAAGTTCACAACTTTTACTATACACTTATTGCGTATGTGCATTCATGTATAAATGATATAGTAATAACAATTATAATAATAGGCTGGTTTGGGGGAAAAATACACCAAATGTAAGATACTTTGGTTAGTAGTAATATTTTAAGGATGCTCTTTAATCATTAGTTAAAAATGCTTAACAACAATGCAAGGTATTGGTGGTAGGGTAAGGTATAAGAGCCCTGTACAATCTTATGTATGTTTATTTTATAAGTTCACAACTATTACTATACACTTACTGTTTATGTATGTTTATGTTTATGTATGAGTGCTATACTTCAATAAATTTTTAAAAATTAATGCATTGAGAAATCAAAGTATAAATATGTTACTTTGAAATAAAAAGTAACTGATGCTAGAACCAAATATAAACTATACATGTCAAACATTGAAGGATGAGGAAGGTATCATAAGTGACCACATATTCATATTAGGAAGTCTATAGTTAGCATCTAAAGAGGTTAAATTGAGAAATTAAGATGTAAACAATTTATCTATGATTATGGAAGTACCATAAGAAGAATAGGGAGCAGATGTAGCTCAAGTGGTTGAGCTCCTGCTTCCCATATATGAGAGGCTGGGTTCAATCCCTCGTGCATCCTACAAACAAAACAAACAAATGAAAAAACTAACTCTTATTGAGGAGCTGGTATTGCTCAGGGGTTGAGTGCCTGCTTCCCATGTATGAGGTCCTGGATTCAGTCCCTGGTACAAACAAACAAAAACAAAAAAAAACTGAAGGAGTAAATAAAATCTGTCCTTGAGGAGTAAGTCTTAGAAGGATGGATGGGATCCTTGGCTTTTGTTACAGGCTATCTTGTGCTATTTAACAATGATTGTCTACATTTGGGTTTTTTCCAGAAGTAGACCTTGAACCAGGATTCGCAGGCAAGTTTCATAATGAGCAGTACAGGGAATACCTGCAAGGAAGTAGGGAAAGGAAAGGAAACAATGAAAACTTGGCCATTCAACCAGCCTCCACAGTAGGCACCTAGAGCTTTTTCCAAGGTAAAACTCTGGAAAAGGGGTGAAATCACTTTATACTTACCCAAACAAGGGAGTTGGGGAATTTACACATCATTCCCCAGAAGTCCCTAGCTACGGGTTACTTCCATGTGTCTAACTTCCCAGCACTTCTGGCACCCCAGGACAGAAAAGGGCAGAGTACCCTTCTCTACAAAAAGAGCCTTCAGGAACGGAGATGCAGATGGTGGGGAGTCAGAGGTTATGGGGACCACACAGAAATTCAAGGATCCAGAAATGGGGCACTGAAAGTATCTGCTACAGTAACCAGGTATATATGTTACTTGCACATAAAAATAATTAAAAATAAAGTAGTAAGATGTATTTTAAAAATTTGCATGCATTCAAGAGACTAGAGGAAACGAAATGAATATTTGAGCATCAACTATGTCCCTGATATTATGCTAAACTCACCCATTTATATTGTCTCATTTAATTCTTGCTACGACCCTTTCAGTAAGGAAAATGCAGCTTAAAGAATCTTTGTAAATATTAGAGGGAGCCTCAGTTTCTTAAGTGAGTCATTATCTATAAATGCAAGTAAATATCAAAGTAACAGAAGAGCAGTGAGGCCAAAATCGCCTCTAAGGTTGCTATTGCAGAAAACGAGAAGAATGATAAGAAAGATGGAAGTGAGAATTACAGGAAGCTTAGGAGAAAAGATGGTCATCTTACTTGGGAGGTGCTGAGTTAGAGGTGGTGAGAGGATATTCTTTAGGAGGTGCCTGCCAGCAGCTGTGATTAGGACTCAGCCATTGGTGGGAGGGTCTTGACTATAGCAAAGGCTATTCCACCTGCCAGCACAAATCTCCCCATCAGGTCTTCTTGCTGTTTCTGTAGCATACAAAGTGTGCTCCAGTTCATGGCATTCGTATTTGCTGTTCTCTCTGCCTGGAATACTTTACCCCTTATTATTGTTTTCTTGCATACCTCAGTTTTTCTTATTTTTCAGGTTTCTATTGAAAAAAAAATCCCCTAGTCGGACCTTCACTGGCCATGCCAATTAGATGAGCACAAACAATCCCACACTTCTCCACTTCCCCAAGCTCTGGACCTGGATTCTATACCTAGTGGTCATCTTGAGAAGAGCACTGACCTGTGGACAAGGTAAAAAGCCAACCTGAGGAAGTCAGGGAATACATTCACGGTCCTTGATATCATGCCCCTCTCCAGTGTCCCATTGGCTATACCCAACCAGAAGGCAAAGGGCATGGTTCTCCAAAGAGGAAGGCCATACAGGTCAGCTGGGACAGAAAGTAGACTGTGGAGAGGTGAAAATGGATCTGGAAGGGTGTGTGGATTGCTTGCAAGAATGGTCCCAATTCTTTACCCTTTTCTGTATCCACACTCTTTGAAATTTGATTTTGAAGCTCCTCTCAAACAAAAAATTCCCATACTCTTTGAGTCTGGGCTAACTGTTCACTTGATTTGACCAGTAGAATATGGTAGACATGAACTTGTGTCATTCCAACTCAAGCTTCAAGAGCCTTCCCATATTCCCACCTGCTCTTATGGAATATTGTCTGCACCTTGAGAACTAGCCTTAGTAAACTGCTAGAAAATGAGGGGCTATATGTGGGAGAGATAAGCCATCACATTTGAGATCATCATTGATTAACAGTCCCCAACTACCCCAGACCTAATCGCAATTTCATAAGAGAGCCCAGCCAATACCAGAAGAATCAACCGGTTTGAGCCTAGCTCAAACTAATGATCCTCAGAGTCATGATCCATATAAATATTTTTTTCTTTAAACCACTGGGTTTTGGGGGTAGTTTGTTATTCAGCATTAGCATGGTGTTAGCTGAACGATACAGAAGCAAATAGAAGGCAACTAACATAGTGACTTATTTCCTATCCTGACAAAATTTTGCAATTATTACTTTCACCAAACAAATACAAACATATTATACTTCTTTATATATGTAACTATTTTTTTAATGGATATTTGAAAGTTATCTTGTAATTTCAATAGCTGCAATTTGTTTCCCCACTGGGATGTGAGGATGTTATTTTGGAGTGTTGGTCAAGAATTAGGTTCATTCCCATCCTCCCTCCACATTTGTGATTCAAGTGATTAATGAAATTATGAAAACAGACATTTTCTGAAGATGATGAATAAGAAGAGCTAAAGGCTGGGAGATGAAACCTGAGATGTGCCCACAGTTAGGGATGTAGAGAGCAGAAAGAGCATTCACCAAAGGAGACAGATTGCCTTCAGATGTTCAGTCCTTTCATCTATTACTTTGACTTACCTGGCACTGGGCTGAGATGAGACAGTGTGTTGATTTCATTAGTCTCTACATGTTTAAAGCCCTAAAACACCTAGAGTCATGAATCTTATATTTGGACTGAGATATCAATGAGAAATAATTAAAGGGATGGGGGAAAGCAATATGCTCCTCTTGTCTGTAAGAAGTGTGAATTAACTGTATATGTCTATGGCAAAGAACTCAAAGACCACACTTGCCTCTTGGTCTTTAGGTACTCATACTGTTGTAGTATTCTCTTCCAGGTCTGGAAAAAGTGGTTGCATCTGAACCAAGCCAAAATGTCTAGATGACAAATGAAAGAATTTAGTCAATCACCCACATGTGAGGTCTCCAAGCCAAACATCTGGACATTTGGAAGCATCTGGGCAATTGACCATTGTTCACTTTTCATTTAGAAATGTTGGCCGATGTAGCCCCAACCAAAGTCATCAAGAGGCCATTACAGCTTTGTGGAGCTCAATCTCATGAGCTCTAGGAGTCTGTCCTAGAATGTGCCATTTGAAAAGCAGCTCCTATGTCATCTAAAGAAACTCTTTTATTTTGTAGAAGTATCATGTACAGGGAAGTGATGTGACTTGACTAAAGTCACATAGCTGCTTGATGACTTATCCAGGTTTAGACATGAAGCATCTTGACTCCCACTACACTTCCATTTCTCTACTGTCTGCCTTGTTTAGAGACAAGAGAAAAATTAACAGTCTGTGCATAAACGGAAAACAAACAACTCAACCACCAAAATGAATGGGCTAGAAATAACATCTGTTCTCACCGACTTGAATAGGCAAGCTCATTTGTACAGTGCTTTATTGTTTATTCTGTGCTTCAATAACCATCTTGGTTTTGGATCAACACCACAAAACCTATGGTGAAGAGAGTGGCTAATTGTATCCTTACTTACGGATGAAATTAAATATGGTCTCACAGCCAGCAAGTGACAAAGTTGGCAGTGGAAACCAGACCTTTTCCCTGCATTTATTCTTCGAAACATTTATTGTGTGCTGACTGCATGCCAGATACTATGCTAGGAGCACATTTGTAACCACATCTTCATGCCAGTAGTGAGTACATCAGCCAGCATTGGCTAGATCAAGCCACAATAACAAACAGCTCCAAATATCTGTGGCTTTAGAGCACAAAGGTGTCTTTGGGATCGTGTTACATGCTCAAGACCTTTCTCTGTGTCCTTGTCATCCTCGCTCCAGGACCCAGGCTAAGGCAACAGCCAAGGCCAATGTGTTCTGGACCTGGTACTTCTTCTATAGCCTTGACAGCTAGTCTTGGAGACCTGAGTCTCGGGCAAAAAGAAAGCAAGAATAATAAGGACAAAGTGCCCCAGAGATAGAAAGTGAAGCCATTGTAAGAGGTCTGCAAAGATGATTTCATGAGTTACAACTGTAGGAACACAAAAGTGACTGGTTTGCATTTCAAACAAGAGAAAAAAGAGCCATTGTGTTTTGTGCGTGTGAGTGAGCTGGTCCGGGTATTGGATTCTGAATTCTTTGTTATATCCTCTGGCAAGAATTCAGCTGGCCTCTTACTTCTTCCTGTCAAACCCTGAAATGGACTACAGCCTTTGAACTAAAATGCTGCACACCCAACCCAAGACTCAGACAGCTCTGAAAATGTTCACTGCTCAGCAGCCGATTTTAAATCGCTCTTGCCCTTGGCTATTTTAAATCATCTCCCCACCATCACCCTGGAACACATTAGACAACTTTATTGCCACATTCCTTGCCAATTTAATTTTTGTAAATCATATTCCAGCGCTTCAGATTTCCTCATGTAACTGAGTTTTTTTCAAGGAGCCATTGAATCAAACCGTCGACTTCAGAGCCCATTGGGATCTCTGTCCGCCAACCTTAAAAGGGGGCAGTGGGCTGACTTCACTGGCACATTTTGGTGTCTTTGGATACTGCTTATAATTACCATGACTATTATGATAACCTGACACGAGTGGTTCTGTGGAGTCTGAAATATTGCAAGCCCAACCTCAGCCTAAAGGAGAACCGGGAGCCAGCTCAGAGGATACCAGTCAGAAGGTTATCTGTTCACTCCAATCTGGCTTTAAGACTGGGTGGATTCATTTTTAACCCCCGAATTCAGAGTAAATGCTCAATGTGGATCTTTCTTCAGTTCATACTTCTAGTTCAAAATGGCTTTTTAAAAAAATTAGGAAAGTAATGGTAAAGCAGAAAATAGAAAATGGTAAATACAGAAAAATCGAGAAAAAAAATGCACAACCCACTATCCAGTAATAGGTACTGTTGCTTTTTGGTGTGGTTACCTTAAATCCATCATTTTCTCCCTGGATGTGTGTGTTTGTGACTGTGTGTGAACTTACATACAAGATTAGAATTTTACCTGTGAAGAACAGAATTCTTACTGACAATGACTTTTTATGGCTTCTCTACAGATATATCGATCAGTCCTTCATAATAATGCATTTATGTTTAATTTAGGTTTTCCTGAATTTATAAGCAATAGTATAGACACTTTTAGATAAACCCTTGCATTTGCTACTTATTATTTAAAAGCAAACCCTAAGCTTCTGGGGAAATAAAATGTACACTTCAAAGGTTTTCAGTACATAAAGTCAAATTACCCGTCAGAACTATATAAAAAATTACATTTCCACCAGTCGTGTTTGAGAAACCCTGTGTTTCAAAGCGCTAACACATACTGCATAGCATCTTCTACTTTTTTCAATTTATTAATTTGACCTTTGAAAAACAGTATGTCTTTTTCTTGACTTTCATTTGATGAGGCTGAACTTTACTGGTATTTGTATTTTATTCTTTTGTAAATTTTCTATTTATGTCCTTGCCCACTTTATCACTGGAGCACTCGTGCACTTTCATATCAATTTTTAAGGACTCTCTACAAAACAGAGTTGATGAACAACAGTTTGACTGGGACTAGAATTCTTGGGTACAAGTTCTATGTCTTTCAAAACTCTGTAGACCTTGCTTCCCAGACCTGATTTTTGCCTTTTGGGTGACCTGTTTAATCAGTGCTTCTTGATTGGGACCGGTTGTACCCCACTCAGCCAGGGGACATTTTTAGCTGTCTCAATTGGGGTATAAGAAGTGCTTTTGGAATCTAGTGGGTAGAAGTAAGACAGGCACCAAATATCCTACAATGCACAGGGCAGCCCCCAACAAAGAATTATCTGGTCCAAATGTCAGTAGTTCTAAGTTTGAGAAACCTTGTTCCAATTGCTTGGAGAATTCGTTCTTGAAATAAGTAAACTCACAGGATATGTCTTCTTTTTTGTCATTTTTCAATAATTTTGCCTGTTACATGTTAAGACCTATCAATGATTATTCAGAAAAGTTTCTTCTATCTTATTGCCTGTGTTTTAAGTTTTTGTTTTCCTCTTCATTCTGGTTAACATCCTCCACATAATTCCATTTTTTATGCTGTCTTAATTTATGCTATCACTACTGCTTTGTGTTCCAGAGAGGCTTTATTTGTTTTGCTCAATTGTTTTCTTAGCACTCTCAGTTCTCTCTTCACCTCTGTAGAATGTTACATCTTCTTCTCTTTCATATTTATCATCTACTATTCAAGTACAGAAATTGTATTTGACAAGAGTCAACACCTGAATGATAAAAAAAAAAACTTGGCAAAATAAGATTAAAATGGGCATATTCAACCTGATAAAGAGTGTCTATGAAAAACTTGTTGCTAACATCATTCTTATTTGTTAAATATTGACTAATTTTCACCTAAGATTAAAAAGAAAAGACAAGGATGTGCACTTTCACCATTACTATCTACTCATCACTGAAATAGAAGGTATAGTCAGTGTAAAAAGACAAGAAAGTAAAAAGAAATAAAGAGTACAAAGATTTGGAAGGAAAAAGAAAATGTGTCTTTCTTCCATGATAACATGAGTGCTTATGTTGAAAATCTCATAAAATTTATAAATAAATTACAATAACTAACATGTATATTTGGTAAAGTTGCACTCTACAGTCAACACATGAAAATTAATTGTGTTCTTTATTCTAAGCAATAAACAATTAAAAATAAAATGTAAAAATACAATTTAAGTAGCATTAAGACAAGCAAATATCTGTGAATAAATCTTGTAAAAGATGTGCAGGATATCTACACTGAGAATTATGAAGCATTGCTGAGGAAAAGTAAAGAGTCTTCTAGTCAATGAACTTAATATATCTCTACACTGCTGTTGGGACTATTTTTTCTCAGCAATTCTTTGTAATTCTCAGTGTAGCTATCTTGCACTTTTTAAAACAAGATTTATTTACAGGTATTTGTTGGTCTTAATGCTACTTTAGGATGCCCATTCTCTCCAATTTAGAGAATCTCATAAAAATTCCATTAAACTTAAAATAATTCAATAAGCTGACTCTAAAGTTCATATGGAAATTCAAGGAATCTAGAATAGACAAAACAATATTTAAGAAAAAACAAAGCTCAAGGATATACACTACATAATTTCAAAACTTACTACAAACCTACAGTTGCATGAAGATAGGTAAATAGAATAATAGAAAAAGTAGAGCTCAGAAATCCATGTACATATACAGTCAATTGAGTTATTTACTATGGTGCCAGGTCAATTCAAAGATGAATGGATAATCTTTCTAACAAATTGTGCTGGGGCAACTAGATATAAATATAAAGGGGAAAAAATGAAGTTTCACTATTTATCATTCCATATACCAAATTTACTTCGAATGGATTATAGCCCTACACCTAAAAATCAGAACTATTAAATTTCTAAAAGAAAGCATAAGAGAATAGTTTATTGACTTTCTGGTGGGCAAAAATCTTTTGGACAGAAGGAAAAACCACTAGCTACAAAAGAACAAAATGGTAAAATGAATTGAAAATTTATCCTTATTGAAAGACATCATTGAGGAAATATGTAAGTAAGGCACAGACTGGGAAAATTTTCATTACAGATGTCTGACCAAAAGACTGTTATCTAAAATGTATAAATGTATCTTAGAATAGACAATAAAAATATGAACAAACCAATTAGAACATTGACGACTTCAAAAAGGAAGATAAAGGAATTGTCAATATTCCTAGTTATCAAGGAGTTGTATATAAAATCATGAGATGTATTTTACAATCACTAGAAGGACTAAAATTTAAATTACTGACCGTAGCAAATGTTAAGAAGAATATGGAGCAAAGTGAATTCTCAAGCATTGTTTGTGAGGTGTAAAGTGGTTCAAATTCTTCTGATAACTCTTTAACAGTTTCTCAACATCTAAAACATGATAGTGGACATGGCAGATGGAGTTCAGTGCCATGTCAGTTGGCCCTTCTTTGGAATTTGTGTTTCTGTGTGATGGAGTTGGACTCAGATGTGTGTCTTTTATCACAAGCCTCTCCTGTTACTTTTACCAGAACTGTAGTTGGTGCTGGGGTTTAATATATACCCAGGGGACCTGAATCTCTGGACTGACCATATGATAGCCAGGTCCTGAGCCTCAACAGTCTTCAGCTCCGACACTCTGGTTTATTGGACTTACCCCACTCAGCTGACAAGGAGTTGAAGAAGGTCAACCACCCACCATGGAGCCAAGAGTGCCTACAACTGAAAGCAGGAAGATTGCATTCAGCATCCATGTGAAATCTAAGCCCCCTCTTGATATAGATGTGGAGTGGGCACAACCATTCCAAGGTCCAAAGGATGGAGGAATATAAGATGGATTAGAGTGGACTTACTGATATTCTATTCATGAACTACTGTGATTAGTAATCGAAGAAAATGTGGCATTGGTGTGGAGAAAGTGGCCATGGTGGCTGCTGGGGGTGGGGAATGGGAGGAAGAGATGAGATGTGGAGGCATTTTTGGGACTTGGAGTTGTCCTGGGTGATGCTGCAGGGACAGTTACTGGACACTGTATGTCCTCCCATGGCCCACTGGATGGAACGTGGGAGAGTGTGGGCTATGATGTGGACCATTGACCATGATGTGCAGCGGTGCTCAGAGATGTATTCATCAAATGCAATGAATGTCTCATGATGATGGAGGAGATTGTTGCTATGGGGGGAGATTTGTGGGGGGAGGGGAGTGGGGGGTATATGGGGACCTCATATTTTTTTAATGTAATATTAAAAAAAAAAGACAAAAAAATAAAGGCAAAGAAAAAAAAACAAACAAAAAAGAAAATTGGAGAAAAACCCAACAAAATAAATAAATAAATAAATAAAACATGATAGTGCTGCTTTTGATATAGCCAACTAAGCTCCTACCAGAACTCCTGTTAACAGTAACTATAAACTCCAGACAAGTAATAAAACAATAAAACACACTATCTGAAAGCACTGGAGATGAGCAAAAGTCCCCATTCTGGAGGGGGTTCAACACTTGGAAGAAGGGAAAGTTACTTGCTTTTTTGTTTTTTGTTTTTTTTTTTAAAAAACCTGTCCAGGATCATGTATTGCATTTAATTATGATCCCTTTAGCTCTTTTTTACAAAATTGCAGCAGCATATGTACAATATAAAATTTCCCATCTCAACTCCTAAGCACACCATTCAGTGGTGCAAATCCCACTCACAATGCTATAGTATCCTTGCCACCATCCATTACCTGAACTCTCCCATCACCCCAAACAGAAGCCCGATACCTATCATGCATTAACTCCCAAGCTAGTTACTTGTTTTTGGTGATTATTATTGGTGCCACCTGAGATGGTGAAAACTCTAATAATCTTTCTGGTCTGAAGAACAAAAGAACAGAGATTGGGGCAATCATAGTTATTGGAAAGTGAAGGGGGTCATCCTGGAAAGCAGAGAGCTAGAGAGGGTGAGTACACTCTTCTGAATATAATTTCTGCGACAACTCTGGCTGACTTCTGAACAATGTACGCATAATGAAGAATCAAAGCAGCCCACGTAAAGATGAAAGAACTGACGTGAGATCTGCGTTGCTGCCCAAGAGACAAAGAGAGAGTTTACAGTGTGAGTTCTACCAACAACTACAAATATTAAATCAACATTATTGGGAGGAATATTACAGAATCCAGAGCAACCCTCAAATAACATTTGCAATGTGCAGGACACAACCCAAAATTGCTCAACATAAAAAGAACAAGAAAATTCAACTCTCAAGAACAAAGAAAATCTATGAGACCAATCCCAAGATGACCCAGATATTAAGGGTAGTAGACAATGACTTTAAAGCAACTATTATAATTATGCTAGCGACATTCAGGAAAATATGCTCACAGTGCAAAAAATATAATACATCTCAGCAGAAAAATAGAAACTATAATTCTGACCTATTAACCAGCAATTCCTCTCCTGAGTATTTACTCAAGATTAATAAAAATCAACGTACTTGAAAGAGAATTTTCATAGTACGTTGAAACTACGTCCCCAAACTGGGAACTACGTCCCCAAACTGGGAACAACCTTTATGTCCACCAGTGGGACAATGGGTAAACAAATTGTGGTATGTTTATGCAATGGACTACTACTCAGTAATAAAAAGTAATTCTTGCGATGACATGGGTAGATCTCAAAGACATTTTTTGAGCTAAAGAAACCAGCCAAAAAAATGATTACATCTCCATGATATCTAAGAATAAGAACAGTAATCTATGGTATTAGACTGAGGAAACTTTCTGGGGTTATTAAAATATTCTTTACATAGGCTTCAAAACTCATCAAGCTTCAGATTGTGTGCATCTCACGGTATGTTAATGACAACTAAAAAATCCTGAGAAGGTGGAAAATGATGGCTTGCTTTTCCTTTCACCATACCACTATGGACTTTAAAGCCTCTCATTTCCCTTCAGGAGGAGAAATCCACCCAACCTCCAGCCCTAAAGTAGGGGATACTAGAGCAGTTTTCCAGAATGCTCCCCACTTGATTCCTATAACATTGCCCTGTTCTCTTGGGAATTGGGATAAGGGGGGTTTCTTGGCTTCTTTTATCTCCCTTTGCTATGGTTCAAATTTCATTGCATTTGGCAGAATTTCCTACAAGATTGTGGCATATGGTTGCCACCTTGCCCGGTTTTATCCCCTAATTTTGATTTTCTTTGATTCTTTCCATCAAGATAGGGGTATGTAGAGAGTATGGTGCTAGTGTATTTACTTAAATCATCTGCTGGGTTTTGTACCCCCTGTACCCTTTAAATCATTTAGGGCAGTTGCTTGGGGTGCCAGACCCAGCTTACTTTGTGCCTTTAGGCTCAGTTCCTTGCTATGGTGAGCAGTTTTACCCATTCACGTCCCAATACTGTCAACTTTAATGGCAAAGGTTTTCTTTGGGGAAATCTATGAAATGCCAGTGGCCATTTGATACCTATTGACACCTATTTCATTTGACACCTATGACAGCCTTAAAAGGTTTGTTTGGAGAAACAAGTGACAAGTACAGTAGAAAGTAGAGAGTTGAAAGAAAAGCAGTAAAGATAATTAAGTGACTGAGTATTGATTCATGAAGGGAGATGGAAGATATTAATACAGACCTTATTTCTTTCCTGAGCACCAAATGAAAGGGGGGGATTGATGAGGCAATAACTGCTAATAGAATAAACAACCACAGAAGAAAGACATCTGTGGGTGGTATCAAGGGTATAATTCCAAGTTTTCAGAAGGAATTTAATAAAGAAACGTTTAGGCTGAATATCAGAGAAGGTTCCGGTTAGTGGGAGGCCTGGAGCACGGCTTAGGTTGGCTGCAACATACCTGAGCTTCTGGGATACAAATAAAGACCAGAGATGCTTACAGCAGAGCCTGCCACAGAGGCTAAGCAGGCTTGAGGTCTCCTTTCAGTTTTTCACTTTGCTTTTTATTCTTGGTGATGAATAAACAACAAAGAAAAAGTGATAATGGGCTTTTCTGATGCATACAAACCATGCCAGCCGTGTGTCTTGGTCATAAAAAATCGGTTACTCTGGAGGGATGGGCATCAATTAGCTTTCTAATATAATAAAGGGTAAACTAGTTACTAATTGCTATATATATTAATACGATGTTATACCAATGAGTGCAGATATAGTCTCAGACTCTCTTGCATTTAATAGGATGTGGTTGAAAAACCATTTTAATGGAAAACAGCAGGCGGCTGTTACCTTGGAGGGAGGTGTGGTGAGGCTGAATGCTAGTATTCAGACAGGGAGAGACCAGCACTTTCTTTGCTCCACGGGAGGAGGTTCACGTGAGCCAACATCATGTGGGGTCCCTGGGCAGGTCAATGGGTGACTGTGAACTGCAGTGGAACCTGTTTCTGCGTTGTGCTCTGATTTCTCTCGACTGCATTTCCTGCCTATTTATCATTTGTTCACTAGATTGTGAGCTTCTTTAGCACGTGTCTCATATCTTTCATTCTTGTATCTCTAGTGTGACACAAAAAGTAAGCAATATCAATTCTAGCTCTAAAATACATCTCATATGACATCCCCTTCTCTATCGCCACAGCCACCAACCTGGTCTAGCCACCCTCATCTCTTTTCTGGATGGCGATGTCAAATAGCTTGACCTCTTTCTACCCCTCACTGCCTCAATATGTTCTTCACAGAGTAACCAAAACGAACTGGCCACATCAGCCAACTTAATTTATTTATTGCTCTCGTCAAATCCTGTGCATTCCTGCGCCTCTGCTCTTTCTCCTGTTTGGATTGTCTTCTCCCGACAGAGCTTCTTTTCGAGAGCCCATATAGATGCCATTCCAATCCTTGCAGCTTTTAAAGAGCACCTCGTTCATCCAGTCAATCATTTATCACACATTTATCTAGCGTCTACTATGTGCCAGGCATTGTGCTCATACCTAAGGATTTAAATACGAATAAGTTGAGATGGCTGCCTTCTAGGACATACACTAATACTAATGCATACCAGTAGTTCATAAACTTGCTGATCAATAGACACACCTGGACACTTAAAAACAGCAACAACAATGCCCAGTGTATCAGTTCTGGACCTGTTTGTCTCAGATCCATTTCTAGCTTTCCCTCTGCTCTGTTCTGAATCTCAGGGAAGTTACACCTACAGGCTGTTGTTTCCAGGTTCTCTAGTCAGCTGGGAAATAGGAGTATGAGAAAGTGGAAGGATGGAGGGAAGGAAAAGCCAGTATATATATACCCGCTGTCTCTATTCCTCTTTGACTTGGATTTGACTCTGACTGTGGTTGGGCTTCAACTCTCTCACTGTGATTGCACCTTCCGCAGGGTGATTCCAGGCCCTGGGAACCAATTTTGCCACTTTATCCCTCTGTCCCTCCAGCCTAGAGATGACTGTGGCTTCCTGCTCCTGTTTTTCTCCAGCTAGCTTCCCTGTTTCCTATGTGTCTTCTCGGCTCTTCCAAGACGTCTACAACAAATTCCTTAAACTAAATCCCCTTTGTTTTAAATGTTCAGAGCAGTTTCTGCTTTCTTGGGTGGACATTGGCTACTATAGTTATTGGTTCCAGAAGTGGACCCAAGAAACCAAAGTCTCAGGATGCAATCCTGGGATTGGGTTGTTCATCTCTTTGAGTGCTATGATATCCTTTTAGATGTCAGTGTATTGCTAATACTCTATAGCATCTCATGAAATTACAATTTAATTTACGAGTAAAGTTATCACCTGTGGTGGGTTTGGATGAAATATCTTACTCACCGGCATGCTATTCTTCCCCTCCCCTCCCTCCCCTCCTCCCCCACCCCCTGCAATGCTTCTGATGAAGGAACACATTCCACAGAGAATGAAGCACAGAAAAAGGTGCATGTCCATGGAATTCACTGGTCCTGCTGTGTTCCCCATCACCCAGAAGCAACTGAAATTGCTTCCTGAAAATTCATTGTGCCAGTTATCAAAGCACTACACTCTCCACTACACATTCATCCTTCCTGCTTGCTCTGCCTTTTCCTTTGACAACTGACTATTCAGTAGAGGGTGTTAGAAAGACATAGTGGGAAGAAGGGTTTCCTTCCTTGTTCCAGTATGTGTCCTTGGTAGCCTCCTACAATGCCCGCAGCTTCCTCAGTGCTCACTTCCCATAAGGCAAGTAGTTTCTCCAACATCAGGCTCCTGCAGCATGGATGGATTCTCCAGCACCAGGTTCTTGTAGCATGGACAGCTTCTCCAGCAACAAGCTCCTGCTGTGCGGGTGGCTTCTACCTAGTGTGGTTTCATAGTGAAGTGCCTCTAGTGAGACACCTCCCCATGAACAACTTTCCCCAAAAGCTTGAAGGAAGAATTTCTGGCAAGTTCTGGAGGTTAGTTTTCTAGCAAGTTCTGCTGATGAAATATTATAGCCACTTCTCTGCTATTTAGTGATGGCTGTGTCCTCCCCAGTAAGGTCTGGAACACAGATCTGAGGCATTTTGAGGAAAAAGAGATCTCCTTTTTGGGTGCTCTATTTCAGCCCTAGGGCAGAGACTGTTCTGTTTATCTTCTATTCTTAATGTTTTAGTTTCTTGGCTGCTAGAACAAATACCATGCAATGGGTTGGCTTAAACAATGGAAATTTACTGGTTGATGGTTTTGAGGCTATGAGGAGCACAAAATCGAGGCACCATCAAAGCACTGCTTTCTCCCAGGAGACTGTGACATTCTGGAGCTGGTTGTCAGTGATCCTTGGTCCTTGGCTTTTTTGTCATCTGGCAATGTACATGGTAGCCTCTTCTGGCTTCCCTGGGTTCTATTGTCTTCTGACTTCTTCCTGTGGCTTTCTGTCTGTGTGTCTGAATTTCATTCTGCTTATAAAGGGCTCCAGTATTAGAATTAAGATCTATCCTGGGGAAGCGGACTTGGTCCAGTGGTTAGGCATCCGTCTACCACATGGGAGGTCCACGGTTCAAACCCCGGGCCTCCTTGACCCGTGTGGAGCTGGCCCATGCACAGTGCTGATGCGCACAGGGAGTGCCGTGCCACGCAAGGGTGTCCCCCGCATAGGGGAGCCCCACGGACAAGGAGTGCACCCCGTAGGGAGAGCCACCCAGTGCGAAGGAAGTTTCAGCTTGTCCAGAAATGGTGCTGCACACACAGAGAGCTGACACAACAAGATGACACAACAAAAAGAGACACAGATTCTCGTGCCACTGACAGCAACAGAATCGG
The DNA here is from genome assembly GCF_030445035.2 of Dasypus novemcinctus. Classification (NCBI taxonomy): domain Eukaryota; kingdom Metazoa; phylum Chordata; class Mammalia; order Cingulata; family Dasypodidae; genus Dasypus; species Dasypus novemcinctus. The sequence goes on along the minus strand of NC_080693.1, from coordinate 18,288,807 downwards.
ACAAAGAAGAATATGCAGCAAATAGACACAGAGAACAGACAACTGGTGGGAGGGAGGGGAGAAAAATAAATGAATAAATAAATCTTTAAAAAAAAAAAGATCTATCCTGATTCTGTTGGGCCATGCCATAACTGAAGGAACCTCATCGAAAGGTCCTATTTGCAAGGGTTCACACTCACAAGAATGGATTGAGTTTAACAATATAATTTTCTGATTTGCCCTGAGAAGAAGTTGGTGAGCACAGGACTTTGGGAGAAAGTACTGTTTTCTTCTGGAGCCAAATTCAACATCTATTTGGCCACGCTGTCTCCTACAATTTTGGAGTTGTGATTTGAGGGAAAGCTCTTTCCTCCTTGGTTAAGTGTCTCAGAGAAGAAAACACTGTCCGGACTAGTTACCACCCAAGCAACTCTCAAGTTCCTTAGACCTCTCAACACATCTAAAAGGCAAAGGATCCAAATTCTTCATTTGGCACAGAGCAGAGCTTGGAAACCATTTTGCCACTGCCTGCCTATGTGATGCTGAAGATACTTCCCTTCCTGTGCGTTCCAAAGAGGATTCAAATTTCCAGAGTTTGTAAGCTTTGGAAGACACTTGTGGACAACTTTCACCTTGGAAACATGTGGACCAGACATTGACGATGGTAGAAGTCCCTGTTGTGAGGCATCTCTTCCAGAGATATGTGGTATCAGGGCTCCAGTCATTGAGTTTGGGAGACTACCTGATCTGTGTTATGAATGGTGCTGAATACATTCCAGTTTTGATTAAGGAGGTTGGGAAGAGGTGTCCCCACCTGAACACACTAGTGGCACTGAGGAAACATCCAATCACTAAACTGCTCCAGTTCCTGAGGAGTCTGGAACTGCACAACTGTGAAATTTCCAAATCATGACTTCTCCCCACTACCACTCCTGCAGCACCTTGTTCTGGACTGTGTCCCTGCATTCGATGACAGACAGCTAAGGGAACTTTGTTCTTTAGAGCTAGTGGGCATTCCTTCAGTCATCTGATGAGGGGCTCCTGATGGCCCTCTCTGAAGCTGAAGTCTTCTACAATCTATAATGGGTGAACTGCTCCTTCTCAGCAGATGGGATACTACAAGCAGTGGGTGCCACCTCAGATGCTACAAAAGCTCATGATCAGTGTGAATGGACTCACAACCAAAGAACTGTCTCATCTAGAAAGGATGGATTCACTGCAGCATTTAGAACTCAGTGGTCCTTCCACCAATGAAGTCTTTCCCTCTAATACTCACATCCTCTCCATTTGCCTCAAGATGCCCAGACTCCAAATCTTCAACCTCTCCTGGACAGCTACCCTCAGACCAATTGAATGAGGATGCCAAGTTTCGTCTGCAAGAAATGATGCGCTGCTGGTTCCAGTGAAGAGTCATCCACTGGCTGGTGGAAGTGATGTCCACACGACTCAGACCCACTTCTTCATGCCATTTTATTTATTCCCTTTCCTGCCAAATGGTTATCCCACTGGAGTTCCTTTTTCCAGAGGTATTTTGAGCACTGAGAGGACATAACTTACTGAACACTGTGACCAGGGTCCGGGTTTTTGGGTCAGACACACAGGAACATGAAACACAGTTCCACCGATGATAAGTTTTGTGGTTTTGTCAAGTCATATGGTTTCATAGTATGAAAAGTGGAGATAATAGCAATCTCATAGGGTACTTGGAATGAATGACAATAATATAAGTAAATGCTCCTGTCACCAACTACATGAACAATTATGTTGATATTCTTGAGTAGATGCTTCTTAGACCTTCTACAGGTTGTAACTAAGCCCTTGGGACAGGAAAGGGTAGAAAGGTGTGTCTGAGGTCAAGAGACTCCTCAGGTTGTCAGTCCGGGAATGAGGACCTCTCAGAGAATGGGAATTCTGGCTTAGGGACCCCTGTGCTAGCAATGACTGTCTCTGGGGCTATGAGTTTGAGTTTGTATTATTACTTTTATGATTTGAAAAATTTCATGTCTGTCTTTTAATATTTAGGACTTTTCTGAAAATATCTGTATTAGGTTTTTGAAACCATAAACACATGCTATATTAAATGTATTAAAAAAAGAATATATTTTTCTGGAGTACATACAGCTCCAAATCACCATATCTATCTTTTGATTTTTTTCAAAATTAGTAGTTATTTTCAACTTCAAAAATTAAAATAATAGACAAAAGGCAGCCTAAAAACTTAGAGAAGCATTTTAAAAAATCCCATCCAAGAACATTTATTTTATTTAATTCTAAAAACAAACTCAATTGTTTCTCCAGCACTCCAAAAGAAGAATAAATGAGCACAGATTGGTTACATGATACAACCAAGTTCTCTTTGTTAATGAAGAAAATGGAAAAAAAAAAGCTTGATCATATTCCCATTTCATAAAAATAAATCTCGTATTCTTTATTTTGATCTTTAGTATTGATTTAGTACTACTTTTCCTTTGTTACAAAAATATGCAAATTACTGTTAACTATAGTCTGTAAGTTACATTAGTTATATTTTTCCAATGTGTCACCATATTTTTAATACTTTGTAATAGAGAAATAGTCTTGTATTTGTATTATTAACCACAAACTGCACCTTCAGTCTCTAGATTATCTTCTAGCTCTATCTTCTTTAGAGTTCTCTTTATATTAGTCAATGTCTCATTACTCCAAACCCCAGTTCTTTGTCATAAACTTTCCGTCCTCAAATTACTACATAATTTCTGTCTCCTGATTGGATTCTCCCTAATACAGTCAATTATGATGCCCACTATGAAAAATTTCCCTCAGAGGATGGAGGGTTGACCTGCAGGGTATGACATCCCTTTGAAACAGCAATTGATACACAGTGCCATTTCTCCAGTAGTCAAAAGAGCAGGTCCAAGAACCAGGTAGTTGAAGTCATGTTTACAGATAACAACCCACTGTAGGAAATTTTCTTTTTCACTTGGCTTCCTAAAAGGTCTGCTTACATAATGCAGGGATGCTTCCACAGGCATCACAACAATGGCTCCATCAAATTCACAGCAGAGACGGTCCCTGGGTATTTTGGGCTCCCCATGACACTGAACTGACCGAGGAAGAAGAGTTATACGGGACACATTTTATGCATTTGCTCAGTGCTGGCATCAGCTTCCAGCTGTTGCTAATATCTGGGTTGCCTCGGTCCCTTCTACAGCTCCTCATCTGTCCCCTAAGGATTTGGTAAGTAAATTTCCTTTATTGAAATATTTAAGGGGACTTCTGTCTTCTTGAAGAAACCCTGAGGTTAAAATTACACCTCCCCTTGCTCCCAGCACTCTCTTCCCCATCCCTGCTTTATTTTCTCTGTAGCATTTAAAATACACCAGGTACATTCATTGTATTTGGTGAAGACATTTTGGAGCACTGCTACACCATGTGAATTATAGTTTACATTGCAGTTTACACTCTCCCCCAGTCCATTCAGTAGATTATGGCAGGATATAGAATGTCCTGCATCAGTCCCTGAGATATCATTCAGGACAAATCCAAGTCCCGAATGAATGTGCCACACTGATTAAAGAGGTTGTTGATGTGGGAGAAGTAGGGTTGGGGAAGTGAGAAGTGGGGTATATGGGAACCTCTTATATTTTTTAATGTAACATTTTGTGTGATCTATGTATGTTTGAAAGAAAAAAGATAATTAAAAAATTTGCTAAAAGAAAAATACAACAGGTAACCAAAAAAAGAAATGTCCAGGAAAATATTTTTTTAAATTCTTGAAATTAACATAAAATATACGAACAATCCAAAAATAATAAATGGACATTTAACAAAATAATAAATGGCAAATGAACACACAAAAAGAAGCTAATTCCACTTTTAACCAAGAGAATGCAAGTTAAAACCAACAAAAATGATGTACTTTTATATGGATATTTAAAATTCACTCACAACAATAGTGTATATTATTTATGGATAACTGCATACAAAGGACCATGAATGAGGACTGTGGTTATGTCTGAGTAAATAGGAATGGGAAATGAGAAATAGGAGAGAATTACAATGAGGACTCAAATATATCTATAGCTTCTTTAAAAAAGCACCTTTTTATTGTAGTAATGTACATACAATTCAAGTATTCCCATTCTAATAACTTTCAAGAGTACAATTCAGTGATATTAATCACATTTGCAACATGATATTACCATCATCAAACTCTATTACCCCAACTTATTCATTGCCTTAACCATAAATTCTGAACCCAAAAAGAAATAACTCCCTCTTCACCTCCATGCCCCCAGCCCCTCTTTACCTATAATCTACTATTTGTCTCTATGAAATTTGTTCCTTCTAGATATTTTGTATATGTGAGATCAGCCAATATATGTCTTTTAGTGTCTGGCCTATTTCACTCCACATGCTATCTTCGAGGCTTATCCCTGTTGTAGCATGTACCAGGACTTCACTCCTTTTTATAACTGAATAATATTTTATTGAACAGATATACCACATTCTGTTCATCCATTCATCTATTGTTGTGCACTTGGGTTGTTTCCAACCTCTGGCTATTGTGAATAATGCTGTTATAAACATTGGTGTACAAATTTCTTCTGGAGTCCCTGCTTTCAATTCGTATCTGTAACCTTTTATTTCTGAAAAATAATAATGCGAAACGAACATGACAAGATGTTGACACTTGTTAAATTTGGATATTGGGTATATAAGTGCTCAGTATCCTATTCTTTGTTCTTTTCCATAATAAATATTTGCCAGAAAAACCCTGTATAATTATAATTTCCCCCTAAAGCAAGTCAATCTAGTACTCCTATCTTTATGAAATAAAAAAATACCTCTGGAATTTCTCTCTCTCTCTCTTTTTTTTTTTCCTATATCTAATCCCTCCTTCTCTATTCCTGTTAGTATGAAATATGCATGTGGTTGCTGAGTGAGTCAGGAAAGTTGGGAAATTCAGCACATGTTAATGTGGCTTTGAAAAAAGCTTGCAGTGGTGCTGTGCTGGCATGTACCTTTCGCAAAAAGTCTGATTATTGTTATGTGATTTAACCATTATGTTAATTAATAGATATGCTGTTAAGCAAACTTTGAAGAAGTAAATGCATGCAAGTATAGATTGGCGTCTTCTTTTACAGGTTTTTAGCTCTTACTGGATTGCGCTTTGCCCAACTATGGTTTCCTCTTATTATTATCTTTTAAGTATAAAACCAGAACTGCTCTACCTATCTCTTGGATTTTGAATGGTCGAGGACTCTTGCTCTCTCTCCCATCTACCCCACACCTCTGCTGATGAGCCCTTTGCAAAGCTTTTCTTGTGATCATTTCTTATGAGAATCATAAAGGCTTGGCCTTCTGTTTAGGCCGACACTCTGCTCTCTTCTCTTTAGGTATTTATTAAACCATGTAATTAATTGCAATCAATATGAGAGCACACCATAATAAACTGCCTCCAAATTTGCTCCCTCCACAGCTCAAAGTAATGGTGTAAATATACCCTCTAGATTTTATTTCCAACGAATGCTTTCCAGTCAGGAATTTTAAAGTTATTTACTCACTCAATATATTTTTTCCTCCTTTATGAAAAATGGCTCCACTAGATAGAAAGGGTTTTCATTTGTTTTAATTATAAGAAGGCTACAGGATTTGAAGGGTTTTATTTAAAACAATCACATATCTATATCTCAGAAAGACTTTTTTTCCCATTAAAAATATTTTTCCACTTAAAGGACAATAATGCCTATCATAGAAAATTTGTAAAACACACAAACATACACAAAATCTTCTTTAGAAAGAGCTATCTACTGTTAATGTTTTGGGTGCGTTTCCTTCACATTAATACATTTTTTGCATATTTTAAAATAAGGCTTAGATTGTATAGCATATGTGGCAATCATATCTGGTAACTTTTAAAACCTGAAGTTTCCCTTTTAAACATAATGCAAACTAATTATAAAAATGTTTAAATACAATGAAGAAAATAATAATCATTCATGATCCTACCAAACAGAAATAATTACTTAACTAAAAATTTTAGTATGTTTTTGTATAATGTGAATGAATGTGTGTTATTTTTTGGGCTGATATGATATGGCATATATTAGTTTCTATGCAAAGATAACAGGCACAGTAATAGTTACTAGATAGAAGACAAAGAAAGAACAGCTTAATAACAGATAATATCTGCCTTTGGGAGATTTATTACTCATTCTCAATTTAAAAAAAAAGTCAGTGACATCATTCAATACAGGTTTCTTTCATTAACTATTTTTAGTTAAAAAGTTAATATTGCATCTGCAAAAACTCAGAGCACACAATATATGCAAAAAACATTCTCTCATAAATGGATTTCTTCAGTCCCTTTCCCAAAAATGACTACTGTAACCAACTTAAGATTTCCAGAAATAGTTTTTGTATACAATAGAACAGGTATGCATTACCCATTTCCAGTAGAACGTATGTGATTACCGCCCATTTATTATATGGATATATGCTATTGTTTTAATAACATTGTTATTAACACGTTATGCACTTTTATACAAATGAAATACAGTGTATATGTTGCATGTGCTACACCATGTTGTTTTTGCTTAAACATTTGGAGATTTTTTTACGTAGGTTCATAAATATTGCCTCCTTACTTTGCATGGTTGTATACAGGTATAACACAAGTTATTTACCCAGTCCCCTAGTGTGTTAGTCAGGGTTCTCTAGGGAAACAGAATCAACAAGGATTATCTGTCATTAGTAAGAGATTTATCAGAGTCTCTCATGCAGCTGTGGGGATCCACAAGTCTAGGTTCCATAGTCAGGCTGCAAACTGGAGCTCTGATGAAAAGCCAATAAAGATCCTTGACAAGTTCTGGGTGATGTTGGCTGTCCAAAGATGAGCAGGGAAATTCTCTCTCAATGCTGGAATCACTTCCCCTTTTAAGGCATTCAGCTGATTGGGTTAAGCATCACTCTTGCTGATGACAATCTCCCTGGCATAATTATAACCAGCTATCTAAGATTTACCACTGCAGTAAAGTCAATAGTGACTAAAGTCCATAAATGTCCTTGTATTACAGTTAGCCCAGTGCTTGCTTGACCAAACAACTGAGCATAATTACCTGGCCAAGTTAACACAATAGCCTGACCATCACAGTCCACCCCTTGTCAACTCAGCAACCATACACATTACCTTAAACCATACTTAGTCTCTAATTAAAAACAATAACAGACATGCATATATATATATTTCCACCTAACGATGTTCAACTCTCCTGAGTACAATGGAAACGCATTAATTCCATACAGAATAGGGTGAAAGTTCGTGGGTTGTATTTACTCTCAAACTTGATATCCTCAAATACTGTGACATGAAATGGATACAACTTTTATATGATAAGGGGAAAGTTTGGGGAAGAAGACAAAGAAGTTCGTTTTGTGTACGTATACAATCATCATCATAATGAAACAAGGGAGAAAGATTCATGACCATTATAGTCCTTGTTTCTGTAACTGGTCACATGGTCGAAGTTCATATTTATCACTACCTCCTTCCACTACCCATTCCAGGTTCCCATTACCCTCAGCAAGCACTTCAGCTGGCTGTGGTTCTCTGCCTGGTGGGGTGACCCAAACTTTCATTCCTGAAGATTCCTGGCCATTGTTAGTCCTGCTTGGATTGGGTTGTTGCAATTTTCCTTTGACCTTAATCACAGGGCATGGCAGTACTAGGAGATGCCCTAGATTATCTCCTTTATTCCAGTCAAACTCTTCTTTACCCCTATTATGTAGATGCAGTCCTATTTCCCCTTGATAGTCAGGATCTATCCCCCCAGCCAGTAAAGTAATTCCCTATTTTGACTGTTGATTCAGAGGTAAGAGGAACCCAAAGTGGTCAAGTGGCAGTTTTAACTTCCAGTTCAATGGAATCATTGTGTTCCTTGGTGACAGCACTTCTCTTTTTGGGACTAAAACCTGTAGACCAGCAGAGTTTGAGGTTGCAGGAACAGGAGGCAAAAATTTTCCTAGTGGGTCACTAGGGGTAATAGTGAGTGGTGCCACTCCCATTTTCACCCCTTGATTCCTGGACTCATGGACCCTCGTTATGGGAGAAACAGCACCATAGAGTGGATGCTGATTTATTTTATTTTAAAGATTTATTTATTTATTTAATTCCCCCCGCCCCCGGTTGTCTGTTCTTGGTGTCTATTTACTGTGTCTTGTTTCTTTGTCTGCTTCTGTTGTCGTCAGCGGCACGGGAAGTGTGGGCAGCGCCATTCCTGGGCAGGTTGCTCTTTCTTTTCACACTGGGCGGCTTTCCTCACGGGCGCACTCCTTGCGCGTGGGGCTCCCCCACGCGGGGGACACCCTTGCGTGGCACGGCTCTCCTTGCGCGCATCAGCACTGTGCATGGGCCAGCTCCACACGGGTCAAGGAGGCCCAGGGTTTGAACCGCGGACCTCCCATATGGTAGACGGACGCCCTAACCACTGGGCCAAAGTCCGTTTCCCTGGATGCTGATTTAGAGCATACACAACCTCCTGGTGAACACTGCCCCAGCCCTGCAAGGTATTGCCACCTAGTTAGCACCATAATAGAGTCTTCAAAAGGGCATTCCACTCTTCTATCAATCCAGCTGCTTCAGGGTGATGAGGAACATGGTAAGACAGTGAATGCCATGGGCATGAGCCCATTCCTGCACATCATTTGCTGTGAAATGGGTCCCTTGATCGGAAGCAATGCCATGGTGGTAGATAAGACATTCAGTAAGTCCATGGATGGTAATTTTTGGAAGAAGCACTGCGTGCAGGAAATGCAAACCCATATCCAGAATATGTGTTTATTCCAGTTAAAACAAATCGCTGCCCCTTCCATTGTGGAAGTGGTCCAATGTAGTCAACCTGCCACCAGGTAGCAGGCTGGTCACCTCGAGGAATGGTGCCCTATTGGGGGCTGAGTATAGGTCTCTGCTGTTGACAGATTGGGCACTCAGCAGTGGCTGTAGCCAAGTCAGCCTTGGTAAGGGGAAGTCCATGTTGCTGAGCCCCTGCATAACCTCCATCTCTACTTCCATGACCACTTTGTTCATGAGCCCACTGGGCAATGACAGGAGTGGCTGGGGAAAGTGGCTGAGCATTAGCCACAAAGCGGGTCATTTTATCCACTTGATTATTAAAATCTTCCTCTGCTAAAGTTACCCTCTGGTGAGTATTCATGTGGGACACAAAAATTTTCATGTTTTCTGCCCACTCAGAAAGGTAGATTCACATACCTCTTCCCCAGACCTCTTGTCACCAATTTTCCAATCATGTTCCTTCCAAGTCTCTGACCATCCAGCCAAACCATTTGCAACAGCCCATGAATCAGTGCACAAACGCACCTCTGGCCATTTCTTCTTCCAAGAAAAATGAACAACCAGGTGCCCTGCTTGAAGTTCTGCCCACTGGGAGGATTTGCCCTCACCACTGTCCTTCAGCGATGTCCCAGAAAGGGGCTGCAGTGCTGCAGCTGTCCACTTCCAGGTGGTACCTGCATATTGTTCAGAACCATCTGTAAATCAGGTCCGAGTTTTCTCTTCCTCAATCAACTGATTGTAAGGGACTCCCCAAGGGGCCCAAGCTGTGGGCTGGGAAAGAGAAGGTAACATGGCAGGGGTGGTGAACATGGGCATTTGGGCTACTTCCTCATGTAAGTTACTCGTGCCTTCAGGACCCGCTTGAGCACTATCGTGTATAAACCACTTGCACTTTATTATGGAGTGCTGCTGTGCACACCAACTTTATGGTTTGGTAGGTCAGACAATACCCAGCTCATGACAGGCAACTCAGATCTCATGGTCACTTGATGGCTCATGGTTAAGTGTTCAGTCTCTACTAAGGCCCTGTAGCAGGACAAAAATTGTTTCTCCAAAGGGAGTAGTTATCTGCAGAGGATGGCAGGGCTTTGCTCCAAAATCCTAAGGGTCTGCATTGTGATTTTCCTATAGGAGCCTGCCAAAGGCTCCAGACAGACTCTCTATTTGCCACTGAAACTTCCAGCACCATTGGATCTGCTGGATCACATGGCCCAAGTGGTAGTGCAGTTTTCACAGCAGCCAGGACCTGATGCAGAGTCTCTTCTTGTTCTGGTCCCCAAGCAAAACTAGCAGCTTTCTGGTCACCTGGTAAATGACCCAGAGTAGCACACCCAAATGAGGAATGTGCTGCCTCCAAAATCCAAAGAGACCAACTAAGTGTTGTGCCTTTTTTTTGGTTCATAGGAGGAGCCAGATGCAACAGCTTGTCCTTCACTTTAGAAGGAATATCTCGACATGCTCCATACCACTTGGACACCTAGAAATTTCACTGAGGTGGAAGGACCTAGTATTTTAGTTGGATTTATCTCCCATCCTCTCTCACACAAATGCCTTACTAATAAATCTAGTGTCTTTGCTATTTCTTGCTCACTAGGTCCTATCAACATGATATCATCAATTTAATGGACCGGTGTGATGTCTTGTGGGAGGGAGAGACAATCAAGATTCCTGTGGACAATATTATGACATAAGGCTGGAGAGTTGATCTACCCCTGAGGCAGGACAGTGAAGATATACCGCTGGCTGTGCCACCTGAAAGCAAACTATTTCTGGTGGTCCATACTAACAACAATTGAGAAAAAAGCATTTGCCTTTTTACAATAACTGCATACCAGGTACCAGGGGATGTGTTGATTTGCTCAAGCAATGATACCACATCTGGGACAGCAGCTGCAATTGGAGTCACCACCTGGTTAAGTTTATGATAATCTACTGTCATCCTCCAAGATCCATCTGTTTTCTGTACAGGCCAAATAGGAGAGTTGAATGGGGATATGATGGGAATCACCACCCCTGCATCCTTCAGATCCTTGATAGTGGCACTAATTTCTGCAATCCCTCCAGGAATCTGGTATTGCTTTTGGTTTACTATTTTGCCAGGCAGGGATATCTCTAGTGTCTTTCACTTGGCCTTTCCAACCATAGTAGGCCTTACCCCACAATTTAGGGATCCAGTGTGGGGAATCTGCCAGTCACTGAGTATGTCTATTCCAATTATGCATTCTGGAACTGGGGAAATAACCACAGAATGGGTCCAGGGACCCACTGAACAAACTGTGAGACAGACCTGAGCTAAAATTCCATTAATCACCTGACCTCCATAAGCCCCTACTCTGACTGGTGGACCACAGTGGGTCTCCTGGAATTAATGTCATTTCTGAGCCAGTGTCTAATTATCCCAATTTCTTTTTCCCCAATGCACAGTTACTCTGGTAAAAGGCTGTAGATCTCCTTGGGGAAAGGTGGGAAGAAGATTAATAGTATAAATTTTGACCAGTTCAACAGGATCCTTCTCCAAGGAGACCTGGACTCCTCCTCATTCAAGGGGCTCTAGGTCTGTAAACTGTCTCAAGTCCAGGAATTGATTAAGAGACTGTGATTCTCTGCATCTGTAATTTGAGTTAAGGTTTCGTTCACTCGACCCAGAACTCTCCTCTTTATACAAATCCCGAAGCAACTTATTGGACTGCCCATCTATTTCACTGCTAGGTACCCCATGATGTATTAGCTAACACCATAACTCTACACGACTCAGACTATTTTGAGTGTTCTTTTTAGTCTGCCTTTCATTGCGGTAGCCATGCCCACCTTGACTTTGGTGATTAACTGCTGATAATTGACTCTTATCAGACTGACATCCAATCATCCCCAAAATGTTTAAGGATTCTAATTCCATCACAGCCCCCCCCCCCCCCCCACAGTAATATCTGGACTACAGAGAACAACCACAGAACTCTTCAGGAAAGATGGAGTTAGTCTTACAAATTTATTCCTCACAGTCCTGGTTGAAGGTGTGTCCTCTGGACATTCCTGGGGTGGGTGGGCAGCTCTCAAATGGCAAATCCATTCTAGCATTCCAATCTCCCTAAATCTTTGAATTACCTCCTCTACTGTGTACCAGGGCAAATCGGGCATCTCCACCTCAGACACGCTAGGCCATCTTTTGGCCCATGTTTCAATCAGCCACTCAAACATACATTAGAGCCCTTTCTAACCCCTCAAGCTACAGCATTGAATCCAGAATTTCTGCTTAGTGGACCCATATCAATAAATTCAGCCTGGTCCAACTTTATATTCCTTCCACTATTATCCCATACCCTTAATATCCATTCCCACACAATTTCCCCTGATTTCTGTCTATAGAAGTTGGAAAACTCATGCAGTTCTTTCTGAGTATACCTTACTTCCTCATGGGTCACACTTTGCATTTCACCTTTGGGGGCTTGTTGTGATTTTAGTCTGGTAATAGGTCTGGAAGACTAGAGAGGTGGTGGGGGTGGGTAAGGAGAAGGATTAGAAATGCCTTGCAAGCTACTGACCTCAGGGCATTCCCTTGCATTTTCTTCTGGTGAGACGGGGTTAATCTCTTCAGGGAGGGGTTGGAAGGCAGTTTCCTCAGCGTAGACTGGAGGCTCTGCAGTGCGTGCTGGAGTTTGGCTGGTACGTTACTTGGGACTGGGAGGAGGTCCAGACTCCCTGGGGCAGGCCAGAGGCTGGACAGGGCAGGCTTCAGTTTGGCTGGCACCCACCTCAGGGCTGGAAGTTGTTTCAGATTCCCTGGGGCAGGCTGGAGGCTGGATGATACGAGGTTGACAAGGTGTGGTCTGGACAGGGCAGGCCACGGCAGGCTTATCTGGTAAAGTCTCAGCAGAATTCTAGGTTTCAATGTCTCCATCAATATGATCATTATCCCGTGTGTCTCCATCCAATTCTCTGGATTCCACTTCCCCAATCAATGCCTTCACCTTAACTGCAGACACCCTGTGGGGTTGAGATTTCATTTCCCTTTGTAACTCTGCTATGCTACTCAGCTACTCATACAATGAGAGTCTGAGTTTGGTTCTCAGATATTTCAAGCCTGTGGCTAAAAGAGACAAGACTGTCTTTCAGAGCACACATAGAAATTTTGTGTCATACATTCGGTGTTTAAGTTTCAAAATTGAAGCCTTTAACTCATCTCTTTCTTTTGTAACAGTATCCAGAGTATCTAGGAGGAATCATCCAACATCATTATACTGTTTGACTCTACTAAACTCTGTTAAGATACTGAAAACACGCTCACCTAGATCCTTGCTTCTTACAAGCATGGAAGTAGGGGAATCCAGTGATGCTATTTTGCAGATCTTGATTGCCAACTTTCACCGTGGACTGTTACAGCCTCTTCATTATTGGAAAGGGAGTTGTCAATACCCTTGAGTCCAATTAGAGTAGAAAAATAATTGCAAAACTCCCAGAACCGCCTGAGACATGCCATGTTTGACTCTGTTCCCCAAGAACCACTCCCGGTACCAAGATGTATTAGTCAGGGTTCTCTAGGGAAACAGAATCAACAAGGGATATCTGTCGGTAGTAAGAGATTTATCAGAGTCTCTCACACAGCTGTGGGGATCCACAAGTTCAGGTTCTGCAGGCAGGCTGCAACCAGGAGCTCTGATGAAAGTCCAGTGAAGATCCTTGGCAAGTTCTGGGAGATGTTGTCTGTCCAAAGACAAGCTGGGAAATTCTCTCTCAATGCTGGAATCACTTCTCCTTTTAAGGCATTCAGCTGATTGGGTTAAGCATCACTCTTGCTGATGACAATCTCCCCGATAGATGTAATTATAACCAGCTATCTAAGATTTACCACTGCAGTAAAGTCAATGGTGACTCAAGTCCATAAATGTCCTTGTATTACAGTTAGCCCAGTGCTTGCTTGACCAAACAACTGAGCACAATAACCTGGCCGAGTTGACACAATAGCCTAACCATCACAACTAGTAATGGACACTTAGGTTGTTTCCTATTTTGCCAGACTAGGCAATGAACATCTATATTCATGCAGGAATATACATGAATATACCCACATACAGGATAAATTATGAGATGTAGACTCAGTAGGTAAATAAGCATTGTACTTTAAATATTTATATATATATCCAAATTGGTTTCCAAATAGGTATCTCCTAAATATATGAATAATTCTCACACAAAAAATAACAAGTTTTGTAATTCAATAGAAAAACTAGGCCAAGGACATAACCATGAAATTCACAAAAAAAGACTGGTAGCTTATAAACTGATGAAAAGATAACCAACATTATTCTTAATTAGTCATAACTAAATAAATGAACAATTTTAAACGTGAGAAAGTATTTTGTTCCTATAATATTGGCAAATATATAGAAAGCTTCCTAATGCATAGGACAGGAGAGGATTTGAAGAAATTGTCTCTTAGATGACTGAAAGAGGGTAAATTTTTTCTATTGAATGATAGAACATTTTCTTGTTTAATAAGAATACTTTGTATATTTAGGAAATTACTCCTAAATACTTGGCCTGTGGTGATTTTTCCCATTGCAAACATTAGTTGTTATATATTCAATTTTATTAATTTTTTTTAAGAAAAAACAAACCTTGTGGATGTTGCTTTGTTTAAAAACCCCTCCTTCATCACATTCATTTTTATTTCCCATTTTTTTCTTCTCCTATAGTTTTTATCTTAATAATCTTTAATTTTTAATCCATCTGAAAGTTATCTTGATTTAAGGAATAGGTAAGGAGTCAGACTTATTAATTTTTTCAAACTGTTAGCCTATTCTTCAACATTATTAAGAGCTATGCCTCTTTTAGCCATGGATATAAAATAGTTTTAATGACTGCAGTACTTTCTTACTGCTGCTACAATAAATTGCCACAAGCTTAGTGGCTTAAACCATACACATTTATTCTCTACTATTCTGGAGGTCAGAAGTCTGAAATGGCTTCCCTGATTTCTATGAAGCTGAGTGTGTTTCACATTTTTGTGGAAAATTAGTCTATAAATTGCCCCTTAAGATTTCTTGTTCTGGTATATTATTAGCCTTTTCTTACTGATTTATAAGAATTCTTTATATATTTTGGATAATAATATCCTTTTCAATTACATGGGTTACACATTTTCTTTGCTACTTGTCTTTGAATTTTTTAAACCTTTGTGATGACTTTTATCATATAGTAGGCATTTGTCATTATAATACATATTAACATAAAATTATCAAATTTAAAATTATCAATTTTTTTCTTTATCTTTATGATTTTGGAATAAAGATTTTTTAAGCAAGACACAGAAAGGATAACGATAAGGAAAAATATGTATCCTATATATCATTCAAAATGTTTTACTGCAATTCTTTTCAAATTTAGGATTAACCAATCTGAAATTTAACTTTGTGTATGGTATGATATGGGATCTAAATTAATTTTTTCCTTGTCTTAACACTTTGGCTAGGCCCTCCTATACAATATGGAATAGAAATGTTGATAGTAGACATTTTTAAGTAAAAAGTTTGCTGTGTAGTTTTCATAAATATTCATTATCACTTTAAGCATAACTAAACGTTCCTGGTTTGCTAAGTATGTATTATAATAAAGGATGTTTAATTTTACAAATGCTTTTACTGGCTCTATTCAGAGGATCTTTTCCTCTCATTTACTTTAGTAATGAGGTAAGAAACATTAACAGAGTTTTAATAAAATATTAAATTATGCTTGCATTCCTAGGATGATTCTTATAGGTCATGACATATTTTTTTAATTGTTGGAATTGTTTAAATATTTATTTAGAAATTTTGCATCTACAATAAAAGGGAAAGTGGCCTGTAATTTCTCCTTTTCATGTCTTTGGTTTGGCTCTTGTCATTATACTAGCCTCAGAAAGTTCTTTCATTTTTTTCATTTTTCTCTGGGAAATTTATAGGCAATTAAAGTAATGCATTCTTTTATATTGGATAAGCCATAACAAACAGATCATTTAGATCTTATTTCTCTTTTGGGTGTATGCCTTTGACTATTCAAACACTTTTTTAAATGGCTATAGGTCTAATAGGGATTTCTGCCCGCACAAGTTAGTTTTGGTAGGTTATACTTAAGTTCTAAGAAATTGTTCATTTAGTCTGAGTCTTCATATTCAATGATCTAAAATAATTTATAATGTTTTTATGACTTCTTGAATCTTTACCTGTATGCCCCTTTTATCATAACTGAAATTGTTAATTTCTGCATTCACAATTTTAAAAGTCTTTCTGAAGATTAATTTCCCTTTATTCACTTTAGCTTTTGTTTTCATTGGCCTTTTTTTCTATTTCAATAATTTATGCTATCTTTAATATTTTACTTCTACTCTCTATGGGTTTACTCTGTTTTTGTTTTAATTTGTTTGGTTTTACTTTGTGGACTCAAGTTGTATGCTTTGCTCATCAGTATGTAAGCCTATTTGCTCTGCACTGACAGCTTTTAATTTCCCTTTAAAGTTTCATCTTTGCTATATTCCACAGGTTTAAATATGTAGTGATTTCACTGTAATTCAGTTCTAAATTTATTCTCTAATTCCAAGTTTCTCAAGGTTTCTTCTTTGACTCTTCAATTATTTTAAAATGTATTTTTAAGGTTCCAAATACATTGAAGATTGCTTATATTTTTATTATTATTGATTTCAATTTTTGTTGAATTGTAGCTAGAAACTTCACTTGTTACTATTTTTACTTTAGACAGTTAACTATCATTTGATTAAAAATAAGAAAAAAGTCTTTTATATCTGCCTTCATTTTTACCACTTTTGGCTCCTCATTCTTGATCCCAATTTCCATTTGATATCATACTCCCTCTTGCCTGAACAACTGTCTTTACCATTTCCTTTATTCCAGTGAATTCTCTCAGCTTTGGTTTGGAAAAGAAGTTTTTATTTTGCTTTCATTCTTGAATGTTTCTACTGGATACAGAATTCTGAGTTGATGGTTGCGGTTTGTTGTTTTGTTTTTTTTTCCCAGTAATTTAAAGATGTCACTCCATTATCATCTTGTTTGTGTACTTTCTGCTGAGAAGTCTACTGTAATTTTTATCTTTGTACCCCTGTATATAATTCTGCACCTCCACTTCTACTGTCCTCAAGATTTTCTTTTCATCTTTGGTTTTTGATAGATTATTGTACACCAAGGTGTGTTTTCCTTTGTATTTATCCTGTTTAGTGTTCTTTGATAACTTTTGGACCTATAGTTTGTTGTCTTCCATTTGTTTTGGAAATTCTTACCTATTATCTTTTCAAATATTTCTTTTGCCACACACTCTTTTCCTTTTGGGATATCAATTACATGTACACAGTGTCAATGGGAATTTGTTGGGCTGGCTGACTTTTTGTCTTTACTCATGTGTGCATAGAGAGAGCTCTCCATGGACCATTTTTTGTGGAATTACTGAATAGAGTGATGAGGTAAGTTGTTATAAGAGTAAATTGAAATTTCGCTCTGTTTTCTCAGGATAATTCTCCTAACTGTGGTAGCCAATCTTTAGGATGGCCCCAGTTATCCTGGTTTTCATGTCCTCATGCTGTCCCCTCTTGTGTTGATAGCTGAGAGGTATGAAAAATGTAATCCATGAGATAATGCAGAAAAGATGGAGTGTAACTTCTGAGGATTGGTTATAACAGACTGTGCAGCTTCCATCTTGTTCTTTTGGATTGCTTGTTCTTAGGGACAGCCAGCTGGCATGCCATGAGGACAACCAAACTGTCCTGTGGAGAAGACCACGTGGCAAAGAATTGAGTCCTTCTGTCAGCAGCAAACAAGGAACAGATTTTTTTGTGTTCTGAAGGGATGAATGTCTCATACTAATGAACTCTCTCTGGATTTCAGCAAAGCCGTATGTCTCAGAAGTTTTATCTTCTCCTGCTCTTTGTTGACCAAATTTAAAGCTATGGGGAGGTTTATTTCCTCATTCAGTTCTTCCTCCCTTGTGTTTCTATGGTGTCAGACAGGATAGCTTAACATTTTAAGCAATGGGTGATTCTCTGTGGTCTTCCAGTCCTGGGGATTTTAACGTGTATTCTCTTGGTGTATTCAATAACACAACATTTTCAGAGAGGTACTTTAGAGTTGTGCTGTTGTTAGGTCCCCATTCCTCCCACCAGTTTAAGGAGGAAAAGTAAATGTCTTGTGTATGAACCATTTTAGAAGAAAATCCTAGGTAAGGGGGTGGGTGAGAAATGATTGCCCTATTCTGCTTTTTTATATTCTAATAATTATAAATATTAAAAATGACTATTTATTAAATGCTTACTTAGCCAGCATAAGAATGGACTTTATAAGAACTGAATTGTATGAGAAATGATGAAAAGCTGTGCCAGTCAAGTTGTGGGTCTGGCCTATTGGAAGGAAAAGCTAAGTGATGGTTGTTAACAAGTATTAAATTATTGAAGAAGGAGCCATGGAAAAAGTTGTGGGAATGATTTGTTATGTGTGCACTGATGTAGCTTCCTCAGGAGGACTCAGTCTAAGAAATGTGTTTGTGGTTTTGAATACAAAAATATTGCAGGGTACATGAGGTATGGACCTTCTCACGATCCACTTGGGCAACCTGTATGCTGTATGGGTGGGTCCCCTTAGTTCTGGTCATTGAGTTCTGGTCATTGTGCTAGTCCCACAAAGGCCCAGAATGGAGGGGTAATGCTGAGAGCAGGTTCGCCTGCACATCCACCATCACTCACTCCCTTTTTCATTAACTTAGCTTGTACAACGGGCCTCCAGAAGGTCATAGCAGATTGACTCCTTCAATCTGAACTTTATACACACGGCTTTGCTAACCCTTCAATCAACCTTGTAGATAGTTTAGATGATCCTTTTTAACATAGGGAGGCTTGAAGAGGTAAAGTGATTCTTTTCAGTTACATGGCTGGTAAGTGGTTGGAACCAATATAGAATCTCTAGTCCTTTGAATCTGAAAACCACAAACTTTCCACTGTAATCTGTTACTCAGAACAAAGTATGCATTCCATGCTGCGTATTGAAGTAGCACACATTCCCGGGAAGGTTCAGAGCCAGATTTCTCCTTCCTGGATGGGTGGGATAGGGGCACATACCTTTAAGGAAAAACTAAATGATCTGGAATAAATTGTTATTGTGCCATGGATTCCTCACAGATGAAGTCCCTCCTCGGACCCACACATCCACCCTGACAGACCATCCTGCCCATCCCAGGCCCAGGCTTGGCTGAGAATGACTCTCCAAACTCCATCCACTTCTACAGCCCTTGTCCATATCCTGAAGTAGTCTGCCAGTTCAGAGGTTAGGTCCAGCTGGGCTGTGTCCTGCATCTGGACGAGTTAACACCACCAATTTAACGCTCACTGCTATAAGAAGCCAAGTGGAGAGATTCAATTCTGGGAAAGTCCATCTGTGACCAAGAGGAAATCTTGACCCCTATGCTTTAAGGCAGTGGTTCTCAAAGTGTGGCCCCCCAGGCTAGCAACACCAGCTATACCTGGAAACTTCTCAGAAATTTAAATTCTTGGACCACATTCCTGACCAACTAATCAAAACATTCTGGGAGGGACCTACAATCTGAGTTTTAATAAGCTTCATGTAAGTTTGATGCATGTTCTGGTTTGCCACTGGTAGCATTTTCAAATGGGAGAACAAGGAGGTGCAATTAGCTATGTGCAATTCATCTCCATTATATAAAAATAAAAAAGTACATGCAAACACGCAGTCATCTCATGAAACATCATCTCTCATCAGCATTACATTGTTCCAGTTCTGGAAAATAAATGTTTTCTCATTCAAAGGAAGGGAAATCCACTCACACTGTTAAGGAGGCCATTTTTAGCCCAATGTGTGTTTCTTGGGAGGTACATAGTTTTGTAGTGATATAGTCACCCCAGAATGAAAAAGCACTGCTCCATCTCATCAAAAGGTGCCTTGTGACTTCTTACAACCTGAATTTCTCCTTCCTGCTTATCTGAGAACTTGTCATCAATTGCCTTCTGGACATAAGTACCAGGTGGCAGGAGTGAGTCTGGGGTCCATTCAGATAGGGCATTTGGGGAACAGGGCAGGAAGATCCCTGTCCCTCACTCCTAACCCTATAAGAATATCAGATTCAGCACCCAGAATCCCACCCATTCGTCAATTTTCAGGGACTTCCAGCCTTCTAAACACCAGCACATCTCCCCACGTGGAAGAAGAAACTAAAGAAGTCCGGTCTTCCTGGATCTTGTTGCTGGTAGACCCAGCGGTGCTACGTTCTCAGTGGAGAGAAGCTGGAAGGAGGTGTCATGAGAATGTGTCTGTGTGACAGGTGGGTATTTTTACTGAGGAAGAAATGTACCCAACAAGGGAAATCAGATGGAGAGACCATAAAGTTCTCAGGTTAGCAAAAACCATTAGGAGATGTTTACAAAAGATAACCCCTGAAGTCAGATAGGATTTCCTTTGATGTCAATACTCTTGAGTTTAAAAAATGGTTCAGTGGAAGGAGACCCCAGTTTCCCTTCAGCTCAAGGCTCCAGCCAGCTGTGTGCCCTTGGGCGCCCTGGTAACATAAAGTCTCAGGCATCCCTTTCCACTTCCGTTAAAGGAGAAGATTATAGGAGATCACACTAAATGTCCCTTCCAGCTCTGACATGCCAGGAAATCTTATTTGACTTTTGGAAGTTTGTGTGTATATGGAAGGGCATTTCAGGGTACATAATTTGGCTTTTTGTGATTTTCTGGGCAGTCTGTGAATTTCCTTTAATTTGGAAGGGAACCAAGGAGTGTCCCATTTCTTCTACTTTTATTTTACCTAACTATTTTCAAACAGGAATCATTTAAATCTAAATGAGTAAAAACACCAGGAAATATACTTCCTGGTATATTTTCTGGACTTCCCAGCTTTCTGATGAGGTTCACCTTCATGTAAGTAGTTGATGCAAAAATTGAAAACCGCAAAATGTGGTATCAGGTCCAAATTGGCCAAGGGAAGCTATGAGACGGTTTCTTGGAAAATTTGTGTGAGCACTCACAGCTACTTTTGCTAAAAGAATAGTGCTGGGAGCAGATGTGGCTCAAGTAGTTGAGTGCCCACTTCCCACATGGGAGGTCCCAGGTTTGGTTCTCAGTACCTCCTAAAGAAGTGGTTCAAGCAATTGAGTTCCCATTTACCATATGGAGGACCTGGGTTCAATCCCCAGGACCTCCTGATAAAAAAATAAAAGAGTAAAAAGGCATCCCAGACTGGTGCGAAGAGGTAGAGGCCCCCACATGGTGAAGCAATGCACCAAAAAGATGATGGTGCAGCCAGATAGAAAAAAAAGAAGACAAACAAACAATGAGCAGACAATGAGCAAAAACAACAAACAAGACAATGAGCAAAACAACAAGCAGACAATGAGCAAAAACAAACAAGAAAGGAGCAGATATGTCTCAAGCAGTTTAGCTCCCACCTCCCACATGGGAGGCCCTGGGTTTGGTTCCTGGTGCCTCCTAAAAAAAACAGACAACGAACAAAAAACAACAAGCAGACAATGAGCAAAAATAATGAGCAAACAGATGAAGGAGACATCTCAGGGGGAAGGGCGGGAAAAATATAGTACGGAAAAATTGAAGGATACCCAAGGAGATAAAAAGGTACTCTGTGGGGAACACAGAAGGACAGAGAACTGCCATCTCATATCCCTCTGGGAGAACATGGAGTCCAGGAAATATACTAAACTATATAAATATACTAAGACTTAGAAAGATAAAATAAACTTGCCCAAAGTTACACAGAGATAGAGCTGGCATCTGATCCTATGTCTGCGTAAGAGAAAAGGAAGGGATCATTATTAGGGCTTTTTCTATTGATATTAAAATCAGCAATTACCATTTATTGAACTTCTACCATGTCCCAGCCATCATGCTGGTCAGTGTTATAACTGATTTCATTGAATGGTGCCAACAGTTACAGAGGCATAGGTAGTTTCAGTGTTGGTACATGCTTAACACCCAGTTTTCCAGGGAAAGGGGAAAAAAGCAGTGTTTCATAGCTCTTGCCAAATTCCAGGGTGTAGGTACCCTCCCCCCACTCCTAAATTCAAGCTACGGCATCAGTGAATGCTTATGGGGGACAAGACATGTGTCTCACAGGCAGGTAAAAGCTGGCTCCTGCACAGTCAGGTTCTTAGACCCGTGCTAAAGATGACGACCCAGAGACCCTGAGCGGGTAAACTGGCTGAGACACACAGCTATTAAGTATTAGAGCCAGGTATTGTACCCAGGACGTCTGACTCCAAAGCTTGGGCTCGAAATCATGATGCTTCTTTGTCTATATCTAAAAGGGAGTAGTGTGACATCTGGGGAAAACGTCTAATGCAACTTGCCCTTCCACTACTGTGAGTCCAATCCCAGCCTGTGCCTGCTCCCCTGATGTTTCAAAGTTTCTAAGGACTTTGGGTGCAAATGTGTGAGCTCTGGTCCCATCCCAATCCCCACCTAGATGCCAATACCTCTGTTTGTCTTCTCTCCTTTCATGGGACTCCCAAGAAGTGCCAGGAAATTCACGGAACCTACAGTTCTCTGACAGGATCCTAGTCTTTGGAACATAAGCCTTGATGCTGATGAGAAGCCTTTCCCTACACTATCGTGTGAAAGAAAAATAGATATTTGCTGATTAGCTCTAACTGGACAGACTTCTTAGCCATAAAGTGTGTGCTAGAAGGTTTGAAGAAAACTTGGCATCTTTTTTTCTTTAGATTACCCACACAGGCAAACTGGAGACCAGAGGAAGGAGAAGTAGCCCAAGGAAAATCTTCAAAATTAATTTCAGAAAATGAGTTAAACCTCACAAAAAATTTTAAATTAATGAAGTAGTTAGCAAAAATATCTCAATAGTACATCTCCCTTATAAATGGCATATTATGCTTTTCTGTATTAAAAGTATCTTTAATTATCAACAGCTTACATTGGGCTGAATATGCGCCAGACATTGTTTTAAGTGCTTTACATTTAGAAACTTTAACACTTAAAAACACATTTAATTCTCACAATAGCACTATAAAGAAGGCACTATTCTTATCCCCATTTTACAAGATGAAGAAATTGAGGCACAGAGAAATTCAGCTAACTGCCAAGGTCACACAGCTATTAGGGGGCTACCAGGGATTTGAACCCAGGTAGTCTGTACCCAGGATTCATCCTCTAAACCAACACTCTCTGAGTCTTGTCTGCTGGGTCAGGTCAAAGCAATCTTGCCCACTTAAAACCTGGCTGCACATTAGATTCCCATAGGGAGCTTTCCAAAAGCACGAATACCAGAACCTTCGTTAGACCAATTGAATCCAACCTCAGGTACTGCCTCCTTTTGAAGTGTCCCAGGTGATTCTATTGTACAGAATTGAAACAAGTGCACTGAGGTGTCAGGCAGTTATGTAGGTCCTCCAAGTTTTTCTTTGGAGGCCACTGAGACAGGTAGCATCATTAGAGACTATATTTTAGACTCTGGGGAAGGGAGCACTAAAAGACCTGGGGTTCTTCTAGAGGGGCATTCTTCAAGAAAACCAGATCCAAAAAGCAGGTGAAATTTTATGAAGATGTTGAATTAACTCAGGGGGGCTCTTGGGATATTGTTGACTATAATTTACTGTATTGACAGATTTATTCTACTTAATTTGGTATTCATTCTTGTTTCATATGGGGGATAATAATCTACCACAGCCCCTTTGATGTATTACCTTGAGCTGCTAGTTTCTAACCTAAATCCACTTGCCCAAACTGTGGTACCTCTCACGGCACCTGGCCAGAGAGCACATAATCTGGCCACTGCTGATTTCAGAGAAGTCTATGACACCTGATGGTACCACTGGGAAGCGTGGTAAGGATTTGAGAGTCACGTTTCAGGAGAATTGTGGTTGATAACTATTATAAGGAAATGGTTGCCTCGGGGTTTCCAAGTATCCCTTTGAAAAGTCAATCCAATTTCCCTTGAGCATCCACTGGTGCCAGATCAGCCTTAAAACATAGGAAACCACAAAGTTGTAATACCAATTAAATGAGATTAAAGAGGAAGTGGTTACTAAGAATTAAAAAGTCAATAAATAAATAAATAAATAAATAAATAAATACATACATACAACAATACTAGTAGTGTAGTGTTGGCACAAATTAGTACACAACAATTGCTGGTAACAGGAACAGAACTGACACTGGTAGTATCAGCAGCTGCTTCTCATGACTTGTAGACTCTCTGCCCAAGATCTTACACATCTCGTCTAACCCTTGAAGCAATGAGCATCCCTATTTGTGATCAAAGGAAATGAGACTCATCTGAGGACTTGTCCCTAAGGTACGGAATCGTGAAAGGCAGCACTAGGATTTGAACCCAGCAGCTCTGACTCTAAGCCAGGACTAGTTACATAATATATGGGGCCTAGTGCAAAATGAGACTGTTGGGCCCTCCCTTGTTAAAATATATATGTGTGTTATGTGTGTGTGTGTGTGTGTGTGTGTGTGTGTAAAACTTCAAGACAGCAATAGCAGAGCGTTAAATCAAGCACTGGGCCCTTCTAAGTACATACCCATGAAGCTGTTCCTGCCTTGAACCCTTGCTCCTCAGGGTGGGGGTCAGGGCCAACATCACCATCTCATCTGGGAGCTTGCTGGAGATGAACAAATCTCAGGGTCTCAGGGCCCACCCTGGACCCACCTGAATTCCCAGGTGCTTTGCATGCATGCTCAGGTATGACAGGCGCAGCTTCATGTGATCTTAGCCAAAGGCAGAGAAGCCATAGGAGAAGTACAAGTTTAAATCCTATTCCCTTTCTAGTATCCTGTGCCCCAGAGAGATTACTAGAATGTCGTTTTCTGGTCTACCTTGAAATGTATATCTGGTCTCATCTCTCATTTCTCCAAGATGAGTATGTATCATCTGCACATCTTGGCTGGAATTCACATCCCTCTTTCAGGATCCTTCCTTTCTCCCCACTCTCGAGCATCTGATTGGTCCCCATCTCCACAGATTCTGTGGCAGTCCCACTCAAAACCACTTTAACCCCTGGTTCTTAAACCTTCTACTAGCTGCTAGCCCACAACTGCAGTGGAACACTTGCTGGGGTGGATTCCCCAACAAAGCCCCCAGGTTGGGCTCTCAGTGGCCCTTTTTTGTTTCTGCTCACCTTCCAGGATGTTGTCCCCAAAGCATGACCACTGTGCCCAAGTGGCTATTCTGCAGGCCCCTGAACCTGCCCTCATCTAAGGTGGACAACTGGGACACCTCGTGGGCACCCCTCCTTCCATGAGACAGTGCCCAGTGGAGTCCCTGGCATGACTGGGACCATCACAATCCACTAAAGACTCTAGTGACCGAATCTTAAAAGTTTAGGCATCTTGACCCACTCCCTCCCAGTAAGGTCCTTGGCTCCTAGGGTTGACTGTATAATGCTCTCCTCCCCAGCTAAAATATATATATATATATACACACACATCAATGTCCCAATGCCTAGAACTTACAGAGTAAAAGGGATTTTGAAGATGTGATTGAGTTAAGGATTTTGAGGTGAGATTATCCTGGGTTATCTGGGTGGGTCCAGTGTGATCCTTATAAGAGGAAACAGAAGGGGCAGAGTCAGAGAAGGTGATGTGATGATAGAAGCAGAGGCAGAGGGCGAGGAGAGGTGTGAGGACAGAAGCAGAGGTCACAGTGATGCAGTACCAGGAGCCAAAGAATGTGGCCCACCTCTAGAAGGTGGAAAAAGCAAGGCAATGGGTTGTCCCCTTGGGTATCCAGTAGGAACTCAGCTCTGCTCAACTATTTTAGACTTCTGACTTCCAGAACTCTATCTTGCTTGAACCACTCAGTTTGTGGTAACTTTTCAGAGCAAAAATAGGAAACTAATATAGCTCCTAAGGAAATTGATCTATCTCCTTCCAAGTTATCCAACTCAGTGTATCAAGAGATCTCAGCCATTCTCAGTAATCCCTTTAAACCTTTCTCCCAGCTCAACAGGTAGTCGTTACATATCTCAGGGAGGCTGCTCACATAGTGCTTTCAGCTTACAGAAGGTGCTCTAAGGAGTGATTTGTTATTAATGGAAAAGGCTGGCATCATTTCACAATTCCAACTCATCAGTCAGGAGGTTACAAGAGGCCTTGCAAAGGAGCAGGGTGTCCATTGAGCCACCACTTCCCTTCATCTACAGCTTCCTTCCCTCAGCACTAAGCTGCCTGTTCTGAACCAGGTGCCCACAGTTCCCACTGGGCCCTCAAAGCTGGTTGACTTGCTCCACCTGAGGACATGTGGAAGCTCTCCACTTCCTTTGCAAATGTTCCAGAGTCTCCTTAGGGAACCCCTCGGTTTTGATTTCTGCTCAAAGGGGCATTTGTAGTCCAGAGGTGACGGCAAGGGATGTGAAGAGTGGTAGGGTGTCCTCTCTGACTCAGGGAGAGGCCCCGTCCATCTGAGGAATGCCTAGGTTCCAGTGGCTTATCTGAACAACTCGGGAGCTGCCTTCATTTGCCAGAGCTGTTATCACAAATATAATGAAACAGTTTTGGCTTCAACAACAGGAGGTTATTGGCTCATGGTTTTGAGGCTGGAAGAAGTTCCAAAATCAAGATATCAGCAAGGGTTGCTTTCTCCTGGAGTCTGTTGCATTCTGGTATTGGCTGCTGTCCATCTTCAGGTTCCTTGGCTTCCATCTCTGCCTCCTGCCCCTTGGCAATCTCTCTCTCCTTCTGTCTGCTCCTCCAGCACACCTTAACCAAAAATAAGATCTAAAAGGTCCTATTTACCATGGGCTCATTCCCACAGGGATGTGGATTAAGATGAAGAACATGTATTTGTTTGGGTCCATAATTCAGTCTACTAGAGGGGATTTACCAAAACAAAAAACAAAAAAACACAACCTTACGATGAACCAGTGAATTCAGAATCTCTTGTGGTAGAGCCTGGGCATCGGTTTTTTAAACCTGGCTTTCCAGGACTTTTTCTAAAGCATAGTCAACTTTTGGGTTAAATAATAATGCACTCAGGAGACAAAACATTCAGGTGAGGAATTTTCCATTATAGGTAGGGATTATCCTGCAGAATTCCACCAGGAACTTTCCACTCTAAAAACTTAACTTCTAAATCCAGAGTAGCCACAGGGACTGAATTCATAGGTACTTATAATCCTCAGGCACCTTTGTTACTCTCCCCTGAAGGCTGACTCTGCTCTTTGTCAGGTAAGTCACTTCAACTGTCTTAAACTCAGTTTGCTCATTTGCAGAATGGAATGGTAGATAGACTTGGGCAGTCAGGAGAACTGCATCATACACTGGCGTCCACAGTAAGCACCCACACACTAATATTGCCATGCCTCTTGGGGCTTCCCATGGAGGCTGGAGCTTGGAGAATGGTGCTGTTAAGCAGATGCCCAGACCCTGAGATGCTGGGCTGTCCTGCCAAGGACACCTCTCAGAAGAGCAGAAGCTTCCCCACTCCCATGCCCACTCTATCCCACTGCTGAGACTGTATGTCTTGTGGTCACTGCACATTGAAGGAGGTCCTGAAGGCAGGGCAGTGCATTTGAACCTCCAGGGCTAGGTGAGCGATGCTTAAGCTTTGTGCAAGGGAGAGATTTCTTGTGTGTTCTTGAAGGCTGAGTGAATGATCAGCCACTCACGCCTTCCATACAAGAGACCTCTTCTAAGGTCTTGTAGGTTCATTTCCTAATTGGTTATTAAAACAGTTAGAGTATTTGACCTTAGATCTTGTTTCAGAGGCAATAATAAATCTCACCTGTCATGCAGGCTGGCAGTTCCAAAGCAGCTGCTAATTGAAGGTATCAGTGCGCCTACTCTTCTTTGCACACCGTGGCCTTCTCCAGCAGCCAAGGACCGTTTTTTGTGAGTACCTGATCTGGCGAAGGTAGGATGCTCTTTTCCACACATCAAGCCTCCTTTCTCTGGGGTCAGAGCCTGCTCAATGACCCTGCTATGCTCAGGAAAAATGGCAAGCCATAGGGCTGTTCCTCTTGGCCACTGCTCATCTATGTATTCAAAGAAACCTTTGAAAAACACACACACACATCATCATCATACAGGGCTCCCATACATCATCCCACCACCAGCACCTTGCTTTGCTGTGAAACAGTTGTGACAAACTAAGAAAGAGCATCATCAAAATACTACTACTAACTATAGCCCATATTTTACATTTGGTCTATTTTTCCGTCAGCCCACCCAATTGTTAATACCTTGTATTAGTATTATATATTTGTTATAGTTCATGAGAGAATATTCTCATATTTGTTCTGTTAACCATAGTTAACCATAGTCTACCACTGGATTCCCTGTATTTTGCAGTCCCATACTTTGTACAATCTATTCAAAGTGTACACACAGTGGCTTTCATTTTCATCACAGAGTTGTTGTTGTCATCACCTCCTTTGATTTTAGAACATTTTCATTACTCTAAAAGGAAAATGCTATAGCCCCTTATACCATCCTATTATTGTCCCTTAGCATTGACATCATATCTTATTTTTCATTTTTTCAGAGCTTTTATTTATTTTTGCATTTTTATTGTCTTTTTAAAAAAGATACATAGATCACAAAAAATGTTACATTAAAGAATATAAGAGGTTCCCATATACCCCGCACCCCACCCCCGAATCTTCCCATATCAACAGCCTCTTTCATCATTGTGGCACATTCATTGCATTTGGTGAATACAGTTTGGAGCTCTGCTGCACCACACAGATAATAATTTACATTGTAGTTTACACTCTCCCCCAGTCCATTCAGTGGGTTATGGCAGGACATACAATGTCTAACATCTGTCCCTGCAATATCATTTAGGACAACTCCAAGTCCTGAAAATGCCCCCACATCACTTCTCTTCTTCCCTATCCCTGCCCTTAACAACTACTGTGGCTGCTGTCTGCACATCAATGATACAATTTCTTCCATTGCTAGAGTCACAATATTTCTATAGTAGGATACCATTAAATCCACTCTAATCCATATTTTGTTCCTCCGTCCTGTGAGATATCATATCTTCTTTGCCACTGGTGCAAAAATATTGCAATACTACCATTAACCATTGTCCATGAGTGAGATAGTTGTAATTTTCCCATTTATTGTGTAGTTCAATTTTACTATACACTTGTTGTTTACATACATTCATATATGAATTATATACTTCAATAAAAGAATTTTTAAATGAAAAGAAAGGGCCTTAAAAAAAAGAAACCTTTCCAAGAATTCCTTGCAAAGGAATGTTCACAGGGCGAGGTGGAGCCTTCTCAGAGAACCGTGGAGAATGAGTCACAATCTAACTGAGCTTCATGTCCAGCAGCCCCAGATAGAAAATAGATTTGGGAAGGGGAAAAGAAAGACCACGGATCAGATAGGAATGGGAGGGAGTAGATCCTACTTCCCACCATCCCAGAGCACAAGGAGAGTCCTGAATGGGACCAGTGGTGATGGGATTGTGGTGATGATATCCCAAGAGCTATGCTTCTTCCTTCCCCAGGCATTGGCTGTGGGTAGGAAAATTGCCCTGAAAGAAGCAAGCCAGAGGGACACCGTCCCTGCAGCGGAGGGCATCGTAAACTTTGGTGCTGGGAAGCTAAGGGAGTAGCAGTCAAAAAGAGCTTTCCCAGAAGTTTTGAGAGACAAGATGCTTCCATGCCTGTCTGTAAACAAACCCCTACCTTGTAACTGAGTGTAGGAATCTCATTACTGCGTAAAATCTCATCGCCACCAGGCACCATGGGAAAGACTTGACTTTTGAAATACTCTATATGTGTGGAAAATGGAGATACTGGAAATGAGCTAACTTGAGGGATTTGTGTTCATACCTGTTTGTTATATGCTGCCCTCGTAATATACCAGAAATGTGTTGGTTTTTATCATGCGAATTAGGTTAAAAGTTTACAGCTCTGAAGCTGTGGATGTGTCCAAATCAAGGCACCATCAAGAAATGCTGCCTCACCAAGTTGCAGCTGGAGGCATTTCGGCACATGGCAGCATCATCTAAAGATGCTTTCCCTTGGAGAACAGCTGTGGGTGATGAAGCACATGCCAGGACACAGTGCCACTCTGCTCATCTCTCCCCTCTCCTCTGGGCTGTGTCTCTTCAGCTGGAGCTGCTCCAGGGCCTACCCTCTTGGGGGCCTCTTTCGGTGCCTCCATGTGCTATGGATTCCAGGCAGCCTTCTTTGGAGAGCCTCTCTGCTGCTTCTTTCCTCTGCATCTGCTTTCAGTCCTCCATTTAAAAGGGCTCCAGCAAGAGGAACAAGACCCACCCTGGGTCATGTCTCACTGAAACAATCCAATCAAGCCCCCCAGCTGAGCCCAATCCAATCACAAGAATGGCTTAGCTCCAAGAACATGGTCTTTTCTGGGGTCCACAAAAAGCTTCAAGCTGTCACAATTCCTAAAAAGCCTTCTTCTTTCCTTTTGTTACAGGTTTTATTGTGCCCCCAATATGCTGAATTCTGTTCAGCCCCACCCCACCCTTGTACCTGTGAGTGTGACCCTACTTGGATATAGGGTCATTGCATAGAACTCATTAAGTTAAAATGTGGTCATATCGGAGGGGGCGGGGCGGGGGGTAAGGGGGACCCTAATCCAAAATGCCTAGTGACCATATAAGAGGGGAGAAGAGACACAGCAACCCAGACATAGGGGAGAAGGCCATGTAACGATGGTGGCAGAGACTGAAGGGCTGTGGCTGCAAGTCACAGGGTACCAAGATTGCTGGAAGCCACCAGAAGCTAGAAAGAGCAAGCGGGGATTCTCCCTTAAGCCTAAGAGAACATAGACCAGCATTCACAATTCTAGCCCCCCAAATTGTGAGGCAATACATTTCTAATGCTTCAAGCTGCTGGGAGTGTGCTACTTTGTCATGCTCAGCCCTAGGAAATGAAGACATGCTTTTTCAGGTTTTTAAAAAATTCTGTCTCTCATCTCCTACCTCGTTTGGCCTGCCATAGACCTCACAATGCCTAAGTTTCACTGGTGTTCATTTTAGGGCTAAAAAGCTAAACTGTTTCTGTGGGGAGCCTCAGTTAACATTCCAATAAAAGATTCCAGTTTCCTAGGGGAGAATCTTCTCTTTAAATTTAAGTCTTCCTAAATGCTTTCTTTTTCTACGGGACAGGACACTTATAGCAAAGTGTTGGTGATCATGTGATTCTGGGGCAAAGGTAATAAATGTTTTGAGATAAAATACTTAGAGGATATTCTGGTGTTTATTGTAGGATTAAGGTCTTTGTCACCTTCTTTTTTGTTTGTTTGTTTGCTTTTCTAGCAAAAATCTTATCCCAGGCAACTTCCCATAATTAAGCATTAAAAGGAGGAAGATGAAATTCTTTATCAAATTCATGGCTGAAGCCTACAATTTGGGACATTATTCATCATTTTCAAACTGTAATATTCAGTTGAAATGGTGGCATGGTGGCAGGCCATTATCCAACAGC
Source organism: Dasypus novemcinctus (assembly GCF_030445035.2). NCBI lineage: Eukaryota > Metazoa > Chordata > Mammalia > Cingulata > Dasypodidae > Dasypus > Dasypus novemcinctus. The sequence continues at coordinate 18,257,569 of NC_080693.1, read as the reverse complement.
AATTTAGAGACTGTCTATTCTGTGGTATGATTTTTTTTCAAACCATCATATTCTTTAAGACTCTCCCTTCAGTCTGACTTTTTTTTTTTAAACCACTAATTAAAACTACTTTATGAAAAATTGTTACGTATCTTGTGGTAAACCTAGGATCCTTCTTCAAATTATAGATGTCTCCAATGTTTGGCCATTTGTTTAAAAAGTAATGTATCTTAAACTAGAGTTTAAATGGAATGTTGTGTATGTATTCCAAAGAGGCCAGCTTCCCTCTACATATTCTAAAACTAGTTTTTCATCAGAAACAAGTTGTTAATTAGGTTCTTAAAAGGATTGCTGGACTTGTGTCAAGTTAAATAATTGTTGGCTAAAGAAGTCATATATGAAGAAGAGAAAGGAGGCCATTTCAAGTCCTCTTAAGAGAAATTGTTATGCACATCTCTGATTAGGGGAAAACACGTGACATTTTCCATTGATGCCCAATGGGACTTTAATATATAAAGAATGGAAAGTCCATTTCTTATATGGTTGTGACATTCTACTTAATGTTTTGTTTTTTTTTAAAGATTTATTTCTCTACCTTCCCCCCCCCCAATTGTCTGCACTCTGTGTCCATTTGCTGTGTCATCTTTTTCTGCTTGCATTCCTGTCAGTGGCACCAGGAATCTGTGTCTCTTTTTGTTGCGTCGTCTTGCTGCGACAGCTCTCTGTGTGTGTAGCACCACTCCTGGGTAGGCTGCACTTTTTTCACACGGGGCGGCTCTCCTTGAGGGGCGCACTCCTCACACATGGGGCTCCCCTACATGAGGGACACCCCTGTGTGGCACAGCACTCTTTGCGTGCAGCAGCACTGCGTGTGGGCCAGCTCACCACATGGGTCAGGAGGCCCTGGGTTTAAACCCTGGACCCTCCATGTGGTAGGTGGACACTCTATCAGTTGAGTCAAATCTGCTTCCCTCTACTTAATGTTAAGAACAGGTTTTGGGAATGGAATCATGTCCCCCACAAGACAAGCTCAGACCCTAACTCCCAGTCTTGTGGGTATGGACTCACTTGTGCATAAGGTCTTTGAAGATCCTATTTAGATGAGGCCAAATTGAATCAGGTAGGCCTTACTCCAAAAGGACTGGAGTCCTTCTGTGGGAGGAGAGGCAATCTTGACAGAGATGCAGGACTGCGCAGGGGGTGCAGAACCCCCAGGAGGAGAGGGAATGAAGCAAAAAGCCCATGTGACAGAGGCAGAGAGTGAATGAGGAGCCACCAGCAGGCCATCAGCAGAACACTACAACCTTCAGAGAAATCACTGCCGGCCGAGTCCTTGACTTTTGGACCCTTAGCCTCCAAAACTGCGAGTCAGTCAATTCCTGTTCTTTTAGCCAGCCATTGTGTGGTAATTTTTATGGAAGCCCTGGAAAACCAAGAAAGCAAGTAATATACAACTGAGACTATGATAAGCTTTTAGAAGTTGAGAGCAACCTGCTAAGAGGAGCTTGATGAACTAGTTGGTTCCGAAGTTTTTGTGTTACAGATTCAGATTGAGTCAGATAGAGGCAACGTTCAGATCAACTCTGAGAAGTGCTCAGGGATGCACCTGAATCACACTGAAGTGCTTAATTCTTACTCCACTGAGGCAGCCTTTTAATGGATCCCTTCGTTATAATTTGATGTACCTGCTGTTTGAAAAATCAACACTCTATGAGGAGCTACATGGAAAGGCACACAAACCTGGTTATTTTGACTGGTTCATTGTCTTCGTCAGCCAGACTGCTATGACAAACACATGATGGGTTGGCTTAAACCACAAGCGCTTATTAGCGCCCAGCTTTGGAGGCTAGATGTCCAAAATCAAGGACTCGATCATCAAGGATGTGCTTTCTCCCCAAAGTGGGTAATGTTCTGGGACTGGCTTGCCACAGCTCTTGGGGTTCCTTGGTTTACCACTATCCTTGGGGTTTTCTGTCTCCCATCACCTGGCCATCTCTCTCTCCTGTGTCTGCTCCTGCTGTTTCCACTGACTTCTGTCTCCTCTGATGAGCTGTGCTTGAATTTCTTCTGCTTATGAAGGCCTTCAGTTACTTGGATGGGAGCCCACCTTGATTCAGTTGGGCCACACCTTAACTAAAAATAACATCTTCAAAAGGTCCTATTTACAATCCCACCGATATGGGATTAGGATTTGGAGCATGTCTTTTAGGGGCATGTGATCTGATCTACCCCAGTCATGTCCATTTGACATCCTTGAATTTCAGGAACATTGACTAGGAATAAATACATTCTTAAAAAGGGAAGAAAGAAGCTTACATTTAGAAAGTAACTTTAATGTTGGATCTTCCCATGGCTGCACCAAGGATGTAGCCCATTGTTGGCTTTTCCCTCCTGGGAAAAGGAGTGAAATTCTCTCACCCCTTGGTCTTTGTCACCACATTGTCCCAGTTTCCTGGCACTTGTTTGCTTACACTTTATGATTCCCACACTTCAGATTGTCCCGAAGTCTCAAGTCTTTTAATCAAATGTCTGTACAGGTTTTCCTTGGAAGAGCCTTCTAAGCCTGCCACCATCCCTTCATTTCCCTTGACTTCAAAATCTGTCTTTTGCAGAAATGTCTTTTCTGTTTTCTAGCCCAGATATTTTTAAGTTGATTCTACTTGGATATGGTCAGAATTACTGTAGGGCAGTACCCCCAGATAAGTACTTGTAAATTGGATTGGGTTCAGTGAGGATTATGAAATCAATATACAATGGGTCCAGTCAGAGAGATGTCAGGAAAGAGAAGCAGAATGGTCCCAGGGATTTGATTGTAACCCACGTGGCTAAAGCAAAATGTGTCCCTCTGAAAAGGGCTGTGTGGTGTTTCCCAATGACCTACAGAGAAGAGTGTCCCAGAGACCTTGGGCACAGTCAAGGAAAGAGAGCAACGTGGTGACTGGATGTGGTATGTTTCACGCCCATCAGAAGCTCATCTTATCTTAGAGATGTCTGCATCTGGCAGTCTTAGCTTGATCATTAAAGAGTAACTTTAGCTCTGTCTTCTTTTGATTTCATTCCCAAGAAGAAGACATGTAGTGATGAATTAGCTTCATGTTTAGTTTTGTCTATAAGGAAAGAATGTGTTGGTCATGCTGAGAGAAAGATTCCATGCAGGTGACATCTCTCAGGATTAATTATTAAATTAGAACACTGGTTTTATAACTCGGTCTTTGAACTTGATTAATGAGTTTGCTCTTTGGTCCCAGTAGACTGAAAGGACAAGTTTCTGAACCTGCAAGATGGAGAGCCAAACCCCAGACTATGGTAAATGCCCCAAAAACACCCCCTCCTTGAGCCTTGTGGGCGACTGGCAGTCTTCATTTCCCAGACAACGTTGTGACCTCAACAAACCTTTTCTCCTTTGAACTTCTACAGATGTCTTATGCCAGCTATCGTAAGATGTGCTTCATTAGAGAAATTCTTGGTAAAATTTGCTGACTTGGCCTTGACTCAATCTGCTAATGATGGAAGTTTTTACCCCATGCCAGTTTCCCAACTTTTCCACTTCTGTCAAGAATACCAGGATTTTTAAAGCTCAAAGGTACAGCAACAGTAATCTCAGCCTCATAGTCTTTTCTAGTCAGAAAAAAAAATGTTGCCCTGTTGATTTTATTTTTTAACTCCTTTATGGTCTCATTTTCTTTTTTCTACTGCTACAGACCTAATTCTGGATTTTTCCAGCTCGTGCTATAATTAATGCAGTGGTCACCTTATCACCACCTTGCCTCTGTCATTTCTAACCTCTTCCATCTGGCATTCCCCTTTTAATTAACATTTCCAATTAGATCACATCCAGTCTCCTCATAAGAGTTGTCTATAATTTGACCCTGCACCACCCACTCATCTTGTTTTCATTGCCCAAATATTTACTCTGTACTCGCTGTCATGTGGTATCCCTATTATCTATTGCTGAGTAACCAACCCTCCCAAATCTTCATGCTTAAAACAACAATGGTCATTTAGTTTTCTTAGAACTCTGCAATTTGGGAAGAGCTGTATGGAGAGACTTAAGCTCTGCTGCACACACCATAGGCTGTGGCAGCTTGACAAGGGGCTGGCACGCCATCTTGAAGTTGGCTTCCTTACCTAGCTGGCAAGGTGGTGCTCAGGCTGGAAAGTAGGACGGGTGCCTCTTCATACGGGCTGGTCCATGGGCTGCTTTGGCTTCCCCACTGCATTGTGATAAGTTCAAGGAGTCAGTATCCTGAGTGAGCCACAAGGAGCTGTATCATATCTTATGACCTAGCTCCGAAGTCAGGCAGTGTCACTTCTACCACAAGTCCACTCAGATGCAAGGGAAAGAAACACAGCTGCCACCAAACGAGAGGTGTGTCAAGGTTGCATGGTAAAAGGAACATGTGGAATGGGAGGTATTGTTGATAATATTGATGGGAGATATTGTTGCATCTTTGGAAAATGCAAACTCCCACACGTAGTATATGAATGGGTGATTGGTTTAGCACAGTAGTCAAGGAACACTTCCCCTCTAATGGGGCAACATAGCATATAATCACGTTCTTAGGTTTTGGAGTTTTCCTATCTCGTCTTACAACTAAAAAACCTAAGGTCCACAAAAATTGTGACTTAACCAAATTATGGGTGGTGGTAGAGCTGAAAACAGAACCTAAGTTATTTAACTACCCTAGCATAGTTTTACTGAGTAGGCCTGGATGGGGATGGGGAAATGTATTTTAAAATAAGTGCCCAAGGTGATTCAGCTAAACAGGCGAATTTGGGGAACATTGCAATAAAGCTTAGTGCTCAGTGGAACTTTGATTCTGGAAGGACACATGGACAGCTTGTTACCAGAAACTCCGGAGGGAGTGGTTGCGCAGCCTGAGTATTTAAGGTCCTCTCCAAATATAAAGACATGATTATTAGCCTGTAGCCTAGGTGCACAAACTAATCTCCCTGGATAATTAGGAGAGTGACTAGTCAAGAAACAGGAATCAGGCCCTGACTTGTTGGGGATAATTTAATCCACACTGGTGTGTTGGCATGCTGCCTTTTCCTGCCGCAAATGATTCGAGAAGAAAGTAACCTGTTGCCACAAGCAGAAGTAGTTCAGGTACCAGCTGCAACTGTGGACTGGCAGAGGCGAGCATACCCTTCATTATGCAATTATCCATAATTAGGTGTTCAATAGGACTTGATTGCGGGGAGCCAGCACCCACCTGTGTGGGGACTGGCAGGCAAGTTCTCTAGGAATGTGGCGTCTGCACTCTGCAGCTCCAACCTGCACGTGGGATGAGGCTGTAGCGACAGATGCTCACGCAGGAAGGCCAGCGCTCTTGTATGCACTCCAGGTTTTGCTTGTGGCAGGTGGACTGTGGGGTGAGGATGGAAGGAGAGAGGGAACTGCTACTTTATCACCAGTTCATTGAGACATAGCTTATATTCAGAACAAAGCCTCCTTAAGTTAGACATGACAGCTTGGAAAACTCCGTTAGAACTGGTGAATATCTGGTCCTCAGAATTTGCTTAACTTTGTCTTTGTAAAGAAGTCCTCTTCCATTAAGTATCTCTTGGACCTCAGTAAAAAGAGCAAGAACTCTCTTATTAGTCTTTTTACCTCCAACCACCCAGGGCCTGGCAAACGTTAGATATTTGGCATATTTCAATAAATGATGGAGGCTCAATACAGAGAAATATTAACAGTCAAAGAGAAGCTGTGTGGGGAGGTTGATCTTTAATACGTAGGAAAAATTCACGTTATTAGTTTGATGAATACCTATAGGAGCCAGGAAAACAAATGTCTGAGTACCTAGAGTAATTATATGGGGTAGGGGAGTTATTTTTCATTGGCAAATAAGCAGGTGGCATATAAATTATTATAGATGTTGAATTAGCAGAATTCAATCATTAGGAGTTATTAATAGGCATTGATTACAGGTAGTGAATGGAACATCTTCAAAATCTTAGTTTTCTCTGAAGTGAAAATATTTTGGTTACTTCTATCCAGGAAACAACCATATGCAGAAACACATATTCTTCCCTGTCTTCCAGAAATAAAGTCTAAGTGTAATATTTATCTATTAATAGGCATTGTAAAGCTCTGTTTTAAAAATTCTGATACTAGAGCGTTGAAAGACACCGATACATTTAATTGACTACAAGTTCAGAATTAGCTTCTGGAATTAGATAGTGGTGGTGGTTGTACAACTCTGTGCATGACCTAAAAACCACTGAATTTTACATTAAATATGGACATGAATTTAGAATATGGCACTTCTGAAATATTTCATAAATAATACTGAGGCAAGTGGATTAGTATTGAAAGAAGGAACAGAGCACCATTTATTACACCTAATTATGTGAAATAGGTTGAAAAGGTAAATATTAAAGGAAAAAAGCCCATAACTATCCTAGACAACAATCCAGGTAAACTATTTTTTTATCCTCTTGCTGTGGAAGGCCTTTTAAAGCATTATTAAAATCACCCAAACAAAGTATGACCAATTTAACCATATACTTTAAACTTCCACATAGCAAAAGTTTTTTTAAAAGAATATATGCAAAGTCAAGGCAAAAATGAGAAGGAAAGAAAAACTTGCAAAAGGTGATGAAGGTCTAATTTTTGTAAACTTCAGAACTCATACAAATCAATTCAAAATAACAATAGAAAAACAAAAATTTTTTAAAACAATTTACAGAAATAAATACCAATGGTGAACAATCCCAGTAACTCTCAGTCATAATTAAAGAAGTGCTTGTTACATCAGCAATACAGTGCTGGCTTTTGTCTATGAGATTGGTAACTATTACACTTTATGGTAGGTAAACAGCTTGGCCTCTTGAGTTCAAATCCTAGTTTTGCCATTTACCGGCTGTGTCACCTCAGGCAACTTACTTAACTTCTCTGTGCCTGTTTCCTCTTCTATAAATGGAAATAATAGTACTTCACTCTCAAAATTGTAAGGACAATGAGAGAACATACAAAAGCCTTAGAACAGTGCCTGAAAACTAGTGTGCCCTTGAAAACGGTTAGACTTATGAAAGGATACAGAGAAACAGGCATACATACACTGTTTACTTGTTGGGAACACAAATCAGAACAACCTTTCTGAAAGTCAGTTATCAATATCTAGCCATATTTAAAGTACATATTTCCTAAGCAATGATTTAGCAGTTCTACTGCCAGTCTTTAACACATGGACGAAATGGCAAAAGGGCACTGGCTTATGTGCCTAGGCTGCCCCTTGCATCATCGTTTGTAATCAATCACAAAATTGTCAATATGAAGGAGGCAGTTAGAATACCAGGCAGTTCTCAAAAAGAATGGGATTGCTAAGCATGAACTGATGCCAAAGGTCTCAAAGACATTTTGAGTGAAAACAAGCCAGGTATCTTATCTAGGATCTTGTTTATGACATTTGAAAAGTGATTCTGTGTGTGTGTGTGTATGTATGGGTTTGTGTACGAAAGTGGGAATCTTCAAGGAGAAGAAGGCTTAAGTTTATCTCCCTTAATCTCCCTCTCCCAGTGTAGACTGAAGACCAGAGGACTCTTACCCAAATATTCTGGGCAATTGATGGTTCCAGGGACTCGGAGGCAACATAGGGAGGGGTCAGGAGCCACAGAATGTGGCTCGAACTTAAATCCCCATCCCCACCAGGCTTTGGTTCAGAAGAATCAAACACAGTGTTTATATTGAAAACAAAAGCAAAGGACTTTATGGGCAAATTTTGTCACTGAGCTCTGAATTTATTTCCTTTCCCTATACCTTAGATGCAGTACTGTGGAGGAAAATTTATGTGCAATGTGTGTGTGTGTGTATATATATATATTTGTTAGTTTTTTCACATATCTGTAAGTGTATTCATTTGAAAATAAAATATTTCAATTTGAAAATAAATATATAAAACTTTTCTGGAAGAGTATACAATGGACAGCTATAGTGCTTACCTTTGGCGGCATGGACCAGGGTTTAGGAACTAGGAATTTTATTTTAGCATTTTCCATATTCTTTAGAACATTTTAATAGGTACATACATACAAATATACATATAACTTTTAAAAGAGAGAAGCTTGTATAGAGGAAATTGTTACAGATTTGGAAACTAGTAAAGGTTTGAATCTCAGCACGGCATCTTGCCCTTTTTGCAGGGAATTTCTCCTTCGTGAACCTTGCTTGTGCCCTCTGTAACCTGAGAACAACTTCTAACTCCTCCTGGCATGGTTGCAGGCATTGAGGAAGATCCCTGTACCCCTGGCATGTGGAAGGTAATAGAGCCAGCTGCTGGTGGCCTATGAAGCTACAAACAATCGCTACAAAGAGTGGGGCGTATGAGGAGGAGAGGGTAATGCTGTGTGCCTTTCTTCTGTGTCTCTGAAAACACCAGTGTGTGGTCCTTTGGCACCGTAAAGAGGAGAATGGAGGCAGAAAGGCAGGGGGGTTTTAACACAGCCCAGTTGCACATTAAAGGGGGAGCTTTTCTTACGTACATTTTTGCTCTGGCTATTTCTTCTGCCTGGAATGCTTTCCTCCCAAATATTCACTCAGGTAACTTCTTCACCTCTAAGCCTTTGCTAAAATGTCACCTTCACACAGCAACCAAACCTGAACATCCTTGTTAAAACTTAATACCTTAGGCTCGGCTGATCCCCATAAACGTCATCTAGTTATTGTTCCCCCATAACTTGGGTCACCTTCTATAAAACCATTTGAATTACCTGTGACATCCATTACATTTATTTTTTGTTCTTTGTTGTTTCCTGCATACACACATGTATGCACACATGCACACAAAATGTCCCTTTAGATGGCAAGTTGTATGCAGAGAGTGGTTTTTGGTTTGCTCACTGATCTATCTCAAGCATTTAGAAAATTGTCCGGCACGTGCTTGACAATCATTTGTGGAATGAAAAAAAAATGGTGAATATTCCTATTGCTTTTGTCTGATACCTTTTAATGCTAGAATCTTTATGTTTCTGTTAACTTTAGGAGAGTAATTAGGGATTTTGATCTTCATGAGGGGTCAGAGATCAGATCGACAATGGTGATGGAGAGAATCTGACATTTTATCCACCTTCATTTTTGCCACAAGCAATCTGAGTAACCCAGGAAATCACTCCAGTTCTGGGATTGGAATGCCAATGGCTGTGTCCTTTAAATGTTGCCCCATTGAATGAAATTAATTGGGATTAGTATGCCAGTAATTGTCTTTCTTTGGGAAAGGAGGAGATGGGACATCAAAACATCCTATGTGAACTAAGGCATGGGAGTAGGAAAAAAGCAAACAATCACTGACGTGGTCAGGCTTTAAAGCACCAGGAAATTCCATTTGCCTTTGCCATAAAAATGACAGAGTTGGGTTAAGGATTCAGCACCCCTTATCGGCCATTAGCATTTTAACAACAAAGATGAAAGACCTCAATGGCAATTTTTGTCACTGTGATCTGAATTTATTTCCCTTTGCTGTATCTTAAATTAGTAGTTAAGTGATGGCGAGACCCACACCAAGGAGGTCAAGTTTCCAGCCAACATTTCCTAAAGCCATTAGATATCAGTATTTCCTCCTCCATAAATTTAGGAGCTGGAGTCTGACAAGACTAATGGGGAAAAAAAAAAACCCAACACTCAATCACACCATCTTAAGTTTATCTTTTAGGAACAGATGTAGACTGCTCACCCATCACTTGTAACTACCCAACAGGATATGCTGTAAGAAAAGATCATCTATGGGAGCCTAATGGAGAAGTCTTCTTAGTTTTTGATCTTCTGCCTTTCCAGATACAGTGACCATTCCTGGGAGCCATTATCTACTTACTAGGGTTTAGGTTTTGCTTAGAGGTACATTCCTTTTAAGCCAAGATCCAGCTGGAAAGACAGAACGGTCAAAGTTTTTTCCAAAGAAAGAAATTAGGTGGAATAGTCCTAAAAGACCAAGTGTGTTCCATTTTGTTCAATTCCACCGCCTGTGCCTAAGAGTCTCATTCTAGACGATAGTTTCCTAAATAGTCTGTTCATTCTCCTGCTTTTTTTTTCATTTGTCCAATTTCACCGTCTTTTCCATCCAATTCAAATTTCATGAAGGACACACTTTTTTTCTTAAATAAATCAAAACTTTGGAAATGACATAAAATAGAATTTGGCAAAGAGAGCTTGTCTCCTTGTAAAATTTACCTTGGAATACAGTAGCAGATATCCAGGGCTCATCTCCATGGACTGTTAGCATTTTGAGATTTACACTTATCTTTTTGTAATCTCTTCTCCTACTATACTTCTCCCGTCACCTAGCACCAAACCTTTTAAAGAACACAGCAGTCATTTCTGAGGAGCAATAGAGATTGAGGAAGAACACTGTTGGGATGGACTCATGTTCCCCACAAAAGACAGGCTTAAAGTTGATCCGTATTCCTGTGGGTGTGAACCCATTTGTCCGTAGGATCTTTTGAAGACGCTATTCTTTCTTAAGGTGTGGTCAAATTGAAACAGGATGGGCCTCCATCTGTGTGACTGGAGGCCTTATAAAGAGAGGAAAGTCAGACGCCGTCAGTGAGAAGAAGCCGGAAGTCAGCAGAAGCCTGAGAGGAGAGACATTCCATGTGACAGAAGACTGCTGTCAACCAAACGCAACCAACCCCTGGAGAAATCGTGGCTTCACCCCCATCTTGATTTTGGGCTTCTAGCCTTTAAAACTGAGAGACATCACATGATTGTTGTTTAAGCCAATCCCTTGCATGGTGTTTGCTACATAAATGCGTGAGTTTTTAAAAACCTCACTATAGCTTTCCCAACAGATTCTGACACCAACAGTATTGGTAACAGATACGTCAACCAGCAACCTCAAAGACTGTAGGAACTCGCTAAAAGTCAATTCTGACTCTCACTACCCAAAGTGTCCTTCAGGCACCAGTCTTTCAGTTTGGGGTACCAGGCCACCCTCACTTCTGACTAGCTGGCTACAAATTCAGGGGTTTCCACCATGACCTGGTGTTGGATAATTTGTTAAAACTACTCACAGAACCCACTGAAAGCATTACACTTTTGTTACAGTAAGAGGATACAAATAAGAAGAAGGAGAAGAGAGGCATGGGGCAAGGTCTGGGAAGGTCTCAAATGCAATATTCCATGTCCTCCCCATGTGGAGTCAGGGCATGGCACCCTACTGGAGCAGCAAAGAAACATTTTCTCAATCTTGGAAACTCTTCTTAGCTTCAAGTGTCCTGACTTATATGGGGTCTCATTACGTAGGCATGGTTGATATAATCAATGTCCACGTGGTTGAGCTCAATCTGCAGCCCCCTTACAGAGGTCAGGGAGGTGGGCTTATATGACTTGACTCAAAGCCCACCCTGCTAGTCCCATGGTTAGTCATTCTGGTGGGGTAAACCCTTCCTAAGACTGCAGTTATAGCTGGCCCCTCCCTGTCATCTCATCAGCATACACACTATCAGGTGTGGTTCTGAGCCCACCAGGAAGAATAATAGATTTCCCTATCACTGGAAATTCCAAAGATTCAGAGATTGCTTCCCCAGGAACAGAGGACAAAGACCAGCCAACTTTTTAATTATATCGCAAGCAGCTCTGGCAAACTAAGATAAACACTCATATTTATTAGGCTCAACTGTTTATAGGGCAGTCTGCTTTCATATAACTTATAATCTAATTCGTTCTGGAACCAATTTTGGCAGAAATTATTCCCATTTTACAGGTTAAACTATTGCCTAATGCACTGGGATCAGCAGCATCAACATAAATGTGTTTGGAGACCCTGATTTGAGAACCAGCGCTTTGACTTTGCTCAAGGCTTAGCTGCTTGTGCTTTGTCCACCTTCATACCTTCTCTTGATTTATTCATTCAACAAACATTCATTGAGTTTCAACTATATATCAAACACTATGTTCAAGATACAGAAGTTATCAAATAATCCAGTCTTTGCTGTCCTAGAACATTCAGTCAATTGGGAAAGACAGGTATGAAACACAATTATGTGAAACAATACAGCATTTTAAAGTGATGAGTGCTTTGAAAGAGAAGTACAGGATATAGTGAGATAAATGAGGACAAAATTTAATCTGGGCCATGAAGTTTAAGAAGGAACTAGCCAGGTGAAGCAGAATGATTAGTGGCAGAAGAGGTTTAGGCAAAAAGAGCATATAGAGAAGGCCCTGAGGCAGAAAGGCATACGTAAAGAACAGATATGGTTTATGGTTGAGGGAGATGGAGATCATTATTGAGCAGAGTTTGGGAGATGAGAATAGGAAGGTAAGCAGAAGACAAATCATGGAGAAGGTAGTCAGTCATGGAAATAATATTGGACCTTATCAAATCGTCGTGGAGCTAATGGGTGAGTTTAAGTAGGGAAATGACAGATTTGTATTATTATAAGGCCATTCTGATTGTTAGAAAATAGAATAGAGCAGGTTTAATTTAGGTTTGTATATAAAGACAATGAAAGATGAATAGCTGGACTAGGAAGGTACCAATAGAGATGGGAAAGACTTTCTATCTCTCTCCCTATAGATGTTTCACAGCCTTTGTTAGCTGGATAAATGATAAAAGAGATGACATCAATGAAATCAAGTCTGATATGTTTGAGCACCAGGAAAAATGTGGCATCATCTGTATAATTAGGAAATCAGGGGAGAAGCAGGTCTGGAGGAAGTTTCAGGGAATATGAGGTTAGAATTCACTTCTGTGTTGAGTTGAAGATGGTTCATGAGATGGCACAATGGCAGTCAATTAGGCAATTCCAGTTCAGAAGAGAGGTTCTGGTCTGGAGACATGAATTTGGGCTTGAGAAATGAATTTGGGAACCTAGCAATATAGTGCAATGATTAAGAGTAAGCTTTTGGCATCAGGTAGCCTGGGTTTGAATCTTAGTTCCATAACTTATTATGGGACCTTGGGGAAATCACCATAACCTTCTGTGCCTGTTTCCTTTTGAATATAATGGAGAGAGTGTTGGTATAAGCTTCTTGGGATAAGTGACTGATAAGCTAATACATGTAAAGAACTTGATAAACATTATTATTTGCATATTTTAATAGTAGTAGTAGATCCAGTATTTATTGTATAGAATATATATATATATTTTAAAGATTTATTTATTTATTTCTCTCCCCTTCCCCCCAACCCCGGTTGTCTGTTCTCTGTGTCTATTTGCTATGTCTTCTGTTGTTGTCAGCGGCACAGGAATCTATGTTTCCATTTTGTTGTGTCATCTTGCTGTGTCAGCTCTCCATGTGTGCGGCACCATTCCTGGGCAGGCTGCACTTTCTTTCGCGCTGGGCGGCTCTCCTTACGGGGTGCACTCCTTGTGCGTGGGGCTCCCCTACGTGGGGGACACCCCTGCGTGGCAGGGCACTCCTTGCGCGCATCAGCACTGCGCATGGGCCAGCTCCACACGGGTCAAGGAGGCCCGGGGTTTGAATCGTGGACCTCCCATGTGGTAGATGGACGCCCTAACCACTGGGCCAAGTCTGCTGCCATGTATAGAATATATTTAAACAACTGGTAAACTTGCTGTCTTAGTTTCCAGTCTGCTATGACAAATACCATTCAATGGATTGCCTTAAACACAAGAATTTATTGGCTCATGCTTAGGTCTATACTAAGAAAGTTTTTGTTAGGTTCTCCCAGGTTTGGAGTTTTCCTGGTTGAGTATAATAGAAGCATAGAGGCAAAAGGGAATTTATGGAATTTGCAAGGATAGGTGAAATGATGGATCATAGACTCCTTAGCTGGAGCCAAGTATGGGAGGTAGAGGAAATATTCTGGGAAAAGATAAAGAAAATAAAATATGGGAGTATGTTTACCATGGGATAAAGTTGCAGAGGGCACAGCAGAAATATTTGGGAGGATGTGAAGCTGTGGAGTTTAAGATAGAGGAGGAGGGACAGCCCTAGCCATATGGGGGAAGGAAGTAAGAGGGACTCACAAGGGAATCAGGGATATGAGATATGTGGGGTTAAGTCCTTCAGAATTCAAATGAATTTGGCCACGGAATTTTGTTGTTTTTTCTTGGGAGGTGAGGCCAGGCCACTGTTAAGTAGCTCAACCGTTGTAGGCAAAGAGGTAGATGCAGAAAGAAGCACTAGGCAATATGAGTACTGGGCAATTGTTAGCACATAGAAGTTTCTGAATTAGAAAGAAAGCATAGTGATATCCACAGAGGACAGAACTCTGTTCCTGGTATATATACCACCATTTCTCCAAAATCAGCTCCTTGACTGACACCAGCAGTTGCTCAATGAGTCACTGTGAATGAATAAAATATAGCTTCCCTTGTCATGATAGACCCAAATGATAGGTGCTTCCCACCTATCCTTCAGATTGCCTGACCATGGAACTGATGGGGCTGAGGCTCTGGGAATTTTTGGTGGGAAGGGAGATGTCCTCAGTAGCTATGACCCTTCCAAAGGCATAGGCAACTTTTCCAAGGTAAAGAATTCTCTCTCCAAAACAGAAGAGCAGGATCTTAAATGTTGTGCTGACATCATTTCCTAAGCCTCCAGATGCAATCTTCTTCCCCCAGTCCCAGAATAAACCACTGGGATTCCCAACCATTATTCTTACACTCACATCATACCCTCTGTTGAACACCCCGACTCCTCCCCTCTCATCCACCTGGGGAAACCTTAGCAATCAGCATAGTTCTCAACCCTTTAATTGAGGTTTTCTGCACCACCCTTACTTGTAGAGTTTTATCTCTCAGATGATTTCCTAGCACTTTGAGAAATCAGATGTTCTTTTGATTCTTAACTGCATATTCTTGTGTTATATGATTTTTCAGGTGCAGAGTGTGCTCTTTTACCAACTACAACAGCAAAGTTTTTGCCAGGAAACTTTTCTACACTGAAGCTACCATGTAGTAAAAATTCCCATTTACTGTCGGCGGACTTGGCCCAGTGGTTAGGGCGTCCGTCTACCACATGGGTGGTCCGCGGTTCAAACCCCGGGCCTCCTTGACCCGTGTGGAGCTGGCCCATGCACAGTGCTGATGTGCGCAAGGAGTGCTCTGCCACGCAGGGGTGTCCCTGCATAGGGGAGCCCCACGCGCAAGGAGTGTGCCCCGTAAGGAGAGCCGCCCAGCGTGAAAGAAAGTGCAGCCTGCCCAGGAGTAGTGCTGCACGCACGGAGAGTTGACACAACAAGATGACGCAACAAAAAGAAACACAGATTCCCGTGCCGCTGACAACAACAGAAGCGGACAAAGATGACGAAGCAGCAAATAAACACAGAGAATGGACAACCGGGGTAGTGGGGAGGGGAAATAAATAAATAAATAAATCTTTTTAAAAAAAATTCCCATTTACTGAACTCTTTAAGGTAAGGTGCTGGATTTAGTGATTTGCATACATTGTCTCATTTAATACTCATAAACTTGAAAGAAAAGTGTTATTATTATTACCATCATTTTTAGATTAAGTCTTAGAGAGTTTTACTACTTTGCCCGAATTCACACAGAGAGAATGTAGGACACCTGAGAGCTCGATCCAAGAAATCAGCTTCCTTGCTACCTGGTAGAACAGTCCCTCTTAACAGTCATCATGTATATAACATGAAGACACATATCTGCTGTGGGAGACTCTTTGACAATGGAAGTTCTTAACATAATATCCAGGACAGCTTTATAAATTGCCCCATGGATGTTCTCTCTTCTGAACCCAGGCATAGAATTTGATTTCATAGCGATTCTGTGTTTTTCGTTTGAATTAGCTCTTACTTACTTACACATATCTACATTTTCTCCTTTTTTTTTTCTCTCTATCACCACAGTTTGCAATGAACATTCTGGTACATATATTTGTAACAGTGTACAGAGATCTATTGATAAGATAAACCCCCAACAGTGGAGTTGCTGAGTCAAAGTGTATATGCATTTTTCATTTTGATGGGTAGCCAAACTGCTGTCCAAAAATATATACTCCTATCAGAATGATAAGAACATATCTGTTTCCTTGCATCTTTGATAACACTGGATATTAATGAGCTTAAACATGTGTGCCAATCTGATTGGAGAAAAAGGGTAACCTATTGCTTAATATTATATTTATTCAACTGTGTGGGCACCTTTTTGTTGATTTTTTTTTTTCCTGTAAGATGCTGCTTTATACATCCTACCCATTTTCCTATAAGGTCATTATTCATTTTCTTGTTGAATTATACTTCATGCATTAAGAAAATTAGTTCTTTATCATGTGTATTTTCTCAGTTTGCTGCTTGTCTTGAAAAAGCAACCAGTAGAAAAGTGTGTATGTGTTCTTTCTTCAAAGATTACGTGCTTGTACATGCTTAGAAATGCTCTTGAAGCATATAAGGAATTCAACATTAGTTATCAAAGCACAGGGAGAGAGGGTAATTAACTTTCCCTTTATACTGTTCTGTAGTATAATTTAATACCATAAACATATTAATTTTATCATTAAAAGGCCATGCCCCTTTCTCTTCTTCTGAATATTTTAAAACGATGGGCCACAAACATACAAGGTTGGAAAAGCTATTCCGTGGCCTCCTCTATTTCTTTCCCATTCCACTTCTTGTCTCTTTAAGCTGCCAACTTGATACTTGGAGCTCTTTTGAGACTGGAGAACATAGTGAGATTCTTCTGTAGGCCACGCTGATGTTAATGGGTAACATTTGGGACAAAGGTCTCCTCTGCTTCCACGTCTGCAGCTCTGTACAGTCCTCACCTCTGCAAAGCCTGAAAGCGTGAAGCCAGCCAAGGGCTAATGTGTATTAGCAAGACAAAGAGTGGGCCAGAGGAGGCCCGGGGGATGAGCTTTAATTTACTGAAGATTTATTAGACCTCATGAAATCCGCCCGAACCACCCATTTTCTATATCATCTGCCCATGTCTAAATAGGACGGCTTTGTTAGTATGCGATGGCCATTTAGAATTATCCAGCAACAAATCTCACCGCTTAAAAGGACATACCGATGGAGAGCAGCACGTTTGAGAAAGTTCATGCTCTGAACACAGAACCCCAAATCTGGAAATATGGAAATGTGGGAATGTTTCAGCCTCTATAGGGGCCTCTCCTTCCACCCTTGACTTTTGTTTGTGCGTTAAGTCCCTCAGTGCGGCTTGTTTACTGGGGTGTTTGAAGAAGGCCTGAGAGAGGGCAATGCAGCCCGGATTTTGCTAGGGTGATTTTCAGCGAATGTTCTGCTTTGTGGATAAACGCTGCCCAAACCTTAGGTCTCCGTGGTGCACGTCCAGTAATACTTTAAGGCTCCCGCTCACAAGCTCGAGGTCTCTCTGGGGCTATACAAAAGTCAAAACAGCTTTTCCTTAATTTGAATGAAAATAAACATTGGGTTTTCCTTAATTTGAATGAAAATAAATGTTATTGGGGTTTGGTTTTTCCATTTAGCCTAAGGCTTGCAGCTTAATAGGAGTGTTAGGAAAGTATCCTGAATTTTATTACTAGGAACTTCCCCACGGGTTGTGTTACTATGTGGGTCTCACGAGTCTCTATTTGCCATCTATAAAATGGGTAGATGTTAAAAGCCTCATGACAAAGTAAAACATCTGGGAAAAAAAGGTGAAGGCTTACTGATCTCTCCCTGTGGGAATGATCTCACCCCACTCAACTCAGTTTTGGAGCTTAAAAGACGTAAATGGAGGGTTTTGTCCAGCTTAATAAAATTCTCATCTGTGGTTATTGCTGATATAATATGAAAAAGACACATTCCTGAACTTCACAAGAAGAGTAATACATTATTCCTCCAGCTACTCTTAAAAGTACTAAGTAGGACTCATGGGATAAAGTCAAACATGGGAGGAACAAATATGCACAGCTGATAATACATCCTCCTAAGGGCACTGCATTCATGGCCTTTGAAGAAGAATTTGGAGAAAGCAGGAAGAAAAGGGAAAGGCTCTGCCTGCTTTGAGCAATGCTCAGCAATTCTGGTGAATTTCTAGGGCCAACACTAAATAGCTTTAAAACAATATGTGAGCTATTTGTTTTCCCATAGATGTAATAATCATCTCTTTGGCTGTGGGTTATAGATGTACATCAGACTTAAGCTGTCATTGCCGAAATCTCCTCTATACAATGGGATCGTCTTCAATTAATGCAAATTAAACCACAGTTGTCTTGTCTATAGTTGTCTAAATGAGCAAAGCGCCTTTCTTTGGTGAAAAGAGGAGTCCAAACCTCCTTGCTCTGTCTACCCCTCAGGGCCCAGTACATGCTCCCTGTTTTATCTCTTTCTTGTGGCTTTTATCCACACAACATTAAAGGGCCTCTCTTTCCTTTATGCGAGAAAATAAAAAGTAGATTTGGAGAACAAAGATGAAAAGAACACATTCCACTGATCATGCACTTCAAACTCCAGCGGCCCGATTTTCACACATCGGCCAAGTTAAAAGTTGCACTTAGTTCCTTTACATCAGAAATTCAGATGAAAAAATGAAATCAAGCATGTGCCCGTAAGGACTTGTAGTATATTAAAATGAAGTTGTGTCATTGACAGCTCTTGTAAAGGGATTTCCAGTCCTGCCTTTTAGCCTTCGTTAATGGGGAAGAGGAGCTCCAGAGTTGAAGATTTGCCATTTTCCCTCCAATCTGTTTCCATTTAAAGAATATTTTCTATAAAGCTTAAAGCAGGTAGTAGAGACTGCCTCATTACCTCTAAAAAATCAGCTTCCCAGACTGTTAAACGGGTCTCAGTAGCTACATTCTGTGGGAAACATTTCATGGGTTTGTGCTACTTTTCCCAAGCAGATAATCATCGCACAGATTGCAATTAAAATTCACTCAGACCCCAATATGAGAAACGTCAGAAGAGAACAGTTGAGCTCTTTCCAGAACAAGCCTGGCTTCAGTAGAGTACCGACGGTCACGGGTCCCCTTCAAGGTTGTTCCGTGTGAACAGTTATGAGTTAGCGGGAACCCTTTAAGAAAGATCACTGTACAATATTGTGCCCTGATCAGCTCAGTGTGCCCGGGACATACTATGGACTTTAATGCCAGATGGCCTTTAGCTTAAAGTCGAGATCTGTCATCTAGGTGTGTTCCTTTAATTGTTCTCTGGGATGATCACCAGGTACATATTCATATCTGGACCCAGCTCAGCTCTAGTCTTATGCACAAACTAATTGAAACTCATTACTGTCATGCATGCCCCTATAGTCCCAGAACCACAGGTCCTACCTCCCTTTAATTTGACCTCTAGCCAAAGTAGATGTCTCTGGCCTTTGTTTCAATACATTTACTTTTTCTGCTCCACTACCAGTCACCTTCTCCTGCCCATCCAATGTGCAATTCATTCCAGAGCCAGCCTACTCAGAAAGTTCCAAACCCTTCCTTCCTGCCTTCCTTATGGGCTGCAACAACAGATGGGGCTGGCCTAGCCCTGGTAGTGAAACTCCCACTGGGTCATTTTACTAACCCCAAGAAGCTATGCTACTTGGGGCTGCTACTGCCTCATGCCTGCTTCCAAATACCAGCTGATACATGCATAGCCATCTACACAGAAGCTCATTGTGCAGTGGGCATAGTGTGGACTTTGGAGCTAAATGGCCACTGGTTTAAAATCTAGATCTGTCACTTAGGTGTTTCTGTGCTTTACTTTTTCCCAAATGTCCACTATCAGTGGAATGTGTTCTTTTCATCTTTGTTCTCTAAATCTACTTCTTCTTTTCTTATCTTTTTTTTTTAACTTTATTTCAACCTCAAAAAAAAAAACAAAAAATAACAGACAAAAGGCAGCTCAACAAATTGTGGAAGCATCACTTCAAAAAATCCTGTCCAGGCATACCTCTCTTATTTAAACCTAAAAACAAACTCAATTGTTTCTCCAGTGTTCAAAAAGATGAATAAATGAGCACAGATCAGTTAAATTTCATGACCAAGGTCTTCTTATTAATGAAGAAAATCAAGAAAAGAAAGTACTATATCAATGCTAAAGGTAAAAATATATGTATATATATGGTATTTAGTTTTATGAGATGTGAATATGATCAAGCATTTAAAAAAATTTTTTTTTCATTTACTTTTTATTTTCTTGCATAAAGGAAAAAGAGTCCCTGCAAGGTAGGTAAGAAAGAAGGGAAATAATACAGAGAATCTGGTATATTTTGGTAGCCAGTCCCCAAGATGGTCCTCAATTATCATCTCCTAAAATTCATATACTTGTGTGGTCCCCTCCTACACTGAATAAGAGCTAGTTTTGTATGACCAAGAGATTATGGATGAGGTGATGGTATGTGATTTATAAGGGTAGGTCGTGAAGACACATGAAAAATTATGCCTTGTTCTTCTGGCTCTGTGCCATATTATAAGGACACTAACCCAGCCCTGTGGGAAAGTCCAAATGGAGAGAAACTTGTAGTCTTCCAAATGTCCTTCACCAGTTACCAACCTTGTGACTGAGCTACCTCAGGAAAGGCTGCTCCAGCCCCAGTCAAGCCTTCAGATGATGCAGTGCCAGCTGACATCAGACTGTCAAGCTGCTCCTGAATTCATGATCCTTAGAAATTGTGTTAGATAATACATTTATATTCTTGTTTTAAGGCACTAAGTTTTGGGATCATCTTTTATGCAGCAATAAATAACAAATATACAAGTGGTAGGTGCTCAGATCTGTTTCTTTCCTCCTTTAATAAAAAGTTGAAACTGGTGTCCTACCTTCCTAAGCATGTTATTGCTTACAAGAAGTTTCCTCCCAGTGTTAAAGCAATTATTCTCAGCTATGTGCTATGCAATCTTCCTGATATAAAGAACATTTTGAAGGGTGTGGTACATGTATCACTTCTTTTCTCTGCCTCACCTGTGCCCTACATGGCTCACAAAAGACACACACAATATCTACTTTCTGGAGTGAGAATATTCTACAAAATGAACCATGATAGAGGTGTGGTTGAAAAAGCCCAAGACCCAAGTGGTGATCCAAGATTCATGTTAACAGTGATTGCCCTTAGACTTTTCCCTATTTATTCCTCAAAAATATCTCTGAAGGTCATTGAATTCTCCACTGAAGATTCATTGAAGAACTAGTGTTGTTTATGACAGAACTATGTGGTTTTTAAAAAAATCCTACTCAGGCTTCAGCTCATAGCCTACTTAACCTTGTCTAATGAAGAGAAGAGGGCATGGGAAAATGTGCCTTCAGTCGAGATGGTGAGTGGACATTGGTCAGAACAAGGGGAAGTGGGTGTTATCTGGCCCTCTGGTACTGCTGTCTGTTGCTGTAGAAATATGGATGTTCATGTCTCTCCTTCTCCCGTGACCTGCCACTCCCACCTTCTAATCCACATTTCTACATCCAAATAGAGATCTAGAACCCCAAGAAGCATTTGGGAAGAAAACAGGGACAGCAAAACAAGCATTTCCTCCAGCCTTCTGGGAAGAGGAGAGTCACAAGTTAAGTGGGAGAAGAGACAGGAAGGACTGTGGTATTGAACAGATGAGAATTTCAGGTTTGCGTAGCCTACATCAGGTGAGAGAACAAGAGGTCAAGAAAATGAGGGAAGAGAAAGACACTGCTAGCAGAAATAAGCTAGATCCTGTTAGAAACCAGGAGCTGGACATGGAGCTGTGCAAGACAACCTGTACTCCCAACTGGGACTTTGAGAGCAGATTCAACCATTGGGCAAGTGGAGGTGAGCAGGATTGTGGCACCAGATGCAAGCTACTCATCCTGACTCATCAATGGAGTCTGGTTGACAATTTGTGCAAGGATGAGGAAAAGAAAACATCACACCACAGAAAGGAAATAGAATGAGGTCTGGAAGTCTTAGAGAAACAGTATGTCTCCAGGGATGATATATTTTAGATTTTAAAGTACAAGAGGCCATACCCTCTCTGAAACAAGAACTGATAGTAATGAGGAGACAAAAGGCTGACATGAGTAGTTCAAGCAATTAAAATGTAAATGTCAGACTTAGAGAAGCATTTGCTGCACAAGAGGTTAATATCTCTTGTGGAAAAAGTTCATAGCTACCAACCTAAAAAGAGTCTACCTAACAACTATGGATATAAGATGATTTGCCAGTTATCAGAGAAATGAAAACTTGAATATGAATGAAATAATTTTGGCCTATTTGATTGACAATAGCTAAAAATGTCCAGTGCAGGGTGAAGTTTGGGTAAATGGAAACTCTCCTATGTACTGCTATTAGGAATGTGAACATAATCTTTCTGTAGGATAATTGACAGTGTGTTTTTGAAAAGTTTTGTTTGTAAATTTTGACCCAGTGGCAGGAATTTATGTTAACAAAAAAGATATTCAAAACTATATTTACAAAATTTCCAAATATAGGAGAATTGATGTTATTATTTCTTTTTACCTGCAAGTTAACCTAAAAGTAGAATTTAGAGCACTATATGGAGTGTAAAACATTTTAGTGTAGTTATGTGTGTATACATAATTATGATCTAGAAAGATATAGAATAAAATATTAACAGTAGTATTTCTGGGTAATGGAAATACAGATAATTTTAACTTTTTATTTCAATTTATCTATTCTAACGTTTCCTATAATTGAAATTTTTGCTTTTGTAATTTAAAAATGGCTATTTAATATTTAGTTTTCCATTGCCTGCAGTTATCTATCTATCTTGATGTTAATACTATACCTCTAACTAAGTAATGTCATACATATAAGCATTGATAAAAGAAATGCTATGAAAAATATTGTCATCAGAATGTAATATAAGGCAACATGTGAAGAAACGGCTATAACTATTGCTATTGTAAGCTAAAAATCAAGAATCCAGGGTGAAAATCACTTTGTGTGTAACATCTATGAGATAGCGCTAGGAACCTCTGTGGAAAACACATTTGGCCTTAGAGAAAAACTGTCATCTAAACATTTATGAACCTCCATTCACCCATAAACCATTCTAGATGCATTACTGAACCCACACTCTACACCTGAGATTCTTTATAGTTTATAATACAAGATGAAAATCTCTTTCAATAGAAATGTCTCCAATCAGTAGTGATTTTAAATTTATATTTAGTAATATGATGTTTAGCTTTTAAAATAAATCTCTGAATTAGGAAGAATGCTTCAGTTAGTAATATATGAAAGAGCTCTTATTTCCTTTTATTGAAATGTCATGTTTTGAGATCATTTCTAAAAGGCACTTCATCTTTATATTTTCTTGAGAGCTGCAACCCAATTTCTGGCATGTGATAGGTGATCAATACATATTAATTGACAGAATGAAGACCATTCAAACTATACCTTACAAAAAAAGAAAAGCTGAGGGAATCAGAAATTAATTTTCAGAAGGGCTTTTTGATATTTATTCTTTAATTATAGCTCTGTTTTTTGGGGAGAAAAAAAAAAAGTCTACCGCAAGACAAATAGTTATTTTTTGGTTATAGGCTCATCCTTATACTTTTCAACTTATTTATTTTTTAATTACAAAATGTTTTTTTTCTATTTTAACTGTTAAAATAAAGCTTAATATACAAGATGCTGAAGTAAACAAAATAACATGTCTACTTTGCCCTCACCCTGGCCCCAATCTCATTGCCTCTGTTAGCTTTCATTAAGTTTGATATACATTTTTCCCAGACTCTTCTCCATGCAGTACAAAGTAAATTATTTCCTTGAAACTAAGACACTATAGACTGAAGATACAAATTTATGTATCATCAAGAAAGAAAAATAAAAGCTTTCAATTGAACAAGGACATCACACTTTCCTATCACCTCTCTTTTAATATTTATTTATGAAGTTCTTTAAGACATTCAAACATTTATTTTTATCATAGCAGTCATGTACATGCATCAAAGGAAAATATAGGAAATAGATGTTGGTTAAAGCATTTATAGAACTTCTTTATATTTGGTGTTGGACTTTTTTGACTCAATGTCTGGGTTTTTTCACATAATTCCTTCCTCTTGGTAAAAGCAACTTTTCTAATGAAAATGTAAAAATGCTCCACTATTGTCTCTGATATTTTCTTCCAAGATGCTCTCAGTTAGATCTGCAAGTGCTTCATTGGTTTTACCAAGATGCTAATGGAAGTCTTCCAGGTAAAACCAGAGCTTTTCTTCCCTTCCCAATGGTAGTTGAGTGGTTTGGGAGGGATTGCAGGTGTCAATCCCACCTCCAGGAATAACAACAATGTTCACATATGCATAGACAAGGACAACTTGGTCACAGCTACTCCTGACCCGTAGTGCTTATAAGAAATCTCCAGATCTCAGAGATAAGATATAAAAAAAAAATGTTTTCTAAAACTGATGAACACAGTGATATACATATTTATATAAAGACTGTTGTATATTAAATCTACAACTTCTTAGTAAAATTACACATCAACACTAATATGTGACCCAAAAAATTCATCTACAGAAATATAATTGCCCAAGTGTATGAAGCACTTACTGAATTGACCTCAATTTAACCTACCTGCCAGGTAAACCTATACTGTCTGTTCCTTGTATCAAAAAAATGGACTGCGGCTACTGCACCCAGGACTCTAAAGGGCAGTTTCTGAACACCTGTGTAATTTTTCTCCTACTCTCCCTCCTTTATGGGATTGTTAAATTTATAATCAGTTCTGTCTATAATCTGTTGCGCACTGTGCCTGCACATAAATGCCTATGAATGGCAGTTGATAGTTTAAAAACACTGCAGTGGCAGGATGAGTATTATTACCTATGAAGACTGATGGTTTAAGTAGCTTTTCACAAAAGCCTCATTATTTTTTAGGGCTCTGCATTGCCTGCATTGAGTCTTCCCTTGCATTTTTACAAAGCAAAGACAGTTTGATCCTGTATACTAAGGAATTTAGTGTACAAAAAGAGATCTGGCCTTTATCTAAACTCCCAGGTGGAGTGGTGTGAACCTCTCTGTTTTTGGAACTTCTGCCTGATAGGAATGTCTTTTTATTTTGGGTGAGCCCCAGGCCACCCCTGATAGTTCCTATGCTAATGAGATGACCCAGATTGGGGCCAGTTTTACAGGTCGTCTTAGAGTGGGGTCTCACCACGCCAGAAAGGCCAACCATGTGATTAGAGGGGTTGGAGCTTTGAACCACTGGATATCAGACTGACCTTTGGGGACTGGAGATTGAGTTCAACCCACTGGACACTAATTCAATCAATTATGTCTACATAATGAAACCACAATAAAAACTCTGGACACTGAACTCGAGGAAGTTCCCTGATACACACTGCTGTGCTGGGAGGATGGTGCCTTCTGACTCCTTGTGGAAAGGACCTGGAAGTTTTGCATTTGAGATCCATTCAGACCTCACCTATATGTCTCTTCTTTTGACTTCTGATTTGTATCTCTTTTTTTGCTACAACAAAACGGTAGTCATTAGTATAGAGCTTTCCTGAGTTCTGCACTTCATTCTAGGGATTTAGAGAACCTGAGGGGGAACCTCTGAATTTGTAGCCAGTTGGTCAGAATTTTGGGAGGCTTTGGGAACCCCTGAATTTGCAGCTGGTATTTGAAATGAGCAACCCTTTGTGGGAAGTGCCTTTAACCTGTGAATTTAACCGAACTTCAGGTAATTAGCATTGGAAGTTAATGCCAGCAGTACCAGAAATTATTGCAGATCCTCTTTGAACTCTTGTCATCTTGTTTCCCTACCACCTCAGGGAATTGACTTTTCAGTATTTTGCAACTAATGCTGATGGTATCATAAATTTAAAACAATAGTAAAGTATGAAAATTTGTACTGTCTCTGGTGTCTCTGGGCTTTTCTTTCCCATGAATCTAACTAGTCTCTAGCTAGTTACACATTTCCTTTCCAGAATAACCCATGCTGGTTGAAATACAGCTTCTAACATTTTTAAACTGAAGTGTGCTTTTGTCACAGGCTGCCTCCCCTGATCAGGTTAAAAGTTTAGCTGTTCATAGGCAAACATATGTTCATGCAACTAGTGAATTTGCTACTTGCATGGGTGATTATGCTGTTGCGGTTTCAGATACTATGACTCCAAAATATTTTTTTACCTATGAAGACGTGCCTGTGCACCACAACCTGCTAACAAAATACTTGCCCTAATGTCAATAGATATATTTTATGAGCGTGTGTTCACAGACACAATTTTTCATTTAAAAAACATGTGATTGCTGTATACTAGCCATTGCAGAACCTATCTGTTCCAATATTGATAAAATGCAGCCCATATAAAATCCAAAGCGGGGAAGAAATCACATCCCCTTTTGCAGAAAGGAGCTTGAAGCTAGAGATCTCAAATTCCTTGGCCCAAAGTTCCACTCATAACATTTGAAGGGCCCAGAGCAAGACAACAATTAGAAGCTCAAGGAATATGTGTATAAATCTTTAACAGTTCAAAACTGTAGAGTTTCTTACAGCTGCTGAAACAAATTATCACTAATTTAGTGGCTTAAAACCACCACAAATTTATTACCTTACAATTCTGAAAGTCAGAAACCTAAAATGGGTCAAAAAGACAGTTCCTTCTGGAGGGCCCAGGAGGGATTCTGTGTCTTTGCCTTCTTGAGCTTCCCAGGAGGCCACCTGCATTTGTTGCCTTGTGGTCTTTTCTTCCATTTTCAAGCCACCAGGGTAGCATCTTCAAATCTCTCTGTCTCTCTCCCTGACCTCTGCTTCTATTGCCCCATCTCCTTCTTCTTATAAGGACCTGTGGGATTGCATTGGACCCACCTGGATAATTCAGGATAATCTCCCCATCTCAAGACCCTTTACTCAATCACATCTGCAACATCTCTTTTGCCATGAAAGGAAACATTCCAGGGATTAGGATTTTGATGTGGTTGGGGGGGCCCTTAGTCTCTCCACCACAAAAACCAAGCTAAGAAACCATTCAATCAAACTTTTGTCATTTTAGATAGACAAAATCATTGTCATAATGACCCAAAGGGCCAAGTTCAAATTTAGAAGCCTAGATTTTCTTGGAGTCCTAAGGCAGAATGCATGAGAAAAGCTGACCCCCATTTGTGCCTGGTCTCTTCCCTTTCCACCCCAGGCTCTTCCCATAGTGCAAGGAACTTAGTGTGTATATGTGGGAACACCCTAGCCAAAAGTCCATGTTCGTTTCCCCCTCCCCAATACTGTGCCTCAAGCCACCCATGGGACTACAGGCAATGTATGAACGGAGTGGGTCCACTCTCAGGAGGATAGCTCCAGGGAAACAAATGAGGAGTCCTGGAAGCATGCTCAGGACAATGTGGGCAAGGGATTCTGGGGTTTCAGGTCCCTGGAGGGTGGACTGATAGAAGCTAGGTGGGCACCAGCTCCACGTGGGCACATACTCTGAGCATCACCTGGCCGGAGCAAGCGCTATAAAGCAGGGACCCAGGGCAGGGATCCCTCTCTCCTGGCCCAAGGCAACCCTGTTGCCTTAGTTCACACAACAGATTTGCGGGGCTCAACACAATTGTTCTGACTTCAAGTCCTTCATTCTCCCCACATTCAATGAAGTTCCTCTTTGGAAGATCAAAGCACTTAAATAGTCTGGTACCTGCCGCATAGAGATTCATGCAGAAATAGAGGCACTCAGATCTGAGTTCATAAACATTTCTTATCTTTCCCTAAAATAATCAGTGCTTAGCAAAGTCAGGGCCTAATTTGAATGACAGTACATTAGTTATAGATTTTTCACTTCTTACCAACCCAAGCATTTTTGGGAACCTACTCTGTGCCAGGTGTTGGGGATGGAGAGACGAGAAATGAAACCATAACTTTTAGAACTTGAGTGAGTTTCATGAATGTCAAGCTTCTGAGGTGAGTGCTAGTTTCTTGTCTTGCTTTGTGACCACCCACTCAACCAACATTTAGTGAAGGCCTACTATGCACCAGGCACTGTCCTGGGTCCTGAAATCTCAGCATGGAACAAAGCGAAGTTTCTTCCCTTAAAAGAGTTACATACTCCTGGTGGAAGATGGACAATTAGCAAGTAAATATACAATATGTCAGGTAGGAGCTACACAACATGAATATGCAAGATGGATGTAGCAGCTATGGAGGAGGCGAGGAAAAATATGGCAGAGCTGGGGGAAGGGATAGGATTTCTAGGGATTGGGTATTTTTTTCTTATGGGTAGAGTGACCTATCTGATAAGGTGGCATTTGGGCATAGAACTGAAGTGAGGGGGTGAATTATACAATGACAGACAAAAAACTTTCCATGCAGACAGCACAGTGACTCTAAAGACCCTTGTGAAATGTGTTGGTAACATTTGACAAAACAAAATGTGACTGGAGTGTGGTTGGAGATGAGGGCTGGGAGGCAGCAGATGGCCAAACCGTTAGGGCCTTGTAGGTATTTACCCTGAATCAGATGGGAGCCACGGGAGGATTCTGAGCAAGAGCATGACTTGATCTGACTAACAGTTTAAAGAACACTCTGGCGGTGCTATGGATCATAGACAGTAAGGGATAGAATAGAAGCCATGAAACCAAATATGTTAGCCATTGAAAGAGCCAGGCTAGAGATTTGGGGGCCTTGCACCAGGGAGGCTGCAGTTGAGGGGTGAGAGGTAGTCAGGTTCTGACTATATTTTAAAGGAAGAGCCAAGGCGCGTTTGGATATAAAGCATGAGGGTGTGGAATCAAGAGCCATTATGCTAACAATGCAAATGTATTCTGCCCCCAAATAGAATGCAGTATCTTTTCTTTTTCTCACTTCCCTCATCTTCCTTTCCACTCCCCTCTTCTGACATTCAAAGCTCCCCACACAACTTCCCTTTCACTGTTAATGAGTGACTTCAAAACCACAGATAAAACCCACCCTTTTCTGGGACTTCAGGAGGCTTTGTTCTGACACTAAGAAGTCCTGTATGACTGTACAAATCATTTAAGTTCTTTGAGCCTGTTTCTACATCTGGAGGACAGGAAAAATAACTGGCCTTTGCTTCTTCACTCTATTATTTGCATTCACATAACACATGTGCAACACGTTGCGTTATAAAACACAGGAACGTTTTAGGATTATAAGAGTTCGTGCCATTTTCAGTGTCCTCCTCACCAGATCTCATCTGTAATCAACCCCACCAGTATTTCAATCCATAAAGCTTCTGAAATTCTGATCCTAAAAATGAGATTAGTCGGGGCTGGCATCAATGATCGCAATTTATCCTGTGCTGCCCACCCAAAGTTCCTTAAACTCTTTCTCCTTTACCCACTTGCCCCTCCCCTGCACAGTCCTCTCCCTGTCAGGGAGGCAGACAATCAGAAGCCCATCGCTCAAGGCTTCTCTCCATGGCTAGTGTGCATACCTCTTCATCTTGTTTGGTTAGATGCATTGTTGAAGGTCGCTGTGTTTGCAATTCAAACAACCACACCACAGTAAAACCCAACAGACTTAAGTCACTAAGAATTTGAGCAAGCGGGGCATTATCCAATAGACTGGCTTTCCTATTTTGGGTTTGTGTTTGAAGGGCCATTCAAAAAGACAGTAAGTGGGTTCTCTTGATGCATTGAAGAAAGTCCAAGCCAAACAAGTTCTTTACTGAGCTAAGTCTGGAAACTGACACTTTTTCTTTGACCAGACCAAGAGGGGGCCTTGTGATTGGCCTGGCAAAAGTAACCTGGGCAACCTTTTCCTAAGTGACATTTGGTGATTTTTTTTTAAATTTAAAAACTTGTATTCCTTTCACTCTTAAAAATAAGCAAAAAAATAAAAATGCATTAGTGTGCAAAAATTTCGGTTAGCGCTGCTGTCCTCTGTATATGCATGTGAGTATACATGTATGTATCAGAACACTGTTTTCAAGCAGATTGCAAATTTACCATGAGGCTCTTCTTTGAACATCAAATATTCATCTGTAATATTTTCATGGCATCTTGGTGTTTATCTGGGAGTTCCTTAACCTTTTTATTTTCCCCTAACCTCTTAAACAAGTTCTTCCAAATTTTCATCATCCTAAGTGAATATTTCTGTAGTGAAAGCTAGGCTTGCGACGTTACAATTAAGTCTCCTGAAGTGAAAATTTTGGTCAGGGGAAGGACGTTTCTAAGAACTTTGACGTATTTGCTAAATTGTCTTCCAGATATAAGTTGTTCCCACTTTCACCACCAGCTATATACATATTCTTTATACTATTATAGTACTTAAAATATATGCCAAATGGTTGGCTGGATTCATTCTCCGTATTTACATTTAAATATCTTTGGTTACTGGTGAGGGGGAGCATTTTTCACACATGGGTCCTTTTGTGTATGGGAGTGTGTGTTGTGTAAACTGCTTACATATCCTCAGTCCATTGTTACTTGGTAATCTTTACATTGATTTGTAAGGGCTCCTTGTGTAGGAACACTATTAGCTCTACATCTGATTATATTGCAAATGTATTCAATATGCCATTTGTTTTAACTCCATTTAGGGTCTTTTTTAATGTTGTCAGATGACTTTCTTTATGACTTTTGTCTATCAAGGGCCCATACTTTGGAGAAAGCGCCACATGTTCAAGGAAGACGGTCACAGGTGTCTGCAGGTCGGCCGGGCAGCTGTCTCTGAATGTATTGATCTGCAGCTGGAAAGCGGTCTCTAGGGTTATCCTCACTTTCCCACTTGCTGCCAGGACTAGCACCTTCAAATTGGAAGGTGTTTGTGGCCTTCTGCCAGGATTTTCTCTACTTATTTCCCAAGATACTACACTACGTTCTCATGAAGAAGAATTACGACTTAGTTTTCTGAATTCATTAAATCTTGTCTTATCTGCCCTTTGTTTTATGAGAAATTCCTCAAAGTTGTGGGATGTCCATGAGATGCCTCTTTAGTTTTAGTGCTGATTCAGGTTTTGCGCTATTTAGACTTAATTTGGCCATTTCAGATACATATTAGCACCTCTTCTCATGCCTCCATATTTCTCTGAACATTATTTTATATTTCATGTTACCTATTATAAATGAATAGTCCTCACTGTTTACTCCCATTTTACATGACTAATGTATGGAGGAGGTATTGACATTCTGCTTTTTGACAGGCAAACTTACTGAAATATTATGCTAACCGTTTCCCAGCTGGCCGTTGGATTATCTGGATAGACCACTAAATCATCTGAAGATAATACCTTTGTCTTCTTTACCAATGTTTACACATCTTGTTTTGGGAGGTTCAGAACTATACTGAGTAATAGCTATAAAAGTAAAAATAATTGGCATCCTTACCTCATTCCAGACTTTAATAGAAATGCCTCAAGTTTTCCAGTACTAAGTAAAATGCCAGTTTCACATTTTCTTTGTCAGCCTGGGGTGCTTCTAGAATAAGGAGACAGTTGCCAGGGTTGCTTCAGATCCTGCAATGTGCCTAATTATTAGAAATGGATGTTTAGGTTTTTCAAAATTCCTTTTTATCTTCTGTAGATGATCCTACATCTTAAAGTTTACCTGCACCGACTTATAAAAGCAAAAAAAAAAAAAAATACTAGTAGATTTTCTTATTTTGAGCTATCTCAGCATTTCTAGTCATGATGATTCTTTTAAATGATTCTTTTAAAACACAACTGACCTTGATTTCCCAGCTCTTTTGTGAATAGTTTTCACACTGTGTCACAGGCAGCTTTGAAATTACAGTCTTTGGTAATGCAACTATCTCCGAAAGTTTTTTATTTGGTTCAAGTAAACAGCACATGCCAATAACTTTCTAAACATAATTATTTTATTTGCTATATTTCATTGCTTCTCCCCCCCTCCCCCCCTTCACTGTGTGTACTTTAAGCCTATCAGACTTTGGGAGAAGAGCTGTATACTTAGTCTCTTTTACATCAGCTACTGATGCACTGAAGATTTACCTGGTCTGGAATTCCTTCCTTCCCCTCTTCCTTCTTTCCCTCCCTCTTTCCCTCCTTTCTCCCTTCCTTCCCCCCTCTTTCCCTCTCTCCCCTTGTTTTTCTTTCCCTGTCTCTTTGTTTCTTTCATATGCCCTATGTCATTGGTTAACGCAATGAATTTGTATAGATTTTGGTCCATCTTGACAATTTGGTCGCAGGCTTAATACTTCCCCAAACTGATAAAACTCTATACAGGTTTTGTCAACTGCTATTGAAATCCAGGGCTGAATATACTAAAAAAAGAATTGGGGTCATTCCAAATAAGAAGCCTATGAAATGGAAGTTGTTAATGATTTGTCCATTTGAGGAAGAATGACTCATCTCTTATGCAATGTACTTTTAAATAATTTTTCCTTTGCTATCTTACCAAATGGAATTCATAAAACTCAGAGTACATTTAATAAGTAGTTTTAGATTAATTCCTCCACTGCTTTGAATTTGGGGAAATTTAAAATTAACTTTATAATTGGAAAATTCTCCCATTAAACATTTCTAAACATATTTAATGGTCTCCCATCAGCCTAGGACGGTGGCAAAAAAAAATCTCAGTGTGATTCGCAAAGTGCTACTTGACATTGTTTTGCCTTATGTCATTCCATGCTCCCTTTCATCTCTCTCTGCAGTCCAGGTGCAGGGTCTTCTTTTAGTGTGTAAACGTGACATTGCCCATCTGATCTCGAGGTGTAGGTACATGCTGGCCCCTTGCCTGGGCCTCTTCATTCTCCTTCTAGGAATCCTTTCCCTAGTTAACTCCTCTTCCTTGCGATCTCTGCAAAAGTGGGTCATCTTCCCATTACCTCTTATGGCAAGCCTTCCCACACCTTTCGATGTCATCCATTCTCCCTTTTATGTGGCATCACACCAACTTGAGTTACTCTTTCACATTACTCATCACATTTGTAATTTCTCATTTACTTCTGTAATTATTTTATTAGTAGCATCCCTGCAACCAAATTGTAAGGAAGAGATCAGATCTGATTCTGTGTATCCCCAAAGCTAAGAAAAATTCCTAGCTCACAATGGAGACTTGAATTTTGTTGAAAGAAAGAATAAACCTAGGCCATCTCACAACAAAAGAAATAGACTTAATTCTTTGCATTCTAAAACATTGGTGTCTGGAATTGTGAGTATTCTCACAATATGATTATTCTCAATTACATTTATTGAGAATTTATTATTCAGCCATTCAGAGTCTCATTTTTGTTCTTATTGTTTTAACCCATATAGAGATAAATAGCTGACATGAGTAAATTTTCCTTGACTTTATCTCTTTATAAGTAATTTATCCCTGAATCTTTTATGCCACTAATCTCTTATTGGGATGTCTTGTTGACCCAAAATAATTTTTTCAAATATTCCTATCTTTTCAAGTAATTCAGAAATAGTAAGAGCTTCTAATTTTTCATTTTGACTCTTGGATTCTCAGAAATTTTTAGTTCTTTTCTCAATGTTGTATTGTTACGAATGTAGATATAACCATCAAATATATTGCAGCACAGTCTGTCACCTCAGAGACAAAACTACTTTTTGGTAGAACACCAGATGAAAAGGAAAAGGAGAGGAGGCTGGTTAGCAGAAAATTCAGATGCGGCTGTAACGTCCTAAAGTTGGAAGCCTAAAGCTTTCTGCTGATTCTTGAAAAATCTGATTGAACATACCTTGCTTCAAATAATTACATACAGCATTTTATTTTTAATTTTTTGTCAAGCACTTTGTGGACATGTACCTGTCCACTTTACGGTAGATAGCCATCATCAGATTTTATGAAAAGAATAGATTTTAAGAAGGCCTGTTCTTCTTTACCACATCTTTAGTGGGCAATAATATACCAATGGAAGCCATCAGATGGGAGAAAACTATAAACATCACTCCAGGTTCTTACACCAACTACAAATGAGAAGATGCATGAAAGCAGGTGCCTTGTGTTGGCATATAGTTGGCACTTGGGGTTTGCTTATTCACTTCTTCAGTCTGTTGGGGATGGAGGGTTGAAGCAAATTCATTTCCTTATCTGAGGTGCATCCCTCCTGGGATTTATGTCCTCCCCCTCCCCCCCACCCCAATTTTGACCCACGTCTTCATTCCCATCTCTACATGCTTCGCTTCCTCATTGTACCCTTCAGAGGCAT
Organism: Dasypus novemcinctus; assembly: GCF_030445035.2. Taxonomy (NCBI): domain Eukaryota; kingdom Metazoa; phylum Chordata; class Mammalia; order Cingulata; family Dasypodidae; genus Dasypus; species Dasypus novemcinctus. Next base: position 18,223,722 of record NC_080693.1, on the reverse strand, counting down.
TTGGGTACAATCACACATTCTCATCAGTCATCTGCCAAGTCTAATATGACTCTTTAGTCTTCAATAGACACATCACCCTAAGTAAACTCCAAGAGAAAAATGCCTTTCAAAGAATCTGTGTGCTCAGTTGTCAGCATAAACCGTGACCAAGGTCATTTTCTCTTCTGGCCGAACAGAGGGAAGACTTGAGGTCTTACTATTTTGGTCTTCCAATAAAAAGGATAATAAAATGAAGGTTTGGGGAGGAAAAACGCTTTTATGGAAACTTGCATAATTCAAACTTTTTGCTGGTGGTTTAACGTCAGATTTTACAACAGGGTAGTTAAATCGCTGGCTGGGCTTTTTTTTTTTTTTGAAGTCTGGGGAATTTAATAACAGAAAGGATACTCTTTGTAGTTCTGTCGGGGCAGAGAACGAGGCGGGCAGATATGGTACTTCGGGTTTGGGTTGCTAAGCAGCAGGACTTCTGGTTTCCTTCTCTGGATAGTCTCTTACTTGGGCATCTGCTGTGCCTTAAACAAAAGATGAGGCAAGGAACACGTTTGGTTGGTTTCCCAGGAGAAGAATAAGTCAGTCCTGAGACCTCCACCCTTGGCTGGATCGTTTGTGGTGTTAGAATTTAGAAGAGGCCTAAGACATTGTCCGTGAACAGAACTGACTGTGAACAGAACTATGCTGGCAGGCAGGCATGCCTCCACACTCCTCATTGTTCATATTAAAACTGAGCTTCCGCCCGACAATCATCCCTTTTCGAAGAGCAGCTCAGTGGGCCACTTTCTTGATTCCTACTCGGCACCTTCTGGACAATAGAAAAGACAGACTTAAATTTCTTACTTTTCTGCACTGACTCAGAAAAGGAAAGGCATAGAGCCTTTTATAAAGGTATTTAGGATTTTCAATTAGCTTGACTATAAAAGTGTGGAAGTGGATAGGGTTGACGGTTAGTTATACTGAGTATAACTAGCAAGGCTCGTTTGAAAATGGGATTGTGGCTGAAAAGTGTAGTCTAGGGATGTAAATGTTAATTGAAAGAAAGTTAGAGAAAAATCAGGGAAGAATAACATAGTGAACCCAGAGATGAATGAGGATTGTGATTAATAATACAAATACAAGAACATTTTCCTACTAGAACTAGAACAATGTACATCACTATTACAAGGTGGTAAGCATATGGAAATGCATGGGAAAAAGACATTTAATGTAACTTATGGACTATAGTTACATATATTACATATATATGTAATTCTAGATATTTTACATATATATTGTAATATTTTTGCATTAACATCATGGAAGGTATTATATCAATGCTAAGGGTCAATAATAGGAGATTATGGGATTTTTTCTTCTGGACAAAGGAAAACATTCAAAGGTTTACTGGGGAAAAAGCCATAGAATTCTGTGATGAAAGTGAGAGCCACTGAGTGTACTCTTTGGATAGAATGTACAAAGCATGGGACTGTATAACACAGTGAATCCTGTGGAGAATGATGGACTATGTTTAACAGAACAAATATGAACATGTTCTCTCATGTTCATAACATGTTGTAACAAATGGACAATACTATTACGTAGTGTTAATAATAGAGGACGTATGGAAAAAATATACCAAGTGTATGCTATGGACCATAGTTAGTGGTAATAGCCTGATGATGTTCTTTCATAATCTGTAATAAATAAATGTTCCACTACAATGTAAGGTGGTGGTGGAGGGGTGATGTATGGGAATTCTGCACATTGTGCGTGATTGTTTTGTAAGCTCACAACTTCTCTAATAAAAAAAAATTAAAACCTAACAACAAGGAAAAAAATATCCAGGAGAAAAAAATTTTAAAGGCACATCTATACTCTGTACATGATGCTTGCCAGAACATCAATTCTAGGTTAAAGGAAAAAGAAGAAAAAAAAAAATCATGGTCTTCAAGAAAGTAATAATGTATAATAATGATTTGGGAAGTAGATAAGGATTGTGGTTAACAATATAAATACAGGAGAGTTCTACTGCAGGGTGTTAAAAATGTGGTGAACATTGGAAAAATATAATTAATGTAATTTATGGACTACAGTTAACAGCATTGTAATGTTTTATAGCAAAGTTGGTACTATATTCATTATAAAGGTTAAAAAAAGATGGGACTTGGTTTGTGAGATATGAATATGATTTAAAATTTTTTTCTCTTCATTTTTTTTATTAATAAGGAGACCTTGACTATGTCACTTAACAAATCTATGTTCATTTGTGTATCTTTCTGAACACTGAAGGAACAACTGAGTTAGCAAATAGAATTATATGAGATTAAAGTACCTGAAAAAGGGGAAGCAGATATGGCTCAAGCCATTGGGCACCTACCTACCACATGGGAAATCCTGGGTTCAGTTCCCAGTGCTTCCTGGAGAAGGCAAGCAAGACAGCGAGCAGGCACGAGAAGACACAACAAGCAGAGAGTGGAGGTGGCACAGCAATTGGACACCTCCCTCCCACATGGAAGTTCCTAATGCCTCCTAGGAAAGAAGACAAGCAGATGGCAAGCACAAACAATGGGGTAGAGGGGGAGAAATCAATAAAATAAATTTTTAAAAATAAAAATGCCTGAAAAAGAACTTTTTAGGAATACTGTTTCCATAACTTGTTGAGCTGTTTTTTTTCCCTGTACTTTTATTTTTGTGAATTTGAAATAAAGTTGTTCATTAAAAAAGAAAGATAAAAAGGAGATGATGCAAATGCAAAAATAAAAGAACATAAGATACTTTGCTTGTGTGCTAGCATTCTGAAACTGGCATTTTTCATTTTATCATATTTCTATGAAACTCTCAATTCAATAAGTTGGTGCAACTGTAATTTATTGTTTTTAGCTTTATGAACCAGATAATTCAAGTTTAAAACACAAAGAATGACACATAATTTTCAGACATGATGTTGCCCTACTCTTCGAGAAGTAGGGTGTAGAAGTTTGACATTATTTATGAATTCCAAAAATAGACTTTGGAATATGTCTGTAAACTGTTCTGTTCCTCTGGGCATGGTTAAATTATGATTAAGGCTTTGATTGGGCCACATCAGTAGGATGTTAAGTCCCTGCCCCTCCAGTGGGGACTCCCAGAGAAAAGCACAGAGAAGAGAGTTGGAGTTTTGAGTTGGAGCCCTGGGAAGTAAACACACAGAGAAGTAAATACATTAGACATGGCAGAGGTCCTGGGAAGAAAGATGAGCAGTGTGCCTGATAGTCCACAGCTGACCTTGTGGAGAGAAGCGAGCAGCTGAGCCCTGAGAGGAATGAGCCCTGGAAGAGAGACAAGACTTATCCCAGCCTATAGCTGATACTGGAAGAAGCTGGGACCATGGAGCCAAGAGAGGAAGAGGGAACCTGAACCCTTGCAGACATCAGCAGCCATCTTGCTCCTACACGTGGCAACAGACTTTGGTGAGGGAAGTAACTTACATTTTATGGCCTGGTAACCATAAAGTTCTACCCTAAATAAATACCCTTTATAAAAGTCAACAGATTTCTGGCACTTTACATCAGCACCCTTTTGGTTGACTAATATATAGGGCTTTTGCTTTAAGCTGATTTTCCTGAAATGGAGGGATGACTTGAACTGATCCTTTAATCATCTCATGTGGACCACAGATATGCTTTTGCAGGAAGCCTGGCTTGGGTTAGCATTGCAGCAGGAGACCAGGGACTCCAGAAAAGCTGAAAGAAAGAGAGACAGAACATGGGCCCCATACCGTTTGAGTTTTACATCCCAGTGAGACAAACACTTAACTTGTAATCAGTTAAGTGTTCAGGATAGAAATCTCTGGATAAAGAGAAACGAAGAGTCTGTGATCCTACTATCCTTTCAATAATAAATACTCTTCTGCATATTTAATGAGTGTACTGATAAATCATAAAACTGTAATTTTTAGATCAAAGTATGCATGCATTTGAAGACTTTGGCTATACTTTCAAAATGTGCCCATCCCTGTAGGGTAATTGTACTTGCTTCTGTCACTATCAATATTTGATAGATAGATGATAGATAGATAGATAGATGATAGATAGATAAGATAGATAGATGATAGGTTGGTTGATCTATAGATAGGAAGAGAGGAAGAAAGGAAGAAAAGAAGAAAGAAAGAAAGGAAGGAAGAAAAGAAGAAAGAAAGAAAGAAAGAAAGAAAGAAAGAAAGAAAGAAAGAGAAAGAAAGAAAGAAAGAAAGAAAGAAAGAAAGAAAGAAAGAAAGAAAGAAAGAAAGAAAGAAAGAAAGAAAGAAAAAGAAAGCTGATAGAGCTGCATTTCTTTAATTAGCAGTGAAGTTAAATTAAACATTTCTATATTTTCATAGGTTTGGCCACAGTGAATTGCCAGTTTCCTATTGGAGAGTACAACTTTTCTCATTTTATATTTAATGGCATTATTTTGTAAGAAAAGTAATACTTTGCATGTGATAACTAACACCTATTTCCCCTGTTTGTATTTTAATGCTTTTAATCAGGGAGTGAATTCTACATTTGGATTTAAAAATGTAGAGTGAAAAGAGGGCTGAGGATGCTGGGAAGATGGCAGGGAGGGCAATATAGTCTTTTCTTTATCTTTTTTTGAAGGATTGGTTTACTATTATTATTTTTTAAAATATCCCTTCCTTCCCCAGATGGTTATCTTGTCTGTCTGATCATCACTTGTCCGCCTTCTCCAAGAGGCACGGGGAACCTCACCCAGGACGCCCCACGAGGTAGGTGGGCATCCAATTGGTTGAGCCACATATGCTTCCCCGCAATATAGTTTCTGAGTGTCTCTAAATATTCCATAAGAACAGGCAGAGTCACTACAGAGCAAATCGAACACCCATGGGCAACATTTACAACGAAGCTAAGGGACAAGGTATCCCCACAAACTATAAAATGCAAGCTTCTGAGTAAAACCCATGGAGAAATGCAAGACCTGTACAGTATTACACCTGTGCACAAAAGAAAGGGGAAGCAACAGGGCAATGTCTGAGGGACCTGAGAACATAACCCTGAAACAGCAGGCAGAGACTCACTGGAAAGCAGACCAGCCAACCTGAGAACAACTGGTGAGACTGGGGTGGATTTTGCCCTTTCCAATAGCTAATGAGTACCTGGGTCTGAAGAAAGAAGTGGCTGAAGAGGTCCATCCTTGGGGACCTTTATGATCCATGGGGCTCCTTTCCAAGACAGAACTCCATATTAAGAAGAAACTACTGGAAATGGAATCAAAATGAGCAGGAAAATGACAAAAGAGGAAGGAGAGAAACAGTCTCAATCAAGGTGAGGAAGGTGAAGAGAAAGAAATCTCAAGCCATATTTTGTTTTAACAATTTCAGTTGTTAAAACAGCAAAAACAAGAAGGAATATTGTAAAGTTAGAAAAGCTACCTGGAATAACACCTGCTTCAAAATTTTGGAGAAACTAGGCCCACATGAAATGAGCAAGAGAAAAATATCAACATCAAATTCCATTTGAAAATGCAAATGACTTTATTGACTTATAATTTATATACAAAAATTTCACACATTTAGGTATACAGATTTCTGTTTCATTTTTGAAACAGATTTGCTGGATACAGAATTCTTGGTTGATACTTCTTTTTTATTTTAACATTTTGAATATATCATCTCATTCTTCTGGTGTTCGTGTTTACAGACGATAACTCAGCTATTAATTGTATGGATGCCCCCTTCTATGTGATGAGTTATTTCTCTCTTTGCTGCTTTCAGCATACTCTTTTTGTCCTTGTCTTTTTACAGTTTGATTTTATATGTTTAGATGTGGATCTTTTTGAGTTTATCCTACTTGGTGTTCACTGAGCTTCTTGGATGGGCAAATTCAAGTTTTTCATAAAATTTGGGAAGTTTTCAGCCATTATTTCTTCAAATATTCCTTCTGTCCCTTTGTCCCTTTCCTCTCCTTCTGGGAATTCTGTTAATCATATATTGCTATGCTTGATTGTAGCTGAGCGAGAGGGTTTCGTCCTCGCTCAGGCCCAAGAGTCGGGGGGGCTTGCTCCTGCCGAACCACCAGCGGGTGGTGCCCCAAGAGGGAGCACCGGTTCTCCAGGCGTGGGGGACGCGCGGTTGGGGAAAAACCACGGAGACCGCTTGAGCGCAAGAACAGGTCTGCTTTATTACGGAAGTACACTTAGCTATATAGGGTTGGGTAGAGGGAGGGGTGTGATGAAGGGAGGGCTGGCTAAGGGGCGGCTGTGGACAGGCTGAAGCTGATGGATAGACCTGAGGTAAGCAGTTACTGGGGAAGAGGGCAGATTGTGGGTTGGCAATATGGGCGGGACTGGCGGGAAGGACGGCGGGAGCTGGAAGGGGAGGAGGGGTGGAGAAAGGCGGCAACACTTGATTATATCCCAAAAGTCCCTGAAGCTCTGTCCATTTGTCTTCATTCTTTTTCCTTTCTGTTTCTTACTGGATAATCTCACTTGACCTGTATTCAAATGTGTTGATTATTTCTACTGCCTGCTCAAATCTGCTGTTGATCTCCTCTAGTGAATTTTTCATTTTTGTTATTATATTTTTCAATTCCAGAACTCCTATTTGTTCTCTTTCATAATTTCTATCTAGTTATTGATATTATGTATTTGATGAGGCATTATTCACATACCTTCCTTAATTTCTTTACACATGGTTTCCTATAATTTTATGAACATAACTAAATACCTGATTTAAAGTCCTGTCTAATAAGTCCAACATCTGGGCTTTGTCAGATACATTTTCTATATACTGCTTTTTCCCTTTAAAAGGGCCATACTTTCTTGTTTCTTTGCATGTCTTGTAATTTTTTGTTGATAAACAGACATTCTTAATAAAAAAATGTGGCAACTCTGAAAAATCACATTTTTCTACATACTAGGTTTTGTTGTTGTTGCTCTTTGTTGTTGTTATTATTTATTTGTTTAGTGACTTATCTGACCTAATTCTGCAAAATATGTATTCTTTGTAGTGTGGGAACATCTGTGCTAGCTTAATCACAAATTAATGATTGGACATATATTTTCTTAAATGTCTGAAACAGTTGATATAGCATGGGAATTACTTGTGCTGTTGTGATGTAAAGGTTTGCCAAAAAAATTGTTTTGGGTCAGGGATCTCATTTGGAGACATTTCTTTGGAAGAAATGGAACATTATCACAGCCATTAATCTATTATGGCTTTTCACTTTTGAATCAGTTTTGGTCACTTGTAAAATGTCCATTTCAAATAGAATTTTATTTTATGGGTAAATATTTTACTTTAGATTTCTCAAAACTTTGAAAACATACTACGTAACTCTTTACTATTCATATGCATGTATATTTATCCTTCTTTGACTAGATATGGCAAAACTTTGTCTCTTTCACATAACTTTTTAAAGTAAGTTTTTGGATCTATCAAATCTATCACTCTGTTTTTAATTCATTACTTCCTATGCTTTTTTTTTCTCCTTTATTTTGATGTTTCTGGTGATATATTTCTAGTGATAAACATATTTAGTTTTGTTATACCTGTTTTAATAAAAATGCAGGAAATGAATTTTCTCTGACAAAATCTTCAGTTGCTTGACTAGACATTTTGAAAAGTAGTATTCACTGCACTGAGTGCTATTATTTTCTAAGGAGTCTATCTTTCCTAATTTGATTTCCTTTTACTCAGGATTAATTTGAGTGATTTTTTTTCTCTTTACCCCAAGTGGTTTTGATTTTAAAAACAAATTTATACACATTTAAAAATGCAACAGTGTTACTTTTGAATTATAGTACACGATCAGAAAATGTAGCTTTAACAAATTTTATTCTTTACCAACTAATAGGTTAACATAAACTCAAATTTCAGAACTGTTTCATTAAAAAGTAAAGAGGAATAAATCCTGAACATGGTGCAAAATTCACCGCAATGGCCATTTGATAAAGAGATATGCTTTAGTTTCCTAGCTTCAGAAACAAGTGCCATGCAATGATTGGTTTAAATAAAGGGGATTTATTGGCTCATGGTTTTTGAGGCTAGGGGAAATCCAAAATCACAGTGTCATCAATGCAATGCTTTCTTCTAGAACACTGTGACGTTTGGGGGCTGGCTGCCAGTACCCCTCGGTCCTTGGCTTTGCTATCAGATGGCAATACACATGCCAATCTCGCCCAGCTTCTCTGGGCTCCATCAACCCCCAGCTTCTTCCTGTGACCATCCCTCTATTTGCCTGAACTTCTTTCTGCTTAGAAAAGATCCAGTAATAGGATGAAGACACATCCTGGTTCCTTTGGGTGATACCTTAACTGCAGTAACCTCACCAAAATGTCCTACTTAAAACCGGTTCCCACCCACAGGAGTGGATTAAGAATAAGAACATGTTTTTCCGGCGTATGTAACTCCAAGTCACTACAAGATGTTTTGTTTTGTTTTTTTCTTGTCTGCCCTCCATTTGGGGAAACACTCTCTGTCCAGGAGATTCCAGTGGGGTACATTCTACATACATACTCCTTTTTTCTTAACTCCCTCTTCTCCAGAGGTGATACTGGACTAAACTGAACCAACTGATCATGAACCCTTGCTGGAAATAACAGGAAAAACGCGCTCTTCTTCCACTAGGACGGCCAAGCTGGTAGTGCACAGGCTAAAGCCATCTGTGGCTCCCTTTGTGGCTGGATCATGAAAGTTTGTCTGAGGAGGAAGCCAACGTGGATGAGAGCAAAGATATGGTATTTTACAAACATAATTGGGGCTCTGGTTCCAGTCTCGCCTGAAATTACTTGTAACCCTATGCTCCTTTTTTTAGCACCCCAATAAATGTCCTTTTTTTGTTAGTTTGTTTAAATAAGCTTGCTCTGGATTTCCTATTCTTCCCAGAGAATCTTGATTAATATAGAAACTAACTTGGTCCCTTCTAAATGTGAATTCTGATTACGCCTACTGTCAGCTATGAAGCTTTGTGCTCTGTCTCGTACACTGAAAACACATGTGCCTGTACAAAAGAGTAAAGTTCACTGCTGCAGCGTTTTCTTTGTTAGCTGGTTGAGGTCTTGTTGCCTAAATGGGGAAGAATCTTGCTGATTTTTCTAAAAACATGCAGGGTATTGTTGGATTGTACATCTTTGACGGGGCACATATTGCAACTTGAACCCAATTCACAGCAAAATCAATGGTGTCAAGGTTATCATTGTCTCAATATCCTTGGACCCTGGAAATTTCACAGGGGCTCCAGTGCTTTCAGAGTGAAAACATCAATCATCCATGCGGTAATGTGGGATTAATGCACATGTTCAAAAGCATGTGGGCATTACAAAGCATGTATCTTCAGAGGAAGACTTGTTTGAAGCTCATCCTCCAGCAAGGTTTATTCAGATCAATAAATGTCCCAAAGCACTGAAGCCCCACTCATCTCTTTCATGTTTTCCTTTGCATAATGACAAAAACAAATCTAGGGGTATTTGAAGCAGTTGTCTCTACATAGAAATTAGTCTTTTGGGGTCCCATGGATAAATACCTTAAATAGTAATGCTTTAAATCTAATGGGCTCTTCATGACCAGAAGAGGATATTACTTTCATTTTAAGAGTCAAATACCAAGAGAGGGAACCAGAGACAGAATAATCCATTGACTTTAAAACTTTAAAGCATAAGGAAGAAAAAACAATCTCAGATTATGGGAGCAATGTAACTTCCAGCAACGCAGTGCGAATAAATCTTACTTTTCTCAAAAACAGTTTTCTGTCAAAATAAAAGATCAGCCAAGTTGTTTGTTTGAAAAGACATTTTGTTTAACTAAACTGTTTAATTTAGCCAACACATAGTATGTGTGTGTTTGTGTGTGTGGAGCAATAATCTGAAGAAAGTTTGCAAGATCTTGAAAAGTTTATGAAATCCATATGAAACATCCAGTAAAACTTCTTTAGTTTTGGAGTAGTTTAGGAATATATTTCATTTCATACATGTCAGATTTTTTTCTTAGCAAACGTACATGGAGGATTTTGTCATCAATCAGATACATTTTTTTTTTTTTAAATATGCTCCTCTTTACCAGGACCAGGAGTAGAAAAATGAACTCCTGGAGGAAAGTTTATTTGAAAGATCTTAGGGAGCCATTGCCTCTTAATCTTCAGCTCTATACCATAAATTTAATTTTTTAAATAAGGTTAAAATGGAGGAAACTTAATAGAAGTCCACAAGAATGACCTACAACTACAGTAAATACTAGATGTATTTGCATAATCTAAACTGAGCACCCCTCAAAATATATGTGTGGGCACACACATCCCAGCCCATTCTGTTTGGGACTGCTAAATTCCTAGAGTCTATTTAGGGTTATCTGCGGTAGAAGTCTTTAGACAGTCTATATATGTAAACTATTTGGTGAGGAAAGATGAGAAAAGTAGTTGACTCAGACAAACGAAGGAGCTGGGCTTGAGCTGATCACTGTATTTAATCTTTTGAGGGTTTTATTTTTTCAAGGCAGTTAGACTTTAAGCTCAACCCTCTAAACTTTTGAAAGATTGGCTTTTTTGTTCAAACTCTACGATTCCATCCCATTCATTATATAGAAACAAGCATCAGAACTCTTGGGTAGGATACATTCTAAAATACATGAGAAATATCAGCTGGCTATGGCGACTTTCCTAAGTTCAGATAAAAGCAGGAATAAAAGAGATGACGTTTTTTGCTTTCTGCTTTGTCTGTGAGGTGTTGTTATGGCTGTTGTTGAGGTGGCCGAGTTCTATGAAATTTCAACTCTCTGCCTGACCCATTACTGACAGTGTGCGGCATAGACGTGCTCATTAGGCACGTGAATAGCAACGACCCCTGGTTGCTGCAATCAGTGTCCATCAGCTGGAGAACCATGCAGATATAATGGCTGATGAATTGCATTTTATGATGCAAATGGTCCTGGGAGGAATTGTGTTCCGAGTATCCCAGATCCCTTTCCCTCTTAAAGATCTCATTTTCAGTGTCGTGCATGTAACATTTTAAAAGTTATTTTTCTTGTTTCTGTTTCTTTAGAGAAAAGCGTCATATGAAGGGGTTTTGCAGGAGTAAAGACGCTTGAATGATCAGATCACCAAAATGTAACCCTAAGTAACAAAAGAAAACAGGGAATCAAATATATGCATATATATATATGATTTACATATATATATATATATTTACAACTGGTTTGGGGGAGGAAAAATATTTCATCCTACTATTAATACATGATCCAGAAAGTCTTTAAAGTGGAAAAGATGTTCTCTGAATCCAGCTCTAGTTACCAAATTAATGTATTAAAAGCTTTTAATGCACATAATCTCCAGCTAGTTTGAGAAACTATGTAATTGTGAACCTGTCAGATATGAAGGGACCATGATGAACCGACACTATAAAGAAGCACGACAGAGTTATAGATTTTTCTTTTCACTTAACATGAGGGAAAGACTTTCTTTTCTATTTTGTCAACTTAGCTTGATGCTATTGATTCTTGATAAGAAATCTGATTTTCATGAGAGGACGCTCATAGCACAAAGTGCATGACTGGCTTTGCTGTTTTGCTTAGGATCATTTCTGCACGTTCTCTGAGAAAGTGTACAGTACGCAGTTTGGTGTGAGCATCCCTGGGCACCAAACATTCTTCATTGTCTCAGCCAGGATACTTGGCAGTTCCTCAGAGAAACCCTTTCTCCTCTCTCTTTCTCTACTTAAGTATCATTCCCAAGAGGTTGCAGGCAGCTTGTAGGAAGAAGTTTCTTTTCCTGCTTCCTCATTCTAATTCTCCTGGCCTTATCATCTTACAAAGATATTTGTGACCACTTCTTTTTATTAACCCTTTCTGTCCTAAGCCTCACTTCACCATTTGATAAGCCATCCTTTCACCAGCATTTAGTAACCTCTCTCTGTGATAAGATAGACCACCCTAAAATTGAAAAACTTACCCATTTGTGTTCTGACTACACGAGCAGCAACGTTCTACTGTCTGTCCCTTACACGTTTCCAAATTTTGCTATATTGTAATTATTTCCATCAATTCTCTCTTTCACCTCTATGTAACAGTGACTGCTCTGCTTTTCTAACATCTGAGTAAGGTTTTTCTGTGTAAGGTATGAATGGACTGTCTACTCCAAGACTTTCCCGTCTCTTGCCTGACATGTGACCCCAATACCCAGCTCCTCCCAGGACAGCTGCAGTTTTCATGTTCTCCTGAGTCATAGTCCCCTTAAGAGAGGACTGTGGGCTTTGATGATACCCAGCGCTTTTACAGCTAGAGAGCTCACTGTCAATACTATGAGCTGCTCCAAACCCAGGTTTTCCATAATTTGGACATCGTTTGTGGTCTAGCCAGGAAAGAACTTCACCAACCCCTCCCCACTCATTAGCAGTTGAAGGAACAAATATAAGAACTGCAGAGTCACCTGATGCCAGGCTTTCTTTATTGTCCTTAGGTTGGGGGCGCATGTACATTGTCCACCTAATCTACAGAGCCTGATTCCAGCTGCCCTCGCTAGCCGCATTCTGGAACTTGGAGGCTGTTCTCTTTTGCCTTGACTCTCAAGTAATCAATTACTTGACATTCAAGTAATCTATTTTATTTCATCCTTTTAAAAGATTTAACTATTTGCATTTTCTTAGCTCTGCTTCCATTACTTCAGAAGGCAGATCTTACCTCTTCAGTCCTACACATTTCAGTTAGTAGACAAGCACAATCATGAGATTGATAGTCTAAAAAAATTTTTTTCTATACACGTCTACTCCACTGAGTATACCTATCCTAATGGAAGATAGCGTGTCTTATTCAGCTATGCCTTTGGCCCTAGCTCAGGGCCAAAGTAGATTTATTAATGTGTGATTAATTATCATTTGGGTTATCACTGGTTTCTCTTCATTATTGGTTTCTTCTAGCTGTAATTCAAAGGCCCAGAGTTTATTTTGTCTGTGCAAGATAACCACCACTAATTTGACTCCTAGCTACATACATAAAATCATTGAAAACAGAGACCAAAATAGATACTTAGATGCCAACATTTATTGCTGCATTATTCTCAATTGTCAAAAAGTAGAAATGATGGGAAGCAGACTTGGCCCAGTGGTTAGGGTGCCTGTCTACCACCCCCGGCCTCCTTGACCCGTGTGGAGCTGGCCCATGCACAGTGCTGATGTGCGCAAGGAGTGCCGTGCCACGCAGGGATGTCCCCGTGTAGGGGAGCCCCACACGCAAGGAGTGCACCCTGTAAGGAGAGTCGCCCAGAGGGAAAGAAAGTGCAGCCTGCCCAGGAATGGTGCCGCACACACGGAGAGCTGATGCAAAAGATGACGCAACAAAAAGAGACACAGATTTTCTGATAACAACAGAAGCGGACAAAGGAGAACATGCAGCAAATAGACACAGAGAACAGACAACGGCGGGGGCGGAGGGCGGAAGGGGAGAGAAATAAATAAAATAAATCTTGGAAAAAAAAAAAGTAGAAATGACCCAAGTGCCCCTTGGCGGATGAATAGATAAACAAAATTTAATATATCCATCAAATGGAATATTATTCAGCCATAAAAAAGAATGAAGTTCTGATACATGATACAAGACAGACCCTTGGAAGCATTATGTTAAATAAAATAAACCTGACACAAAAAGACACAAAACTTATGATGTCATGTTTATGAAATATCTAGAATAAGCAATTTCACAGAGACAGAAAGTAAATTACAGGATTCCAGGAGATGCCGGGAAGAGGAATAGGGAGTTGTTGCTAAATGGTATGGAGTTTCTGTTTGGGTTGATGAAAATATTTTGGGAATTGATGGAGGTGGTGGTTGTACAACATTGTGAATTTAATTCACACCACTGAATTGTTGACTTAAAATGTTTAAATTGACAAATTTTATTTTATATATATGTTACCAGAATAAATTACTTTTTATAGAGTGCTATTATTTCCTGACTACAGAGTCCAAATTGTTCTGTACACAAAGGCAGAGGCTGCTACTTATGTAACAAAATGGGAGGGCACTTGAAATAGACCCCCATCCACTCTACATTTCTTTACTACCCTTATTTCCCAAGGTCCTCCCTCCATGAAGCCCCTCCTAAATGCACACATGAACCAGAAGGAGAAGCAAGGTCTAGCAAGTGATCTGCTACAATTGACCTCCCAGCATCATCAATATCAGCACATTCTGGTTATTCCTATGGGCACTAGAGAAAAGACATGCTATTTTAAATATAAATTTATATTGGGCCATCCTATAGATGATGCTAAATAATAATGGTTACATTGAATTAGATCCAGGGCAAAGAGGATGTAGGGATGTTTGAGAGGATGAAAAATAGGCAAGAACAGTACAAATTATGTGGGAAAAGAAGGGCCCAAAGAAAGAGGCATTAAAGTGAAAGAGGATAGAAACAGAAAAACATTCAGGATGAGAATTCACCTTGTTTAGAGCTGAGTGGCACCAAGACTGTCCCAAAGGGTAGAGAGATTTAAGGTGGTAAATCCTGGAAGGAAGGAACAACTATTTTGGACTCTCAGGTGGCTTCAGAGAACACATTTAAAAATGAAATCCAGTCTATCTAGAGTTTAGCCATAAGGTTTCTTATCCCCCCATGCAAAAAAACAAAACAAAACAAAAACAGCAACAACGAAAATTGGACTATCCAGGGATGAAGATCTGAAGCAAGTTCAGACTGAGAAACAAATCTTAGGTATCGAGTTGTTCAAAGAACTCTGTTGCTAGGTAGGGCGTCTATACTTTCCCTACCTGGATATGAGTTTTAAGACACCACAGGTATAATAAAATAACCTATGAATTCCAAGTGGTGAATGAAGTATGAAATGGATGAATAAGCAAGTTTCAGAAGTGTGAGAAACCAAGCCAGTATTTCAGGATCTAAAAAATTCTCCTTTCCATGTCTTGGGTTGGGCAACAGAAGTTGGGATGATTCTGCTGTTCAACATGGATTAGTTGATCAGGTTATCAATTTTTTCATTTGACAACCAACAACAAGGAAGAGGGGTAACTTGATACATGTTGAAGATGGGAACAAAAAATTTAGACACATAAAGAAGCTGAAGAAAGCACACCAGGCAGGTCAATATTGGTGGACAAGCTCAGCATTTGTGGGTTCGGGATGGCTCAAGATGGGGTATGGACATTCAGGGGAGGGGGCCCTCGTGAGAAATTTCCCTAACATTAGGGTCACAAGAACCATCTTACATTCTGGTTACAAGTACATGGGTTCTCTCACTGATCTTATTTTGTGAGAACAAATGTTTTTCATCTGCAACACATTTTTATGAAGCCAAATTCTGATCACTGCCAAATCTGGAGCCAAAGGAAACTAAAAGGAGATTCACCAAAAGCACTTCCAAATGCATGTGTCATCTCCCACCAAACAGTGTGTCTATTGTGTGTGAGCTCTTTAATTGGCTGCGACCTTGAATTTCACCTTTGGCATTAAGTAAAAGCAATTTCACTAGCCCCACTGTTTTTATATTTACACCACATGTAAATACTGAAGTGACTTCCTTTATAAAACTAGTGCATAGCAACAAAGGTTGATCCAGGATCAAAGCAACGCCAGCAGCAGAGAGCTACATGTTTCAGAAGCTCATCAAAGGGTTTTCTGCATCTTATGGGGCTAAAGATGGGAATGGACACATATGAGCAGAAGTCAACTGGAGATGCTGGTATAATTCCATTGCCCTGACCTCTTCGACTCTGTACATGTCCTTTCTGGATTACTGTTGTAGGATTACAGGGAAGACTGTACATCTTGTCCACACAGAATTTCCTGTCATAGTGAATCTTAGCAGAACTGAAGGAGGTATGTAGACTAATTACTAAAGAAAAGGGTTCAAAGCGCCTCATGAGTGCAGAACTGTCACAAGTGATATAAACCAACCCCCACAACCCCCTGCAAATGTGTAATCCATCAACTGCATAGTTAAGACAAATAGAAAATTCTCTGTGACTCAAGGGCTCACCAGTTTCAGGAAAAGATGGCAATGGAGAGCATGTACTTTTCATACTCTAACCCAGACCCCTGTTGAAATGATGAAAGGGAGTATTAGGCTGCCATGAAAGTATTGAGAAAGGTGTATATGCAGTGACATAGGAAGATATACAAATTATATTAAATGGATAGGCAAGCTATAGAATAATATCCCATTTCTATAAATTAAAGCAAAAAATGTTAGAATAAGAAATGATTGAATAAATGTGTTAATAAATATATAAGTATACATATAGAAGTTAATAAATCAGTTAATAAATGTGTAGGAGACACAAAACTATTAACAGCTCTTGCATTGGCATTTGAGACTTTCATTAAACATTGTCTTCTATGTGTGTTTATTTTCAATTTTACAAGCAAAAAATGGGAAAATTTTAATGAAATTTAAACAATGTAAGATCATAAAAGAAAACATTAAGTTCCTTATTTGACACACACATTTCCATTCCTGCGTTTACATTTCCTGGAAATGCTTGGATATTTTTGTAACATCCATCTTGCTCTTGTGATCAGGAATATAAATATTAAAAATAATGAATAAGCAAAGAAATAGAATTATCTGATAAAATTTTTATCAGAATTGCAAACTGTGGAAGAGTTCTCCCCACATGCAGGGTATTCTGATATTTATAAACTAATAAGACCAAGGAAAGATATTTGCCAACTGGAAATTCACCATGCATGAAGAAAAAGCTCTCCTGGAAGTATGGGGACAAAAACTGAACCAGGCCTTCATATTTCATATGGCAGCAGCAGTGGCTGACCAGTGGTGACCCTGGTGGGGCAAGCAGACAGTGAATGGTTAATGGAGACCTAGGAAATGGAACTGGCAATGGAATTCATAAAGACTGTGAATACTGCTGGGGTAAACTCTTGCCTGCTATTTAGTTCAGAGCAGCCAGTTGAAGGCGAGAAGCCACGTCAATGACTAGTGACTTTGAAAGGTTGTAGATATGTTTCTTGGCCATTTATATTTCTTCTTGTCTGGAAAGAAATAAATCTCCCTATTGCAATTACAATTACTTCTCATGATTTGCCAAAGTTATAGTCTTTAAAGTCACCCTGAACAGTGAAATAATGAATATTGAACCACAGCTCCTAGGGAAAATAGAGGGTGTTTCCTGTGAGCCTCTGGGCACGACATTTTCGTCCAATTAATACATATGTTTATTTCTTTTTAAAGACACATATTCGATCTATGTTATTGGTTCATTAAGATTGAATTCATGGCCAACAGCACTATAACGTGTGCCTGAACAAAGCTCACGTAACGCACATGGTGTTTCCTTAAGTTCATCACAGCCTTCTGGAGCTTAGGAGCACTAGACAGCACTTCAGCGTTACACTTGGGGGCTATTTTAAAGAGCAAAATCACAAACAAAAAAGCCAAAGTATCACATTAATATACTGTAAAAAGAATCCTTGTTTACAGTATGAGAGCTGACACAAGAAGACGCAGCATTACCTTGTTTCACCTCAAATGAGAATGTGTGCATTGGGGGACCCAAATTTTTAGCCACTCTGAGCTTATCTATGAATGACTATGAAAGTGCTGCAAGCATAGATTTTGGCATTATAAATAAACTTTAGTGAATAAGTGGATTCACAAACACAGAATCCACAAATAATGAAGCTCAACTGTACCTTGGACACTGGTCATCTCTTGAATTAGGCCAGGTACCTCCATGCTTCACCAAAGCTGCTGGATGTCTGAGTTCATCAAAGAAAACTAGAATAAATCTAGATGCTTCACATCTCCCATCATCCAGACCAGGAAGACTCAAGCAAGATCATCTTGGATAGAAACAATCTCTTCCCAGGTCTCTTGCAGATAGTTGAGGGCTCTTGTCTAGTTCTGGCCAGTGGAACATGAGCAGAGTTGACATGTTAAAGTACTGAAGAGTCAGAGAAACTTCTCAGCAGCTTTCAACCTCCCTGGAAATCACATTTAATGGAAGAACCACAACATGGAAGCAGTCTCAGACATCAGAGACTTTTCCTCAAAGGAACCACCTAGAACAATTCCTAAACACACTAGACTTTGCTTGAACAAGAAATAAAACTAAAGCCACTGAGATTTTTTATGTTTGTATAACTGTAGCATAGCTTAGCTTTACTCTGACATGTAAAAGAGATCTACGAGATTATATAGGTATAGATATATACTTTTTATATATTGGTATATACTGATTCATATATTTCATTATCTACTAATATGCATATTTTATAATATATTGTTTTTTGTTATTATGCATATATTAATAAATATCAAAATAGAATGCATAAGAGAAGTAATCAGAGAAAGAATTAAAGAAAACTTACATGAGTTTAAACTTCTTTTTTTTATTTTTTATTTCTCTCCTCTTCCCTGCCTACAACCCTGCCCCCCAGTTGTCTGCTCTCTGTGTCCATTCGCTGTGTTCTTCTGTGTCCACTTGTATTCATGTCTGTGGCACCAGAAATCTCTGTCTCTTTTTGTTGTGTCATCTTGCTGCGTCAGTTCTCTGTGTGTGTGGCACCACTCCTGCGCAGGCTGCACTTCCTTCGCACTGGGTGTCTCTCCTTACGGGGCGCACTTCTTGAGTTTGGGGCTCCCCTACATGGGGGACAACCCTGCATGGTACAGTACTCCTTGCGTGTATCAGCACTGCATGTGGGCCAGCTCACCACATGGGTCAGGAGGCCCTGGGTTTGAACCCTGGACCTCCCATGTGGCAGGTGGACGCTATATCCATTGAGCCAAATCCGCTTCCTTATATGAGTTTAGAGTGAAAGGACTCACTAGGTTCTAGTTAGAAGTAATGAATCCAAATGCAATCAATTGCTACTCAAAGTTTTTTAATTCAAGGCTGGAACATACCAGAAGAAAGTGACAACAATGAAAGTGAACAAAAACAGATTGCCTAAAAGGGGAAAAATTTGGATTGGTGCCAAAGCTCTCCTTTACAATACTAAATGGAATAATGTCCAGAGTTTTGAGAAGAATAACATTTGAATGAGCACCTGATAAAAGTTAAATTATCATAAATTTGATAATTTTGATATATAGATAAATTTGAAATAAAAAGAATAACATTCTCAGAAATATGACAGAACAACAACAACAAAAAAACATAGCTTTTATCTTTCCTGAAACTTTTACTTGACTTGCAAAGTAAAGTCACTTTTATATCCAGTATATAATAATCATGGCTATGGAAATGTAACCTTTCCATCACTATGTCACCAGGGCATACCACAATACTTGGTTCATAGTAAATGCTTAAGAAATATTTGTTAGATTAAATAACAAAGTGCTTAAACTTACCGAGAAATATATTAGAACTAAGAACTCAGTGCTAAAACATGATGTAAAACGAACGATGGTAAACAACATATTCAATGAAATAATTAAATCTTTACGAGTGAGTTTAATATTATTAGAAAATTATACATCTTAGAGTTATGCAATATTGATTTTATTCTTTGCAATATATTCTTCATCTGGGAATCTCAGAATTCTTCACTGAATCTAGAGAGTAATGGGGATAGTAAGTTAGAGATAATAATGTATTCTACATTTTCTCTCTTACAGGGGGAAGTAGCTACTGTCTCAGTCTTTATATTGAAAAGTAGAGAGAAATAGATGCTGTTACCAACACCAATAGAATAAAATAGTGATGTTAAACTCTAAAAATACTTAAGAAAAAAAGACCAAGAAAATGTGGTCTATATAACAAAAGGTAGGGGGTAAATACTTCAAAGAAACAGAAACAACAAACCAAATTATAAACAAAATGGAAGAAGATCTAAAAATCTGTTATGCCAAATGAAAATGGGTTAAACCCTTTTATAAAATAGCTTTATTGAAGTATAATTAGTATACTGTAGAATTCATGTTGTACAATTCAATGATTTTTAGAAAATTTACAGACTCTTATAATTTCAGACTATTTCCATCATCCTCAAAAGACCCCTGGTGCCCACCAGCAGTCACTCCCTGTTCCCATCCCAGCCCCAGACAACCACAAATGTACATTCTGTCTCTACAGATTTGCCTTTTCCGGTCATTTCAGTTTAACTCATTAATGTAAGAATCACAAGTTGTTCTTAGAAAGAACACTCTATGTGTAACACAGCTAAAACTGAAATGATACTGGTTGAAGACAAGGGCATTGTGAAGCCAGGAAAATATAAAGTAAAAAGAAATCCGGTGTATACATATTAGTAACATACAAAATAGAGTTCAAAGTCACCGAATGGTTAGGGGTGATGTGTGATTCAGTTCTCCTCTGAAGCAAATATCCCTGTAGATCTGGACCATCAGTTTTCCTCTCTGACAAAAGGCCTCGCCTGAATGGGACGCCTGGAACTGTGAGCAGCCATATGAGAATATTAGGGAAACCGATGCAATGGAGAAGGCAGCGTAGAAGAATGGAGAGACCCTGGATCCTTGACTGATTGTGGAGTCATTGTGTTAAACCATTCTGCTCAGAATCTCACCAAGGACCCCCAGAAAGAGCCCCCTGCTCCCTCACAAGAGCAGCCAGCATCCAATGTCTAGCACCCCAGAATGGTTTTACCTGCTTTTGCAAGGCATATAAATTGACTCATATGGTAAGAGTGCTTTTGCGATTGGCTTCTAGAGCTCAACACGTGGCTTGTGAGGGTCAGCAACCTTGTTCTGTTCAGTGGCAGCCTATTTGCTCTTTTTTTATTTTTTATTTTTTATTTATTTAATTTCCCCTCCTCCCCCGGTTGTCTGTTCTCTGTGTCTATTTGCTGTGTCTTGCGTCTTGTTTCTTTGTTCACTTCTGTTGTCGTCAGCGGCACGGGAAGTGTGGGCAGCGCCATTCCTGGGCAGGCTGCACTTTCTTTCCCGCTGGGCGGCTCTCCTTATGGAGGCACTCCTTGCGCGTGGGGCTCCCTTACGCGGGGGACACCCCTGCGTGGCACGGCACTCCTTGTGCGCATCAGCACTGCGCATGGGCCAGCTCCACACGGGTCAAGGAGGCCCGGGGTTTGAACCGCGCACCTCCCATGTGGTAGGCGGACGCCCTAACCACTGGGCCAAGTCCGTTTCCCCCATTTGCTCTTGATTGGCTCATGAAGCAGTCAAACTTCACTTGAAGAAAGCTTGTTGCCCTTGATCGCAGGAGTCTCTCTGGTTCTGCCAGCACGTCTGAGGGCAAACTGCTCTATTTACCTTTCTGGTACTTGATCATTCCTTGACTCAATATAGTATTCTAACTATAATGGGTCGGACCCGCCTGAGGCTTTGGGAGGCAGGTTGTGGAAAGAATTCAGCTACAGCTTCTCTCCTAAGGCAGACTTGGTTTCCTTGTTTTGCTCCCTTCCCCAGATCCACCCTCCTTTGATTGACATTTTATTGTGGGAATGAAGTTGGAGGACACTGGATCCCTCTAGGTTCTTGGCTATGTTACAAAAAAGAATTTAAGAACATGACAGTTTAGTTAAGCCAGTAAAAAGAGTTTATTGAGAAATGGGAGAAAAGGTAAGACGTTCACACCTGAAATGTGGATGCAGGTTCCTCCAGGCAAACGGAGAGCGTGGGGTCTGGGGCGGCCTTTATTAAGAGCTTTATTCCCTCCTCCCCGGTCCTAATCTTGGGGAGGGGCCTCAGCTGTCTGCTGTTCTGATTGGCTCAGTCCCCACCTGTTAGCTCTGAGGGGACCAATAGGAGGCCTGTTTGGAGGTATCTGGGGCTTCCACTTGATCCTGGAAAGAGTCCCAAATGGGACCTATGGCCAGGGTCTCGGTGGGGTCTTTCTGGCTTTGTTATGAATAGCAGCCTTCCCTCAGGGGATTTCCAGGTGGAATCTCATGGCCATGTTTTCTGCCAGGTCTCAGCTGCCTTCCCTCTTTCCTATACTAATCTGCCTCAGTAATAGATATCAACTCAAAGTTTCCTATTTTAACCACTTTAACATGTACAATTCCGTAGTGCTAATTACATTCATAAATCTGGGTAACGGTCACCAATATCCATTAACTCACCTTTTTTCATGACCTCAGAGACAAACTCTGCACCCACAAAGCAATAATTTCCTCTCCTCCCTGCAAACTTTGATATCCTAAACTCCATCTATGTCTATGAAATTTGCTTCCATGTATTTCCTGTAAGTGAATTCATATAATTTTTGTCTTTTTGTGCCTGGCTTATTTCATTCACCATCATTTATTCAAGTTTCATCTATATTGTAGCATGCACCAGAACATCATTCCTTTATACAGCTGAATAATATTCCATTGTGTACCACATCTCTCATTTGACAGTTTTTTCTCTCAAGTGTTGCAGAAAGGAAGTTCAATAGGCTTGCCATTTCCTCTGGGGGCCAAAAAAAAGGACCTCAGCTAATCAGGAGTCTTCAACTTACAATTAATATCTTCCGTAATTCTCCAAATTATCAAGAGTCCCCATCATTGTTATATAGCCTCAGAGAAGATGATTTCTAAAGAGAAAGGGCTGCAGAGGCTGATTCATGAGATGGGAGATTCAAATGAGTCCTCCAAGGTTCAAGTATGAATGCTAATGAGGTAAAGCATTTAATGTGATATTTTTTTTCTTCCCCAATGAGACATGTGAAAAAACACAAATGTACCCTCGGCGTTCTTTATCTGCTTCTCTTGTACTCAGGGGAGAGTTCTCATTACATTGGGTTTGAAGGGATTAAACAGTAACAGAAAGAAAAATAAAAAGAGGCTGAGTAGGCTAGACCCTCTTTCTAAGTCAGTCCAGCCCAAATCCTTAGTCAATTTCCATTCCTTTTGGGTGAGTGGCAGAGAAGAATTTGGTAGATTAAAAGATGCAGGAAAAGCATAAAACAGAATGATACTTTTTCAGGGCCAATGATGTCATTCTTCCTTCCAAAAAGGCCCAAGCACATCAAAGATAAACAAACAACAAGGGGGAGGGGATAAGTTGTGGGGAGAGAAAGTGAACAAAATACACCACCTTGAAAGCCAAAAACGTCCCTTCTCCCAGAGCATTCCATTTGGAAGAGAAATGGTTTTTTTTTGGAAAAAAAAACAAAAACAAAAAAAACCCTGGATAGTTGCAAATGTAAAGAAGAGAAAAGCTCTTTCTTCACAGTAGGGTTTCTTATCTCCACGGAGGCACATCAGCTCCTACAGATGGGGATGTGGGCCCCAGTTCTCAGGATTTTAGAAAAGAATGTTCAAATGGGGTGGGGGTGGATGAGAGGAAGCTAAAATGAGTGCCTGTGGGTTTAACATGCAAATGTCCCAACTTTCTTTTAGGTGGAGGATCAAGGTTTGGCTATTTTCAACTTCTTTCCACTCCCCCTCTCTTCCCATCCCAGTTTAGTTTCAAGAGGACTGTGGATGTGACAAGGGCTTTGTGTAGGGAATTCAGGCGAATGAAAGGGCCAAGGAGACCCAGTTGAGGGAACAAACTTTTGGGGGTCAGTGGGGTCAGCTTAGAATAAATGTGGGGCATTGTCGTTCTTAAGGACAGGCTCTCAGCGGGGTGTCCTGAGCCGGGCACACAACACTGCAGGGCTGTTTATTCAACACTCAAATACCTACCAGCGGGTCTTGGGGAGAAAAGGGACGGTTTGCAGCCAAGGTCTACACCTTCCAGTACCAGAACCTTCCCCCAGGAGCACAAAGACCTGCTTTTTTCCCCTAATTTCAGAGAAACAAGTGCCTGTGCATAACCCAAAATTAATTGATTAATTAACCATTGCGTTAAAAGAAGAGCTTCTCCCTGCAATTTTTCCTTTTTTTCTTCCCTCTCTCTCTTTTTCTGTCCTTCCACAGATGGACAATCCAGGTCATTGAAAGCCTAAGATGAAACAGTTTCTTAACAGTATTTGAAAACCGCCTTTTGTTTCCATGGAAGTGGCGCAGGCCCTCTGGTTTCCTTCCAGAAAACATTTACCTACATCAGAGGGTGTGTGTGTGTGTGTGTGTGTGTGTGTATGCATTAAATGAGAGAAATGCTTGAGTGCAGTCTGAGCACATAGTTAGAGCTAAATAAATATTAGTTGTTGCTTTATGTATCACTATTACACTGCTCAGCCTTGAAGAGGTCAGGGAAGAAGATGGGGGGATAGTAGAGGCTATCCCAGCTGAGAAGGAAATCAGATCAGGAAGGAAGAGAGGAGGGGGAAGCGCGGTTGAAGCAGAAATCACTGTAGAGAATGAAAACTTTGGGCAACTGAAGGGTGAGAGGGTGCATTTCCAAAACCAGAGTGAAAGAGTGGCTCAAAAGAATAAAATAAGGGATAAATTTACCCATAGAATATTCCTTCTGAATTTTTTTAAAGCCATGTGAATTTGCCTAGGTCTAGACGTCTTGGACAACAATGAAATATTGAGGAATGCAAGCGCTAAATTAAGCTTTACAGACTGCCAGAACTTTAGAAGGTCATGAGAGAAGATGGACAAGAGTAATAGTTGCAAACTGCCTCAGAATGAGTAAGATCAAAATAAAAACAGTTTCAAGAGGAGTTCAATGAAAGAAGAGATTAACATTGGTGGGAATGATGGGGAAATGGTACCAGAAAGGAGGTGGCTCGCATGGAGGCAATGGGGCAGGCAGGGAGGAACGAGGTGATACAATGGCAGATTTAGGTTGCTAAATT
Source organism: Dasypus novemcinctus (assembly GCF_030445035.2). NCBI lineage: Eukaryota > Metazoa > Chordata > Mammalia > Cingulata > Dasypodidae > Dasypus > Dasypus novemcinctus. The sequence continues at coordinate 18,199,158 of NC_080693.1, read as the reverse complement.
TTGGTTTGAGAAAGTAAGATTTCAAGAAGTTGAATTTGGGGGCAGAGTAAATGGTTTGGTATGTGATGGATGTGGATGCAAGGAGATCAGCTAAAAACCTAGAGCCATAATCCACATATATGGTAGAGGGGTATGTGTATGTAGCAGATTAGAGTGTGGTTGGAGAAAGAGGTTAAACCCAATGAAATTTTGAGAAAACATAAGGAACAAGAGGGCTGACTGGAACTTGGGGAGTACAGAGAAGGAAGAGACTAGTTAACTCCAAGTTTTCAGTTGTGAGAAACTGTAGGGAGAAATGGGCATCACTGGGTGGGAAGGTGGAATCTGGGAAATGTTCCTATATTGAGAATGAAGATAATTCTGATTTAATGGGTGCAGAACTATAGGTAATGAGTATTGCATGAATGGTATGTTGCAGAAGAGAAATCTATTATGTTGGAGATGGGAAAAAATGTCAGGATCAATGTTGTCGTGCACACATTTGACCCAGAAGTTTTGCCAAGAGCCCACCCTGCAGGCATGGCTACGGGCTACCTTTTCAACATAGCCTTTTCTTTACATTAATGATATGAGGATGAAATAACCCATATGCAAATGAACTAGAGTTATGAGTGTAGTAACAGCCCAGGTTGCTCCACCTTGGGGGGAGATTTGTGGAGGCTTATAGGAGAAATTTACGACACATACCAAAGATGACACTACAACGAGGGGATTTTAAGTTTTGCATATCAAAAAGGATGCATTTTGCCTACTTCTGCAGATATTTGATGGGGCTTACTGAGCCGTTATATTTCCTATTGACTTTGGTTGTGGACAGTGTAAATAATAAATTTGTGTGTTGTGTTTTTTGGTAATCGTATTGCTTCACCTGATGCCATCACCACGTGGAAGAAAATCTTAGAAAGGAGGGTAAACAGGTCAACACAAAAGGCTGTGCTAGGGGAAATTAAAAGTCCCACAAGGGAACTGGTGTCAGAGGCTGGGTTTCATGGCCCCTGTCTTAGTTTGTCAGACTAACTACCCAATGGTTTTACTTAAACAACAAACATTTATTAGCTCGTGGTTTTGCAGGCTGGAAATCCAAAATCAAGACATTAGCAAGACCTTCTTTCCTCCCAGGGCTAGTGGTGCTCTGTGCTGGCTTGCCAGGACCCCTGGGCTCCTTGGCTTGCATCTCTGCCTCCTGCCACATGGTGCTCTCTCTGTCCTCGGGTCTGCTCTGCCAGTGCCTGCTGACTTCCTGCTTCTGGCTCCTTGCCCTTCTCTGTGACTTTCTCTGACTTCTCCTTGTAAAGTCTCCAACAATATAGCTCAAGACCCACACTGATTCAGTTGGGCTACCCCATAACTAAAACTAATATCTTCAAAAGTCCTGTTTACAATGGTTCACACCCTTAGGGACACAGATTTAGATTAGGTCTATTTTCAGGATACATAATACATATCCCCTGGAGGGCAGAATCCATTATCGTTGTATATCTAGAGACTCCCAGGCATGGAACACAGAAAGTGCTCAATAAGTGAGTAAGTGGAAATGGGAAATTGGGACATTGGTCCCAAATAAGCATATGAAAGGCAGGCATCCTGACAGGCTGCCATTGCTAGGACAACTTGTACAGTTGGACTAAAGGATGGTTTTAGGTATCTATGTGGCCAAATGCAGTCAGACTAGTCCCTAGGAGGATTATGGAGAGTGAACTACATTCATTCTTTTGGTAGGCGGAGGTTATGTAGGGTGGAGAGTATGGAGATACAGAGTGGAGCACAGTGTAGCTGTGATGTTGTGTGTGCCCATTGCTACCCTTTCTGTCTTGTGTTTTGGATCAAATGAATGGGCTACGTTGCTTGACTCCAACACTTGCAGTGTAATTCCCTTCCCTTGGCATCAATTAGTTTGGTTATTTAGCAAAATTTGATTGCACTCATGTATGCCAGAAACATAGCATTGGTGATACAATACAAATAAGGTGTAGAATGGTGCCTGTGGTGGTTTGAGATTATTTATGAATTCCAAAAAAGATTATGTTTGTAAACCGGTCTGTTCCTCTGAGCATGATACCCATTGATTGATTTAAATTCAAAGACTTTCCATTTACTTGATTAAATCAAGATTAGGGCTTTGATTCAACCACATCATTAGGTCATGGGCTATATAAATGGACACTCAATCAAGAACACAGAGAAGTAGATACACAGAGAAGATAAGAGAGACAGCTCCATAGACACAGCAGAGGCCCTGGGAAGAGAAATGAGCCATTCACCTGATAGTTTACAGATGACCTTGTGAAGAGAGCAGAGCAGCTGAGCCAGGAAAGAAACAAGCCCTGGGAAGAGAGACAAGCCCTTTGCCAGCCTACATCTGAGATCAAAAGTCACCAGACCCACAGAGCTCAAGAGGAAGGCTGACCCCTTCCGGACATCGCCTGCCATCTTGCTTCAACACATGGCAACAGAGTTTGGTGAGGAAGTAACTTTGAGTTGGGGCCTTTAGGACCTTGTAATTGTAAGCTTCCACCCCAAATAAATACCCTTTATAAATACCAACAGATTTCTGGTACTTCGCATCAGCACCCCTTTCGCCTGACTAATCAATATGCCTATTGGGGGGCGGAGGACTTGGCCCAGTGGTTAGGGCATCCGTCTACCACATGGGAGGTCCGTGTTCAAACCCAAGAACTCCTTGACTTGTGTGGAGCTGGCCCATGTGCAGTGCTGATGCGCGCAAGGAGTGCCATGCCACGCAGGGGTGTCCCCGCATAGGGGAGCCCACGTGCAAGGAGTGCGCCCCGTAAGGAGAGCCACCCAGCGCAAAAGAAAGTGCAACCTGCCCAGGAATGGCGCCACACACATAGAGAGCTGAAGCAGCAAGATGACGCAACAAAAAGAAACACAGATTCCCATGCCACTGACAACAACAGAAGCAGACAAAGAAGATGCAGCAAATAGACACAGAGAACAGACAACTGGGGGGGAAGGGGAGAGAAAAAATAAATAAATCTTTTTTTAAAAAAAGAAAATTTTAATTAAAAAAAATATATGCCTATTGAGGCATACCAACAATTAGTCAGTGTGGTTAGTGCTGTGAGCTAAAGAATTGTAAGAAGTCACAGATCCCATAAAACAGGCAACTACACAAGTTGCCCACCTAACCATGCCTCCTTCTCACCATTTTTTAAAGGAGGTACTGAGGATTAAACCTAAGACCTCATACATGGGAAGTAAGAGCTCAACCACTGAGCTATACCTGCTCCATCCTCTCACCATTTTTAATCTCTGCATCCTGAAAGTCCAGTGTTACCGAGATGGTGCTAGTGTCTGTTCTTCTATCAGTTTGATAAGATGGTCAGGGATAACAATTCTGGCATGTGGCCCTATGAGAAGAAAAGTGAGGGCAAAGACTATGGAACCAAACAGCCCCTGCTCTAAATGAGCTCCCTAAAGCCTCAGCAGCAAACTAAGCCTTTGCTGAAAACTTGGAAAGAAAAGCAGCATTGCCATGTGCAGGATAATCTGCTAACAGTGCAGCTGCTGCTGGGGCTTAACCAAGTCCCAGGGTGGTTGCTCAGCTGAGTACATGATTAATGATGTCATTCCAAGCAAGATGAAACCTCAATTGAATAAGCCTTGGCTTTTAACAAAAGCCTTGATGAAGTAGTAAACTGACCAGAGGAATGACCAACTGTGAATGACCCCAAAAGAATATCAATCCAGGGTGGTGGGCAGAAGCAGAATGTGATGGGAGAGAAATGGTGCCATCATCGTGTGGACCTGTTTAAAGGTGTCTTTTTTCACTGCACAGATAAGGTAGGGAGCTGGCATGTTCTCATTTTTCAGAGGCAGACACTACAGTCAAGAACTGAAGAGATGTATTTTTGGACACAGCTAAGTTGATAGTAGAACCAGGACTGGAACCAGGGTTACCTCTGCCACCCAGTTTCCCTAAAACTGAGCAAGTTCTTGTATCTAGGCAACAGTTCCTAAGTCTGGAAACTCTTCAGAGGCATGGGTACTACTCAGCTTCTCCATTCACCATTGGTTGCTGACTTTCACCAAGTAAGATTTGTTTTGTTTTTTTCCCATGGAGTATGCATGAGTACAATACTTTCTAAATTCTTCCATGTTTAAGAATGATTGGTTGCTGTCTTTGTTCTTGAACATCTTAGCTGGGTATAATAATCTTGATCATTTTCCTTCTCTTAGACTTGTAGAAATTGCTCGTTTTCTTACAGCCTTGAAGATTATTTGTGCATAAATCTGAGACTGGTCCAATAATTTTCTGCTTTTAAATGACTTGACATTTTTCCTGGTTACCTTTTCTCTAGATTGTGGTCTTTCTTTTGTATTTTGAGTTTCATTGGCATAACTTGAATATAGCTAGCGTTGATTGCATGCCAGTTTTCATTTTGCAGATTCAGTTTTTTGTTTTAATGAAATTTCCATTTGTTTTATTTTTACATATTTTTTCTGTTCCATTACTTGAGTTCTCTATGTTAAGAGTGGCAATTCCCTTTCAATTCATGTAAGTGGACTAAGTACTTTATGCTCCTCAAGTGCCTTCACAGATATCAAGGAGCTCACAGCAAGTCAGTAATCAACCTCTTAAGAATTCTCCAGAACATTGCACAAAATATAGGGAGTGATTAACTCTACCTCAGGGTGTCTAGGAGACAGACTTCTGCTCAGTGTTAGAAGTAGTGAGTGTTAACTAGTAATGGAAGAGACTGCTTTATGAAGTAGTCAACTCATCTCTGGAAGAATCCAAGCACAGCGTGGATTCCATCTGTCTCCCCTGGAGGCAGGAGTTTGAATTAAGTGATAGCTAAGTTCTTTCTAGTTCTGTGATCCTATAAAGAATAGTATCAAGTGGGGGCCATATCATCAGAGTCTGGTAGAGGGAGAACTAAAAGGCTGGTGAGTAAGAAATCCATCTGCCTATTCTTTACCAAAGGCAAATATTTTATTCTGAGTCTGCATCTAGTGACTGATACTAGAAAAAGTCTAAGACCGGAAGGGCCAGGGCTGATGTGATAGAAGAAATCATTTCTAAGTTACTTCTGCTAAGGATGAGGTAGTTTTCTGACAGTTTTCAGTCAAGGGAGATGTAGACAATGTAAGTTTTGAAATCTTTTTCTCCAATGAACATTCTAAACTGTAAGTTCTAGAAGACCACAATATAATTGTATTAGTCAGGGTTCTCTAGGGAAACAGAATCAACAAGGGATATCTGTCAATAGTAAGAGGTTTATCAGTCTCTCACACAGCCATGGGGAGGCACAAGTCCAGGTTCCACAGACAGGCTGCAACCAGGAGCTCTGATGAAAGTCCCAATGAAGATTCTTGATGAGTTCTGGGAGACGTTGACTGTCCAAAGACGAGCTGAGAAAATCTCTCTCAATGCTGGAATCACTTTCCCTTTTAAGGGATTCATCTGATTGGGTTAAGCATCACTCACTGCTGATGGCAACCTCCCTGACTGATGTAATTATAACCAGCTATCCATGATTTACCATTGTAGTAAAGTCAGTGGTGACTAAAGTCCATAAATGCCTTTGTATTACAATTAGCCCAGTGCTTGTTTGACCAAACAACTGAGTGCAATTACCTGGCCAAGTTGACACGGTAGCTTAATCATCACAATCTTGTTTTCTACACCTTACCAGTGGCTAGCATCAGGCTTGACATTCAATCTAAGCACTTAATATCTTCTATCTAAATCAATAAACAACTGAATGAACTAATAACAACTAATAAATTCATTTTCAAGCTAGAAAATCAAGAAATGCTGTATATCCTATCACCATGAAGAACAAATTGCCAACATTTTAATCAACCTGTACACTTTAGTCTAGATGACATAAGTGTTTTTTTAATTTATTGAAATATATCACTCATACATAAACATATATAAACAATAAGTGTATAATAGTTGTGAACTTACAAACCAAGCGTATATAACATCAAACAAACATATGCAACATCTCACCCTACCACCAATAACTTGCATTGTTTTTAAACTTTTAAACTAATGATTAAAGAGCATTATCAAAATATTACTATAAACAAAGTAGTTTTCCCCTAACCAATCCAATTGCTATTATCTTTATATCATTTATATATGAACATACATAAACAATTAAGTGTATAGTAAGAGTTGTGAACTTAGAAAGCAAACATGCATAACATCATACAGGGGTCCAATACATCAACCCTCCACCAGTACCTTGCATTGTCATGAGATGTTTGTTACAAACCATGAAAGAACACTGCCAAAATCTTACTACTAATCATAGTCCTTACCTTACATTTGGTCGGTTTTTCTCCCAACCCACCCTATTATTATTTTTAAATATATTTTTTATGACAGAAGTTGTAAACTTATAAAACAATCATGCACATGTGCAGAGTTCCCAAACAACATCCCTCCATCAACACACCACAATGTGGTGTGTCATCTGCTACAGATAAAATAATATCATCTGATTGTTACTATGTCCATAGTGTACATTTTCCATACTACCTCAGTATCAACACACTACATCTTTGGCATAGATACAAAACCACAGTCCATAGGTCACTCCAGCTGTATTTTCCCCATGCTTCTCCACATTCCCATCACCCTGCAGTAGTGATGTACATTTGTTCTAGCTAACAAAGTACACTCTTGCATCTGTGCCATCAATCACAATTCTCATCCACCTCTTGGTTTACTATGCTATCCAATTCCTAGAATATTCTCAAGCATTCTATCAATTGGCATTTACATAACTGGACTACCATTTTCAGTAAGTTATAAACTAGCTGTTACTCACTGTGTGCTACCATCCACTCTATACATTTCCACACTTTTACATTAAAGCTAATTAAAACTTCTACATACATTAAACATCAGTAGTCCACTCAGTCCTTCTCTTATCTCCTTTAAGAATCTACCACCTACCACCAGGTCTTGGAGATATTTTCCAATAATTTCTTCTAGAAGTGTTATTTTTAGTTTTTTTTATTTTTCAAGTTAATTTTTGGAAAAGGTGTGAGATAGGGGTCCTCATTCCTTCTTTCAGCTATGGATGTCCAATTTTTTCAGCACCATTTGTTGAATGGATTGTTCTGCGTGAATTGTGTGAGTTTGACAGGCTAGTCAAAAATCACTTGACCATATCTGTGAGGGTCTGTTTCTGAACCATAAATTTGGTTCCATTGGTCTATTGTGTCTGTCTTTATGCCAGTACCATGTTGTTTTACCACTATAGATAGGTATTATGATTTAAAGTCTAGAGATGAAGGTTCACCTTTCCTCTTTATGATGTTTCAGGCTATTCAGGACTCCTTACCATTCCAAATAAATTTAATGATCATGTTTTCAAATTTTTCTTTAATGCTGGTGTTATTTTTATCAGGATTGCATTAAATCTGTATGAAGAATTGACTTCTTAATGATATTTAGTCTTCCCATCCATGAGCATGGAACGTTCTTCCAGTTATTTAGGGATTTTTAAATTTCTTTTAACATTGAGTTGCAGTTTTCTGAATACAAGTGCTTTACATCATTGGTTAAGTTTATTCCTGACTATTTGAGTTTTAGCTGTCATATTTTATTTTCACCACTCTTTTGACACTTTTAATTACTTTTATTGATATAATCTTCATTTCTTTTTTTTTTTTTTTTTTTTAAAGATTTATTTATTTATTTAATTCCCCCCCCTCCTCTGGTTGTCTGTTCTTAGTGTCTATTTGCTGCGTCTTGTTTCTTTGTCGCTTCTGTTGTCGTCAGCGGCACGGGAAGTGTGGGCGGCGCCATTCCTGGGCAGGCTGCTCTTTCTTTTCACGCTGGGCGGCTTTCCTCACGGGCGCACTCCTTGCACGTGGGGCTCCCCCACGCGGGGGACACCCTTGCGTGGCACGGCACTCCTTGCGCGCATCAGCACTGCGCATGGGCCAGCTCCACACGGGTCAAGGAGGCCCGGGGTTTGAACCGCGGACCTCCCATATGGTAGACGGACGCCCTAACCACTGGGCCAAAGTCCGTTTCCCATAATCTTCATTTCTAGACTCTCTTCCAGGCCCCTCTCTCTTGTCTTTTATTTTCAGTCTCTAGCACACCCTTTAGTATTTCCTGAAATTCTGGTCTCTTGCTTAGAAATTCTCTCAGTTTCTGTTTATGCATGAATATTCTAATTTTGCCCTCATTTTTGACAGATAGTCTTGCTGGATATAAGATCTTGGCTGGAAGTTTTTCTCTTGTAGTATCTTAAATATATCAGACTACTGTCTTCTTGCCTCCCTGGTTTCTGGTGAGAAATCAGTACTTAATCTTATTGGATATCCCTTATATGTTATGCATTGCTTTTTCTCTTGCTGATTTCAGAATTCTCTCTTTGTATTTGGCATTTGACAGTCTGATTAGTATGTGTCTTGGAGTTGTTCTATTTGGATTTCTTCAGAAGGGAGTACGTTGTGCTTCCTAGACAGGGATATTTTCTACCATTATTTCTTTAAATATTCCTTCTGCCCCTTTTCCCTTCTCTTCTCCTTCTGGGACACCCATGACGTGTATGTTTGCATGCCTTTTGCTGTCATTTAGTTCCCTGAGACCTTGTTCATTTTTTCATTCTTTTCTTCATCTGTTCTTTTGTATGTTCACTTTCAGAGACCATTTCTTCAAGAATGCTTTCAAATTCATCTTTGTGCTCATCCAGTGTCTTCTTAATATCCTTAATCTCTTTAGCCATCTCACTGAATTTATTAAGGAGATTTGTTTGAACATCTATAATTAGTTGTCTCAACTTCTTTATGCCATCTGGAGGCTTACCTTGTTCCTTTAACTTGGCCATAGCTTTCTTTTTCTTGGTGTGGTTTGTAATTTTTTGTTGGTGTCTTCGCATCTGGCTCCCTAGAGTATTTTTTTCTGGGTGCAGTTTTTCTCTTTAGTTTAGGGCTTCTTATTGTTTCTCCCTTGCTGGTTGTGCAGTAGGAGCCAAGCATGTAGTTGTTGCTGTAAGCTGTGGAGGCTCAAGCTGCCCTCATTGCCCCAGGAACCAGTGACGCTTCTTCCAACTTTTTCCTTTGCTAGGGGTAGGGACAGAGTCACAGCTATGTGGAATAATCCATGTGTAGGCCTAGACTATAGTTGCCCAGAGAGACTGATGAAGCTTCACATCCCTTTCTCCCCTGCCTGGGACAGGGACAAGGCTGCAGGTGTGGGCAGCAATCTATGCAGTGCAGGTCTAAGATGATCACAGTTGCCCTGGTAGACTTCTGATTTTCAATCTATGGCAGCCAAAGTTCCCTGCAGTTACCTGTATAGGCTGGTGCAGGGCTCCTCAGCTTCCTCCCTGCCAGACATGTTGCTGAAGCCTAGGTGGGCTGCGGGCTGATCTGTGTGAAAGAAACTGGTTCTTGTCAACACTGAGAGTTTCAATCAGTCTGTCTTCCCCTCAGGCTGGGGGTGGAGTCAGAATGGAGGCTACTGGCCTTTTTCTGATGGGCTGGTTCACACTCCAGCTGTTCCCAGGGTTACCTCTTAACCAGCCAAGTCTACCAATCAGTAGCCAAAATTGGCAGCCAACCATCTCCTCCTCCCCTCTGGGAAATGGAGCTTCCAATTCCCATCACAAAACAGCTCCTGGGGCGGCTCGTGCCACCAGAGTAAGCTAGTGACCAGCCTCTGCGGTGTGGCTGGTAATTTCCCGGAGAGGCTGGCACAGGTTGCCACAGCTTCCTCCCTGCTGGAGGTGGCACTGAGGTCTAGGTTAGACCTGCAATATGATCTGGATGGAAAGAAGCCAGTTCCCACCAGCACTGGGATTTTCAGTCCACCCCACTTCCCCTCGTGCCAGGCGCAAAGTTCAGATGGCAGGTCTTGGCCTCTTTCTGACTTGGACAGGCTCAAGCGTTAGCTGTTTTCAGGATTATACTGTAGCCCACTGAGTTTCCTCATCAATAGCTGAAATTGGTGCCCAACTGTCTCTTCCTCCCCCGTTTTGGGGAAGTGGAGTTTTCGATTCCAGCCATGGAACAGCTCTCTAGGCGGCTTGTGACTTCAGTGGAGGATGGGCACCAGCCTCTGGGGCATGGAGTCTCTACTTATGAGTCTTCTCTGCATATTGGCAGTCTCCTCCTTCCACTCCTTCAAAGATATTGCAAGATGCTCTTCTGGTCTCCTGGAGCTCCAAACAGGTGCTTCAGCTAGCTCCAGAGAGCTCTGGGTGTTTCCTAACTGCCCTTTAGCAGGAGTGACTCAAGGAGTTCCTTACTCTGCCACCATCTTGCTGGTTGACTCAAGTGTTTTTAACTAAGTGTGAGAGCATTATTGACCCTTAAGATTTTTTGGCTTTGTGAAAGTTCAAAGAGAGGCAGTGTTTGTCCAGAGAGAATTTCTGGTAGTTCACAGGAGTGCAGCTTGGCAGAAGAATATGGAGCATTAGAGTACAGTAGGTCCAAGTTTGAATTGTGACTTTACCACCTAAACGGCCTTGGGTGCATGTCTTGAGCTTTGTTGAGGCTGAGTGTTCTTACCTGGAAATGGTAAACTAATACCTGATAAGATTGTTGAGAGAAACTAGGTAGGATCAATTACAGGAAGCATTTAAAAGGGCACTTAGGACAGAGCCAGTCAATGGCATCTATTGTATATAGACTTGGGATCCCATTTCTGTTGTCCTCACCACATCCAGTCTTGAGGTGGTGTGGTCTTGTTGACTTGGAGTGTTAGGGGTTGTAGAAATTTATTCCCATTTTGTTCTACAGTCCCATAAGATTAATTGATTATGTTGCCTTTACTCATCAATATGAAGTCAACTTCCAGATTCAAATGTCTCTGACGTCTATCTACTCAGTTCATCACCTACCACTTGTCTATGATTTCAACATGACTCTGCCACCTAAAGAATTTTATCATGGAATTGACCTGGGTGAGGGAATCATTGAATCCTGAGGGAGATGCAGCCAATGCAGGTGTTTCACACTCATTTATCAGGCAAAACAGACTGTCCCCAGGGTGGAGGGAAGGCTGGTTCAGCCCATAAGCCATTCAGACCTTATGGCTGCCACCCATTGCAACCTAAAGCTTGCTCAAAGAAAAGAGATCTCCAAAGGCCATGAAGACATTTAATCCTCTCTGAAAAGAAAGTGGCTCTGGGATGTTGTCTGACAGGCAGGCAGCTCAGCTTGCCATTTCTCTGCAGTGTTTCTTGAGTGCCTGTTAGGCATCAGATCCTTGTTCAAGGGGCTTGGGATAAAATAATGAATACAACAGGCAAGGTTCTTGCTTTCATGGAACATGCCTTCTAATGAGTACCAAAAATAAACTAAAAATCAAGAAAATTGCCAGTGGGTTATAAGGGTAAGCAAAAAATTGGCACAAGGTGATGGGTTAAAATAGTAGATCCAGTGGTCAGAGTTGGCCATACCAAGAGCCAAGATTTGAGGTAGAGAGAGCCAACTGTATGAAGATCAGAAGGAAGGGAATTTCAGGCTAGGGCAAGTGACACAGTGAGATTGGCAGGGATGTGGCTGAAGTATTAATAATGGGGTTTAAGGGAATGGGGTTGGAGGTGGAAGGAGGAGCTGTTACCCGGGGGATAAAAGGCAAGGAAATGGGTGGTAGGAGATAAAGCCAGTGAGTAACTGGTGCCAGATCAAGTGAAAATCCTTTTAAATCTTGGGTTAGTGGAAAGTGGAAATGGTAGCTTAAAAGGAGGAAATGGGCATGAATAAGACTCAAGAATGGAGAAATGGGATAATAGAACCAGTCTAAACCCCAGTACTAAATTTAGTACAGACCTACACATCTGAAAATCTTCCTAGATTAATCCTATTGCTCCAGTGGCTCTTCCTTGATGATTTGGGGTCAGAATGTTCACTCAAACACTAGTTACAAAGGATTTCCTTATTAAATGTGTTAAAAGAGCAAGTCTAGCAGAGATGCAAGTGGAGGTATGGTCAGCTGATGGATTTGGGTTCCCGTTCTTCTTTTAACTTATGGGAGAAACCTGACCAAGGCCTTTGTCTCTTCAGGCATTTTGAGTTTTCGCATTTTTATAATGACCAGTGTGTGAAAAATGATTTCCAAAGTCCCAGGCTGGGGTTTTATAATTCCACAATACCTGGTCCAAGCTCATATGGATGTGTTAAAGAAAATTAGACACATCCAATTGCTGCTTCCCATACAGGCCTGATAAATAGCTGAGAAAGTGAACATGCCAGTGGCCGAATTATTAAAGGATGAACCAGATAAACACCATTCCAGGATTAATGACATCCTGCTAATAATTCCCTCCAATTCTCCATCTGCTCTGCGCCACACCACCCTCCCCAACCCCCGCCATCACCTCTAAGTACAACAGGGAGGCATTCTCTTCTCCACAATGCCCGTCAACTGCAAGATGAGGAGAAAATAGGTTTGGTTATTCTGCTATCAATTGGTAGCAGGAAAATAAAAGGTAATAAAATATCTGGACCCATTCAGGACATTTCTGAAACGATTGCTGATGGCTAAGCGCCCTCTACTGGTGGACTCTAGGGAACCACCAAAAGCGGAGGTTTTTATCCTGGGGTGCCTGCTTTCTAAGGTACCAAGTATGCAGGTGTTTGTCTTCAGGAATTTCCAAATGGAAAAAAACAAGCTTCAACCAGGCCATGCCTCACCCAAGGGAAATCCTTTCATGCCTTTACAAATTCTGGAGGTTGCCTTAGAAAATTTACTACAGAAGTATGTATAGAGCATTTTTGGCTCAGAGACTGAACATATTGTTTTCAGAAGTTTTTCTGATTTTTCTCTTTATGGATGGAATGCACACATCCCTACAAAAGAAAATATGACTATACTTTAAGAACATTCAATTAAAAGAGTTATAAACTTAGGGTTGTTTGGAAGTTAACATTCCAGTGACAAAAATGCAAAAGGGCTTAGTGAACTGAGGAGCACATTCACAGTTAAGGGTTTGCTACCTTCTCTGAGGCTTTGAACTGAGCCTGGAATGTGGTATTGGGTGGTGGTGAAGGGAACAGGATTTAGAGTCAAACCTGGCCTTGAACTCTCGTTCTGCCACTGACGAGAGAAGCTTCTTAAGATCTCTGAAACCCTGTACTCACCTGTAATAACATCCTCACAGCGCTTTGCTAAGATTTAAATGAAAGTCTATGTAAAGAATTTAGCAAAATATTGTCAGGTACACAATAAATAATCACACAATTGGTATTGTTGTTTTTGTTTTCCCTTCACTATGAAATCTGAATGCTTCTGGATTATCTGACTTCAGCTCTTGCATTAATCAGGCAATAAAGTTGCATGGATAAGGTGCCTGACTTTCTTTTATATGACATTCTGTTAAGTGTTTGAATACATAATAGAGATTGAGTTCACTCAACGCAACCTCCCTCCCTCGTTATACCCACTCAATAGGAACACAGAAGAAATGTAAAAAAAAATTACAGAGTGAATTACAGAGGCAATTTATTCATTGCCTCACTTGTATTTATTGAGTGTCCTCTTTTAGGGCACTCATTAAGTAGATAAGACAATGAACTAGAAATCTTCCTGCCTTCAAGAAGCAAAGTCTAGGAGAAGAGATGAGCATTCGTGATATATGAAAATTAGATACATACAATCAATGGGAGTTCTTAAAAGAGAAATTATTCCCAGTTGGTTCTGAGGAAACTGAAAGACTTTTCTTTCATCAATCCTGTGATTTCTGAGCTTGTGTTAGTACCAGTCTTTGATCATGTGGAAAACAAAATTTAGAGTGGCTTAATAATTCTATTGGAGAGTCTCAGAAGCATTAATAATAGTGATATAAAAAATAAGGAAAAGGTAAGGCAATTATGAACTTATGGAAAAACAAAACACTGTATAAGAAAGAAATTATAATCATAGTATACTATGTGACCCAGTAATGATTAATACTATATTATAGTAATGACATAAACGTAAAATACAAGTATGATTTAACTACATTAGGAAGAAAGGAGGATAAGGTGCATTTGTGGGGGTATGAAAGAATTGAATGTTCATTTTCAATTTTAAAAAGTCAACAGATAATGTATAAGATCATGAAATCAAGGAATAGTACAGAATAAATATAATATTTTTATTATGACCTCTTTATAAAGCATGTACCTGCATTTCACTAATTAAAAAATAAAAAAGAGCGAAATGACAATATAATGGATACATATTTGGTTGGTCAATAGGCTGATGAATGGAAGGTAAGTTTTTGTTTAGCCATCTCCTCCCCACATTTATTCTGGGAACACGACATTTGTTTTCTCAGCATATTTTACTTATCCACTTTAAACACACGGCCTTCACGGAAGGTTACATTTTCTTACATAACCTCATTCCTTGGCCGTAACTGATTGGTCCAGATTGGGGGGGGGAGGGGAGGAGAGGAGGGAGGGAAGAGAAAGAAAACAAAATGTCAGACAAGGAATGCTAAAAGAGTTCTAACAAAGTTGAAGTCCCTGGTTCCATTTGTCCTTGAGGACCAGTTGCATCCTTGCCTTTACGACTGTCCACTAATTTGATTAAGCTATATATAATGTGTGTTACCACTTAAATTCTTTTATATTTTTCCCCACCACTTTGATATACAACTACAGCACTCCTAGCCTACAAAACTATTAGAGTAGCAGCTCCCAATACAGTCTGTCACCCATTCTTAGGAAATACCTGTGCAGGCACAGTGGGTGGTTTTTAATTTCTGTCTTTTTGTGTGCGTGACTAGCAGGCAACCTCATGCTTGGGTCTGGGAGGAATCCTTGAATTATAAAGTAGGTAAAGATGAACTGAGAAAAGGCTTTGGCTGGTGAGAAAGAGACCCTGAAAAGGGAGAAAGAGGAACCACCAGGGATGCAGGGTAATTGCAAACCAAAATCCTAAGCAGCTGTGTGGAGAGCACATGAGGGGCTCTTTGGAGGCATCAGGGGTGCAGTTACCCCCTCTCCTCCTCTCCACTCACCTCCATTCTTTCTGAAGTCTACTTGGAGATCAAGTACCCCCACGCACTGGGCAAAAAGTGGTGGGATGACAGCTCCTGGGGCACAGTCACTGGAGGAAGGCACAGAGATAAGAAGAGCTGTGTGTTCCAGCACAGGCTGGAAACGATTTATCTTCATGAGGTTGAAACATCAATGCAGCGACTAAAGGGAAGAGATGTCAGATTTTTAGAATTGGGCTGCATTGGATGGAAATCTGCTAGAAATTATAATTTGGGAATAAAAATAATAATAATAATAATAAATAAGGGGGTGGGAGGTAGAACTGCTGCCACAAAAGAAATTAAATCCATGCTTGAGGATGCAGAGGGAAAGGGCCAAAGGGGGATGATGAGAAAGGAAATGACAAATATGGAAGACCATGAGAGAAGATCAAAAGGAAAAAAGGCTGAAATAAATGACACATGAGTAACTATTAAAGAAAAAGTCCAAATCAGTTCTCAATTCTCCATAGTTAAAAAATGCTATCTCTATGTACAGATTGAAAGCCCTCATCCTGTTCTAGGTAAAAACATTATGAAAATGTTCATTTAATTTTGACATAATGTCTTAATTAAAATAATTGATGTCTCCATAGTCAGGGCAGATAACTCAGGACTTAGATGTCTTACCAGTGCGCCCAAATTTGGAATTTATGCTCCCCAGAGGGACAGAGTTGGACTCAGTTGTGGTTTCCCTATACATAGCTCTTTTGACCCTTCTATTTGAACCTATAATTAGTACTAGAGTTGATAGGTATACATCAAGAAGACCTAAATCTTTGGGATGTCCATGTACCAACTGAGGCCTGAATCTTCAGAGTTGAGCCATCTACTCTCCAGTTCATTGAACTCATCTAGGACTACTAACAAGGAGATGATGATGGACAATGGTCATCCCAAGGAACTGAGAGAGTCTACAACTGCAAGCAAGAGAGTACCATCCATCTGCCCTATGGGATTGAAGTCCCCTCTCAATTAGAGGTGGAGTGGGCATCACCATCCTAGAATCCTTAGGATTGGGGAATGAACTATGGACTAAAGTAGACTTACTGGTACTCTACGATAGACTTATTGTGTTTCTAGCAATGTGAGAACTTATATCATTGATGTGGAGGCAGTGCCCACTGGAGGTTCTGAGGGGAAGGAGAAGGAAAAACAGGTGTAAGATGGGGGCATTTTTGGGACTTGGGAATTGTCCTGAATGACATTGCAATGACAGATACAGTCAATATATCTCTTTCATAACTTACAAAATTGTGCGGGAGAGAGTGTAAACTACAATGTAAACTATAATCTATGTTTAGTGGCAATGCTCCAAAATATGTTCATCAATTGTTACGAATGTACCACACTATTGCAGGATGTTGTTAATGTGGTAAAATATGGGGGGTGTAGGGAGTGGAGCGTATGGGAATCCCCTCTATTTTTTATGTAACATTTATGTAATCTAAATATCTTTAAAAACATTTTTAAATATAAAAAAAAGAATTGATACATCTTAAAAGCAATTAGACAGAAAGAAAAGGTTCTACATGAAAGGACAAAAAACGAGGCTGGCCTCTACACTCATCCACAGTGGTAAGGCCATACAATGGTGGAGTAACTCTACAGAGTTTTCAGCAAAATCTCTGGAGATATGAGTTGTCTTTCATAAAAGGAGACAATAAAAAGATGTGCTTTATGAAATAAGAGCTAAAAAAAGAAAATAAGACCCCTGGAAGACAATTATTTAAAGACTGCCTTCAATTAACTGTAGGATACTAAAATATTATAAGCTAAAAAGTGAGGGGGGGCTGATTAAATATGAAGGGGTTCAGCACTAAAACTAGGCAAGTATGGCCCATATTCATCTAGTTCTCTTAAGGATGAATGTCAATCTAGTTCTAAAGTTGAATCAAAAGCCAAAACATCTGCTGCTTTAAAAATAATGTAAAATTCATGATTTTATGAAAAAATCCATGTTTAAAACATCAGTTAATATTAACAAATTAGAAATATGAGGAGAAGGGAAAGTGGAGGATTGTGTGCACAGAGGATCATTTCCTTCTTGACTCTGAGAATTAGTTAATGTAAAGCAAAAAGGGGGCTTTTGAAACATTAAAAGATAAACATCAAAGACAGTAAAAGCAAAGAAAACATGGCCCATGAAGCAAATAGAAGTAACAAATGAAGCAGTATGAAGCAGTATTTTGAAAGTATAAAACTTTATGTCAGAACATGAAATATGCCTTTGTGCTAATAAACGTTCATGTTAAACACCTCTCTTGAAAGGCAAAGGCTCTCACATTGTGTTCCCAAACTCCGGGCAATTTCTGTCTATAAGAGAACACCTAAAACAAAGGGAATTCAGAAATGTTATTAATAAATGCAAAATTTTGGACAAAGACATATGGGGCAAATTCAAACTAAAGTAAAAGGGGCTACAAGTATAAACATCAAATACCAACTTCAACACAAAAGCACTGAAGGAAGCAAAAATTCACTTCTTTTGATGAATGGCACAAGCATTTATGTGTTGAATAAAATGACAGGAAAAATTGAGCAAAACCTCTTAAAAATGGGCACACTGTAATAGTTGGAGACATTAACATATTTCTCAACTGTGACAGATCAAACAAGCAAAATTAAGTGCATGTATCGAAATACCTTTATTCAGTGAGGTACCAATGATTACTTTTATAAATGTTCAATAAATTTTAATGTTCAGCATCAGTGGAATGAATCTTTTTAATACCTCAAATTCTGAAATGCTAGTGGGATAGCTTTATCTTCTTTTCTTACTGGAATAATGTAAAACTAAAACTAAATAATCAATTCCTAAACCTTTAAATTTTTAAAACATTCTTCTAAATAACATCGATAAAGAATAATTTATACCTCAATTACAAGAAAATAACATAAAGGGACTACTACATTAGCTGTAAGATTTTTTTTTTAAATATATGGTTTCAGATGTATGTTTTTCTTGGAAAAATGATTGGTAGGAAATATATCAACATGTGAAGGGTAGTCACATTTGGGTAGTGTTTATTTCATTTGTATATGTAAGTATGTTTACATACATGGATTGAATTTCTAGATGGATTGGGGTAGAGCCCATACCTTTACATTTTTGAAATGGGAACACTATTTTGGGGGGAATTGGAAGTTGTTATATCATTTTTAAGGTGGAAGGTACGCAGAACGTTTTTTAGGTGGCACACCCCTCTAGCAAAATCTACAGATTTAAAGCAATCTATAGATTGAAACTTAGCATTGTATCATAGGGTGCCTAAGGGTCACCTCCTGAGAGCCACCTTGTTGCTCAAAGGTGACCTCTCTCTAAGTCAAAACTCAGCATATAAATGCATTACCTTCCCATCAGTGTGGGACATGACTCCCGGGGATGAGTTTTTCTGGCACCGAGGGATTACTATCAAGAACCAACTAGCAATGCAACTGGAAAAAGTTGTTGACCAAAAAAGGGAAAGGGCAAGGACAAATGAGTTTATATGGTTAACAGACTTCAAAGTGAGTTGGGAGGTCATTTCAGAGGTTACACTTATGCACATCTCAGCGGGAACTCTTTGACTGCCAAAGTAAATATTACTTCAAATATCAGGACCCCTGAGGGCTCTGGAAACATCAGACACTATACACAGGGCTTAGTGCCCTGCCAGTGGGCCCTACTTTGGAATTTATGCTCCCAGTGTGATAGAGTTGGACTCAGTTGTTGTTTCCCTACACATAGCTCTTCTGCCCCTTCTATTTGAACCTATAGTTAGTACTAGAGTTGATATTTGTATATTGAAGAGACTTAAATCTTTGGGTTGTCCATGTACCAGTTGGTCCCTGAATCTCAACAGACTTGCAACACCTACTCTCCAGTTCATTGGACTCAGCCAGAACAACTAACAAGGAGATGATGACTGACAATGACCATCTCAAGGAACAGAGAGAGTCTGCAACTGCAAGCAAGAAATTCCCATCCATCTGCCCCATGGGATCTAAGCCCCCTCTCAAATAGAGGTGGAGTGACATCACTATCACAGAATCCTCAGGATTGTGGAACGGATGATGTATTAGAATAGACTGACAATTGTTCTACTGCAAACTTGTTGTGATCCTAGCAATGGAAGAACTTTTATCATGGATGGGAGGCAGTGGCCACTGGGGGTTCTGAGGGGAGGGAAAGGGAAAAATAGGTTTAATGTGAGGGCATTTTTGGGACTTGAAATGAATTACCCTGGATGACATTGCAACAGCAGATACAGCCCACTGTACATCTTTTAATAACTTGCAAAAATGTGTAAAAGAGAGTATAAACTACAATACAAACTATAATCATTGCTTAATGGCAATGCTTCAAGACGTGTTCATCAATTGTGGCATAAGTACCACACTAATGAAGGATGTTGTTGATATAGGAAAACATGGGAGGGCTAGGGAGTGGGGCATATGGGAATCCCCTATATTTTTTGTGTAATATTTATGTAATCCAAGTTTCTTTTAAAAAAGTAAATAAAAACTATATTTAAAAATAAAGCAAATATATAATCAATGTTTTCCTAGAATCTCACAATCCTATAATCTAAATACAGGTGCTTCATGCTGAGCAGTGTTAAGAGGTTCTGCTCAACTAAGTTAACCATAGATATCTTTTTTAGGGACAGATTAACCTAGAATTCCTTAAATTGGGTTTCAACTGCTCTCTGTCTAAATGTGTTGTTTGTTCTTGATAACAAATTTTTTGGAAAACCAAGTGATGACTAGAGGAGCAGCCTTCTCTTGCTAAAGCAGGGTTTATAATTCTTCACTGTAGGAGACTGTCCCGTGCATTCTAGGATGCTTAACCACATCCTTGGTCTCTACCCACTGAATGCCAGTAGCACCCCTCCCCAATTTGTGCCAACCAAAAATGCCTTCTTCATTTAGCAATTATCATACCTTCTTATGATATCCAGAACCTACAATACTTCACAATATCTATGGTAATTACTTTCTTTGATTTCTGGTCTACTGATTCAAGGAACCGAAAGTGACTACCTGGTGAATGTAGCTTTAAGTTTAGTAGGATTCTTACTGTGTCTCCCATGGAAGCATTGGCCCTCTGGGAATCAGGACCTGTGGATCCATAGAGCCTCAAGTTTTAGGGTAGGAAGCACAAATTTCCCAAGAAGGTCATGGGGGATGATACACAGAAGGGCTGTTCCTACCACTGCTTGGTTCCTGGACCCATGTGTTCTACCTATTGGAGACCCAGCACAGAAGCAAATGCCCTCTTTTAGAGGGAATTTTAGAGGGTAATTTCCAAGTTGGTTTCAGCTCTTCCTTTAAGAGACCATTCTGCTATTCTTTCAAGCTGGCAGCTTCTGGATGGTGTATTATGTGGTAAGACCAACAGATCTCACGGTCATAAGCCAACTGCCATGCCTGCTTTCCCAGTACCTTTTACTGGGGTAATGGACATGCTAATGTCCTTCTGTGAGCCTTTTGAAAAATGGTGCTGGCTAAAAAACTGCAAACAGAAAAGACATACTGTTAACCAGAATACATGTCAGTCCCAATGAGGATGAATTGCTCTTTCTAGAGTAGAAGGTATCCAGTGTAATTATGCCACCAATAGCTAACAGTTTTGGTCTCTTTGACTAGCAGTGGAAATCCAATCTGCCAAGTCTTGATCTTGGTGAGAGACAGCCCATATTGTTGGACTAGGCAGTTACCGTTTCTGTTTTCATGACAATCCCATTCTCAACTTAATTGCCTAAAGATTGGGGGGACCAAGGACAAAGGGTGGCTGCCATCCACAGGTGGAGTTATCCTGTCCTGTGTCATCTAGTGCCTCTTTTTCAGTGGATGCTCTCTGGTGGGCATTCAGTGCAATACAAAGATCACTACACTTTATGCCCACACCCATATGTTCAACCAATGCCTTTTCCCCAGATCTCCTTCCAGTCCTGCTTCTTCCACGCCCCTGATCAACCAGCTAAGGTATTTGCCACTGGCTGTGAGTTGGTATATATTCTAACCTCAGACCAATTATCTCACCACACAAAGTGGATAACCATGTATACCTCCCAGACCTCTTCCTATTGAGAGGATTTCATCTCCTTTGTGTTTTTCAGGGCCACCCCTAAGTGGGGCTATAGTGCAGAAGTTCAATTTTAGTTCACAGAAACCATCTGAGCTGACCCCATTTGTGTGTTAAACTGGAGATTTTCTCTTCTTTCAGCCTGACAAGGGACAAAAGGTTAATCCCCAAGGTCAAAGGTATGAACTCAGAGAGAAGCAGAGAGGAAGGAGGCATGGAGATCTGGTGTCTGGGCCACCTTTTCATGCAGCTGATTTGTACTCTCTGGACCTGCTTCGGCTCAATCCAGAATGTACCACTTCTATTTTAGAGTGGGCTCCCCAACTATATATGTCTTAGTGGGTCTCAGAACATCTAGTTCGTGAAGTGCAGTTTTGTTGTCCCGTACATGGTAGTGCACCATCTCAATTAGGACTCAGTAGTAAATCTAATTTTTTTTAATAGTAAGTGGCTCCCATTCACAGATGCCATGGCTTGGCTCAAGAACTCTTGGGGCTTACATTATGTATTTCCCATTGGGGATGGCTAGTCTAGTATTGGTCTGATCCATGGGAGTTTTGGGGTATTAATTATACCAAAAAGTCCAGCTTTGAGATAAGGGGCTCTGGACCCTCCCTATCAGTCAACTGGTTACTCTGATGGCACTTGTTATATACCTTCCCAGGCATCTCTGGGTGAGGTGGTCCCCATCAACTGAGGGCAATTCCCCAGAGAAGGTCACAGGTATAAGCCATTAGCTGCAGAATTTGCAGCAACTGGAGGATGCATACATCAGCCAGAGAAGTGGATCTCAGTATGGCATCAACAGTCTTTACTACACATGTACATTCTAGATTTTTTTTTTTACAGTGAACCTATGTTATTTTTGTTATGAAAATTTTGAAAGGCATAGATATATAGATCTATAGATTTATAGATATATATGTAGATCTTAATATATTACATATTCACATATAAATTGATGTATAATATTCCTATATATGTATAGATTTATATGAAATATATGTCTATATACATTTATATATTAATATATATAACATTATATATATAAATATATTATATATATATACACACATAAGAATACATGGCACATCTCTAAAATTAGGAAAAATGGTGAGGCATGGTACACTGTTCTGTATGGTTTTTGCTCCTGGGGGCAGGATGGAATGTTACAAGGAGGTATTTTCATATCCTTTTAAAGTTGTAAGAAGTTAGAGAGGAAAAACAAATTTTAGGAGACTATTTAATAATAGTGAATTATTTATAATGCCCCAAATAAGATTGCATATATATTCAAATAATGAAAATGAACGAACTACAGTTTTATGCATCAACCTGGGAAAAACAACTATAGTGTGATTCCATTTATAAACATTTTTAAAATAGGCAAAACTAAATTATATTGCTTCAGGGTATAAACAGTGCAACAGGTGCCACATCAGTGTTTTTAGTACTGACATCTCAAAGGCTAGCGTAGGGGAAAGCGCTCATAGTATTGTGTCGTGAATCCAAATTTCAAGGCTGTGTGACCTTGGGCAAGCTATTTAACCTCTCTGAACTTTAGTTTCATCAACTGCGAAATTATTGACGAGAAAAATGCCTACCTCAAGTTATTACTATGAAATGTAAAGTAAAGCATGCATATAAAGTGTTTGCTGTAGTACCTAACACACAGTGAGCTCTCAGTAAAGATGAGTTGCTATTATCATCATCACTATTATTAAAGTCAGTTTGGCAGTGAAAGATGTTTTCTCCAGGAATGCATTAAAAAAAGAGGCTACAGAAATTAACTTCTTACTTCATAATTCTTTATAAGTAAAAAAGATTCCCAAAGATAGACAAACTTCTGCTATAAACAAAATCTGAATCATCTAGTTTGGGTTGGTGACCTCTTTTTGACAGATTCATTCATGTATAAACTAAGTATCTCATCTCTTGAAACTTTCTGGAAGATTTCTTTTCTTTTTTTTAAAGACTTACTTTTTTACTTTATTTACTAATCCCCCCTTGTTGTTTGTGCTCTCTGTTTGCCCTCAGCCCTCCGTGGTGTGGGCTTTCAGCTCTCTATGGCAGCACGGGCCCCTTTGCCTTCACCAGGAGGCTGAGGAATGGAACCGGAGGCCTCCCATGTGGTAGATGGAAGCCCATCTCTTGAGCCACATCTGCTTCCCTTTGGAAGATTTCTTAGTTACGGAATCCTACATATAATGAGCATGTGAGTATTGAGTAGAAATTTTGATTGACTCTATTTTTGCCTGATGTTGAAGTTAAAGAACTGGCTTCATCCTCTCCAGGGCCACCTCTCTGGCACCTACATGAGAAAGGGGAATAGTTGTTCACTCTCACTCCATGTGTCAAGATTGAGAAAAGAGTGGATTTTGATGTGATACCACCAGAAAAACCACTGGCAGGAATCCAGGAGACCTGGGGGTCTTGGCTCCAACTTAGTCACTTCGAGGAAATATGGAA
Organism: Dasypus novemcinctus; assembly: GCF_030445035.2. Taxonomy (NCBI): domain Eukaryota; kingdom Metazoa; phylum Chordata; class Mammalia; order Cingulata; family Dasypodidae; genus Dasypus; species Dasypus novemcinctus. The sequence continues at coordinate 18,175,647 of NC_080693.1, read as the reverse complement.
TAGAAGACATATTGGGAGGGAAATTTGAGGTGAAAAAACACAAAAATACCTGGGGTTAAATCCTAGACCTACCACATAGCTGCATGAGAAGTTAAATTCATTGCACTTCAGGGCCCTCATCTTGAAATTGAAGACATTGAAGTAATCCTCACTCTTGACTCACATTAGAACACCAGTGAGGCTCTAAAAAATGCTCACCCTACTCTAGAGGAACTGAATCAGAATCTCTGGGTTGAAGGCTGGGCATCTGTGTGTTTTCTAACCTCCCTTAGGTGACTCAGCTAAGGTTTGAGGCTACTAGTTAGATGATGTTTAAGTGTTGATATTGACATACTCCAACCTGGTAGATCATCCAAGCATCTCTATGGGGGACTTTGAAATATGTCCTGTGGGCTCCCTCCAGAAAATAAGAACATGAATTGGTTGCCCTTTGAATATTTTTGTGCTTCTAGTGACATGGCCAAAGGAAATGACATGAAAGAAGTTTTGGCAGGAGGTGGGAAACCATGACCACCTTGTCCTGGGCTGAAGGCTGGTGGAATCAAGGGAATTCATTTCCTTATAATCTTAGCCATGTAGTCCTTCACAGAAACGTGATCTGTTGACATCAAAGCTGAAAATCTCCCTGGAAATCGTATTTCAGAATGATGACAAATGAGGCGCCTGTTCCCCATGGTACTGCTCTTTCTGCTTGCTGTTTTTTTTTAAAATTCCTTAATACTAAATTTCCTCAAAACCACTATCTGTCATTTGTCTGTGTGGTTCTAAAAGTTAGAGAGCTCTGTCCTGTTTTTGTCCACTGTACTCTTTGCATCATTCTGAGTTCCCACCAATCCAGTGTTTGAGTTTTTACTTGTTGAGAAGCAAATCCCAATCTCTGCCCAAGAATGCTGAGGGTCTTTGTACCCCGACTCTGCCCATTTCCTATGGAATTGGTGCTCCAGCTGGGGAGAAAATCAGAGCTGTCAGCTAATAGCACAGGCCATCACTGCCATTTAAGCAAAGCTCTGCTTAAGAGAGTAGAATTAGAATTCTGGCCCAATTTGTTTTCTGAGAACATCTGCTTGGTGGAAAAACCATGAGTGCCAAGACTATTTACTTTAATAGCATTTTTTCAAGTTATTCTCTTTTCTTCTTATCAAAATTTAAATGTTATAGATTAAAAACTCTAACTCCTGTCAGAGGTCATCCCCTCCTTTGTGCAGCTTTTAATGCAACAAGAAAAAAAAATGATATGCCCACAGCATCCTTTTTATAAAGGAGTTGACATGGATAAAATTAAAATCTCTGGTAAAGGTACATGATTTGGTCCTAACAGCCCCATGGTAGCTTTATAGTTCCACTATTTTTATTTGGATCAATCAAGGTGTCCCCCCAAAAAGTTCCTTGTACAGTGTCTTTTTTGAGCAACCAGGGGGCAAAGTGCTTTATGAAGAGAAAGCATAAGCAGAACAGAGAGTTAAAAATCGCCCAACTTAATTCATATTTAACACTTGGCATTTTTGTGCAGCAGGTTGCAAATTTAAGATCCATCAGTGGCTAGGGAAACCAACACTCTTTCTTTAATATTTTAGTACCTGGATCCACTGAGCAGTAAGGCAAAAGCCACCTATTACAAAACGTGTTTAATCATGGAGGACAAGGTCAAATTTCCACTGCTAGGAAAAGCAGCTGCCCACTTGCTGTAAAAGGGACACAAGGCAAAACCACCGGGCTCGGAATTTCCTTGTGACGCTTGTAGAAGTGATGACTCCTCTTTCCTTTCCCGTCCCTGACCTATTTTCAGTCAAGCAGCTTTCCAGTTTCTAATCACGGTTTCCCAATTATACTTGGTGCTCACTGGGAACCCTATTGCTCCTGCTAGACTGTGGGACCTTCTTGTTCTGCATTTAATTCTTGATTTTCTGCCAGCTCTGATCTCTACCACAGCCCACCTCTCCCAGTTCAGGCACCTGCTCCACTACCACCCAGAATTCCATCTACCACCTAATTCCATGCCTGTGTGTACTTAAGATTCTTGGTGGAGCTGAATTATTTAACTCTTGGCAAATTTATTTAACTAGTGTCAAAGTCCCACACAGCAGAACCACAAGAGGCTTCTAGATTTTAACCTTAAAACAAACATCAGAAGATCAAGTAAGACTTGCTGTGTTTCATATACAGGGAAAATGATACAGGGACATATGGAGAATTTATTGGTGTAATTTATGCATGGGAGGGTCCTTAAGTCCTCGGAGAAGCTGTGATTGGCTTAGAAAACGACAAATGCTTATAGCGCGCGCCAGTTGTCCTAGTTTCCAGGGATTACCTACCTGTAGTGTACTCTGCTTCTAGCTCCTGATCCCACGTGTTCACTGTTTTACTCTGTACCTCCAGCTCAGACCCAGAACTCAGCGTTACCTCCTTCTCTACAAAGAGAGAAAAAGAGGGAAGCAAATGGATCAAACCCGCTGTTTCTCAAGGCTAATATTTTACTGAAAGCATGGTGGTCATGGGAAGAGGTTACATCACTGACCTGATTTTTCCTCCATCTTTTCATCCTGTCCTTCTTCTCTTCCCCCATCGCTACTATCTCTTCTCCGTACTTCTTCCCTCCAGATATGAGCTCAGAGACCATCTCTACAATACTATGATGTAATCTCAAAGGAATATTGTTAAGTGAAAAATTAAAAAGATAGAGAAAAGTGCATATTACTCTACGGTTTATCAAAAAAGGTCCTTGTGGGAATAAGCCACTGAGCGTACACTTGGGATAGAATGTGCAAAGCATGGGACTGTATAGCACAGTGAACCATGTGGTGGAGGATGGACTGTGGTTAGCAGAACAAATGTGAGAGTGTTCTCTCATGAACTATAACAAATGTACAATACTAATACATAGTGTTAATAATAGGGGGTGTATGGGAAAAATACACCAAGTGTATGCTGTGGACCACAGTTAGTGGTAATAGTCTAATCATGTTCTTTCATAATCTGTAACAGATGTTCCACAACAATATAGGGTTTTGGTGATGTATGGGATCTCTGCACATTACTTACGATTGTTTTTTAAGTTCACAAGTTCTCTAATTTTAAAAAAATGGAGAAAAGGTAATTGCTTAGTTTTTAAAAAAGAGAACCATAACATTTTTCAAAAAACTGGTTACATAAGAGAATATGAGAAAGGGAAAGAATAGAGTGGAAAGATGTCTTATTTAAATATGACTTGTTTGGTAGATCTGACTTTAGAACCATGTAACTATTTTATATAATTATAAAACAAAATTAAATTCAAAAACAATACCTGAGTATTAAAAGTAAAATGATATAAGGGAAAACTAATCATCAAATTCATATGAAAGGGCAAGGGACCCCAAATAGCCAAAAACATCTTGAAAAAGAAGAACAAAATTGGAGGACTCACTCTCTCTGATTTTAAAGCTTACTATAAAGCTACAGTAATCAAGACAGCAGAAAACTGGCAAAAGGACAGACATAGAGACCCATAGAATAGAAATGAAAGTAAAGAAATAAAACCACAGATCTGTGACGATTCGACTTTTGACAGAGAAGCCAAGTCCACTCAATGGGGAAAGAAGAGTCTCTTCAACAAATGGTGCTGGGGAAACTGGATCTTTACATGCAAAAGAATGGAAGTAGACCCCCACTTCATACCACATATAAAAATTAACTCAGAATGGGTCAGTGACCTAAATATGAGAACTAAAACTATAAAACTCTTAGAAGACAACATGGGGCAATATCAGGAACCTTCATTTAGGCAATGGAATCTTAGACTTTACACTGAAAGCATATACAACAAAAGAAAATAAATAAATAAATTGGAATTCAGTAAAATAAAAAATAGATTATGCCTCTAAGAACATTATTGAGAAGTGGGGCATATCCCATAGAGTAAGAGAAGATATTTGGAAACCATAGATCTGATAAGTGTTTAATACAAAAATTTATAAAGAACTCATACAATTCAACATAAAAAAGACAAACGACCCAATTTAAAAATGGGCAATGGACTTGAATAGACATTACTCCAAAGAAGATATACAAATGACACTAGAAATAGCACATGAAAAGATGTTCAACATCATTAGCCATTAGGGAAATAAAAATTAAGACCACAGTGAGATGCCATTCCATACCCACTAGAATGGGTATTAATAAAATGGAAAATAAGTGCTGGCAAGGATATAGAGTAAAAGGAATCCTTGTTCATTGTTGGTGGAAATGTGAAATGGTGTAGCTGCTATGGAAAAAAATTGGGAAATCCTCAAAAGTTAAACATGGAAATACCATATGACCTAGAACCCACTTTTTAGGTATATACCCCAAAAAACTGAAATCAGGGATTTAAACAGTTAATTACGCACTGATATTTATAGCAGTATTATTTAAAATAGCCAAAAAGGTAGAAGCAACCCGAATGTCTATCATTTTTCTAAAAAACCAAGTGAACAAACAAGAAAACATTTTTACTTGGATAACTTTAGAGGACGCTAGGAACAGCCTCATCATTTTTTAAAACAAGCAAAATAAAGAATCAAATATTTATCTCGTCTCTCCCAGATGATCTGTAGTAACCAACAGTCGACAAAGAAATTTTTCTTTACGGAAATTGTCCCACTAACAAATGGAGACTGAAGGACTAATATCAAATGTTACCATTTGTGGCTCTTAATAATTGAATGGCCCTAGATCTAGGGTCAGCTAACTTTTTCTATGAAGGACTGGAAGATAAATAGTTTAGGCTTTGTGAGACACATTGTCTCTATTGAAACCACTGAGCTCTGCTATTACAGGGCAAAAGCAGCCACGAGCCATATGTGGCAATGGTTGTGGCTGTATTCTAATAAAACTTTATTCACAAACCCTGGCAGTGGGCTGGACTTGGCCCCTGGGCTGTGGTTTGCTAACCCTTAGTTATCTAGAGAATGATTATCAACGGCTGCTGACTTTACCAAGAGTAGTAAGACATTATGCACCTCCTCATGGAAATATCTGCTGCTTTTGAGGCAGACTTGAGGGGAAAAAAATCAAACTTGCATCTGATCAAGCCACTGTATCTAACTACTAAGTGTCAGGAAATTCAGGGGATATTATACACCACGAGGGAGGACTCTGCAAAATATGGACTGAAGGAAGTTCTGTAGGATAAAAGACCCAGTGTCCTCAACACAAAGCTGCAAGAGAGGAGAAAAAATATATGAAAGGGTAACTTATAGATTAAAAGAGATATAGCAGCCAATGAAAATATAAATAAAAAGAATGGCCCTCAAAAATTCATATTCTTGCTTATTATGCAGTGCAGTTTTTGACACAGCTTTACTCCCAGTCTGAATTCCCAGCTCATGGAGAGACCATACCCGGTGGAAGCTGTATTTTCTGCCAGTTTCCGTTGAAAAGAAAATCTCGAGGGGATGGCAAAAGGGAAGTTTCAGGAGTTTAGGAATGGTCAACACCTGATCCCATTTCTTGAGTAATATTTTGCAGTTTCTTTTATGTAACACACAATTTTCTATTAGGCTTTCCAAAAAAATAGCTTTACAGTCAGAGAAAATGTAAATATTTTAACGATCGCTTACATAACTAATGAGAACACTGGAAATCATCCGATGATGCCTTATTTTCTGTCTAGCATTTGGTAAATTGGTTACTTAACTATTATTTTCTCTCTGGCTTTATTTTCTCATAAAATTACTATTGCCATATAGAATGCATAATCATTTTTATGTAGAATGCACAATTCACAGGGCTATTAGCTCCTTGAAAAAAAATTGCCATTAATATACACATTTTTTTTCTTGTTTAGATTTATTTCTCACTAGAGAACCATAAAGTATCCCAATTAACTATGAATCTCTGTCTGTGGTAAACTGGAATATCCAAAGCCCTCTTCAAGCCTGAAACATATTTCAGTCCTCTGTAGGCTAGAACTAAATTACCTTGTCAGTAATGAAAATAAATTTGCTAATTAGGTCACCTAATCAAATCTAACTGAACTTTGTTTCTAGAAGCATACACCTGAGAGCCATAGGACATCTGTTTCTTAGAATGCATCACCTATAAGTGATTTTCTCATTCTTTGTTAGAGAATAATTATCCGGGTTCCCTCTGAAACCTTAGAAAGGAGTCTCTGTTTAGGGAATAGTAATATGTTACAGTGCTAGAAATCTAGAGTAATCACTACAAGTCCCAAATGGGCTGGATACTTGGCTGGGCAGAGCCAAGTATCCAAGAAGTTAGCAAAGAAAAAGATCAAGGAGGAGAAATAGGTTGATAGGAACTTAGGTGGTTCACCCTCGTTCTCTGAAAAATAGAACCACAAAGAATTGTTGGGATCTGACCAAAGCGTATGCTAAATTCCTTCCCACACTTCCTGGCTTGTGAGAGATGACGGTGATTCCGTCATCTCCACCTTTAGTACAATGCGTGTCCTCTCTCTCTAGTCGCACACTCTCCAAACCAAGCTTTTATTAACTAGCTGGGTTTCCAGTCATTTGTCTACTGCCAGGGTCTCCTTGCATATCTCTGCTCCACCCTCACCACATGTGCAAAAACTGGCTTCAAGTTTTAGAGTTGTTCCCATGCTTTGAAACAAAATGTGGCATTGGACAGGAAGGATTGAAGGAGAGTCCTGCCTGTGAAATCAGGTGGTTCTGTATTCAACTTCCAGTGTTGGTGCTAAGATCGTGGGTCTCTTGTGAAGAACTCATCTTTTTAATATCTGTAGTTTGACCTGAGCCTGTTACCCTGTGTTTCTCAGAACTTCCGACTGGCTTCCAGTTTCTCTCTTACCCCATTTCTTAGCCTGGTTTCCTGAGCCCTGATGTCCAACACTTCATGAATCACTGAAATTTTATGCACCTAACACGTGCCTCTTGCTCCCTTCCTTAGCCTACCTCCCAGAAGTTGCTCTTACCTGCCTGGAACTCTTGTCCTTACCGGACCCTACCTGACTCAATTAACCCTTCTAGACATTACCTTTACCTGGACCAAGGTACTTACAGAGGATGGCTAGACCCAGGTATTGTCCCAATAATGCATCTATCGTACATTAAGTATAACAAACCAACACATTGAGATTCTGATTTTAAATTAGTCCCTGTTGAATATATATAGATTTTATAATAAAATACAAAAGTTGGGAGGGCCATGTAGACACTCTTTGTTGCCTATTAATGGCACGTCTTTGATAGTAACTCAGGAAGAAGGATGATGGTGACTTGGTTAATCTTGGTTTTGCTATGCATTAGCTAAATAACTTTGAACAAGGTTACCTAATCTCTCTGACCCTCAGTCTCCTCACCTGTAAATTAGGGTAAAATTAGTACCTACATCATAGGATTATTATGGACATGAAATTAGATAATGCCTATGAAATGTTTAGAGAGGTGCTTGGGTCTTAATAGGTACTCTATAAACTTTTGTTGTTGTTGTTGTTGTTGTTGTTCCTATCCTCATAATCAAGTAAGGTTGAGAATCTTTTATAAAGAGCCCAGAACCTGACCTGAGCATGGATGTGAATTCTTAGCCACATATATTTTCCCCAAGTTTGTCATTAAGATGTTAGGGTCTTGTCTGATCATTTGTCTATTTAGTAAAATAATACAGACTATTTTCTAAATCAGGTGTTTGACTTTTATTAAAAATATCATTAAGCCATGCTCTAAGACAGTGATCAATAAAATGTTTTGATCATACATTCCCTTAAATAAAATGCATTTTAAACTAAAAATCTTGGAGAACATATTTTCATTCATAAATCAACTACCAAGTTAACCACCATATTAAATAGTAGCAATTTATTTCTAGAACATTTATATGCAAAAGAAAAAGAGGTTCTTCTGGCTTCTTCTCTCATCCCAATGGATTATCTGGCATTCCCTCCAGAATGAGTGTACCTACTTAGAGATCACAACTGTGTGGACTGAGCCAAGCAGGAGCTCTCCAGGCAGTGAAGAAGAGGATGTCCTAGATGAACCTGAACTGGGATTCAGATGTCATTACTGATTGATGGCCTTGACGACAACAGCTCTCAGACATCTGCTTGAATGAATTGACTGGCATGGGGAGAGGTGGACTGCAAGGAGAAAATTCACATTTGGTGGCTGGGACCAAGACTTGCAAATGCAGAGGACAGCATGATGTCCATTTGTCAACATGACCTCAAAGACTAGATCTCATTCCCACAGAGAGAGGAACCTACTGCCAGAAGCTAAAGGAGATTCCCATGAGTTGAGGATCCTTTCTCTGCTTACGATCTCTCCTATTGGGCATCATGGAGTACTTTAGTTTGCTAAAGGCTAACAATGCAATATACCAGAATTGAGTTGGCTTTCATGATGAGACTTACTAGGTTAAAAGTTTATAGTTCCGAGGCTGAGAAAAATGTCCAAATCAAGGCATCGGGTGAGCTCTCTCCCTGAAGGTCAGCTGCCAGTGATCCTGAACTCCTGCCATGTGATGGGGGACAATGGCAGCTCTGCCAGTCCCTGCCTTCTTCTCCAGGTCATGTTGATTTCAGCTTCTTGCCCTCATGGCATTCTCTTTGCTTAATGGGTTCTTCTCTGTTTCTGTGGCTTTTATTTTTTTATTTTTTATTTTTTAAAATGCAATTTTATTCAGTGATATTGAGGGGACTTATTACAATCAGTTGTATGAAGTTCTGGTATTAAGACTTAAGGGTTTGAGTACCAGAGACTTTTTTTTCCTATACCTTTTTTTAAAAATTAATTTATTGGAGTGTATCACTCACACATAAACATACATAAACCATAAGTGTATACTAATAGTTGTGAACTTACAAAACAAACATATAATATCATACAGGACTCCCGTAATTCACCCAACCATCAATAACTTGCATTGTTGTTCAATCTTTTTAACTAATGATTAAAGAACATTGTCAAAATATTACTACTACCCAAAGCATTTCCCGCAACCACCCTATTATTATTATTATTATCTGTATATCATTTATATATGAACATATATAAACAATTAATTGTATAGTAAAAGTTGTGAACTTGTAAAGCAAACATGCATAACATCATACATGGGCCCATACATCAACTCTCCACCAACACTTTGCATTGTCATGAGACATTTGTTATAAATTATCAGAGAATATTGTCAAAATCTTACTACTAATTATAGTCCTATCTTATATTTCGTGTATTTTCCCCCAACCCACCCTATTATTATTTTTTAAATATTTTTTTGTGACAGAAGTTGTAAACTTATAAAACAATCATGCACATGTGCAGAATTCCCAAACAGCACCCCTCCATCAGCACACCACACTGTGGTAGAACATTTGCTACACATAAGATAATATCATCTGATTGTTACCATGCCCATAGTGTACATTTGGTTCACATTTTCCATACTGCCTCATTATCAACACAGTACTTCTTTGGCATAGATGCAAGAATATTATATTATTACTGCTAACCACAGTCTGCAGATCACTCCAGCTGTATTATTCCCATGCTTCTCCACATTCCCAACACCCTGCAGTAGTGATGTACATTTGCTCTGGTTCACAAAGGACACTTTTGCATCTGTACCATCAACTACAATTCTCATCCACCTCTTGGTTTACTGTGCTGTTCAGTTCCTAAATTATTCTCTAGCATTCTGTCAATTGGCATTTACACACCTAGACTGCCATTTTCAGCCACATCCTCATTTATAAACTAGGTGTTATTCACTATATGTTACCATCCACTCTATACATTTCCATACGTTTACAGTAAAGCTAATTAAAACTTTTACATACTTTAAAAATCAGTAGTCCAGGGAAGCAGACATGGATCAACTGATAGAGCATCTGCCTACCAAATGGAGGGTCCAGGATTCGATACCCAGGGCCTCTTGACCCACGTGGTGAGCTGGCCTACACGCAGCACTGCTGCATGCAAGGAGTGCCATGCCATGCAGGGGCACCCACATGTAGAGGTGCCCCATGTGCAAGGTGTATACCCTGCAAGGAGAGCCGCCCTGCATGAAAAGAAGTGCAGCCTGCCCAGGAGTGGCACCACACACACGGAGAGCTGACGCAGCAAGATGATGCAACAAAAAGAGACGCAGTTTCCAGTGCCACCTGACAATGCATGCAGACACAGAAGAACAGACAGCAAATGGACACAGAGCAGACAACAGAGGGGAAGGAGACAGAAATAAATAAAAATAAATTTTTTTAAAAAATCAGTAGTCCATCTCAGTCCTCCTCTTATCTTCTTTAAGAATCCACCACCTACCACTAGGTCTTGAAGATATTTTCCTACAATTTCTTCTAGAAGTTTTATGGCTCTTGCTTTTATTTTCAGGTTTTTTATCCATTTTTAGTTAATTTTTGGATAAGGTGTGAGATAGGAGTCCTCTTTCCTTCTTTTGGCTCTGGATATCCAAGTCTTTCAGCACCGTTTGTTGAATGGATTGTTCTGCCTGAGCTGTGTGGGTTTGACAGGTTAGTCAAAGCTCACTTGACCATACCTGTGAGGGTCTGTTTCTGAACCATAAATTTGGTTCATTGGTCTATATGTCTGTCTTTATGCCAGAACCATGCTGTTTTTACCACTATAGCTAGGTAATATGATTTAAAGTCTGGAGAAAAGGGTTCGTTTTTCCTTTTTATGATGTTTCTGGCTATTCAGGACACCTTAACCTTACAAATAAATTTGATGATTGTGTTTTCAATTTTTTTTTTTTAATGCTGGTGGAATTTTCATCAGGATTGCATTGAATCTGTATATCAATTTGAGTAGATTTGACATCTTCATGCTATTTAGCCTTCCAATCCATGAGCATGGAATGTTCTTCCAGTTATTTAGGCCTTTTTTGATTTCCTTTAACATCGAGTCGCAGTTTTCCAAATGCAAGTGCATTACATCTTTGTTTAAGTTTATTCCTGTCACATTTTATTTTCACCAATCTTTTGACACTTTTAGTTACTTTTATTGATATAATATTTATTTTTAGACTCTCTTCCAGGCCCCTGTCTCTTGTCTTTTATTTTCAGTCTCTAGCACACCCTGTAGTATTTCCTGAAAATCTGGTCTCTTACTTAGAAATTCTCTCAGTTTCTGTTTATCTGTGAATATTCTAATCTCACCCTCATTTTTGAAAGACACTCTTTCTGCATATAAGATTCTTGGCTGAAATTCTTTCTCTTGTAGTATCTTAAATATATTACACCATTGTCTTCTTGTCCCCAGGGTTTCTGGTGAGAAATCAGCACTTAATCTTATTGGTTATCTCTTACATGTTATACATTGCTTTTCTCTTGCTGCTCTCAGAATTCTCTCTGTCTTTGGTATTTGACATTCTGGTGACTATTTGTTTCAGAGTTGATCTATTCAGATTTTTTTGGATGGGAGTATGTTGTGTTTCTTGGACGTGGATACCTATGTTGTTCAATAGGATTGGAAAATTTTCTACCATTATTTCTTCAAATGTTCCTTCTGCCCCTTTTCCCTTCTTTTCTCCTTCTGGGACACCCATGACATGTATATGTGCATGCCTTTTGCTGTCATTTAATTCCCTGAGACATTGTTTAATTTTTTCCATTCTTTTCTTCATCTGTTCTTTTGTATGTTCACTTTCAGGGGTCATTTCTTCAAGCTCACCAATCCATTCTTCTGCCTTCTCAAATCTGCTATTGTATGATTCCAATGTTTTAATAATTTCATTGATTGCACCTTTGATACAGATCTGCTATTTTTCTATGTATACTTCCAAATTCTTCTTTGTGCTCATCCAGTGTCTTCTTAATATCCTTAATTTCTTTAGCCTTCTCATTGAATTTATTAAGGAGACTTGTTTGAACATCTATGATTAGTTGTCTCAACTCCTTTATGTCATCTGGAGGCTTATCTTGTTCCTTTAACTGGGCCATGTATTCCTTTTCTTGGTGTGGATTGTAATTTTTGTTGATGTCTTGGCATTTGGATTACTAGAGTATTTATTCTGGATGCAGTTTTTCTCTTTAGTTCAGGGCTTCCTGCCCTTTCTCCCTTGCTGGTTGTACAGTAGGAGCCAAGGGTGCAATTGATACTATAAGCTGTGGAGACTCAAGCTGCCCTCATTGCACCAGGGACCACTGAAGCTTCTCCCAACTTACTCCTTTGCCAGGGGTAGGGACAGAGTCACAGCTGTGTGGAATAATCCCAGTAGTGGAGGTCTAGACTCTAGTTGCCCAGAGAGAATGATGAAGCTTCACGCCCCTTTCTCTCCTGCCTGGGACAGGGATGGAGCTGCTGGTGTGGGCAGCAATCTATGCAGTGCGGGTCCAAGATGACTGCAGTTGCCCCAGTAGACATCTGACTTTCAGTCTGTGCCAGCCAAAAGTATCTGAAGTTACTGGATAAGCTTGTGAATGGCCCACCATCTTCCTCCCTGCCAAAGGCAGCTGAAGCCTGGTCTAGGGCTGCAAGCCCATCTGGGTGAAAGAAACTGGTTCCTACCATCACTGTGAGTTTTGGTCCTAGCTTCCCCTCAGGCTGGGGGCAGAGTCAAAATGGCAGCCACTGTCCTTTTTCTGACTTAGGCAGATTCACACCCCAGCTGTTCCTAGGGTTATATCTTAGCCAGTTGAGTCTACCAATCAGTAGCCGAAATCGGCAGCCAACTGTCTCCTCCTTCCCTGTTTTTGGAAAGTGGAGCTTCCAATTCCAGCCACAGAACAGTTCCTGGGGCAGCTCGTGCTGCCAGAGTAGGGTAATCACTGGCCTCCACAGCTTGGCTGGTAATTTCCCGGAGAGGCTGGCGAAGGTCCCCACAGCTTCCTCCCTGCCGGAGGTGGCACTGGGGAATAGGCTAGAGCTGTAATCTGACCTGGATGGAAAGAAGCCGGTCCCCACCAGAAGTGTGATTTTTAGTCCACCCCACTTCCCCTCATGTCAGGTGTGGAGTTAAGATGGCAGACACCGGCCTCTTTCTGACTTGGGCAGGCTCAAACTTTAGCTGTTCTCAGGATTATATTTTAGCCTGCTGAATTTATTAATCAGTAGCTGAAGTTGGTGCCCAACTGTCTCTTTCTCCCCCATTTTTGGGAAGTGGAGTTTTCAATTCTGGCCATAGAACAACTCCCGAGGCAGCGCATGCCTTTGGTGGAGGATGGGCACCGACCTCCATGGTATGGAGTGTTCTACTTATGAGTCTTCTCTGAAGATGGGCAGCTTCTTTCCATTCCTTCAAGTATGTTGCCGGATGCTCTTCTGGCCTCCTGGAGCCCCCAAACAGGTGCTTCAGCAGCTCCAGAGAGCTCTGGGTATTTACTAACTGCCCTGTAGCAGGAGCTGACTCTAGGAGCTCCTTACTCCAACACCATCTTGTTGGTTGTCTATGTGGCTTTTATTTGTATTCTTCCATTTATAAATGACTCTAGTAAGAGGATTACGACCCATCCTGGGCTATGTCCCACTGGAGCAATCTAATCAAATGGCCCTTAACTGATCTAATCTAATCTAACTGAAGGTTCATAATAGGTTCAATTGAAGAACATAATTGTCTAGAGTCCTCAAAAGACTCAAACCAACATATGGAGTAATACGGGGAATGCAGTGCTTTTTTGGTACATCAAGGTTTGGAGATTTTGGGGACCTTGAGAGACAGCCCCCAAGTAGAGATTTGGCTTCCTTGCGGAGGGTACCAGGTGAGTCAGCTCACGAAGTACTCCAAGAGCAATTCACATCTACAAATGGGCTAGGGCAGGACTGCTTGGGAATAATTCCTGGCATGTACCCCAAGCATTCTCAAAATAAATTGGGTGGGAGTGGCTAGAATTCTCATTTTGGGTGAATGAGACACAAGAAGCACAAGAAGCGCTTGGAGCCCAGGACCTCCTTTATTGTCTATTCCTCTTCCCTAGCTTGGGCTTAGGGTCAGGTTTTCAGTGTACAAGTGGCATCCATGGTCTCGATGTATGGGAGGAAGCATCTGCAATTATAAGGCCATGGCGTTGGTAACTGCTCTCAAATCCACCAGCTTCCAAAGCCTACAACCTCAAGTAAAAGCACAATTTCCTTTGCTAACGGCAAAGATCAACAGCAGTCGTTTTCTTAGGTGGCCACTCTGGAGGTCATGAAAGAGCAGCCTTCAGGCCAGGTTCAGCCTGCTCATGAGTTGTGTTTGGCCAAGAAAGTGTGTCAGAATTTTAAATAGGAGTATCATTAGGTGAAGCACACGTCCTGCCATCCACTGCAATCCAGAGCACTCTTCTTCTCTTCTTCTCAGCTGACTCCTCTCTTTTAGCTTGTGTGTCTGGCTCCTGAAGTCACTTGAGTCTTCAACACTTGCTTCATTCTATCCCTATTCCTCCATGCCAAGAATGACAAACCTTGATCAGAAAGAAGGTCCAGGTTGCCCAGTTAGGAAAAGAACCCGAGGCTGGAAAAGTGAAGACTTCCGCTTAAAATATTATCTCTTGAGCAAGTCACTTTCACTCATTGGGTCTCATTTTTTTTTCACAGCAAAGTGGGGGAATTAGGTTCGTTATTCTTTGAAAAAGCTCCCCTTCCCTTTTTCCCCCCAAATGTGCTGTGATTTCAGAGCTCTTCCAGTTTCTGCTTTGCAGCACATTTCCACTGTAGCCTTGGACAAAACACTCTGCCTCTTCAAATCATAAAGAAAACGAGGGGCTGTGTTGGATGATCTTCAAAGACTCTCCCAGTCTTATCCTTCAGTGGTTCCATTTTTCTACATATGAAGGGGAGCATATTTTGCTAGTGAGGATAACTATATCTGCAGAGAATTACTGTTCTATGACCCTGGTCTGGAATTTATTCCCCTTAAAGATTTAGAAATGCCTCGTCCAAATTTAAGCTATTTTTTCTGGCCCAAGACTTTCTATGAAATGTAATTGCCTATGGGACCTTACACAATCTATTCAGCATGTCTCTGAAAGCTTTGGAATTCAGGATCCCCCATAAAGTTAGGGTAGAATTTTCCTTGAACAGGGATAAGTCATTGCCGAAATTAAAAGGCTGTGGCAGCAAACTGGGAGTCTTCTAGAATGACTGGAAAAGGAGCTCATGGAAGGAGAATCGATCGAATTCTCTCAAAGAGCTGTCCCCAGAAAGTTCCTGCTTTTGTGCTATGACCTGGCAGATTATGCCATCTCTGCCTGCCTACAGAAATTATTTGACCTTCTCCCCTCCAGTGGAATCTCTGATCCCTGAGGAAGCTAAATACATTTTATGAAACCATATTATGACAACATGGGGTATAAGAAGTATATCATATAATGGGCTGGGAATGCTGATTTCAGAGTGAAAGTAATAAAAAGAAATAGATTTGTCCACCACATGGGAAATGAAGGTTGGATTAGAGATTGGATACTGAGGACAAACAGCAGCAATTGCTGAGGTTACATGTCCCCTGCATTCACACGCTACACACTCACAGTCAAGCCTCCACCGTGGCTGTCACAAAAGGACTCTGAATTCCCCAGGGCACACTTCTCTGATTTGAGGAGGAGGAAAAGCCAGAATGTCTGGGGCAGTCTCCCTACGGCTTCTCATGTGAGCCATCCCACCTCTGCCCACTTTCAAATGCTACATGAAGACATTCATGTTTTTTTCTGGGCCATCCAGGAATTAAAACAACATATACTGATGATTAAGAGTGTCTGTGTGGCTATTTTCAGCCTTCTCGGATGCTTTTTCCAATGGAGGAGGATGGGGGTAGGGAGCCTTAATTTCCTGCTAAACCATCTGTCCGTTGTCTACCACTGAATAATTCAGCCGGCAGCTTCAGGTGTCCTGGGTGAAGGAGGAAGTCTCGAATCCATGGAGAATCTGGGCCATAAGGACAGGCATTATCAGAGCTTGGTGTCATGCTGGGGGTGGGGGTGACAATAGGAACAGGGACAGAAAAGAGGAAAAGAGCACAGGACTCTGAATCCTACATAGTTACTGTTATGTATTGGGAGGGCAATCCCTGTATCATATCCTCAGTAATGCAAAGCTGCACCAATGAACCTGGGGCCTCAACACTGAAGGAAGTGAGGCTTAAAGGACAAGGGAAAGCAGCTGAAAGCACACACCAAAGTGCTAGGGATGGGAAGAGTGACTTGCCCAAGAGTCCAGGGTGATAAGCCACCTGCAGGCAGTTGGGGCAGGTTCCAGGACCTGGAGCTGTTGCAGGTGGGACCCACGTGTGCTGTCTGGGTACTAGTCCCATTGATCAGACAGAACAGCCACCAAATGATCTAATGCAAGATCTGTGCTTTATTTGCCAACTGAGCATCTGCAATGTACCAGACCCTGCCCTAGGTGCTGGGGATAAAGAAGTGAATAAGATGAGCAACGTCCCTGCTCTCAAGGGGAGAGAGACAATTTAGCAAAAACACAAATGAATGCACAAGATTGTTTCCAGTATCAGTAGGTGCTACAAAGAGATTGAAACACAGAAACATGGTGGAAAATGAGGGAGGGAGAGGCGTGTTATCGTGAGCCATGGTGCCATTTAACATCTATGTAATTTTGGGTGAATTCCTTAATTCTGTGAGTCCATGCCTCATTTCTAAAACTGTGTTAATATTAATAAATAGTACATATCTCAAAGGATTGATGTGAAAAATTAAATGAGCTAACACATGTCCATGGCACTATGGTTAGCCAAGCATTCTCAGTCCCTTGCTATTGCAGCACCCAGCTGCTGGAATTTCTGACCCATAGACAGGAACAAGAGAAAATAAAATGATTGTGGTTGTTTTAAGCCACTCAATTTTATGGTAATTTGTTATGCGGCAGTAGATAACTAGAGAAAACTCTTTTACATAGAAAGAGATTTCCTGTTATAATTTTTCTCTGGAAAAGAAAAAAAAATCTCTTCCTCGAAGGTTTGTTGCCAGGTGAGCCCATCCCACATTATACAGAGAGGGGATGCTTGAGTCTCACTTTTTCAATGTCCTTGCGATTGGCGCATGGATTTATGGTCCATCTGTGGTCTCTGGGATCTGAGGAGAGGAGTCTGCTAGAGAGCTGGTTCTGGGAAAGACTGTCTACCCTGATAAAAGAAAAAGAGTCTTGCACAAGGAGAAGCCCTCTCCCCCTTTCCCACGTTGAATGTTGTTATATCAGGACTCCAAGCTTGAAGCTGCCCCATTAGCTTGTGGCCACAAGAGGAGAAGGCAGCCTGGGACCCCACATTAGTGAGACCCTGATCAACCCTGGTAAGACTTCCCTCCAGGTTCCTATGCGCAAAACACAAACTGTTGTTTAAGTAACATGTCATCAGGTATTGTATTAGTCAGCCAAAAGGGTGGTGATGCAAAGTACCAGAACCCTGTTGGCTTTTATAAAGGGTATTTATTTGGAGTAGCTTACAGTCACAAGGCTCCAGAGAGTGCAACTCAAAGTAACCATAAAATGTACTTTCTCATTCAAAGTCATTGGCCAAGTGTTTGGAGCAAGACGGTGGGCAATGTCTGCAAGTGTTCGGCTACCTTTTAAGGCTCTGTGGTGCCAGCTTCTTCCAATCTTAGCTGTAAGCTCATATAAAGCTTGTCTCTCTCCCGGGGGTTTGGTTCTTTCCAGGTTCAGCTGCTCGGTTTGCTCCACAAGGTCAGCTTTAGACTATCAGGCTCTCTCTCCTCCCTGGGCCTCTGCCATGTCTATGGAGTCATCTCCATTCCGTCGTGTTCTTTTTCTGTGTTTATCTTCCAGGGCTCCAGCATAAGAACTCCAACTCTCTCTTACTACCGGGTCATTTTCTCTGTGAGTCCCCGCCCACCAAGGGAACTGGGACTCTACGTCCTACTGCCCTAGCCAAATCAAAACCCTAATCATAATTTAATCAAGTAAAAGTGAAACTCTGAATTTAATACAATCTAATATGCCCAGAGGAACACACCAGTTTACAAACGTAATCCAATATCTATTTTTGGAATTCATAAACAACACCAAACTGCCTTAGGTATTTACTTACTTACAGCCGAAAACATAACTGATGTGCTCTCTTAGGTTTCCTAAGGCTGCTGCAACACAGTGCCACAAACCGGGTAACTTAACAACAGAAATTTATGGCGTCTCACCATTCCCTCTGAAGGGTCTGGAGGAGAACCCTTCCTTGCCTCTTCCAGCTTCTGGTATTTGCCAGCAAACCTTGGCATTCCTTGGCTTGCAACTGCAGCACTTCGATCTCTGCCTCCATCATCACATGGCATCTTCCTCCAACTGTCTGTCTCTGTGTCCAAATTTCCATCTTTTAAAAAGGACACCAGTCATACTGGATTAAGGTGAACCCAAAGCTAACTTGACTTCATCTTAACTAATCACATCTTCAAAGTCCCTACTTCCAAATAAGGCTATATTCAAAGGTCCGGGCATCAAGACTTGAACATGTCTCTCTAGGGCATTCAGTTCAACCCATAGCACATACTATGCTTGCCAGCAATGAATGGCACCATGAGCAGTCTATTACCTAGATCTCTATAATGGTGATGCTTGGAAGATAAACAAAAAGAGTTACCTTGTCACACTTGGTAAAGCATCTGTTAGGTAGAGAGTCTCTTCATCTGGGGGAAGGGAAACACATGGAGAACACAAGTGAAGGCTGGAAGCCCTTCAATGTGCTGCCTAAAGCAAGGTCTGCCTGGTGTTCTCGCCTGGTGCTCACTGTGCTGGGACATATGGAAGCTGTGAGGAAGTGTTTCATGTGGTCCATGGATGCATTTCACACAGCTTGCTTGGAACACAGAGGATTCATATGGACGTGCTTCTGCTGGTCCCAGCAGCACCCATCAGTGGAATGGGGAGGGGTCAGGATAACATGAAATGAGAAGAACAAAAAGAAGGATGATTAATGTGTCATCTTAATTGGTGAAATAAGGATGTGGGATATATGATTTCAGCCACTGCTGAAAAGAAGTGGGATACACATTGCCTCACCCCTCTAGATTTTGCTGTTGTGGCTGTTAACAGAAAACACCAAATCACATGGAGCTATTTAAAGCTGATTTGGGAGGTTAAGTAAAACAGTGCTTTCTTACAACTGCAGTCTGTTGGACAGTGAAAACAAATGTTATAAAAGGAGAAATAGAAATAAAAGTGGAATTGGTAAAATGCGATATAATTTTAGGATGAGCATGCTTAGATATTGTCCAAATTCCACCTTGACCAAGTCTATTGATTATCTTACCTGGAGGCAGTTGGGGTGGTGAGATGTACTTTTCCCTCATGCTGGGGGCTTTCTTTCCCACTTGCACTGCTAAAGCTGCTTGCTTATTTCACTCCTGTTTTTGTATCAGTCCTGCTCTTTCCCTCTCTCCATGCTTGATTCATTCATTTGATTTTTGTGCTTATAATACTAAGTAGCTAATTTGAATCAGTACCCAGGATAGAGTAGCATATAAATCAGGCATTATCTCCAACATACTGCTATATTTTTGAGCCAAAATCACAGTTTTTTCACTGCTATGTAGATAAAAAAATAACACAAAAAAAGACTTCTGTATTAGTCAGGGCTCTCTAGGGAACAGAATAAACAGGAGCTATCTGTCAATAATATACGATTTTGTAAGAGTCTCTCATGTGACCTTGGGGATGCACAAATCTAGGTTCTGCAGGCAGGCTGCAACCAGGGCCTCCTATGAAAGTCCAATGAAGATTCTTGACCAGTTCTGGGAGACATTGGCTGTCCAAAGACAAGCTGGGAAATTCTCACTCAGTGCTGGAATCTCTTCCCCTTTTAAGGCATTCAACTGATTGGATAAAGTGTCACTCATTGCTGACGGCAATCTCCCTGATTAATGTAGATGTAATCAGCTATCTATGCAATAAACTTGCTGGTGACTCAAGTCCATAAATGTCCTTGTATTACCATCAGCCCAGTGCTTGCTTGACCAAACAACTGGGCACAATTACCTGGCTGAGTTGACACATTAGACTGACCATCACAACTACCATGAACAGTATTCCGTATTCTGCTTTGGGAGTGGTCATGCAAACTCCATCCCCTTACTCCACCCCATTTGGTAAGTACCATATTTTCTGTTTTTACCTCATTTGGGGAAGTCCTGGAATAGGGGAACTCAATAAGACTGTAAATCCACTGTATCCTGTACCAGTAAAATAAATATAACCAAGATAAGATTAAGATGTTGAAATTTTTGGGAAGCAGATTTGGCTCAACTGATAGAGAGTCCGCCTACCATATGGGAGGTCCAGGGTTCAAACCCAGGGCCTCCTAACCTGTGTGGTGAGCTGGCCCACACATAGTGCTGATGCATGCAAGGAATGCTATGCCATGCAGGGGTGTCCCCCACATGGGGGAACCCCACGCACAAGAAGTGCGCCCCACAAGGAGAACTGCCCCACGCGAAAAAAGCGCAGTCTGCCCAGGAGTGGCCCTGCATACATGGAGAGCAGATGCAGCAAGATGATGCAACAAGAAGAGACACAGATTCCTGGTGCCACTGACAAGAATGTAAGCAGACACAGAAGAACACACAGTGAATGGACACAGATTCTTAATCATACTTGACATTAGGGTTCACTGTGTTGTACAAGCCTCAATGCCCACATTCATTCTTCATCTTCTTTGTCATGACAGTTATGAGAAATTAAGAGCCTCACCCTCTGCCTGATCTCCATATATACAGAACAAAAAAGCCATATACTCTCCTAAGGTTCATTTCCCCACTGACAGCAAGTCTGCATTAGTCCCTCTGTAGAAGGAAATGAATATTGTCAAGTTATACCAAAATAGGGGAGAAAGAAGTGATGCCCTCGAGGGTCACTGAAGGTCAGAGATGCCTGAATGTTTGATTAGTGTGAGACACCCCTGATGTCCCTGGGCAAAAGGTGGGCAAAGAGAAGAGAGAGAAACTATAGCAATCTGTGTGGGTATGTCTGGGGGGGAGTGGGTTCTGGAGAGGAGGTGATTCTAGCAGTGAAAGGGTTCTGGCTGGAGAAGACTGGCTGCAGCAAGTTATCTGGTCAACCTCCTTTCCTAAAGGAAAACCAGAGAGGGGGTCATGGTGGGAACCAGCTTGGAGTTGGATGAGAGAAGGCCCTAGGACACCCCTTTACATTATCTTTTTATTTTTTTAAGATTTATTTTTTATTTATTTCTATCCCCTTCCCCTCCCCCCACCCCAGTTGTCTGCGCTCTGTGTCCATTTGCTGTGTGTTCTTCTGTGACCACTTCTATCCTTATCAGCGGCACCGGGAATCTGTGTTTCTTTTTTTTGTGTCATCTTGTTGCATCAGCTCTCCATGTGTGTGGTGCCATTCCTGGGCAGGCTGCTCTTTCTTTTCACGCTGGGCGGCTTTCCTCACGGGCGCACTCCTTGCGCGTGGGGCTCCCCTACGCGGGGGACACCCCTGCGTGGCAGGGCACTCCATGCGCACATCAGCACTGCGCATGGGCCAGCTCCACACGGGTCAAGGAGGCCCAGGGTTTGAACCGCAGACCTCCCATGGATAGGCGGATGCCCTATCCATTGGGCCAAGTCTGCTTCCCTTCATTACCTTCTATTTCTCAGAATACCTAAAATAAAGTCAAGCCAAGGAGCCCTCATAAACTGGGTGTGTAAGACACCAAAGCATTATCCTGTGGGTGTGGAGAGAGTCTGCTAATTATCTAGATAAATCCTTGTTACTCAGAGCAAGGCCTTGAAATGCAGGCTCTCGAGCCTCATCCCAGGGTACTGAATCAACATCTGCATTTTAACAAGATACCTAATTAATTAATTAATTCATAAGAACATTAAGGTTTGAGTAGTGCTTCTCCAGCCCAGTGGTTTTCACCTCCAGCTTTTTATTGCAACCAGTTAAAAATATACGTATTTCTGGGGATGAAGCCCGGGAATTTTTTTTTTAAGTGTTCAATTATTATAACATACATTCAAGTTCTCAGGCTTGAACCAGCATCAGAATCACCTGGAAGTTGTATTAAAGGAC
The DNA here is from genome assembly GCF_030445035.2 of Dasypus novemcinctus. Lineage (NCBI taxonomy): Eukaryota > Metazoa > Chordata > Mammalia > Cingulata > Dasypodidae > Dasypus > Dasypus novemcinctus. Next base: position 18,153,739 of record NC_080693.1, on the reverse strand, counting down.
AGATGGCTGGACCTAAAACCCTGACTCGTAGGTCTGAGATGGGGCCCGAGGATTTGCAAGTCGACATTCCCAAGTGATACTAGTTAGTTATCACAGGGACTACCAGTGCCTTTAAAGGAGGTAACAGACTCAGAGTCTGGTTCCCAAACTAGTAGTGTCTGTATCACCTGGTGTATCAGTCAGCCAAAGGGATGCTGATGGAAAATACCAGAAACTGGTTGGTTTTTATAAGGGGTATTTATTTGGGGTAGGAGCTTACAAATATCAGGCCATAAAGCATAACTTACTTCCCTCACCAAAGTCTATTTCCACGTGTTGGAGCAAGATGGCTGCCGACGTCTGCAGGGTGCAGGTTTCCTGGGTTCCTCTGGGCTCAGCTCTTACTCCACAAGGTCAGCTGTAGACTATCTGGCGAACGGCCCTTTCTCTCTCTGGGGCTCCAGCTTAAGCCTTCAGCACCAAACTCCAGCATCACAACCCCAAAATTAAAACCCCTCACCTCTGTCCTGTGCCATGCCTTTTATCTGTGAGTCCCCACCCACCAAGGGGTGGGGACTCAACACCCTAATGATGTGGCCCAATCAAAATCCTAATCACAACTCAATCATGCCCAGGTACAGACCAGATTACAAACATAATCCAATATCTATTTTTGGAATTCGTAACCATATCATACTGCTGTACCTGGGAACTTGTAACTGCGAATCCTCAGGCCCTACCCCTGACCTAACGAATCAGAAACTCTGGGGCTGGGGCTCAGCACCTTGGTTTAGCAAGCCCTACAGGGGATGCTGATGAATGCTAAAATTGGAGAAACCCTGGTCTGTGGGTTAAGCTCTGTGCTGAGGAATAGTCAGCAGCTGGAAATAGATGAAAAACTTAAAATATTTCCCATTTTTTCCCCAAGCATTCTGGCCTATGTAAATAAAGCTTCTTTTGTGCCTGACATTGCCTGATGACAGAGGGCCTTGCACTCTGGTCAGGCCTGCTGGATGTTTGGCCACTTAGGGCACAAGAGTAGCAAGAACAATCATTCATATATATATATATATGTATATATATATTTCATATATTTATAAATGTATATATATATACATATATATGAATGTGTGTGTATATATATACATATATAGACATATTTATAAACACATAATATAGACATACATATACACATGTATACATATATATAACACACACACTTACATTAACTTAAAATTTCACAGTGAGTCACATCAACCCTGGCAGGTGAGTAGGGCAGATATGAGCTCCTCTTTTATAGGTGTGCCTCCAAGAAGTTGCATAGAGCAGCAGATGTTGGTACCCTAACTGTTATCCATTTCCCCCTTCCTCCTGCCTACCTAAAGCCCACTGTTGTAGGAAGCCAGCCTCTTCGTTATAGTTTATGAGAAATTGACCGTGAGTGGATGCTCAGTAGTCTTAGCCATGGTTCTTAACATGGTCAGCCTGTGGGGTTTCTAAAAACACTGAAGCTTGCGTCTACTCTGAGATTGATTTGATTGGTGTGAGGTGAGCTCTGGACTTTGTGAGATATAAAAGCTCCCCAGGTGATTCTAATAGGCAGCCAAGGGCTCCAGCCCTGTTCCACACTCATCATCGCAATCCCATCCATTTCACCAATGACTGGGTTAAGCTAGACTTATGAGGGGGTTCTGGCCAAGGAGCCACGCGAGGGGCTGCTGAGAAAAGCCTTCCTTGCTCTCAAAGGGAGAAGATGGCCACTTTGCCGCCTGAGGGTGATGTATCTCACTGCAGTTCTCTTGCTTCCATCCTAAGAATGGACCAGCCCTCAAAGAAAGACCAAGAGGTGGATCCAGCGCCTGAAGGTAGTGCTTCTGAGGATGCCCATCCACATGACGTGTAGCTGTGCAAGACGACAGCTCTTGTAGTTCATGTCCACTTGAGTTAGGCTTATTTACTACCAGCAGGCAAGGGCATCCCTGAAGAAACATTAAGTGGCTAAGCTAGAGTCACACACTTAAGATAAATGTGGATTTAGGACTTCTGATTCCAGATCCTGGATTCTTTCTGCAAAATCTTGCAGTAGAACCCTGGGCTTTTGTCATTAAACCTGCCCAGGAACCCACTTTGGACCAACAACTAGGAAAGCTAATTACTACCATTGCATCTTAGAAATTGGATTGTCTCATTCTTATAAAAGAGTTTTGAGACTGTTCACCAGTCACTTTCCAATCAAGCACATTAAGCTTGGGGGGAGAGAGACAGAGAAACACACATTTCATTTGTCGGGACCTGAAATTTGGTATGTCTTTATTTAAACTGAAGAATGAATAAGTCATTTAGAAGTATTAATGAGGAGAGAAGACCTTTGGGAACCAGATAATAAAGATGTACATGATTTTCTGGATATACAGGAAGGGATGGTTTACTCTGGAAGGATCAAGTAATTAGAAGAGGCTGTGCTAATTTCAGACTCTCTTAGAAAGACTAGGGGATGAAGTATCTCAGTGGGTAGACTGAGTAGAAAATGAAACAGAAGTGGAGGAAATGAGGGATATAAAGGAATGTGATTGAGATTACCCAGGGGCTGGCATTAAGGGGAAAGTCTCAAGCAGAAGGAGGCAGTTTATCAAACGGTGACGCTGACTGAGATGGGTGATTTTTTTTCCTCTCTCATGTGAATAAGCTATTGAGATAGAATCCTTTTTGTTGTTGTGTTTGGCTCCCTCATCTGCTCACTTGTTTTTGCTCGTTGTTTGCTCATTATCTGCTTGTTGGCTTTTTTTTTTTTTTTTTGCTAGTTGTCTGCTTGTCATCTTTACGAGGCACTGGGAACCAAACCCGGGACCTCCCGTGTGGGAGCCAGGCACTCAACTACTCGAGCTTGATCTACATCTGCTCCCCGGAGCCCTTTTTAAAAGATTGAACACTAGGGGCAGGGGTGGGGTATATGGGAATCCCCTATATTTTCAATGTAACTTTTCTATAATCTAAAACTTCTTTTAAAATAAAGTAAAAAGAAAGAAACAAAACAGAACAAAACAAAAAAATAAAAATGAAACACTTAAAAAACTGCAAAGCCCTGAGTGCTGCTCTGGCTTGTCAATGTGATTGTCCCATCAAAATGGAAAATAGGAATAGCTTGTGCATATTGCTATTAGAAGAATGAATTAACCACTCAGATCAGGGCTTTACTTTTTGTTTTAAGTGAGAGTATGGTTGAATAGGAAGACAAAGGAGCAAATTGTTGAACAACCAACCTGGTCTAATCATGAAAACATCTGAAATATGCAAATTGATCATTGGCCATTTGGTGTACTTATCACCTTACTATCTGATTGTATTGATTGTTCATTAATCAAATCATTGCTCAGGACTCTACAAATAAGTAATTAAATGGACATTCACTTCCCCTCTATACGCCAATGTTCACCTCTAGCAGATTAATGAAGAGTGGTGGTCCTTGCTCACTCTTTCAGATTTTGTGACCATCTTTGGAGAAGCTTCTCCTTCTGACCAGATTTCCATGTTCTTTCCTCATTGGAACTCACGCATGACTTGTTCAAAAGTGCTCTATAAGTCAACCAAAACAGTTGATTAATGGGTCTATCCTAATGCCAGCCCATCAAATTGACTAAACTAAATTTGCACCGTAATTGTGGTGTGGAGCTATGTATCCCAGGAAAATATGTTCTTAATCTTAATCCATTTCTGTGGATGTGTATTCACTGTAAATAGGACCTTTTGCTGAGGTTACTTCATTTAGATGGGGCTGAGCTGAATCAGGATGGATCTTAATCCTATTGCGGGAGGCCTCGTAGAGAAGAAGTTCTCACAGAGACAAAGCCATGGGGACCAGCCAGAAGTCGGAAGTCAAGGGAAGCTGGAAGTCAACAGGGTGGGAAAATAAAATAAAATGTGCAACCATGTGCATTGCCACATAACAGAAAAGCCAAGGAACCTAAAAGATAGCCAGGCAGACAGAAGATATCAACCCAGGAGGAAGCAAGGCTTCTAGCTTCTGAAATCATGAGCCAATAAATTCTTGTTTTAAGGAGCCATTGCATGGCTTTTATTTCAGCAGCTATGAAAAGCAACATTTTTAAGGGACCTTAAAGATCAACTCATCCAACCATTTTATTCTACAGAAAATTCAATGGAAAGAAGCCTAGAGGTCAAATGTGCAATCTGAAATCAGTAAACTAGTTTTTAATTGACCTGGTTCTAGAACCCAGTTCTCCTGGTTTCTAAGTCCATGCTTTCTCCAATCATTCAGCTGGTTAAATTTGCTGAATGAGGAAGTGGAATTTTTAGTTATTGAGACAATTCAGCATTACTTGATATATTACGAAGAGCTAAATTTCAGAGAATCACGTTGAGAATTTTCATTTATGTTCTAAAAAATTAACTTATGTGCATAACAAGCTTTTTCAATTATCTCCTATATTTTGTGAGCACCTCTTAAAATTTTTGATGACCTCCTATGTACCATGCAATTAGTATTAAAGACAGAGTCTAGTTCTAAACGAAGATTGTAGAAAGTTACCTAGTACCTTTAAGATTGTACAAAATAAGCAGCATGGGAATTGGGCAAAGGTGGGAAAGGGAAGATTACCTTCAGCTATGAAAATAAGGAAAAGCTCAAATAGGAGAGATGGCATTTGGACTGAGGGCTGAAGGAAGTCAGACACTAAGAGGAAGAAAGAACAATTCAGTGGAGAGAAGATTGTTCTAAAGCTGAATATTAGTTGTTGGTTAATAACTACACTGGAAATAGGAAATGGTGAGACAGTGAGTCTCTCCCATCTGCATGCTCAGACCCCCTTTCCCTCCCACCCTTACCACTTGTCTCCATGTACTTTGGCAGGTATTTAGTTCCACTGAATATTCCTGGCCAATACTTTCTCTTTCCTAAACACCTGGGAATGGTTGAAATCGTTATGAATTTTAATTTACATAAAGTTTCAAATAACACACTTAAGTGATTCAATTGCAGAAATACTGAGAATCCATGGTCAACCTCAATCTCAAGAAAAGAAATAGAGGGAAATAAAAACCCCACTCGCCTCACCTAGAACCACTGGCATGTTTTTTCCTGCTGGATGGAGGGAATAGGGCACCCTAATTCCTTTGTTCAGACTGTAGCTGCCCCTCTTCCCTAGAATACCATCTGAAGGGGCCCCTTTCCTTCCCTTGAGTTAACCTTCTCCAGGTACAGCATGGGTCTTAGGTCTCAGTAAGGAAGGCCTCAGGCTCTGACCCTCTAAACTGTATCCGGCATCTACCTCTCAGGTGTCTATCTGGTCATTTTTTCTTTTCTGCCATATGGAAGTCCAAAGGTCTTATAACAGCTGCTTCCTTCCAAGCCTGTTACATATTGCTAGAATCCTTTTCAGTCTCACCAAGATACAAATAAAACTAGTCATCGCCATCTTGTTTTTCTTGGATCGATGAGGCTGATTCATTTTCTCCCTAGAGTCACATCTGCTACAGGTCACCATTGTGTTCCTCATTTGATGTCCACTTCCATGGGTCTCTTTCTTTGGCCTCTATCTTCAGGATGTCCTCTATTACAGTGCTGTTACACAGTCCAATATCCTCTGCTCTTTTGATCTTATTATCAATACTAAGCAACTTTCATTTCTAATTCTTCTCAGTTTGCTCCCCAATCTCAGTGTTTACCCTGGGAATCTGCCAAGATTCTTCACTGCCGGGGAAGAGGAGGTGGAAAGGGAAAGAGTTTTGTTTTACAATCCAGAAATGTGGAGGGGGAAGCTCCAAGAAGTCCCAGCACAGCTGTCTTGCCCTCTGGTCCTCTGCAAATGTTTCGTCATCAAAGAATGACTGTGCAAATGAGCTCTCATTTGGATTGTTTAGTCTACTCTTTCAACCATCTTAGGAGTTAGTTGTGAGCTCTTTCAGTTTTTCAGTATGGTCTGTTTTATTAACTCAGAAGAAATGTGTAATCTTTTACACAGATCCTGGGCCTATATCAAGTTAAAGGCTAAAGAAAGATTTTAAAAAACCTTTGGAGATTTGAAAGTGCAGTCCTCTCACTTAACTGAAATTGCAATCTCAGTGACATACATAAGAAGGAAACTACTGAGAAAAGGGTTTGGATTCTTTCTTTGAAGCCATTTCTGTTTTAGCATCTGAAAGTTGCAGACATATACTGAGATTTTATATCTAGTACTTTCTCTTCCTTTCTGGTTAAAAAAGATAATGCACATAAAGCCTCTACAATAGTGTCTGATGCACATGAAGTAGGCAATTAATGTTAGCTATTCTGCCACTATGCACTGCTGGTCCCCTTCTTGTGTTTACATTGTTCCTAGAAGAAATTAAACACAAGGCCCAATCATCTAAGCAGGGACGACAAAGTATTGTGAGGAGGCTAGTGTTTATTGTTTATTCATTTTACGGAATTCTCATTCTCTGGAAGCAAAGAGATTGGCAGTCCCCACAGTTGACAGTCACAGCACAGTGAGGTAGCAAAGGCCATATGATTCAGCTCTATGACTCCCAATAGTCAATGGCAAGGAAATTGGGACAAAGGCCAGAACTTTTAATGCTGGGGCTTAATGAACGTTTAATACCAATGCCCACCTCTTGGATTCCGTATCAGTGGCTTAGTAGCCTAAGGAGAGTGCCCTCAAAACCTCATTTTTGTCTGAAACTCTCCACCCTTTCAAGGATGGGAACATCAACATGGACTAATTCAAAGGTACCATGACCTAATTTTCACTGTGCCAGTGGGGGCATTTGCATCTGCAATTTGCTAAGGAGGTGGTCATGTGACTTCACAGCCTGGATTTTTTAAAATTTAGGGTCTGATTGTGTTACTCTCACCCCTCCCTTTTCTCTGCCCTTTTTAACATAGATGTTAGCTGTGTTTTCCAGAAGGGGATGAGTCCTGCTTAGGAGGCAGGGACCATTGGAAAGAGTGGACTGGGCAGTGGATCTACAATGTTCAAAAAATTAAATCAGTGTTAATACGCGAGACCCTTAATATCATACCACTTTCCTTTTTTAAATTTTTCCCTTTTTTGGCAATTAAGGTGGAGTACTATGCACAAAAGGAGGTAGAGGTAGATTACATTTATCTGCCCTGGCACGGAAGGGCTCCGGACAGTGCCACAGTCCCAGGATCAATCTTGGGTAGTTTCGTTAACAGCGGCAGACCCATTGTCCCAAACCACATTGCGTGTGCTTCCCTCTAAAGAGGGAGCATTTCCCTTAATAAATCTTGAGAAATCCTTTTACGCTTTTACTCACCTAAGAAGTCTCCAGAAAGGAATCTCAGGCCACCCGAGTTCCCTGAAATTCTAGCTACAGCAAAGTGAACAAAATCTGGGGAAGAGAGTTGCCCGTCATATCTGTTTTTACTTGCCTGTTACAGTGCTTTGCCAGCGTAGAGTTTTAAACAATGCTGCTTTTTCAGCCACTGTGACCCAAAGTGTTTTATTTCAGTTTCACCATTTCTTAAAAAAAAAAAAAAATGACCGTTATGGCCCTACCCCCACCACCCTTTAGACTCGAGATCCTTCCCCCACTGACTGCTGTTGCAGGGAGATAAGGCCGTGGTATTTTCCCTGTCAGTCCCCAATCATACATTATCATAAGAAAGTGCAAGGCATCCATCAGCCCACAGCCATGATTTATGCTCAAAGTTCGGATTATCTATTTTGCTCCAAATCCCTTCAAACGGCCAACCTGATCAAAGAGAATCAAGTCTACCAGATAAAATTCGAATATAGCTCCATGCAGTAGAATGACAGGCAGGATTTTTTTTTTTTAATTTTAATCTCCAAACGGCTTCACCTCCTCATTTTGTCAGGAATTGTTCTTTATCCCCAGCACAAGTCCCGCTGAGCAACCTTATTGTCATTTTGCATTTTTCCCACTGGGCTGTGCAGTGGGGAGCCATTTTATTCCTGGGGAAGGAGAATTCGAAGTCCACCAGTAATTCCCTGCTGCAGCATGTGGCAACAAAGTCCAGCTCAGTGCAGAGCTGAGTTGATAAAAAACATTACAGCACATGGATCAACCTTATATAACAACCAGTTGCTGCATGGGACAGTGTATATCCAGGAGAAAGCCTAGATGGAAAAGCATCTCTTTAATGTGGGGGGGCCATCTTAATGACGAAATTAATAGAATCCTCACCAAATCCTATCATTCAGTTCATGCATTCTACCAATATGCATTGCATGCCTTATGTGGAGGATTCTGAGAAACTAAAGAAGTATATCATTGAGGACCTTAATATCTAAAGGGAAACAATATATCTGGGAAACTCAAGAAAACATAGCGGAAATTTCAGTCTACGAAGGGAATATGAGCCCAGTGAATTCAACTGCCCAATCCTATCCTCCTGTTTCGATTCCGAGAGAAGTGTCCAAAGAATCTAGCACAGGTGTTAGAAAGGTAGTCCACTTCACTACTGGAAATTAAGAAAGGATTTTATCCCCTACTGGAAACTTTGAAGGAGTTCTGGAAAATATAAAGTAGGTAAGGGTAGATGGAGGTGAGATCTCATTAACACTCAGGTCACCACACTGGAGGGAAAAATATACGTAAGGAGTAATGAGAAGAGGTGCCCCACTAGTTTGAAGCAGCAGCGGTTCAAGGCAGAAATAAACTAGAGATTGACTAGAGGCGGCGAGGGAAGCAGAACCCTCTGGAGGCCTCTGAGGAACATTGAGAGCAAACATCTTTGTGAGGCTGGGATCCTGCCTTGGTGATCTTGGCTCCACAAAGCCCGGCTGGCAAGTTAAGTGAAGAAAGGGCAGTGTTGAGACTGGCTCCCTCCCAGCTAACTTCACCTAGCCACAGCTAATGAGGAAGAGGTGGTATTTACTATTATGGCTACTTCCAGCTACAGCTTCCTATTCCTGACCTCCCCTTGTCACTATCTACAACCTAACAAAGCGAACCCAGAGAAGATTCCCTTAGCCCCTCCTCACTTGCTCTGAGCTGGAGAGAATTGAACAGCACCCAAACTCTGAGAGTCCATCCCATCTCTCAGTACCAAAAAGGACCTATGCTGCATGGAGAAAAATGGCAGGACAACAGAAAGCACACAGCGGTATTTCAACAGATAGGGAGTGAGATGAAGGCTTTGAAACAGGTTTCATGAAGGAAATGCCATAAAGCTCTTTTAAAAAATTTAAGTGTATACTTTCAACATTACATCTCTGAGACAGAAGTAAGCATGTCTTCTCTCATTTTACATACTGGATCTTGATGCTGATGCAGAAATATAGGCTTAATTTTGGAGTTCTTTGTATTTAAAGGTAACTAGTGCAAGAATTAAAGATTCTCTAATAATTGGTTGTCTCAACACTGTTAAGTTCTAAGACACTGCCTTCCAAATCACCAGCTTGGTTCAGAATGAATGGCCATCTGAGTTCACATATTTGATTTTCCCTTCCCCAGTTCACACTGACACAGACCAAACCACAGAAATAAGGAAAACTTCACATTGCCACTAGAACAGAAGCAATCACTAAGTGAAATTTCATAATGTTTCAACTGGAAAACTTTGAGAGATCATTGAGTGGAAAAGCCAAAGTAACAACTCTTGAACTAAAATGTAGGAGAAGTCCAATGAAGGAGAAAGTAAGAAGCATCTCTTGACTTCAAATCTAGGGCTGATGACAGCTGTTCAAAATTCCAGCCCCAACAGTTCTGACAGAGGCAAACTGCAGTGGAGTCATGGTGGAGGTGAAAGTCTTCACCTTTGAAAAGGAACTCTGTCCCAGGGGGTTTTGGGCTGCCAAAGAACAGGTTGCTCCTGAATAAAGAATTGTGCAGAGACTCACGATTTGTGAGGGAGCTTAGCTCTGCTAACTGAAGTGGTCAGAAACCTCCTACCATAAGAATGAACCTTCAAAGAAATAGCACCAGATATGAAGAGGAAAAGCAGTTGAAAGGTCTAACAAGATTTTTGAAGCCATTTCCCCTACCCTATCCTTTGCTCCTGATGAATCAGAATTACTCAAACAAATAAAAATTTGTCTTTTATTTTGGAATAATTTTAGACTTCACAAATAGTTGCAAAGATAATACAGTTTCTATGTACACTCCACCCAGTTTTCCCTAATGTTAACATGTTAATATAACTATGGTACATTTGCCAAAATGAAGAAACCAATATTGGTAAATTACTATTAACTAAACTCCATATTTTATTTGGCTTTCACCAGTTTTTCCACTATGTCCTTTTTTGTTGTTGTTCCAAGATCTAAAGCAGATACCACATTGCATTTAGTCATTATTGCATTTAGTCTCCTTTGTTTCCTCTAGGCTGTGACAGTTTCTCAGTTTTTGTGTTTCTTCTAAGACCTTGGCATTTTTGAGGAGTACTGATTAGATTAATTTATAGAATATCCCTTCATTTGGATTTGTCTGATGTTTTTCTTATGATTAGATTGGTGTTATGAATTTTGGAGAAAAATGCCACAGAAGCAAATTGCCCTTCTCATCACCTCATATCAGGGGGTTCATGATATCAACACAATTTCTCAGTGGTTAAAGTAATGGTTACCAGGCTTTATCACTGTAAAGTTGCTAGTTTTTCCTTTCCATACTCTATTCTTTGCAAGCAGGTCTCTAAATCCAGCTTAAATTTGAAGTGGGTGGAAGGAATGAAATTCTTTTGTAAAGAAGACTCATGTATAGACTCATATATTTAGTTTATACCTTAGGTTATAGTTCAATACAACTTAATTTCATTGTTCAAGTTGTTCCACTTTTGACCATTTGGAGATCTTTCATGTTGGTTCCTGTGTCCCTTTAATGTGCTGCCATCACTTTTCCCCCAGCACTTCCTTACTTTCTGGCATTACAATAAGCTCATGGCTCAACTTGTATATTCCCTGTCCCAACCATAGAAAAATCCATTTCTCCAAGGATATCTGGTTCCTTTTATTAGAGAATGGTATTTAGAAACCAAGATCTGTGCACTGGATGTGCTCATTGCTGCCGGGGTATTGCTGCTTAGAGATACTCTCAGTGGATCGAGCTAGGAAATGTATGTATGTATACTAATTATGCATACATACATATCTATAGTTATTTTTAAGTTCTGTGTGTGCTAAATATGAGTTCATACTGAGGCCTTCCATTCAAATTGCTCATTCTAGCCCTTCCTCCTAGCTCATCTGTAACTTTCCAGCAGTGTGACACCTGACTCCCACTATCGACATCCATTTACTTATTTCTTTAACCCCAGGACAGAAGTAATTTCAGAATTATTGACCTGTATTCCCACGAGGAACAGCTTTACGAACTAGAGCAGTGTTTATATACAGTGCCTTTTGTCTTTTGCCTTACAATTTCCAATCAAATACTGTTTTCCAAAGTTACCTAGATGAGCTCTTTTCTCTCACCCCCTTCTGTGAGACTGCATCTTATATTTGTAATGGCATTAGATTCATTTGCCATAGTCTGCATTCCATCCTGAGATCCTTCAACATCCATGTTGATGCTTTAAGATTTGAATACACTGAGGTTCACTTCTTGTGGAATGCACTTCTTTGGGTTTTGGTAAACTTAGAGTTATATATTCACCACCCCAGGAGAACAGTGTAATTATCCTAAAATTTCCCCTTACATCCCCTTTGTAGTCAAACACCTTCCTTTCTCCCAATCCCTGGAATTTAAAAAAAATACAACTGATCTATTCTTATAGATTTGTCTTTTCCAGAATGTTATATAATAGGAATCATTATAATATGTAGCCTTATGTGTCTGACTTCTTTCACATAGCAAAATTCATTTATAATTCATCTATGTTGTTGTGTGAATCAATAATTCTAGCCCTCAAAATTAAAGCCTTCTGCACCTCAAAGGAGTTTGTCAAGAAAGTAAAAAGGGAGCCCACACAGTGGGAGAAAATATTTGGCAATCATATATCTGATAAGAAACTTATAACGTGCATATATAAAGAACTTCTATATCTTGAAAATAAAAAGATAAACAACCCATTTAAAAAATGGGAAAAAGACTTAAACAGACACTTCTCCGAAGAAGAAATACAAATGGCAAAAAAGCACATGAAAAAATGTTCCAAATCTCTAGCTATCAGGGAAATGCAAATCAAAACTACAATGAGATACCATCTTACACCCATAAGATTGGCAGCTATGAAAAAAACAGAAGAATACAAGTGCTGGAGAGGATGTGAAGGAAGGGGAACACTCATCCACTGCTGGTGGGAATGCAGAAGGATCCAACCGTTCTGGAGGACAGTATGGCGGTTTCTCAAAAAACTAGCCATAGATTTGCCATATGACCCAGCAATACCACTGCTGGGTATATACCCAGCAGAACTGAAAACAAGGACACAAACAGATATATGTACACCAATGTTCATAGCAGCATTGTTCACTATTGCCAAAAGTTGGAATCAACCCAAATGCCCATCAACAGATGAGTGGATCAATAAAATGTGGTATATACACACAATGGAATACTACTCGGCTGTAAGAACAAACACTCTACAAACACATGTGATAACATGGATGAATCTTGAGAACCTTATGTTGAGTGAAGCAACCCAGACATTGAAGGACAAATACTACATGACCTCAATGATACGAAATAAACAAGCTGCCTTAGATAGCAAGAGACTGAACGATAGGCTTACAGGAAATCGGAGGGTGGAGGAAGGATATGAGCTGATGTCTGCAGGGGTGGAATTTAAGACGAGATGGTGGTAAGTATGAACACAAAGAAGAGATAAAAGGGGGGCAAGGGGTTGCCTTTGGTTGGGGCTTTGGGGGTTTGAGGGTGGCTGGGGAGGGACGGATGGGTAACATTGCCCAAAAGTGGGGGGAGGGAGGGGTAGCATACGAACACAGGAGAGGGTCAGGTGTTGGTGGAGAGTAAAATGCCGAGAAAATCATATCAAAATATAATAAAGAGGGTTACCTGTTTAGAATGCTCGGAGGGGAGGGTCTGATGCAGGACGGGCTCCTGGGGAATGTCTAAATGCTCATTCTGCCAGAGTGGGTGTCACCATGGGGTAGAAACCCAAGTAGTGAGAGTGGGGGTGGACCCACATCCTGGGGAGGACTAATGCCACCAAGTAGAGGGAACTGTATCCCTCGAGAGAAAGGGTGGCTCCCAGGGCATTGGGGCAGTTGAGCAAGTTAGGCCCTGAACACTATTCCATCTATCTCTGGAAGTGGCTCCTCAGGAAACGGAGGTTGGCTGTCACTGTGGTCACCAAGGTGGAAGGGAAAATGGACGTTAAATGTGTGGAACCAAGGTAAATGGGGGATAAGAGAGGAGTTTCTTGAGAGTACACAAGGATGGATATAAAACATGTAATATTACACCATAACATATAGGAGATGACAGACTGATAATGTAAACCATAATGTAAAACATAGGATAACTAAGAATGTAAAGAACTGTATATCCTAAAGTATGCACCATAATGTAAGCACAGATGTCACCTTGTTAGAAAGCTAATGTCTCAGACTCTGTACATCACGTTAAGTAAATATGATATGAATAGGGTGTAAGAGTATCGCTGTGGAAGGAAAAAGGTTTTGTGGTGGATGTATGGGAGTGCTGTATATTATATATATGCATTGCTGTGGTCTGACTCCTGTGAAGAGAAGCTGAATAATTAGGGGGGGGGGGGAAAAAAAAAGATAGGATGTAGAATTTTTTCAAGTCAACATTCTTTATCTAAGTTCTTTATCTAACTTTATCCAAGGTCTTTATCTAACCTTTAAATCCATCGCTATATGCCATTCCCTAGTAAGGGACCATGACATTATATTGGGCTTCAAATTTCGGGGAGTTCTGGATCACAGAGTGTTTCAACAATGGCAATGGAGGGATACTGGTATGGGATACCAATGACAGGTAATATATGGCTGACAGGGAGCTGTACAGAACATATGTCCAGGGTGCATGGTAATGTTTGGATATACTCATAGTGGCAACAATTAAAAACCACAGCAGGGGGGGTACTGGGTTCCTGGCCAATGGTGTTCTGTTGTGGTCCCTAGGGGAGCAGCGATAGTCTCCCAGGTACAGCGGCGGGGACCGGGAGGGAGTGAGGGTTCAACAGTGAGCCCCTGATGCTAATGACTATGCTTGTGAGCTGATAAGCCTAAAATAAGAACAAGGCCTAGAGCAACATTGTGCCTGGGAATTTCCTCCTGTCAGCCTTCATGTTACTCAAATGTGGCCAGTCTCGAAGCCAAACTCAGCATGTAAATGCAATGCCTTCCCCCCAGCGTGGGACATGACACCCGGGGATGAGCCTCCCTGGCACCGGGGGACCACTATCAACTACCAACTGATGATGCAACTGGAAAATGACCTTATACGGAAGGTTCAATGTGGATCAGCAGAATATCCCTGTCTACATAAAATAACATGACTTTAAAATGCTGTTTGACCTAAAGTAAGGGGGAAATGGAAAGGAGAAATGAGTTTATATGGCTACGAGTTTCTAAAAAAGAGTCTGGAGGCTGGCAGAAGGATTGCCCTCATGCACAACTGAGCAGAGTCAGAGAGACAGATAAAGCAGATACAACCCCCAGCTATTGGTTCCTTTGAAGGCTAAAGAGACCCATGAGAGTTATGGTCATGGCCGATGGGGTTAACTACCAGGGCAGATGGCCCCTCTTTGGAAATGGTGTTTATGTGTGATGAATCTGGACTTAGATGAGATCTCCCTTCATAAGACTTTCATGCTAATGTGCTGGAGGTGCAGTTAATGTTGGGGTTTAAGATATATTTAGGGGATTTGAATATCTGGACTGACAATGTGATAGCCAGGTCCTGAGCCTCAACAGACGCCAGCACCTACAATCTGATTTATTGGACTTACCACACTCAGCTAAGATGGAGTTGAAGAAGGACAATCACCACACCATTGAGCCTAGAGTGATTACAACTGAAAATGGGAGGATTGCATCCAGCATCCATGGGGAATCTGAGCCTCCTCTTGACATAGAGGTGCAATGGACACAACCAATCCAATGTCCACATAGAAGAGGTGGCATTGGATTGGGAAAAGTGGACATGGTGGACGATGGGTATGGGGAAAGGCAGGAAGAGATGAGAGGTGGAGGCATCTTTGGGACATGGAGCTGCCCTGGATGGTGCCTCAGAGGTAATCACCGGACATTGTAAATCCTCACAGGGCCCACTGGATGGAATGGAGGAGAGTATAGGCCATGATGTGGACCATTGTCTATGAGGTGCAGAGGTGCCCAAAGATGTACTTACCAAATCCAATGGATGTGTCATGATGATGGGAACGAGTGTTGTTGGGGGGGGAGAGGGGGGGTGGGGGGGTGGGGTTGAATGGGACCTCACATATATATATATATTTTTAATGTAATATTATTACAAAGTCAATTAAAAAAATAAAAATAAAAAAATAATTCTAGCCCTTTTAGTTGCTGTATGTGTCTACCATAGTTTGTTTATCCAGTGACCTTTTGAATAACATATTAGTTGTTTTCACAGTAGCTTGTGAGACCATAAGCTTTTGATTCATCTGGAAGTATTTTGTTGAGTTGTATGTTAAGTATATGCTTGATATTGTAAGAAACTGCCCAACTTTCTTCCAAAGTGCCATGTTTATTTGTTTTTTTTTTTTTTTTTTTTATTTTAAAGATACGTAGATTACACAAATGTTACATGAAAAAATATGAGGTTCTCATATACCCTTCTCCCCACCCCACCTCACTCCTTCCACATCAACAAGCTCTTTGATCGTGTGGCACATTCATTGCGTTTAATGAATACATTTTGGAGCACTGCTACACAGCCCGGATTATAGTTTACTTTGTAATTTACACTCTTTCCCAGTCCATTCAGTCGATTATGGTAGGATATATATAATGTGCTGTATCTGCCCTTGCAATATCATTCAGGAAGTCTTGACAGTGACCCCGTATCACAACTCTATTTCCCTCTCCCACCCTCAGCAACTCCCGTGGCCACTGTCTCCACATCAATGATAGATTTTCTTTCATTGCTGGAGTTACAGTAATTCTATAGCAGAATACCTGTAAGTCCACTCTAATTCATATTTTATTCCTCCATCCTGAGGACCCCAGGATGGCTATGTCTACTCTACCTCTAAATTGAGAAGGGGCTTAGATCCCACATGGCTGATGGATGGGATTCTCCTCCTTGCAGTCGTAGACTCTCTCAGTTCCCTGGTGTGGTGGTTGGCCATCCTCACCTCCCTGGTTTGTTTGTTTTTAATTTCTACTTCCAGTGAAGTTCAATGTTGATAAAACACAGTCAAGCCACCATGAATAAAGGGTCAACTGTGGATAGAAAACAATATGAAACTAAAATTAATGAATTAGGCTATCAATATTTGAAATTCCTCTGGAGAACAGATGAAAGACAAGATATAGATATTATAAGAGAAAAATCATCAATGGGGAGCTCCTGTTAATCCAGGAGAATATTCCTGGATAATAGTGTTTCCCAAAGGCAAAGAGAGACACTAACAATACTAACAATTCTAAAGTCCCTTAGCTGAATTAGAAAACAGAAAATGAGGAGAAGTTAAAATTGATTCAAGAACTATTTTGAAAAATAATTTTTAAAATTTTGAATACAAAGAAAATTTAAAAGTCACAGTTCTCATTTTAGCTTAACATAAAGAAGAAAGCACAAATACACAAAATTAGGAAGTGAGAGAGGTCTCAAATAAAGAGAAAATTCAGTGAAATATTGAATTGTTTGTACAACCCTAAAATATTTAAAATATGGGTGAAATAGGTAATTTTCTAGTTTAAAATGCAGAGTACCAGCATTTGCTCAAAATGAGGCTGAAAATCCAATATAGTTATTACCATGAAATACATTTAAAAATTTAGTGAAGAATTGCCTTTCAGAACAGCATCAGCTCAAAAGAATTCATGAGTACATTTTTTCTTCCTGCTTCAAACACCAGATAATTCATATGCTATTTAAACTGTGCCAGACACAGTATGAAAAGAAAATGTTCATGGTGGTTTTTTTAGAGATAACATAGCTATGTTTAAAAATTTGGCAAGTCAGAGAAAAAGAAGCTTTTCCTCAAATCTCACTTGTGAGTACAAATGTAAACAGTCTAAATTAAACATTAACAAATTGATTCCAGAGGCATATTCATTGAACTATACATCAAGATCAGGCAAAAATACTCCAGGATTATGAGGATATTAGGGATTGTGGTAATGTGAGTGATTTGATTAGGGAAAATACATTCCATTTCTACAGATGCTAAAAGGCATTTGATGAAGTGCAAAATCCATTTGCGATAAAACAAAGCCAATGTCTTATTAAACTTGATATGATGGAGAATACAAGAAACTGTATGTCACAATCATATTTGCAGGTGAAACACTGGATGTAATTCCATTAAATCAGGAGATGACACCCGACTGCTATCATCTCTATTTTATTACTTTTGAAGTGATAGTAAATACAATAAGGCAAGAAAGGAAATGAAATTCTGAGTTAAAAATGTATATGATCTGATACAATTGTGCATTCTGGCATGAGTGTACTTAAGCATTCCCCTTTTAAAAAGGAGGATACCTTAGTGTCTCAGAAAAACCTTTTGAGCATTAACTCCTATCATGTATCATGTCCTCAAAGGTTCAGTAATTTGAGAGAAATTGGTAAATATGTATGAAAGAGAAAACACTAAGGAAACAATAGAAAAGTCCACTGATATACAGGAAGTCCCAAAGCAGTGTGCATTGCCTGTCACTCAATGATCTGTAAAGTAGAAACAACGTTATTTGCTACTTCATTTCAGTCATCATTCAAGTGCGACCCTATTACCAGACAGGACTTTCCTGATTTTCTCATCTAAACCAGCATCCTCCCTCCACCCAGCACTTTCTGACCCCTTACCTTGTTTTATTTGCCACATAACAAATATCATTACTTGACCTAAAAAATAAACAGTTATTTATTTGTAGTATTGCCCAGCAAACCCTGCTCCACCAAATACACTAGAAGTTAAACTCTGAGAATAGTAAGTGAAATTTGCACAGCTGAGAAAAGATGGCTGCAGGTTAAGGAAATGTCCCCGAGATGGGACACTTGCAGTGCTCAAAAAACAATCTACAGGGCAGGTGTGCCTTGGATAGAGCAAGCCAGGGAAAGGTTTGTGGGGTGTGAGGTTACAGACGTAGCCAGCTGCAAGTTTGTGGAGGCCCTTGTAACCAATGATGAGAAATTTGAAGGGATTTCGAATTTAATATAAATAAGATGGGAAGCCTTTGTCAAGGAGAGGAGTGATATCATCATCATCATCAATCAACTCTCTGCCTTCTACACAGAAAACAGATTATAAGGGAAGGGAGCATTTAGAAGATCATCGAAATAGTGAGAAGTGACAAATTTAGGATATTTTCAAAACGGAATTGACATTATTTGCTAATTGATTGGATACAAAGTATATGAAAAGAAAACTGTCAAGGATGACGCTAAGATTTGGGATCTGGGCAACTGAAAGAAACATTGGCATTTCTTGAGATCCTAAAGACAAGGAAAAGAACAAGGTGTGTGGGTTATTTCACATTTGTTTTTGTTGAGGCTATGTAGGCAGCAATCAAGGGTGAAGTTTTAGGCACATTAAACTTGAGGTATCTGTTATGCATCCAAATGGAGATAGATGTTAAAATGAGTCTCAAGTTCACGGAAGAGGTTGAGAGTGAGATGTAATTTTGGGGGGCGTTATCAGCCTATAGCTATAAAATGAAGGGACTGGATGAAATCACCCAGGAATGTGTGTAAATAGAGAAGAGGCCCAAGGACTAGCCTTGGCGCATGCCTCATTTAGATAGGGCATAGCAGAAGGAATAATCCAAGGAGACTGAAAAAGTCAAGTGAAGGAAGCATTTCAAAGGAGAGAGAGATTAGCTGCCTGAATACAGACAATACATTTAGCAAAACAAAAACAGAAAAATGACCGTTGGATTGGGTGATGTAAAGACATTGGTGACCTAAGGAGAAATTTCAGTGGAGTGGCCTGATTGGAGCTGATTTGAGAAAGAAAGGGTTTCCCATCCCTTATTCTGGTTGTGCTTTGCATAAATATTTAATGATCACTGGAGTGCTGTCGATATATACTTTTTATTTTTGGTTGTTTCCTATTTATTATGCCTTTTTGCTCTCTGATATAGGTTTGAGCACATGCTTTCTAAAGTTTATAAAACTGATATTCTCCTTTGCAGTCTGTATTATTTTTTTTCAATGATCAATTTTATTGAAACATTCATAAACCATACAATCCATTCAAAGTATACAGTCAACGGCATTTGGTATAATCACAGAGTTGTGCATTCATCAGTTCATTCAATATTAGAGCGTTTTCATTACTCCACAAAAAAGAAAAGAAAAGATGAAATAAAAATTTAAAAAACTTAACTGGAAAAAAAAATAACTTTACCCCTTAGTAATCACGTCTCAATCTTCTTATCCTTCTCCTGCTATAAGTAACTGTTAGTCTATTTCTGTCTCTATCATTTACTTGTATTTACATTTCGTATAGATGGAGTCAAACAATATGTAGTACTTGTTTAGTTTCTTTCACTTATCATACCTCCTTTTTTACCATTGATGGAAGATTATTGACATATTACTTTACACTCCATAGTTTGCTTTGGTTGTATTTTTGCCCAAATATCACCCAGATGTTAACATCTTGTAACATTAACTGACATTTGCTCTGTTTTAGAGGAAATATTCTTATATATGCGCTATTAACCATATTCATTTTTCACAAGAGCGTTCACTATACTATACATTCCCCTGTTTCATTTTTTAGTTTTCCTTCCAGTGATAGACATGACCTTAGACTTTCCCTTTAACCACTGTTATATCCATGTATTAGCACTGCTAATTACAAACACTATGATCCACTTTCACCACTTCTATTCATTCACAAAAATCTACAACTTTTAATCAATTCTGCACAGATTAAACCTCAGATTAAACCATTTATTTTTAGCTCATTTATTTTGCTGTTTCTATATTATCCAATTTTCTTACCCAAGGAATAAACTCTGCCTACTCAGAATAATGATACTCTTTGTGTCATTACCACTATTTTCAGCTTTCTTTGAGATTACTTTGTGCAGGGCAAGTACAATATATAACACAAACAGAAACAACCTAGCCACTACTTACTCTCAATTCCAAGTTCCAAATCTCTCGCTTTTGGCATTAAATTCATGGATAAGTTAGAGAACTCTATATATGGAAATCCATTAAGTCCATCACAGTTCTGGTTATTTCCAGTGTTTTATCTTCATCCACTTCAGTAAGTGGATCTTTTTCCACATCTCCAGACAAATCTGGGACCCAAATACCTGAGGCTATGGAAGTAAGATCTATGTTTCCACAGTGGTATGAAAAATATTCATTTACTGACTGGTGCTGAACAACCATTATTAATCCAAAAATCACTAGACATTTCGGCATATAAATTTTATTTTTTATCTTGAAAGAGACTCTTAGATATATCATGTTTTTCTATGATTTAAATGCAGAAGAAATAATAATTACACATTTATGTTTGTATCTTCTGCATCATGAAGAATATCAGAGGAAAATTTATTGAGGTTACAATTTATGATGATGATGATGCTCTTAAGTACTGCAACTGATTTTTTAATTATGAAAAAAGGAAGCACGGACTTCAGGGTCAATATACAGAATACAACACAGGTTCCAGGTTAAAAATATACAGGATAATGGAGTATTTAGGCAACAATGCATGTGTCATCCTTCATTTCCTTAACATCACTTTAGTTTCCAATTTAATAAGTTAAAGTCAATAGGAGCAATGATCCAGCTTCAGAAAATAAATTAAAGTAATCAATTAAATACGGCAGCCCCAATTAATGTCCTTCTCATTAAGTTTAAATTTTAGGTATATTGTATTTTTTTTCCTCTCTACTTAGTCCTAATAGAACACAAGTAAGCGGCCAGAGATTTTAAAGCTAAGCAAAAGAGCGGGAATGATTGGGGGGTGAGTTTAGGTGAAAGGCAATGGTAGGTCACACTTCGATGCTTCTCATCTCATGAATTGGGCATCCAGTCTATATTCTGGGTTGTTGCTGAAGCCTATGTCCTGAGTGATTTTCAGAATAAGTTTTTTTTTTAAGCAACAAGAGCTTTGGTTCCCACTAAATAAAAGAGATAAAGCAGTATGTCACCATTATGAATTCGTAAGTTCGAATTTATACCCCCAAACATGAACCAACCCAATGAAAAGAATGAGGCTATTTTGATAACTATAAACATTTAAGATTAAGAGTTGCCATCGAATATCAGCTTTAGCAACCAATTCACCTTCCCATTTTCTGCAAAAAAATCCCAAATTAGATGGATAAGTCACTGTAAATGATAATAGATTTTTAAGGGCTTTGTTTCTTAGATGTCTTGTGTCAGCAATCTCAGGACAATCCTCAGTTCAACAGGTCCAGAAGGTTGAATGAGATGAGGAGCAGTGGAAAGTTTAATCACTAACAATTTCTAAGGTTTTCTCACATCCCTTATTGAAAAACAAAAGGAAAAAAGAGGAAAGTTACATAACCAGCACCCAAAATGTACACAAAAATAATCAAGGGGCCAATAGTGTTGTTGTATGGCTTGTTGTCACCCAACTGACTATAGCAAAATGACAGATGAGTGCAGTGCACACTGGGCAGACTTGTGCTACCTTTGACAATCTTTCATGAATGGACATGCATGGGTTCAGCCCTTTCTTAAAATGTTCACAGAGAAGCACAGAGATGATAGGAGCTGCCCCATGCAGAGTCCAAGGAGACCCAGAAGAACGAACCATGGTTTGGTCTCCATTTTGTTGAATTTAGCATGAAACATTTTTGAGTCAGTAGGTGGGTGTTTTCTTTCAATAGGTTTGAAGAGTTAAAACTTTTTAAATGCGAACCCTAATACCCAACACTTGCCATACAGGTTCCACAGGATATGGTTGGAAGAGCCTCTGGCGGGAGGTTTTAGTGAGGTTAATGTCCAAAGACCAGAATCACATCAAACTCTAGCAGCTGAGGGATGGTGACACTGCCTGGCCTCTGAGCGATAGCCACGTTCTTTACCTTTCTCCATTCTTTGCACTTCCTGAGCTGTGCTATTGTGAATGGGAGCAAATCTAAGGTGTGCCAGGAAAAGAAATGCCCTGGACCTGCCAATTCTGAAGTTTCCGAACTCAAAGAAGTTAAAAAATAAAATAAAATTTAAAAAGTCTTCAGCAAGACTTATGAAGAAGAGGTCATAAAGAAGTAAGGTGGCTTTTAAAAAGGTGTGACTTTTTGGCATTAAATGTATTTGATTGAGTTGTCTTGTTAAGAGACTAAAAGCATTGGTACAACCAGAATAAAAATCTAAATTTTGACACCTAATCTAATGCTAACACTGTAGCAGAGAAGTCAGGTGTATGCAGTATCAAAGGCCAAGATGCAAGAATTCTGAGAAGGAAGTTTTATTTTGACCGGCCGGACTCAGCGGACTCTTGTCCTAATAAAAACCGAGCCCTGAATAGAATTTTTGGGTTCCTTTTATACAGCGAATATGGGAGTGGGGAGTCAAATGGTGCTTGTATGCAAAAGGACTTTTTGTTAGTTTCTTCAAGTGTTTTATCTGAGTATTAGATAGGTTATTTCCTCCAGGTGAGCGTGAATTAACACATATCCCCTACATTCCAGGTAAGCTTTTAGCATGAACCCCCCACATTTCAGGTAAGCTTGACACATTTGTCTTGTATCCTCCCTGAATATCCAAAGCCTATAGAGTTTATACTTCTCAATTGGCTTTCTAGGCATATTTGGTTATAAAATAAGTTTGAATTTATGCACAGGCTCTGTTACTTCCCCCTTTTGATGCCTGCTTAAAGTTATTAAGCTTTGGCATCACTATTGTCAGAGCCTTTCTGGACTGACTGGTATGTACATAGAGCCATGAGATGGGCAGCAGTCTGCGTTTTTACTATACCATTTATTAGGGTGCATATTCTGTTTCCAATGAAAGGAAGGAGGCAAGGAAGTATGGAGCATCCTCCTATAAGAAATGCAATTTTTCCCAGTAGAGGATTGAAATTGTTTACTATTGACTGGCAGCTTCCAAAAGGATTGCTTAAATTCCAACTATTCCAGGTCTGCACTGGGACATGAGCAATTTTACCATTTTGCTTGTATTTTCATCAATAACCCTTCCAGTGCTGTCTAGTTCAAGGCAGCAATTAGAGATTGAATTTTCCGCAAACTCCCCCTTCAGCTGCCAGGAGATAGTCTAGGGCGAGACGGTTTTGTTAGATAGCGTTTCTGAATTTAGTTTGCTATTGGGCTAGTAAGTTTAGAGCATGGGCAGTTTCATTAGTTATTATTTCTACCATGGCTTGTAAGTGGGTAATTTGGTTTAGCATATAGATAGGGGTTCGATAACTCCACATGCCATTCTCTGCCTAAATTGCTGGCCCATAGTACTGGATTATACGCTCAGGGGGACATTCTTCACCTTCCTAGGTAACAACAGCCTTTTTTTCTCTTATGTTTTGATACACTGCCTCGCTTAGCTCTTTCTTTTCTGCTAAGGGAATGAGGAAGGAAGGTTTTATTGTACCGAGCATACAAGTATCACACCAGTTTCAGGGAAGTTCTCGTAATGTAACTTTCCCACAAATTCAGTACAGACAATTTGGGGCAGTAAAGGGGTCTTTTGCAGTGGAATTCCACACTGTGATTAATTTGGGCAAAGTGCAATTTATGAGAACGAGGTCAGATTCATTCCATGTTCCCCAAGGCTCTGTTGTATTGATGGTATAATTTTGGAATTTTATCCCTGTACATGTTGGGTTTCCAACAGATATAGAAGAGTTGAGGCAGGCCCTTGAAGCACAATATTTTCCTATGACAAAAGTTTGCAAGGGCCACATACTGTCTTGGGGGACAGCTAGGAAGCCAGTTTCATTATATGGTTGGCTGTAATTGTATTCTCTAGTTTCCCGGGATCATTGGTCTCCCATATTAGTACTTCCACATACATAGCACGAGGAGACATTTAAGGCTGCCCTGCTACTTCAGCTAAGTTTATGAAGAGATTTTTTGCTGCTTGTGTAATGGAAAAGGGCTTTTCCATTTCCTCTTCATAGAAGGAGTGGAACACAGAGAGGGCTTTACTTTTGAGTTGGTGTTCCCAATACCCAACCCAGATGTAGGCTCCTGGGTCTATTCCACTACTGTCAATACAGAGGCCCATTTGGACTCCCTGAGTCTGCCAGGATTCAGATTTAAGGATGGTGAGGTTTAAGGGGTTACATTGACCATGTGGACAGTTACCCAGGGACATACCCTTGGTGAGGATGGCTGTTTGTTTAGTGGTATCTGTGTTCCAGGTGGCCCAAGTGACATAGGACCAGTAGGGGCAGTAATATACACCTATGTATTTGCACCAGAAGCCCCCTCCCCTTGGGCTGCCCCTTTTATTCCTGGAGTCCACATATACTTACTGTTATGAGTATGTTCCTGCTCCCAGCTGAGCCCTCCACATTTGGTATTCCATGGTATCCCGGAGTCTATAACTTGACATGTGTCAAATAGGAGGGACACTCGTTGGTTCCAGCTAGTGACTAGGGTAGAGTTAAGTAGCTCCTCATTTTGATTAAGCACTCTTATTTCCCATTTACGGGAGACTGTTGGAGGGTTGGTGTTACAGCAGTTTATTTGGCCAGATATGTTACAGGTACCATAGGAGATTCCCTGAAACTGGCAGGTGGTTATATGGCCCTTGAAGATGTAATGGCTATGATATATTAATGTGGTATTGACGTGGGCCTCTGTTCTTGGATACATGGCTTACTCTCTGTGGTGTTGACCTGCGACCAGGGGAGGATCAGGGCTAGGAGTAGGGAAAATAACCAAAGGGGCATTGTAACTGAGATTAAACCGGATTCCTATTCTTCAGCTGTGTGTAGACCAATCAGCTTCTGCAGTGTGATTGGAACAGGGCTTGGTGTTCCATCCTCAGTCTTCGGCTGTGCATGGACCAATCAGCTTCCGGGGTATGACTGGAGTAGGCTTGGTGTTCTGTTCTTCCACCAGATGAGTTTGGTTGAGTTGTGGGTATCTGGAATACAGGTCCAGGTCTCTGGGGCAGCTCACTTGACCTGGCTATGGTGTATCCACGGGGTGATTTCAGCTACTTTAACTGCAGTGGGGGTGGATAAAATGACAAGATAGGGTCCTCACCATTGAGGGATTAGTGGAGCTGATTTCCAGTCTTGGCCCAGACTGCATCTTTCAACCTGTATGGGTGTATGGAGCTGCTTAAGCTAATGGGGGCCCTTTCTTGGACCCAGAGATGCAGGTTTTATAGGGTTTTCCTGCTCCCAAAGAGGATTTCTTAAGGGGTTAGGCTTAGCTTTTGGCTTGGGCTGGCCTGAACTTGGAGGAGAGCACTCAGAAGTACTTGCATCCATGTTAGCCCAGTTTCTTGGCAAATCTTGGCAATATAAGTTTTTATTGTACAGTTCATTTGCTCTGCTTTCCCTGAGCTTTGATGATGGTAAGCGGTGTGCAGTTTCCATCAGATGCACAGTTCTTTGGCAATCTTTTGCGTGATTTCAGAGACAAAGGCGGGTCCATTGTCAGAGCCAATTGAGAGGGGTAACCCATATTGAGGAATGATTTCCCTAAGGAGAACTTTGGCTACTTCTTTAGCTTTTTCTGTTTAAGTGGGAAAGGCTTCCACCCAGCCAGAAAAGGTGCAGATGAGGACTAGCAGATATTTTAGCTTCTGGATCATGGCATTTCAGTGAAATCAGTTACTAGATCTTCAAGAGGCATCCTGCCAATTCTTTGGACTACTGGAGCTCCCGTGGGCCCCTGGCGAGGGTTATTTTTTGTGCATGTCATGCACTGCTGGCATACGGCATGGGTGATAGCAGCTAGACTTGAGTTATAGAAGAATTTTTCTAACGCTTCTTTAAGATGGGTTTTTCCCAAGTGTGTGTTCTTGTGGTAGTCTTGAACAACAGTTGCAGCTAATATTTGTGGCACAACTATTCTGTGATTGAGCAATATCCACCACCCTTTTGCTCCTTGCATCCTGCTCTCGGAGAGTATCCACTCTCTTTCGGCTTGAGTATATTGTGGTTCCTGGTGATTCAGAGGCTGCGGGAAGAGAGCAGGCAGTGTATATTGGGGTTTCTGATAATTAAGAGGTTGAGGAATGAGAGTAGTGGCCAGATTTTCAGATAGGGTTCCTTCCTGTGCCACCCTTTTTGCTTCAGCATCTGCCCTCCGATTTCCTCGGGCAATGGGGCTGTGACTTCTCTGGTGTCCCTTGCTGTGAATCACAGCCACTTTGATAGGCTCCTAAACTGCTTCTAGTAGTTCCAGAATCTGTGTGCCATATTTAATGCTCTTTCCTCCTGAGTTAATGAGCCCTTTTTGTTTGTATAAAGCTCCATGCAAGTGCAGGGTAAGGAAGGCATATTTGGAGTCTGTATAGATGTTAACCTTGGCTCCAGCCGCAAGTTGTAGGGCTCAGGTGAGGGCAATGAGTTCAGCTTTCTGTGCTGATGTATTATCTGGGAGGCACTGGGCCTCTACTGTGGTCTCGGATGTTACTACAGCATATCCTGCTTGCCAACTGCTGCCCTGCTTAAAGCTACTCCCATCTGTGAAGAACTCCATGTCAGGATTGGCCAGTGGCTGGTCTTGGAGGTCTGGCAGGCTGGAATATACTTCTTCCAATGTTTCCAGGCAGTCATGGGCTGGAACCCCTGGTCTATGGGTAGCAAAGTGGCAGGATTTAGGGTTTTACAAGTTCCAGTTGGACAGATGGATTTTCACATAATAGGGTTTGATATTTAACCAGGTGGCTGTTAGTAAGCCAATGTGTTCCTTTGGCTTCTAAGATTGTGATTACTGTATGGGGAGCCCCGACAATTATAGGTTACCCAAGAGTTAATTTTATGGCTTCTAGTGTTAGCATTGCTGCAGCTACTACAGCTTGCAGGCATGAGGGCCATCCCTGGGCTATAGTGTCCATTGTTTGGTTAGATAAGCTACAGGTCTTTGCCAGGAACTGAGGTATTGAGTGAGTACTCCTACTGCCATGCTTTCACAGTTATGAACGTAGAGGTAGAATGGTTTACTGAGATCTGGAAGTCCAAGGCTCGGTGCTTCCATTAGAGCTTGTTTGAAAACTGTGAAAGCGTTTTTCTGTGGGCTTTCCCAGAGCAGGGGATCATGTTCTCCCCTCTTTGTGGCTTCATATAAAGGGTGCATGAGGGCCCCAAAATTGGGGATCCAATTGTGGCAGAATCCAGCCACTCTGAGAAGCTCTCATGGCTTCTGACAGGTGCTGGGCTCAGGGAGACTACAGATTGCTTTCTTTCTTTCAAGTCCCAATTCAAGGCTCCCCTGCGCTATTTTATAACTTAGATATTTGACCTGAGGTAGGCAGATGTGGGCTTTTTTCTTAGACACCTGATAACCTTTTTGCTGTAGATGCTTTAAAAGGGCATGGGTTCCTTCAGCACAGTCTTGGTAGGTGGGACTTCCAAGAATGAGGTCATCTACATATTGGAAGAGGAAAGTTATGACTTTCCGGTTTAAAGGATTTGAGATCACTGGCCAGGGCTTGTCCAAAAACAGTGGGTGCATTTTTAAATCGCTGAGGCAATCGCATCCATGTCAGCTGCTGTTTTTCGCCTGAGTTCAGATTGTCCCATGTAAAGGCAAAAATAGGTTGGCTCTGGGATGCTACCCGAATGTAGAAGAAGGCATCCTTAAGATCTAGGCATGAAAAGTAGATTGCCGATGAGGGTAGTAAGCTAAGAAGAGTATATGAATTAGAAACTGCAGAATGGAGAGCTATTACTGATGAATTAACTACTCCTAAGTCCTGGACTGGGCAGTAATCCCCATCAGCTTTTTTAATGGGAAGAGTGGGGTACTCCATGGAGACTGGCATGGTCTTAATATGCCTTCATTCAGTAATCTCTGAATATGTAGCCGGAATTTTTCTTGTGCTTTGCATGGAACTGGATACTGCCTTATGCTTACTGGACTGGCTGTGAGCTTTATTTCAATAATAATTGAAGGAATGTCATGTGCCATCCCCATTGGGTTACCCTCTGCCCATACTTCAGGCACATCTTCAAAGGGGAGCTGCATGGTCGTGGATTGCCCATTTTTGCTTAGGCAAGACAGTGTCCATTCCTCCTGCAGAGGGAGGGCTAGGGCTATTTTTTGAGGGTTTTGTGGTCCCAGTGTCAGTGTGGATTGCCCCATGGCATTAAAGGTAATTTGGGCCTACAGTTTAGACAACAGGTCTCGACCCAGGAGGGGCACTCTGGGAGATAAAGGAATTCATGAGTAACGTCCTTACCCCCAGTGTTATAGGTCCTGGCTTGGAGGAAAGGCTGCTGGGTACTTTTGCCAGTTGCCCCTACGATAGTGGCTTGTCTTTTTGATAGAGGCCCAACTGGCTTGGTCATTACAGAATGTTGAGCCCCAGTGTCAACCATCATATGTACGGAGCAGCCCCCAATTTGGACTCCAACCACAGGCTCTGCAGGTCTGAGAGAATAGGAGCCCAGTCTGTCCTAATAATCTCTATCAGAGTCCTCTATTTCTGCCAGCCCAATGATCTGATTTGCAGGGGATTTTTTTGGAATTTTTATGAACCTAGGGTTTGGTTTGTGATGCTCCACTAGCTTTCCTGTCTAATGTTTTGGCTGCAGTGACAGGGTCAAGTGGCTGGCTGGGACACTCTCGCTTTCAATGCCCATCCTCCTTGCAGTACACATGCTGATTTCACCCTAGGGGTGGGCCCTTCCCCCTTCTTGGGGCAGGAGTTTCCCAGTTTATTCTCCTTGACACAGGATTGGATTTTTCAACTATTGCCGCTGCCAGAAGATCTGCCTTCTTTTTCATCTTCCGGTTTTCTTCCCTCCTTGTTTCTACGTTGCAGTTGACATAAACCTTAGTGGCTATTTCCATGAGTTGAGAGATATTCATACCAGTGAAGCCATCCAACTTCTGTAGCTTTCTTCAAATGTCAGCCTGTGACTGGGCAACGAATGCTGCATTGACCATGGTTTGGCTTTCGGGAGCGTCTGGGTTAAAGGGCATGTATACACAAAATGCTTCTCACAGTCTCAAAGAATTGAGCTCGACTCTCATTTAGAACCTGTAGGATATGGGTGGTTTTTGCCATGTTTACTACTTTCTGGCTCCCCACCCTGAACCCTTCACCTAAGGCCCTATGAAAGGTTTCCAGTCGGTTGAGCCCAGTGGCATTATTGGGGTCTCACTGGAGATCCTCGTCTGGGAATTGTGAGCAGGCATATTGGTCACTATCCAGAGTTCCCTCAGGTGGGTGCTCTCTAAGCCAGGTTAGAGCCCACTGCGTGACATGCATTCTTTCTTCAAAGTTTAGTAACATCATAATGAGTTGTTTACAATCAGCCCAAGTGGGTTTGTGGGTCTGTATGATGGACTGGAAAAGGTTGGTCATGGATTGAGGCTTCTCTGAGAATGGTGGGGTGTGGCTTTTCCAGTTAAAGAGGTCCTTTGTAGTAAAGAGCTGGTAGATAAATGTCTGGTTTCCCCCCTGAATCTGACCTTCTGCATCGTAATAAATTGGGGCCCTGGCTTCAAGGAGAGGTAACTAGAAGGCCTCCTTTCTCTCTGCTCCCTCTGCCCCCAGGGTTCCCTGTGGTCTGAGTTGCCATTTTTCAGTGACTCCTTCCTGTCTGATGATCGGCGCTGTGTTGCCAGGGGCAACTGGCTTTGGAGGCAGCCGGTCTGCATTTTTTTGGTGTGGAAGGTGCCAAAGACAGTTGCAGGACAGTGTAGGTGCCCTGTCTGGTGCAGATGGTGATAAAGGCAACTGCAGGGATGGTGTGGGCATTGCACTTCCCAGTACCGATGACGATGGTGCGCTGCTTAGGGAAACTTGCTCATTCTCATTCCTCAGCACTGCTGCATTAGAAGCAATTGCATAAGGCGGTGGGAGGTCATTTTCATTTGGCCCTTCTAAAATGGATGGGTCAGCCCTGGATTTGGGGTGCACTTTCTCTGGGTCTTGCACAGTGCTTGTTTGGTCTGGTCCCTGGGACAGCACTCCTCAGCTTTAGTATTAAGCAAATCCTGGGCTTCCTTAGTTGTGCACTTCCCTTTGTATTAAGCAAATCCTGGCTTCCTTAGTTGTGTATTTCCCTAACCAGGGTGGACTTTGACTCACAGCATTTTGCCAGGCATCGATATAGGGGAACTGGCCTGTACCCTGGTTTTCCAGTTACTATGTCGTAGACTTTATGGATGATCTGGGGATCTAAAGTGCCCTCATGGAGCAAAGTCGGCCATTCCAATTCACAAAGCATTCTAAGCTTTCCTGGCTGGAACTTTATGCCTTGTACTTCTTCACAGAATGCACAGGGGAAGTTTTTCAGCATACATCCTAACAGGGTCCTACTTTGTGTGTTTCCCATATTTCCACCCTGTGCCAATACTGCACAACACTCACTCAAGCCTTATGCTTCATCTGTTTCCGGCTGCATCCCTCGCGGGAGCTTATGGCACCTCTTAGCCTTTGTGGGTCGGTATAAACCCCTGACTTGGAAGAGGATCCCTTTGCAGGGAGGCCCCCCAGACTGCCCTTGACCATATGAGGTTGTCACAGAACTGCGGATCAGGACTCTGCACTTGCCCTGCAGAAGTGATTTTCTGCATCTCACTCAGTCTCCACAATCACACGCACACAACCCCCTTTTTCCTTTCTCGGGCCTGGAGAGGAGGAGGCTTCCTCCCATATTCTCAGGAGGACTGAGGCCTCTTCCTTTTAGAGAGTTCATCAGGCCTGCCCCATGGCTCTCTGGAGGACTCCATGCTCATGCTGGGCATTGCACTTGGGAGCTCTTGCCCAGACTGGCACCTCATGCCCAAGGTCACCGTGCTCGGGCAAGGGACATCTGCACACCACCCATCAGAGAAGAACGGAAGGAGAAGGCCCTGCCGCTCACATCCTGGGAGGAGGCTGCTGTGTGCACATCCTGGGAGGGGCTACTTCTAAGTCCAGTGACGAGCCCAGGGCCCAGGAGAGTCTCAAAACAGAACCTTAATGACATTACTGTTTCAGACCATTTGTGTCCAGAGTTGTTCCTTGTCTCAACTCAATTAATTAGAATTAATCTTTTTCCTATGCTATGCCCCTGAGGGTCTTACTCGTCTAGAGTGCGGGGCTCCTTGCTTTGTTCTCAAGTTCTCTTAGCCCTTCTGGTGCCCCTAGTTCCTCCAGGTGGGCTCTGGTGAAGTCCACAACCTCCTTCTGGACTAAAAGGGGAGTCCAGGGGCACCCAGGCTGGGATTTTTCTGGGCTTCCCCAGCCTCCTTGGAGACATTGCTGCCTCTGACCTTCTCAGTGTAATGCTAGATGAGTCCCCAGAAATGTAGTAGCACAGAAGTCAGGAGTAAATGGTATCGAAGGCCAGGACATGAGAATTCTGAGAAGGAAGTTTTCTTTCAACCAGGCAGACTCTGCAGACTGTCGTCCTGATAAAAGCTGAGCCCTGAATAGAATTTTTGGGTCCCTTTTATACAGAGGATGTAAGAGTGGGGAGTCAAACGGTGCTTGTATGCAAGAGGACTTTTTGTTAGTTTCTTCAAGTGTCTTATCTGAATATTAGATAGGTTATTTTCTCCAGGTAAGCTTGAATTAACACATATCCCCTACATTCCAGGTAAGCTTTTAGCATGAACCCCACACATTTCAGGTAAGCTTGACACATTTGTCTTGCATCCTCCCTGAATATCCAAAGCCTATAAAGTTTATACTTCTCAATTGACTTTCTAGGCATATTTGGATATAAAATAAGTTTGAATTTATGCACAAGCTATATTAACATCATCATTTTAGGTAGGCAAACTCCTGGAGCTTGGGTGTGGAACTTGGTATTGGGTTAATTTAAATACCCTACCTAACTCAGTTCAGGTTTTCCCTGAAGACAAGCCCAAGATGGAGATAAGGTAAGTTTATTCGAGAGGTGATCCTAGGAAGCAGGGATAGTGGAGAGGGAAGTGTCATGGGGAAGGAGAAAAAGCCAATTTAAGGGGAGGCAAGGGGAGGCCAATTTCACCAAGATCTTCTGAGACACATGCAAAATACTTTGAGATTGACCCACAGGAGGACAGTGGCTGGAGCTGTTATCCACCAGGTCCCATTTCCCAGGGATGGAGGGTCACTTCCAGGGATGATGTTAGCTTCTCCACATTCTGGCTGGGAAAAGGGGAAAGGAACTCAGAGCACTTGAGATAGGTTGCTGTGAGTCAGAGTTTGCAAGGAACAGTCCACTGCAGCTTGGCTGAGAGCAGAGGGAGGCCTGGGAGATGTGCCAGGGGGCTCCACACGAGCCCATTATACCATTCAGTTCTACACACACTCCAGATTTGTTCTGAGAGCCCCTTGAGCATGTCGGCCAGTCTCCACCATTGTAAGTCCATCATCAGGCACCAAAACTTTCATTCATTCATTCATTCGTTCATTCATTCAATAGTTATTTTTGACTCTCATAGTGGGCCTGGCACTAGGGATACGGCAAAGAACAAAACAGGCAAATCTCTTATTGGAGGAAGGCAGGCCAAGAAACAAACAAGTGAAATATATAGTTTGTCATATGGTGATAATGACCAGGGAGAAAAATAAAGCAGAGGGTGAAGGGGTGCTAATAGGGGTCTCCAGAAAAGAGGAAAGATGAACAGAGAACCTGATGTTTCATTAAGCTTGAATCTATTTAACTTGGTAAATTACCCCCATCTGGCTGCATCTCAGAGAACTAATAAACACGTTATAGAAAAACATAAGTCTTGGTGTGTTGTCTCATTTAAAGATATTGGGTGATATTCAGACTGATTCTGCCCACAGGAATTCACACACTCCTCGGTGTGAAACGAAGGGGCAGATTCATTAAGGAGAGCCAGGAGGTCTGACACATGCTCACGTCTTCAGCTTTTTTCCTGCATATTTTCAACAGAAAGATTTCAACTTCCTGGACAGCATGCTAGTATCAAAGGCCACCCTGCAAAAAATACAGTTCTTACATATTAATCCTTCATCAGTATACAATGAGCTTTCACTCTAAATTAAGGTTGGGCTCCATCTCTGCCCTCATGAAAGTCATGATTTAGGTGTAGAAATATGATCAACAGAAATAATGGTCAATGACATAAAGCAGAATGTAGTTGTGCTTTTTTTATATGTCACCAATTAGAAGTATGTGTCAAAAATTTTCAAGAAAAGCAGATTTTAAACTGAAGGTTTCTCTAAAGAGGTAGGTTAAAAGAAAGATCTTAAAGAATAGGTAAATTTTGCACACGGGATTCATGGCTGGGTGTTCTTTTAGTGGGGCAGGGAATTGAAAGAGACATGAATGAAGACAAGGTGGAGGACCACTTGAGTGCAATGACTTCTACTGGGGAAAGTCGCATGGGCTGGGTAGGGTTGGGGTTGAGCACCTCTGCTCAGCACCACGTTGGCACATGAGGAAACACACTTAACCCAGCAAGGAGGGGCCAATGGAGGCTGTGAGTGGAGAGGAGAAAAGTGAAGGCACATGTGGGTACAGGATGAAGCCAGAGTCTGATTCAGTCGCCCAGGTATGAAGATGCAGTAAGGATGGTGCTCAAAGACTGGCAGTGGGAATAGGGAAAACAGAAGGTAGTCATTTGGTATGGAAAAGGAAGCAACTGAATTTGGCAACTGACTGTCTGTGGAGATTGAAGGGAAAAGATACATTGACCGTCTAAGAGGATTTTAAGCCTGGAAGAACATTGTTGCTGTTGACAGAAAAATGCAAAACATGAAGAAAGTGCTTTCATTTTGAAGATGAGTTTGTTTCAGGAAAAAGTCACTTTTAGAATCATTCAGAAGAAAATGAATACGCATTCCTTTGTAGGGATGCCTTCTAGAAAGCTAGCAGTAATATCAGGCACTAAGGTGAATACCTGAAATAAATTATTACATATCTACAGGATCGCCAAGGGAAGTTAACAGTTGTTACCTCTGTTTTATAGACAAGGAGACTTGAGATTTGGGAAGATAACCTAGTCAATATCATCCAGCTAGATAAATAAGGGGGTGTGGTAGGAGTCACCATCTAACTCAAAAGCCTGAATTCTCTAAGGACTGATACTGTGGCAAAGGGTAAAAAATTATCTGCTTTCATTTTATGGTTATAAAAGTAATTTGGTCTAGCTAGTAATTATTAACACTGTTTAACAATGGATGATTTTTTCTGCATTCAATAGTAACAGTAACACATGTCACTTGTGAAAATATTCAAGTATCATACCTTTGCCCCTTTTCTAGAAAAACACTGTGAAGAGTATTTGTATATATTATTATATTTTTAATATTCTTCTAATTACAGTTTTTAGTAAGTCTTATTACCTTACTGGTATACCTTGTGTTTTCTTTTGTGTTTTTTGTTTGTTTTTGTATAAAAGATCATCCATTTAGATCTGTGAGATCAGGAGGCTTTTATCACATTCATGGCAAAATTTTAGATAATTATGAAATGACTTCAGTTCTTTTGGAGGAGAGGAATCTTCCTCCCATTTCTTAATCCCTGGATAACCGAACACTTGATTTAGCCTATTTCTCCCAAAATCAATATGTCCTGCCTGGGAGTCAATGATGCAGCCTCATAAATTCAGATCTTGCCCACTCTGCATGGGTGTACCTTTCTTTATCCATTTCTAAGACAATATGAATGCATATGAATCCTCATGGTCCCCTTTTTAATTAATATCCAGCCTCTCTCCCCAGAATCAGAGAAACAGATTCCAATTCAAAATACCAGATATTAAGAATGTGTTGAATTGAAAGGCAACTGGAGAATAATCTAGGAAATGTATAACCTGGTGATTTTTCATGGTGAATGAAGATTGTGGTTAATAGTATAATTATAAGAATGCTCTTCTTTTACAAAGTTCTAAGAATAGGTGATACTCGAGAAAATTACAACTAATGCAGCTTATGGGTGAGAGTTTACATTAAATTGTAATATTTTGCAGCAATGGCAAGAAGATTTTTTTCAATACTAAGGGACAACAAATAGGGAGTACAAGAGGGTATGTGATTTTTCCTTTTGGAGTAATGAAAATGTTCTAAAATTGACTGAGGTGATGACAGCACAACTCTGTAGTGAAAATGAGAGCCACTGAGTGCACACTTTGAATGGATTGTACAAAGCATGGGGCTGAGAGATATAGGGAATCCAGTGGTGGAAGATGGACTGTGGTTAATAGGACAGATATGAGAACATTTTCTCCTGAACTATAACAAATATATAATACTAAAATAGGGTATAATAATCGGGTGAGTTGGGGGAAAAATAAGCCACTTATAAGATAATGGCTATAGTTTGTAGTATTATCCAGAATGCTCTTTCATAGTTTGTAATAAATGTTTCACAACAATGGAAGGTGTTGGAGGTGGGGAGATGTATGGGAGCCTAGTATGACGATACGCATGTTTGTTTTATAAATTCAAAAATTTTACTATATGTTTATTTTTTATGTATGTTCATGTATAAATGATATACTTCAATAAAATTTTATTAAATTTAATATATAATTATATTTTCAAAGTTAGTTTCCTCATATTTTGAATGTATTGTCCAATTGTCTTTCTGCATCCAGTACAGTTAACATACAACATTTGATTCTAGTTCCATTATTGGTCATCTCTCTTTCACCTTCACTCTCTCCCTTCTTCTCTCCTCCCTTCTCTCTGTCTGGTTAGAGATTTTTCCCTTTGTCTTTACTGTCCTGAAATTCCACTTGTACAAGTGAGATCCTTTGTCATGCATCCTACTCCTTAAATGTGAAGATACATCTTTCTTTAATTTGGGGACATCATGCCTTATTATTGCTTTAGAATTCCTTCCCTTGCATTTTATTTATTGCCTTCTGAAACTTCTCTTAGATTCACATTGGACCTAATGGATCTGTTCTTCATTTCCTTTATTTTTTTATTAGACATTTCATTTATTTACCTTGTATTTTGTGATAATTCTTTGGCTCTATTCTCCATTTATTCTGAGTACCTTTTTTTTTTCTTTAGTGGATAAGTTCTGGGCTTACAGAACAATCATGCACAAAATATATGATTCCAATATTACATCTGAACAATGACAGCTTGCATTGGTGGAAACATTTTTTACAATTGAGGATAGCACATTTTTATAATTATACTATTAATTAAAGTCCATGGTTTAACTGAGTAGTCTCTGTTTGTGTAGTAGAGTTCCATGAATTTTTTTTTATTTTATTTTGTTACCATGTATTCAATCTAAATTTCCCCTTTTAACCACTTTCATATATATATTTCAGTGCTGTTAATTGTATGCGCAATATTGTGCTATCATCACCACCATCCATTATCAAAACATTTCTATCATTCCAAATAGGAATTCTATATATTTTAAGCCTTAAATTCCCATTCCCTATTCCCACTCTGTCTCCTTGTAGTCTGAATTCTAGCTTCTGACTATGAATTCACTTATTCTAAATGTTTCAAATTAGAAACAATATTTGTGAGATCAAAACAATATTCGCCCTTTTGTGTCTGGCTTATTTCATTCAACATCATGTCTTCCAGGTTCATCCATGTTGTCACATGTATCAGGGCTTCCTTTTTACAGCTGAATAATATTCCATTTTATGTATACACCACATTTTCTTTATCCATTCATCCTTTGATGGACACTTAGGTTGCTTCCACATTTTGGGTAATGCTTCCACAATTTGGGTGAGTAATGTTGCTGAAAACATCAGTGTGCAAATATCTGTTTGAGTCCCTGCTTTCAGTTATTTGGGTATAAACTGTGTAGTGGGATTGCAGGATCATATAGTAGTTCTATACTTAACTTTCTAAGTAATGGCCAGATTGTCTTCCACAGTGGCTGCACCATTTTAATTGCTACCAGCAATGAATGAGTGTTCCTACTTGTTCACATCCTCTCCAACACTTATTTTCCATTTCTTAAAATAGCAGTCATTCTAATGGGTATGAAATGGTATTTCATTGTGGTTCTTATTTGCATTTAATCTCCCTCATTTTTGAAAGAGAGTCTCACCAAATATAAAATTCTTGGCTGGCAGTAGCTTTCCATAAGCACTTTAAGTATTTCAACCTACTGCCTTCTTGCCTCCACAGTTTCTGCTAAGAAACCAGCATTCAATCTAATTGGGACTTCCTTGTATATAACATGAAGCTTTTCTCTTGCAGCTTTCAGAACTCTCTCCTTATCCTTTGCATTTGATAGTGTAATTACTATATGACAGGGTATATTTTTCTTCCTGTTTATCCTGTTTTGTGTTCTCTGAGCTGCTTGGATGTGCATATTCACATCTTTTACTAAATTTGGGATGTTTTTATCATTATTTTTTTGACTATTGTTTCTTCCCCTTTCTCTCTTCTCTTTCTGGGACTTCCATAAAATATATATTGGTGCACTTTATGGTGTACCATAGCTGTCTTAGGCTATTTTTTCTTTAATATTTCTTTTTCCTTTCTGCTACAAAGCCTGACTCATTTGAAGTGTCTTGTCTTCAGGTTCACTGATTCTTTCTTCTGCCAGCTCCAATCTCCTCTTGAAACCCTCCTGGGAATTTTCATTTTTGTTATTGTGGTCTTCAACTCCAGTAGTTTTGTTTAGTTCTTCTTTTAAACATCTCTTTACTTAGCCTCTCACATTGTTCATACATGGTTTTCCTGATATCCTATAGTTCTTTCTTTTTATTTTTCTTAATCTCCTTGAGCATTTTTAAGATCATTTTCTTTTGTTAGCACTTCAACAACTAGGTCAAATAACAGTGGTCATAGTGGTTTGCCTGCCCAATCCCTTCTTTTCTAGGAATTTACTCCCTTTTCCACCATCCCAGCAACACAATGTTTCCTGCAAAAGGCAGCCCTCTGAATATAGATGGTTTGATTAGGGTTAAGCACTTGACCCAGGCTGCATGAACCAGGACCTCTTTCCTAGAAATTTTAAGTTACAATTAACAAGTACATAATTAAAGGCCATAATAAGTGAAATGAAGAACAATGTCAAGGAGTTGTGAGAGGTAGAGTTCTGAATAACCTTGCCAACTGAAGGATAGAGATGTGTTCTTGGCAGGAAAAGTGACATGTAAACACTGTGAAGAGTAGAAAGAAGGCCAAAATGTCTAGATGGTAGAGTTCAAGGTAGAGTGCCTTCCTCCTCTACCTCCCCCTGTACCTGCTCTTCCCCCACTGCCTCTACCTCCTTTTCCTCCACTGCCTCCATCTCCTTCATCTCCTCCTCCTCTACCTCCTGCATCATTTCTACTTCCTCCTCCTCCTCATTGAATGTCTATGTCCTACACTGCTACAAGGGTCCTAAGATATCAACTCATTTGGGTGAGGAGATAAAGCTTGGGAGAGACCACATCCTGCAAGGCATTAAAGCCATGTTAAGACCTTTCCATCTTGAAAAATTAAGAACTTCTCCATTGTAAAACCAAAGGATGTAATTAAAGTGTTTTATGAAGAACAGGAACATGACTAGATGTGCATATTAAAGGAATCTCTGACCTACAGGGAGGCAGTTATGGGGATATTTCCATGTAGTTCTCCTGGTCTTGTCCCTGACTTTAATGGGAATACCCCAGTGTTGCAAAATTAAATGTGGTTGTGGTAGTCCATTTAGTTTATGAGTGAAGGGTACCCCTTCTACTAGATCACTTAGGAATGGAATTAAATTCTATTAAACTGTCTTTCTGGAATTCTTTGAAATAATTTATTTCTCTTTTGGCTTATTAATATTTTAAACTATATTAAGAGAGATTTTAATATTTAATTATCCTTGTGAATCTAGGAAAAACCCTATTTGATCATGTTGCAAATATGAGGATATATTTATATTTCTCTTAATCAAAGAAGCTGATATAGTTTTCTTTGGAAAAGAGCTCTCTGTCAAGTTTCACATTAAAGATTACCCTAACTTTTAAGAATGGACTAGAAAGCTTTCCTTCTTTCTTTCAGCCTAGGAGCAACTTAAATAGCAAAGGAATTTTACTGAGTCCCGGAAAGAATTTATCCATGAAACTACCTAGATTTAGACTCTTTGGGGAGAAATGGTTCTTGGACAACTTTGTTAATTTTTCCTCTTGGTGATTTGTCTTTCTGTTTTTCTTTGGCAAGGGTTGTAGTCTTTGTAAGTTATCCATTTCATCAAGGTTTTAAAAATTATTAACATAAATGGAGTATAAATTTCTCTTGTTTCTTAATGTTCTCTGTATATGCAAATTCCTTTCTCATTATTAATGTTGGAAATTTCCATTTTTTCTTTAAACTTTTCAGAGATGTAATCTGCTTAGTGTTTTCAAAGAAATCAGTTCTTAGAATTATTTATAAACTCTTCAGATGTTTTCTGTCTTAAATGTATTCATTTATGCTTTTATCTTTATTGCGCTTTCCTTCCTGAAATTTGATGTTCTCTACTTTCTTGAATTGAATATATATATTTGTATTCATTTTTCTTGTTTAAATAATTCATTTAAAGCTATGCACTCTCCTATGATCACAGTCTTGACTGCATCTTATACTTTGAGATGCAGTGTAGTGTGCAACAATCCTTTAAAATCCAAAAGTGCTTGCTGCTTTAAAAAAAAATTGGTCAACAATATCCATTTTATTACTCTGATTTATTTCTTGCTTTCTAGTACCCATACTTTCTATATAGTCTTAAAATACCATTTATTATAAGACCCTTAGCTCTTCTGCCTTGAGAGTAAAGCAGGATATGCCTTTCTCGACATCTTTGTCTTTCTTCTATCATTATTCCATTTAGCAGATCACATTTTGGTGTCTAATCCCACAAGCTGTTGGTTAATAATCATCATGCTCTCACCTTCCCAGCTCACAGGTGACATATACCCTGTATAGTTACATCCAGAAACATCATTTTCTCATCTGCTGCTCTTAAATGTGTTGAAATCCATGATTAAAAATAGGTATAGTTTTTAGGTTTCCATACTCAATATTCTAAGAATGAAGTGACATCAGAAAAATAATTGCTATAAGCACAAGATGTTAAAAGGGTGACTATTAGAACTCTGATGGATTTCTTGGAAGGGAAATTGGTTTATAGTCCAAACTCAGGTTCTGGGTGTAGACACAGAACTAGGGCAAGAAATCAAAACACATTAGAGTCAAGGGCAATGATCAGAACAACTTCAGAATTTAAGACTGAAGGACAGATGAGCAGGGAGGCCAACAAGATAGGGTGACCACAAGGAAAGAGTCTCTTTATGGTAGACCCATTAAAAATCTTTTATTTATCTGAAGATATTGGAAGAATCGAGGTTGCATAACATGTTCAATTAATGATGTTTGATTTCATATTTTCATTATTACTTGGTAGCCATTTGGTGTTTGTGATGCATCCCTTGCTGCTGAATGGCTTTGGAATAAAAGTTTCTTTGGAAATTGAGCCTGTAATAGGTCCAGCAAAGTGGGTTGGGGTCCTGAAATAGTATAGTGGCAATGGGAATGGAAAGAAGAAAAGTGCCCATGAAATTCTGTCATGGTTAAATTAATGGGATTTTATATCTGTTGAATGGGGCTTTAGGGTATGGGGACCCCAAAGACAATTGCATGGCTTTGGGTTTGAGAATTGAAAAGGCCGATGTTTAACTTATAGGAATCAAAATCAGGAGAAATTGACTTGGCAAGGAAGGATGGAAATTTAGGTTTGGTCACCCGGAACTTGGAGTGTCAAGCAAGTAGAAATGGCCAGAACCAGAGAAGTAGGGATCTGAAAGTCAGAGAAAGGGACCAAGGATATAAATTTGTGTTCTGTCTGAGAAAAAATAAGACCTCAGAAGGAGAAAGTTCAGAGATAGATGGGCAGG
The DNA here is from genome assembly GCF_030445035.2 of Dasypus novemcinctus. Taxonomy (NCBI): domain Eukaryota; kingdom Metazoa; phylum Chordata; class Mammalia; order Cingulata; family Dasypodidae; genus Dasypus; species Dasypus novemcinctus. Next base: position 18,112,790 of record NC_080693.1, on the reverse strand, counting down.
GGCAGAACCTTGGAAAACACTTACATTTCTTACCTATGAAATGGGCCTAATGGTACTTAGCTCATTGGAGTAGGGTTTTGTTGGGTTTGTTGGGAGGTTTGAGGGTGGATGGGTGTTGGGAAGGACTAATACTTATTGAGTGCATAGTATGCTTCTGGCATTCTTTTCTATATGTGTGTGTGTGTGTGTGTGTACATGGTGTCTTATTTTCTCCTGACAACAATCTACAACAGAGTGTATATTACTCTTATTATCCCTCAGAATTTGAAGCCAAATCTATTTTGTTAATGATGTTGTTGATGGCCCTTTATTGTAAAGGATAAATAGGGCAACACACCTGAAGGCCTAATCCAGGACATGGCACTTGTAGATGCCCAGCAAATAATGGTTTTCGTCTCCCATCCTGCTGCAACCTACCTTCTATGGTGGCTATGCAGATCTACTAGCCAGGATCTGAATTTTACTAACTAGCTTCTCCCCCTTCCTCACCCAATGGCTTTGCCATAATGTAATTGGCACCTTAAAGCATCATTTCTCTGTCATGGGTAACTTCCATAGCTCTGATCGCTCCATTGCTTGCCCATCTGTTCTTCCCTGCTTCTCTTATTCCCTCCCTACCCCACCAATATCCCTTTAGGCCTTTGCTGAACCAGTGGGATTTAATAATGACAAATGTGCATTGGATTTGAGGCTACGGTTAAGTGCTTGTTGGGAATCTAGTGGAGGCCCACACACCCATCTCATTTATAACTTACATCACTTGAATCAAACCTGCTCAATAACAGAAAGATCATGTTCCCCACCACACTCTCTAACAAATTTCAAACACAAGAAAAGAAAACTGCAGAAGGCCCATATCTGTGAGCTTTTAGAACAGTAAATTGTAGTTCATCAGAGAGAATTCCTCAAGCCATTTGCTTTAATCTAAACCAGAATTTCTCATCTCCTCTTTTATGGCCCCATTTTGGGATTCTGTGAAGAGGTGAAGCACATGTCGATATGCTATCGCTCTAATGAAAACGAACAGAGCTTGGTGATTTTTAACTACCTGGCATTATTACCATTAAAAGAAAGTCTTATTAGCCAAAATGTACATGGTTTGTTCCTGAATTCCAGAGATTTAAAAAACAAAACAACAACAAAAAAAAAAACAACCAGAGGAGATGAGAAAAAAAGACTAAACATTCAATGAAATTTCAATTTGCAAAATAAATTCTTCCTTGTCAATAGCTTCTTTAATTGAGTGCTCACCTTGAGTTTGAAATAAAATACTCAGTCCTACAAGTGTTTTCTGAGTGTGTCTCTCCTTTTGTTGCTGTAATCCTCATAGTTTAACATGAGTTTTGGAATTCCAATAAAGAAACGGAATAGCTTTAATCTGCTTTATAAATGGTGTTCAGAAATCACCAGCCCCCTAAGTGGAAATCACATGGCTTCTATGAGGAAATTATTGCAGAGCACTTTTTAAACTCTGAGCTGTATTCAGATGAAAGTTGGTCATAAAGGCAAAACAATGTATAAGCCATTTAAGGAACATGGCTAGATTAGAGGACTGGGAGATGAGTTATAGAACAATTGTAACAATTTTACAATGCCAGTTTCCAAAGGCAGGGACCTGAAAGCAGGAGAAATGGAGTTCATGGCAAGGGTAGCTGCTGTTGGAGGCAAATCATCAGATCAAAGTCACGTGTGTGCCTGTGCCTCTAGTTCTCTACCAATTAAAATTAAGATATATTCGGGAAAAGGAAAATCACATGGACAACCATTTGAGTCTTCATGTGCTATTCTGTTTTGCTTGGTACTTTTATAGGGAGTGTGTGGGATTTGAATCAACATTTCTCAAAGTGAGTTCCAAGGAATACCAGTATAACGCGATAATCCACAGGAAAAAGAGAGTTGGGGGACAACTCCCACTTGGATTTACATCGCACAGTCCCATGGTAGAGAACCTGAGAAGTCTTTCAGCAGAGAAAACTGTTTTGTTTTAGTACAAGTGCTCCCAAACACTTGGCCAAGGAAACATTTGTCCTTGTAAAACGGTTAAGGATTTTGTAGTACTAGTGAGTGTTCCATGGAGCATTACTTGGAGCACATCTGCTCTGCCAATGAATCAGGCCTTGGAAAGCCTGGAAAACTGTTCTTGCACCCATAGCAAGGCTCTAACCTTCATCTGGTAGCAGTGACCTGGAGGTCTTGGCTGAATCTGCTATGACAAGTACTACGACTGATTGCTTTAAGAAACAGGAATTTATTGCCTTGTAGTTTTGAAGACCAGAACTCTAAAAATCAAGGTCTCAGCTGGCCATGATTTCTCCCAGAATCTGCAGTATTCTGTTGCTGACTTGCCATCATCTTTGGGGTTCCTTGGCTTGCATCTCTGCCTATGCCGCATGGTGATTTCTCTCTCCTTGAGTCTGCTCTTCTTGCATCTGTTGACTTCTGGCTTCTACTTCTATGTTCGTTTGCTTATAAGAAACCCAGTCATATGGATTAAGGCCCACCCTGATTCAGTATGGCCTTATCTAAATAGATTTTTCCAAGATCCTATTCACAAATGAGTCCACACCTTAACTAAACAATAACGTCTTCAAGTGTCTTGTGTATAAACAGACTCACCCTCCCAGGACCTGGGCTGAGGACTTGATCATGTCTCTTGTGAAAGATATGATTTAATTCCCAACACTGGTTTTCAGGAAGAGCATCATAGGGAGTTATCATAATAGACTCATGCTAGCACTTAATAAAACTGTTCAATAAATGAAATTCAGATGGATAAGGCAATTTAAATAAACCAGACTAATAACTGGTCCCATCAAGGCTACTGCGTTACTTTGGACACAGGCTAGCCTGTGCTCAGACTGGTAGGAAGCGTCTTTGCACCAGAATCCCTGAGACATCAGCCAACTTCACATTAGACCGAAGATCTGGAAATCTTACCATGGAGCTAGAAGATTATCAGTGCAATATGAGACCATGCTCAGCCTTAGAAATTCACCCACATTTAGATAAACTTTAGAGCACCTTGGAATGCATCTTGATCCATCACATAGTAAGCAGAGCATGTGCTTAGGCATCAGACAAAACCTAAGCTCAAGTTCAAGTTTTGTTATTTATAATCTTGTGAGCAAGTTACTTAAATACTCTGAGTCTCACTTTTCTTATCTGTAAAATGGGAATAAAAATGTGACCTACTTCATAAAGTTGTGGAGAAATAAGAACCTCATACGTATCTAGAGCTAAGAGCTGTGCCTGGGACACGGACACTCAATTTTAAGTGAGGGTAACTGCAAAGATGATGAGACTGACTCCACCTGGTGGTGCCCTGAAATCAGAAGTACGGAGTGGGCCTGAGGCTTAGCTAGAATTACCTAAAAAGGTTCTATGGGGTTTCTATCAAATATGAGACAGCTTGGTAAAATTTTCTACCCCTTCCAAATGACAGGCACTAAATGAGACAAGGATGTCAGGGAAAGGAAAGTAACATAGGGAAAGTATCTTAACTGGTGCTCAGTCCGGGCTGCAAGAATTTCCAGAACCATCCATGAGGGGGAGGGCAGAAGCCTCGAAGGAGATGAGAGCCATTTTCTTAGTTCGCCAGAGCTGCGATGACAAATACTACACAAAATGTTGTCTTGAACAAGAGAAATTTATTTGTCTCATGGTTTCAGAGACTAGAAGTCCCAAATCAAGTCCGTAGTATTCTGGTGTTGGCTGCTAGCAATCCTTGGGGTTCCACAGCTTGTATTTCTGCCTCCCATCACATGGCAATGCCCTCTCCTTTCTGCTCTTATAGCTTCTGCTGACTTCTGGCTTCTCGTTTCTCCTTGTGGCCTTCTCTGACTGCCGGCTCTGTTTTCTTCTCTAAACAAGTCTCTGGTAATAAGGATTAAGACTTGCCCCAATTCAACTGACCATATCTTAACTAAATAACATCTTCAGAAGATCCTATTTACAAATCAGTCCATACCCACAGGAACACAAATTAAGTATCTTTCCTTGGATTACAAAATTCCAACCTACCACCGTCATGTAGGTATAGGGAAGAGCATTGCAGGCATAGGGAACAGAGATTGCAGAACCCCTGACTTAGAAACATCCCTGTTGGTTAGAGGTCACATCTATTTTTTGGGAAACCATGAAAGGAAAGGGGGTCAGGAGAGAGGGGCAGTCAGGGAAACAAGATGGACCACTCCTTCAGCTCCAGTGATAAGTCCTGTCCTGACCACACCCTGACACTCCTCTCTCAGGGGGGAATGAGAGGATGTGTAGAAGGGAGTGGCAGGGGAGGGTCTTGCACGCTTATAAGAAATGATCTGATAGTAAGCGAAGTTGACGGGCAGTGCCTCCAAGAAACCACAAGACTCCTTGGGAATGTAGGCACTTGAGTTTTGGGTTCAATCTGCTATGCAGAGCTCTAACGAGTAGTCAGCAGAGAGTAAGACAGGCTGACTGTTCTGGTTGTTCTGTTTTATGAGAGGTGCCAGGCCCGGATGGCAAGTCAGTTTACACCCCAGGTGAGGTTGCTTGGGGCTAATGGCAATGCTTCCCTCTCCTGGTGATTCAAGCAACCCAAACCCTTTAAATCCCTTCTCCCTAGGGAGCAGATGTGGTGCAAGCAATTGGGCACCTCTCTCCCACATAGGCAGTCCCAGATTCAGTTCCCAGTACCTCCTAAAGAAAAAAGGAACAGACACAGAGAGCACACAGAGAATGGACACAGAGCAGACAGGGAATGCAAACAATAAATAAAATCTTGAGAAAAAAAAAAAAGACACATCCAGGAATCATATAGTTCTACTGATAGATTTTGAAAGAGGGAGGAAATATGTTTCCCTAAACCCCTTCCCTAGAGAATCCGATTCACAAATGTTGGAATAAGCCCAGGAGTTTTAGTGTCTATAGAGCTCTACTAGGGAACTATTTATCCAGCCTGGCTTTATGCCCACACCCTGTGGTCTTCAGCCTTCCACCAGTTTGCACCTTGAGTGTATCATTCAGGTTTCATTATTCAGTGAAAGATTTTTCGCCTTTATATGTTAATTGAGGAGTTAATATAATATGGAAAAGTCAAAAATATTTTTTGTTTTTATGGCCCTAATAATTCCCCTAAGTAAGACATCCAAATATTAGGTTTTTCCTGTGGATCACCCTGTATGTTTTAATTCACAACATCTCTCTGTAGTCCTCATTTAATATTTGGGTGACAATACATTTCTCAACACTTATAAATAAGTCCTCCAGGGCCATTACAGCTGTAAAATATGGCTGCTAATAGTGTGCAATCCAGGTTTTCTAGGCTCTCAGAAAACATCAAAGTTTTCCGTTGCCAGAAATTATGGTTGGAAAGAAATGTGAAAAGGAACCTGCTGATCCAACGTGTTAGCTGAGGAACGGTGAGTAGGTTGGATTTATGAACTGTTAGCCATTGTCCTTGGACGCCTCTATGGCCAGAAGTGAGGTCATCAGGAAGCAGGTGGGTAGATGCCTGACAGGTGTTTCCAAAGGAGCCTTTCATCCCTCACTCCGCGGCTACCTGTAATAAAGGGGATCAGATGTCAGGTGGAGGAATTCTCAGGAATGGTGTTAAGTCAACACAAAAGTTCTCCTAAAGGAAATTGCTAAGACTTAAAATAATCATCACGTGTTTGGAAAAGTTGTTTCAGAAAACTGACCTGAGTTTGAGTGTGTGAAAAGTCTGAAGTCTCAGAATTACCTGGAATTTGGGAGAGATGTTCCAACTACCAGGAACAAATTCCTAAAAATGTGTGCCTTCGTTGCTCTTGCTTTCTTTAGGGCTTTGGATATAAATGTGGGAAAGGATATAAAAGCCTAAAGTAATGGGTGTGTCATCCAAGGAGATAGCTAAGATGCACGTATGAGTCTGTCTGCCTGGTATACCTTCGAGCATCATCTTTCTCCCATTCTCAGTCCACGAAATTTAGGAGGGTGCTGGCCCTACATCCCTGCCCCAGTCATGGACGTGCAAACTGCTATAGAATTAGAAACCACCACCACCACCATCACCCTGAGACTTTTGGCAGTTATTGGGAAAGATATGCTCTTTCTACTAGAGTTGCTGAGCCAAATGGAAGTTCGATTTACCTGGACCTGTCTTTGGTATATGCAAAGGTCAACTTGAGCGCCAAGCCACCACATGAGACAAAGGAGCCCAGGGATAGAGAGGGATCAACACAGTCTTGAAAACTTTGTTTACGCTCCTGTTTCTGACCATGCCTAAAGATCTTTTCCTGAGCATTTCATTTATATAAGTCAGCGATGCCCCTCTTTGCTTGGGTTTTTCTTACATATTATAACCAAGAGTCTGGGCACTATTTGTGAAGACAATATGCAGAATTCATCATATCTCCATTGGACAAAAATGTCCTGGTAACTCATTAAAAATAATGCATCTAAGGATTATAGAAAGAAGTCAGAAAATTTGGGATTTAGTCCTGGTCTTTTGACTATTTGTGGCATACTTGGTTAATCACTTGTTTTCTTAATGTGCTCAGTGTTCTCATTTATAAAACCAGAGGGTGTATCAAGGTCAATTCTCAATTCTTCAACTCTATTTTCTTACTATGAACTCTGACGATCTTATAACCTAACACCATCTTTAGGTTCATAGAAACGCAATTTCTTCTCTACACTTAAGCGCCCACTTTAAATTTGTTCATCTATATGAGAAGGACAAAAAACCCGGCACCATAAATTTTAGCAGGCATCACTTTTTATCTATGATTAAGTCTGTTTCTGATGGTCAGTGGAGAAACCCAAGGATGATCTGGGTAAAATCCCTCACTTGAAATGGTCATATTGTCAGGAGAGTGAGTAGAGGGTGTATTGGAAACTTTTGACTTCGTTCTCCTCTACCTTTGCCTAAGTTCAGAGCCTTTCTCTCATCTGTAGGCCCCAATCTTAGCCTCATTTCTCATAATTCTCAAGCCCCAAGTTGAACTCTTTGTAGACAAATACAGTAGGATCAGCAAGCTTTCCTGACTGCTTCTCACTCACCTTTTGTGTTCAAAGCAAAAAGATACCTTCTTGTCTGCAGCTTACAAAGGATTAATGTCTACATGTTTCTCCGACTGCTTGATCTAACCCTGGAACCCTGGAAGTATACCCTTATTAGATTAGTGGCAGCCAAATGTCTCAAAACAATTACAAATATCCTAATAGGAATTGTTAATATATAACTGATGAAATGAAGATGCTCCAACCTTCTCATCCCTGGTAATTAGCTGGAGAGACAGATTCTTAGCTTTTGTTTTTATGACAAATAAATCTCAATTTAATTCCTCTTGACACCCTCACAGGAGGAACTAAACAAGCTTGTAGACCCAGCAATAAATGCAGACTCACCTCCTTGGATATGCTTCTCCTACTTATAAATCAGAGATAATGAAATTTGCCACGTCTCTGCATTATGATTGGAATGGCAGCAGCATTGTGGGTCAAGGAGTCAATTGCTGTATAAATTCAATTCATTGATTTGTGAGGCTTTCAGATTTGGTTTGGGAGGGGAAAAAAGGGTTAATTCAATTTTGTACTAAGTGTTTTCTTTCTCCTCCAAGTTTTCTTTCTCCTCCAAGTTGGCCATTAGAAATTCTGGCAGTTGCTAAGCAAAACTTTGCTTGCTCTCAAAAATGCACCAGAAGCCTAAGTAAGGAACTGATGAATCCTGGTGGAGTTGTGTCTGATGACTGAAGCTGCAACAAAGATGCTTGAGATCAGGGCATTTATTTCCTCAGCTCCTTCCTGCCAGTTGGAGACTCCACAGTGACTCTGTACATCTATCTCTAGCTGGATATCCTATGGGGTGGCCCTCCCTCCCACTTCAAGAGCCCTCACTCTTTGCCCCTTTGGGTTTAGAGGTGTTAACGGCTTTCACTGCTGGTCATCCCTGGGGCTTTGCTATTCTTTGTTGCTTCCCTTTATCCTACTGTTTCAGTTTCCCAGGGCTGCCATAACAAAGGTTTACCAGCTGAGCAGCTTAAAACAATAGAAATGCATTCTCATAATTCTGGAGGCTCTGAGTCTAAATAAAATTATGGACAGTGCCTTGCTTTCTCTGAAGTCTGTAGGGCTCTGGTGATGGCCTGAGGGCAATCCATGGCACTCTGGCTCATGCCTAACTCAATCTCTGTCTCCGTCCCTTGGTTGTATTCTCTGTCTGTCTGTGTCCAAATTCCTCTGCTTATAAGTACATCAGCCATGAGTCTGACCTCCTCCTAACTAGCTTCAAAGACCCTATTTATAAATAGGACCATGTTGATGAGAGCAGGGATTAGGACTTGATTTTTTTTGATGGGGATACAATTCAATCCATAACTCCTGCTCATATTGTCATTCATTAAACTCTTTCTGGATATTTGAGCCATCACACAGAAATCAACATGTATTAACAACATGGCTAGTAGTTGTGTTCTGTACTACTAAGATGTAAAAAGTCAAAAGAACTATCATTAGTACTTTTCTCACTGTCGAACCAAGTCATAAATGTATCTCTTCTCTTTTTTTCTTCTGGTACCTGTAAGTAATATTATCAAAGATAGCTTTCCTCCATCCTCTGCAGTTTCCTCCCAAAACACCTGTGAGCCCACATGCACATATGTGCACATTTCTAATTTAAAGCTGATTCCCAACACCAGGATTTTCTGTGACTTTGCCCTCCTCTTCCATTCTCCATAATCCCACTAATATCAAAGAGCAAATCCTCCCTCCGCTCCTTATTTCCCCAAACTTCATTTTAGGTGTTCTTTCTAAGGACCCGCTATGTTGTTCCATGCCCCATTCTTTGCCCAGAAAAGCCAAATTGGGGAACAGGGTAAAGAGTTTCTCTTTGAGGTAGTGGAAAAGTTTGGGTAATGGATGGTCATGATGGTAGCACACTATTGTAAATGTAAATGATACCACTGAACTGTATACTTGAAAAAGGTTAAAATGAGAAATTTTGAGTTGTGTATATGTTACTACAATAAAACATTGAAAAAGGTAAAAAGAAAGGCTGAACCTGGGTGTCTCGGGACACAAAGGACCTAAGGTATCAGATGTGGTGGATTGTGGCACAGTAGACAGTTGCCCAGGAACACTGACTGTGCAGTATAGGGCCATGGAGTTACATGAGGAAGGACCATACAGATCGATGTATATGAGATCAGTGTCCCAAGGAACAGGCTGTCAGAAATTGCCTGTGTGCCCTTGGCATCTAAGAGTTTGGGAGCAAAAGGAAGGGTAGAGACAATGTCTTGTCATAAATTACAAGGTCAGGAAAGCAGATGGCTCCCAGAAACTATGGTCTACACAATAACAGAATAAGAAGGGCCAAGAAACTATGACTGCAGAAGTGCACTGGCATCAAAATACTGGATTTGGAATTCAGATAAGGTCTTTTATCCATTTCCTAAAATTTTTAGGCTCAGTATTCTACACCTAAAAAGTTGATGGGCTTTTGTTTGTTCCCCTTAGAGTTCCTAGCCCAATTCTTCTAGAGCAGTGGTTCTCAGCTTTTGCCGCACATCAAAATCATTCCAGAGAGGGAGATTTAAAAATACTGATCCCTGAGATCCCATTCCACCTCCCCCCAGACTTTAATTTAATTGATCTGGTGTCTTAGTTTTCCATGGCTGCTGTGACAAATACCACATGATGGTTGCCTTAAACAATAAGAATTTCTTTTTTTTTTTTTAAGATTTATTTATTTATTTATTTAATTTCCCCCCCTCCCCTGGTTGTCTGTTCTTGGTGTCTATTTGCTGCGTCTTGTTTCTTTGTCCGCTTCTGTTGTCGTCAGCGGCACGGGAAGTGTGGGCGGCGCCATTCCTGGGCAGGCTGCTCTTTCTTTTCGCACTGGGCGGCTTTCCTCACGGGCGCACTCCTTGAGCGTGGGGCTCCCCCACGCGGGGGACCCCCTTGCGTGGCACGGCACTCCTTGCGCGCATCAGCACTGCGCATGGCCAACTCCACACGGGTCAAGGAGGCCCGGGGTTTGAACCGCGGACCTCCCATATGGTAGACAGACGCCCTAACCACTGGGCCAAAGTCCGTTTCCCAATAAGAATTTCTTGACTCACCATTTTAGAGGCCAGAAGACCTAAACCAAGGCATCAACAAGGCCTTACTTTCTCCCTAAAGTCTGTAGTGTTCTGGTGCTGGCTTTTCACAATCTCTAGGGTTCCATGGCTTGCATTTCTGCCATCCATTACATAGCGATCTCTCTCCCCTTGTCTGTTCTTGTGATTTCAGCCAACTTCTGCATTCTTTCTGTGGCCTTCTCTATTTGACTGCATATGAATTTCTTGTGCTTATCAAGAACTCCAGTAATAAGGATTCAGTTTGGACACACCTAAATAGAATCTTGGAAGATCCTATTCACCAGTCAGCCCACACCTTAAGGATCCTCAAGGATCCTCTTTACAAATTGTTTCATATCCACTGGTCCATGGATTAAGATTAAAAACACGTCTTCTGCTGGGGTATGTAAATCAATCTACCACATCTGGAATGTGGTTTGGGGCATCTGGATTTTTAAAAGTGTCCCCAGCAGGCTCCAATATGCACCCAAAGTTGAAAGTCACTGCTTTAGAAAAATGTCAACCCATTTACCTGTGCTTGGAGAATTAAGGGAAAGGACTCCTAGCCATCTTTGGGCAGGTAAGAACGGGCACTGCTACAACCCTGGAAACAGACATGATGACAAAGAGACCAGAATGAGGCCGTGCCCAAGGAAATCTATTCAGAATGATATCTGAAGAATGTCTAGTGATGCTATTTCCCATCTGTCCCTATTGTTTTCCTTTTGAGCAGTGATTCTGAAACTTTAGTGACTTTGAAACCATCTGGAGAGAGTGTTAAAACACACATGGCTGAGCTCAATCCCAGGAGTCTCTGACTCAGTAGATTGAGTGGCACCCTAGATTTATACTGCTGACAAGTTCTCCATTGGTCCAGGGGCCAAACTTTGGGAAGCATTGCTCTAGAGAAAGTTCCTTCCCATTCATCCTTTAGTCTTTCTTGTTTTATATAATTAAGGGGCTATTTCTTTACAGCACCCTGGGGAGCTTCCCTTTTCAGTGACCACAGAAAGAAACATCAATCATCCCTGGCCAGAAAGGACAGCAAAATGTTACCTATTCTCCACCAGGTGCTTGCAACTACCCAGCGCCTGAGGCTATGCAAATGCTCATTGGGAACTTGGGTTCTCAATGGCTGTCATTAAAAAGCTTGGAATCAACATAGTCAGGAATGTCCATTTGTCAGCAAGAACATTTCTTCCTATGATCAGAGAATGTTTTCCAACCAAGAAGAAAACCCTGGAAACATGTGGGAAGAAAAATTGCCAAGTCTGTGGCCATAATCTCAGTTCACCCTGAAAGTAAAATGAAATGAAAAATATAGAAATATTTTGGCCTCTTACTAACCATTCTTTCATACCTCTTTGGAATTAATGGATTCTTCTTATATTTCCTACTTTTGATATTTGTAAAGAATTATCTTTTGAGAAGTAGGTGGAACATCTAGAGAGGGTTAAACACCTTTATTGATATCTGCGTAGTCAGTTTTTCTTTCTTTTCTCACACATACAAACATCTCATCAATCATTTTTACTTATTGCCCTTTCTCGTTTGTGTTGAAACACATTTGGGAGATAGAGAAATCAGTGCTGCTAATTTTACCCAACCCCAGAAGAAAGCATATGACCTGAGACAAAGTTATGAAGTCTGTTATACTCTTCCACAGTCACCTCAACAAAGAGTCATCTTAGCTACACTGGTATCTTAGTCCAGGCAAGGGCTATGATCTCCTATTTGTTTGCATCCTACACTCATGCTGAAGCTTTGAGAGCTAAAAATTGTGATTTGCAAATGGCAGTCTTCATCCTTAGCTCTGCAGAGCTACATATGCAAACATGCCTAGAGTACCTACACCAAGGATAATGGACAAGGGACCTCAGGATATTTTTTATCACCACTTGAACTGACACTAAGAGGCATGATGAGCTAGCCCAGTATATCCTGAAGCCTACTGCATGGATTAATTCCCCATTGGAAAAAGGATGTAACGAACCCATTAAGTTTGGAAAACATTGAGATAAAGAAGATCAATCAGATTGTTTTCATTATTCCAGGACTTTCCAGAACTTTTAACAGACTGAAGTGCAGTGTGAATTTTCAAGAAGGGGGTTTATTTGACCATACAAAATGTATTTAATCATAGGAAAACATTAGGGGAGCATTCCTTAGGACATTTATCAGGTGAATTGCTTTGGGAAATGATAGATTAGACAATGTCTAGTTTTCTTCCTGCATGAGTTCTACATTCCAGGTCCTAAATCTCTATTATGTGAGAACAAGTCTTAACAAACCAAGACTCAGAGGTGAGATTTAGCCAGCTGCAATCATCTATCTATGACCCAAAAAACAAAGCCGTTTGAATGTGCTTCCCACTCTCTCTCCACCACCTCGCTAAAGTAAGAAGGTGATTTTGGTGAAAAAGAAAAACCAAGAGAGGATTTTAAAACTAAGCTGCAACTTTTACAGGTCTACCTTTAAAATTTTTCTTACTGCCTTACATAAAATATTCAGGTCAGAATATTCTTGCACAAAGAGACCCTTAAAAGAGGCCAAAGTATCTCTTTTTTCCTTCCTTTTTTCCTTTCCTTTCTTAAAGATTTATTCATTTCTCATCCCCTGCCCCTTGACATTTCTGCATTTGCTGTCTACTCTGTGTTCTTCTGTGTCTGCTTGTCCCTTCTCCTGGCAGCACCAGGAACTGATCCTAAGGCTCCCTGAAGTGGAAGAGAGGCACCCAATCTCCCATGCCACCCCAGCTCCCTTGTCTGCTGTGTCTCCCACCATCTCTTCTCTGTGTCTCTCCCTGCTGCATCATCCTGCTGCACCGGCTCTCCACACAGGCCAGCACTCCTATGCTGGCCAGCACCCCTGCACTGGCCAGCATTCCACGTGGGCCAGTTTGCCACGTGGGCCAGCCCACCCTTTCACCAGGAGGCCATGGAAATTGAACCCCAAATTCCCTACATGGCAGACAGGAGCCCAATTGCCCAAGCCACACCCATCTCCCCAAAGTATCTTGTTGGAAATTGTTTTTTCTTAAAGCACACCACCCCTTAAAAATATAGATGGGTATTCAAACCATAACCTAAGAATCAGAGACTGTGTTACCTCTTCGAGAAATTTCTCTCACAGGTTTCTTGTGTTGTCATCATACATGATCTAGTTTAATTCCTGACCTAATGCATTGATTTAAGGTTTGAACTATTTTTACTATTAGTGATGCTATTTTCTAACACTTTGAGTGTTTCAATGTTCCAAAACTTTCTTATATTACATTTGGCATATTAATATCAGGGTATTTTGTAGTATATGATTTAATTATGTAATCTATCATTTAATATTCATAATAATGTTATGCTTATGAAGTAAGTATCATCAATTTTCCTCTTTTACAGATGAGAAAACCAAGTCTGAATGAAGCTAATTATCCCAGATGACACAATTAGTAATAACCAGGACTTGGACCAAGATATGTATAAAACCAAAGTCTGTGCTCTTCACCAACTTCAACTGCATTCTATAATTATTGGAATAAAATTCAGAAAGAAAAAATTGTAGTATTTATGATGATTTCTTTTTAAAAGACTCAAAATGCTTTTAACTTCATAGAGCATTAAAAACTAGAAAGAAATGGATTCTCAAAACTCCAAAATCCACAGTTAACACACTAGAATAGATGAAGCAATGCAGAGTTTTCCCGATCTGAAAATAATCACATCTTGCTAATAATAGATTTAAAAACCAAATAAATAAACAGTGGATAAAATCTCATACAATGGGTCTGTAACTCCTCAAATGCACACTTTTGAAGATGGACTGCAAACTCTCAGAATCAAGGGACTTGGTAAAAAAAACTGTAAGCGTTCTTTAGCCATGTTTATTTCTGAGCCACCAAATTGATGGGGTGGAAAAGAGAGAGAGAGAAATTTGCGGTTAGCAAAATGCAATTAATCTTCAAGAACTGTTGGCGAAGCATGCTCATTTGTACCAATTAACTTCATTATTTTATTTGGAATATTTCTCTCACCCTCTGAATCCCAAGCTTCTTTTAAGTTTTCACTCTGAGCAATCTTTACTGCCTTATTTCTCGTTAAGATTGCAATAATTTGTCATTGGTGTACAGACACTTTCTTAACTATTCCTGTGTTACAAATAAAGCAGGCAGTATTGCTCGGGAGGTTATCTCCAGGGCCCTGCAAAGCCAGGCACTATAAAATGGTTAGACATTAAAGATGCGAAGAAAACCCCATAAAACAACACATAAAAATGTGTCTTGCCTTGCCATTTATATGGAAAGATGGTGCAGTTCCATTTTTCCAGCCAAAGACTATTTTAGTATTAAAGTTTCAATCAGAACAATAATGGAGAGAGGTTTCACTCTTTCCCTTTGACCCTTTCCTCCCTCCCCGTCTTTTTGTGTTGTTGTAAAACTGCCAAAGTGAAAATCATGGGCTTCGTTGACTTTCACTTTGGCCTCTTGATCTCTAGCTTGCACACACACAGTCTAAGCCAAATCTGTGCTTTCTAGCTCATATTATTTCGGGGGGGTGGGGGAGAGAAGCTAAATCAGACCTCTACATTTTGGAGAAAGAGCTTGTATTTGTTTGATTAGGCAGATATAAAATTAGGGGTAAAAAACCTGAGAAATGCAGCTCTGTGCATCCCCACTGGAAGAGATGTAGGTTTAACTTTTCAAAGGAGTTGATCCTTGTTTAAAAGATGGTCTCCATTTCACTGAACTGTGATTGGTCATGGAATCAGTCTGTCCAGGAGTATGACTTTCACTCTGCCAGGCAGCAGCTGGCATGAACACCATAGAAAGGTAGGCAGTAAATCGAATACTAGGTATCATAATTTTAATCTCACCATGTCCAAGCACGATCGTGTCAGAGGAAATTGGAAATAACATTAGAGGGAGCCAAGGACCCCAAAGTTGAGCTCTGGTCCTAGGGCCAGAGGACAGCTGTTTTCTGCCCTCATAGATGCTGATAACATCCAGGAAGAGGCAAGAGATGCTGTCGGTACCCTGCCCTCCGTATTCCCTTAGCTACCAGCATTTCTGCACACACCAGACTGACAGCTGCCGACTTATGACTCTCTGACTGATGTGTTTCTCTAGTCACCTGAACCTTCCTGGAAGCCTGAAAATTAACACCATCCCCAGTAGCCCACAGGCAATAACTGATGGGTATTAATCGATAAAGACCTAGCTCCATAGACCCTTGGGTAGAATAACTTTGCAGCCTCTTCTACACTGTCTCCAAGAGTTCCCAGCAGGAACGGAGTCCGTTGTCCACAGTGGAAAGCTGCTCAATAGTACAGGCTTTATTGGCGTCTTTCCTTCACTGTCTCATATTCCCACTCCCATACTGATGTTTCTGGGGATCACCTTGCATATAAACTTCTTGCAATTGAATCCGTGTCCCTTTCTGGGGAAACCTGCCAAAGACAGGTGACCACGCCGATAGAGAAAAGGCAGAAATTGGAAATGCTCAGTTCACCACAAGAGCAGAAAGCATCTTTCATAACTATGAAAACTTTTCTGTGCTGCCTCAGCCCCCATTTCACTTCGGCTAAGCCAGCTCCCTTCACTCAGCCCTTCGGCCTAGTTAATGAATAGCTCCCCAGCCCTGGGCATATACTCCTCCAAAGCCCAAACGCGCACCTGCGGCCACCATCGCACGACTCACCCAGAATCCAGAGCGGACCCAAAGGATAAGCTTACCATCCCCATTGCCTGCAGACACCTTGCCCCTTCACCTTTTGGAGCATATTTGCTTTAAACTAAGCAATCTTTAGCTCCCACAGGAAATGTACTAAGCTCCAGCCCTGGGTCACAATAAAGGCACAAGGTCCCGTTCTGGCTCCTTACCTGTTGGTTGAGCCCGGCTCCCACCCCGAGCCAATCGCACTCCCCACAGACCTTCACCACACCCCTCTCTGTGGGACCTGTGAATAACACACTCTCTTCTCATGCATCACAGCCTCAGTGTTCCCTTGTGTCACACCTGACTTCTACCTGGACCCAAATTTAAAATCCAACTTAACTAATTCCAAACAGTTTCCCACTGTCAATGACCCTATTTTTTTTATCCCAAACTTGTCAGGACAGATGTCACTGAACTTATGGGATTTCACAGGAACTAGATCCTTTTCTATGGATTACCAAAAGCAATTTCTGAGCCATAAAACATCTAGGCAATTGGCACTCTCTGTCCTTTATGGAAACCATGAATCTTTGAGCCATGGCTTTCAGGCAGGTCTTTAAAGTGATCAGGATGGCTGGTCAGGATGACATCATCTGTGCCAGGTAAAAGCTTCAACTGAGGGGGCCTGTGAAGTCTTTTATATGGGGCAGTCTGTATGGAGTGCATTCAGGAATGGGATCCATTAAATATGAAGCAGGGGCTGGTGGAACTCTGAGCAGTGTTCTTTGTGAGCACTTTGAGAGTCTCATCCCACATATGGTTTGCTTCTCAGCCTCAGTAAGACCAGCCAAGGATAGCTGGACAAGATAAGTGCCTGGGTGACCCAAGACACTCAAAATCAGGACATGAATTGAGGTAAAAAGCTTAAAAGGAAATCCTGTGGAAACCTTCAAAAAGAAAAATGTGGTCTCACAGTAATTGAGTGACTAGGGCTGGGATAGAGCGCCAGCAAACAGCAAACTCAAGGGAAGGGCATTGTATCCAACCATCACCAAAATGACAAGTGGGTGGAGGGAGGTGGTGAGGACCTGGGAAAAAGTCTTAGGACATTTTCATGGCTTCAGACCCCTCTGAGTTGTTTGAGGAATAGGAAGTCAATGTGGCAAGAAAAATGAATGAGAGGGAAACGGGTAGAAAATGAAGTTGTGAAGCAAGGCAAGAGAGATCATAAAAGGACTGGTTAGCCATAGGAAGGAGTTTGGATCTCATTCTAATTGTAATAGTTCACAAGAGGGTTATAAACAGAAGTGTGATACACTCAGATTTGAATTTTTAGGAGATGACTTTAGCTGCTGTCAGGAGGAAGGGCTCACATTTATTGAAGGATTATGATATGCCAGAAACTGTGCTAAGTGCTTTCTATGCACTATTTCCTTTAATCCTCACACATCCTTATGAAATATGTATTTTTATTATCCCTGTGACTCAGAGAGAATGTGTCTATATACTGGCAAGTGATGGAAAAAGCATTTGACTCCAGATTAAACTAATCTCAAAGACTGAGCTCTAAATATACCTCAGGATATTCCTGAGAACCTATGTGCAAGTCCCTCCCAACTCATCTAGTACTTGATGCTCTTACCATAGTTCCAATAAGTTGTATCTCTGAAAGGCTGTCCAGTATAAACTTTGGGTTTTAATAGAATGGAGGTTTATTTGGGAACCCCTAGTGTCCCAGGGTGGCAGGTGCGCCTTCTTTTGATGAATCTACTGAACCTGTATATAAGTTGTTCTTTGTCTTTACAGTGTTCTGGAGGGCAAGTTGGAGAGACAGCAGGCCATTGCTTAGGGCCAATGTAACCTGCGGCCCAAGAATCTCTGGATTCTCTTCTGATAGAGTCATGCTGCTTCTAGATTCTTGCCTGGGACCTTGACAAACCCTATAAAGTCTTAAGTGAATCTTAAGTGAAGCCACATCATCTTCATTTGTCAGGATATGGAAGTTTAACATGCATCCTGGGGCAACCATCCAACAGACTTAATTTTCCTGATCTATTTCTGAGAAATATGTATCAACTTTCTTTGTAAATCACAAGAGAAATAGATTCCATGTGTTATTCATTACAGGATAGAATATTACAGAAACATTCCTGTTACCCAGGGTCACCTGAGTATAAGCAATCCACAGCTCCAAGGTCCAGCAACAACAAATCCCTGCACAACCCACACCATATCATAGATGCTCTCATTTACTGTCTTGTTGACTTAATTATCTCAAGTCCTTCACAAGTTTGATTTTTTTCCAAAGATCAACACAAATGGGGATGGCTGCCTTGATCTCAAAGTGTCTCCTAATGGTATGTCTGGATTACCAACTTCTCCCTTCTTGTAGAGTGCCCTGGCTCCTGGTCACATGTGACCCAAGCTGGCCAATTCACAATGTCTCATCCCTACCTCCCTTAGGTTGTTTTTTTTAGGAGGCACCAGAGAATGAACCCAAGACCTCATACATAGGAAGCAGGTGCTCAACCACTGAGCTACGTCCACTCCCCTTCCCTTGGGTTTTAATGGAATGGAGCTTTATTTGGAGCTGCCCTGGTTTAAGGAATGAATGTATGATTCAACCTAGGTGAATCAGAGCCCTTCTTAGGCTGTTTGTCTAACTAAACTGGAAGAAGGAAACCCTTTCTGTTGTCTGGACAGGAAAGTGTTAAGATAAGGGGCTGGCTCAGCTGGAGGCCATATTACCCACCATGCAAAGTTGTGTCCCAGTGGGACAATGTAGCAACTGGCAGAGGGAAGTAGAGAAGTGAGACTGATATGTTCCTGATGGTGTCCAATTCCCTTGTTACAGTGGTTACCATCTCTTCTTGGGATTTGTTCTTGGGGACCATTAAATCTCTCTTCCTTCTTTATACTACTTTTAACCCTGTCAGATTCCACTTATCATAGCATAATAAAGAAGCAAATTAATGACAGCATGGAAGGAAACAACTCTATATGGTAAAGAACCATGCCAGTAGAAGTAACAACTGATATTTCAATACCAAAACGAGAAGACAGAGTGTATAATTCCACCGAGCAGTACTGGATGTTTATAATGCCAACCCTAAATCTTTGCCAAAGGTTGATGTTCAAGTGACTGTGTTTAAGTAAGGTGTGAAATAATATATTTTAGAAATATTTAAATACAAAAGCTTTGTTTAAGCTTAGGCATTGAAGGACTAGGTTTGGTTATTAAGAACCATTTGCTGAATTCTAGATAAAGTATTTTTAAAAGTTTATCGTATCAAAGCAATAATTTTCCTCTGTGAATACTAACTTCTATCCCAAATGCAAACACCTTGGATTAACACAAATTTCCATTCTTTTCTTTCCCATTTTCCTCTTTTTGATGTTTGATTCCTTCCTCTCTCCAATTTTGGGATTATTTGATTCCCATTTGTCTTACCTTAAACACTGGCCCTATTCCTGTTCTCAGAAAGGAGGGTTTTACCTTTTTTGGTTCAAAATGCAGGAACTCCTCTTCTAGCAGTTTATCTCCTGCACCTTCTCTAGGGTCAAGACCCCAGGTTGCTCCTAGGAACTATTAAGGGGCTCCATGAGGTAAAATGATCTCTCACAATTCATGGTTCTGATCAATACTCAATCCAAGGATGGAGGCCATGCCTTGCTCTTGTAAATCCTTGACAGGAAAGGAGTCCCTTTTATAAATGCCATTTCAGCAGCTGGGCCTTTGCTACCAGATGGCCAGCTCCATAGCT
Organism: Dasypus novemcinctus; assembly: GCF_030445035.2. NCBI lineage: Eukaryota > Metazoa > Chordata > Mammalia > Cingulata > Dasypodidae > Dasypus > Dasypus novemcinctus. The sequence goes on along the minus strand of NC_080693.1, from coordinate 18,093,305 downwards.
CTCCAATTATCACCTTTCTTTCAACTCTGCTTGTCCCACCCATCTGCCAGACCACCCCAGTGCCTCTTCCGTGGTGAACTCCCTCACTGCACCAAACTTTTGCTTCAATAACCTCTGACATTTCCCACAGTGCTGTGAGATCCTTACTTGCACATCCTGGAGTTGCTTTCCCTTATTAGCTACCACTCTTCACCCTCTGCAAACTCCCTTTGCAGCCCCTCAGGTCCATATTGTGACTTCTCCTACTGCTATTCCCATAATGTTTAAGTACTTTGCCCTCCTGATTCCATCCTCTGAGGCTTTCAGAATTGGGTTCATTTCTGCCATCCCACCATCCTCCAAAGAGCAATATCCTTCAGGTATTGCTAATCTAGTGCCCAACTTCTTGTCTCCATTTCTTAAGATCTGTATGCTTTTTATATTATTATTATTATTAAGACAAGGGAGTTTGTAGTTGGAATTAGATGAGTTAAAAGTGCCTGGAAAGAACTCTTTAGGGGTAATGTTTCCAAAACATGTTGAACTGCATTTTTGTATTATTTTATTTTTCTAAATTTGAAATAAAGTTATGTGTGCTCTTTATTGATTAGTATAACTTCCTGAGTATATAATTACCATGCATTTTGACATATGAGTTTCCAAGCATCCTTTTTGTAATTCTTCTAAACTTTATGGTGGATTTTACCAATAACTTGTAATTCATATCTCATCATACCTTTCTATCAATGCTATGTCACTCACCCCGTTAAGATCTTTTTATAATGCTCTCATTTGACTTATAGCTTATACCTGTCTCTCTCTGCATGTAGCTTTCTTTCTTTACACGTAAAATGATTGGCATTCAACCATTCTCACACAATTTTCCATTTCTAATTCCATCTCCTCTGCTTTGGTGTTTCATCTTAAATAGACAGAATTTAAAACTTGCACTGAGAATCTTGCCCTTTTCATTCCAATCAAACCATAAAGGTTCTACATTACAAACGGAATTAAGCATTTATCATTTATAACTAGTTCTTACTTCAGTGATAGGTGTTATCAATTATCTTTGGACTCCAGTATCCTTGCTGTTTCATAAAATATTAAAAATACCCTCCATCACGTAGATGTGGCTTCGTGATGGGCATAGTTATGACTTGTTCTTCCCATGGCAACCAGGGGGCCAAATATCTCCACGGGTGGAAAAGTCTAACAAATACATCACCTATTAGCAATTTTTGTTAGTTTTAGGATTCAGACATCACAGTAAAGTTGATCCTATTTGGAAAGGTAGGCATCAGCAAGCCAAAATAAATTGGGATAAAAATAAAAAAATTTTTAAAAGTCTCAATGAGACCACAAAACATCTCACTTATGAAAGGCAGCAGAATTGTTGGGCTTGATTTGTCTGATATTTCCAAAATTTTCCATTTATTAATTCTCCCACCTCTTATTTTAACTTTCCAATTCTTTTTTTCACACATGTAAAAATAAATACCTTTCTATGTACAGATAATGCCTGATCCTGCATTTCCTGTTATTGTACATATTCTGACAAGCCATTGGATGACACTGTATCTGATGGCTCTTTGCTCATGTCACATCCCTTCAGCTTTGCCTCTGAGTTAAGCAGAGGCTGCAGTGAGAAGTTCCTTTGGGGTTTCAACTCATTTGCCAATAGCAGTGTTCCATCTGAAGCACACACTACAAATTTTTTTACCTATTCCATAGAGTGTTGTATTGTATGACACAAAGGAAAAAGAATGTTTTGGAAAAGATGTAGAACAATAGAAGTATAGTCAAAGGACATGAAGAAACAATCCACAAAAGAATTTAAAATGGCCAATAAACATGAAAAAATGTTCAACATCATGTCCAATAATGAAAATGAAGATCATGGGATGCCTCTTTTCATCTGTCAGATTTGCAAGATTAAATACCCTCTCAATGTTAGAATGTAGAAAGCATCAAGGAAGTAAGCATCCTCATTGCTGGAGGAAATATGAATTAGAATACTCTCTAGAAGTCAATTCAGCAAAATGTATCAAGAGTCTTAAATTATGCATGTAATCTGTGCGTAAATTTCTAGAACTTTTACTTCTGGATTAAAGGGAATAAATAAAAACATGAAAAATTATCCATGTGTATATTTATGACAACATTATTTAGAATAGTATAAAGAGAGAGCAGTCTAAATGTCCATCAACTAGGGATTGGCTACATTGGTTTTAGGCTGTCCATGTGATGGAAATCTGATGTCCTTAGAAATCACATCATAAAAGAATAAAGAAAAGTAGGAACTAAGTGAATAAATCAAGTACAAAAACAATATGGGTGGTTTTATTAGAATTATTTTAAATCATTTTTGAGAGTTGTATAAATGCGTAAACAAATTTCTAAAAGAAAACAAAATGAAAATTATTGGTGGCTATTTCTGGGTGGTCAGATTTGGAGAGATTTTTATTTTTTCCTTTGTGCTCTTCTATATTTCCCAAATTGTTTATGATAAATAAACCCAATTTTAAAAAAGAACTTCATATTTGCAGCCATTGAAAGTACTCCATAATTCAACCTCGTGTCCACCTATTCCTTCTTCACTAGTTTATCTTATTCCTCAAACAGCAATAACTATGAAAAATAAAACTCATCACCTACTTTTTATCCATTTCCATAGTTAATATTCCCCCAGTGTTGCTTTTTGTCCATTCATATGAATTGGGACTATGTCAGGTAATAGAACTGAAGCAGGCTAGTAAGATAGGGAATTAATAGATGGATCTGGAACCTGGCAAGAAGAGCACGTGGACATCAGCAACCCCAAGATGGCTGCTGGAAGACTCTCCCCAAGATTCTACCACTCAGGAGAAGCCCTGGATACTCCCCCAAGGACTATATCATTGGGCTGTCCTGGGAGATTGATGGGGGAAATAGGCAATCAAAGTGGTGGACAGATGGAATTCCTCCCCTGCCATTACCAAGGGGATGGAATAATTAGCAGTTTAAAAAGCAGTGCCAGGCCTGAGTTCACTCTCTCCTGCTTTCATGCCTCTGGACCCAGGCTCCAGCTGCTTCTCCCTCTCTTGGATCACCATGCAAGTAAAACCTGGGCATCTATAACCTATAATGGGGAATTATAGCCTGTAAATCAGCCCTCTTTATCACTTTTCAGCCCTTTCCTTTCTACCTGGGACCCCTGCTGTTACTGGATTCTATTTAGGTTCTTGGCTATGCTGCAGAAATGAATTTCAAAAGCACACTGGGTGAGTTAGGCCAGGAATTTATTCAGGCAGGGAGAGAAGAGAAATGGGAGAAAATAACAGAGCAGGGGTCCTAGGTAGAGAGGAAGGGGATGAAAAGGGATGAAGAGAGCTGATTTACAAGCTACAATTCCCCATTATAGATTATAAATTCCCAGGTTTACTTGCGTGACCACGTGGCAGATGAAAAAATGGCAAAAACGACACACAGAGGGCAGGATGGGTCCATAGGCAAAAAAAAAAAAAAAAAAAAAAAGCAGGGCAAGAGCCCACAGTCAGGGTTGTGCCTGGCTTTTAAACTGTTCATTATTTGACCCCTTTGCTAATGGCAGGGGAGGGGTTTCAGCTGTTTGCTATTTTGATTGATTAACCCACCCATCAATCCCTTAGTGAGGACCCAATGATAAAGTTTCTAGGGAACATCCGGGGCTTTTCCATGTTCTCAGGAAGGAGTCTCTTGTTTGGGTAGCACAATCCTGGGGGTGGGGTTCCTCCAGCAGCCATCGTGGGGGTTCCTGATGTTCACATGGACTCTCTGTCAGGTTCAGATATGTCTATTAATTCCCTATCTTATTAGCCTGCTTCATTCACCCCTCAGAGAGCTCTACACATTTAATCTTAAAGGGGTGCGGAACAAGATGATCTTTCTTCTGTAAATGCTTCCTGCTCGTTAGGGGCTCTCAGACCCTGCCTGACAAGGCATAGAACTCCCTTGCTAGTTTATCTCAATTGGAAGAAGACAGATCTGGCATCCTGTATGAAGCTGGATGAAGTCCCCATATAGCTAACAAGATGATGATTCTGGGAGAAATAAATTTAATTAGAATTTTGAGAATATACAGTTCCACAAAGAGGACACTGGACCATAGGAGTAGAAAAGGCCAGGTATTTATAAAGGTTGCATTTCCCTGACACCAGTGGATTTATTTTGCAGGTTTGCAATACCTTACATGTTATCTCTCCATGGAGCAGGCCATAATGCCAATTCGTATTGAAGTTCTACTAACAGTACTCTGATGATTATGGCTCCACTTAGTATGTCCTTCACACAGTGAGCAAGCTGCAGCATCGTTGATCCTAACAAGAAATTAAGAAGGCAGTTTCCAGTATTCCACTGGCTTGGTGCATAGTGTTCTCTGGCACTATGAAACAGTGCCAGTCTGGAGGCGATATCCATTGTACATTTGGCTATCTTGAGCCATCATTGGCTGCTGCATGAGTTTGAAACTGCAAATAGTTTCCATCGACTTCAGAAACACAACCAGAGATGTAGTAGCCACCTTTATTGTTTGAAGGGTCAGTGACCAGCCTGGTCAATAACGCCTATGGAGGGACAACCTGCAATGTATTCAAGACCTGGTTTGAATGCACAAGAGAGTCTGACAATGCTGAAGTCTATTCCTTGATTTTTATATACCTTTTAAACATTTCCAATGCAATGTGTTACATATCAAATGACTTTGCTCACTCTTACACTTTCACCAGGAAGACATTAGCAGGTATTTTACTTTAGCAGTAGAGGCAAAACTATTTTTTTCATTTTTAAAGTGAAAACTGAAGATTTCCAATGGAATTAAGGTAGCTTTTCATTATTACCTCTTGAATATGTACATTGAGGTGACTTTTAGACAGGCTTCATTGCTATGAAGTTACTTTTTGCCATTAATATTAGTATAAGTTTCTGGTTAATAATGACTTCTTAGAACTAGAGCCATTTAGATGCTTCAGTTTGGAAGATGCTTTTACAAACTCTTTATCATTAACCTCAACCACAGACTGGCTAATTTATCTTAGGTTACAATTAGTAACCAATGAAATTTACTTTGTCCATTTAAGAGAGGGCAGCCCTACATTTCTTTAACTTAATTTCATTAGATATGAACTTAGAATTTTCATCACTTATTAATTTGATATCCTGATGTATGAAGTTAAAAACTGAGCAAACAGGCAGACATGAATAGTTTGACACAGAAACACAACTTAGTTACTTAAAACTTTCACTTTTACAAAATAAGTTTAACTGGAAAACATTTGAAAGACCTTCTGGAAGGTTTTTCCTTTAATTTGCACTATGATCATGAAGTTTTGCATAAGAATTTTGTTTCTTCACTAATGGTTTATAACCAAAATGTCCCCAATGTTTTAATACAGTTTTCCTTTGTTTCAGAACTTTATATTTTACTTTGACTTTAGCAGGCTTTGGATGAGCAAGAACAATTTTATGTATATTCACTGACGCTATTGAAACCTCAAGGAAACTGGTTTCTCTCATGAATTGCCACTTTTAGGAACCCTGACAGTCAAGGCAGGAGGCCCCCTTCACTTCCCAGTCCTTGGAGATAAAAGGACTCCAGCGGCCGCTGGACTGGGAGAGTAGATGTTCAACCCCAAGGGTCAAAAATTCCACCAGGTAGCAATTTAGTCCACACTTAGAATCAGGAGAGGAAGCAGGGTCACTAGTACCAGTAGGACAGAAGATAGGGATGTCTCAAGTTTGCTTTCCCCTGAGCCCTAGGGCAGAAGCTGATATGAAATAACCACAAGCAAAGGCAAGAGGTGAGGCTAGGCTTGAAGTGACCATAAATGAAGGTAAGGTCAGTTTAGAATTTACACTTACAGTAATAGGTTCAGGCTAAATCCACCCAGTTATAATTTCAGTTATTATCCTTCTGCTGTTTCATAATATAAGTGCTTTCATAAATTATCTTAACTCTAAGTTACAGTTTCTAGTAAGTTTTTACCTTAAGGTGAATTGGGTAATTACTTTCACTTGTGATTTATACATTAAATCCACTAGCAAGACAGTATTGACCCTCAAAGACTAATTCTCAGGTTTACTTTTACCGTTACCCAATTTGTAACAGGTGAACCCTAAATCTAATTTCCTAGGCACAAGCAAACTAACAAAGTTAAACACAGATTTCAAAGTTGAACACAAGGTTATGCACAAATTAAAATAAAGAATTTTATACAATTAGCATTTCAAGGAACTCTTTGATTTTAATTTTGGCACATGAAGTTTCTTTGATTTTGATCACTATTCACCTCTTTTATAGGCACAATTGAGTTTAACCTGAGAAGTTTGAGGTTTATTTCCTCATTTCTTTAAGGAGACATGATATGAGGTTTTTGGGCCTCAGATTTATTTGTTCTCTTTTCTACACTGATTTAACTGGAATTCAGGGTTCTATGCAGAGGCTCCTTTTGGCTATACTGTGGCCAAGTGGATCAGCAGTAGGCAGAATTTCCTGATTCCTAAGAGACTCCTATAGGGAGTTTGCTGCTAGGCTAGAGACTGCAAACATCATTCTAGGAAGAATAAAGAAGCACTTTTTAGTTGACCATTCTGGTGTCCCAGGATCCTAGTCTGACTAAATTCACCACTCCATATAATTTGGAGCTGATGCCCTGTCTCAGTGTCCTGAGAATATTTATTTTCAGGGTATAACTGGTCCACAAGCATCCTTGTGGGCAGGTCTTGGGGGTATCTGATTCCAGATATCAGATAAATGAGCCCAAGCTGACTAGGAGGCCTGAGTAGTGGCCCCAGATCAAAGCACCTGAGTCATTTGTTCCAGGAGATATTTGGCTGCTCTCTGAATGGATGGGCCCAAGGAATGGGGGCCATTCAGTGTTTACTGGCCTGGTTCTTGGCACCCCTACTTTCCAGGGTCCGAGTTTGACCCAACAGAAGTTCCTGAGGTTTAACTCAGGCTGCTCTCTGATTCCCGCCACCCCAGGAAATCAGAGAGCCCCTACTACCGGCCGTTCCCGGGGCAACCTGGACTTGGGAGACAGGCCAAATTGATTTCCAGCCTGAAGCTGCCAAGGTGAACTGTGCTTCTTCCTCCTATCCTTCCAGAATTATTAAATGCAGCCTTAGTTCTGACTTTACTGATAGTTTGCCAGTTAAACTAATTATTAAAAGGCCATTAAGTTATTAGAGGTTAACTGTACAAAGTTAACAGACTCTGGGGTCCTGAGAAAGTAGTTTCCTTGCTAAACAAAGGCACTTTCCACAAGAACTTTATTTTCACAGTTTTAAAAACAGACCAAAGCATTCTAACACAAACCTGCAAAAAGAGATTCAGTAAAAAAGTGTAAAGGTTAGAAATTGCAAGGGTATTCCGGTCATGTGGCTGCCCTGGGGAAAACTTCCACGGCATCCATCTTGGCTCTGCCCCCACTTTCCTACTCATTCCCCAGGTAACTGGGTGTGGTAGAGAGGAATGCGCTTGCCGAGGTGTGGACCTAGTGGGAGGGGTAAGCCTTCAGCTTTCCATTACTGCTGCATTCCCTCTAGAGGGGGCTGGAGAAGGCGGTGGTCGCAGGCCCGCAGCAGTCACTGGCCCTGAGGGCAGAACCTCCAGCTGCTAAAACACCTTGAAGGACCAGTGGCTCCTGTTCTGTGTGGCAGCCCTCCCAACTGGGGGTAGATCTAGCAAGGCAGAGCGCAGAGCTGACACAAGGAATATCGGAACCTCAGCCCCTTCCCTCTCGGGATTATATCCTGTGAGGGCTCATAGGTGAACCCATTTAAAACAGAGAACCAAAGGAAGGCATTAAACAAGCTGTAGGCCATAGTTTCGTTCACCAATAAACTCCTGGACTGGCTCACCAAATACGTTATCGGATTCTATCTAGATTCTTGGCTATGCTGCAGAAATGAATTTCAAAGGCACACCGGGTGAGTTAGGCCAGTAATTTATTCAGTTAGAGAGGAAAGAGAAATGGGAGAAACTAACAGAAAATAACAGAGCAGGGGTCCCAGGTAGAGAGGAAGGGGATGAAAAGGGATGAAGAGAGCTGATTTACAAGCTACAATTCCCCATTATAGATTATAAATTCCCAGGTCTACTTGCGTGGCCATGTGACAGATGAAAAAATGGTAAAAATGACACACAGAGGGCAGAACGGGTCCATAGGCAAAAAAAAGCAGGGTGAGAGCTTGTGCTCAGGTTTGTGCCTGGCTTTTAAACTGTTAATTATTCCACCCTTTTGCTAATGGCAGGGGAGGGGGTTTCAGCTGCTTGCTGTTTTGATTGATTAACCCACCCATCAATCCCTTAGTGAGGACCCAATGATAAAGTTTCTAGGGAACATCTGGGGCTTTTCCATGTTCTCAGGAAGGAGTCTTTATTTTGGGTAGCACAATCCTGGGGGTGGGGTTCCTCCAGCAGCCATCGTGGGGGTTCCTGATGTTCACATGGACTCTCTGTCAGGTTCCAGATCCGTTTATTAATTCCCTATCTTATTAGCCTGCTTCACTGCTCTGTTATTTTCTCCCATTTCTCTTTCCTCCCTACCTGAATAAATTACTGGCTTAACTCATCCAATGTGCTCTTGAAATTTATTTCTACAGCACAGTCAAAGAACCTAAATGAAATCCAGTAACAGAAACATTATCAACAGTAGCAGATATTCACATGGTGTTTACTGGGTACCGGACACTGTTCTAAATATTTTATACACACACGCACACACATACACACACAATTAAATGATCACAACTCTGTGAAATGGATATTATCATCTCCATTTTATGGATGAGTACACTGAGAAGCGTGAGAAGATTAAATGACTTGCCCAAAGTCAGTTCGTGCATGTTCTCCCAGGCTGGATTCAAGTATGATCAGTCTGGCCGCAGAAACTATGTCCTTCACCACCACGCAATGCTACCTCTGCAGTGGTTTCCTAGGAATATGCACAGAATGTTATGTGGCTCTGATGTTCTTTGCTGTTCTCCATTACAGTATTTCAACAGAATTATGGGTTAAGTAAGAATTTATAGGCTAGCCTGGTACTTTAACTGTCATTTATAATGTTATTTCTATGGAAAGAAATCATTTTGCATTCCAAACAACTGACCTACAAATGACATTTCTGAATAGTCTATTTGCAAGATGGGGGTTGCCGGTATATCTCAAAGGGAAATTATTGCCAATGGAAAGACATGTGTTTCCACCCAAAATAAATGTCTGGAAATTATTTGGCCTTTGAATAAACTCAGGCTATCCATCTTTAGCCTAGAGTTTACTCTGAGGACTCCCACCAAGTGCTTACAAATGTAAATAAAGACTTTTTGGAATGCTAGGATCAAGTCACAGACATGATTCTCAAAGCCTTAGGATTTGCACATGAGCACTCGATATTCCCGGGGCAGAGTCCTTCTTGGCTGCCTGGTCTCCTTGAAGAATGGACAAAAAAGCAGAAATGCAAAGCATCTCTTGCCCTTTTCAGAAGTAAATGAATGCTGTTCTCTGTACTTCCACAAAGATAAGATGTCTAGGAGGGAGAAAAAGCTGAAGGTTAGCAAAGCTTTAATTTGCATACTTTTGTTTTTTAAGTATTCTAATATGTGTTTGGATTTGTCTTTTGGAACAAGACCATACAATCAACAGGTTGTAACAATTGCTTTTATGGAGCTATCTCAATTCAATTTCTAATTGCAGTAGACAAAATACAACTATGCTTCATTTGACTTTCCAAAAGGTAAAGTTGTCAGGGAAATGTCCAATTGTATAAAATCAATAATGCACTATTATATGGTATCCTTAGGAAGGTGTATATTTGTAACTTTTTCTCCTCCATTAGTACAAGAAATTTGGGAGGGTCAGACGTAATAGCAGAAATCTCTCTAGCTGAGAATAATGTCCGAAAAAATAAAAGAAAAAAACAATTAGTTGGGAAAACCAAAATAAGAAACCAACTCTCCCAAGTTGCAAGGGCACTAGTCACATCACACTGGAGTAAAATGGAAATTTTACAGGGTTAAGAAAGAACAAAGTCAGAATCTTTACTTATTATGGGAAAGAGAACCATAGCAATCTGAAGATCTATGAAGCACACTGTTGAGCTTTATCATCTGTGGCAGTTTAGTATAGTTTATGAATTCCAAAAATATAGATATTGGATTGTATTTGTAAACTGGTCTGTTCCTCTGGGCATATTAGATTGTATTAGCCTCAGAGGTTTCACTCTTACTTTATTAAATCAAGATTAAGGCTTTTATTTGACCACATCATTAGGGTGACTCTGTTTGATTCCCTGCTTACAGCTAACTTACAGCTGTGTGCTATATAAACAGATGCTCATGGCGGCGGACTTGGCCAAGTGGTTAGGGCGTCCGTCTACCACATGGGAGGTCCGTGGTTCAAACCCCGGGCCTCCTTGACCCGTGTGGAGCTGGCCCATGTGCAGTGCTGATGCTCGCAAGGAGTGCCCTGCCACGCAGGGGTGTCCCCTGCGTAGGGGAGCCCCACACGCAAGGAGTGCACCCCGTAGGGAGAGCCACCCAGCGCAAAAGAAAGTGCAGCCTGCCCAGGAATGGTGCCGCTGACACAACAAGATGACGCAACAACAACAAAAAGAAACACGGGTTCCCGTGCCGCTGACAATAACAGAAGTGGACAAAGAAGATGCAGCAAACAGACACAGAGAACAGACAAACGGGGTAGAGGGGAAGGGGAGAGAAATAAATAAATAAATAAATCTTAAAGATAAATAAATAAACAGATGCTCAGCTTCTTTCATCAGTGTGGCACATTCTTTGCATTTGTTGAGTACATTTTGGAGCACTGTTACACAGCATGGATTATAGTTTTTATTGTAGTTTACCCTCTCTCCCAGTCCATTCAGTTGGCAGGATATATAATGTCCTGCATCAGTCCCTGCAATATCATTCAGGACAACTCCACAGAGAATTTAGTTTTGGACACTGGAGCCCCAGGGAGAGAGCCAAGCCATTTTCCTGATAGTTTGCAGATGAAAAGACCAAAGCCTTAATCACCTGAGAAAGGCCAGAAAGAAATGAGCCCCAGGGAAAGAGACGAGCCTTATGCTAGCCTACAGCTGAGATCAGAAGGTGCTGGGACCATGGAGCCATAGGAGGAAGAGGAAGCCTGAACCCTCACATAGACTAGCAGCCATCTTATTCCAACACATGGCAACAGACTTTGGTAAGGGAAGTAACTTATGCTTTATGGCCTGGTAACTGTAAGCTTCTACCCCCAATAAAAACCCTTTGTAAAAGCCAACAAATGTCTGGCACTTTGCATCAGCACCCCTTCAGCTGACTAACAATACATCATCCTAAGGAAAAAATCCACACACATATACCAATAAGTCTTGGTTTTGTGAGCATACAAAGTTCTCCATTTCACCTTCAGGTAGACTTGTCTTCTCCAGAAAAAGTGATTGGGTGTGCTGCTTATTCTCCTTTTTAGCCTCCATCCATCCATTCTCTCCTTCTTTTGTCCTGCCTCCTGCTCCAGCAGGCTGACCTCTGAGGACAGAGCCACCCAAGCTTCTAGGTGGAAGATCTCTGTTTGAGTTCAACCAATAGGTGGCACCAATAGATGATCTGAAGATGAGAGAAAGAAAAGGCCAAGGTATTTCTTTCCTCTTCCCTGCTCTTTGCTTTAGGGCCATGATTAAAACTGGGTATCTTCATGATTAGGACTCCCACTGGTGCCCCCTCATCCATGGCTCCATCTTTCACCAGGCTTTGGTGACACAATGTCCTTTAGTCACCTGTTTAGCCCTGGGAGGTAATGGCTTCCTATTCTTGCTATTCTTTGGGTGCCTTACGATTCCTTGTCAGTTCCCTTAACCTTGCCCACACCAACTCAAGTTATCACATCATTAATGCCTATTCATTTGAAGTACCTGGGGTGAATTCTGTTTCTTGCTGGAACCCTGACTGATACACTAGTCCATTCTCTTCCCCCGTATATCAGGAGGAAAAGCCAAAATCCAAGGCCTGCACCCAAGATGTTTTATATTGTGTTAAAATAAGTTTGATGTATTGAAATCAGAAACCTCATCTTCTGAGCTGAGTGCTCCTAGGTGACACATTCAACTGGGTGTGATTTAAACCTTTACTGAGTTCCAACTACAGTGACCAAGGTGCTGTGCTGAGGTCCTTGGTGACGAGGAATACCAAGACCCAAACCTTATCTCAAGAATGTGAGTGTACAAGATGGATCAAAGACCTAAATATAAGAGCCAAGACCATAAAAACCTTAGAAAGCAGTGTAGGGAAACATTTACAGGACCTTGTAATAGGAAATGGATTTATGAATATCTCACCAAAAGCACGAGCAGCAAAAGAACTAATAGATAAATGGGACTTCCTCAAAATTAAAGCCTTCTGCACCTCAAAGGAGTTTGTCAAGAAAGTAAAAAGGGAGCCCACACAGTGGGAGAAAATATTTGGCAATCATATATCTGATAAGAAACTTATAACTTGCATATATAAAGAACTCCTATATCTTGAAAATAAAAAGATAAACAACCCATTTAAAAAATGGGAAAAAGACTTAGACACTTCTCCGAAGAAGAAATACAAATGGCAAGAAAGCACATGAAAAAATGTTCCAAATCTCTAGCTATCAGGGAAATGCAAATCAAAACTACAATGAGATACCATCTTACACCCATAAGATTGGCAGCTATGAAAAAAACAGAAGAATACAAGTGCTGGAGAGGATGTGAAGGAAGGGGAACACTCATCCACTGCTGGTGGGAATGCAGAAGGATCCAACCATTCTGGAGGACAGTATGGCGGTTTCTCAAAAAACTAGCCATAGATTTGCCATATGACCCAGCAATACCACTGCTGGGTATATACCCAGCAGAACTGAAAACAAGGACACAAACCGATATATGTACACCAATGTTCATAGCAGCATTGTTCACTATTGCCAAAAGTTGGAATCAACCCAAATGCCCATCAACAGATGAGTGGATCAATAAAATGTGGTATATACACACAATGGAATACTACTCGGCTGTAAGAACAAACACACTACAAACACATGTGATAACATGGATGAATCTTGAGAACCTTATGTTGAGTGAAGCAACCCAGACATTGAAGGACAAATACTACATGACCTCAATGATATGAAATAAACAAGCTGCCCTAGATAGCAAGAGACTGACGATAGGCTTACAGGAAATCGGAGGGTGGAGGAAGGATATGAGCCGATGTCTGCAGGGGTGGAATTTAAGACGAGATGGTGGTAAGTATGAACACAAAGAAGAGATAAAAGGGGGGCAAGGGGGTGCCTTTGGTTGGGGCTTTGCGGGTTTGAGGGTGGCTGGGGAGGGACAGATGGGTAACGTTGCCCAAAAGTGGGGGGAGGGAGGGGTAACATACGAACACAGGAGAGGGTCAGGTGTTGGTGGAGAGTAAAATGCCGAGAAAATCATATCAAAATATAATAAAGAGGGTTACCTGTTTAGAATGCTCGGAGGGGAGGGTCTGATGCAGGACGGGCTCCTGGGGAATGTCTAAATGCTCATTCTGCCAGAGTGGGTGTCACCATGGGGTAGAAACCCAAGTAGTGAGAGTGGGGGTGGACCCACATCCTGGGGAGGACTAATGCCATCAAATAGAGGGAACTGTATCCCTCGAGAGAAAGGGTGGCTCCCAGGGCATTGGGGCAGTTGAGCAAGTTAGGCCCTGAACACTATTCCATCTATCTCTGGAAGTGGCTCCTCAGGAAACGGAGGTTGGCTGTCACTATGGGCACCAAGGTGGAAGGGAAAATTGACGTTAAATGTGTGGAACCAAAGTAAATGGGGGGTAAGAGAGGAGTTTCTTGAGAGTACACAAGGATGGATATAAAACATGCAATATTACACCATAACATATAGGAGATGACAGACTGATAATGTAAACCATAATGTAAAACATAGGATAACTAAAAATGTAAAGAACTGTGTATCCTAAAGTATGCACCATAATGTAAGCACAGATGTCACCTTGTTAGAAAGCTAATGTCTCAGACTCTGTACATCACTTTAAGTAAATATGATATGAATAGGGCGTAAGAGTGTCACTGTGGAAGGGAAAAGGTTTTCTGGTGGATGTGTGGGAGTGCTGTATATTATATATATACATTGCTGTGGTCTAGGACTCCTGTGAAGAAAAGCTGAATAATTAGGGGGGGAAAAAAAAAAAAAAAAAAAGAAAAAGATAGGATGTGGAATTTTTTCAAGTCAACATTCTTTATCTAAGCTCTTTATCTAACTTTATCCAAGTTCTTTATCTATCCTTTAAACCCATCGCTATATGCCATTCCCTAGTAAGGGACCATGACATTATATTGGGCTTCAAATTTCGGGGAGTTCTGGATCACAGAGTGTTTCAACAATGGCAATGGAGGGATACTGGTATGGGATACCAATGACAGGTGATATATGGCTGACAGGGAGCTGTACAGAACATATGTCCAGGGTGCATGGTAATGTTTGGATATACTCATAGTGGCAACAATTAAAAACCACAGCAGGGGGGTACTGGGTTCCTGGCCAGTGGTGCTCTGTCGTGGTCCCTAGGGGAGCAGCGACAGTCTCCCAGGTACAGTGGCGGGGACCGGGAGGGAGTGAGGGTTCAACAGTGAGCCCCTGATGCTAATGACTATGCTTGTGAGCTGATAAACCTAAAATAAGAACAAGGCCTAGAGCAACATTGTGCCTGGGAATTTCCTCCTGTCAGCCTTCATGTTACTCAAATGTGGCCAGTCTCGAAGCCAAACTCAGCATGTAAATGCAATGCCTTCCCCCCAGCGTGGGACATGACACCCGGGGATGAGCCTCCCTGGCAACGAGGGACCACTATCAACTACCAACTGATGATGCAACTGAAAAATGACCTTATATGGAAGGTTCAATGCGGATCAGCAGAATATCCATGTCTACATAAAATACCATGACTTTAAAATGCTGTTTGACCTAAAGTAAGGGGGAAATGGAAAGGAGAAATGAGTTTATATGGCTACGAGTTTCTAAAAAAGAGTCTGGAGGCTGGCAGAAGGATTGCCCTCATGCACAACTGAGCAGAGTCAGAGAGACAGATAAAGCAGATACAACCCCCAGATATTGGTTCCTTTGAGGGCTAAAGAGACCCATGGGAGTTATGGTCATGGCCGATGGGGTTAACTACCAGGGCAGATGGCCCCTCTTTGGAAATGGTGTTTATGTGTGATGAATCTGGACTCAAATGGGATCTCCCTTCATAAGACTTTCATGCTAATGTGCTGGAGGTGCAGTTAATGTTGGGGTTTAAGATATATTTAGGGGATTTGAATCTCTGGACTGACAATGTGATAGCCAGGTCCTGAGCCTCAACAGACTCCAGCACCTACAATCTGATCTATTGGACTTACCACACTCAGCTAAGATGGAGTTGAAGAAGGACAACCACCACACCATGGAGCCTAGAGTGATTACAACTGAAAATGGGAGGATTGCATCCAGCATCCATGTGGATTCTGAGCCTCCTCTTGACATAGAGGTGCAATGGACACAACCAATCCAATGTCCACATAGAAGAGGTGGCATTGGATTGGGAAAAGTGGACATGGTGGACGATGGGTATGGGGAAAGGCAGGAAGAGATGAGAGGTGGAGGCGTCTTTGGGACATGGAGCTGCCCTGGATGGTGCTTCAGAGGTAATCACCGGACATTGTAAATCCTCACAGGGCCCACTGGATGGAATGGAGGAGAGTATGGGCCATGATGTGAACCATTGTCTATGAGGTGCAGAGGTGCCCAAAGATGTACTTACCAAATCCAATGGATGTGTCATGATGATGGGAACGAGTGTTGTTGGGGGGGGGAGAGGGGGGGTGGGGGGGTGGGTTGAATGGGACCTCACATATATATTTTTAATGTAATATTATTACAAAGTCAAAAAAAAAAATCACACACACAAAAAAAATAAATAAACATAATGGAACTCAAAAAAAAAAAAAAGATAGCAAGATACAAAAATATACTCTTGCAGCCATTTGTAGGCAATTCCTTTTCATGCCAGTGTATGGAATAAAGATATATTGTTTTATCTACAAAAAAAAAAAAAAAAAAAGAATGTGAGTGTATGAGAAAGGGCTGCAGAAAACCAAAATACATAGTTCAAAGAGTAAGTGCCCATAGAGCTACAAATACAATGCTTGAGAGCTCAGAGGAAGAAGAAATTACATTAAATTGAAGAACCAGGAATGACTTCTTGAATGGAGGAATGGCAGAATTGTGGGGGCACCTTGCAGTATGTATAGGATTTAGCAGGCTGGGATATCGGCAGACTGGTCCAATTGAAGAAAACAGCACTTGCAAAGGTGTGGTGGTGTGTCTGATGTACTCTGGGTTTCCCACTTGGTCTTGCAATCATTTCTCTAGTATAAAATCTGGGTTGGGAGTCCTAGATGGCTTAGAAATAAACGTAGCTAATGTTCATCAAAGAATTCCTATGTGCCTGTCACTCTGCTAAATACTTTACCTAGTAGTTATAACTATCACTTCCAAATAGAGATTGCAATGTTCCTGTCACTTTCCAAGTACTTGCTCTATATTAACTCATCTATTCCTCATAATACCCTTATGAGGTAGATACTACTTGTATTAGTCAGGGTTCTCTAGGGAAACAGAATCAACAGGAGATAGCTGTCAACAATATGAGATTTTATAAGAGTCTCATGTGACCGTGGTGATGCACAAGTCCGGGTTCCACAAGCAGGCTGCAAACCAGGGGCTTTAATCAAAGTCCAATGAAGATCCTTGAGTTCCCAGGAGATGTTCCTGTCCATAGACAAGCTGGGAAATTCTCTCCGAATGTTGAAATCACTTCCCATTTTAAGGCATTCAACTGATTGGATAAAGTGTCACTCATTGCTGACTGCAGTCTCCCTGATTGATGTAAGTGTAATCAGCTGTCTATACAGTAAACTCACTAGTGACTAAAGTCCACAAATGTCCTTGTATTACAATTAGCCCAGTGCTTGCTTAGCCAAGCAATTGGGCACAAGTACCTGGCCGAGTTGAGATATTAGCCTAACCATCACATGATTATAATCCCGATTTTGCAGATGAGAAAATGGGGACACAAATTAGTTTAATCAACTTACCCAAGGTCAGGTAAATGGTAACTGGTAGAACAAGAACTTGAGTCAGGCATCTGAGCTCCAGAGGCTACAAATGTATTCACCACACTCTGCAGCCTTTCATGGGTTGAGTTAATCTTTGCAGTACCTTATACAACCTGAGGAGGACAGATGCCAGAATACCTCCTGTAACTTGCTCAACAGCACATGGTTATCTACCTTTTCACTCTGCTACTTCCCAAATGGTCCTGGAAAATTAAGACGGATTGAACCATAGAGAGATTTCAGCTCAAGGATGAACACCTTGGTAGATCTGTTATCATTTCCCATTTAACTCTTCATTTATTTCACCTGCCTCATGGTCCCTGGTATGCCAATCACTCATTATCATTGGCTCCTTTTCCACACCCCATATTTGTCATTTTCTTTTCAACAGTGTACCTTCCTTTCCTTGTCTTTCTTATTCCATTAGCTTCAACAGTCCTAGACATTTGACAGATGGTCCTCCTGCTATCTATTTTCTCCACATGTGGATGAATGGGACTGACCCCTTACCAGCTATGGAGGCTGATCTTGATTGCCCTAAACCAATTAGCATGGCTTATCAACATGTTCAGAATAATTGGTTCAGAGATAGGAATAGGCTCCAGAGAGTCACCTCTTCCCAACTCTGGGTTCACTGAAATCATATTGGTAGCTTGAAATCAGTCATGTTGGGAGTATTTATACCATGGAAAGAAAGTACTATAAATGGCAACTTTTTAAAGAGACTCAGTTGTTAAGCATTCACCAGGCCAATATTGTATGGGCAGGACCTAATTAGGTCCGTGAGACATGAGGAGGCATTTAATTGGGCTTTGGGAAGACCATCAAAGAAGACCATTTCTATCCCTATGAAAAGAAGGGCATTCACAAATAAAGAAATGAGATCTCAAACTAGTGAAGCCATTCTGACCACCATGAGAGAACCAACCAGAGGATAAAGTGGACACACAGAAAAGAACCATGTTGAAAGGATCAAAGCGACCTAGAGTCAGAGCCCTCAACGTGGGGACTTCTGAGGCAAATCCCCCTGAAACCCATATACCTCTTCACACTTCAGATAAATTACCCAATAAAGTCTCTCTTTATAAAACCAGTAGGATTTTTTTTCTCCTCATCAGTTGAAAGGTTCTGAGATGATACACAACATTGTGACTTTATGAGCAAAGTCTGCGGCACAATTCCCATTTAAGTCTCTGTAGTGGGCAGTTCCTGGACTTTGGCAGGTCACTGTGAAGTTATATGGGGCATTTATGGTAGACATGACTAAGAAACAATTTTACCCATTTCCTATCATTCAGCAAGAGTCCAAATTTCCTGTTAGTTCCTCACTGATTTTTTAAATTTCATTGCTCCATTTTCATTTATCTTTTTATTATCCTACAATGAGTAAGGCACTCATTGCCCTATTTTTATGTCCTCACTTCTTTCACCAGCCAACCTTTAATGCCTTCTACCCTTATTTCATGTTTCCTATAGCCCCTGAGGAATTCCTAAAAAGAATGAATAGACTCTTTAATCCTGGCCAGCTCCATCAATTAATCAATGTCTCCTTACCAGACTTGCACACAATTATTCTGTTATTTTGCTTTCCATTCCCTCCAAATTCACCAAACTGGTCTATTCATCATCCTCCAAGTATGTGTTACACTCTGTTTCAATGACTCTGTGCATAATGCTCTTCTTGACCTGAATTCATGGCCCCTTTATCTTCACCTATTGAAATCTTACATTTTCACCAACTCCTAACTCAGATTCCACTCCCTTATGATTTTTGTAGCCCAATATTATTAGCCCTCTTTAACCAAAAAGTTAATTTGTTGGATAAAAAATATAGGATTGTCTCATGGAACCTAAAACACCAGTACAACCAGGTCTCATGCAAGACAGGAGTCAGAGGGACTAGAAAGTCAGCAATGGAAGCTCCTTTTCCCACCTTTGATACTCCAAGTCCCCACTTATCTGCTTCTCTCTTTATGTCTGCTTCATTACCCTCTTTTCACACCAGCAGCTCTATTTTGTCATATACATGTCTGATAGTTTATTAGTCCCATCAATTCCAGAGACCAGCAGAAATTGAATATGCTTTCATTATGTCCCAATTTCCAAATGCCTTGGAGAAATAAGCTGATAGACCCAGGTGAGCCAATGAGTTCACTTCCCTAGATCTGGTGCCTACCCCTTGGCCAGTCATGGTGTGGGTGTGCAGGGCAGAAAGTAGGTCCAGGATTCCACGGCACCTTCAACTGTTCCTTCCAGGGCTGCAGAAGAGTCTGACTCTCTAGAGAGGGGCCGTTCGGGCATAGAAGATGTAATTGGCATCTCAAATATACTCATTATCCCACACAGAGTGATCTGAACTACCATGACCCTAACTTGTTCTTAAATTTATCTTATATTGTAGAAACTTACATTCATGTCTTACTTCCTCCATTAGAGCACAGGGAACATACCCCACTTTATTTTACCCACATTTTATGCAAGGACCACCAATGCAGTTGGTTCTCTAATGCCTCCAATTAGCTAAATATAGCTGTAATGCAGAGCAGAGCAAGGGAAGTGTGGGAAATGGATATAAAAGCAAACAGACAAATGATCAGCACAGGAAGTATAGTAAATGGCACAGAAAATATCAATCTACTTAAGCTGAATGAATTTAACATGAGTGTGACGTCTCTGTGGGGATGCAGGGGGCAGAGAGGAAAACTCTGGCTAATTTTCAACTATTTCAGTCTTTCCCTTGCCCCACACAGAGAGATTCTCTTGGTTTGAGGTGATTACTTCCACACGTTTTTATGACCTCTTGGATTACCTTCACCCACAGGCGCTATCAGGGGGAACTCATCTCCTTCTCCCTTGCTCAAATACCCAGGAAGTTGAACTGTAAGCTGTTCCTATTCCCCTCTCCCTTACTCCAGAGTGATTGAATTTGTGTTCAATAACAGAAACGGGCTCCCAGTTTCTATGCATTGAAAGTTCAGTGAGAGAGCAGATCCCATTTGAGCATGCTTTGTTCTTCCCTATTGCCTCTGTGGAACTCTGTAGACCCGTGCAAAGCTGTCAGACTGTGAGGGAGCTGAAGTCCGACTAGAGTTAATAAGAAGGGGTGGGTTGCACCCCATCACACTCCCATTGGTAAGTATAATTGCAATTCCAAAACTCCTTTTGACTTCCCTTTGAATCGGGAGCTGTACTTCTATGCAGATTCTTAAAGGGAGGAACTCCTTAGCCAGTTACTCGTCTCATCACACAAAGGGTCCAGGCAGAGTCATATACAGGGACACAAAGGGGTTGCCCACATTGGGAAGAGTTAAGCCCAGAAGGTCTTCAGAACAAGGATTAAGTGGTCACAAAGGACAGTGTAGTAATTGAGATCAGTGAGCACTGACCCTCTAGGGAGACAGAGCTTCATACTTCGGAGGGATTGAAGCAGACAAGGGCACGGCTTCACACAGGCAGCCCCGAGTTGTACCCATGTGCTCCCCTTACCTTTGTATAAAATGGGCGTAAAATTCTGCCTGCCTAGCATTCTAGAGTTGGTGTAACTTTTCAAAGACAGTGAGTGTAGAAGCAATTTGTGAATTCGAAAGAACTGTATCATCGCCAACAGTATGATGTCCTTATGTTTTTATTTTTTTCCTCTAAAGAGTTTGCTTGAGTCATTATGGCATTTCTTTTTCAGCAACTCTAAATCTAAATCCCTCAGGCTCATTTTGTAAAGCTCTTAACTCATTGGCGAGTAAGAATAAGAATTACTCCACGTAATAGTCCCCTAAATATTTTGAAAGTAGATGTTGCATCAATCTGTAAGTATTCCTTATTCCTTTATAAACCCTAGGAAGACTTACCTAATCGTGCAGTAATTGTGTCATTTGATCTTACACAGAAAAAAAGAGAAAGAAGGAGGGAAGGTAGGAAGGGTGGAAGGAAAGGAGGGAAGAAGGGAGGGAAGGAGGGAAGGAGGGAGGGAGGGAAGAAAAAAGGGAGGAGGAAGAAAAGGAGGGAGAAAGAATAAATTCCAACACACCTTCGGCTTTGATGTTTTTCATTCCCATGTGATAATGGAATTGATTTTAAAATAGATGTAAAAATGGAATAAACTTCTATGTATAGAAAAATAGAATGCTGGATTCTTAAAAAATGTTTTATTTTCTTTCTGCAGAACGTAACTGAAGCCATCTTCCGATGCTGGGCTCTTCAGTTCAAGATTATTGATAGCACCCTTGCTCTGTGCCAATACGACACTCCATCAACAGTTGGCAACATGAGTCAACTTGACCCACTTATGTCTGGGCTTGTCATCTCAACAGCTCCCAGAATAAGTACCAAGGAAAATTAAATTCCCAGGAATCCACCAAAATGGCTCAGATATCAAAAGATGGGTCAAACGGCTTTGTTAGCTCTAAATATGAAGACTGTGCCCCTTCTGGGTTTGTGTATACCCATTCTTTCCCACATATACCCACTCCTACAGTCATCACCCCACTTCTAAATATTCTCATTAACAAAGTGAATCCACTTAACAAAGACTAAAATTTCTTAGTAAATCATAAAATAAAGTAGCCTCCTTTAATTCTATATTTTAAAAAGCTTGCATTAAAAATGCATGAGTG
The DNA here is from genome assembly GCF_030445035.2 of Dasypus novemcinctus. Taxonomy (NCBI): domain Eukaryota; kingdom Metazoa; phylum Chordata; class Mammalia; order Cingulata; family Dasypodidae; genus Dasypus; species Dasypus novemcinctus. The sequence continues at coordinate 18,071,525 of NC_080693.1, read as the reverse complement.
ATTTAATTAGAACAAAGAATGAATTAAGTATTGATTTGGAGATTTAGAAGTAAAATTTCTTTACCAAAACCTGATAGCACACTGAAGACTTCACACACCCCTTAACTTTTGCAAATGGTTATAAACAGTGTTGTTCATTTTTTACAAAAATATTCAGGAGCTTCATCAATTTTCTCAATGATCTGCTGGTTCAAGTTTACTAATATTTAAATCATTCTCTTGTGAAGTCCTTCCATGACATCATCCTTGTTTATTTTTTCAATTGTGACCTAGTTTAAATCTTTTAGATCCTCATTTGTCAGTGGTTTTGCTTGATTCTAGCACTTCTCCACTGACTTCATAAAGTCCTGGATATTTTATAAGATTTGCAATTTCTCTTCGCCGTAGGTTTGAGGTGTATCTGATTACTTTGTAGTCTAGTTTGCTAAAACTGCTCCAGCAGCTACCATAAAATGGGTTGTCATTTACAATTGAAATTTGTTAACTTACAGTTTAAAGCTGGGAAAAATGTCCAAATTAAGACGTCGTTAGGAATCTTTCCCCGAAGACCAGCTGCAAGAGATCCTGGACTTCTCTCTACACGATAAGGCAAATGGAGGCATCTGCTGGTTTCTGCCTTCTCTTCCAGGTTTCACTGCTTTCAGCTTCTTGCTTCTGTGGCTCTCTCTTTGTCTGAATTTCATTCTCTTTTAGAGACCTGCAGTAAGAGGACTAAGACCCACCTGGGCCACTCCTTTACTGAAGTGACCTAATCAAAATGTCCTACTTACAAAAGGTTTACACCCACAGAAATGGATTCGCTCTAAGAACATACTTTTCTAGAGTACATACGTCTTCAAACCATCACACACTCTATTTGATGATTATCCCTGATTGGGGCGGGAGAGGGGCAGTTGACAGGGTCCACAAGGGTGATGGGGCCCATGCCTAAAGTCAAACTGTTGAAATGAGGGCTGAGTGTATGCATGGCTAGTAAACTGCATGAATAAAATACAAGAATATTCATGTATTGCAACACGTTTTGCTCCTCTCCGGGCATTTTATATGTGGCATCTCAAACAACATATTCTCAGACAATGAGTACCCTATGCATTAGATGCTGCCTTTGTTTAGATAAACTGAATATTTAACCAGGACACTCATTCTTTTTCTACAGATAAAAAGTTTGACCTTTTTGGGTCAGCTCTATGCAGCAATCTTACAGGAGGAGAGATGGGTAGAAGCCAAAAACAAATGAAACTAAACAAAACCATTCCTATATATCAGACAAAGAAAAAGCAGCCACACTTTCAACTTGCACTACCACCAGGAGCAGTGAGTTCCATTTGTTGAGATAAAGATGATCTTAGTCTAAGCAGTCAATTGTCTCTTGTTTCTAATAGATGCCTTGTAGAAAGAAAAGACATTGACACATCCAACAGTTGCTTCTGCCGTTAACAACTTCAGTTAAATGGAAAGGGAAAGAATATTAGAAAAATATCAGGAGAAAGTAAATAAAGTATAGTTGGATTTCAACCCCTTACGAAGTTGGCACTTCCCTTTGGTGCCTCAAGCTTCAGAGCAATGGCCGTGCCAATGGATAGTAACTACCTGAATGATTCTGGAAGAGACCGCCTCCTCCTGGAAGATCCCCCAGAGAATCCATCTCTTCCTACTGCTGACACAATGGAGAAGCCTTCAACTCCAAGAGGACATTCAACAATTCCATTTTACATGAGAAAACTGAATAGTGGGTTCTCAGGAGATGATAAAGGTGAACTTCTCTTGTTGCCTCACCCCTCCTGCTATGCTAAGCCAAGAATGTCACCATTGAATGAAGTCATTTTACATTTTAGTGTGAATGAGCCATGTTCTGAAGCCTATTCATGCCTAGATTGCCAGCTTTGTCTACATCCTACGGTGCTAGGTTTGAGCTGAATTCTTGGCTCTTCCACTTCTTGCCTGTTTGATCTTAGGCAAGCTACCAGCCTCTCTGAGTCTCAGTTTTCTCATCTTGACAGTGGGAACAATAAAGATACCTTCCCTAAGGGATCATTGTAGGGAATAAATGAACTAATGCCTCTGAAGTGCATGACCCTCTTCTTGGCACAAGGTGAATTGTAGTTATTCTGATTAGAAATGTTACTATGTTAATATATATTCATGTTATAAAATTACAATTGTTATATATTATTGTTTATTGAATATTTATTATGTTATAAAATTATTACAGAAAGACATGATATGTGGTATATAAGGCATATATAAATATAAAGGAGAGAGCATATCATCGAAGACTTTGGTTTTCTTAGCTATGGAATGGGGATGAAAATACTTAAGTCACAGAATTATTCTGAGGTTGAAATAAGATAATCAATATAAAGTTCTTAAATGTGGTCAGCCCTTCATTAAATGTTCAGGAAATCACAATCATTATTTTTACTGCCATCTCTAGTTGGGGAGCGCAGAGTTTTGAATTTGTTTTCCTCCTGCTTCTTACCACCACCTCCAAGAATTCCCAGATGCTGGGATCTAGAATTACTGGGTGTTCTCCAACCACAGTACACAGATGTTCACAACTTCAAGGCAGGGCCTGGAATTTTCCTCAAACGTAGATCTGCAACTTATCCACTCCTCTCCCCATCCTGCATCCCCTGCCCCCTGGGAGAGCACCCACCCTGGGCAGTTCATTCAAGAGACTCTGGAGCTCACACAGGGCTTCCAGGTGGGGAGCTGAGAGGGGCCTCAGCCTTGGGCTGTGGGGGTGGAGGGTGGAACCTGGGCGTATAGGGTGTCTTGGCCGCTGGAGCATCTGATTCAACGTCTCTGCCCCTTTAGGGTGGAAATGTGAACATGATGAGAATAGAAGTTAAGTACTTCTCGTGATGTTTATTGAAACAGAAAATGCCATTGCTTGAACAGTGGAAGGTGATTGAACTGGGGATCCAGGAGACCTGAATCTTGGTTCTGGCTTAGTTTCCAGTCAGACCTAGGACAAGTCACACAGGGCAGGCTGTGACCTTTCATTTCCTCATCTGTGAAGTTAACTACATCACGGTTTTCCAAACCATGTTTGTTCCATGGGATCTTAGTGTGCCAGGATATCATGACAGGCAGTCCACAAAACGTTATTTTGGTATTCCCTGAAAAAAAAAATGTTTATGGGAATGGAGGAAGTGGTTGTGCTGGGCTGAACAAAACAAACATGTTTCTCCACAGAAGGAATTTTCAGGAGGAGGAAGGTTTATTTTTTCTAAACTTACTTCACCACATTATCCTTTGTGTGTGTGTGAGGGGGAACATCTATTAACATCTTGAATATGGCCATTATTTTTAATACATTGAATAAGGCAATGATGAATCTTGTATCTATAAGATCCTTTCTTGTTCTAAAATTATATTATTCCCACAATATCAAAGAAATAACATAGAAAAGAAAAGCTAAGATACTAGTTTGCCTGAGTAATCATTCTATGAATAAGAGTAATTTATAGGGCTTATTTAAAATCTTTTGAATTGTATGTGCCAATCAACCATATGGTCAAGTTAACGTTTTGCAAATAATTTTATGATAAGTGAACAATCTTTATATTTATGCGCTTTATTTATGTGACACATCATTAGGTTCATGAAAGACTAATTAGAAGAAAATCGGATAAAATACTAAACATAAAATAGAGAAAGGAGCACCTTATTGTCATATTTTGTTCAAAAGTTTATTTTTTATTTATTATATGTTTCAAAAGTTCTTAGCTGGTTAAAGATAGACTTTATTTCTTGACAGTAGTATGTTACAAATAAAGAATCTCCTAATTACAAGTAAAAACTCATAAGAAAAGAATTAGAGGTCCATATAAAATCCTAAGGAAAGTTTTAGTTAAAGCAGTGGTTCATAAACAAAAATGCCTACTGAACTTATACATTTGAATATTCTGCAGATCCTTTCACATTTAAACTCAACAGTCTGCCTTCACTGAACTCTTTCTTTTAGACCTTCTCTGAGAATGGTACCCATTTGCCTGCACCCAAGTCCAGAGAACATCCCAGATTCTTCCCTGCCTCCCTCCACCCCCAGCCCATATATTGAAAATTCTGTTTCCTTACCACCTCTCCAGCATATCCCCTTCTCTCCATCGCCATTGCCATTTCCTTTGTTCAAGTCACCATTATCTTTGCCCTGAAATACTTAAACAGCCATTTCGCTGATCCCTCTGCCTCTAATTTTACCCTCATCGAATCCATTTGCCACACTGCAGCCTGAGTGATCTTTCTGACATGAAAATCCAATCATGTCACTTTCCTGCCTAAAAGGCTTTCAATGGTTTCCCACTGCCCTGAGGATAAAACCCATACTCCTCCCTCAGCATGACATCAATGGCCTTTCATTTGTGACTCTTACTTTATATAGATAGATGATAGCAATAGATAGATAGATAGATAGAGAATATTCCACATATAACATATAAAAGGGTATGTATAGAATATTTTAACAAACAGTAACGTACAAAGAAAATTTAACAGACATCAAAGTATGACTTAGGTTTAATAACACCATTTTGCTTTATTTATTTACGCAATTTTAGATAGTATTAAATAAATAAAATATTATACATAAATTGAAAGCCCTCTATCCCAGTCCCAGATCCCATTGCTTCCAAGGCCAAAAACTGGCAGGCGGAATTTACCTTTGCTTTATTTCATGGACAAAGTCAATTAGCCCAGTATCCTTTAGTTTTTATGCTTTCCATACCAATTTGTAGTGTCTTCTCTGAACTTATTAGTTGTTCCCAATTCTGCTCCCAATTCTGAAATTCTGTTCTATTGACCTCTTTCTCTCATGTCTTCTTCCCTCCTTTCTTCCCTCCCTCCTTCCCTTCCTTCCTTCCCCTCTCTCTCCCTTTATATTATTATAGATTAAAAAGATGTCTTGCTATCTTCCAGGGCAAGCTTCTCTTTCTTTCTTCTTCCTAAAAGATGTCTTACTTGTTCTTGGCATTTCGTTTTACTGAGACCAGTTTTGTTCTTGATGTTTTTAATAAAATTTTGGCTAATAATTTAATTTCTTGAACTTATTAGTTGTTCCCAATTCAGCTCCCAATTCTGTAATTCTGTTCTATTGGCCTCTTTCTCTCATGTCTTCCTCCCTCCCTTCCTTCCTCCCTCCTTCCCTTCCTTCATTCCTCTCTCTCTCCCTTTATATTATTATAGATTAAAAAGATGTCTTGCTATCTTCCAGGGCAAGCTTCTTTTTCTTTCTTCTTCCTAAAAGATGTCTTACTTGTTCTTGGCATTTCGTTTTACTGAGACTAGTTTTGTTCTTGATATTTTTAATAAAATTTGGGCTAATAATTTAATTTCTTGAAAGTTTATAGGTATATCTGGTCTTTCTCTTATTTCCTTGAGATAATTTAATTATTTTAACCTAGGATATGGTCCATTCTATCTATATGTTCACATTTCTTAACACCAATTATTTTGTTTTATCAACAGCTGATCTTTCTGCTGGTTTATTTATGCTTTTATCATTATTATTATTATTGCCTTTCTCTTATTTTCAAGAGGTTTAAATTATAATTGTTTTTTAGACATCTTGAGATCAATACTTAACTAATTAATTTTCAGTCCCTCCTTTTTCCTTTATCCTAATACATGCATTTAGGGTTTTTAGGATTATAAATATCCCTCAAATTATCACTTAAGCTGCATATTACAGGCTGTAAGCTGAGTTTTCAATTTTTTTTTTAATTTTTTTTTTTTTAAAGATTTTATTTATTTATTTAATCTCCCCCCCTCCCCTGGTTGCCTGTTCTTGGTGTCTATTTGCTGCGTCTTGTTTTTTGGCTGCTTTTGTTTCTTTGTCCGCTTCTGTTGTCGTCAGCGGTGCGGGAAGTGTGGGCGGCGCCATTCCTGGGCAGGCTGCTCTTTCTTTTCACGCTGGGCGGCTTTCCTCACGGGCGCACTCCTTGCACGTGGGGCTCCCCCACGCGGGGGACACCCTTGCATGGCAAGGCACTCCTTGCGCGCATCAGCACTGCGCTTGGCCAGCTCCACACTGGTCAAGGAGGCCCGGGGTTTGAACCACGGACCTCCCATATGGTAGACGGATGCCCTAACCACAGGGCCAAGTCCATTTCCCTCAATTTTTACTGTTCTTAAAAGTTCATTATTTTAATTCTGTTTTTATCTTTTGAGCCATTAATTATTCATTAAAATTATCTCATGTACATTAAAGGACATGGGTTAGGATGTATTGTTTCTTTGGAATTTATTGAGACTTCTTTTATGACCAAGTATATTGAAAATGTTTATTATAACTGTTCTATACACACTTAAAAATACATGAATTCTCTTTTTATTAGGTTCAGGATTCTAAATGTGTCCATATATTAATCTTTACAAATGTATTAATCAAAAAATCTATATTCCTAGGAAAGTTTGGCATCCATCTATCAGTAACTTATAGAGATGTACTAAAACTTCCAACATAATTATCGATTTTCCTTGTATTCAGGCAATTCTTGCATTGTATTTTTTAAGCTTTGTAATTCAAGATTGTTAGGTCTCACAAGTGACTTGCACTTATCTTTAAGTAAAGATCCTCCTTTTCCTTATCTAATAAAGTCAATTTTATCTAATATTAAAGTAGCTACACCACCTTTCTTTTCATTAGTATTTGCCTCATTTATTTTTTCTCTAATCTACTTTCAATCTTACTGTACTATTACATTTTAGATGTGTTTCTTAGAAATAACCTATAACTAATCTTGTTTATGTGCTTATTTAAATAGCTCTGTCTTTTAACAAGAGGATTTGATCCATTTACATTTATTGGAATTGCTGATGCATTTGAACTCTTGCCTGCCTTTTTTTTTCTTTACTATTTTCTATTTATTTTACTCCTTTTTTGTCTTCTATTGGATATTGTGGGATTTTTCCTTTTTTTCCTCAATTTATTTAAATATTTTATATTCTCTATTTGTTGGTTACCTTATATTTTTAGCAAACTTATTTAACAAAGTTTCTCAACCTTTCTACACCCTCCAAACAGTACAAGGACCTTAATTCTTACTTATAATCTCTTTCAGATGGTGTTATTGTTGTATTTCTAATTCTTTACATGCTAGTTCTCCCATCTGTCTGGAATGTAAATTTTTTGCAAACTTTTCTTGAGGCTATCTTCCTTGAGGGTATTTTACATAGTTTGGAATAATATGTGGCCATACAGAATAGTGTTCTATATATTTCTCCCAGGAGCATAATGAGTGCTGGACAACTTTATGTTAATTTCTCAGGTTGGGATATGACACTATGCATATAAATTCAGACCTTACATCTGTGTTTGGCACAGACTTTCTTGACATGTCTCCAAGCTGGGAGATAGAGTTCTTTATTTTTATGAACTTGGAAGACTTTTGAGTGCAACAACATTATAAAGGCAATCTCAGTTATGGCTCCACACATCTCCTGTTCCAAACCCCTATTTAGGGCAATAAAACCTCAGCTTCTGATCACAACGCAAGGTCTGATAGCCCTAGCCTTCCCCAAGGCTTCCATTGCATCTGCCATTCTGGCCAGACCATTCCCCTTATTTCTGGCACCAAGGACTTACATTCATTTCTTGTCTTAAACTTTATTTTTAGATGTTGTTATGTATTTCTATGTGTCTAACAAGGAAGAAGGAGAATCCACATTAGCTGAGTGCCCTTTGAGCAAAACCAAAATTCCAAGTGCATTTTCAGTCTTTTCTTTTATGCCTCCTCTTTCCTCCCTTCTTACCTCCAACCTCCACTTACACTTTTGCTTTCATTCCCTTTGAGGTTTCCCCTTCGAAGCCAGTTGGGGGAAGTGGACTTGCCCAATGGATAGGGCATCCGCCTACCACATGGGAGGTCCGTGGTTCAAACACTGGGCCTCCTTGACCCGTGTGGAGCTGGCCCATGCGCAGTGCTGATGCGTGCAAGGAGTGCCCTGCCATGCAGGGGTGTCCCCCACGTAGGGGAGCCCCACGCACAAGGAGTGTGCCCTGTAAGGAGAGCAGCCCAGCGTGAAAGAAAGTCCAGCCTGCCCAAGAATGGTGCCACACACAAGGAGAGCTGACACAACAAGACAACGCAACAAAAGGGGACACAGATTCCTGGTGCCGCTGATAAGGATAGGAGCAGTCACAGAATAACACACAGTGAATGGACACAGAGAGCAGACAACTGGAGGAGGGGAAGGGGGGAGAAATACATAAAAAATAAATAAATTTAAAAAAGAAGCCAGTTGGAGTATAAGCTTATGAAGTTGAGAAACAGTTACTAACTTACAGCCTCAATGTGGCCAAGCCATGTGGCTCTGAGTGAAAGCAAAGCAAAACAAAACAAAAAATAAGGACTTAGGTTTAAAAAAAAAAAGAAGTGAAATGGGGAGAAATCTTCAGGGAAACTTGTTGATATCTTCAAACATATTTTTGTTGAGTCCTGTCTTAGTTTGCTAGGGCTGCTATGACAAATCCCACTCACTGGAGTGGCTTTAAGAAGAGGAATTTTTTGTCTCATAGTTTTGGAGACTAGATGTTCAACATCAAAGTGCTGTTAGGGCTTGCTTTCTCCCAGAGCCTGTAGCATTCTGCCAATTCTCTATCACACGTGATACTTCTCTCCTTTTGTCAGCATCTCTGATTTCTGCTGACTCATGGCTTTTACTAACTTCTGGCTTCTACTGACTGACTGCATCTGAATTTCTTGTTTATAAGGACTCCAGTCGTTTGGATTAAGGCCCACTCTGATTCAATTTGGCCCCATCTAAACAGGTTCCTTGAAGATCTTATTCATGTGTCCACAACTTAACCAATAGCAAGGTCTTCCAAATTCCCGTTTTCAAATGGGTTCACATCCACAGGAATGCAGATCAGACTTGAGCATGCCTTTATGAGAGGTATGAGTCAATCCCCACCAAGTGCTCAGCTACATCTCTCAACAATATGTAAAAGATCAAGAAAGCATTCTCTTTGGAAGGGTGATTCTGTGACAGTGGTGAAGAAACCAACTTATATCTCCAAATCAGTTCTGCCTTCTTTTGGTTAAGGAAAAAAAAAAATAGTACTTTAAGGTTAAGGTCACCTCTCACCAACAGAAAGGAAAAGAAGCAGAAACCGCTAAAGATTAAGCACAAAATCCTCCCAAATGATCTTAACTTTCATGGCAAGATACTTTTCTAAATGCTTTCTCAAATTTTATGAGGAAGCATTACATTTCCTTCTGGAAGGCAGACTCTTTTCAGTCATTCTTTAAGTTATAACATTTAGGAAGTCTCCTAAAGGCTCACCCTGCATGTGGTTTAGCTTCCCAGATTGATAAACCAATGGCATCTGCATTTCAAACTCCGTGGGTGACCCCCCTGGTCTGGCCACGTCCTCCTGTAGACTAAATAGTCCAACTCTTGCCTGGGGTAAGCTGTCTTTCACATTTTAATTTTTAAATCTCTTCACCCAGATGTATTACTTCTGACCATCAGATCAAGGTGAGATTGACAGATTTCGACAGTTGTTACAGCTGCTCCTGAGCACTGATTACCTTAGCAATGGAGGGGAAACAAACCCAGGAATTCCAAGGAGCATATGGAAAAACCCTTCACCTCTAAATTTCTGAAAAATAGTAGAGAAAACGAATCTCAATCCCTCCTTCCATCTATCTGGCAGATCACGTGGCTGCATTTACAAAGGAGAAGCAGGGGAAAGTAAGGGAGACAGTAGCTGGGAAGAAACAAAAGTGAGGGGGAGTGCTGCCCTTTTAAGTAACTTGATTGATAGCTTCCAATATTATGGGCAAAAGCACCCACAACCCAAAATGTTTAGTGTCTTGGTCAATAAAAATAAGTCTATTAACCCTAATCAATCTCCCATTATGCAGAAGTGCCTGAAATCTAGCAAGCAGAGGAGAGAGTGAGGTCTTGCGGGTCAATGGGAACTAGCCATTGTCTTTGGCAATCTGAGGAGGCTGTGCAAGCCAAGACCTGTCTTTCCGGCTAGCAAAACTATCATTCATGGTGACACGGTGGGGGAGGGCTTTCATCTTTTAATGAGAAAATGGAGGGTTGTTTTCATTTTTAATTGCTGGGGCTAATTAAGACCTGGGGCTCTGCACGGCCCTGGAGTCTTAAGGCTGCCTGTTCCCAGATAGTTCTGACAGTGCCTTACCCCAGCTGTGGAGAAAGGCCTGACCCCACTTCCTGCAGTAATTAGGAAGGGCTTCTCTTCCGATTAAGTACTTTATTTCAGAAACTAATTATGAAGTCCTATAGCTGATTCACTGTGCCTTAGGAGGGATTTCCTTATGCTTTGTAAGGGGAATTCTAAGGGTGGATGTTATTCCAGCCTCTGAAGGGCAAAAGCGGAATTGGCATATCACACGGATGGTCAAATGCTAAAAATCTGTGAAAAATGGAAATATACCAGGAAAACCGAGCAAACAAAGCTCCTTTTAAATGAGATCTGAAGAGGGGATTGGAGAGGAAAGAAACATTATCATTCTTCTAGCACCCTCAAAATCTTATAACAAAAGAGTTGCATCGCATCCCCAAGCAAAGCCTGGGTTGAGGAAACTGTACTTTACTGAAAATATTAATCTAGGATGAAATTATGAAGTAAAAGGATTTTGGTAGTAACCATATATTTTCTCCCTGCAATACTCTGCTTATTAATGTTTTTCTCAGAATTCAGTGTGGTGTTGAGAGAAAAGACCAAAAAATGGTTGGAGAGAGGAGGAGGATTAAACAGGGAAAGATTTGAGAATTTGTACTGCATTTTAGTTTATTGCATCATTAATAATGAAGACCATTTTATAAGGAGGATTAAGAAAAAGCATGTTCTTTCTTCATTATATATGTCTTCATAATTCTCAAGAATAGGGTTTTTGGTTTTGGATTTGGTATGTGTATGTATGTATGTGTGTGTATTTTAATGTATACTGGATCTTTCTAATTCAAAATTTAAAAACTCCAAATGAGTGTATTTGGTTGTAAACAGCCACCCCTTGGTTACCTTTGGACCTAGGAGTAGGTTCACCTATAGCACAGTACACCTTTGTGAGGAAATTCTAGGGAAGAGATGGACGTAGGCCCTAGAAGCAGGGTTGGGGTTGTTTGGAGAGATGATTTCACAATCTCAGCTACCCAAAACTTAGTGGGGCTGATGGACAGGAAACTTTCACCTTGGGGACTCTTCATTCCATGGGGATGGTCATAGGAAGAGGGTGGGCAGTTTGAGCATTCTAAATCCTAGGTCTCAGGCCAGGGTGCTAGGGACCAAACTCTAAGGGTGATATAAGAAATAATATGACAAATGTGATAGCATTCATTTATTGAACACATACATATTGACCTTCTACGCTGTCCCATGAACAATGCTACATATCAGGGATGGTGGTAGCTAATTATACAAGACAAGTGATTGCTTTTTAAAATAAAAGTAACAAAACAGATACAACCAGACAAAGGCAGTTTCTATTGTTTCAGTGATTAAAGAACTATAAGCACTCTTAAAGAATTTTGCTTCAGAGTCTAGCATAAATATAAATATTTGAAGACATTTTAAGGTTCTACTGATTATTGACTACAGAGTTGATCAGTTCACTTGAATTTCTTGACTATTTAACCATCATGGTTGACTCTAACATTGTGCACAAATCCCACCATTCATATAAATTGTTTTGCAATTTTAGTTGTATTCAGGTCAGCCAAGTGTTTCAAATGTCCTCAAACCTGCTGGTTCTGCCTTTTTAGATCTGGGAATTCTGTGCCTATGAGGGCTTTCGTGCCTGAGTGATATTTAGTCTTCAAGTGGCTCTAAGTACACTGGCCCCAACATGTTTTTCCTGATCATATTTCTTTTCTGCCCCACTGTCTTCGTTTGCCAAAGGCTACCAAGGCAAAGTACCAAGAAATAGGTTGGCTTTTATAATGGGAAATTTATTGAGGGGAACGTTTACAGTACCAAGTCTGTGAAAATGTTGAAATCAAGGTACCATCGGAGATGCTTTCTCATCAAAGTCAGCTACTGGTGATCCTAGCACACTGCCACCATGAGGCAAGATGGCAGCCAGTCTCTGCAAGGTCCCTGCCTTCCCCTTGAGGTTCAACTGTAGATGATGAGGCATATAGCCTGTCTCTTTCTCAGTCTCTTAAAGAAACATACCTTGTTGTTTGATAACTCCCTTCCCATCAAACAGTAGAGTGCCTTCAAAGTGAAGAAGGCCCCATCAAATCTTCACCGACACTCCTTAAACTAGGGGGCGGGAGGCACACAGTGGGACAAAGGGCGTAGTTTGAACTCTGGTGGGGTTGCTGTAACAAAGCACCATGACCCAACTGAGTGAAAGCAACAGTAATTTACCATCTCATAGTTCTGGAGGGCTAGGAGTCTGAAATCAAGGTGAAGGCAAGACCATGCTCCCTTTTAAGTCAGAAGGGCTCTGGTGGTGGCTTGCAGGTAATCCATTATGTTGGCTTGTGGCATAAATTGACCTTTACTTCTGTCCATGGCCCTCTTCTCTCTCTGCCTTTCTTTCACTGGCTGTGTCCCAATTTCCCCTGCTGATGAGGACACCAGTCATATTGGATTAGGCCCCAGCCCAATCCAAGTCAGCCTTATCTTAACTAATCACATCTTCAAAGATCCTGTTTCCAAATGGGGCAACATTCACAGGACTGAAGGTTATGATTTAATATATCTTTGGGAGAGACACAATTCAATCCATAACAGGTCTTTAACATGCACAGTGCAGGCCTTTACCCGCTGCCCCAGCCTTGGCCTAATCCATCATGGGCGTGTGCGTTTAGTTTGAGCCAAAACAAACAGAGAGATATCCTTCTATATGATAGAGATTTTCCCAGCTGTGACTGCCTAAGCTTCAACTCTCAATATCAACTCACACTTCCAAGCTACTGAATTCTTAATATAAATGCAGAGTAAAATGTCTATTTTCCCTTCATCTGAAACTGAAGAACCTGAGCAAGGGCACACACTAATCTTTGACAGACCTTAGCATCATTTTCATTATTTAAACAAGCAAAGGACTCCCTCTTGAGGAATGGACCAATAAGAAATTTTTCAAGAACAAGAAAAGTAGGGTAGCCTACTAAAAATTTAGAGAAAATACCTCTCTCTTAAATAAATTTGCTATAAATCTGAGGACTTAATAACGTTAAAGGGGACATTGCATTTACTAATCCATTTTCAATGGTCATAAGGAGGAAATCATCTGTGCTCAAGAGAGATAGGCATTAAAAATATTATGGTTGTTGAATTAAAATCACTATGGTGACTATAAACAGAAGATTATATCCTGAGGAAAACTGAATGATGTAGATGGCAAAACCTAGAAATACATCCAGGCCTCATAGGAAAAGATTGAGGAGATGAACGGGATGATGGAGAAAGAGAGGCAGAAGGGATAGGTCTGTGAAATCCTACCTGATATATCAGAAGGGATAGAGAACAAAATAAAACTATGTAGCCACTTAGACATCAACTCCAGGTTTTACTGATTCCACTATTTCTGACACTGAATCTTCCTCATACTTAAATTGTTTATCGTTTTCATTTGTCTGTTGGATAAAGTACATGTTTTCAGTAATACTTGGGATGTGCCAAAAAGGATTCTCACCTCAGCAGAAACTCTGACAACATTGTCTTTGTTTACTAGGTCTGCTATGACAAACACCACACAATGGTTTGGCTAAACAAAAGAAATGTATTAGCTCATGGTTGTGAGTCTAGAAGTCCAAAATCAAGATGTCGGCAAAGCTTGCGTTCTCATGGAGTCTGCCAACAGTTGATGGGGTTCCTTGGCTTCAGGGTGATGTCCTCTCCTTCTGCTCCTCTGGTTTCTGCTGACCTCTGGCTTCTTGCTCTGTGGTCTTCTTGCTCTGTGGTCTAATCCAGCTTCTGGTTTTGGTTTCTTCTCTTTAGAAGGCCTCTGGCAATATGGGTCAAGATCCACCCTCATTCAGTTGGGTCATACCTTAACTAAAATTAACACCTTCAAAAGGTCCTATTTATACCCTGCATTCACACCCACAGATTAAGATTAAGGACATGTCTTTGCTTGGGTTCGTAGTTTAATCTGCCACAAACACCATGGTTCTTCTGGCCCATTGCTCTGTGTCAGAGACCAAATCAATTATAGGAGCTACATCTGCGAAGCAAGCTTCCTGTGCATCCATTTAAAAATGTGTCATTAAGCCCCTGCTTTTAATTCCTTCTCCCCTTCTCCATTTTCAACCTCTACTGATACCTCTCAAGAAACATGAAAATAGGAGGAAAAAAATGCATATGTGCATGTTTGTAAGTTAGGAGAAGAAGTAGGGGGAGGAGGCTAAAATGACCCATGTGGTAATCAATTAGAATTGGAGACTTACATAGGAATTCAGATTTAGCATAATATAGATACAGATATTACACACAGAAATGCTTACAAATACATACATATATATGGGTTAGTATAGACACACACGTTTCCTTGCTCTGTCATCTTAAAGGACCTAGACGCAACAACGTGCCAATAGCAATGAGCACGCCTAACATGAGACCTTGGTTTCTGTGCTGGTTTGAGTCTTTTGGGTTTTCTGGACCCCAGAAAATCCTGTTCTTAAAGCAAATCCATCCTTGTGCCTATAAACCCATTTGATTAGATTAAGTTAAGGAACCTTTTGGTTAAATCACTTTTTATTAGCTCACTTCTGCTAGGGGCCTTCAATTAGATTGCGGTAGCCAGGTTGGGTCTTAATCATCTTATTGGAGTCCTTTATAAATGGAGGACTGAAAACCCTCAGAGAAAGAGAGAAGGAACGCAGGAGCCCAGAGAGGAACCCACATGAGAGGAGCAACCAGAAGCTGAAGCAATGAGACACAGAAGAGAAGCAGATGCCTCCATGTGCCTTACCATGTGTAAGGAGTCCAGGATTGCCAACAGCCAACCTTCGATGAGACTAGTTTCTCTGATGATGCCTTGATTTGGACATTTTCACAGCCTCAGATCAGAATGTTTTTAATCTAATAAATTCCCTTATAAAAGCCAATACATTTTGGGTACCTTGCTACCATCAGCCTTTCACAAACAAAAACAGTTTCTAATACCAGCGGTCCTTAGAGAAAGGGCTGACAATAGTGGCAACAGGACTGGGGCAGGAAACAAAAACATGAACCTGCAGCATTCAGTAGTCCTGGAAGGCAATGAAATGCTAAAAAAAAATTCCACATTGATGGGAGTTTATTAAAGGTACCCAGGAGCCAACTGACAGAACTCCCAATGGCCAAAAACTGGAAGAATTTGAGCAAAAAAATAAATGAAGCAGTATTGAATTATAGCCCAAAGTATCAAATAAGTATCCCTGAGTCTGTACTGATATAAATAAATGCTTGCATAAATAAATGGGATAGAATAGACAAATCTCCCAATGCAGAATAATTCTAAATAATTTACATAAATACTCTGCTCTGCGATTGCAATTTATTTCTGCTCTTCTATTTAAATGCAGGTCTAGATAGCATCACAAGGGCAGAGACACAAATTGTGCCCAAAGTAAAGCAAACAATTCTAAACTGTTATTAACATACTTTCAAATACATGTTCATATTTTTCTTTTCATGCTTTACCTGTCCCAGAGGATGTGTGAGAGCTATTCCTGACCCGTCTTTCCAACTCCTCACCTCCAAGACACTGGCCTTCTGCCGTTTTCCAGCAAACTCTAGCAATTTCCCCTCCTGACCTCTGTATTTGCTCTTTCTTCTTGGGATCTCTCTTCTCCCTGGAATGATGATGTCTCCTCATTGAACTGAGTCAATTTAGATGTTATCTTCTCAGAGAGCCATGGTTGAGCACCCTCTCTCCGAAGCAAGTTCCCTTGATCCTTGGTTTTCTTCACTGTGCTATTTACCTAACTTATCTACTTATTCATGAGTTTACTAGTTGCCTTTCCTACTAGAATGTATGCTTCCTGAGAGTAGGGGCCTCTGTCTTTCTTGTTAATGTCTAACACCTGCCCAGAACATAGTAAGAGCTCAGGAAAGATTTGCTGAATGACCTGCAAAAACTATACTAAAATATACAGAGTAAAAAGGGATATTTTCCCTCTTCTCATCCCACTTTCCCAGCCTCACTTCTCAGAGTTAACTGCTGTTACTAGTTTGATTTATATCCTATCATTCCAAATGTTTCACTCTGCATTTATAAAATCACCTGTACATTATGCATGCATAATTTTTTTAAAAAAGAATTGCTTACAAAATTAGGGTCATTCTAAGACATAGTTTTCTTCAACATGCATTTGGAATGTCTCCATGGTGACATAGAGAGCTACATCATTCTTTCTAAGGGCTGTATCATATTTCATAGTAAGTGTTGGTCACAATTACTTACCATTTCCTTTAGACTGTTTAGAGTGTTTCCAAATTTTCAGTAATTTGTGTTAACAAATCCTAGAAGGGGAATCAAAAGATCAGATATAGATAGATACATTTTAAAAATTTGCTTATCAAGGTAACTGTTCCAATTTATATTTCCTTTAAAAATGGGCAGGAGCAACTTTTGCCACATCTCCATCAACACCAGAAAAATATTCATCTTTAAAATAATTTTTCCATCTTATATTGAGCATTGGAATCTTATTGTTTAAATATGCATTTTTAAATTACTAACATCTTTTGTCTACTTATTGCTTATTTGTATCTTTTTTTCCTTTGAATTGCCTGTTCATGTACTTCATTTTTCTATTAGATTGCTGGTATTTCAAAACTGATTTGGAGGAGCTCTTTTCATCTTACATGAATCTTTTCTTTACTATGTATTTTGCAATAATTTATCTTAATCTAGTGCTTTTCTACTAACATTGTTTATGCAATATCTTGTTGCATAGAAATTTAAAGGATTCTACTGTCAAATATGTTTAAAATATCAGCTACGGTTTCTGGGTTTTATGTCATGCTTAAGAAGATAATTTTAATGTGCTACACAAAGGAATTAAAAATTCTTACTTCCCAAAAACTTGGAATTTTTTACCCAGCTTCTTAGAATTTGCTGGTTTTTAAATTTTTCCTTATTTGAAGTTTTTATCCTCCACAAAATTTGTGCTAAGATGCACACTTCTCCCTTTCAATTTACTCTTGGAAAGCTAGGCAGGGAACAAAGTGGGTTCCAGGAAAATGAGGCTGTTAGTGGCCAATGCTGGCTATTCTGGGAGAAACATCCATTTCTTCAAGAGTACTTGTCTTAGTGTGCCAAAGGGCTGCTAATGCAAGGTACCAGAAATCTGTTGACTTTGATAATGGAGATTTATTTGAGGGTAAAAGTTTACAGTTCCAAGGCCAAATCAAAACATCAGCGGAGATACCTTCTCATCAAAGTCAGCTACTGTCGATCTTGATGTGTTGCCAAGTGGTAAAGCAAGATGGCTACTAATCTCTGTGAGGTTTCAACCCTCTCCTCTTGGCTTCCTCTCTCAGGCTTACCCTTTCCTCTTCAACTCTGTGTACCCAGCCTCTTGAGGCTTTGTGCTTATATGATCCTAAAGTCCTCTCTCTCCTGGCAGAGAGTTTGTTTCTTAGGGTTTCCTTTATCATTCTTGTCTGGTCTGCTCTCTTCCCAAATTCAGCTGTAAGCTATCAGGCAAATGGCTCATCTCTCCCTGGGGCCTCAGCTGTTTGAGCCTTCTCCTTTCTGTCACATGTTAGGATCAAAAATGACTGTCTGTCTGAGTGAGTGTCCACTTATATCAGACCTAGCAAGGGGCTGGGACTTAGCTTCAGTCATGTCCACTGATGAGTCTAGGATTTGTAGTTGAATCAGAAGTCCAAAGCAATCATAATCTAATCAAAGTTCCTTCAGTGGAATTTGATATAATCAAAGGATATCACAACCAGAGGAATAGATTAGTTTACAAACATAATCTTTCTCTTTCTGGGATTCACAAAATAATTTCAAATTGCCGCAGTACTTTACTTGGCCCCATATTTTCCTTTTTCTAGTTCCATCAGCAGAAAGTTCCCTACCATGTTTTTTCTTCATTTCCTTTAAGCTTCCACTTCCTCACTTAGTTTTGTCAGAGCAAAGTAACAGAAAACACTAACTCAAAAGAATTCAAACAATATGGAAACCCATTACCTTGCATAACATAAAGCCTGAAGGAGGGGGCAGCTTGGTTGATTTGGTAACTTAATGGCATCAAGAATGACCCAGGTTCTTTCCATTCTTTTGAGCTGCTATCACTGTCATTGCTGTGTAGGTTTTGGCCCCAGACAGGCTTCCCTCACAGTTACAAGGTGGTTGCAGCAGTTCCAGGTGTTACATCTAGAACAATAACATCTAGAGAAATTTTCCATTTGAGATTCATTTCCAGGGCTGAGGAAGCTTTTCCAGAACCCCCCAGAAGATTTTCCATATATCTCATTGGTTGAAATTGAGTTACCTAATGAAAAAAAAAAAACAAAATAAAAGAGTCATCAAAATGTAGACTTCAACAAATGGGAAATGTTCATGTGTTTTAATAGAAAGATACAACATCAAGAAAATATGTATAAATTTAACATATTTCCATTAAGAATCCCATAAGATTCTATTTTTATTTTCTTGTGAAACTACAATAGTTGAGTACAAAATTTACCTAGGGGTCCTAACGAGGGAAAAGTAGTCAGTAACTCTGTAATGAGATCATATTGGAATGTGAATTCTGAGATAAAGTATTCCCTTGTCTAGTTGGTTCTTTTTTGCATAAGTTTTCCTTGATGACTTCATGGTTATTTTTGTAGCAGGTCCTGGCCATTTCTTTATCTGTATGTAAGAGTGCCACAACTTATAACTCCGATAGTTTGAAAAACTAATATAACTCTATATTCACTTGATCCTGAGACTTGGAAAGCCAACACAGCCGCAGGGATATCACAGCTTTTGCATTGGATGAGATCTCTTAGGGTATAATCCTGATATGCAACTACATAAACCAGAGATCTACTATGTTCAGAGTTAGAGATTAAGTTTTGAGTTCTGGGTAGGCTTACTTGGGACCTCAAACTGTAAAGTAGCTGCCCAGGGTAAGAGAATCCAGGCTTGGTAGTCGAAAGAATTCTTTAATGTGGTAGACGTAAACTCAAAATGCAGGGTAGTGGTACTTCTTGTGGGCATCATTATTTTCATCATTGCTTTTTAATACCAGTGGTTGACTTTTGAATTAATGATCCATTTTTGTGAATTTAGAGTATAACGCAATACAACAATAAGAGTGAAAAATGCACATTTAAGAAAAACCAATAAAAACATGCAAATGAAGTGATATAACTCGTGGAAGGGTAGCAAGGAGAAACTGGTCCGTGCAGTCATTGTATTTTCACTTTTTTGAAAATAATAACTATTGGAAAAATGGAGAGATTTGGAGGAAATCACAATCTGACAATTACATTTGTGAAATGACTGTGAACAAGATGGTATTTTTTTAAATCTGGAAAACCCAAATGATCTGAATACTGCTGGGTAAATTTCCAGGCACTACAACCACACTTGAAAATGCACTGATCTAGAAGGTTCTGATAGGCTTGTGTGTCTGGAGATGACAAGGATTTGGAGACCAAAACCCTGATGAGTGATAAATGCATTTGTCTTTGTCTGGTAGTGGTGGTTTCTGTCATAGTCAAGTACCATCTCAGCTTGACTAACTCTATGGATTTCCTGATTGCCTGTAAGCCTAATTTGCTGAGGGGACATCTTTCATCACTCTGGTTTGTTACAAGGATGAATGACACTAAGTTAATTACCAGAAGGACCACATTCTTCTTTTTCATCCAATGCAAAATTATGTTTTCATGCTCTATGTGATGCATGATATAAGGAGTAGCAAGCCTGGAAAGTTAAGATTGGTGAATCCAGAGATCTCTAGGCACATAGGTGGAGAGGTATTAATTTTGGAGCTGGCAAACCTATAAATCAGTGTGACAGAGTTTCTACCAATCACTAACATTTAGCATCCATTTTCACAACCATAGACATAATAAAAAACATGTATATTTTATTTTCAAGGTTTCGGAACGTAGATACAGTCCCACAGTCCATGGTGAATTATTACTTTGTCTTGGAAGTTGCCTGGCAAATAATTCCTCAGGCTGAAAACTCCTAAATAAATGTCCATGTGTTTATAACTAGAACTTGTAGTGTTCTCAATGTCATCTCCAAGATAAAGCACTCATTGTTCAGGTTTTTCCAGTATACTTTGTAACCCCTCCCTCCCGTCTCTTTAGCTCTCTCTCTCATGTAAGAATGATTTAATGTTTGTAGAGAAAGGCAGATACTTAGCTGTCATCCACAGAGACCAGGGATGCTTTAACACCTTCACTAATAGATGCCATTTCTCATTCTGATTGGATGCTAGAGGGCCTGTCACTAAACACGCAGCAAATCGATGAAGATCTTGTTGTGACACTTTGCCCTCTGAGATCCAGTTGGACACATCTGCTGCTTTTGTTACCATTTCATCCAGAAAAGAATGGTCCAAAGCCTGTGTGCATTTTCAAAAATGCATAGAATAGTCATCCATTTCAAAAAATCAAAAAGTGATGATGAATTTTTCTCCTTGACCTATACAATTCTCTGTTGGAAATTCCTGCCTGAATTGACATGGAGGCTAGAGGCTGATGTAACCATCTTTTATCCCTCATCCCCATTCCCATCATGTCATCCGAATACTTTTAGCATACCTGTTCCAACTAGCATCAATTGATGGCATGATGGCTGCACCTGAACACATCTCCCCAACCCTGTCAAACAAATGCATTGATCTCAAGAGATCATCAAATCACTTTTGCAATTTTTCAGAAGTTCTTCTAAAAAGTTCTGGTCTTGGCAGGGGATATTGGTTATATTTCATGCCTACAAAATCATTGTTAATTTAAGGTCAGGTTCAATCTGGCTGAAGACAGGAATAGCAAAATAATTGAGTTGCACATGGCTTATTTTTCTCAGAAAATATTATCAGGGAAAAATAACATTTTCAGGTGGATGCTGTGGGTTGAATGAAGATTTTTTAAAAAGAAGTTATCTTTTTCTGATTATAATAGTAATAAATGTATACTGTAGAAATTTTTGAAAATATAATACCCTGTAATTTCAAAATCCAGAGATAAATATTATTAACATTGCTTTTTGCCTTTATATCTCTGTATGTATGGGTTTCATTTTTGCTTTATTTATACAGTTTTATCATGCCTTATATAAGCTGAGTTTTTATATGATAAATCCTCAGCAGTTCAACATTTTACCATCTCTTAAATATTCATAATGTTCTTGAAAAATATTTTGTTAATGTCTGTATTTATCCAATAATATTTAACCAGTCTTCGAATGGATATATATATTATTTACTATTTTTTATCATGAATTATACCAGAAACATCCTTTCATGTAAATCTTAATGTGCAGCTCTGATTGTTTCTTCATTATAGATTGATTAAAAAGATATAAATATTGTTTTCAGACTTTTAGGACACATCTCACCAAATTAATCACCAGAAAAATTACATTATTGACAATTCCACAAACGCTATATTAGAAAAAACATCCCCCCATCTTCTCATCAAAGAATTAAATGAACATACACAAATACAAAGGGAATTATTCAAATAAAAAATTATGTTGCCATATGAAAATTGGAAACATTTTGTTTTAAAATTTCAATTCTTTTGTTTACTATCAGAGGTTTTCTCTCTCTGTCATATGTTTAGTGGCCTTTTCTAACTCATTTTGTCTGTTTATATCTATAGCTCATTTTTATACTAGAATGACTGCCATTTTTATTACTTTATAAGGTCTATTTATATATTGTGACTATTAACCTCTTAACTGAAAACTGTCTTTTAATGTTTTGAAATAGAAAAGTTTTAATTTTAAGGTAATCAAATACATTGATTTTTAAATGATTTTTTATACATAGACCTCTTTTTCCCATCAGATAAATATTCACATATATTTTGAATTTTGATTTACATATTTTAAATTAGCATGTATCTTCAATTTATTTTGACAAATAATACACTAGTGCCATTCAAAAGCAAGATCTGTCTCCTTTCATTCATAAGTTCAAGGCAAGTTACTATACTGGGTAACCATGCAAATTCTGAAACCAGATAGTTCACCAAGTCTCTGCCTTAAATAAGGGTCTGGGTAAGTTACTTATCCTCTCTGCACCTCAGCTCCCTCATTTATAAGTTGGGGTAAGTATAATACCTTGATCATAGAGTTGTGTTGACTAATAAATGAATCAGTGAAGGTAAAGTGCTTCAAAAAGTGCCTTGTCATAGCAATTGCTCAATAAAGGTTAGCTCCTACTATTACCTATAAGTTCTAATATCCTCTAGGTTCTAGTGATTAGGTATTAGGGTAGCAGATTGGACTTGGTAGTCACTACAGCTTGGGCATCAATTCCAACTCTGAAAAACTCTTAGTTGCATGGCTTTGAACAATCTAGTTTAACTCTCAGAACTTGTTTTCTCAATAGTGAAATAGGATACACTAAGAGTCTACAACATTTTCATGATCAAAATGCATTCTTTGGCTCATGGGCCATTTAGAAATGTGTTATTTCTTTCCCCATATATTTGGGGATTTTTTTTTTCTAGTTATCTTTGTATTATTGATTTCTAACTTAATTCCCCTGTAGTCAAAGAAATCATTTTGTATGACTTAAGTCATTTCAAATTGATTGAGACTTGTTTTAGAGCCTAGAAAATGGTCTCTCTTGCTAAATATGATTGTTCGCTTGAAAGGGAAGTGTATTTTGTTGTTATTAGGTGGAAAGTTTTATACATGTCAATTACAGTAGAGGATCAACTTTTGGCATGACAGCGTGAGTAACTCCATTGAACCGTTACTGGAAACTACGTTAAAAACAACCATTTAAAGTCTCTGCATATGGTCCTAAGGGCAAATAGCAAATGAAGAATCATCTAGTCAAGAATATCTATGAAAATTCAGTAAGCAAGGCAAAAATCTGTGGTATGTGAACCAGGACCACTCCCTCCCTTTCTGCTCCCAGCTCAGAGAGATAAAGCCAGATGCCACTCCAGACTGCTGCAGTCAGGAACCCAGGAGTCCCTCTCCTTCCCACTCCCACATGGAACGTTTTCTCTCTGGGATGAGCAGGACTTCAGTGTTTCTCGTTCTGTTGTGGAGGCCAGGTCCTATGTGAGACCAGTCAAATTGGGGACTCCCTTCTCCTACCCGCCCTTACTGTGGAATAGAGTTTCTACCTTGACCATGGTGGGTTGAGACTACTGGGGTCCTGATTATCCTTCAAAGCAGTAATTGCATGCCAGGAAAGGCAAGTCGAGAGAGCCCCAGGCTACTGATCCTGTCCCCTCCACTGAGTGCTCAACTCCTGTAGTGGAAGAATCACACAAAAAGGGTTAGCCATTGCCCCTACCCCTAGCTCTGGAATCCTGGCTCAGAGATTTTGCTAGGGAAAGAGAAGCAGGCTAAAAAACAGATAGCTTCCAAGCTCTTCCTAAAGGAAAGGAATTCATTTGCAATAGAGAGTGGAGAAGTTTAAACCTAAAGAACAGGACATTGCATATTTTGGCATAACCTACAAAATTGTGTGGGATAGAGTGTAAACTATAATGTAAACTGTAGTCCATCGTTAGCAGCAATGCTTCAATATGGGTCCACGAATTGTAAGAAATGTACCCCACTAATGAAGGATGTTGTTAATGTGGGAAAGTGGGAGGGGTAGGGAGCAGGGTCTACGGGAATCCCTTATATTTTTTTATGTAAAATCTATATAATCCAAACTTCTTTTAAAAAAATTAATTAAAAAAAAAGAACAGTGGAGGTTGTAGTAAATGGCAATTGGGAGGAGATTTGTATACTTAATGAACATGTAGCCTAGACTATACACTAGGCTAATTTTAAGGAGAGAGGAGGGGAATAAGACAGCTGGGAGGAGCCCTCCTGGGGCCAGAGCCATTATCAAACACTGACCCCAGAAGCAATTCCTTCTATGGAGTCGCACTTTGATTGGATTAGATTGTAGAGGAAATTATTCCTCAGGCCATTTTTGTAAACAATAATAGACCAATCTCCTGGCAATTAGTGGAACTTAGCAACCTTGTGTGGTCAGGGAAAGTGTAGAAGAGAGCCCACCCAGTGCTGCTGTCATTCCAGGCTCACTGTGAGCATATTGAAATCTGCACCTTTCTGGGCAGCAACTTTAGTGGCTTAATAGACCTTCCTAAAAAAGATATGAGGCATAACAGAAACAAAAAAGGGCCAGGCATAAATCCAACTATATCAATAATAGCATTAAATGTGAATGGATTAAACAATCCAGTATAAAGGTAGTTCAGATTTAAAGACTCAGAGAGATTAAAAGTAAAAGAATGGAAAAAGACATATCATGCAAACAACAACCCAGGAAACTGGAGAAACGATAGTAATATAAGACAAAATAGACTTTAAAATTTAAAAAATGTTATTGAAGATAAAGAGGGACATTTTACAGAGATAAAAGGGTCAATTAGGAAAATACAAAAGTTATAAACATATATGCACATACTCTCAATTGATGTAGAAAATAATTTGGCAAAATACAACACACTTTCATGATAAACACACTCAACACACTAGGACTAGAAGGAAACTTCCTCAACCTGATAAAAGGTACCTATGAAAAACCCACAGCCTACATCATACTTAATGGTAGAAGACTGGATACTTTTTCTGTAAGATGAGGAATAAGACAGGGATGTCCATTCTTACCACTCAGGTCAACATTGTACCAGAGGTTCTAGCCCAGGGCAATTAGACAAGAAAAAAATAAAATGCATAAAAATTGGAAAAGAAGAAGTAGAATTATCTTCTATTTACAGATAATATGATCTTGTATATAGAAAATCCTAAGGAATCCACTAAAAAACTATTAGTACTAAAAATTAATTTAGCATGGTTGCCGGTGCAAAATCAATATACAAAAATAAATTGTATTTCTATACACTTGCAATGAACGATCTAAATATGAAATTTATAAAAGCAATTCCATTCAAAAATAGCACCAAAAACAATAAAATACATAGGAATAAATTTAACAAAGAAGTGAAAAAACGTATACTCTGAAAACTGTAAGATATTGTTGGACAAAATTAAGGAAGATAAATAAGTGGAAAAAAATTCCAAGTTCATGGATTAGAAGATTTAACATTAAGATGGTATTACTCCCAAAACTAATCAACAGATTCAATACAGTCGTTATCAGAATCCCAGATGACTTACTAGTAGAGATTAATAAGGTGATTCTAAAATTTCTATGGAATTCCAAGGGGCCCATAATATCCAATGCAATCCTGAAAAGGAAGAATAAAGTAAAAGTACTAAAACTTCCCAATTTCAAAGCTTATTTCAAAGCAACAACAATCAAGACAAAATGGTACTGGCTGAAGAACAGACATATAGACCAATGGAGTAGAATTGAGAGTCCAAAAATAAACCCTTAATGTATGATCAACTGATTTCAACAAGTGCAAGACCATTTAATGGGGAAAGAAGAGTCCTTTCAACACACTGTGCCATACAACTGAATAGCCACATGCAAAAGCATCAAGTTGAACCCCTACCTCATACCATATATAAAAATTAACTCAAAATAGATCAAGGACCTAAATGTAAGACCAAAATTATAAAATTCATAGGAGAAAATAGAGGAGTACATCTCTGTGACCTTAAATTTGGTAAAGAATTCTTAGATATGGAGCCAAAATCATAACCAGCAGGAGAAAAAGTAGATAAATTGGACTTGAACAAAATCAAAACATTTTGTGCTTCAAAGGACAGCATAAAAAAGTGAAAAGACAACCCACAGAATAAGAGAAAATATTTGCAAATAATATATATGATAAGGGATTTGTGTACAGAATATATAATTAACTCTTATAACTCAACAATAAGAAGGGAAATAACCCAATTAAGAAATGGATAAAGTACCTGAATAAACATTTCTCCAAAGAAAATATTTAAATGATCTTTAAGCACATTAAAAGATGCTAGACATCATTAGTCATTAGGGAAACATAAATCAAAACCATGATGCATTACCACTTCACTCACACTAGCATAGCTAGAATCAAAAAGTGAGATAACAATAAGTGTTGATGAGAATGAGGAGAAACTGGAATCTTCATATACTACTGGTGGGAATATATAAAATAGCAGCTGATTTGGAAAACATATGGCAATTCTCATACAATGGGTTAATTGACATATATATATATTTTTTAGTATTCTATTTAGGTATTCCATTGTCTTCTTAGCTGTGTCTTCCAAAATAATTTTAGTGATCATTTTAGAGCTAAAAATCTGTATCAAAACATAGTGAAGTCTGTGTAGCATCTATACGGTACCACTTCACATTTCATAGTTCAGAACTTTGTAATTCTCACTTGATACCTGAAACTTTTCAGTCTCCATTTCCATTTCCCACTTCAAAGTTCACACATCCCATCTTTTATTTCCCACTTTATTCCCTGTCTGTGTGCTATTATACATATAATAATACATGCAATGTCCACTCTCCATTCACATCTACATATGTTATTAACTCCACATTACAATATTATTATTTTTTCTTTAAAATTCCAGTCATCAGGTAAGGAAATTATAGTAAGAATGAAAAACATAGTCTTTTATGTATTTATGTACCTATTTATCATTTAATGCTCTTCTTTCCTTAATCTGAGTTTCCAACTGGTATTATTTCTTTCAGTCTGAAGAACATTTTTCCCCACATTTCTTTGCAGGTTTGTAGGCAATGAAGTATCTTCAGCCATCCTATACCTCAAAATTTCTATTTTACCCTCACTTTTGAAGAATTTTTTTCTTTTACATATGGAATTCAGGGTTTGACTTGTCTTTTACTTTTTGTACTTCAAAATGGCCTCAGCTTTTAATGAGAAATCTGTGATAGTTACCTTCATTCCTCGGTATGCCACATTCATTTTACCTGACTACTTTCAAGAGCCTCTCAGTGTCTTTGGTTTTCCGTAGTTTGACAATGACATGCCACAGTGTGATTTTCCTTGTATATATCCTTTTAAGTGTTGTTGAGTTCTTGGGTCTGTAAATTTTTGGTTACTCTTTTCATTTTTCATCAAACTTTCTCCCATAATTTTAAATGTTTTTGTGCTGACAAATTTCTTATTTTTTGAGCCATCTTTTCTTTCCTGAAATGAATTCAACTTATTGTTTCAGAAAGGGTATGTTGTTGGATACTTATTTAGTCTAAGAATTTCCTTTCTTTTATTGTACACAAGTGACAATTTGGCTGGGTTTTGAGTTCTTGATTCTTTTCCTTTAAAATTCTGTAATTACCTCTCCCGAGTCTTCTGACATTTAGTGTGTTAAATGACAAGTCTGGATGCCATTTTGATTTTTTTTTAGTAACTTTTTTGAAGGGAGGTGTGCTTAATGCTCATAGGATTATTTTCTTCAGCTTTGAAATAGAAAAATGTAAATAAACCCACATCTAAAGTAAATATAGTTTGGTATCAGTTTTTTTATTTGGTTTGGTACTTTGCCCATTCAATATGAAAATTCAAGTTTCTCTCCAGCTTAAGGATTTTTCTTGTCACTGATTCTCTTTTGGCTGGAAATAACACACACACATATGCACGTGGGAGTCTCCTGAATCTACCTATATTTTTTTCCTTAAGATGTTTAATTATTTAATTATTTATTTACTTACTTACTTACTTACTTAAGGAGGCCCTGGGGATTGAACCCAGGACCTCATACATAGGAAGCAGGTGCTTACCCACTTGAGCAACATCCACTCCTCAACATTCAACTTTTTTATCCTATTTTTCTGAGCTCCAGAGAATTCTTCAAGCCAATGGTCTAATTCCTGTAATGTGTCAAAGGTCTGGTAGTAGGAGCATTTGTCCCAAATGGTGACAATAAGGGAGTATATTATTTTCAGGGAATTTCAGGACAGTAACAAAAATGACTAAAATAGGTCTGCTTTGTTACTAATGTCTTTATAATTCTAAACAATGTTAGTGATGGTGTTCTTCTCCACATAAAAGCCTTTATTGGATTAAATCCTAAGTAATTGCTTTGAATATTGAGTATTTTTTTTTAAGTTTAAAACTTTTAAAAATTTATTTCTCTCCCCTTCCCCCACATAGTCTGCTCTCTGTGTCCATTTGCTGTGTGTTCTTCTGTGTCTGCTTGAATTATCCAGTGGCACTGGGAAACTGTGTTTTTTTGTTGCATCATCTTGCTGTGTCAGCTCTCCGTGTGTGTGGTGCCACTTCTGGGCAGTCTGTGCTTTCTTCACACAGGGCAGCTCTCCTTGTGGGGCACACTCCTTGTGTGTGGGGCACCCATACATGGGGATGCCCCTGAGTGGCACGGCACTCCTTGTGCACTGCAGCACTGCGCATGGGCCAGCTTACCACATGGGTCCGAGACCCTGGGGAGTGAACCCCGGACCCTCTGTATGGTAGACGGATGCTCTATCAGTTGAGCCATGTCCGCTTCGATTGTTGAGTATTAATAATATAATTTATATGTATGCTTTAATTTAGTCCATTGGTCTTAGTTACCCTTTATAAATTTTGTATTCCAGATGGAAATGAACTCCTAGTTATGTAGTTGACCTCCCTTGACATTTCGTCTATAAACATACATTTATTTTTGACCATAACCTCAAGATTTTAATTGTCATGACAAAAGACAATGCTTAGAACTGGATCACTTGGCCCTTTCTCTTGTCTCCTCCCAGTTCAAATTGTTTGCATCTCTTAATAGCCAACATTCTCTTAGATCTGCAGTTGGGCTTAATGCATTCAAGCCTCAGCACAATCTTCCTTATAGTTCTAGCCTTCTTCCCAAAAATTGGCTTAGTCTGCCCACCATAGCCATTCTGCTTCCTGCCCTAATGCTGCTTTCCCTAGGCATATTCTTGCCCTTCTCATACTGTGTCACTTTGTGGGGTTGGTGCTTGCCTCACTTCTTATAGAAAGTCCAACTGGTTCTAGGAACATTCACCATGTCTGTGTGAAGCTATCACAGTTTGAATTTTATTCAAAAAACACGTATCTCTTTTAAAATATATTTTTTCAAAGAAAAAAGAAAGAAAGACTTGCAGCCCCAGGCATGACTTTATATTCGTATTGTGACCCCTCTTCCTTGGAAGTGGGCTTAGAGGGGAGAGGAGCCTTAAAGTCCCAAGAAAAGCCTCCTCTGAAGCAGAAGGAGCTCTGTCAAAGGCACAGACCATGAAATCAGAGATATCCTGCGACTCCATGCATTTCTAATACCCAAAGAAAGGTCTGAATCTGTTGCTTGAGCTGTGAACTCCCGCAGGGCAGGGAACTGGTTCAGCCATCGTGCAGGTCCTATAATCTGCTATAGCTTTCTAAGTGTTGCCTGAAAAGCAACACTTTTCCACCCTATTTGGTGACATGAAGAGGTCCATTCCAACTCATACTTCAACTGAAAGGTAAATTCTCTCATCTACTTTGGCAAAGAATTCCTGAACATCAGAGATTCAAACTGATGATAGCCCTCTTCCCTATGAATGTCCTTGGTGTCACCAAATGCCCAGATCATTTTCCCATTCATTCACTGAGTGACTATTGAGCTCAATGGGGAAGCCAAATGCCAGGCCCATTTGTGGAGTTTGGAAGGGTTTGGGGACTGGGGTGAGACACTGGTCTCTCGGGGAGAGCACACTAGCTTGAATTGAGCCTATTCTCAATTGGCTCAGTGGCCTGGAGAAAGCACAATTGCCTCTGCTCCCATGGTACCTATTACAGATTAAAGCAAGTCTCCCACAAAGAACGGTTCAAGTCCTAACTTCTAGATGTGAATCCATTTGTGAAATAAAAAGGATCTTGGAAGATGTTGGTTAAGGTAAAGCCAAACTGAATCAGGGTGGGTCTTAATCTAACATGACTGTATTTCTCATAAGCAGAGGAAAATTAGACACAGTAGGAGAGAAGGAGATGACCGTGTAAAAGAGACAGAGATTGTGTTATGAGTTGCCTGCAAGACATAACCAGAACCCTGCAGACGTCAGAGAAAGCATAGCTTGATGACATCTTGATTTTGGACTTCCAGTCTCCAAACTGTAAAACAATAAATTTCTATTGTTTAAGCCAACCAAATTGTGTATTTGTTATAGCAGCCCTGGCAAACTAAGACAGTAGCTCACCCAAGGGAGGGCAGAGGTACACTTAGACCCTGAGGCAACCCCTATAGATTGACTCTGGATGATCCAATACAAGTAGAGTGGAAAGGTTTCCCACACACAAGTGGGAACTCTAACCCAGTTGAGGTCATGTGGCCAGCCAGCAACTACAATCATCCAAGTCAAAGAATGCAACTTGAAAATAAGGGTATGTCCATTCTCTCCACTAGAGTTGATTGTAAAATCCAAGAGACAAAGTCAAACTATTCTAAACAAACCAGAGAGAATTATAGACTTTGCCCTGCCAAAATATAAACTTGGATGTTTGACTAGGTTTTTGGTCACTAACCTCCTGTGTGTGGATTTATGCAGTTCACTAAAAGACTTGGCGCATCAGATTCATCAGATGTAAAACAAAAGGAGAAAATACCCACCCCTCTCTATCTCACCATGAAAGCTCCTATCTTCAGCTGATAAAAGCCATGCAGGTACCTAGAACCTAGAGAGGTAACTCAAACTAGGTCTACCTCATAGATGAGAAAGGGATTTTGATTCACAAAAGAACAGGGTAGCATGGCATCTCTTGCCCCTTAGGGAATGAGGCTGGAGAAGGAACAGTGGGATCTTGGGAGCTGATTGGGACAACTGCATCATTATCCACAATTTTTTGTTGTACACCTGCTCATCTGAGGGCGTTATGTCATGTGCTCAGGACAAAGATAAAGCTTCCACCTTCTTTTTATTTATTTATTTATTTCTCTCCCCTTCCCTGCCCACCTCCCCAGTTGTCTGCTCACAATGTCTATTCGCTGTGTGTTCTTCTGTGACCGCTTCTATCCTTATCAGTGGCACTGGGAATCTGTGTTTCTTTTTGTTGCATCATTTTGTTGTGTCTGCTCTCCATGTGTGCAGCACCCATTCCTGGGCAGGCTGCACTTTCTTTCATGCTGGGCGGCTTCCCTTACGGGGCGCACTCCTTGCACGTGGGGCTCCACTACATGAGGGACACCACTGCATGGCAGGGCACTCCTTACGTGCATCGGCACTGCACATGGGCCAGCTCTACAAGGGTCAAGGAGGCCCAGGGTTTGAACCGCAGGCCTCCCATGTGGTAGGCAGATGCCCTAACCACTGGGCCAAGTGGTTCCCTCCTCCACCTTCTTGAGGTTCACAATGTGATAGGGAAACAAAAGGCACAAGATGGTTCCCCATCTACCGCTATGAGTAAATTGTAGATTTAAGATCCAAGGGATACAATGGGGAGGGATTAATAGTCAACTCATGGATTTCCATAGGTGGGGAGAAAGGAAGAATGCATTCCCAGTAAGGGGGCTGATTTATGAGAAGGCACAAAAGTAGAATATAGTAAGCAGCAAGAAAAGGGAGAGGCAGAGGCAGGGAGATGTCCTCTTGAAGTAAAGGGCCTAAAAGCACCTGAGCCAAGGTCATTTTTGTAACATGGCCCAGGCTACTTTTGTTTTGAAGAGATGGGCATTTCAGTTTGAAGACTCTCTAAATACAAGGATTCCAGTATAAAGATGTAAAACTGTGCACCATCTCATCAATTGCTCAGTGATCAACATTTGAGCCTACCACTTGATTTCTCATGCTAGTAAACCCCTGTATAGAGGAAAGACTCCTGAAATTCTGGGACATGAGATGTCAAGAAAGTCTTTCCCCCTGTTCTTATTAGGAACCTCCTGTGCAAAGAAGATGATTCCTAGGCTCCTTCCAGCTCTGTCCTGGTGCCCTAAATGGAAGGACCTAGAATTGCCTTTGTCCTCTCCTCCCTGATCTACCGCAGTCAAAGCAGAGGATAAAAGCCAGTATCTGGGAGGTCCCTGGAAGGAAGACCTTTCTAACTGCTGTTTTTCTCACAGCATTATACCTGAGAAAGAATGAAAATGACACTGGGGATTGGCCCTATGTATTTTTTCTTCAAGGCATTCATATCAAATTTGCTCCCTCTTCAGATCCAACATGTCAATGGGAAGACATGCTATGCTAGAAGATGCTGCTACAGCTGCCTCCCTGAAGATTAGTCATTCTGCCAATTGCAGCGGGGTTCTCTTGGAACCCCACCAGGATGCCACCCAGCCCAATGAAGTTTGTCCTCATCCTCAAAGCATCTCAGGTAAGAGCAAAGGGCTCCTGGTGGCAATTGATTTCCTTTATCTATTTGATAGCTTATCTGACCCCCACCCCCATCTCCACCTCCATGCATCAGAACTTCATCTTTACCATGACCGTGCAGATGGACAGATGGAGGCATATATACTCCCTTTCCCACTTTACAACTTGCCTCTCAATTTCCCATAATATCCCAAGGTTCCTGAGGGAATAAAATCGTATCAAAATGCCATAGAAAATGGAACATTCTATTTCTATTTCTTATAATCCACCCTATTATGGTGATGCAGAAGTCCTGGTTCTATTTATTTCATGAAAGGCTGTTTAGTTAAGAATTTGTTTTGTTTTGTCAACATAGAAATTAGAAACAATGAAAACCACACATGTCCTACCTTCTGGCTACCCTCACCCCACTCTATCATTTCAGTCCCACTGATCGCCAGCCCAGTCTAACCCGGCTATTTGTGATTTGAGAGCTTCGGAGCCCCCGAGTTTGCTACAGTCCTAGTCCTTGCTTTGGACTGGTCCTCTTCCACTCAAGGTACTTCTGAACTGGGAGGCTTACTGAGCCGCCACCTTTGGGTGACTGCATTTGCCTCAGAAGGGATTGGACAACTGAGATATCAAGGGATTAAAGGATAAGAGTGTGCCTCGATCCAGTCACATACACAAAGTTGGGCAAGCAGCCGAAGCAGAAGAGTTTACCAAATTGACCTGCTGCCATCTGCACAAGGTGTCCAACCTGCAGATTTATCAAAGAAAGTGGGATGCAAGCACTTGACTGCGGGTTTTTTGGGGGGGAAGGCAAGATGCTGTGGTGTTAGAATTAAGGTGTGGCGTGACAAATCTCCAGCTCTCTGGCTATCTGCCCAGAAACAGGAAATGTGCCTGGGCTTGAGGTAGCGTGAGTACTTTCCCTGCCTTTGTAGGAATCTGTGGGTGCAGTAGATGTGGGCCGGTATACTTAGAAGACTGAAAGAACGAAGACCTTTCTGCCCGTCAATCCCAGTGGCTAAACACAAGCATGGGTGTGTGATTGGAGAGATGGATTCCTCTAGCTTTATTTAAACACCCCTTCAAGGTGTTTCCAAACCATACTTCATGGCTCAACAGTGTCCTACAATGGTAGACATTTTGTTCCATGTCTAAGACAGTTCTGTCCAATAGAAATAGACTATGGGTCACAAATATGAGCAAACCGATGTCATTTTAAATTTTCTAGTAGTCATATTTTTTAAAATAGTACAAAGAAACAGGTGAAATCAATTTACTAATCTATTTTATGTACTACAATAAATCTAAAATACTATCATTTCAACATTTAAGCAATATGAAAATGATTATTATGAAGATATTTTGCACTCTTTCTTTTTTATACTAAGTCTTTCAATATCCAATCTGTCATTGACACAGTGCCGCTCAAATCAGACTAGCCATATCCAAGGGCTTGACAGCCGCACGCGGTCAGTGTATTGAACTTAAAAACTGAAACAAACAAACAAACAAACAAAAAACAATTGTCACTACAATAAAATTATACACTAGCGTCTCCCAGACATCCAAACCCAGAAACTGGGATTAGCTGAGGAATGATTGAAAAGCCCATTTATCTTCTCTTTTAAAATACATACTTTCTTCTTTAGCAAACAGAGCAAAAGGAACCAGCTCTCATTTGTTAAAATAACTCAACTTGTAGATCATGCATGGACCTCTCAACTTTAAGAACCAGATGCAACTGCAAGTCTGTCATATGTAAAAACTAAGTCAGTGGCAAACACACGTATCAAAACCACGTGCCTATTATGACAATCTGTGTCCAAACACGGGATCAGTACTGCATGTAAGAATGAGTTTCTTAGACTTTACTGGTAAAGGTCACATTTTTCAATTCAGAACCAGAAAATGATTCCTCGCACACCCCTTTGGGAAGAGACAGATGATCAAAACAAAAAATTCCCGGGAGCCTGGTAATCACAGCTGGGGAGAGTCAGAAGGGGCCTAAACACATTGTTCCATTTCCATCCAGCCCATCATGGATCTGCAGACGGGGAGAGCCCAGGATCCCAATGGGAGAGCCACAGATGGGCTAGCAAAGATTGTACAAGGCCATGTAACTGCAGAGCCAAGCGTGACTACGTGATACAAAACACCAGGTCAAAACATGGTTAATGCAACACTTAACGGTTATTGTAACAGCTCATTTGTGCTAATTAATGCAATCAATGAATGGCTAATCTGGTGCAAAAAAAAAAAGAGGTCATTTAATTGCATAGAAAATAATGGTGCAATTAAAAACGTGATTGATTGGGGGACCAAAGAGAGCTAGTTCAGCATATTAAATATTTACATGTCAACAAAATAGAGAAGTTGGCAACTGCTTGCATCAGTCCACTGTTCCAACTGAACCCCTTCCAGTGAATGACTTTGCTAGTGTGTTCTTCCTTATTAACAATTCCTTGTCTTGTGGAAAAGTTTCCTATGGTAGTCCGCCCTCATTTGATTGTCCTTAATCTTAATCCAAGAGGCAGGGCCAACTAGTAGAAAAGAGTAGTTTACTGAATTTACTTCCTGCCAGCACAAGTTTCCCAGCCTGGAGATTAATCTAAGAAAATGGTATAGAAAAACCTGATTGGAGATTTTCAGCAAGTCCCAAAGTGCCTTTTCTCCTATGAGTGATAGAATTTTTTTATTATTACTCCTTTGCCTTAACTGTTGCTTCTGATAAGAATACTGAATCTTAAAAGGAAAAAAAGAAGGTGATTCAAAAGAGACTCAGAGGTGAAAGAATTTGAAGAATTATGGAAATCTCAAATCTCGGTTGGTGTGAAATTGAATATGCTTTTAATGGAAAGTAATAGCTTGATCAGGAGGTTAAGAGTTTGAAATATGCCACATATGCTGCTACTGTGTAGAATTTAAAGAGAAAAATTTAGAGGAAGAGGCTGTGAGAAGAGGAGCTGAGAGAAGCTTTGGGATCAATTTCTCTGAAATAGGCTATAATAGAAATGGGGATATTTACAAAGAGAAATTTGGAGTCTGACTGATTTATGAGATATAATTTAAGGGTACAGTTGAAGTGGGAGAAGCTATGGTGCAGTAAGCTCAATTTATACCTGAATAAAATTCAAGCAGATAAAACAAGTTTGTGAAAGCTGGGTCTCAAAGCAAGATCGACGAAATGTTTTGGTAAGGGATGGTGGTGATGGGGACAAAACATTGTGAATGTAATTAACAGCACTGAAATATATATATCTGAATGTGTTCAAAAGGGGAAATGTTAAGTTGTACATATGGTACTAGAATTTTTTTAAAAACTTTTAAATATTGGGACAGTGAACCCTACGTTAAGCCATGGACCATAGTTAATAGTATAACTATAAAAATGTGCTCTCATCAATTGTAACAAATGTGTCACCAATGCAAGGTGTTAATAATAGGGTGGAATAAGGGAATCTTATGTTTCAAGAATGATTACTCTGTAAACCCACAACTTCTCTAAATAAAAAAAAAAGATCAATTTGAGAGATGTGGTTTATAGCCATATATTAAGAATGCTGAGAAGTGAATGTTTTTGCTGCTCTTTGTCCAAACTGGCAACCTCCATAAATACACGGTCAAAGGAGATGAAGAGCTTACCTGGTGTTATGGAATGAACTGTGTCCCCCCAAAAAAACATGTCCAAAGCTGATCCTGTGCATGTGAACCTTTGAAAATAGGATCTTTGAAGATGTTAATAGTTAAGATGAGGCCAAACTGGATTAGGGTGAGCCCTAATTCAATCTGAGTAGTGCTCTTATAAACAGAGGAAATTTGGACAAAGTCAGTAAAAGAAAGAGAAAGAGAGAGGGCCATGGGACAGAGGCAAAGGCTGATAATGCCACAAGCCAAGGAATCTCATAGATTGCCCACAAGCCACCACCAGAACCCCCCCAATTTCAGAAGAAGCACTGCCTTGCTGACACCTTGATTTGGATTTATAGTCTCCAGAGCTGTGAGACCATATGTTTCAGTTGTTAAGCCAGCCAGTTTATGGGGCCTTGCTACAGCAGCTCTGGCAAACGAAGACATGGAGAACACGCCCCTCTATAGAAAGCCTTTGTTTTGGGGAGTAGGATCGGGAGAGGAGACCCAGTCCTGGGTACCAAGCGCTCTTGCCTATTGAGGGAGGTACTGAAAATGGAGGTCTGGAAATTTGTTGGGGTGCCCAGGTCCTCTGACCACCAAAGAAACAGAATCCTTGCAAAAGTGAGAGGGGAAGGAACTCAGAAGACAGGAGGCTGGCCTTTGAGGATAGAATGTTCCTCCACAGTAACTGGAGGTAAAAGGGAAACTGGGAAGGACCAGGAAAAGCTGAAGGGCTTCTCAGATATCGTTTCTCTTTGTAAAGAAAGAGGAAAGAGCATTGGCTCTGAGAGACTGGGGCTCAGGAATTTCAGATTGGTGGAAAACACTTGACATAGTTCATCTTAAACAGTGGGACAGTGATTTGGATTTCTATATTTACAAGTATGGTGGTGTTTGTATTCTTTGCACCTTGGTAAATGATTACAGCTGATAGGAGCAATAAATTTCTGGTCATGGGCTGATCTGGAACTTTGGAATGAA
The DNA here is from genome assembly GCF_030445035.2 of Dasypus novemcinctus. Classification (NCBI taxonomy): domain Eukaryota; kingdom Metazoa; phylum Chordata; class Mammalia; order Cingulata; family Dasypodidae; genus Dasypus; species Dasypus novemcinctus. Next base: position 18,034,613 of record NC_080693.1, on the reverse strand, counting down.
GCTGTCTGGGATGAGCCTGACATACTCAAGCTCACCACTGCCTAAGCAGTCACTCTTAGACTTACTGATTAATAAAATTTCCTTAATGAAAACAAACATAGAAATCCACTATAACGATTGATTGAGGTTCATGAAGAGTCTCCCCTGCACCCCCAATTCACCCTTGAATGGTAACCTGTACTAAACATATTTAGCATTTTGGCTTTTTTCCCCCATAAATTATTTTTTCCCCTTTCCATAGCTGGGTTTTTTATGGCATAGCTTTCCTCATTTTATAGAAGTATAAGAATCATACTTATCTGCAACCCAAGTTCATGGTTCCTCCTTCCAATCGAAACCGCACGGACTCTGCAGCCACTCCCATTCGCCATCCAGGCCTTTCCTTGATGTTCTCTGTCCTAAGAGGACCCACCTTTTAAAATGTTATCAGCACACAGCACTAGTGGAAGTCCCCTTACCCTGCTGCTGCCACCTGGAAGGCACACCTCTGTTCTTTCCTTTGTATGCGCTGCATTTCCATATTGCTGTGGGTTTTCCATCATCTTGAATGGAAGGTCATTTATTCATTCAGGGAGTATCAAGGCCCTCTCTTGTGCCAGATTGTGTGGGGAATCCAGAAATACGAATGACTTTCTCTCGCTTATCCCCCACTCGAAGACCATACCCCGGCCCTCCCATGGCCCTTTGAAGCATGCTGAGCTGCCATTTTTGAATCATGTACAGTGTGTCCTGAGCCCTAATATAAGCATTTTATGTCTATTATCTGATTCATTCTTAAAAGCTGGTTCATGGCCCAATAAAATTCACGATGAATATTTTTTCTGGTCTGCAATGAATTAGAAATGAATTTTTCAAAAAGCCAAATACATTCAACTTAAAGGACTTCTATATCCCAACATTATCTCATTTCTTCCTTTTTTTTTCAATAATAAAATGTCATTTCAGTAAATAATAGTGGTAGATTTGATCTGGGATGTTTTACTTTGATTTTTATGTTCTAAATAGGAAAAGTAACAGGTAATCCAGTGTGTGATCCTTACATTAGAAAGTTGACTTCAAATACTAGAGAACTCAGCTCAAAGTGGCACACAGAATTGAATTCAGCAGTGGATGGCCTCCAAGCATGGTTTCATCCAGAAGTACATAATGTTGCTAGAGGTCTGACTATCTGGCTCCTTTTAGGTGAGATTTCTTTACTCTGCTATCCCATTTGTGACAACTTGATCCCAGTCTAGGTTGTAGTCATTCCAAGCCTCACATCAGCCTGCTACACTGTTCAGAGAAAGAAGAGGTTTTCTTGCTGCATTCTAGCAAAAATCAGAGGTTCGCTCTGATTGCACCAGCTTGGCTCACCTGTCCACCCGATCACTGCAGTCACGGGAGCATTATGACAGAATGCACTTTGGTTATAACTTTTGGGAGAGAGCACGCACTTCTTCTTACTGGAGTTTAACTAGGAAGGCTAATAGCATCAACTACAGCCAACAGATTACTATATGCCAGGAAACTTCAAGCACTTTACATGTATTATCTCATTTAACACTAATCACTACTAGAAGAGGTAGATTTTTTTAGGAGCCTATTTCAAAGATGAGGCCACTGAGACTTGTGAGTGAATGGCAACTTGTGTGAGGTCACACAATAAGTACGTTTAGGACCTCTGAGCTGTGCTCCTACCCACTGTCTCACCTTCCTGCAATGATGTCTAGGCTGGAACTTCTGTAGCTGTCTTGCCCCCAAGGAGGCAAGAGCCTGTCTGAGAGCAAAATCAACTAAGCCCCAGACAAAAAGCAAGAAAGAAGAGAAATCAAGTCCTGGTGACTTCATTTGACCCTGCGCGCCAAACCATGCCTGAAACTAAAACCACCTCTGGACTTTTAAGATAGATGAGACAGTGATTTTTTTTTTAATTCTGTAAATTTGAGCTTTCTATTACAACAGAAGGACACTTAATCAATACAGTAAAGAAATACAAATTCTTCAGAATAGGGCTTTAAGAATTCTGTGCAATAATAAATTGCAACAGAAGGAGTTAATATTGGATAGCTCTTCACCAGTGTATATTATATAGTTCAACACCAGGGTTCAGAAAACTCATGTGAGGTGAACTTGGTGTTTTCTTTCTAACACTGAGTTTACTTGAAATCAAAGGGCTGTTTTTATTTATTTTTTTATCTTTTTTTTAAAGATACATAGATCACACAAAATCAAAGGGCTGTTTTTAAAAAGAGCAAAAATATTCCAAACTGTGCAATCCACCAGTAAGAACAAGTTACCAGTCGAAGCTTCGTCCCCCTCACTGAGCAGCCCTCCTGTATTTTGCGGGGAGGACGTACAACAACCTGCTATGTGAGGCCAAGTGTGTTAGTGCCTCACACTTGTAAATCAGAGGGAAAATTGCAATTCCTTCCTAGAAGATGTTTCTAAGGTGAGATGATCTAATGAATTGAAATACGAGAGCCTAGACATAATTGTTATTATAAACAGAATCTCTCACCTGGAGATTTTATGGCTGGTCACCAGATTTCTATTTACACAGGAAGACCAATGAAAATGAAATAATTAAGAAAAACAGTCCAACGAGATGAGCATCTCTTTATTTGAAGCCTGGACCCAGCTTTTCTTGAATGTCAGTCCTTTTCTTGGGCTGAACTGTTGAACAATTGGCATCATAGTCTCTCCCCTGAGCCTCTCACCCTTTCTAACTTGCCATCTCTGTCCCCCAACTTTCCCCTAACTCTACAAGAGAGACCAGGGCAAGTCCCTGGTAAAGAAACCCCCATCTTTGGTCACATGTGATGCTGCACCATATTGTCCCCACAGAGCCTGAATGGTGAATTGATGTTCTGGGGCAGGGGAATGATGCATGATGGAGCTATAGCAATTATGCTAATTGAGGAGACTTCTTTGTTGTGAGATTTCCAGAACAAGAAGCAGCTTGTGTCTGATATTTACAGAAGTCCTAAAAATAGGACCCCCAGGTGTGCCCTGGGGAGGGCAATGACAGAGGTAGCTGGGAGGTCAATCTCGTAACAAAGAAAAAGGGCTAGAACCAAACATTACCTAGGAACAGCATACGTCTAAGGCCCTGAGGGTTGGGGCTGGGGGGAATAAGGCCAAAAGCCGCTGGAAGCAGCATCCTCTCTGGAAGCTCATCCGTGACAAAAACGGCAAGGCAGAAACTAATTTTAAACAGCCAAAGCAAATAAAAGCTGGGCAGTTGCAGATCAGAAGTGAAAGCCCAGGTGGATGATGGGTGGAGTATGTTAGCAAAATCACAGGGATTCACAACCTTCCTCTTCCCCCCCCCCCCCCCATTTCCTGTAAGTCTGTCTTCCAGTCTCTAGCTCTCTGAGACAGTTTGATTTGCTTAATTCATATCAAAGAGGTCATATAGTATTTGTCCTTCGATGTCTGGCTTGCTTCACTCAACATAAAGTCCTCAAGATTCATCCATCTTATCCCATGAGTTAGTACTGTATTCCTTCTTACAGCTGAGTAATATATATATATATATATATATATATACACCACATTTTGTTTATCCATTCATCTGTTGATGGGCATTTGGATTGATTCCAACTTTCATCAATAGTGAATAATGCCACTATGAATATTGGTGTACATATATCATGTCCTTGTTTTCAGTTCTTCTGGGTATATAACCAGCAGTGGAATTGCTGGGTCATATGGAAAATCTATAGCTAGTTTTTCGCGGAACCACCAAACTGTCCTCCACAATGACTGGATCCTTTTACATTCCCACCGGTAGTGTATGAGGGTTCCCATTTCTCCACATCCCTCCCAACACTCGTAGTCCTCTCTTTTTTTTAATAGCTGCCCATCTAATGGGTATAAAATGGTATCTCACTGTAGTTTTGATTCGCATTTCCCTAATAGCTAGTGATGTTGAGCATCTTTTCATGTGCTTTTTAGCCATTTATATTTCTTTGGAGAAGCATCTGTTCAAATCTCTTGCTCATTTTTAAAATGGGTTGTTTGTCTTTTTATTTTTCAGATATAGGATTTCTTTATATATGCTGGATATTAGGCTCCCTTCAGATATATGGTTACCAAATATTTTCTCCCGTTGGGTAGGCTTTTTTTTTCACTTTCTTGGTAAACTCCTTTAAGGTACAAAAGGCTTTAATTTTGAGGAAGTCCCATTTATCTATTTTTTCTTTCATAGCTCATGTTTTGGGTGTGAAGTTCATGAAGCTATTTCCTATCACAAGGTCCTGTAGATGCTTCCCTACATTGTCTTCCAAGGTCTTTATGGTCTTGGCTCTCCTGAGCACCTCCATGTTGTTCAAATGTGGCCACTCTCGAAGCCAAACACAGCACGTAAATGCATTACCTTACCCCCAGCGTGAGACATGACTCCTGGTGATGAGCCTCCCTGGCACTGAGGGATTACTACCAAGCACCAGCTAGTGATGCAACTAGAAAAAGACCTCAAACAAAAGGGGGAAATGGTAAAAAACAAATGAGTTTATATGGCTAAGAGACTTGAAAATGAGTCGGGAGATCATCAGAGGGGTCACACTTACTCACATCTCAGCAGGATTCCAGAGACAGCCAAAGTAGATAAAATCTCAGGTAGTGGTGTTCCTGAGGGCTATGGAGACACCCAGATCCTGCAGTTATGGCAGATGGCTTTGGAGTTCAGTGCCTTGCCAGTGCACCCTACTTTGGAACTTGTGCTCCTGAGTGTGATGGAGTTGAACTGATGTGACCTCTCTACACATGCCTCTTCTGTCACTTTTACTGAACCTGTGATTGGCACTGGGGTTGATATATGCTCAGGGGACTTGAATTCTGGACTGTCCATATGCCAGCTGGGCCCTGAGCCTCAGCAGAGTTGTAATGCCTACTCTCCGGTTCATTGGACTTACCCACATCAGCTGTTAAGGAGATGAGGATGGTCAACCACCACACCAGGGAACCAAGAGAGTCTACAACTGCAGGCAGGAGAATCCCATTCATCATACATGTGGGATCTAAGGCCCCTCTCAATTTAGAGGTGGAGTGGACATCACCATCCCAGGGTCCCCAGGATGGAAGAATAAAATATGGATTAGAGTGGACTTATTGGTATTCTACCATAGAATTATTGTGACTCTAGCAATGAAAGAAATCGTATCATTGATGTGGAGACAGTGGCCATGGGAGTTGCTGAGGGCAGGGAGAGGGAAGAAGAGGTGTGCTATGGGGGCATTTTCGGGACTTTGGAGTTGTCGTGAATGATATTGCAGGGTCAGATGCAGAACATTATATATTCTGCCATAACCCACTGAATGGACTGGGGAAGAGTGTAAACTGCAATGTAAACTATAATCCATGTTATGTAGCAGTGATCCAAAATGTATTCATCAAATGCAATGAATGTGCCACACTGATGAAAGAGATTGTTGATGTGGGAGGAGTGTGTGGAGGGGTAGGGAGTGGGGTATATGGGAACCTCATATTTTTTAACGTAACATTTTATGGGATCTATGTATCTTTTATTTAAAAAAGACAATAAAAATATGTATTTTTTAAATCAAAGGGTTTGTGTCTCAGGGCAGGAAGTGACCTGCAAGGCCAAATATCTAGGGAAATGTGGCTCCTGGGAGAAGCTAGAACCCACAGAAATGAGGGGTGCATGCCCACTCTGTCTCTCTCAGCAACCCCCCTGGTGGGTCCACACTGGGCACCAAGGATGGAGCTGTAAAACCTCAGAACACAGAACCCTCTGAAATATTTCCCCACACTAATTCAGGCCATGGGAAAGGAAATCGTTTCTAACTTTTGGATTTCTTTTCTCTGGACTGAGTTATTTTGCTGTGAATAAAATAGAGGAAATGAGGGACTCCCGTGTTTTCCAAATGGACCTTTAGTTGTAAGCTCCTCTCTTTCTGGCCAAGGAAAAGAAGAATCTCATTTTTATTCCCCAAACCAACCCTTCTGTCTGTGCAGGAACTTCTCCTTCTTCCTCCAAACCTGGAGTTAGCATCTGTTCTTAAAAGAGAAAAACAAAAAACCCTCTGTGCGTGACGCCCTCCAGCTCCAGCTCTGAGTTTTCTCCCTCCTTTTGGGGTCTACTACAATCAGGCTGGGCCCATCCCCCTCTCTCCTCCCCACTTTGACCCTGAGAATGGACATCTTCACCTCACCTCCCACCCACTCATCAACTGCAAACCCAAACCTTTTCCCAGTTCTGCATTATTCTTGACCACTCTGAAGCAATCAGAAATGCTATCTTTTGCCCTCAATCCGCAGAAATGTCTTTCTTTGGCGTCCATAATCGATCTCTCAGTGTGGGTCTGAACCAATGAACAGTTCTTGCCCTAAAGGAGTGAGAAGGTTTCCTCACACTTGAGAGGCATCCAAATCACCAGGAGGGATTTTGAAAACACAGACTGTATATCTGGTCCAGGGTCCAGAATTTGATTGTCTGACAAGTCCCCACATGATTCCGCTTCATCTCAGTGAGAGACACCCTTTGAGAGCCACTGTTCTACTTTTTTTTTTTTTGAAGTACCTGGGATTGAACCCAGGACTTTATACAGGGAATCAGGTGCTCAAACACTTGAGCTACATCCACTTCTGCTGTTCTATTTTAATAGTTTTCAACTCAGGCTGTTTGTTAAAATCACCTGGGGTTGAGGTTTTTTTAAAAAAAATACAGACCCCAGACCAATGAACTCAGAATCTCTGGGACTAGGACTTGGGCTGTCCCTGGAATTCTAACTTAAGCCAGACTTGCAGTCTCTGCATCTACCTCCTTCTTTAGTTCCATCTCTCAGTGCTGATCTCTATGGCACCCACTCGTCAAAATAGCTCCTTGGACCTCTGCCCTTCAAGCTAGGCATTCTCTCCCTCCAGGTGAGAGATTACAAGGTCTGACCCAAAGTGGTCGCTGTGGAGAAAAAGGTAACAGGTGAGTTTTGAGATAGTCTTACAATCTAGTAATAACATGACTTAGTGACCAATTAAATATGGGCACTGAAAGAGATTACTTATTCATGTACTAAGTAGTAGTGATGGAAATATTATTTGCTGCCCTTTTCAAATACTGGGGACACCCCATGTCTACCAGGTGGAAATTGTTTAGTCATCTACTCAGGGATCAGGAAGCACTGATCTTCTTGGTTCCTTGCGAAGAAAGAACCTAAGGATATCCAGAAAGGAAGATTTTGGTTTGGTTTTGTTCCTTTCTCATTCTTGGAGGTTTCTTCCTACCTCTTACTCCTCCTTCTGATAAATCCAAACATCCGTAATGACTGCATTCTTTCTGTTGACGTTTTAGGATGTATTTTCTTTCTCTGCACACACATTCAAACGCAAACATTGCTTTTTCTTCTCTTCCCTCTTTGCATTTAAAGTGGTTATCTATTCCAGGATTGCTAGATGAATCAATCTTAAGACATTTTTACATAAAAATCATTGCAACCACAAATTAAATATATGGACAATGAAAAGACATTTGATAAATTTGAGCAATTCCAACTGTTGCTGAAATAAACAAAAATAGAAATAAATGACCTAAACATGATGACTACCATAAAAACCTAAAATAAAACTTCATTTTAAAATGAAAAATGGTAACCTATTTCATTTAAATCAGAAAGAAAAGAGGGATGCCTTCAAGACTCATTTGTATTTGGCATTGTTTTAGAGGATCTAACTAATGCAATAATGAAGGAAAATTAAATGAATTGTATAAATTTGAAAAGGAAAAGTCCTTTAATTATCTTTAATTATGTAATATATAGCCATATGCCTAGAACACCCAAAAAAATAATTATTTTTTTAAAATTAGAATTAAAAGGCAAATTTGGTTTTAAAAAATAAGTTAGATAAATACACACATGCAAAAATCATCTTTGTACTAGGGCAGAAGATATTTCAAATAAAAGGGGGAGTTAAAAAATTCCACCAATGATTGTATTAAAAGTTTAAATCGCCAAGGAATCAACTTAATGAAAAAGATACAGGTTTATGAGAAGAAAAAGATAAAAACATGTTATAAAATAAGATCTAAAAACATGGTTGGAAAAACTTAGTATGTAAGAAAAAAATGTCTATTGTTCCCAATATAATTTAATTTTTCTTTCCATAAAAATCTTAAATTGTTCTTTAATGAAAATGAACAAAACAATTTTTAATTTCATATTGAAAAAAATCAGTGTGTAAGGATTGCTAAAATAATGTGGGAAAAGAATAGTGTGGAAGAGATGATAGATGAACTACTATAAATAAAGCAGAAAGGTCCTAGGACAAGAATGAACAAAGAAATCAGTGGAAAAGAGACTAGAAATAGATCCAAGTGTATATAGGAACCTAATATGTGATAAAGGTAGTATTTAAATTCATTCATGAAAGAATGGTTTATTTTATAAATGAGCCTGGAATAATTGACTATTCATCTTGCATAAAACAGCATTCGTTCCCAACTTCAGACCACATATAAAAATAAACTTCAGATGGTTAAAAATATAATGTGAAAAATAGAGCAATAGAAAAAATTGGAAGACAATTTAGGAGAATACTTACGCAGCCATTGGGTGTAGAGGTCCTTATTAAGCAAGAAGGGAACCTAAAATCCATAAAGGGAAAGAACAAATAAATTTGATTTCAAAATTTTAAAATATCTCAATAGCAAAAGTCCCTAGATATAAAGTCAAGGCACCTGTGACAGATTGGAAGAAATTATCTGCCAATGCATCTTAGAGCCAAAGAGTTACTATCCCTATCATATAAAGAACAACAATTTAATCGTTTTAAAGACAAACAACCAACACACAAATGGGCAGAGGGTGATATGTAGGAAATTAATTCAAGTGAAAATGCAGAGGGATGATAAACTTATGAAAAGATGTTCGTTCTCCCTGGTGGCCAGGCAAATGCAAATTGAAATGCAAGCAAGGTGCCTCTCTCCACTCTTAGACTAGAAAAAATGTTTAAAAGACTAGTGAGGGAGAGGAAGATGAGGATGATGATTGTATTAGTCAGCAAAATACCAGGAATCTGTTGGCTTTTATGAAAGGTATTTTTTGGGGGTAGAAGCTTACAGTTACCAGGCCATAAAGCGTTAAGTTACTTCCCTCACCAAAGTCTATTGCCACGTGTTGGGGCAAGATGGCTGCTGACCTCTGTCAGGGTTCAGGTTTCCTCGGGTTCCTTTCTTTCTGGGGCTTGCTTCTTTCTGGGCTCAGCTCTTATGTTATCTCCACAGGCCAGCTGTAGACTCTCAGGTAAACGGCTTGTTTCTCTTCCTGGGGAATTTTCTCTTTCCCCGTGACCAAGCTCCTCTGTGTGCTTACTTTTCATAGGTTTATCATCCCTCTGCATTTTCACTTGGATTAATTTCCTACATATTACAGCTCAAAAACACCAACTAACCCTTCTGACATGTCATTTTCTCTGAGTCCCCATCCCCCAAGGGGGCGGGGATGCAACATCCTTCTGACATGGCCCAATCAAAGACTTAATCATTATTTAATCAAGTAAACCTCTGAATCCAATATAACCTAATATGCCCAGAGGAAAAGACCAGTTTACAAACATAATTCAATATCTCATTTTGGAATCCATCAATAATATCAAACTGCTACAATGATGAAGTATCAGTGCTGTAGTTGAAGGTGCCAGCCATGCCCTAAGTAGGTTACACATAATAAATAGCTCATGTAATCCTCTCACCAATCTCTCAAGGCAGGCACTCTTATTATTCCTATTGTATATATGAAGAAACTATTTGCATATATACACATCTTCAATAAAATTGCCATGAAACAATATTTAAACTTATCGTACGGGGTATCCTCTGATATTTGCTATTCTGTGCTACTGCATTGAAAAATTACTGGTCAGGACCACTTCAGCAGACTTAATGATACACAAATGAGTAATCCACCATTTGAGAAGTACTAACCTAGGAAGATGTTTGTGAAATATTAAATTAAGATAACAAATACTGAGGAATGCATAAATTTAAATTTTATTTATGGAAAAAGAAAGGAAAGAAAAGAGTGAGGTAGGAAGCGTGGGAGGAAGGAAGGAAGAGGAATGCACCCTCAATTGAGTATGTACTACGTAGAGATGTGTTTTTATGAGCACAGATAAAGATGTGAAGGAGACACATCTATTTATATTGGTTACCTCAGGGGGCCAGGTACATCAGGGAAGAGAGATTGTTGGTATCTCTGTGTTTATTGTATTACAACAAGGATGCTTTACTTTTGGAGTGTGAAAGAACAATTCAGCGATCTAGAAAGAAAATGGTCTTCTGACTTGTAAACTTCTGTGCTCTGGAGTAAAATCAACTTTATTGCATCTCATGCTTGAATGGTCTTCATTCAGGATTTGATGCCCATTTATTAAAAAAATAAATAAATCTCTCAATTCCATCTATGAAACCTCCTGGGAAAAGGATAAATTCAATTATGGTATCTTCTTATCAAGGGAGAAGGGTAAAAATGATTATTCTCACCTAGAGTAATAATACAATTGAAGGAAAGGGATAAAATCTCAATGGAAAATATGCAAGAGTCTCAAAATTTATTTCTAGGAAAGAGGCATAATTTCATTGAATGCAGTTTTATCCATTCATTCACTTGACAGAAGTACTTGATTTGATTTATTTCATGGGTTTGGCATACCAAAACTATCACCTCCCTTTATATTTTGCAAGTTACTGCTAGAAATTTTCCTTTATAAACCAGAAGCTTTAGTATCTCTCTTAAAGCATCCTTCCAACTAAATTGTTCAAGATTTCTGGGAGCCCATTCAGTTCAAACATTGAACAAGGCTGGTTCCCGGTGCCAAAGGCTAAGAGAGATAAAAATGATTGGAATTTTCAGTCATCTATGGTGGTTGTTCGTGCTATTTACCAGCTCCATCTTCTGGACACATGCTAAGATTGCACTACCCTGTCCTACCCTATACAGCTATAGGTCTTGCTTTAGACATTGAAATGAGAGCCAAAGAGGTGTATGACTTAAGATCCTGTGTATGAATTTGCCTTATCATTTCCTATGTCACTAAGGATGGAAGCAGATAGAGAGAGGCAATCTCCATCACCCTGGGTCCTCACTATATAGATTTCCATCAGCCTGCACCCTCTGCACCTCTGATGGACATTCAAAGTATGTGGGAAATAACTTTGTGTTGTATTAAGTACCTGAAGCTTGAGTTTTGCTTGTTACAACAGCATAACCTAAACCTACCCTGACTGATACACTCCATAAGCACTCAGGTTTTAGTTACAAATTCCTGATGCACATAGCTATTAGAACTTATACCTTACAATCCCAAGAATGTTGGGTGATGTCCCGGCTCTCTGGAAGCCTGTCAGAGTTGAAGTGGTGCAAAACATTGGGCTTTGTGACTATAATATTTTTAGCTACATTCAAATTCTTAGCCATTGTTCCCCTAAGCACACCATCCTTGCGTGGGTGGCTGGGTCCAGAGTAGCTTCCAGCCTCAACTACAGACTATGTTGGAATCGAAATTCCCTCAGTATCCTTTAGTACCAATGTTGGGTCCAGGAAACCAGGTCCATTACTCCCCTAATGGTGAGCTTTGCTTTGGGATCCTTGGAGTCCCTATCTGACCAAAAATCTTAGGGCCATTTTGGGCCACTTTGCCATGTTTAACTAATTTCAAATTTGGGGAGAAGGGTTGTGATCTCTCATCCCCCAGAAAATCCCAAGTTCTCTATGCAGTGGGTGAAGCCCTTCCAGGGAGTTCATTCTGAAGAGAATCAGGGAGGAGCAGCCTCAAGCCACAGAGGTTTGATGACACCCACTGCTGAACTGAAGCAGCTCAGACTGGCTCCCAAGAGCTGACTGCATGCATAACTTCCTAGCCCTGCTTTTAGTGAGACGTGGGTGTCTTGAAATCAACCATGGTAGGAGCATGGACACCACAGGAACTGGCAATCAGGGATGTCCTTTTCTTCCCCTGGGGAGAGCCGTTTGTTAAACATTTACCAGCACACAGCTGCTTACATCCATCCTCCCCTACTATAAGGGCCCCTGCCTTCAATTTCAAAATGGAAAGTGATAGTTATGACAGTGATGCTTCCCATAATAAGGACAATCATTCCACCTTTCCTAGCTCTTTCCACATGTGACTAAGTCGTCACAGTTTACTCTTCTACATTTCACCTCCCCTGATATTCCATTTTCAAGAAATTGAGTTAAGTACTGACTGTGTGCCAGGTGTGGAGAATACAAAGACAAGCAAAACAGAAAGTCTCCCTTTTCCAATAGCTTCACTTTAGAAGTCTATAAGATCAAGGGGGAAAAGGAGACCTAAACCTGTATAAGACTTTTTAAAAAATATTATGCCCCTAATTTATCATTTTGTTAACCTTAGTTTCCTCATAGTTACTGACTTAATTCATGTGATTATTTCAAATACAGCATCTTGGTGGTCATCTGTTGCTTTTGTGTGTGTGTGTCTATAGCACTTCCTTTGCTCTACTCCATGTAATTCTAGTATCTTTATCAGTGAAGGTGCTGATTTCCCCTTCCCCAGCGGTAGACACATGACTCAAAATGACAAATATATCCCACTCCCCTGGATACAGACTCTTCCAGGACAGGCATGTGGCCCAATCATGGTAATTCAGAATCTTTGTGCAGAAGCTGACATGGATTCTGGAAGTCTGAGTGTATGAGATATAACAAACTTCCAAGCCTGGGGAAGCCCCATCACATGGAGATAGTCTGTTGAAGAATGAAGCCAACACAGAGGGAGGAAACATAATTCTATTATTTAAATTCCCAGATCCATCCATGTCTGAAGCAGAACTAATTCAAAGATGTTTCCCTTGCATGAGCCAATCAATTCTTTTTGGCCTAAACTAATTTGAGTTGAGTTTCTATCTGGTACAACTAACAGAGTCCTGACTGATACAACGAAGTAAAGGAGAACTTAGGAAACAGCTTTCTGTCCATGGTGAGCTTCAAAGAGAGGTAGCCAGGTAGAACACCTGTTGGGAATGCTGACAGAAATGAATCAGACAAATTACAGGGGTCTGTAGAAGAAAAGGGGGTCCTAGGGGTCAATGAATGCAGTGTCTCTGGTTCTTTTGTAGTCCTTCCCCCTGATCTGTCATAACAATACAGATGCATCCAAAATATGCTGATGTATGTGACACACACTGATACACACTCATGTAGGCATAACCACTCATGCCAGGGGGAAGAAAAACTGGGGAAAGATGAGCTTCTCCAAAGGCTGTGCTAAAAAATTTTGCAAGCATGTCTTCTGTTCACTTTCTACCATTTTCTTGGTGATTCTCAAAGGAAGCAATGATGGCCACCTAGCTTCTACTGTAGGTTCACAATCCTCAAAATCACCTTCTCTGCCTCCATTGTCTCTCCTTCCCTTTCCTCTCCTTTTCTTTTCTTCTCAGTTCATGACTGCTGTTATCTTCCCAAGTGTGGAAAACACTTCATGCCAGAATATATTTGAATGGCTTACCAATGGCTTTCTCACTTGAGTTGATTATTTTCATCACTCAAGTTATTCAACCTGAGGAAGAAACAAAAACATAGGGAATAAGTAGAGATGGACATAAGAAATGGTGAGGGAGGTTTAGACCTGCAGGAGGGATGAGAAACGGGAAGGAGTTGAGAATGAAGGAGGCAGCAATGATGTTTGGGTATAAAGGGAGGGAAGAAGGCCACAGCCAGAGGGTGATGAACACTTCAAAATTTTATTCTACTCATTTGTAGAAAGGTCCCACCTCCTCTAATTTGAAAAATGGGAGGAGATTAAGGGTCCAAATGCCTAGGGCCTTTGTCATCATTGTCCTCCATTCCAGGATAGACCATCTGAGACAATATTCCCAATGGATACAAAATGAATCCAGAAGACTGACAAAGTAAGTGATAGGGTCGATTAGTTGTAGAGAGTGTGGATTCCTCCATGGTTTATTTGCTAAATTGTGAGCTGAATTGGGATGCTCTCCTTTTAATTTTGGGTGGTCTTCTGAAGTCAGAACTTATGGAGGAAGGAGTAAAACCACAAATTACACCCAAGGGAAAAATAACACTATGGAGAGATCTCAGATCATCTGAGATGCATGGGAATAATCTCTCTCTTCCAAAAGAAATATCTGTTTCTGCTACTAGGGTGTATGTTTCCATAAAACCTGTAATGAGAGGCTCAAGGGCAGGCTTTGATGGTAGAAATCACTCTTTTGGAAGAAAGATTCTGGAATAGGTCTAACTACTTGGATCACATGAGCTTGTCAAAGCCTGTATGTCATTCCATAAAACTAAGTAAGGAAGAAGCAATATGGATTTATTATTTGTTTATTCATTCATAGACACTCCATGGTACATTGCAGAGGACCAGAGATTCTCAGATTCTAAAAATAATAATAATAATTTAAAAAATGGTCTCTGCTTTTTTGGTGCTAATGAGAGAAATAATATCACAATGTCAAAGTAGAGTGAATATATCCTGTAAACAGAGGTGAGTACGGAGTCAGATGGCTATATGGAGAAGGGAAGGAAAAACTGAATATCTGGTTCACAAAAGTAGTGAAAAACAAAGACAAACATCAATTATCTGATCTCTGTGTGGTGGGACAAGAACTGCTCTGGGGGACACAAGACCTAAGAGTTAGATGCCCTCTGTTACTAATTGCATGAAGGTAGAGAGATTGGGCTTCAGGTTCTTCTTCTGAAAACTCAGGTGTGTCTGATAGAGTTCAATGTTTTTTTGTGCTGTGTGTTGTTGTGTGGATTTTACCTAGCAATGCATCTGCTAGGCAGAAAATATTTGCACCCAGAGGAGGATTTGGAAGACTATTGACAGAAGGGAAAGCACATAGGGTCTCTTTATCTTTTGTGTACACGTTTCCAAGCAGTGCAATTTTCTTGTCTTGTCTGATTAGGTTGACTTTAAACAGACTGTGATTTAGAGGAAGAAAAGAAAAACTATCATTTCTAACAGTTTCAAATCATTTTTCTTGATTAAAAAGCAGTCTTTATAACCCAACACGCCTGCCTCATTTAAACCTGAAAGAAGCAAAAGTCTTCATCATAAGTAATGAACAGTCAGTGTTGTCTATAGTCTTTTATGGGATGTGAGTTGAAAGCATGTCTTCAAAATTACACAAAGTGGTCTAGAAATGGATCTATTTCTGTATTAAAATAAAACCAACCAACCACCAAATAACTCATGACCCTACAGACCTTTCCCTTCTTTCTTTACTTTACTTTATACTCAAAGCTCATGCTGTCTCCATTTTTCTCACCACCTTCTTATACCTCAGTTCACCTGCTGTCAACTTCCACCCCCACCACTCTTCCAAACTGCATCTTCCCAGGTCAACAAACCCCTTCTCATTGCCAGCTCATGTGGATGCTCTTTATCTTTATGCTATTTGGGTAAGCTCCAGATTTGGGCTTCTGGAACACTAATCCCTTTGGGTTTTACTCCTTTAATAACATTGCCTAACTGCTTATTATGTGCCAGGAACTCTGCTAAGGATATAGCCCCATTTAAATATCACAACATTCCCATGAAGTGTGTACTACACTTCCCCTTTATAAAAGGAGAAAACAGCCTCGAAGAAATTTCCCCAAGGCCACAAAGCTGGAAAGTGCTGTGTTGGCATGCGAACCCTTGCTGGGTAGATGCCAAGGCCATGGCCTTAGCCCCTTTAACGATGTGCACAGAGAGAACAAGCCCTGACTTATTTCCTTAGCTAATTGTTTTCTTTATTCTCAATATTGCCATTTTAAGTTAAAAAAAAAAGATACCTGAAGCAAGACACAGAATTCCTACAAATGCTTCCTCTGTGTACACTTTTCATATACATTCCCACATATAATCAGTAAAAGTAGCCTATGAGACAGTTACTATAATTATCCCCCATGCTGCAGTTAAGGAAACAATGGCTGAAGGTCAGTGCCCCAAATCACGGAGTTAGTTAGGGGCAGGGTCTGAATTCCTACTCAGGTAAAAGTAACTCTAAATCATCTATTCAACACTTCTTTCCCCCTCCCCTCAATCTTCATTACTTGTAGGACCATATTCAGAGATACTTGCAACAATGTTGAGGGCTTGACATGACTACCCTAACCCATTGGTAGCCACCAATTTTCTCGAGAGATACAATTCCCTCTGTTTGAGAACATCAGTCCTCCCCAAGATGTGGTATACCTTCATTCTCATTGTATGGGTCTCCACACAATGATATAAGCCGCTATGACAAAATGAGCACTCACATACTCCGTAGAAGCTTGTCCTGTGTTGGATGCCCCCCTCAAGCATCTTAAACAGGTAACCTTCCGTATTATATTTTCTAAAGAGTTTTCTCTACATTATAATTTCAACCACACACCTGACAATCTCCTATGTTCAAATGTTTCCCTCACCCTCCCCCCAATTTCTTGGGCCATCTGACCTATCCTCCCATACCTAGCCCCCCTCAAGCCCACAAATCCCCACCCAAAGGTATCCCTATGCCCCCATTTTATCCCTTCCCTGTATAAATACTTACCTCCAGCTTATCATAGATTTCACTCATGTAGGTGTCAGCTTGCAAGATTCCGCTACCCCCCAACTTCCTTTAAGTTTATCATCCAGTCTCCAGCTCTCTGAAACAGCTTGGTTTACTTATTTCACATCAGAGAGGTCATGTAGTATTTGTCCTTCAATGACTGGGTTGCTTCACTCAACATAAAGTTCTCAAGATTCTAAAATACAAATCATAATATAAACCTGAATGGAACCATGTTTGAAAACTATTGTTTCAATATCTGTACATCAGCTGCAACAAATATAATATGAGCATGTAAAGAGATCATTGTTGGGGAAGGGACAAAGTGTTTGATGTTGGATATGTGGGAGTATCATATATTATATATGTGAATTACTGTGATCTAAAACCTATGTGAAGACAAACTTAATAATTAAAAGAAGAAGAAGAAAAAAAAGAAAGGATGTAGACACTGAGGAAGAAATGGAAGAAATTGCCTTGCCACTGTACATACAGGGCAACATCTATAGCAGCGATGAAAGGCAAAATGTCAAAAACAAAGCTTTTTAATTTTTTCATTTTTTTGATATCCCAATTTATTTTTCCTTTATTTATTTTTTCTAAATTTTTATGTGCTATATCTAACCTTTAAACCCATAGCAATATTCCATTTTACTATTAATGGAACCTGGCAATATATTAGGCTTCCTTTTTAAAGAAGTTTTGGACTACAGAGAGGTTCAACTATGGCAGGGAGGAACACTGGTGTGGGTGTTATTGATAGGGGGAACATGGTTGGGAGGGAGTTCTCCAGGGCATGTATACAGAGTACATAAAAATGTTTGGATATTTCCATTGTGGTTTCAGTTAAAAATGAGAACTGAGAGAGTGCTGAGTTCCTAGCCAGGGGAGCTCTATCATATTCCCCAATGAAACAGCAACCAATCCCCCAAGGAAAATGGCAAAGACCAATAAAGATGGATGGTCCAACAATGATCCCTTGATACTGATCACTCCAATTATGAGCCTGTGTGCCTGACATATGAACTAGGCCTAGAGCTGCAGGGTGCCTAAGAGTTACCTCCTGAGAGCCTCCATGTTGCTCAAATGTGGCCACTCTCTATGCCAAACTCAGCATGTAAATGTATTACCCCAGCGTGGGATATGACTCCTGGGATGAGCTTCCCTGGCATCAAGGGATTACTACCAAGCACCAGCTGACAATGTAACTAGAAAAAGACCTTGAATAAAAGAGTCAACTCAGACGGGCAGAATATCTCAGCCTACATGTAATATCAGGTGTTAAAAACTGCTTTTTGACTTTGAACAAAAGAAGAAAATGGAAAGGACAAATGAATTTATATGGCTGAGTCTCCAAAAAAGAGTCAGGAGGTCATCAGAGGGGTAAGCTTATGCACACTTCAGCAGGGTTCCAGAGACAGCCAAAGTAGATAGAAACCCAGATACTGGTTCTCCTGAGGGCTACAGAGACCCACAGGTTCTGTGGTCATGATAGATGCCTCTGGAATTCAGGGCCCTGTCAGTTGGCCCTACTTTGGAATTTGTGTTCCTGAGTGTGATGGAGTTGGACTCAGATATGACCTTTCTACACTTGCCTCTTCTGTTACTTTTATGAGACCTGTCATTGGCATTTGGATTGGTGTATACTCAGGAGTCCTGAATCTCTGGACTGTCCATGTGACAGCCAGGCCCTGAGTCTCAGCAGACTTGCAACTCCTACCCTCTGGTTTATTGGACTTACCCTGGCCAGCTAACAGGGAGGTGAAGAAGATCAACCATCACACCAGGGAGCCAAGAGTGCCTTTCAATTGCAAGCAGGAAAATTGCATCCATCATCCATGTAGAATCTAAGCCCCCTCTTGATGTAGAAGGGGACTGGACATAATCATCCCAGGATGGAGGAATAGAATATGGATTAAAGTGAACTAACTGGTGTTCTGCTGGGGAACTATTGTGATTAGTAAGGGAAGAAATTGTAATATTGATGTGGAGAAAGTGGCCACGGTAGCTGCTGATGGTAGGGAGAGGGAAGAAGAGATATGATGTGGGTGCATTTTCAGGATTTGGAATTGTCCTGGGTGGTGCTGCAGGGACAGATGCTGGACATTGTGTGTCCTGCCATGGCCCACTGGGTGGAATGGGGGAGAGTGTAGACTACAATGTAGACCACTGTCCATGTGGTGCAGCAGTGCTCCAAAATGCATTCACCAGGTACAGTGAATGTGCCACGATGATGGAAGAGGTTGTTGATGTGGGAGGAGTGGGGTGCGGAGGGGGGGGAGGGGGTATATGGGGGCCTCATATTTTTTTAATGTAACATTTAAAAGAAAATGAAGAAGAGAAAAAAAAAGTAACTCTAAAGCAAGTACTCAGAACCCCAGACCTTCTTCCCAGTGCCCCTCCCTCCTCTGCTGGCTGCTCTCTCTTAGCATCCATTGTCCCCTCTGTCCAGTCTTCTTGTCCTTCTCTCTCCTCATTGTTTCGTACCCCAGGACCTCCCCCATATGCATGACTTCAACCCCAAATCTGTGTCTTCAGCCTCTTCTAAATCCAAACCCATTTATCTCTCCCATTAATGACAGTCTCCATTTTCATATTCCAAAGTCATTTCAAATGAAGAAAAAAAAAATATGTATATATATATATATATATATATATATATATATATATATATATATAAAGACAACAACCTAACATAGTCATCTTCCCACCAAATCTTAACTGTCTCCTCACCTATTCCTTCTCACTGGGAACAGCACCGCCATCTGTGCTGTCAATCGGGCAGGAATAAGTGGTCCTCACCTGTGCTGCCTCCCTCATTCTCCTCATCAGGTGGACCCCAAGTCCTCTTAGCCCTATGTCAGCATCAGGTGCATCAGCCCTTATCCTCCTGATTCTTATTGCCCCCACTTTAGTCCACACTCTCTCCCTTCCTTGCCAGGATTCCTTAAATTATCTCCTGGCTGGTTTCCCTGTCTCCATATTGCAAACCTCTTACATTGACACCCAAAGCAATCTTTCTAAACCTGAATCATCATCCTGCTGCTTAAACTCTGATGTGACATGACTGGTTACAACCCCAATATCCATCTCTCCCCTACTCCATTAGATGGCAGCTATGAATTTGTGTGGGAATGACACTACCTCCAGTTATGGGGTAGACAATAGACCTGAATCTATTGACATGTGGAACTTCCCCTACCATGATTTCGGTAGCCGATCTAATCGGGATGAGAAGATGGATCTCAGGATATTTCCTGGGTCATTAAAAGAAAAACTCAAATTTTCTCTTTCAACCTCTGGACAAAGGGGAAGTGTAGGTGTTGGAAGCCATGTTGTGACAATAAGGCAAGCCAGCCTTAGGTTAAAGCTGACATTTCAGAAGGTTCTAAGGTTTTAGGTAATTAAAATAGAAGTCATTCCAGAAAACAAATGCCTGTGTCATGCCTTCTGGCACATGCCCTTCAATTCCCAGTTCCTCCTCTGTGCATATAAATATGTTGTTAAAAATTTTGAGAAGACAATACTTGCTATTGTCTTAAACTACATTAGATTGATCCATAGGAAATTTCAGTTTTTGTGGTTCAAAAATGTTTGCATATTGCCATTTTCATATGGTTCAACCCAATAAATGCCTACCTCTCCATCTTTATTATAAGTTCCTGAAAACCACACATTTTTGTGTTGCTGGAGTCCAACAGTATCTCTGTCTAAAAGTTCAATAAATACTTGTGAAATTGAATTAAATGCACAAATGCAATATACCTCCCCTTCAAAGATAATCTTCCCCCTTCCCCTCTTTCTCTTAGGGCTGCTGCCCAGCCTCCTTCCCTAGCTCTTCCTTCTCTGCCACCTGCAAACAGTGGGCATCTCTACTTAAGGTCCTGAAAGATCCTCATGGGTTTGTTTACCACTCCATGACACACACAGACCCGTGCCACACGTATGTCTCATGTTCCAAATTGTTATGCAAGACAGTTTCAAGTCTTAAACCCTGGTCCTGTGACTGTGAACGTATCTGTAAATAGGAGCTTTGAAGATGATATTAGTTAAAATGAGGCCAAACCAGATTAGGGTGGCCCATAATCCAAATGACTAATGTCCTCTTTTTTTTTCTTTTTTTGAGCTTTGTTTTTAAACAAATCAATTTTATTGATATATAATAATAATGCATGCAATTCATCCAAAGTGTACAATCAATGGTATCTGGTATAATTACATAGCTGTGTATTCATCACTTCAGTCATTATGAGAGCATTTTCATTATTTCAATAATAATAATAATAATGAACAAAAATCAGACCAACAAAAAAACGAACAAGAAAATTCTTAACCTCTCAGTCTCTCTGTGTTCTCCCTGCCAGATATAGGTGCTATTTCTGTGTATTCTTACACATTTATTTATTTATTTATTTTTTTTTTTTTTTTTAATTTAGATATAGGTAGCATGCCATACAATCCATCCAAAGTGCATAATCCTTGGCTTTTTGTATAATCACAACGTTTATTACTGTTAGGTTGATGCAAAAGGAATTGTGGTTTTGAACTGTGAATTTTAAATCATTATAACTAGGCTCAAACACATCTTTAGTAATCAAAACAGGAACCATTACAATCGACATATTTTTGCCAATGAGAAATAAGTTTATTCCTGTACTGTAAAAAGCTGTGCTTCAGGATTTGACAAACTCTTGGAAAGCATTTTCTCCATCCTGCTGGTTGTGGAAGTGTTTTCCCTGAAAAAAGTTGTCAAGATACTTGAAGAAGTGGTAGTTCGTTGGCAAGATGTCAGGTGAATATGGTGGATGAGGCAAAACTTCATAGCCCAATTCGTTCAACTTTTGAAGCACTGGTTGTGCACCATGTGGTAGGGCATTGTCGTGGAGAAGAATTGAGCCCCTTCTGTTGACCAACGCTGGCTGCAATTGTTGCAGTTCTCAGTGCTTCTCATCGATTTGCTAAGCATACTTGCCAGATGTAATGGTTTCACCAGGATTCAGGGGATCAGACTGGCAGCAGACCAAAAACAGTGACCATGACATTTTTTGGTGCAAGTTTGGCTTTGGGAAGTGCTTTGGAGCTTCTTCTCGGTCCAACCACTGAGCTGGTCATCTCCAGTTGTCACATAAAATCCACTTTTCATTGCATGTCACAATCCAATCAAGAAATAGTTCCCTGTTGTTGCATAGAAAAAGAGAAGACACTTCAAAACGACGACTATTTTTTTTATTTTTAGTCAACTCACGAGGCACTCACTTATCAAGGTTTTTCACCTTTCCAATTTGCTTCAAATGCTGAATGACCATAGAATGGTCGGTGTTGAGTTCTTTGGCAACTTCTAGTGTAGTTGTAAGAGGATCAATTTCGATGATTGCTCTCAATTGTCGTTGTCAACTTCCAATAGCCAGCCACTACACTCCTCATCTTCAAGGCTCTCATTTCCTTTGCAAAACTTCTTGAACCACCACTGTACTGTACCTTTGTTAGCAGTTCCTAGCCAAATGTGTTGTTGTTGCAAGTTGTCTCTGCTGCTTTACACCCATTTTGAACTCAAATAAGAAAATTGCTCAAATTTGCTTTTTGTCTAACATCAGTTTCCATAGTCTAAAATAAATATAAAATAAACAGTAAGTAATAAGTCATTAACAAAAAACCATTTAAAGCAAGAAATGCACATTAAAATGATGTATAACATAACCACATTTATTTAAGAATGTATTCCAATATCAAATGGCAAATTTCAACAATGCGAAACCACAATTTCTTTTGCACCAGCCTAAATACATTACAGGAGAGGGAATTTAGATAGACAGACAGGGAAAGACAGTCATGTGATGGAACTGAAGTTTGACTTATACCAGAAGCCAGGGAATGTCATGGATTGCTGATCATCCACCAAAAACCAGGGCAGAGACAAGGAGTGGATTTTCTCCTTTAAGAGGAAGAATGGCCTTGCCAACACCATGATGTTGGACCTCTAACCTCCAGAATTGTGAGATAATAAGTTTTTGGTATTTTAACCAACTAGTGCTGTTTTACTACAGTAGCATTACTCCTATCCCAAACATCATACTCAAATATCCAATCACCTATTGGACGTCACTATCGAGATAGCCTCTAGACACAGGCATCTCAAAATGGGACTCATCAGACACCTATTCCCTCTACACGGACCTCTAAAAGGGAACTCATGGCCTTCCCTTCTCCTTTTAGAACCTCTCTTGGTTAATAACACCAAACCTTTCTAGTGGCACGAGCTCAAAATCATGTCAATGATTCAGACATAACCATTGTCTGCCTCCATGCCTGTTCCACCTCTTCCCTTTATGCCCATTGCCAATGCCCAGTTCACTGACAACAGCCTCTTCCCTCTCCAGTATATCCTCTATCCTATGGCTAGAGTGATTTTTCTGAAACATAAATCTTCTCTTCTCAAAATCCTTTCCTGGTTTCCCACTGATATAATGCAAATGCACAGAGTAAACACAGAGGGAAAATTGTTCAAAGTAGAAAGAGATCACAATGGGGAATTATTTAGAGTAAAACTCCTATAAGGGGTGAGCTTTGAGCCAGATTTTGTAGGAGCAGAGAGATGGGGTCCTCTTGCCCTAGCCTGAAATAAGTAGAGGCATCCTCCAGAATAGAGTACATGGGGATTCCTTTTTGACTCAGAAACTTCAAGAGTCACTAAACCTCATATGAAAAATTCCATTTTGTCAAACATTCCTTATCCAATCGAACATTACAGTAAATTATTGAGAGTTAAATTTCCACCAGAAAGCAGAGAAACAAAGCAGAGGGAAAAACTATAAGAGCTTTGTTGTCAGCATTTTTATGCCATTGCCATATTCTTCTTGTACTGATAATTCAAAGGGAAATGGAAGTGTGGACAGTCTTGCTACTGAGAAACAGACAAAATACTTAAGACATTAATTGAAAAGTGACTTTTGACTGTTGGCAGACATAGAACAGATTTGAGTATTTGTTCCAGGAATAAATTTTGAGATTCTGCTAAACACAAGTCCCCTAGGACCAAGGTGGCAAAGAGCTACTTCACATGTTTTGTAAGTAGGTGAGGTATCAATCAACCAATCAATAAAAATCCTTAGACTTTTGTTTCAATTCAACTTTATATTAATGGGGCACATAAAAGTGTAAAACATCTGGTTGTGAAGAGATTCATACCAAAATAATGTAACACCCATGTCAACACGATCTTATATCAACTTCCAAAGCAATTATTACACAGAATATGAATTAGGATGTTCTTTCTTCCAGTGTTCTTAGGGGATATCTGAAATGCAGGGCTGGTATTACTAACAGAGAACTACATGAATACATTTAAGTGGTAAGACACTTCCCGTAAGCTATGGAATTCCCAGTCTTCAATAAGGGCTCTGGTGACATTTTAATATTAGATGGTATATTGCCTCAAAGAATCAAGAGTGCCCAAACCCTGCCCACCTTCTTCCCATGCTTGGAGAAGCTATTTTCACCAAAGAGCAATTAACTGGAAATAATAGTAATAATATTTAAGTCAAATCCACTCAGCCCACCAAGTCCTTATTTAAGGTGATCCCAGTTGGTCTTACTGCTTAGGAAACCTCAGGACCTAAGTGAGGTTACCACACGGAGGAAGAAGCTCCCGAAAGATGTCCTGGAACCCTTCAGATACACATCCAGGAATGCAGGAGGAAATGCTGCCTGCCTTCTAAAGGCCCTGAAAACCCTGAATCCTCTAACCCACACAGGTCCAGGACCCAGGGACTGAAAGAAGAGGCATTTCCACACAGAGGAAATATGTAGAAAGGGCCAGAAGGAAACCCTCAATGGTACAACTTTTTAGCGTGGTTTGACTCTGCCCACTCATGAAGAAGTCTCAATGATTGCCTTTGCTTCTAACCAAATCGTCACTTCCTGTGCCATTGCAGTAGGGTGGGGACATCTAGGGCTGGAGTAGCAGAGGCAGGTGTGACAGGAGAGAATGAGGCTCCATAGGGGATGTTTACCACCGTGCAGTGAATTCATCTCACCCTCAGGCTATCCTCCTCTGACAAAGCTTTTTTACCCACCTGAGAGAGTTTCTGGCAACTTTAGCCCTTACTACTTCCCAAACCCCATTCTCTGTGGTTGCAGAACACTGCTCATTCATGCCTGGGGGGTGGGGCAAGCGGTGCAAGGTTTATTTCTGTCTCCTATTCTAACCCTTGACCACCATGCAGAGAAGCACGTTCAGCTTCAGCAGCCTTTGCCCGAGACCCTGCTCCTTACAGCTCCCTGTATGGGGCTAGTCGGTTTCTGCCTTCCTTGTTTATCTTAATTGTAAAAGACGTTCACACATGTTGGGAAAAGAGTCAAACAAAAGAGAATGGTATAAGTAAAATGTGGCAATCACCTTACCTCGACATCCCATTTTCACACGCTTCAGGGGTTATCACGGATTAATATTTGGTGTGCTCTCTTCTAGACCTTTCTCTTAACAGAAGAAGGGTCATGGAATGGGGAGGTGGAAGATACAAACAAGGGAAGGGAAAGGGGGAGGGAGAAAGTGAGGGCAAGATTGTTAGTCTATTACAAACCTACCGTTCCATAAATATTATTTTCATGGCCTTTTTTCATAGTTATCTTTCCAGATCAGTGTTCAGAGATCTTTCTATTCTTTTTAATAACTTCTTAATAGTAAATACTATGAAGTATATCATTAAATGCTAAAATAAGACTTGGGCTCAAAAGTCATATTGAACATATACATGTATACATATTCCCTATCAAATATACCATTGGAAAGATACATACAAGACACATACATAAATACATATATACACTTTATATGTAAGATATATAAATATATATATATATATGCATTTATTTGAAGTCATAACAACCCTAAATCCCTGAACATCAAAAAAGGAGCTCCATAGCAGAATAGGTATTTTGAATAACTCCTGGAAGATATAAGGCAAAAAGAAGGCATAAAAACTGAAGGGGAAATCTGAAAGAACCAGGTTTCCTCAACAGAACCAATGCAATGGGGGTGGGGGACAGGGTGGGGGGATGCTTCCCAGGAAGACGGGGCATACCCACACTGTACATTTTTTAAAATCCGGGATTGTCATGACCACCTCCACCTCTTCTCCCACCCTAAACAGAGAGCCTGGCAACTGGGCTTTTGCCTCCAAGATACAGCCTGAGAATGGGCTCTATGAAAGGGAGGTTTGCTGGAGGAGGACACCCAGTGACAATATTGGGTCCTAAGAGGATGCTTAGGTAATCCCAGAGTTTCACAAAAGACAAGGAGAGGTTGGGGTTGAAGAGGGGAAGAAAGACAATTCTGCCCAGGTATGAGTCAAACTAAAGACTTCTACTTCCAAAATGAAGTTCTCCTTGTCATGACAATGATCTGAGGATATCTTGCTCTCTGCACACACATCTGAAGAGAATCTTGCCTCTCTCTGCACAAGCCCCAGTCAGGGACAGACCTTGCAATCAGTCCTTTCATCCAAGGAACATATAAGCAAAGAAATGCAGCCAAATGGAAATCAAGGAAAGCACTTTATTGCTAGATAAGCCAGGCTCCAGAACCTCCCATGCAGAGCTGTCCAGTAGAACCTGGGCTGGAGAATTTCATCCTCAACATAGAGATGACTTTGATGCCCCACCCAAATCCTTTCTGAGGCCACTTCCTTTTCCAGTTCACCTTGGTGGCTTCTTACTGCAAGTTCCTGAGACATGTAGGCAGGGCAGGTTAGAAGGGCCAAGGAAAGACCCTCCACCATTATAGACCCCCACCAGTCATCAATGGGCACCAGTGAACAATGCCATAGCTCCCTCATCCGTCAGGTATGAGGTGTGCTCTCAGTCTCACAAAGGTCCCCAGTGGGACTGAGTGCCAGCCGCTCACCCGCTCAGTGACACACCTTTGCTGACATCCTCCCCTTCCCTGTCTCAATTCCTCACACTGCTACTGATGCTTCCTGAGATGGCCTCTAAAACAAATTCACTGCCCTTGAGTCCCTTATCTCTGGGTCTCCTTCTGGGACCCACAGGTCATCTTTACTATTTGCAGTTTTTAGCCTATTTGCATGAATTTCTAAGTCAAAGAAGCTTGTATTAATCCAGATGAGCCTTTAATTTTCAGAAGTCTTTAGAAATGTTAACAAATACAAATAAACAGAAGCAAAATTTGTAGGAAAAAAAGCACACGACTATGAATGTGATCTCGTTAATCCCATTCAATCTTCTTAGAAGAATTGATAACAAAGCTTTTTTAAAAATCAATTGATGGAGACCAAAACCAAATGCTTACAGTATCAGGAAGCCCTGGATCTTCTCCTTGAAGCCCCCTCACCCCCTTCAACCCTCTCATTAGTGTCCAAAAACCCAGGCAGAGAGAAAAATGGAAAGTGTGGTCAGCGTCCTCAAAGGGCCCAGTTAGGGTTTTTCACTGTTCCCATTGTTACCACCAAACTGGTTAAGCCTTGTCCTGCCCAAACTGAAGCATACCTGCCCCAAAACTGAAGCATACCTGCCTTCTGTGGCTGTTCTCAGTGACCTCTTAGGTCAAGGAGGATATGTGCCCAAGCCCCCAGAGTGAGGTTCCCAGGTTCAGCTTTTGGGATCAACAAGCACAGCCAAGTGGGGCCATCCCAAGGTGAAGGAAAGGGTCATGAGCATCTGCTCCAAGGAGATCTTCTGGGATTATCCCAAGCCAACAGGTAATTAGAAGCACCTTTTGATAATTATATAATGTGCTGTCTCACCAATTCCCTGCCATATAAGTGAACTCAAACTTTGAAAAACTTCTCAAAGGATAGACATCAAAATAGATCTGTTGTTGGGTCTGCATGATGAAATAGGGGTTGATTTTTTTTTTCTGTTTCTGTATTTTCCAAATATCTTCAATGACAATGTATTTCTTTTGTAACCAAAACCTTTTAATGCTATAATTAAATATAAAAAGAATAAAGAGATGCTGCTACCAATGTTCTCCCAATAATATAACAAATGATCTGTTGAGTGTGTCTTATGTACCAAGCACTTCCTAGGCACTAAAAAAACAGAGACTGACAGGGTTGACAAATTATCTGCCCTCATGGATCTTACATTCGGGTGAGGGAGACAGGCACTAAACAAGTAAGCATAAAAATATACCAAGTCAGGTGTCTTAGTTTGCCAGTGCTGCTGTAACACTACAGACTAGTTGGCTTAAATAACTGAATTTTATTGTCTCATAGTTCTAGAGGCTACACATCTGAAATCAAGGTGTTGGCAGGAATATGCTTAAGGTAGAGAATTGATTCCATGCCTTTCCCCCAGTTTCTGGTGGATGGCTGGCAACCCATGGCATTCTGTGGCTTATAGCAGCATAACTCAATCTCTGCCTCTGTCACATGGCCAGCTCTCTCTCTCTCTCATCCCGTAAATCTCCTCTCCTTCTAAAGATGACACCAGTCATGATGGATCAGGACTCATTCTAGTACAGTTTGACCTGCTTTTAACCAGTGACATCTTCAAATGTACTGTTTACAAATACGCTCAGATTCATAGGACTGGGGTTTAGGACTTGCACATGCCTTTGTGGGGGAACACAATTCAACCCATAGCATCATCTCAAGGTTCCATGTAAACATTAAAGCAAGGTGAGGGACAGAAGGTGGTCCAGGTGAAAAGCAGGGGAAGAGGAATGGCTACCAGCCACTACATGAAAAACTGTCAGAAATTATCCATTGAGAAGCAGTCACTTCATCTTTCTTTATTTTGTTATGAAAATTACACAAACTGTTGAAAGAAATTCATCTTCTCCGTGCATGTCAGCCTAAAACTACACCATTTATGCTCTATATAATTCATCTGAAATTATCAAAAATAGGCCAATTTGGCAGTTAGAAATAACCATAAAATGTATTTTCCAAGAAAATGCAGGTATTATATGTATCACATTTCCTAATTTTTCTGATTTTTCTCTCTTAACCTCTCTCCCTCTGGACTTCTACTTTCCATACATACCTCTACAAATGCTACTCTAATTTACAGTGGTGGGCTCCGCAATCAGCACAAATTACCATTGCCACAGTAACCAACTGGCCATCCACCTCCATTCTTCAGTTCCATTGTGTCAAATAAATGATGAGTCATCTTGCGTTATCTAATGCCTCAGACCAGGCAGGTCAGCAGCCCTTCAGAGGTTAAGGCTATGAATGATCTCTTTTTGCCATGTGGGATAAGAGTTACTGAACATCAGCCTCCTTTCTCACACCACTGTAGAATGTGTTAGAGCAGAGCTTATGACTCACCAAGGAACAAGCATCCCCAACCATGTTTCCCCTTGTCCTCTGGAAATGGCTGGACTGACTCTCTTCTTTTCTGGTCCTTGGCCATTTCCAAATGTAAGGCAGGTGCCCTAGGAGTCCCTTTGGTAGCTCACCCAGTGTGGTCAAGAACCATACAATCTTGACTTACCCAAAAGCTCTCAGCGGTGTTCAGAGAAGTACAAAAAAGGATGGGGTCTGTTAAGAAGTCAAGGAGAGGGAAGTAGATGTGGCTCAACTGATAGAGCATCTGCCTACCATACAGAGGGTCCAGGGTTCGATACCCAGGACTTCCTGACCTGTGTGGTGAGCTCGTCCATGTGCAGTGCTGCCACGCGCAAGGAGTGATGTGCCATGCAGGGGTGCCCCTGTGTAAGGGTGCCCCATATGCAAAGAGTGCACCCCACAAGGAGATCCACCCATTTAAAAAAAGCGCAGGCTGCCCAGGAGTGGCGCTGCACAGATGGAGAGCTGACACAGCAAGATGACGCAACAAAAAGAGACACCATTTCCCAGTGCTGCCTGACAATGCAAGTGGACACAGAAGAATACACAGCAAATGGACACAGAGCAGACAACAAGGGGAAGGGAAGAGAAATTTTTAAAAAATTAAAAATAAATCTTAAAAAAAAAAGTCAAGGAGAGAAATCTGCCTACTGTAGAGTCTCTTAATAAGACAACACAAGGGACTATCAAAGTTATTGTAGAGAAAAGAACTCGGGGGGTTGAAGAGTGACTGTAAAGACAATTGTTCTAAAATTCTAAAAGGAAACACTGCTGGAATTTAACTGAAAACACCCATATTCTGCAGACTCTCAATGCAATGTGGGTAAAATCTCTATCATTCCACCTTGAAGGGGGTGTGTAGAAAATGGCGGTCCAGCCTAGTCCTCTGGTCCCTCTATGGCAATCAGTGAGAACATGTTCTGTTTCTTCTGGTGGGTTGAAAGGACACCAAGAAATGAGTATTGTCAGACTTCAGTTATCCAAACCCAAGAACCAGCACAAGAGAACTTTTGGGGTGATGATTTACCTGGATTGGGTTAGTTGGTTACATGGATGTATATATTTTTATCCACTCATTGAAATGTACACTAAAATGAGTACATGTTATCATACATAGATTATATCCCCATACATTGAAAAGTAAACAAAAATGTAAGTTCAAATTTGGCACATAAAGGGCAAGATTCATGTATCTGAAAACTCCCTGAGGGATACACTTCCTAGTTCCCTGGCAATAGAGGTTATTAGTGTTAATTCAAGATGCACATATTGTGCCAGTCTCTATATTGGGTCCTGAGGACACAAACATTTTGGAAACATAGTTTCTGTCTTGGAAAAGCTCATAGTCTGATAAATACTAACTAAATGTATATTACTAAAAGCACTACACACTTCTGGATGTGGTATTGTGGGATTAAAAACCAGAGAGAATCTCTGACAGCAGCCACACTTGTCCCTAACCTCTTCTCTTGGGTTGTTCTGGCCTACACAATTCCTTTATTCCATTTGGAATAAAGCCCTCTTTTTCCAGGGCTTTAAATGAGAGTCATTACCATGTCCCCACCAAACAAAAACCCAGGGGGAGTTGTTGGCAGACTGGAATTTCCTCGAGATTTCTGAGCTATAAACAGGGCTTATCTCAAACTGTCAGAATCTACTAGTTTCGAAACTACCTCCTGTACCCAAGAAGGGGCACTGAAAAGTGTGCTGTAGTTCCCCAGCCCCAGCCAGGGGAAGCTGTTCCAACACTAGGTAGTCTGTGAAAATCTACCAAAAGTCACAAATATCAATGTAGGAACAGATTAGAAAACTGAAGAAAATAGCATGTTGGCCAGAACATAGCCCCTAGCAGGGTTCTATATATCTTTGTTGAATGAGTGAAGAAAATACTGAACTTTAGCTTTCCCAGCTGCTTTTTAATAGGATGGGTCGCAGGGCTAACACTTTTGCATAAAGGTAAAGTGAAGTAATTCTATCTCAGAATCTAGCTGAGTGTGACAGTCCTGTGTGCACACCCTCTGCCGAGTCCCCACCGTCAACTTGGTCATGATTACCAAAGGTTGACAGGCTCACTTGGAGAGTATATGGAACCTTCATTTCTCTTGGAAAGTGTAGCCCTGGAAGTCACATCTCACCCAGTCTTGGCCTGTTATTTGTGGGCACGGGGTCAGTCACAGTGCTGGAAGGAATCAGAATCTAACCCTGATTGTAATTATGTTAATGGAGGGATTTCACCGGGTTTAAGGAAACCAACAAGCCATGTTGAGGCTCCCAGATACTAGCTAAAGTAGGGAGCCATTTCTACTCTCAGGCAGATTCAAATAAAAATATAGGACTCCCAGTTAAATGTGAATTTCAGATAAACAGGAAAAAAAATTGGTATAAGTATGTACAATATTTGGGAGAAACTTATGTCAAAAAGGTATCTGTGTGTGAAACTCACATTTAACGGGGCATTTAGTACTTTATCTGGCAACCCTGCCCAGTCCTGAAGGGCAACGTAGAATAACTGGAGCCCAGTGAAAGTTGGAGCTGAGGAGGGGCTGCCCAGCAGAAGCTGCAGTCATAGAGACAAGGCCATGCCAGAAATGGAGCTCAAGGGACAAGGAACAAGGAAGAAAGACATGATATAGACATGATCTCTCCCTCTCTTCTTGCCGTCTGATCTCCTGTTGGGAGCTCCCATTGACTGAACAACAACACCACCAGAAGCCAGCCAACAAGGGAGCCTGTGTCTTCTCATCTCTAGCCAATGGTTAAAGAAAGAGAGAAAATGAAATGAAAAATCTCTGCCAATACCTGTATAGGAAAGCCTGTATTCTTAATTGAAGTTCATTTGTTTACTCATGTTGTATCTCTTCGTGTCCTGGCTTTACCAGTGGTTTTTTTTATTGTGGTAATATATATATAACATAAAATTTGCCATTTTAACCATTTTTAAGTGGCATTAATTACTTTTACCATGTTGTGCAACCATCACTGTCATCCATTACCAAAAGTTTTCCATTACCCCAAATGGAAACTTCATGCCCATCAAGCAATAATTCCCCGATCCTCAGCAATCTCTGATCTTCTTATGTCTCTAAGAATTTATTCTAGATATTTCACATAAGTGCAGTCATACAATACTTGTCCTTTTCTGCCTGGCTTCTTTCACTTAGCATAATGTTTTCAGGCTTCAGCCATATTGTAGCATGTATCAGAACTTCAGAACTTCATTCCTTTTTATGGCTGAATAATATTCCATATTATATTGGTCAGCCAAAGGGGTGCTGATACAAAGTCCCAGAAATCTGTTGGCTTTTATAAAGGGTATTTATTTGAGGTAAAACCTTACAGTTACAAGGCCCTAAAGAATCCAATTCAAGGTTGGTTTCTCACCAAAATCAGTTGCCACATGTTGAAGCAAGATGGTTGCTGATCTCCGCCAGGGTTCAGCCTTTGTCTCTCTCAGCTGCAGGCTGGCATAGGACTTGTTTTTTCTGTCATCCCTCCCTGGGTCTCCAGGATCAAAATTCTCTCCTCTGCTGTGTCTTTGGAGCTCACTCTCTTCCTGTGTATCTCCTTCTGTGTCTTTTTGAGTGAATGCCTGTTTATATCAGCCCATCAAGGGGGCAGGGACTTAACCTGAGCTACACCCTACTGGTCAAATCAAAGCTCTAATCTTAGCATAATTTAACTGAAGGCATCTCAGCTGAATCTAATACAATCAAAGGGTATCATACCCAGAGGAACAGACCAGTTCACAAACATAA
Organism: Dasypus novemcinctus; assembly: GCF_030445035.2. Classification (NCBI taxonomy): domain Eukaryota; kingdom Metazoa; phylum Chordata; class Mammalia; order Cingulata; family Dasypodidae; genus Dasypus; species Dasypus novemcinctus. Next base: position 18,002,028 of record NC_080693.1, on the reverse strand, counting down.
TCCTTATCTTGAGTTCATAAATAATCTCAAACTGCCACACATATTATGTTTATACTATAGTTTTGTTTATCCATTCATCTGTTACTGGATACTAGTGTTGTCCACTTTTTGGTCATAAATAATGTTGTTATAAACATTCATGTACAAGTATCTGTTCAAGTTCCTTTTTTCAATTCTTTTGGGTATATACCCAGGAGTGGAATTGCTAGGTCATATGGTAATTCTTTGTTTAGCTTTTTCAGAAGCTGCCAAACTGTTTTCCACAGTAGGTGTATCATTTTATATTCCTGCCAGCCATACACGAGGGCTCCAATTTCTCCATACCTTTGCCAACACTTGCTATTTTCTGCTTGTTTCTTTCTTTTTAAAATAATATCTATCCTAGTGGGTGGTAAGTGGTGTCTCGTTGTGGTTTTGATTTGCATTTCCCTAATGACTAATGATGTTGAGCATCTTTTTCACCTGTTAAAATTTAGTACCACATATTCAGTGGTCAAGAGTACAAAGCAAGACATTATCAATAATTTGCATGAGAATATAAGATTTTCTCTGTACCCCCTCCAGAAGCAGCAGAATGCAATGTTTGGCCTCCTCTGAAGTTTGAAGGAGCACCCTTACAATTGGCACAGCTAAAAAGAGCAGAAAGAAAATTAGTGCCTATCTCAGTTGTCCTACATCTGAACGGCACAATTTCAAAGTGGAAAGCTGATCCCAATTTCTCTGTCTTGGCTGAAGAATTCTAAATGTCTAGGTGTCCCCTAGGTTCTGAGTTGCACAGCCTGGAAAGATCCCACCCGCAGGCTCTTATCCAGGTTGGAGTGCATGCAGTGAATGGCACTTCACTGCTAAGTCCTCCTTAGCCAAGAGAGAACAAAGCAATGGGTTCTTGTGCACAAATCAGCTTTCAAAAGACCCCACAGAAAAATCACCTTTAAAGAGAAAAATATTCCAAATTATAATGGGCCATGTGTGTCCCAATTCAATGGTAATATTCTCCAACCTTTGTAGTTTGCAAGGAATATGAGAATCCAACTGGAGTTTCCACGGGGCCTCCGAGAGGTCCCCCGTGACTGTGCGAGCAGAGGTCCCGCAGGTATTGGTCCTTGGTTCCCACCTATAAAATTGCCAAATTTAAATAGACAGCTGCTGTTCAGGCTCTTAAAATGCTATCTGGGGGGACCGGGGGCTTGCCTCGAGCCTGCACTCCCAGCAGTCAGTCTGATGAGGAAAGCAGTTGAAAGACCAGGCTGGAAAGCCAAATACCTGTCAGGCTCTTTCACACTTCAGTGTTGCCAGAAGGTCTATAAAAATGTCATTGTCTCTCAGCTGCTGGTGATTATATTACCCTTTACATTGGCTGTTGGTAATAAAAAAGAAAGAAAGAAAGAAAAAGCAAATATCATTTTTGCACTGCCCTGGCCTTCCTCTGGCCTTTTTCGAACAATAATAGACTAAATATAAAGAGACAGAAGTCATTACTTGGCTCTTTAACTAGTGCCAAGGAAAATGAATAATTAAGGAAACATTACTTGAAAGAAATTTACGCCATTGCTTTTAAGTCAGGACCAAATAAGAACTCTTTAAAAATACATCATTTCCCCTTTATCTTAACACAGCTTTCGTACTCGGGCCTGATATATTATGGTGGCTACTGTTGAGATCTGACTAGAAAAAATGCTTTTAGTTTCCATTATCCCATTATGAGTCCCAAATCAAACAGAGTCACAGGGGAGAGAGGGAGAAGGTAGGGAGGGTGAGGCTGGCCTTTTCATGCAGCTTCCTTCGCCTCTGACCCAGCTGCCAGTATTTGATTTTGTTGACATATGACGGCAATTCCCAAACACAAACTCTACGTCTCCTTGAGTATCTACCTCAGCTGTTGGACTCTTGGCTCACTTTTCAAGTGCTGTTCATTTTTTATTTTTCTAACTGCCAAGGACTGGGATGCACAGGTAACCTTATGTACTTATCAGTGTTCAAATAGCACTGGGCAAAGGTGGTTCTCATTGTGCACTAGCTTGCTCTCTCTCCTCCCTCTGTCTGGCTCCCTCCATCTCTCTCCCTGCCCACCCCCAACAGAGCCCTCGGCTTCCATTGTGTAATGAAGACTGGACCCAAGGCTCAGTGAAACACCCCAAGTGCCAAGTGCCACCTTTGGCGCAGGTTGCAATCTTGACCAGTCGGGACAAGCACAGCAGGATTAATTTAGCAGGAGGTCCAGAGCTTTGGGCTCCTTTCCTCTGCCCTGGGGTCATGAGTGCAGGCAATTCTGAGACTTCAGGCCTAGCCTGTCCAGGTCTGCTGGGCCAGAACCAGAGGCAACCTGAAGCCTGAGTCGGCCCAGGTGTGCACCTGCTCGTGAATGCAAGGATAGAGTCAAGGAGGCAGCCCTGGTCACTGTTGTAAGATATGTTTGAGAATTATTTAACATACAGGGAATTCTTTGATTAGTTAGGTCAAATAGATGATCTGTGTCCTTTGGTCTCAAATTCCCTGGCACTCCACACATAGCTATTTCCTGTGGCATAGTCCTGTTCCTTTCCTCTACCAAGACCAACGTTTTACCCTTTCTTAAACATCCATTTATTCTAGAATGGCCATGCCAACAGTTATTTAAGAGTGACTGTAGATGAAACCACCTCTGAGTCTGTAACTAAAATCTTTCCAATCTCCTCACTGATGATCTGAGTTCTCTTTTCAGAGAACAAAACTTTTCTGGGCCTAAGAAGAATGAGGGCTTCAATTGCAAGTGCCGCCCTAAGCATTCCTACTGCAATACAAATGTCCCAGGGGAGTTATTTCCAGCAGAATACCTTACCTGTAGGTGCTAGCCAACTGCAAGACTGCTATGTGAAGGTGCTCCATTGTTGGGTGCAGCTAGAAGAGAATGGAGAAAGGGGTTTGAAAGAAGTTGGGAGATGCAGAGATTTCCTCTGTGCATGTCGATTCAGATGATTGCATTTTCTTCATCCACGCATCCTTTGTCAAGGGGCCCCAGCCTTCACACCCAGAGGAGAGAAGTGTGACTCAGCGGAATCTCTGATAAGGTGATGTGGTCATGTGAGGCTTGAACTGGGGAAAATCAAAGGAAAGCAGCAGATTGTGCTAACAAGAACAAGACAGGAAGAGAGGAAAAAAGATGGACAGAGTCTTTAAAAGCCACCTTAACTTGTTTGTCTTATCCAGAGGTGATTAATTATACATCATCACAGGAAAAGGTGCGTGTTTCGGAAATGCTCTTCAGTGAACTGCATCCATTTGTGCTTTCACAGAGTCAATCCAGGTGATTAAGGCAGAAGGGAGGACCGTACAAAGAGAAACCCTACAAAGCAGTTTCATTCCATTCATGTTTGTTCTTTCAAAGCAAATTCAGCAGGAAATCCAAATCACTGATGCAAACCTTTGCAGTTAATTTGCACCCAGGGGCATATTTGGGGCCATTATCCCAGAAGCATAATCATGTAAATCCCATTATTTGAAATATATTCATTGTGTTTCCGTTTCACTCTAGGCTGTGCACTGAGAAGTTATCAGAAAATGGGAAGAAAGTCCAGAATCATAGGAAGGAACTTTGGGGTACTTTATCAAAATAGGAGGAAACCACAACTGGGCGAAACAAGGACACTGTCATTATGAAGCCTATTTAAAAATGATTTGTAGCAACAAATCATGAGTTGGTGTGTGTGTATATGTGTGTGTCAAAAAAAAAGCACCAAATCTTTTCTTGCTAAAATACAATCCAGGGGAGCAAATGTAGCTCAGTGGTTGAGCACATGCTTCCCATGTATGGAGTCTTGGGTTCCATTCCTGGCACCTCCTTAAAAAAAAAAACAACGATCTAGATGACTTATGTAAATAGGTGCCTTGGGTGGCACCAGATCCCAAGGTCATCATAATTAGCCACTCCATTAGCCACCCCACAATTCTAATGATGCTTATTTCAGGAGAATTCGTTGTTCACAACACCACTGAACTGGGGCTGCACCATGAGGCACCCAGCTGCACATGTCCACATTTACGAATAAAGAAATGAAATATCAATCAAGGTAAAGCTATAAAGGCACCCTCACATCTCTTTCCTCAGTCCAGCCCTCCCTAATGCCTTAGCATCCAAAGCTAAATTTTTTCTGGCATTGGCCCAATCGAGGCACAGTCTTCCATCCCCAGGAATTTCCTGCCCGGGTCTGTTTCTAGTCTCCATAACTGGGCTGCCCACATGCCCAGCTTTCCCTGCTTCCTACTGCCTTATCTTCTTTGGTTCATTAGAGAAACTCAGGTGGAATGTGAGCACCTCACTAAGCCCCTTGTGTCACATACTCTGCTCTAGAAGTTTCCATCCTGCTCTAGTCATCTCTCAGATGAACTCAACAACTGCTGCATGGTTGCACAGTGGCAGTGCTAAGGGCTGGAAGCCCAAGAAACATTCCCACATAGCACTTTGATTTAAATGCCCTACAATAGCTGGATCCCCACAAGCCACTCAGAACTCACTGGTAGCACTTACTGAGGCAGAACTTGATTCTCAAGGCTCCATTTCCCCCTCTCTCTTGAAATAGTGAACCCTCAGTTCATGCTCGAATGTGTGCTGTATTCTAGATGAGTTTGGCCAGAAGGAGCAGACCATATTCTCTCTCTTCTAAGGTGGGACCCAGTGGTTCTGTAACTCTAGGTCATTACTTACTTCCCTTCTCTTCTTCCTCTCCAGTGCCCAGCATTTTTATCCACTCTTCCTGAAATCCAAAATCATAGAGGGAGAGAAACTACTCAAGCAATCACCATCATCACAATCATCACTAGGAAGTTTTGTCCTCCAAGACAAATGACTGGAATAATTCACTGTGGACCACACCTTCACAGCTTGTATTAGTACTACACAGACATTGGCCAAACCTTTATTTGGAAAAACCAGCCATGTTGCAGTACCGTGAAAAGCAGACATAATTCATGAACACTTAAATCATGTTCAACAAAAGACTAGTTTAAAACATTAATGGTTAATAGTGCAGAGTTTCTGTTGAAGGTGATGAAAATTTGGGGTAATGGATGTTAGTGCTATTAGCACGAAGTTAGGGATGGAATTAATATCTCTGAATTGTACACTTGAAAGTGATTAAAATGGAAAATTTAGAGTTGTATATATATATATATATATATTACCACAATAAAAAGTTTTTAAAAAAATTAATGGTATATTCATAGATGGAATCCTATGTGCTGGTAAAAAAGAAAGTGGGGGGGGGCGCGGATGTAGCTAAGGGGTAGAGTACTGCTTCCCATGTACAAGATTCCAGGTTCAATCCCTGGTACTTCCTTAAAAAAATTTTTTTTAAAGCACCAAAAAAATAAAAGAAGAAAAGATAAAGAAAGTAGATCTCTATGTGCTAACATGGATGTGTATTTAAGATATATTTCAAGTGGGGTGAGGGGGGTGGGGGGTATATGGGATTCTCATATTTTTTTAATGTAACATTAAAGAAAAAGACAAAAAATTAAAAAAGATATATTTCAAAGTGGTAACACATAAACAAATTAAAGAACAATGTGTACAGCATGATGCTAAAATAAACATCTGAAACTATATGGAGTGGGAAGAAAAACTTCCATTATTTCACTTGTGCAATTAAAAAAAAAAGATAAGCTCTCTTTCTTGAGAAGTTTACCATCAATACGGGCAGGCAAGATGAATAAGCATGAGATATTTAAAAACAGTTTTTCAACTATTCAACTAAGAGATTACTCAAAGGAATGCCTAGAATATTCACAGTTTGATGTTGGCTTTGAGGAATGGATAATGTCTCAGTTTGCCAGGTCTGCTATAACAAATAACACATACTGGCTGGCTTAACAACAGGAATTTTTGTCTCACAGTTTCAAAGGCTAGAAGTCCAAAATCAAGGCACCAGCAAGGCCACACTTCCTTCCAACGTCTGTAGAATTCTGTGGTGGCTATGCCTTAATCTTTGGGGTTCCTTGGCTTACCTTATCGTCTCCCATCACATCAGTCTCTCTCTCCTTGCATCTGTCCATCTGATTTCTGCTCACTTCTGCCTTTTCCCTGTGTTCTTCTCTGATTTCTGGCTTTCAGTGTTTTCTTTTTATAAAGCCTCCAGTAATATGGATTCCTACCCACCTGGATTCAGTTGGGCACATCTTAATTAATAATAACTTCAAAAGTCCTTTTTACACATGAATTATCATCCATAATTCCACATCTTATGATTAAGAACATGTCCTCACTGCTATATGGGTAAGACTTGGAAAAGATGGAGAAAAAAGTGCAGTGAGACAAGTGGTCTTATGTTGCTATCCCCATTTGAAGAGTGGAGCAAGGACAAATTATATCCCTTTATTCATCACCACCAAAAGGGAGTTGTGTATATCTTTTCATTATAATCAAGTCATTAAAATGGTTTGGTCTCTGACAATCAATAAAAACATAAAGAAACATACATTTGGGGAGGAATAGAAATATTCAATATCTTCTCAAAATGAAGTGAAACATCACATATCCTTCAAGAGAAATAAAAATCAATAATCAATATACAGCCAAGGTTTAAAAAAAAAAAGAGGTCTGGGAATAAGGAGATTTTATTTCTTAAATGACTCGTAATCATTTTCTTAAGAGTCCATTCTCTCACTCCACTAATTACAAATGTTTTTAAACAGAAACCCATTAATTCTGTATTAATATTGGTTTTCTAAGGAAAAATAGATTAAGAGCCACCTTTTTAATTTCCCTAGACTGAATCATCCTTTCAGCTTTAACATGCTGCCTAAAGCCCCCCACTTTAGTGCTTTCCCTGGTTCCAAGAACATTTAAGTTAAGTTCTCAGCAGCTTCCTTGCTGTAATAAAGGCGTGTGACGTGAGCAGTACCTCAGCTGCACACAATTAATCCCCTGTGGATGAATGATTCAGCAACCTTTCAAAGCACCAGGCTAATCTTTATGCACAACCAACATATGTGCCAATGAAGTTAATCCAACATGGAACATAAAGAAATTAAAGAGATTTATTCACAGGGGGAAGAAACTGCTTAAGCAAATAGAGGAAGGCAAGAATGAACATAGCTCTTTTGGCAAATAATGGGAACTCTCCTTGACAAAGACAAACCAAAACAGATGAATGTCCTCCACTACCGAAGTCAAGCAAATCCTCAGGATTCAGACCAGCATTTCCACATTCCACCAAAACCTCAGGCTTGGAAGGCCATTTTATTTTGAGTGGGAAAAAAGTGGGGATGAGGGGTTCTGTGTTCAAACACTTTTGAGAAACAGTGGGCTAATCAAAGTTAAGTGTTGGTTGGTTGATTGTTTACAGCAGAATGTCTCAGAATCTTTATTATCGCTAATATGTACAGCAGATCTCCAGAAGAGCTGATAGCAGTCAGTGTTTTCTCAAAACGTATTCAACCAAAATGCCCTCTGTGGTCATCAGTACGTAATTTAGGAAATAATAATTTAGATCATCAGCATAGTTCTTGAGGGATTAAGCCATTGCTTCCCCCCTGGGAAAGTGTATATTGCCTCTACAGACTCTGAGAACAATGGCAATTAATTACTTGGAGTGATAGTCGGGTGGGCAATCCTTGGCTAAGCAATTATACCTCTTCATGGCTGAAGTTTGGCCTTGCCTTTCCATTGTAAGGGTCTTTGTTATTCCCATCAGATTCTCTACAGCCTTGTTCTTCAAAGCGTGGTTCGTGGACCAAAGAACAGACATCAATGGGAGTTTACAAGAAACACAGCCTCTCAAGCCCCAGCCCAGACCTACTGACCCCAAATCTGCTTCTGAACAAGCCCCCAGGTGATTGGCATGCACATTACAGTACGAGAAGCTCTGCTCTCATCAGCATGCTTCAGATTCCCTGGAGGCAATGAAGAAAGGCACCAGCATGATATCTCCAAGCAGCCTCTTTGCTCCAGCTGTCTTACCCCCTGGACACAAACCATTGAGATATCATTGTTGATGCACCAAAAGGACATCTTCAGTTCATTCCTGGCCTCATCTCCTTATTTTATTTTATTTTTTGGCGTCTGCCTGTCTTTGAAGCTCACCCCATGTCTCATTTTGAGATGATCCCCACCAACATGATGGGATGATGGATACGGATGAAGGATGGGGTCCAGGGGTACACATAACTTAGTGAGATAGTTAAAGTCACACAGTGTTTACGTTTTAGTGTGGTTGTTTTAGGCAGTGGCCATGATCCACAGTCCCCCAAATCAACTGAATCAAAATTTCCTGCCACATTAGAATTCATGCACATAGGTAGCAGAAAGTGTCCTTTGAACTTTATAAGGAGAGGAAGTAGGTTACTGGGAATCCTGTGTTTGCTCTGGCCCAGTGGGCTTAAAGCATGTGCACACTGCGTGGTTAGGGGAGAAGGATTGGATTTGTGTCTGGGATTAGCTTGCAAGGCTCTCGACGACCAGGATTAAGACTTCAGGCAGTGGCCACGGAGCAGTTTCCATCCTTGTAAGCTAACTGGGGAGCAAGCTAGCAGCCTCAATCATATTAACACCAGGTTCTGATGAGTCTGTCCAACCCAGGAGAGAGAAGCAGATGATTACGGAGTCACTGCAGTATGTGTATATGGCCATACACATAAAGGCAGGGGTGTGGGGATTCCCTCTTTAAAAAAAAAAAAAAAAGAAATGTGATATATGATACAGACAAGAACTGGAATCCACATTTTGTCTTGGCCATTCCATCTGGATAATTAGAACACAGTGGGGGAGAGGGTAGGAAACATGTAAAACATTACTGTTTGAAGTATGACCCTGTAGATTTTCAAAGCTGGCTTTTCCAGAAGCCTAACTGATTGGCACAGCCTCAAAACCTCTGTAGGTAATTTAAACTCCTGGGATAAATCTGGAAGATTGCCAAGGAGTTACACATGCAAATTTTCTTATTATTAATAATGGATTTGGAACTCTTCCTGGATGCTTGAAGAAGCATCCATAGGATGTGGATCCTTGTATCTCAGGAGGAAGAGGAGTACTGCTGATAAGAAGTGGTTGGTGGTCATCTCTTCTTTCTCTCCCAGTAGTCCCTGGTCTCCCACATTTTCCATGGCTGGTGGTTGTGCTTGAAAGAAGGATTTTGCAGTATAAGCTCTGCGCAATGAATGTAGCTACTCTCCAAGAATCTCAGGGACCTGGTCAACTCAAATGTCAGACTGTTTGCACTACAAAAGCAACATATTTCCTTGATAAGCTGTTAGACAGGGACCTTTAGAGAAAAGCTGGCTGGAGAGGCTACCGGCATTGTTATTACTCTTTCCTTATCTAATCCCTCATTACTATCCAAGGAAGTAGAAAGGACTAAGTGCTATTCTTTATTTCATTTTAATGGTTAGACCTGCCTCTGCCTGCAGAAGGACACCCAGATCATCACATAATCAGCAAGCAAATTAGATTGCAAAGCTTTATTTTTTGGAGAAATCTCAGGCCACAAACGCTGCAGTTCTTAAATTGCATATATACAGGATGGTCATCTCTCTGGTCACCAGGGCAGACAAAGAAACTCGCAGAACTTTGTGTCAGTGCAATTGGTGCCAAGATGGAGGTTTACATATATGTTGATGAAGCACAGAGATACGCACCTTGTCTGGGGTAATCAGGGAGGAGTAGATGCTTTAGGTGAAATTTAAAAATTATAATGAGTGATCTCAGACATCAAGGAGGGAAGGGCTTTGTAGATCAAGGATAGAACCTATGGGAAAACAAAGGGAAGTGGAAAAGCTTAGCACATTCAGAAACTACAACTAGCTCAGATGCCTGGGGAAAAGCATGTGTGGTAATGATGGAAGGTAAAGCAAGTGGAATAGGCTCTCCATTGGGAGCTAAGAGGGAAAGGACCTTAAAAGCCAAACTAAGAAGCCCACTCTCAGTCAGAAGCAGAGTTGGCATCACCATCCCAAATCATCAAGATTGAGAAAAGAACAAACCTAAGTGGGGAATACAACTATGGACTAAAGAAGACTTATTGTTCTAGCAATGGAAGAGCTTACAATATTGATATAAAGGCAGTGGTCACCAGAGGATATCAGGGGAGGGAGAGAGAAGAATAGATTTAACACAAGGCATTTTGAGGACATTGGAATTGTTCTGCATGATATTGCAATGATGGATATAGGACATTATACATTCTGTCAAAGCCTATAAAATGGTGTGGTGCAAAGTGTAAACTATAATGTAAACCATAGACCAGGGGTTCTTAACCAGGGGTCCATGAGCTTGAATTGAAATTCAAAAAATCATTATTCTTTTGGGGATGTGGTGGTGCAAATGTGATATGTATATATTAAATAATACACAGCATAGTGTGGACTTAGTAAGGGGTCTGTGGTTTTCACCTGACTGGCAAAGGGGTCCATGGAATAAAAAAGGCTAAGAACCCCTGCTATAGACAATGGTTAGTAGCAATGCTTCAATTTGTGTTCCTCAATTGTAACAAATGTACCATACTAATGAAAGATGTTGTTAATGTGGAAAAAGTGTAGGAGGGGGGAGGAGTGGGGTATGTAGTAATCCTTTATATTTTTAATTTAACATTTATGTAATCTAAAACTTCTTTTAAAATAAAGGGAAAAAAATTTTTAAGCCAAACTAAGGAGTTTTGGTCTCATCCTACAGAGTCTGAAGGGCTTGAAACATTTTCCACAGCCACAGTCATTGCTTCTCTAGCAGTTTGGAGAATGCATAGGAAGGAGGTGAGCCTGCAGCCAAAGGAACAAGTTAGAGAGCCATTGTACTGGTCCAAAAGGCAGGGCAATGAGCACAGAGAGAGAGGAATGATGGGCTAAGAAGTGGGACTCCCAGGAAGATCTACTAGCATTCTAGGGGTGGGGTAAGGCTTCTCCCTGGCCTGCTCAGCCTGGGCTCATGCTCCCCATGGTATAGGCTCAGTGGAGTTGGGAATCTGGGATGGAGTGTTGGCTGCTCTAACCCCAGGAACCCATGCCTGTGTTAATGCTCATCTCCTTGAGGCATCTGCCCACTGTGCTGGCTATGGGACTGTGGCAGACTGAGCTATGTACCCCAGAAAAACAAAACACATTCTTATTCTGAATCTCATACTGTGAACTCATTGTAAATAGGACCTTTTGAAAATGTTATCTTTAGATTTGGCCCAATTGACCAATCTTATTACTGGAGGCCTTACAAAGAGAAAATCATGAAGTCAATGGAGCTCTGAAGAGAAAAGAATGGACATCACCAGGTGATGCAAAGCAAGAATAGAGGACAAGGAACGCCAAAGATCACCAGCAGCCAGCACCAGAATGTTACAGACTTGGGGAGGAAGCATTGCCTTGCTGATACCTCAGTTTCATACTTCTTCTACCCTCTAAAACATAAGCCAATAAATTCCCATCATTTAAGCCAATCCATTCTTTGGTATTTGCCATAGCAGCCTGGAAAACTAAGACAGGGACCAAGTTCCATACAATCCAGGAAAACAAGAGCCACTGGGTCCTCCTGACCATTGTCTCATCCCTATAGCTCCTGCCTCTGGTATGGAAGAAACTCAAAGGGGAATGTTTAACAGTCCTGGGAAGCTCCTCGATGATAGATTTTCCTCCTCAAGAGGTTTAGAATTTACTCCCCTACCCTTCTGCCCACAGAGGCCTTGAACTTCAGACAGGGCTGTGAGGCCAGTGATAATATGTAAGCAAGAAGCTTTGGGGCAACTGTGGAACAGCTGGCCAAAGTCAAGTCTTATGAGCTAATAGAGACATATGCCATTCATCATCACAAGTCTGGGCATTTCCTAGAGAGCAGCATTCAACCCTGTTCCCATCCCGGGTGCAGACAAGTGTTCTAGGATCAGTGGGAGGTTGTAAAAGAAATAAAAAACACAGTCTCTGTCTTAGAAAATGTATCATCTTGGGAGAAGCGGATCATTCACATATGTGAAAAATGACTTAAAAACACATTTACAAAGACATTCAATCGAAAACATAAGGGGAAGAAACCGCTTCCTGGCTGAAAACATGCACTCCCAGGATGGATACTGGGCTCATGGGGCAAAGGGAATCTCTCTTTCCAATGTGTTCATTTATTTTTGTTCATAGCTCACCTTGTTCTGGAAAGGTTTTGAGAAAATTTACAAGAATACATTTACTAGAATAAAAATTAGAAATAAGGATAGAAAATTAGAACCAAGGACCATAAGAGCACTAAAATGCCCAACATAAAACAAACCATGTCAGATTTATGCTTTAAATGTAGGTCTTCATTTCCCTGGTAAAAAAGAAGATGCCATTTGCTACCTACTTCTCATAATAGGCATCAAAGGATGTTGAGTTCTAAAACTCTGTTGCTCAAAATGTGGTCCTTGGACCATCAGTACCAGAATCAAATGGAGCCTTGTTAGAAATGAAGACTCTCAAGCCACCTCTAGACCCACTAAATTCTAATGAGATCCCAGGTGATTCGTATGCTAATTAAATCTTAAGAAAGCTGTTATGAAAGCATTTTGCACTTTGGATTTCATATAGAAGATCCTGAGTATATAATAAGCAATGCATCTATAGGAATTTTACAACAAATGAGATAAATAACTGAATATGCCTGTTTATTATAACAATTTTTGAAATGATAAATAATATGATAATAAAATTAACCTAATGGAAAGAGATATTAGACATACACCAAAAGCATGATTCATAAGAGAAAACATTGCTAAGTTGCACTTCATCAAAATTTTTAATTTTTGCTCGGCAAAAACCCTGCTATGAGGATTAAAAGAGGGAAGTGGACTTGGCCCAATGGATAGGGCATCCGCCTACCACATGGGAAGTCTGCGGTTCAAGCCCCAGGCCTCCTTGACCCATGTGGAGCTGGCCCATGCATAGTACTGATGCGCGCAAGGAGTGCCCTGCCACACAGGGGTGTCTCCCTTGTAGGGGAGCTCCACGCACAAGGAGTGCACCCTGTAAGGAAAGCCACCCAGCATGAAAGAAAGTGCAGCCTGCCCAAGAATGGTGCTGCACACATGGAGAGCTGACACAACAAGATGACGCAACAAAAAGAGACACAGATTCTCAGTTCCGCTGACAAGAACAGGAGTGGTCACAGAACACACAGTGAATGGACACAGAGAGCAGACAACCAGGGGGGAGGGGTTGGGAAGGGAAGAGAAATAAATAAAAAATAAATCTTAAAAAAAAAGAGGATTGAAAGATAAAAAACAGGACTGGAAAAACCATTTACAAACTACATATCTGATACAGGACCAGTAACTAGAATATATAAAGAACTCCAAAAACTCAACAGTGAAAAACAAAAACATCCAAATTGAAGATGGACGAAAGACATGACCAGCTATTACAGCAGAGAGGAGATATAGAATGCAAATAAACACATGAAAAGATGTTCAACCTCATTAACTATTTGGGGAAATGCAAATTAAAACCACGATGAGATTTCACTGCACACCTACTAGAATGGCTAAATAAAAAATAGTGGGGGAGCGGATGTAATTCAAGCAGTTGGGAAACCCACCTTCCATATGGGAGGTCCTGGGTTTGGTTCCCAGTGCCTTCTAAAGAAGACAAACAAGTAATGAGCAAAAACAACAAGCAAAAAACAGACAATGAACAAAAATAATGAGCAAGCAAGTGCAAACAACAAGCAAACAGACAAGGGTGCCATCTCGGGGGAGGGGGATGTGGACAGAATAGTGAGAAGACCAAATGCTGGCAAGAACATGGGAAACTGGATCTCTCATATGTTGCTGTGGGAATGTAAAACAGTACAGTCACTATGAAAAATAGTTAGGCAACTTCTTATAAAAGTAAACATACAAACCAGCAACCACACTCTGGACATTTATCCTAGAGAAGTGGAAATGTATGTGCTGCAAAATCTTATACATAAATGTTCACAGCAGCTTTACTTGTAATAGCTAAAAAGTGGAAATAATTCAAATGTTCTTCACTGGGTATATGATTAAATAAAGTCTGGTACATTCACACAATGTAATACTTTTTGTAATGTAGTAAAAAAGAAGAAACTATTGATACATGCAGCAACTTGAATGGATCTCAAGGGCATCATGCTTCAGTGGAAAGAAAAAGCCAATCTCAAAAGGTTATATACTCTAAGATTCCAGTTACTGCTGACATTGAATTCCTCAGGAAGAGCCACAAAGTTGTCAACTCTGATGAAAACAACAATGAATTCCTCAGGAGAAGCTGGCTGGTAGAAGTAGCAATAGAAACTCTTCTTTCTGACTGCTGAAATCCTCAGTTTTCCCTTTAAGACATCCAACTGGTTGGATGAGGAAACTCCTTTCGTTGCTGAAGGCAATTTCCTTTGTTGATTGTACATGTAATCAGCTTTTGAGGCAATCAACTAAGGATTTAAATCCACAAAAATCGTTACCCTCACAGTAACAATCAGGCCATCATTTGCTTGACCAAACAACTGGACAACATAACCTAGAAGGTAATGCATGAAGTTAACTATCACATGGGGAAAACTGATAAAATTACATTGCTGAACCTTAATATTGGTACTCAGTCACTTAGGTAAACAGATCCTAAAAAAGATCCACCACGCCATGGTCCTATCTAAGACACCTTGTTGGTTCTAGCCATCTCATTACAACATCTCCCCATAGTAGCTTGAACAAATTTTCCCCTGTGTCCAGCTCTATTCTTCTTCCCAAGCTCTACACAAAAGATGTTGGAAGTCACAGGTTAGCCCGTTTGATGTCTCCAAGCAAATTTTGTAAATCCCATGCAGTGTTCTTTTTCCGTAGATTTTTAAAATGAGAATTTCCTTATAAAAACACAAGGTTAAGACTCCAATTTGTACCACCAAGCTCTGATTCCTTCACAGCTGTCATCTACTGGACAGAGGTTGAGTCTGTGCCCTTTAGAGGGACCGTGAACTCTCTACAGCTCCCAGCTCCAACAGACTCAGCTGTTCTGATTCTCTCATTAATGTTACCTGCCTGGCCCCCACCAGCCTCTGAGCTTCCTCCATTCTTCTTAGGATATTTTGATGGAGAATTCAATTTCCTCATTGTCTTGAATAGTTGTGAAAACCAATGGATGGGCATATACCTTGATAGGACTGTTGTCCTCACTCTGCCCCTTCTCAAAGCTGCGTCCATGTCAACATTGTCTCCACACACCCATAGGGTCAAATCCCAGGGTAGTGGCAAGCTCCAAGGACTGGGGCAGTTTTTAAAATTTACATTGAGGATACTTACACGTGCTATCCTGGGCTGGTTGTATACCAAGCCCTGGCATTGAATGGCCCTTGTCAATGGATACCAGTCATTTGTTCAAAGTCAATAGCCCTAGAGTGACAGTCATAGATAAATTAACAACATTAGAAAAACACCAAAGCAAGCATTTAGAGTGGGTCACTGAAGAATATGACACCAATACACATCAGATCTGCTTACAATACACTATTAATGAAATTTATATGTTGAAGTCATTTATCCAGTACCTTTTTTAATTGTTCTGAAGTTGTCCATATTTATCTTGATTAAAAAACAAGTCAACTCCTAGAGACATTAATGGGTTTTATGTGCTTAGAAGTGAATATCATAAGCAGATGGAGGAAGTGGGTGGGGGTGGGGAATGGAAGACCAGGAATTGTATTTCCATCAGCCCAATTTGTTACAATGAGTCCAAGGTGTTGAGTAATGGGCTGCTATAAATTATAGAACTGTTTACCTCATAATGTCTGCAGAAGAAATGCAGCCAAATTCGGTCTTTGCCTCTCCTCTCTTCATGCCTGCACCTTGTTAAAAAGATACTGTGTGCAGTAAAAATGGCTGAGGACTGCTGCCTTCAATTCTGCTCTCCGTGTAGTAAGGCTGTTGATAAGTCATTAGAGTTTAATTCCTTATGGGACTTTGTTATCATAGTATTATTTATTTAAACTTCTCCTGTGAGGGGAAACAAAGAGGAGAGGATTCTTTTCTGAGGAGCAAATTCTCATTTCTTCCATTTGTCAGAGATAATGCAATAAAATCACTTAGAAAGTTATTGGAAGAGGAGGGAACTAACCCCCATTATAGATGAGAACATAGTGGGCAGAGGACCAGAGAAATGGGATATAAAGGGCAGCACCTCCTTCTAGGGCATGTTTAAAGGTCAAACCGCCTGTCGCTAATGGGGCTCCCCTCCCTCTCATTCTTCCAACATTCTCCCACTGATACAACGTAGGAGGAGGGAGGATGCAGAGTGAACTTCCTGGTAGCTATCTGGTTGTTACCTGATATAGAAAGACAAGACAAAAAACCATGCATTTTATGACCCATTTAGATGCACAGCACATTCTCCCTGCAATACCTCTCTTTTTTGAAGGGAAGAATTGAGTGAGGCAGAGGACTTCAAGGAGTGTATTTAATATGATTTTCTGAATCAGTTGTTTGGAGAACTATCAAGTCCAGGTAGCCTCTTGTTTCTTCCCATTATCATTGACCACTGTGGTCTAAGAAGAAAGCCAACAATGCAGTTCCTAAAAGTTCCTCCTATGTCTCCAGTCTCAGATTTCACCAGCTGCCTAGCTCATCTTCCATAACTTACTTGCTTTGCAAATTTGAGGTGTAAATTCTCAGAGTCTGCTTCTCCATCTGCATCACAGAATGATGGATTTCACTTTGAAGATCTTTGTGGTGATTCTGAGTGCTCACAGTGAATGCACCACCCATGGGCTCTCATTGCAGCTGGCATAAGGAAGGGGGCAGTAGAAGCAGGGTCACTCAGTGGGCAAAGGGGATCCTTCTGACGAAGAAGTTGACCAAGGACCTCCAATGAGCAAGCAGAGCAGACTGGGCAATCACAGGCCTCCAGTGCATTCCATTATGTGACGGCAACCAGCCAGGGCTCCAGAAGAAGTCTCCACACCTTTTATGAGGAGTTATTATCAAGGTAAGGAAGCAGGAGGGAAGACTAGAAAAAAACACTAGAGGGAAAGTCACCAGACTCACATCCCACTCTTGCTCTTCTGCTATCCACAGTAGGACTTTGGGGAGGTCCCCATGCCTCTGGGTAAAATGAATGGGCTGCACAAGGCAAATGGGAAGCATCCAGGGACTTTGGGACTTGGAAACAAGTCGGGACAGTCTGAGGGTTCCTCAGTGAGACTGATTAGGGCACCTCCTTAACAACCCTGTATTTTTAAGCACCAGAAGGCAAAAGAAAATCTTCTACCAAAACCCTCCCCTGAATTTATGCTCCCCAGTGTAACAGAGTGAGACTCATTTATAATTTCCCTACACATGGCTCTTTTGCCCCTTTTATTTGAACCTATAATTAACACTATACTTATTAAATATATGTCCCACAGACTTAAATCTTTGGATTGCTCATATGCCAGTTGGGCCCTGAATCTCAGCAGAGTTGCAACACCTACTCTCCAGTTCATTGGACTCACCCAGGACAAATAACAAGGAGATGATGATGAATAACACCCATCCCAAGGAAGAGAGAGAGTCTGCAACTGCAAGCAAGACAGTTCCATCAATCTGCCCCATGGGATGTAAGTCCCTCTCGATTAGAAACAGAGCGGGCATCACCAAATCCTCAAGAGTGGAGAATGAACAATGGACTAAAGTAGACTTATTATTATTCTATTATAGACTTACTGTTATTCTAGCAATGGAAGAACTTGTGTCATTGATAGTAAAGCCATGGCCACCAGAGGTTCTGAGGGGAGGGAGAGGGAAGAATAGGTGTAACATGAGGGCATTTTTTAGACATTGGAATTGTCCTGCATGACATTGCAATGACAGATACAGGCCATTATACATTTTGTCAAAAACTATAAAATGGTGCAGGGCAGAGTGTAAACTATAATGTAAACTATATTCCACGGTTAGTAGCAGTACTTCAATATGTATTCCTCATTTGTAACAAATGTACCACACTAATGAAAGATGTTGTTAATGGGGAAAAAGGGGAAGGAGTGGAGTATATGGGAATCCCCTACATTTTTGATGTAACATTTATATAATCTAAAACTTCTTTAAAAAAAAGATTTAAAAAAAAACAAAAACTCTTCCATAGTCCAGAACATCAGTTTGTGGCCTCTCCCAAAAAGCATTGTGTTTGATAAAGGAGAAGAGAAAGGTTGATGGAAAAGTCCTGGGGTAGAATGGGAAGTGTGGATGTTTCCTTCCCCTTGGGCATCTTTCTCACTATGCGGCCTTCCAGAGAACTGTGAAGAAGGAGTGAATGATGTCACTACTAGCAATCAACAGTCTAAAGACCTTCAGGACAACACATCCTCCTGAGAACTGTCTCAACCCCAGTGGACAGAAACGTGTGGGAGAAGCAGATGCTTCAATGCTGATGAAAGTAACAGAATGGGGCAAAGATGGGCACCTCTTATCACCGGGATGTCAGTCCCAAGACTCAACCCTGGATTTCCCAAAGACCTCAATGCAAAACCAACTCCCAGAAGGTATAAATAGGTGGTGGGGGCTGTCAGGGCAAGGGTAGGAGTTGAAGTGATGGTAAAAGGGTAAAACAAGGAACAAAACAAATGCAGGAGGTTAAAAAAATGAATGAACAGGCTTTCACAAAGTGATTGATCAGAACTCAGCAAGATGCAAGTGTGACACTAATAGAACCCGCAGATTGAAGACTGCCACCCTCCTGGGTACAAGAGAAGTCACATCTGTATTTAAGCCAATGAGGAGTTCTGAAGCCCCACCCTCCGTACTAGCAGGAATTTCCTTCCCCAAATAGTTTAAATATTCCCAC
The DNA here is from genome assembly GCF_030445035.2 of Dasypus novemcinctus. NCBI lineage: Eukaryota > Metazoa > Chordata > Mammalia > Cingulata > Dasypodidae > Dasypus > Dasypus novemcinctus. The sequence continues at coordinate 17,983,287 of NC_080693.1, read as the reverse complement.
AAGGTGCTGGTGTTAAAAATCATCCTCTTGCCCTATAATAGTCTTATTTATATATTTCCTTTGTCTACTCTCTGGCTCCCCCCTCAAACTGTAAAGTCCATGAGCATGTGGAGCTTGTCTGCTTGTCCACTCTTCCAGGGTCCACAAAGCGCAAATGCCCCATCCTCAGTAAGTGTTTGTAGAATGAGTGAACAAATGAATGGTCCTTCACATGTGGCTGCCTGGGGTAATTAAGCCATTTCTGAACAGAAGTAACATCTAGAAGGGATCTTATTTATCATAGGTCCACACCCATCAGAATGTAGACCAAGACCAAGAACATGTCTAAATGGGGGATACAAGTCAATCTATCCCAGATGGTATAAAAACATGAACCTAGATAGACTTCTACAACATTTTTTTCCTAGATCCCTATGCTGAATTCTTGGTTTCTTTTCATGAATATCTGAATAAGAAAAGAGGTTTTTATTCAAGACACTGGCTTTACAAGAAATGAGAATCATTTACTGGTTTTAGCCCCATTCATGCCTACTTCTGAATCTCTCAGACCCATAGCTGGAGTGCAGGTTTTTGTGCACAGCTCAAGTCAAATCTCTATCTAGCGAGCACGCATCTCATACTGTTGTGATGTTTGGAGGTGGGTTTTTCTCTCACCCCTCCTGCTGGATACTCTGACACCTTAAATAAATCAAGGGCGTGGGATCCACCATTCCTAGCAAGCACTGCTCCCAGATCCCACCCTCCCTACTACATTTCTGGCGTCTTCACCTGCCTGACCAAGAATGAAAGTGCTTCCCTATTCCCTGCTTTTGTTTTGTTTTGTTTGGGTTTGTTTTGTTTTGGTTCGGTTTGGTTTCTGGAAGTTATTTCTTTAGAATTACAAAAGGTTAAACCTTTGGAGCAGATCAATGTCTTCCCAGAATCAGAGCATGGGGTGAGTTATGAAGTATCTCCTTACCTCTGTTTCAATGGGAATATTGTATGATGAGGAAAAGTCTGGGTACAGCAGTTTGATATGGTTCATGAATTCCAAAAATAAATATTGGATTATGTTTGTAAACTGGTCTGTACCTGGGCATGATTAAATTATGATTAGGGCTTTCATTGGGCCATGTCAGTAGGGTGTTGAGTTCCCGCCCCTTGGTGGGTGGGGACTCACAGATAAAAGGCATGGCAAAGGACAGAGTTGAGGGTTTTGATGTTGGAGTCTTGAGCTGGAGTCCTGGGAAATAAACACACAGAGGAGTTCGGTCATGAGGAAAGAGAGAAGGCCCCGGGAAGAGACACCAGATGTTTGCTTTAAGAGTCTGCAGCTGGCCTTGTGGAGATAAGAGAGGGGCTGAGCCTGGTGAAAGCAAGTCCTGGGAAGAAAGGAACCCAGGAAGCCTGAATCCTGGCAGATGTCAGCAGCCATCTTGCCCTAACACATGGCAATCAACTTGGTTGAGGGAAGTAACTTATGCTTTATGGCCTGGCAACTATAAGCTTCTACCCCTAAATAAATATCCTTTATAAAAGCCAAAAGATTTCTGGTATTTTACATCAGCACCACTTTGGCTGACTAATACACTGAGCTTGCCATGAGGGAAAAACCCAGCTGACTTTTCTCCCTCAGGCTTCACCCACCTTGCTGCACATTCTAACATCAGCTTGTTCATAGGCTGAGTTTCGATCCTACTCTGTATTCAGAAATACTTTAGTGGGAATCTGAAAGAGAGGCCTACAGAGCTGCTAGTCAGATGGCATTTTAAACCATTTTGACTGCAAAGTAAAGCATACAGCATATAGTTCGTATGAAAATTTTGACTTTCTAACCTCTCATCACCAAAGCCCTCATGCTGAAGCCAACAAAGAAATTGCAAACAGTTGACAGTAAGTTTCCTCTCTCAGATCCTAAATGTTTTATAAACATTCTCACTCCTCTTTCCAGCTACAAATAAGAGCCAATTCTCTCTTGAGACTTAGCTTGCCATGGTCACCCTGGGGCAAGTCTGTATACATTTTTTTTACAAGGTAGAGCATTTTTCCTCTTCCTAAATGCACTTAAATATCCAACATAGGCAACCTAAAATTAGAGAGAATATGCAAACAGTTAAGGAGATTTGATTTTTGCTCCATTATTCCCATACCCTCCCCCCATCACCTAGGTAATTAACATTTGGACACATATATAAACCATATTTAAGATGTCTTCAGCACGCACCCCTTTTTACTCCTTCAGAATCACGAGAAAGCAGGATGATCCTGTGTCAGCCCCTCCTGGACATGGGGCCACAAGAAGGAAAATGGAAATAAGGCATAGTCACACTCTATGGTCCAGCATGCTACTCAGATTGTGCAATTTTCTCTGCAGGATGCAAACTAAACCTAATAAATAAAAGATGAACGGGTGAGAAATTCATGATCAGAGTTCCCGTTCAATCAACGACTTGCCAGAAGTATCCAGGAAATATGTATATGTTGCTAGTAGGTTGCTTGGAAGAGAAATAGCCACTTTCAAGGGCATATAATTGAGATCTTAATAAAGAAAAATCAGAGCAGCACAGAAAGTCAGGAGGAATAGTCTTGCTTTGAGTTGCCAGAGTTTTACTTCTCTTAAAACCTTCCTTTTACCTTTATTACAATATTTTCTCCCTATACAAATCTTGAGATACTTTCTAGAAACCCAAGTTTCCTTGTGCACAATAATACTCTATGAATGTTTGCTGAATTAATCAGAATGAATTTGTAGTGATCTAAATTAACACATGTGGTGTATGCGGTATATGTGTGTGGGTATAAGCATGTATGTTCTCCAATAATGCCTAAGACCCAGGAACGAGAGCAAACTTAAAATGGGGTTGGGGAAGACAGAAAGGGTAGAAGATCCAGGCCACTGGATGGTAGGCCAGGCATCATTGAAATGGTTTCCTGTGAGAAAAAAGAAAGAGAGAAGAGAAAAGGAAGATAACTCAAGAGGATGATGGAGGAGGACATGGAGTCAGAGGGGAAAGAGCAAAAGAAGATTTAAAATAGGGTTAAGGACAAGAAGTTGTCCCAAAAAGGAAAAGTTCAGCACTGAAGACCTCAAAGCTCCAAGTGCCAATGGGATTTAGGACGGTAAATCTACAACATGGAAACACACACAGGCTATGGCGGGAATAGAGTGCCCTGAAGTAGTCAACACACGAGCCCAGAAGAAGGATTGTCCAGAATGGAGCCCAAAGAAGACAGATATCTGTGGGGTACAGCGGTCAGAGTATTAGGACACTCATCGAAGTGTGGGTGGAAGTGATTGGGATAGTGATAGAAGGTAAGAGAGGAAGATAATACAATTAACATTTGTGGTCAGGTGCATCTGTAAATGTTGAATCAAAATGTTCAGTAAAATCTGAAAGAAACCATTAGAATGCCACAAATTCTCAGCACTTGCATTTTAAATCAGCTAATACAAAATGGAATTTGTTTCTTTTTTAAAAAATTTTTATTATCTGTTTTTTAAAAGATACAGAGATCACACAAAATGTTATATTAAAAAATATAAGAGGTTCCCATATACCCCACTCCCCACACCCCCCACTTCTCCCACATCAACAACTTCTTTCATTAGTATGGTATATTCATTGCATTTGATGAGTACATTTTGGAGCATTGCCTCACAGCACGGATTATAGTTTATGTTGTAGTTTATACTCTCTCCCAGTCCATTCATACTAAGACAAAGGAAACATTTTTTAAAGTGGTCAAACAGAATTATGGTGGAAATAACCACCATAAAGGGCATATAAGATAGTCCCAGTCTCATTGCAAACTGTATTTGGAAGAATATTATTTTCTAAAATAGGTCTTTTTCACAAGAACTCCTAGAACAAGTGTCCCAGACTTTCTCGGTAGTACACATCATCCCTCTGTGTTAACTGAGGAAACCTTGTCAGCACTTTCCACTCAGCCTGTGAGCCTCTGCAGGAAAAAGAATGCTATTTCTGCTTGGAGGTGGGACCCATATTTTCCACTCTTTGCCAGAGGTGAGAATGAGAGTGTTTCTCTTTAGCAATAGCCTTTAGCCAGAGACAAGAAGGGTTTGGCTTTGGGGATTGTCCTCACAAGCATGCTTTGTGACCACAGTTTTCCACAAACAACCTTTGTCCTCACTTGGGCACTTGTCCTGGTTTTTGTTTGGGAGGATTGCTCTGAGTAGCACTAGGAAATATAACTTCTCCAGCTAAGCAAGTCTGGAGCAGAGACTTAGCATCATGTCCCACCTGATTTGGAGGAGGATGTGTAGAGACCAGCCTGTTCTTTACTCTCCAGGGACTCCACCAAGAAGCTTCAAGCCATCTCACCTGAGCTTTTCCAATTTCCCTCTTCAGAGTCTTCTTCTTTTTTTGACTTTTAAAAAAAATTTTTGAAATATATCATTCATGCATAAACAACAAATGTATAATAGTTGTGAACTTACAAAACAAACATATATAATATCAAACAAACATACTTAACATCTCACCCTACCACCAATAACTTGCATTGTTTTTAAACCTTTTTAACTAATGATTAAAGAGCATTGTCAAAATATTACTACTAAACAATTTTTCCCCTAACCAATCTGATTATTATTATCCTTATATCATTTATATATGAGGACACATAAACAATTAAATATAGTAAAATTAAGTATAGTAAAAGTTGTGAACTTACAAAACAAACATGCATAACATCATACAGGGGTCCCATACATCATGAGACATACATTGTCATGAAACATTTGTTACAAACTATGAAATAACAATGTCAAAATCTTACTACTAATCATAGTTCTTTTCTTACATTTGGTGTGTTTTTCCCCCAGCCCACCCTATTATTATTTTTTAAATATATTTTTTTATGACAGAAGTTGTAAACTTATGAAACTATCATGCACATGTGCAGAATTCCCAAACAACACCCCATAAACACACCACAATGTGGTATGTCATTTGCTACAGATAGAATAACATCATCTGATTATTGCCATGTCCATAGTGTATATTTGGCTCATAATTTCCATACTGCCTCAGTATCGACACAGTACATCTTTTGCATAGATGCAAGAATATTATATTGTTACTACTAATCATGGTCCATAGGTCACTCCAGCTGTATTTTTCCCATGCTTCTCCACATTCCCATCACCCTGCAGTAGTGATATACATTTGTTCTAGCTAACAAAGGACACACTTGCATCTGTACCATCAACCACAGTTCTCATCCACCTCTTGGTTTACTGTGCTATCCAGTTCCTAAATTATTCTCAAGAATTCTGTCAATTGGCATTTACATAACTATATTACCATTTTCAGTTGAATTCTGTCAATTGGCATTTACATAACTATATTACCATTTTCAGTCACATTCCCATTTATAAACTAGCTGTTACTCACTGTGTGTTACCATCCACTCTACACATTTCCACAATTTTACAGCAAAGCTAATTAAAACTTCTACATACATTAAACATCAGTAGTCCACTCAGTCCTTCTCTTATCTCCTTAAAGAATCCACCACCTATCACCAGGCCTTGAAGATATTTTCCTACAATTTTTTCTAGAAGTGTTATGGTTCTTGCTTTTATTTTTAGTTTTTTGATCCATTTTGAGTTAGTTTCTGAATAAGGTGTGAGATAGGGGTCCTCTTTACTTCTTTCAGTGATGGATGTCCAATTCTTTCAGCACCATTTGTTGAATGAATTGTTCTGCCCGAGCTGTGTGAGTTTGACAGGCTAGTCAAAAATCACTTGACCATACCTGTGAGGGTCTGTTTCTGAACCATAAATTTGGTTCCATTGGTCTATTGTGTCTGTCTTTAGGCTAGTACCATGTTGTTTTTACCACTATAGGTAGGTATTATGATATAAAGTCTGGAGATGAGGGTACACTTTTCCTTTTTATGATGTTTCTGGCTATTCAGGACTCCTTACCCTTCCAAATAAATTTAATGATCATGTTTTCAATTTTTTCTTTAATGCTGGTGAAATTTTTATCAGGATTGCATTAAATCTGTATATTAATTTGAGTAGAACTGACATTTTAATGATATTTAGTCTTCCAATCCATGAGCATGGAATGTTCTTCCAGTTATTTAGGCTTTTTTATTTGTTTTAACACTGAGTTGAAGTTTTCTGAATACAAGTACTTTACATCATTGGTTAAGTTTATTCCTGACTATTTGAGTTTTATTTGTCATATTTTATTTTCACCAATCTTTTGACACTTTCAGTTACTTTTATTGACATAATCTTCATTTCTAGACTCTCTTCCAGGTCCCTCTCTCCTGTCTTTTTTTTCCGGCTCTAGCACACCCTTTAGTATTTCCTGAAAATCTGGTCCCTTGCTTAGAAATTCTCTCAGTTTCTGTTTACCTGTGAATATTCTAATTTTGCCCTCATTTTTGAAAGACAATCTTGCTGGATATAAGACCTTGGCTGGAAGTTTTTCTATTGTAGTATCTTAAATATATTAGACCACTGTCTTCTTGCCTCCATGGTTTCTGTTGAGAAAGCAGTACTTAATCTTATTGGGTATCCCTTATATGCTATGCATTGCTTTTCTCTTGCTCCTCTCAGAACTCTCTTTGTCTTTGGCCTTTGACATTCTGATGAGTATGTGTCTTGGAGTTGGTCTATTTGGATTTTTTCGGATGGGACTATGTTGGGCTTCTTGGACAGGGATATTTATGTCCTTCAATAGGGTTGGGAAATTTTCTACCATTATTTCTTTAAATATTCCTTCTGCTCCTTTTCCCTTCTCTTCTCCTTCTGGGACACCCATGACATGTATGCTTGCATGCCTTTTGCTGTCATTTATTTCCCTGAGACCTTGTTCAATTTTTTCCATTCTTTTCTTCATCTGTTCTTTTGTATGTTCCCTTTCAGAGGCCATTTCTTCAAGCTCATCAATCCTTTCTTCTGCCTCCTCAAATCTGCTATTATATAATTCCAATGTTTTTTTAATTTCATTGATTGCACCTTTCATTCCCATAAGATCTGCTATTTTTCTATGTATGCTTTCAAATTCTTTTTTGTGCTCATCCAATGTCTTCTTAATATCCTTAATCTCTTTAGCCATCTCTTTGAATTTATTGAGGAGATTTGTTTGAGCATCTATAATTAGTTGTCTCAACTCCTTTATGTCATGTGGAGGCTTATCTTGTTCCTTTAACTGGGCCATAGCTTCCTATTTCTTGGTGTGGATTGTAATTTTTGTTGGTGTTTTGGCATCTGGCTTACTAGAGTGTTTTTTTGGGTGCAGTTTTTCTCTCTAGTTTAGGGATTCCTATCATTTCTCCCTTGCTGGTTATGCAGTAGGAGCCAAGCATGTAGTTGGTGCTGTAAGCTGTGGAGGCTCAAGCTGCCCTCATTGCACCAGGGACCAGTGAAGCTTCTTCCAACTTTCTCCTTTGCCAGGGGTAGGGTCAGAGTCACAGCTATGTGGAATAGTCCACGTTCAGGCCTAGATTGTAATTGCTCAGAGAGACTGATGGAGCTTCACATCCCTTTCTCCCCTACCTGGGGCAGGGATGGAGCTGCAGGTGTGGGCAGCAATCTATGCAGTACAGGTCCTAAGATGACCGCAGTTGCCCTGGTAAACTTCTGATTTTCAGTCTATGTCAGCCAAAGTTCCCTGCAGTTACCTGTATAGGCTGGTGCATGGCTCCTCAGCCTTCTCCCTGCCAGAGGTGGGGCTGAATCCTAGGCAGGCTGCAGGCTGATCTGTGTGAAAGAAACTGTCAGCCCGGCTTCCCCTCAGGCTGGGGCCGGAGTCAGAGTGGTGGCTATTGGCCTCTTTCTAACTTGGTCTGGTTCTCACCCCAGCTGTTCCCACAGTTGTCTCTTAGGCAGCCAAGTCTCCCAATCAGTAGCTGAAATCGGCTGCCAACCGTCTCCTCCTACTGGGTTTCTGGGAAATGGAGCTTCCCATTTCTGTCACAGAGCAGCTTCTGGGGTGGCTTGTGCCACCAGAGTAGGTCAATCACCAGCCTCCGCGGCTTGACTGGTAATTTCCCAAAGAGGCTAGCACAGGTCCCCACAACTTCCTCCCTACTGGAGGTGGCACTGGGGCCTAGGCTAGACCTGCAATATGATCTGGATGGGAAGAAGCCAGTCCCCACCAGCACTGGGATTTTCAGTCCGCCCCATTTCCCCTTGTGCCAGGCGCAGATCTAAGATGGCGGCTCCCGGCCTCTTTCTGACTTGGATAGGCTCAAGCTTTAGCTGTTCTCAGGATCATACTGTAGCCCACTGAATTTCCTCATCATAGCTGAAATTGGTGCCCAACCTTCTCTTCCTTTCCTGTTTTCAGGAAGTGGGGCTTTCGATTCCAACTGCGGAACAGCTCCCGAGGCGGCTTGTGCCTCCAGTGGAGGGTGGCCACCGGCCTCTGCAGTGTGGAGCCTCTAGTTAGAATCTTCTCGGCAGATGAGCAGTCTTCTCTTTCCACTCCCCCAAGGACATGGCAGGATGCTCTTCTGGCCTCCTGGAGCCCCCAAACAGGTGCTTCAGCAGCTCCAGATAACTCTGGGTATTTGCTAACTGCCCTGTAGCAGGAGCTACTCTAAGAGTGCCTTACTCTGCTGTCATCTTGCTGGTTTCTCCAGAGTCTTTTTACCACTTCTATAGCTGCCTTCCCGGTACCTCTCCTTAGCCTTCTGGTTTCTAAGAATGAAGTTCCCCATATCCTGGTTTGCATTCTTGAATCTACTTCTTCTCATTAATGTAGTCATCTCTCTTCTCTATCTCTAAATATGTTCAGAGAGTCTCTGTCCTAAAAATGTAAAAATCCTCCCTTCACACTCACTACCCTGACAGTTAAAGCATCCTTCCCTTCTCAGGCACAATTGTGGTTTCAGCCTCTCTGCTGGGCTCTGCTTCTCCAATCCTCCCTTGCTCTAGTTGGAACATCTCAACTATGGCACTTCTTCAGCCTCTCTGGGCTTGACCTTGGCCTCAGTCTGTTTCTGAGTTTGGTTTAGGAGCTCATTTGGCTTGCTTGAAAGCTTGACTTCAGTTTATCACTGTTTTACCCTAAATTTTGATCACCCTGGTTCTAATCATTTTTTATTAACCCTAATGTCACACAGCAATGAGGAGAATATGATATTTGACATGGCTCTAAGTGGCTTATCAGGAATAACCGCATATGCCTGTTACAGAATGCCCATTTCCTCTGAAGACAATCCATTTCCCCCCAACTCTCATCTCACCTCTTTCTTCTAGTCCAATTAAGATGGGTCCATCCTCCAGTCCAAAGTCTCCAAATACTGATCAGCCTTGGAAGATAAACCTTTCCTATTTCTTCAATACTACCATCACATAGTGTCATGGCTATTTGGGAAATTAAACTTAATTTTGAATTATATTTAAATCTTTTCTCAAATTGGCTTATACTATGCATTATGAACTCAAGTCTCCCTTATAAAAAAAAATAAAACTTTCCCTCAACTTCTCATGTCCTTTTGAGCTATCACCCTATTTTTTTCCTCCTCTTCCTAATCCAACTTCTTAAAACTATTGTCTGTACTCACAATCTCCAATTCCTCTCTTCTCATTCCTTTTTCAATACAATATTAAGAGCTTCCATCCCCATAACTCCCCAAAAAGTAATCAAGGATCTCTTTGTCATTGTACGCAATAGATTTTTATCAATCCTTGATTTTACTTAATTTCCCAGCAGTATTTGATAGTTTAATCACTGTCTTCTTGAAACACTCTCTCCTGGCTTCTTGGACATTCTCTTAGTTTCTTCTCTGTCTTCTTTGCAGGATCATGCTTCTTTATCCAACCAAGAAATGTTGAGTTCTTAAAGGGCTGGTCCTAGGTCTTTTTCTCTTCTCACTTTATACTGTTTTTCTAGACAGTATCAGCCATGCCTATGGAATAATTTATCATCCTTAAGTAAGTGACTAACACAAGTATACCTCTTGTGTATAGCAGTTCTCTGAACTGTTAGTCCCATATTCCCATACCTGCTTGCTCTAGCCTCTTGAATGTCTCAGACTCAACAGTTAATTCACTGACGTGTCAGTCAACATCATAGCAGGAAAGAAATGGCATCCTCCGACAGGGTAATTAAGAAGAATTTAACAAAGAGAAAATTTACCAGAATTAAGGGAAACCAATTAAGGATGGTAAAGCTCCTTGATGCGAACTAACACTGAAAGGACAAAGGAAAAGTGCCATTACCTGAACCAGGAGAGAGAACTATAGCTATAGGAGTCATGGCCTTGATAGAAATTTGCAGCCACTGACAACTTATGTCCTAACAAAGAAAGAGTGAGTGGAATAAATACTCTTACTTCATTCTCCTTCTGCCCTGTGACCTTCTAGCCACTGGCAAACCTCAACCAGAAAATATGGGAGCCCGTTGAGGTGGACTCCTGGAACTCAGATTGGGGTGGAAAAGAATTAAGAGTTGAACTAGACAGACAAATGCAGAATATTCACCTTGATGAGCATCCCACACAAAATGAGTTATCTTTCAAAACACTCTATCAGAGAATGGTATCACCATCCACCCAGTCAATCAAATTAAAATTAAAATTTTCTTGACACGCCCCCTCCCTTACCTTCCAAGCCATCACCTAGCAGAACTTCCTCAACTATTTCAAAACATCCTACTTCACAATTACCTGTGTTTCAAAACACTCATTATAGTTGTAATGCTACATTGTGTGTGTGTGTGTGTGTGTGTGTGTGTGTGTGTGTGATTACTTTCCTAGCATCTTTCTTTACCTCTAACCCATAAACTCCACTCTGGCAGACACTAAGATTATTTTTGTTCACTGTTGTTTCTCCAGTCTCACCACAGCCCCCGACATGGCTTACGTACTTAATAATATTTGTGAGTGAATGAGAACAAGTTAGAGCTTGCAGTAATATATGGATCATAAAGTCAAGTTGTATTATCAAGAAACAGAGCTGAAGAAAAAAAAAAAAGAAACAGAGCTGCAACCAAGAGATGCTAAGCAACTTGCCCAAGAGTATAGATTAAACTATCAATAAGTGGCAACTCAAAAAGACAAGTACTGTATGATTGTGCTACTATGAACTAAATATACTGTGCAAACTCATGGAGTTAATAATTAGAATATGGGACACCAGAAAATAGAGCAAGGTTAGTGAATAGAAAGCTGAGATTAATCTGTACAGATTTGGTAAAATGGTTGTTTATAAATCTTTGGAAATGAATAGAAATGGTGAAAGCACATCACAGTGTTTGTAACTAGCAGAGCTACTTTATGGGTATGAAGTGGTTGAAAGGGAAAATCTAAGGACATGTATATTACTAGAAGGAAAGCTTAAAAATGCAACATGGGACTATACAACATAGTGAAACCTCATGTGAAATAGGAATATGTGCAATATTGCATATATAAGACTGCTTTTACAAAATATAAGTACAAATCAACTAAAGAGACAGAAACAGAATAGCAGTTATATATGGCAGGGGATGTGTAGAGAGTTTGTCTGTTTTTGTTTTTTTAATTATTATTATTGAAATAATGAAAATGCTATAATAATTATTGAAGTGATGAATGCACAACTATGTAATTATACCAAATACCATTGACTGTACACTTTGGATGGATTTATACTTTAGTAATACATATCAATAAAATTGCTTTTTTTAAAAAATGTGGTAGCTTTACCATTAACTTTCTAAATGTTACGTTCTGCCTAAGTGTTCTGCAAATATGACACATGTGACTCTCAGTCCACAAACTTAAATATGCAGAAAATACTCCTTTCTCTATTTTCTTTAAGTCTGATATCATCTGACTTTGAGCCCTGGTGCCACCAGGTTGGAAGAAAATTTAATCATTTTGGGAGCCCTCACCCCACTGAGAACTGCAACAGAGTGAAGGTTTGTGCAATATCTAGCAGTGACTGGAACAACTTCCAGCCTCCAATTCATCATAGCTCTGCTTAAACTCTCATTGTCTGCATCTGTAATGATTTGCTAAGACTTGGAAGCTGTAGAAATCTGTGTGCAGGGTGGAAGTCTCAGAACTTAAGCCCTAGGCTCCTTAAGCATCCTGAAAAAATGTTTTCCTTACTCTCTGCTGTGTCCTGATGCCGTAGGATGAGCTCTGTAGGTTTGTTCTCTTACCCCACCCTGGCTTCTGCCTTTTCTTTTAATTATAGGAACAAACGGATAATATCCCTCTCCTTCCCACTCTTCCCTTTCCTGGTAGGAAAAGGCTGTTCAAAGGTAGTCGATGGAATTTCTTCAATGAGCTAAGGATTTAGTATAACAGCAGCTGGGAAGGGAACTGGCTTGCAGGCAACCTCTGCTATGATTGAAATACTTTTCCAAAGCAAAGAAGCATAAAAGAGCTGTTTACTTTTGTGGAATGGGTGTGGGGAAGGGGAAAAAGAGAAGGGAAAGCAAGAACAACTGTATTTCACAAATAGTATACTGCCACATTAATGTTATCTCATTAAATATCACAGCATTCTTCCGATTTATCTACCAGTCTCTAAAGGTCAGATGAAACTGAAACGCAGTAGACTTAAATAGTTTATCCTTGGTAATTCAGCTGGTAGAGAACCAAGAAAGGTTCAAGTTCAAGTCCGGCTGACCCTAAGCCTCTGCTCTTTGTACTGTGACAGCTTTGGAGAATTAAGAAGAAGAGAATATAGAAATTAGGCACAACATTCACCACAATTTGGCATCATAAGCTAACAAGTCTCTTGTGAGACCAAATAAACAGTTTTTCCCACCTGGGGTGGAAGGTTTAAACTGGAATTTTTCTGGTGTAGAGAAAGAGAAAAAAGGAAGAAGTTTGAGAGCAGGAAAAAAAAAAAAAAACCACATCTGAATTATCCATGGTGAAACTGAGAGTGAAAAGGCTGTCCAGCATTTGGATGCTCTGTTCTTGAACTTAACACCCGCAAGTCACTCTACGTGTGCCAATAGGCAAGACATATTTTTGCCACTATATTTTTTGAGATTTTTACAATGGAATCCAAATGGAAACCTTGTCCTCTTTGTTGGAAAAATTTCTTGTTTTAATGCCAAAACCTTTACTGTTTGATGGAGGAAATTTTGTCAAAATATGGTTCCCATTCCACAGTCATCAGAAAACATATGAGAGGGATATGTAGACTTCCCGGACACATGCACACACACACACACAAATAACTTTCTTAAATAATTTGATGATGACATTTGGAATTGATCTCATCCATACTAAACTCTCTGAAAAGTCCATGTCTGTGAAGAGAGGCTTTAACTATTAAGCACCATTGCCTACCAAGGTCAAATACACCCCCTTGTGGTAGAAAGGTGTATTTTATTTCCAGATGATTTCTCTAATAGAACCCACCAGGGGGTAGTTTGAAGCAGGATGAGCACTTCAGAAAAAACAAACGAAACTTATGATGCTTTTATGCTGTAATGTCAAAGCCATTAAAAAAAATAATTACATCCACCTTGCAGTGCTCCATCATCTCCAATTTTCAGATGCAAAAACTGAGACTCAAAAGCCTTTAAATAACATACCCAAGGTAATCTACCTAAGTAGGAGAAAAATGGAGAGAAACAAAGGCTGGAGGGCATCATTCCTGTCTATTACAACAAATACACCCTAAGAAAATCGATCCAACTGTTTTTCAATCCTTAGGAGGGTTAAGGCTGAAGAACTGATGAACCTGCCCAAAAGCAACCCAGGCACGTAGCTGGGTGAACTGTCGGTAACCCAGGGAAGGCATCGGCTGCCCGGGACTCTAAGACTTGTCGTCCATCAGTCAATCACTTATTGAGACAATCGATCAATATGTTTTCAGTGCCTGATATCTAATAGGCACGGTCCTAGGTTCTAGTGATATAGCGATGCTAAGACCTCAGAAAGCTTACATTCCTTGTAAGTGTATTCATTTCCTGCTGCTGTGCAACAAATTACCACAAACACTGGGGTTTAAAGCAACATTATTTAATAGCATAACACATCTCTAGGTTAGAAGCCAGGGCGGGAGGATTCTCTCCTTCAAGACAGGGAAGTGGAAGTCAAGATGTCAGCCCGGCTGGGCTCTTATCTGAAGGCTGTGGGAGGAATCGGCTTCCAGCCTCCTTCAGGTTGTTTGCAGAATGTTGTTCCTCTGGTTGTAGGCCTGAGGTCCCTTTTCCCTCGCTGGCTGTCAGTGGAAGTCCTCTCCGCTCCCTTCAGCTCTGACGTTCCTTCTCACTTGACTCTCTCCATCTTCAGCCCAGCAATGGCACAGCGAGCCCTTCTCATGCTTTGAGTGGCTCTGGTATCCCCTTCTGCCACCAGCCAGAAGGGAGCCAGCGGATACTCTCCTTTTGCCATATATCGTAATCTTGGGAATGATATCTCACCGTATTCACAGCTTCCACCAACACTCCAAGGCAAGAAGATTATACAAGTGCGAAGGCCACTAAGAGTCAACTTTAGATATTTTTAAAAATTTCTCCCCGCCCCCTTGTTATTTTTCACTTGCAGCGTCTGTTCGTCTTCCTTGTTCCTTTAGGAGGCACCAGCAGCTGATCCCGGGACCTCTGATGTGAGACAGGAGGTGCCTAATCGCTAGAGCCACCTCCGCTCAAGAAAGCAATGAAGCAGGAAAAAGTAAATTTTGTTTACAAAGTGTAAGGAAGAAAATACAGTGCAATAAGAGAATAATCAGAACAAACTAACCACACAACACATTGCAAGAAGAAAATCCCAGACCAAGGATGCAGTGTTCAGAAAGGCTCTGAGTCAGGAATTTGGGGTATTCTAGAAAGTGTAAAGAAGGCCAGTAAGGGGGGAAAGTAGTGCAAGATAAGGTTGGAGAGGCGAATCCAAAGCAGATAGTGCAGGACTTTGTAGGACCTAGTAAGGAATTTGGATTTTATTTGTAATGTACTGGAAAACCTTTGAAGCATTTTAAATTCAAGAAGAGTATGATCAGATGTCTATTTTACAAAGATGGCTTTGATGCTGGTTGGAAAGGAGATTACAAGGGAAGAGTAGAAGCAGAGGGTCCCAGTTGGAGGCCTTGGTTGGGTTCAGGGAGCAGGTGGCGAGCAGGGCTAGGGTGGAAGCAAGAGAAGGGGTGAGGAGAGGACTACTCAAAAGGTACATTTAGGCGCTGTGATGGACGGGGCTTCCTGTGAAATTCTTGGATACATGTCATTACTCAGAATCGGGTTTGTGTTTTTCTTAAACAAATGTCATGTTGTTTGCAGGAGAAGTGCTCATGCACCTAGGAAGAGCAAGGGATCCACTGGAACCCCAACGGGAGTGAGAAGAGGTATCAGTGATAGGGGTCGGAGCTCCGTGCAGAGGGGGCCCTGCCAGAACTCACCAAGCGAGAGGTTTCCAGAGCAGATGTTGAGGAGGTCAGACCAAGAGGAAGATGAAACTCCCTTCCCTGGGGGCCTCCTTCAGGACAAAGGTTTCCTTCCAGTCCACAGAACCCACCGGGTCTAAGCTGGCAAAAGCAAATGTGCCATAGAGATTTTCTCTTCCCCCTTGCAGATTTCAAGAAGATCTGCACAAATTCTTACAGAATCCGTGCAAAAAACCTCAATAACGGGTAGACATAGACCTATCTCTATAGGGACGAATGGTTCAAAGCAAACTGCTTCATTTAAAACAGACTCAGAGCAACGAACAGAAGAAAAGTGTTAGAGGCACTTTTTATTCTCAAAGATATTTAAGAAGTTACTTCATAAAAGAAGAAAAGGCAATCGTAAAATAAAACAGGCACTGCTCTTGCCCTTCATTATATAAAATATACCTAAAGAGGGCTTTTTAACTTGTCTATAGTCTGGAATTCAAATAAATTTTAAGCATTATTTGTTCTATTATATTAGAACTCAGCTGTAAAACCATTGGAGACTGGTTCCTTTTTTAAAAAAAAAAGAAACAGTATTTTTGAATACTTAGTACTTCAATCTATTCTAAGATAGCATATCTGTTGTTTTCTAACTCTACTTGTGCCCTTCTCAGACATTTATATTTTAATAAGAGACTTTCTGTGCCCTCTAGATTTTTAAAATTCATTGCCATATTGCATATAATAAGCTCTGATATTTCTTTTAATCTCTTCCATATTTATATCTTCTTTATTATTACTAAGATTGTATGATGTGCTTTCATCGTTTAGATTTAGTCAAGATCAGCTGGGAAATATCTATTTATCAATCCTTTCAAGTACCAACTTGTGGTTTCATTTATCTTTTCAACTCTCCCTTTGTTTTCTAGTGAATCAATATAAGCTTTTATCTTTATTAATATCCACCTCCTGTTTTCGCTCAGTTTATTTTGTTTTCCTTTTCCTAATTTCTTTGCTTGTTTCTGTTCTTTTTTCCAAATTGAAGATAATATCATGTATGGCTATACATTTTTCTGTAAACTTTAGCTATTTCCTATAGGTTTGGGAATTGAAATTTTTTATTGCATTTCAGAAAATTCGTTTTTTTCAGCTATGATTTCCCCTTAGATAAAAGTTAACTTATGAGAGTGTTTTTTAATTTATACAAAAATAATTTTTTGGTCCATGTTTCATTGCTGATGCCTAGTTTTATTCATTTATGATTAAAGACTGTACTCTAAAATTTTTACTTTTACTGTAATTTATTTAAGATTTTTATTAAGTACATAATTGAACTTTTATAAGTGTTCCACAAACATAAGAAAAGAATGGTGTTTTCTCCTCATGGGGTATAAAGTTCTCTGTCAGTGTGTGTGTGCTTACAAGTGTGTATTGAATAACCTAATTTTGATTGCATATGATTTTACAGAATGTGTTATTCAAATATTATATATACTTGATTATATTTTGATTTGTCAAATTTGAAAGGAGCATATTAAAGTCTCCCATTGTAATTGCATTTTAAATAAATCTCTTTGTATTTTTAGGAATTTTTTAGACATGATATTTAGTAAGTGGTATTAGCATGATTTGTTCATCTAGATAAAAACAAAGCTAGACTCACACCATGTTCAGTAATTTATTCCACATGAATTAAATATTTAAATCTAAAGATAAAAACACAAAGAAGAGTGAGAAGTTTTTTTTTAATCATAAATAACTTTTAAAAACATAATATGCTTCCAATTAAAATATAAGAGGTTTATATGCCCCTTGGCGGGGAGGGCAGAATCTTCACCAAAATTCCCAAGTGCAAAGAAGAAAAAATATGTAGGAGAATAGGATAAGAAAAAAACTTAAAATGGGTAATAATGAAGAGAACTTACTCCACCAAAAAGTACAACATACTTAAAATCATTAAAATCAATGTGGGGAAGTGGACTTGGCCCAGTGGTTAGGGCATCCGTCTACCACATGGGAGGTCTGCGGTTCAAACCCCGGGCCTCCTTGACCCGTGTGGAGCTGGCCCACGCGCAAGGAGTGCGCCATGTAAGGAGAGCTGCCCAGTGTGAAAGGAAGTTCAGCCTGCCCAGGAACGGCTCTGCACACACGGAGAGCTGACACAACAAGATGATGCAACAAAAGGAAACAGATTTCCGTACCACTGACAACAGCAGAAGCGGACAAAGAAGAACACACAGCAAATAGACATGGAGAAGAGACAATGGGGGGGGGGGGGGAGGTGGGAATAAATAAAATAAACAAATCTTAAAAAAAATCAATGTAAAGAGCAGGTATAGTTCAAGTGATTGAGCACCTGCTTCTCACATACAAGGTCCCAGGTTTAATCCCTGATAACTCCTTAAAAAAAGAAAAAAATCAACGTTGTAGTGATGTAAGAACAAACAAGCAGATGAAGTAAAATTGAAAACATGGATTGGCATAAGATATACACACTGAGTTAGTTAGTGATTAATGTAATTGCAAATGATAGCTCTTTCAGAAATTCTACTAAAAATTTCCATTAACTGTTTGGAAAAAGATTCTGCCTACCACAAACCTCAAATTTAATTCATTAGTAGTCGAAGAAATGCAAAGAAAAACAAGATATTATACTTTGCTCAGGAAGGATACAAGCATTGTGGTCAAAAGAACACTCTATTGGTGGGATGAAAAATGGGTCTAACCTTTCTTCTGTGCAGTTCGACCATAAGTTTCAAGGGTTAAAAAGAAATGGCCCAGTAATTCCACTGGAATGAACTTATCAAGGAAGAGATCATTATGTATAATCTGTGGCGATATATTTAAAAGCTAAAGAAAAGAGGTATTCCTATTAAAATGCGTATTTCTGAAATGCACTCTGGAAGAGTGAAAAAACTAGAACACATCTCATAACAAGAGAAGAAATTGGAAAGCTAATAGCAGAGCTAACTACTGAAATAGAGAACCAGCCTCGGATGGTTTTACAGCTGATTTCAATATATCCTCAAGGAACAGATAATGCCTATGAATATTTGAACAATTCCAGACTGTATTTTACAGAGAAGGGCAAGTGTAGAGACCCACAAGGCAGCAAACTTGGGTCTCTCTCTCCATCTCAGTCCTGGAGGAGCCCTCCGCCCTACTGGACCCCCACCCGACCCAGGGCATCCCTGCTCTCCCCTCCCCAGAGTTTAGCATCTGGAAAACAAAAGGATGGAAGAAAGACTGACTCTGAGAACCCTTTGCTCCCTGGAGTTACTAAGGCTTCAAAGGAATCTCCTTGCTCTTGGGGTGAACCAAGAATGAAATGCAGATTTTCCTGCTAAATTACCTGTGCATAGATTTCCAAAAGAATTTTCACCCAACATGTTTGGAAGTAATCTCTAGATTTTTAATATTATATTTTAGTAACTGTGCTTTCTTCTTCATATATTTCCAAATTGTTTAAATCTCTGAATTATATTCTTTTATGATTAAATAAAGAGAGGGAGAGATTTTCTTCTTGAAAAGAAATCCACTCAAATTCATAGATCAATTTAGGGGACATTTGGCATCTTTACAATATTTTTTTTTCTCGCTGGGCGGCTCTCCTTATGCATGGAGCTCCTCTACGCAGGGGACACCCCTGCGTGGCAGGGCACTCCTTGAGCGCATCAGCACTGCGCATGGGACAGCTCATCACATGGGTCAAGAGGCCTGGGGTTTGGGGTTTGAACCTTGTACCTTCCAGGTGGTAGGCAGACGCCTTATCCGTTGGGCCAAATCCACTTCCCTCTTTACAATATTAAGTCTTCCTATATAGGATAATGAATAAGAATTAACTCTATTTATTTTAAAAAGCCCTGCTTAATGTATCTCAGCCAAGTGTTGTAGTTTTCCTCATGTGTTCAAGGTATTTTATAGATATTTTTAATTAGATCCGTCTTTCCATTTTAACTTCCAGCAGGTTATTGCTGGCACACAGTAAGAGGCTTGACCTCAATGGATTTCTTTGGTACCAGCTGGGCCTGGGAAAAGCTGATACCTGTTTTGTAATTAGCATTGATGCAGATATCGTTGGTGTCTTGCTCTTAAGAATGGTGTTTGTGGTTTATTTCAGAAAGACCTGCAGTGGTCAGTTTACCAATTTTTTTTTTAAGGAAGTTTTCAAAAATATTTTAGATTATATATGAAGATTTCCTAATGGGCTTTTCTTTCAAACTATGAATACCGTCATTTACATTCACCTATTTCCAAGACTGAATCATCCCTGGGCTCCTGAAAATAATCTAAAACAAAAACTCTACCTCTTCAATGTGTGGTGAGTATTCTTTTACAATACTGATTTTATTGCCAATATTTTTCTTAAGCTCTTGCTTTAATATTTATAAATGATGTTAGTGGGCAACTTTCTGTGTGGGTGGGCTACATTTGTCATGCTCTCTTATCTATGTTCTTGTAACTTCATAGAATGAAATGGAAAGCTTTCCATTGTTTTCTATGATTTTAAAGCACTTCATTCGAAGGTATAGAAATGATCTATATACCCCAACCCAATAGTATCCCTATGCCCCCATCCTAACCCTTCACTACACAACTACTTACCTCCACTTTAGATGGAGTTGAACTCAGATATGACCTCTCTACATATGCCTCTTCTGTCACTTTTACTGAACCTGTGGTTGGCACTAGGGTTGGTCAACTACCACACAAGGGAACCAGGAGGGTCTACAGCTGCAAGCAGGAGAATCCATCCATCAGCCAGGTGGGATCTAAGCCTCCCCTTGATTTAAAGATGGAGTGGACATCGCCATCCCAGGATCCTCAGGATGGAGGAATAAAATATGGATTAGAGTGGATTTACTGGTATCCTACTATAGAATTATTGTGACTCTAGCAATGGAAGAAATTATATCATTGATGTGGAGATAGTGGCTGTGGGAGTTGTTGACGGCAGGGAGAGTGAAAAAGAGGTGTGATATTGGAGCATTTTCGGTATTTGGAGTTTTCCTCCATGATATTGCAGGGACAGATGCAGGACATTATATATCCTGCCATAACCCACTGAATGGACTTGGAGAGAGTATAAACTACAACATAAACTATAATCCATGCTGTGTAGCAGTGCTCCAAAATGTAGTCATCAAATGCAATGAATGTACCACACTAATGAAAGAAGTTGTTCATGTGGGAGGAGTGGAGAGCAGGCGGAGTGGGGTATACGGGAACCTTTTATATTTTTTATTGTAACATTTTATGTGATTTATATGTCTTTAAAATATATATAATAAAAAAATTCACACACACAAAGAGTTGCTTACAAAAAAAAGAAGAAATGATCTGTTTTCTGAAGGGCTGTTAGAATTTGAGTCTCTGTATTGTTCAAACATTTAATGATGAACATATTTTTTAAATGTTGAATAAGAATTCCTAAAGACAAGTTGAGAGGAATGATCTTTTAAATGAAAACTGAGTTTTAGAAATCAACTGTATGAAATAATCCCAAATAGGTATAAACACATGCATTGAAATAAGCTGGAAAGAAATGTTATAAAATGTTAACAGAAGCTATTTCTGAATGACAGAATTGCAGGTGGGTTTTTTTTCTCCTCTGAGCTTTCCTGTATTAGTCTGCTGTTTCCCCCATTCGCATGTCACATTTTTGCAATTAGACTGAAATTAACTAATGACTTGTTAAAGATGCTGAGCTCTTCAAAGCAAGAACTGAAGCTCAGGAACATCTATGAATTTTACCAAATGCTTTTGTGCAAGCTGGGAGCCACAAAGGAAAGCATTCATTGGGGACCTGGGTTGGGTTCATTGTCTCAGAAACTAGCATTCATTGTGGTGCAAGGAAGGTTTGGCTAGAAAGGCTGAAACATGCCTTTGCCCTCCCACCCATTAATTGTGTCTAACAGGAAATAAAAGAGGGTGGAAGGACAACCAGCAAGATGGTGGAGTAAGGAGCTCCTAGAGTCAGCTCCTGCTACAGGGCAGTTAGCAAACACCCAGGGCTCTCTGGAGCTAGCTGAAGCACCTGTTTGGGGGCTTTGGGAGGCCAGAAGAGCATCCTGCAACATCCTTGAAGGAATGGAAGGGGGAGACTACCCATCTGCAGAGAAGAGTCCTAAGTAGAGTGCTCCATGCCACGGAGGCTGTGCCCATCTGCCACTGGAGGCAAAAACCACCTCAGGAGCTGTTCCACAGCTGGAAATGAAAGCTCCACTTGCTAAAAACAGGGAGGAAGAGACAGTTGGGCACCAACTTCAGCTACTGATAAATAAATACAGCAGGCTAAAGTATAATCCTAAGAACAGCTAAAGTTTAAGCATGTTGAGTCAGAAAGAGGCCGGTAGCCGCCATCTTAATACCACTCCTGCCATGAGGGGAAGTGGGGCGGACTGAAAAATCCCAGTGCTGGTGGGGACCGGCTTCTTCCCACCCAGGTCAGATTGCAGCTCTAGCCTAGGCCCCAGCACCACCTCCAGCAGGGAGGAAGCTATGAGGACCCGTGCCAGCCTCCCTGGGAAATTACCAGCCAGCTATGGAGGCCAGTGATTATCCTACACTGGCAGCACAAGCCGTCCCAGAAGCTATTCTGTGGCGGGAATTGGAAGCTCCACTTCCCAAAAACAGGGGAGGAGGAGATGGTTGGCTACCAATTTCGACTACTGATTGACAGACTTGAATGGCTAAGGTATAACCCTAGGAACAGCCGGGGTGTGAATCTGCCCACATTGGAAAGAGGCCAGTGATGGTCATTTTGACTCTGTCCCCAGCATGAGGGGAAGCCAGGCTGAACAAAAATCACAGTGATGGTAGCAACCAGTTTCTTTCACCCAGATTGGCCTTCAGCCCTAGACTAGGTTTCGGCCCCACCTCTGGCAGAGAGGGGGCTGAGGAGCCCTGCACCAGCCTATACAGGTAACTGCAGGGAACTTCAGCTGGCATAGACTGAAAATCATAAGTCTACCAGAGCACCTGCAGTCATCTTAGGACCCGTACTGCATACATTGCTGCCCACACCTGCAGCTCCATCCCTGCCCCAGGTAGGGGAGAAAGGGATGTGAAGCTCCATCAGTCTCTCTGAGCAATTACCATCTAGGCCTGCACATGGACTATTCCACATAGCTGTGACTGTCCCTACCCCTGGCAAAGGAAAAAGTTGGAAGAAGCCTCATTGGTCCTTGGTGCAATGAGGGCAGCTTGAGCCTCCACAGCTTACAGCACCATCTACATGCTTGGCTCCTACAGCGTAACCAGCAAAGGAGAAATGATAGGAAGCCCTAAACTAGAGAGAAAAACTGCACCCAGAAAAAACACTCTAGTAAGCCAGATGCCAAAACATCAACAAAAAATTACAATCCACACCAAGAAATAGGAAGCTATGGCCCAGTTAAAGGAACAAGATAAGCCTTCAGATGACATAAAGGAGTTGAGACAACTAATTATAGGTGTTCAAACAAATCTCCTTAATAAATTCAAAGAGATGGCTAAAGAGATTAAGGATATTAAGAAGAAACTGGATGAGCACAAAGAAGCATTTGAAAGCATACATAGAAAAATAACAGATCTTATGGGAATGAAAGGTACAATCAATGAAATTAAAAAACCATTGGAATCATATAATAGCAGATTTGAGGAGGCAGAAGAAAGAATTTGTGAGCCTGAAGAAATGGCCTCTGAAAGTGAACATACAAAAGAACAGATGAAGAAAAGATTGGAAAAAATTGAACAAGGTCTCAGGGAACTAAATGACAGCAAAAAGCATGCAAACATGTCATGGGTGTCCCAGAAGGAGAAGAGAAGGAAAAAGGTGCAGAAGGAATTTGAAGAAATAATGGTAGAAAATTTCCCAACCCTGTTGAAGGACATGCATATCCATAGTATAACATACTCCCATCTGAAAAAATCCAAATGGACCAACTCCAAGACACATACTAATCAGAATGTCAAATGCCAAAGACAAAGAGAATTCTGAGAGCAGCAAGAGAAAAGCAATGCATAGCATATAAGGGATACCCAACAAGATTAAGTACTGATTTCTCACCAGAAACTTCCAGCCAAGAATCTTATATCCAGCAAGACTGTCGTTCAATAATGAGAGTGAGATTAGAATATGCACAGATAAACAGAAACTGAGAGAATTTCTAAGCAAGAGACCAGATTTTCAGGAAATACTAAAGAGTGTGCTAGAGCCTGAAGAGAAAAACAGGAGAGAGGCCTGAAAGAGAGTCTAGAAATGAAGATTATATCAATAAAAGTAACTAAAAGTGTAAACGAGTGGTGAAAATAAAATGACAGATAAAACTGAAATAGGAATAAACTTAACCAATGACGTAAAGCACTTGTATTCAGAAAACTACAATTCAATGTTAAAAGAAATTTTAAAAAGGCCTGGGGGAAGTGGATTTGGCTCAACTGATGGAGTGTCTGCCTACCATATGGGAGGCCCAGGGTTCAAACCCAGGCCTCCTGACCCATGTGGTGAGCTGGCGCTCACACAGTGCTGATGTACACAAGGAGTGCTGTGCCATGCAGGGGTGTCCCCCACATAGGGGAGCCCCATATGCAAGGAGTGTGCCCCCAGAAGGAGAGCTGCCCTGTGCAAAAAAGTGCAGCCTGCCCAGAAGTGGCAACATACACACGGAGAGCTGTAGCAGCAAGATGACACAACAAAAAGAGACACAGATTCCTGGTGCTACTGACAAGAATGCAAGTGGACACAGAAGAACACAAAGTGAATGCACACAGAGAGCAGACAATGGGGGAAGGGCAGAAGGGAAGAGAAATAAATAAATAATAAATCTTTTTTTTAAAAAGGCCTGAATAACAGGAAGAACATTCCATGTTCATGGATTGGAAGACTAAATAGCATTAAGATGTCAATTCTACTCAAATTGATACACAGATTCAATGCAATCCCAATAAAAATTCCACCAGCATTTAAAAGAAAAATGAAAATACGATTTTCAAATTTATTTGGAAGGGTAAGGGGTCCTGAATAGCAAGAAACATCATAAAAAGGAAACGTAAACCCTCACCTCCAGACTTGAAATCATATTACCTAGCTAAAGTGGTAAAAACAGCATGGTACTGGCATAAAGACAGACACTTTGACCAATGGAACCAAACTGATGGTTCAGAAACAGACTCTCAATGTATGGTCAAGTGATTTTTGACTAGCTTGTCAAACCCACACAGCTCAGGAAGAAAAGTCTGTTCAACAAATGGTACTGAAAGACCTGGATATCCATAGACAAAAGAGGGAAAGAGGACCCCTATCTCACATCTTATCCAAAAATTAACTCAAAATGACTCCAAAACCTAAAAATAAAAGCAAGAACCATAACACTTCTAGAAGAAATTGTAGGAAAATATCTTCAAGACCTGGTGGTAGGTGGTGGATTCTTAAAGGAGATAAGAGAAGGACTGAGTGGACTACTGATGTTTAATGTACGTAGAAGTTTTAATTAGCTTTAATGTAAAAGTGTGGAAATGTGTAGAGTGGATGGTAACACACAGTGCGTAACAGCTAGTTTATAAATGGGGATGTGGCTGAAAATGGTAGTCTAGGTATGTAAATGCCAATTGAAAGAAAGATAGAGAATAATCTAGGACCTGAATAGCACAGTAAATTAAGAGGTGGATGAGAATAGCGGTTGATGGTACAGATGCAAGAGTATCCTTTGTGAGCTAGAGCAAATGTACATCCCTACTGCAGGGTATTGGGAATGCGGAGAAGCACTGGAAAAATATAAGTGGAGTGACCTATGGACTGCGGTTAGCAGTGATAATATTTTTGTATCTATGCGAAAGATGTACTGTGTTGATAATGAGGCAGTATGGAAAATGTGAGCCAAATGTACACTATGGATGTGGTAGCAATCAGATATTATCTTATCTGTAACAAATTTTCCACCACAGTGTGGGGTATTGATAGAGGGGTGTTGTTTGGGAATTCTGCATATGTACATGATTGTTTTATAAGTTTACAACTTCTGTCATAAAAAATATATTTATGATGTAGGGGCATTTTCAGGACTTGGAGTTGTCCTGGGTGGTACTGCACAGTCAGTTGCTGGACATTGTAGGTCCTGCTATGGCCCACTGGGTGGACTGAGTGAGAGTGTAAACTACAATGTAAACCATTATCCATGTGGTGCAGCAGTGCTCCAAAATGTATTCACCAAATGCAATGAATGTGCCACAATGATGAAAGAGGTGTTGATGTGGAAGGAGTGGGGTGAGGGGGGTGGGGGCTATATGGGGACCTCATATTTTTTAATGTAACATTAAAATAAATAATTTTTTTAAATGTAAAAAATAATAATAATAATAGGATAGGTTGGGGGGAAAACACACCAAAAGTAAGATAAGGATTTTAATTAGTAGTAAGAGTTTGACAATATTCTTTCATAATTTGTAACAAATGTCTCATGACAATGCAAGGTGTTAGTGGAGGGTTGATGTATGGGAGCCCTGTATGATGTTATGCATGTTTGCTTTGTAAGTTCACATCTTTTACTATACTACTTAATTGTTTATGTATTTTCATATATAAAGATATAAAGATAATAGGTTGGGTTGGGGGAAAAACACTTTGGTTAGTAGTAATATTTTGACAATGCTCTTTAATCATTAGTTAAAAGTATTTAACAGCAATGCAAGGTATTGGTGGTAGGGTGAGTTATGAGAGTCTTGTATGATGTTATATATGTTTGTTTTGAAAGTTCACAACTGTTATATACACTTATTGTTTATATATGTTTATGTATGAGTTATATACTTCAATAAAATAATTTTTTAAAAAAGGGTTGGCGGTATCACAAGCATTCTACGCAGTCTTAAGGGAAGGGGTCAGTCCAGTCCCTTTAGAAGCAGACTCTAGCCCAACGACATATCCCAGTGCCTCTGAAGAACAGCTTTTGCAGAGTAGCATGAAGAATAAGTCAAGACGGTCTCTTGTACCATGATAGCATTGTCTGTCCTTCAGTGCAGAAGCGAAAGAGCCGATTTTTCCAAGAAGCACTGAGAACAGGCTTCCTCACCTTGTGATTCAGTCTGAGCCAGGTACCCTCCTGCATATCAGCTTTATTTGCAGTTCAGCCGCCCCGCGCTCCTGACCTCTCTCTTTGTCATGACTGGAGCTCTCTACCCTCATCTGTGGACCTTCCAACCCAGCTGCGGAGAGGAGAACCCTGCAGAGACAGCAGTGCTCCGCTCAGCTCCCGGGGCAATGCAGGGGCGAAGAGCTGCTCATCAATCTCATTTAGGTTGTTTCTCCTTGATACCCAAACATCATTAACCCAATGAAAACTTCAGAAAAACCAGCTGCAGGGCTTCTTGTCGACAGAGAAGTAAACTTATTTTCCTGAGAACCAGAGCAGGCCCCTGCGTGTTTGTCCATTCACTCTCCAGCTCCCCCGAACCCCACCCCACCCCCACGGGCTTTCGTGGAAATGGAAATGATTTCACGCCCTGGTGTTGTTATCTTCATGGACGAAAATACAGTTCAGACCTGCTGATCTTCCCAGAGCACCCCAGTTCCTCTTCCCCGCCTTGCCTTATTTCCCCCCTTTCTGCTTGGAGGGGGAAATCTGGCAAATAACTAATCTCAGTTCAAGAGGCAACTTCCCTTTCAAGGTGGCCCCTGAGCTCCATCCCAGGTGTTTCTTCTCTTCTCTAGCCATTAGAATTAGTACCCATTGATCCGTCTGCCTTCCCCAAGAGATGGGGAGAACACATTAAAGATGACTAGTTACCACAATGGGTAACACGCAGGGCCTTCTGTCACACTAATCACAGTGTTAAACACCAAGGATTATGTCTTTTCATACAACCACCCTACAGACAGAGTCTATCATTACTCCCATTACACAGATGCGTCAACTGAGGTCTAAAGCAATGCCTTAACTTGCCTAGGTCACAAGCTAGTGAGTAGTAAGAGGTGGACTGCGCCCCTTAGTGACTAACTTCCACTCTACACTGGCAGCAGCTAAAACACAGCCCTGCTCCTCTTTAGAGCCCAGGACCTAGCAGTCAGCCTCACGTGTGCAAGATACCTGAGAAATATTGACTGAATGCATACATGACATATTTAGCAAGAAAACCAAGACGACCTGGAGGAGGAGGCCCGAAGCATCAGGAAACTTCAGTTGAAATGTTGTATCCCCGTTACTTCTCTGACTGCCCTCTTCTTAATCACTTTCATAGCAGTCTCTTTGGCTAGCTTTTTTTAAAAGAAGTTACAGGTGTACAGAAACATCACACAGAGCATACCCCCCTCACACACACACAGTATTCCCTATTATTAATATTTTGCATTGGTGTGGTACCTTTGTTACAACTGATAAAATTGATTATTATAATTATACTATTAACCATGGCTGATAGTTTACCATAGGGGTAACTCTTTGGGTTTTCAAAAAAAAGTCCTGGTTTTTTTTTTCAATTTTTATTCTAGTAACATATATACAACCTAGTTTCCCCCTTTATTCATATTCAGGTACATAATTCAGTGGTGCTAATTACACTCGCCTGCCTTTTATTATCCTTCAGAGCATGTGCCCCTGGGAATCATATAGTTATCTGCTTGTTCATTATTTCACTGTCCGCCTTCCCCACTAGACTATAAACTCCGTGAGGGGCTTTCTTACTGCAAGATCCCTGCGTCTGACAATTGTCTCCCACTCAATTAAAAATTATGAGTGAGTGAATGAATGAATGAACAAGCACATCTACTTCCTCCCCAGTACAACTCCTTCTAAACCTCTCTCCGCTTTTTAAAGGTGGCAGTGCTAGAAATTCTTCCTACGTGCTGGTTCCATAGCCTCAGTCGCTAAGTGATCAGGTTTCGTTCTTTGCTGTTTTGGGCGCCTGCGTGTCATTGCTGCAGCACAGCTCAACGAGCGTGCTCTATGCTTGGGCCCCACGATGGAGAAATTAAGGCTCATGAGTTTCCTCCGGAGGGGGTTTTCCAGGAAAGAATGAGCCTCCTGCAAACTTTCTCATCCCCAGGGGCTTTGCCTCCTGGAGGTCTGGCGTGATTTGACTTAAAAAAAATAAAATAAAGAAACGTGACACTTACTTCTTCTCAAGTATCCTGAAGCAATAACCTTTTACAGTTTTCTTTTCTTTTCCTCCCAGCACCACGTTGGTTCAGCTCTGGCCTCACATTAAGACTGTGTAAATAACCTCCAGACCACAAATCAGAGGATTTCAGGCAAGAGGAATTTGAGATGTGATCAAGGCCACGCCCCCACACCCGCTCTTTACTCCCCGGGAAAAAACACCCAGGCCCAGAGCTGTGAAATGACTTGGGTAACACCGAGGACAGGTAAACCCAGGTGTCCAATCTTGCATCTTTTTTCCTGATACCACCTCCAGCTGTCTTCAGCTGCCCTGCATTCTTGGATTCACTCTCAGTTAAGAACATTTTGTAGCCTCTCTCTTCCCAGTGGTAACTAGCAGAACTAGGTTTGTTCAAAAATATAGGAAACTGCACATTTGAAGAAGATCAGATTGATTGTGAGCAGCGCACAGCAAAAAGATTCCATTTCCTATGAAATCTTTTTTTCTCGCCACTGGGTCCTGGCCAGGCCAAGTTTGCCCCGTTTTGTGGCCGTCCACACCACCCGGTGGAGAAACCAGGTATTGCATCCATCAAATTAAAGGGCCCCAGCCAACATCTGGCTGCAACGTGCTTAAAGATATTTTCACAAATGAATTTTGACCCACTTTCTTTTCTACATCTGTGAATTGAGCTATATGAGCCTGACGTGAGAAGTTCTGGCTGCTGGGATAGAAGGAATGTCAGTGGAAACAGAAAGGGAAAATCCCACTGAAATCCATGGCCATTCATTTTCCTTCAACATGTGGAGGTGGGGGAGGGGTGGTCTCTAGAAAAGGCAACTCAGAAACGTCCTAAAAATGTGCTCATCGTAAACTGCTATTTAGAATCTACTTTGCAATGACTTAGATTCTTCCCTCTATCTCCAAGTTCCCATATTTGGAACCTCTCCCCAGACCTCATGAACTTCATATACATTTTCCCACTTGTCCAAGCACGAGGTTTATGATATGACTAGAATTCCTTATTCTCAGTTGGATTAACAGTTGAAAAAGTCCCTCATTTACTCACAGCATTTTCCAGGCACACAGCATGATACATGATGGTTCTAGTACCTTCTAGAATTTCAGGAAATTTAATTTGAAGATTTTGTAAAAATACTAAAAACGAAAAGCTACCTTAAAGGATTGCTCTCACTACCCTTTTAAGCTTGAACTACTAATTATGAAATATGAATTATAAATCAAAGATATCTATAAACATATTTTACAATCTCCCCCAAACCATATAAGTTAACCCACATTTACAGATATACACAGCTGTTCCTGCACTAGACAGAAGCAGCCGTATGTTCTCATAAATGGCTGTAAGAATGCACCAGTGAGGATGCTTTCTTTCAATAGTAACAATTAAAATTGGCTGAGAAAAATAAGAACATTTATTATCTTAAATAAGTCCAGAGGCAGGACTTTGTCAATGTTGGATCAACATGGTCGCCAAAGATCCAAGCTCCTTCTATTTTTCTACCCAAGCCACACCCCACCCCTCAGTTTATGAACTTGAACCTCTTGGTGATAAGATGGCTGCTGTCCCTCACATTGCTTGGAGACACAACCATATCCTGCTAAAAGGAGAGGCATTTGCCCCGATGGGTCTCTTTTAGTAGAAGAGATGAACATTTCCCAGAACCTTCCAGCAGCCTTCTCCTCAGGTCCCGTTGGCCAAGACTGGGTCACATGGCCTGTCTTAGTTGCAAGGGAAACAGGAAAAATGCTCCAAGGGTGTCATGTTCAGCCTCTATTGTAGGAGAGGGGCCTTTCTGATTAGAAATAGGAAGATGAGATTGTTAAATGGCCTTTCAGTAGATCAATTATGCTATAAATAAGTCTTACCTTTTATTTATTAATAGTAAGAAATTTGGCCTTCAAAGAGAGGTCTGGCCACTGTCTAGTTCCTGGGGGGTAACCTCTAAATCCTTGCAATTTCTGGAGTGATGGGAGTTCCTTTGGGTGGGGCCCCTGGACCACACCTGGTAGTTTATGCTAATGGCTGACTCAGGGCCCCCAGCCTCACAGGTAGTCTTAGGGTAGGGCTGCTACACCCAAAAGACCAACCATTCGATCAGCAGCCTGGAACTTTGAGCCACATTGTATCAGCTCAACTTCCAGGGAGGGGAGGGGGCTGGAGATCGGGTTCAGCAACACAAGCCTTCACTCCACCAATGATACCTATATAACAGAACCCCAAGAAAAACTCTGGACCCTGAAACTTGGGTGAGCTTCCCTGATTGGTCATGCATCAGTGTGGTGGGAGGGTGATACAATCTGACTCCATGTGGAAAGGACACAGAAACAGAGCATTTGAGGCCCTTCTGATTTGTATCCTTTTGCTATAATAAAAAAATTGTCAGCATAGTGCTTTCCTGAGTCCCATGAGTCATTCTAGCAAATTATCAAACCTGAGCGGCTAGCAGAAATCCCCAGATTTGTAGCTGATTTGTCAGAAGAGAGGACGGCATTGGGAACCCCCAAACTTGTAGCTGGTATCTGGAGTAAGGGTAGTCTTGTGGGGACTGTGGCTTTAACCTGGGAAGTCTGACCTAAGCCCAAGTAGTTAGAGTCAGAATTGCTTGCACCTTCACACAGCCCAGCCAAATAGTTGGAGTTTTCTCTTTTCTTATTTTATTCCCAAGTGATCAGCACCAGTGTTAATGCTTTCCCTGTAAGGGGCATCTTACTCTTTATCCCATTGAATGCTCCTCCCTCTATACACATGTGGGTACACACAGCTTCCCTCGTATTCATCCAGCCAACAAATACATGTTGTTTCGATTTTGATCCAGACACTTTCCTAAATGCTGGGATGCAATAGTAACAAGTGGACATGGTCCCTCCCTCACAGAGCACTGAGCAGGAGAGATACTCAGTACATAAGATAATGGCTGACAGGGAGGGTACTCTGAGGAATTAGCAGGATGGAGAATTGAGGCTGTAAGGCAAGCTGAATGGACAGGGCTCCCTTTGGCCTTATCACTCTGTCTCTCGCTGGCTTGAGGCAGCCTCCACTCAGTCCCCAACTGTGTAGTTGAGTTCATGTGTTGTGGTTTCAAGCAAGTACTAGCCTGGTTGTTACTGTGCAGGTATTTTGTAGGTGGATTTGTATCTCTAATCAATTTATTGCATCTACAGCTGATTGCATCTACAATCAACAAAGGAGATTTCCCTTGGCCAAAAAGGGGGAGTCTCCTCACACAATCAGTTGGAGGTTTTAAAGTGAGAACTGAAAACTTCAGAAGTCAAAAGAAGAATCTTGCCTTTTCTTCAAGCAGCCAGCTTCTAACCTGGGGAATTCATCATCACCTTCATCAGCATTTCCAAATTACAGCTTCTCCTGGGGGATCTCACTTCACCTTCATTGCATTTCTGAATTGCGGCCTGCCCTAGGGAATTAGGACTTGCAAATCCCTGTAGTTGCATGAGCCAATTCCTATAATAAATCTCTTAATATTTGCATATATATTTATGTATCTCCTGTCCATTTGGTTTCTCTGGAGAACACTTACCAACACACTGACCCTCCTCGCCCCTGAGAGGGCTGACACTACAGACGTGGGCCAGGAAGGTGTCGGTGACCCTAAGGAGCAGCAGGAGGGTTAGCAGATGGATGAGGTGCTACAGGAGGTAGAGGAGAAGGGAGGGAACCGTGGGCTAGGGGAGGTGGGGAGGAAGCAGATAGCATATCAAGACGAGCAGTATTCCCAAACAGATGTCTTTCTATCAAGTCAGTTTTACTTAAAAACTGACAATGGGGGTTGCCAACAAGTAAAGGAGACGTACAAGGCATGGGCGGCGGTGTGGGGAGGTTGTCTGAAGCAGACCTGTGTGCAGGTTGAAAGCACTGCCCATCTCTGGATAGGAAATAGTTGATCTTCCGTCCAAGGAATCCCCCAAATTCAGCAGTCTCAGTGCACCGCCTCTTCTTCCTTTGCTGTTTTGGGAAAAGAGGACCCACCTATTGGGTTTGACTTTCCCTCAATCACAGACATCAAGGGAAGAACAGTGAGGCTGAGGCTCAAGGACAGCCAAAGGGCAGGCAAGTGTGATCTTGGAAGTAGTGGGTAAGACGGTCCCTGGCCCGAAGCACATCTTCCCTCAAGCTTGCAGCTTGCTGAAGTGGTTCGGATGGAGTTGAAGCTTCTCTATAATTCCCCGAGATGCCTTGCCTCAGTTTTCAGGATTCTGGATAAAACTCACTGAGCAGTTTCTCCTCTCTCTTTCTAGAGGTCTCACAGACTGAATTAATCCCCATTGGCAGCTCAGGTTCCTCCTCCAAACTGCGTGTCCTTTTATTGGGCAAGAGCCCAACTGCTGCTCTTGCTTCTGCATTTCCAATAACACTGTGAAAACACCTTGAGATAAAACATTGATATTATTTATTTATTTTTGTTTTGTTTTTCTTTTTTGTCTTTATTTATTTTTTTAATGTTACATTCAAAAAATTTGAGGTCCCATATACCCCCTACCCCCCTCACCCCACTCCTCCGCCCATAACAACAACCTCCTCCATCATCATGAGACATTCATTGCACTTGGTGAATACATCTCTGAGCACCGCTGCACCTCATGGTCAATGGTCCACATCATAGCCCACACTCTCCCACAGTCCACCCAGTGGGCTATGGGAGGACACACAATGTCTGGTAACTGTCCCTACAGCACCACCCAGGACAACTGCAACCCCTGAAAATGCCCCCACATCACACCTCTTCCTCCCACTCCCTACCCCCAGCAGCCACCATGGCCACTTTCTCCACACCAATGCCACATTTTCTTTGATTACTAATCACAATAGGTCATGAATAGAATATCAGTAAGTCCACTCTAATCCATACTCTATTCCTCCATCCTGTGGACCTTGGAATGGTTGTGTCCACTCCACATCTATATCAAGAGGGGGCTTAGATTCCACATGGATGCTGGAGGAAATTCTCCTGCTTTCAGTTGTAGGCACTCTTGGCTCCCTGGTGTGGTGTTTGACATTCTTCACCTCCATGTTAGCTGAGTGGGGTAAGTCCAATAAACAGAGTGTAGCAGTTGCAAGTCTGTTGAGGCTCAGGGCCTGGCTATCACATGGTCAGTCCAGAGATTCAGGTCCCCTGGGTATACACTAAACCCCAGCACTAACTACAGTTCCAGTAAAAGTAACAGGAGAGGCTTGTGGACAAAGATCACATCTGAGTCCAGTTCTATCACACAGAAGCACAAACTCCAAAGGAGGGCCAAATGACGTGGCACTGAACTCCATCTGCCATGACCACAGAACCTGTGGTCTCTGTAGCCCTCAGAAGAACCAATACCTGGGGTTGTATCTACTTTATCTGTCTCTGGGACTCTGCTGAGGTGTGCATAAGGGCAACCCCTCTGATAACCTCCCGGTTCTTTTTGGAGACTCATAGCCATATAAACTCATTTGTCCTTTCCATTTCCCCCTTTTATTCAGGTCAAAAAGCATTTTTAACTCCTGGTATTATATGTAGACTGAGATATTCTGCTGGTGTCTGAGTTGACCCTTTTATTCAAGTTCATTCTCCAGCCACATCATCAGCTGGTACTTGGTCGTAATCCCTCGGCACCAGAGAGGCTCATCCGCAGGAGTCATGTCCCATGCTGGAGGGAAGGCAATGCATTTATATGCTGAGTTTGGCTTCGAGACTGGCCACATTTGAGCAATATGGAGGCTCTCAGGAGGTAACTCTTAGGTACCCTGCAGCTCTAGGGCTTGTTCTTACTTCAGGTGCACAGGCTCACAAGCATAGTCATTAGTATCAAGGGCTCATTGTTGGACCTTCCTTCTTCTTTGGTCTTTGCCATTGGACTTGGGGGATTGGTACTGTTCCTTTAGGGACTGTGATAGAGCTCCCCTGGCTAGGAACTCAGCACTCCCTCAGTTGTTGTTTTTAACTGTAACCACTATGAAAATATCCAAACATTTTTATGTACGCTGGATATATGCCCTGGAGAACTCCCTGCCAACCAGAAACATTGATTTTAAAACAGTGATTTTCTGCTCTGTGAGGGGAGCTACCTAATTTTTTTGATGAATAAATTTTTCATATGTGTACTATATAATGTATCTTAACATAACAATACTTATATAGCAACAATTGTATAACATATTTTATAGTTTATATAATATTAAATACTAAATCATAGCTATAGATAATATCACAAGATATTATCTGTAACAATGTAATATATGTTGTTAATTAACTATGTTTTCCTTCAAAGAATGAGAGCACTTCGAGGACAGAGTGTGTTTTCTTGATCTCTCCACATCTTATAAGCAAGAGTTTAAATAAATGTTAACTAAATGAATGAATCTCTTACAAACTTGCTGTGGAAATGGATACCTATTATTAAAATTTTAAAAAGAAGGGGCTTTCAATTGTTTTTTCTTGGTTTTGCTTTTTTTTAAATTACCAGGGGCCAGGATTGTACCCAGTACCACAAGCCACATCGGCTCCCCTGAATTGGTTTTCCCATTTGTTTTGCTTGTTGTTTGTTTTGTTTTTTTCAGGAGGCACTGGGAACCTCCCATGTGGGAGGTAGGCACTCAACCACTTGAGCCACATCAGCTCCCGCGACTGTTTTTTAAAAAGTAATACAGCCATCGGTTTTCAACAAGAAGCAGAAAAGAATGGATTCATAGTTTCAAAATGAAGAAGGTCTTTCTAAGACCCTCCCTTAAAGGAAAGGAATGATTAATTTGAATACCAAAAGCCTGCTTAAAAACCTCTGAATTATAAAGAAGATAACATATGTGAGGTTAAAAACCAGCAGCAAACTGAACAAAAGTATACACAGGAGAGCCAGATGGTTCATCCCCTTCTTTCACAAAGCATTTCTAGAAATCGATAGAAAAAGGTGAACAACCAAATAGAATAAAGAGCAAGAGGTACCAGCATCTCATAGAGAAAAAGAAATTCACAGGCCAGTAAACATATTAAATGCTCAATCTCATTCATAATTAGAGAAATGCAAATACAACTATATACAGTTTTTACTATTCAGGTTGGCGTTATTTTTTAATTTGCTGATATCCCACACTGGTTAGGAGTGAGTCAAGGAGCACTCTAAAACAGATCTCATGGAGTACGAATTTGTGCAAATTCTTGGAGGGAAATTTAGCCATGTCAATCAGGATTTAAAATGCACATGTCCTTTGATCCAGAATCCTAATGCTAGAAATGTTCCTTACAGATACAGTTTTTAAAATACTATCAAATATAAACAACACAAGATTTCTTCTTGCAAGCATTGTTCATAATAGCAATAAATAGCTAAATCTGTTTTCTGTGTTGTGGCTTATTTTTAAGAACCTAACAAATGTCATAAAATTAAACCAAATTATAGGAGTGCCTTGTGCTGGGAAACTTAGAGCCTGACACATACATGTTTTGCAAAAGTAATTTCTTGATATTAAAAAATAACTGCATAGATGAGAAAGTGGTGTCTTTACCTCCCATCAATATAAGAACTGTACTCAAGATCCTGAAAAGCTGCCTTCACCACCACTCTTCATGAGTTACAAACTCTACTTCAGTCACAGATGATTTCCCACCCTTCCAGAATATTCTTGCCTTTCATTTCAAAGACCCAACCCAATTGTTCTTGCTGTTCTCTCCATTGAAAAGCGCTTCTTTGCTCTCCCTGATCGGTCTCCTATTTCTCAGCCAATGGAAATCTTCCTCCATTCTGCAACGAACAGCTCAAGTGCCACCTCTTTCACAAGTAACTTCACATCATTCCAGTATACAGGTAATTCCCTTATTGTATTCCTTTAATTCTGTCCTAGGCTACAATTGATTGACTGACAGCAGCTGTCAACAGGGCCCACTTCATTCATCCTCCTCCTTAGCATCCAGCACAGTTTTGCACATCTTGGAGGCTCAGTAAATGAAACATCACTCAACTCCTCCCTGAACTGAGAAAAGCAAGAGAAGCAATAAGAGTGGAGAAGATTGGTGCAGACGACTTAGCAGGAGAAGCAAAGGCGGATGGATAACACATCCAGTGGTGATCTCGGAAATCTGGTTCATCATCAGCTGAGGGAGGTGCAACCCCGATTTGAAGCATTTGCCAGTTTCTTTGGTGGAAAGGGTCGATTTCAAATTATCAAGGCAAACTCACTGGACTTGGAGTTGGAAGGAGAGGTGCTCAGTCAGCACTCTGAAAGCAAGCTGAATCCAGCACAACAATGATGTGTTCTCCAAATTGAAAGTTACATCACATATACATGTAGTGAAACAGGTTCTACACACCAATGGATTTTAACTTTCAAATCAAATACTAAAATAGATTGATTGACATACTCTTGGGGTTGTAATCTCATCCCCTTAAACACATGTTCAGTTCCCAAACCCTGGTCCTGGGGGTATGGACCCATTAGTAAGTAGAATTTTTGAAGATGTTATTAGTTAGGGTGTGGACTCATTTAGTATCTTCAAAAATCCTATTTAGACGAGGCCAACTTAAATCAGTGTGGGTCTTAATCCATATGCCCGAAGTCCTTATAAGTAAAAAAAATTGGACACAGAAGTAGAAGCAAAAAGTCAGCGGAAGCCACAGGAACAGACACAAGGAGAGCTAGAGATCTCCGTGTGATGCAGATCCAGGAACGCTCAGACTCTGGGAGAAAGCAAGCCCTGCTTGATGGTGGACTTCTAACTGTGAGACAATAAATTCCCGTTGTTTGAACCATCCACTGTGTGGTATTTGTCACAGTAGCGCTGACAAACTAAGGCATAATCATTTTACATCTTCCTCTATAATTTAAATGACTGTATTTTTGTCAGATCCTTAGTTCGTTTCTTGAACTGCTTGGAACACATGCCATTTACAATCAAGTGTCTTGGAAAAAAACAACAGAAACAAAAGCCTTGATGTGTATTAATTTAAAATACTGTGTGCTAGATGCTGAATTCTACTTTTCATTTCCTCTTTCCTGGAGGAGCAGATTGGGGAGCAAGATGGGGAAGAGGAGAAAATGAAAGGAGGGAAGGGAAGAGGAGAGGGGGAGGGGAGGGAAGACAAATATACTTTGAGTAGGCTTATAAAGTGATAACACCTATCATTGTCTTACTGTTTTAAATTGCATGTCTAATGTTAACAGAGTTGAAACAGCAAAGAGGGCACTGGGCCCACTTAATTTTTTTAAATACCACAAACTGCTTTCTGCTACGCTTCCAATCAGTGGATATTCTTAATCCCACCCATGCAAGCAACAATTGACATCTTTTGGACAATATGTTTTTAGCATGTTGTGACTCATGAAATCCTCAGGGAGTGAATGGCAAGGTGCCCAGCTCATTCTGTTTGAACATTATGGTCCTCAGACTTAACATTTCAATTTTTAGTGTTTGTTGTTTTCAGTGCCCTCATGTTCAAGGAGATTCAAATGTAAAATGCCCCAAACTGCTATAATAAATTCCCTCAAGTATGATCTTGGTATCTAGACTGAATGCGTTTGACAGATCCCCATTATTTGAGTAATCCGGTTGAAATCCAAGAGGTTTTAGGAACGTTACTTAATCTACCAGCCGAGCTATCAGTTTGTGAACATATCCACATCTGTGTCTTTGGGAGAAGAAAGTACAGTCTCAAATGAGGTCAAGCTGGGATTTTCAGGCTTTGTTAGCAGCTCTAAAGGAAGGCATAGGAAATCTCTGCCTTTTAGTTTGTGTGAAAAATCTGCCCAGCAGCTAAACTTTTTTGTAAGGTTGACATCAACAAGCAAGACAGGGTAACTGGGGTAGGAAAGAGGGGGAAGGAAGAAAGGAGAGGAAAATGTGGCTTCCTGAGGTTTTCTGAAGGTCACATCTTTTGGGATCTCTGAGAGCTACTAAACATATGCAAATAGTGCAACTTTTCACAGGGAATTTGTTAAGTTACTTCATTAGCCCTGAGGCCGAGGGCAGTCCAGAGCTAATGCAAAGTGGATCTGAGGGGGGTTCCTTTTGTTTGCCTCTAGTTCTTCAGGGAGGTAGAAGGAAAGGGGTGAAAAGCAGACAGCCATGTCTTTGAAAGGGCACATAACCTGTAAGCTCTCCCAAACCCTTTTGGCCTGAATACCAGCTTTTGTGTCCTAAAGGCCATTACCAAGCTCCCGGAGAGTCCAAGTAAGGAAGCACTTGATTAAGACCTCATTAAAAGTTCATTGGCATTCACCATCACCGGGGCCATCTCTACAGTCTCCTGAAATGGTGGGAGGATGGAACCATGAGTGAATGTGCTTTCTGCCACTTCACCACTTTGTTTACTCGGATACAGATTTTACTCTCTAGGGACAACCACTTTCTTTATCTCAATAATCCCCATTTATGGCTGTGAGAAAGTGCTTTGAAATCTTGGGTCATTTTGTGTGCCCTCGTTCTTACCATGCACGCTTTTCCCTTCTTCATCTGATCGTTACAGGACTAGCCAAAGAATACATTTCTTGCATCACAGCACTGAGAAGCTGTAGGCAGGAGAGGCCTCTCGGAAATAGGGAACAATGCCTCTGGCCCCAGCAGGTGTCTCTACAATGCACTAGACCCGCCAGAAAGGAGAAAGCAGGCAACTTAAAGCATCTCTAGACTGCTGGTGAGGTACCGCACAAAGGGAATTCACAGACAATAGTGATAGTCAGGTATGCCCTTTGCCCAAATCCAAGCACCAGTATATTAAAAGAAAGAAAACAAAATAGTCCCTATGGCTAATGAGGCAGGTTAGTACTGGGAAAATAGGAGGCGATAAGCCACAACATGGCCGACAGACAACATGGCCGACAGACAACATGGCCGACAAACAACATGGCTGCGAGACCTGCTCAGACCTTGAACTTGACCTTGAGGTCCCAGTCGAGACTCCTTCTGGGCCCAAGGGGAGGCCCCAAATAATTCCAAACCGGCCTGCCCACTGAACCCAGATAACACCCAACAAAAGAACTCACCATTGGCTCCCACTATTGATGGGGTAACCAATAACAGCTGGGGCCCCTCCCCTTAGCTTTAGCAAGGGAAGGAATAATTAATAGCTTAAAAGGTGGCCACACTTCACCACACCAGGGAGCCAAGAGTGCCTACAACTGAAAGCAGGAGGATTACATCCAGCATTCATGTGGAATCTAAGGCCCCTCTTGATATAGATGTGGAGTGGACACAACCATTCCAAGGTCCACAGGATGGAGGAATAGAGTATGGATTAGAGTGGACTTACTGATATTCTATTCATGAACTATTGTGATTAGTAATCGAAGAAAATGGGGCATTGGTGTGGAGAAAGTGGCCATGGTGGCTGCTGGGGGTGGGGAATGGGAGGAAGAGATGAGATGTGGAGGCATTTTCAGGACTTGGAGTTGTCCTGGGTGATGGTGCAGGGACAGTTACTGGACATTGTATGTCCTCCCATGGCCCACTGGGTGGAATGTGGAAGAGTGAGGGCTATGGTGTGGACCATTGACCATGAGGTGCAGCGGTGCTCAGAGATGTATTCACCAAATGCAATGAATGTCTCATGATGATGGAGGAGATTGTTGCTATGGTGGGAGGAGTGGGGTGAGGGGGGTGGGGGGTATATGGGGACCTCGTATTTTTTTAATGTAATATTAAAAAATTAAAGAAAAAAAAAAAAGATGACTGCACAAGCCAAAGCCTGCTGTCTCTGCGTCAAGAAGCCTGCATCAAATCTCAGTGCAGTCCTCTCCCATCTCTCAGTGAGCGCTATTCTTTCCCCCCATTTCCCAATAAATTATTTTTACTGGCTTAACTAAACTGACAGGTTCTTAAATTCTTTTATGTGACATAGTCATGAACCTAGAGGACTCCAACACTTCTCTGATTTCATCTGGCGAGTGACAGCAAGGAGTCTTAGAGGCTGGTAACACCTCCCCAACACCCAGCAAGGACTGGTGAGAGTCTAAACTTTTAATTATAACCTGTCTGCGTCCTTTTTTGTTTCTTCCATTTTAAAGGGGTCCCTGGACATAAACTCTCACAGTACATAAACTCGGTCTGCCCAGACTTCTGGCTCCTTCTCGGAAGGTGGTAGGGGCACAGCCCCACGCCATGTAGATCCAAGGAAGTTCTGGGTGGTGGGTGAAACCGTCCTTGAGACCTGACCAGGCCTGTGGCCCAAGTCACGCAGGAGTCCACGGGGAGCTCACCAGGCCCTCTCTGTGAGTTCAGAATGGCTATCGCCTCCTTCTAATTAGAAGTGCCTTTAATCTTCCAACCACTGCTGTCCTCATTCTGGGTCTGTGAGGTGGTTAGAATGCCTTAGCATCTGAAAATGTGTGTGTTAGTGAGGCCTGAGTGCCACCCTCAGCGGTGCCCTGAGGCAGTGCTCCTCCTTTGCCCTGGGAAGGCCATGAGATTGTCTGAGGTGGGGGGCCCCGAGGCTGCTTGCTGGCAAGTCACAGGACAATTCGTCTCTAGTTTTTTAATGGGCTTTTAATGTCAGGTTTCACTGCAGATCTCGGACCCTGGGGGTCTCCCTGAGTTGTGGCGACCTCCTAAGACCTCTGCAAAGTAGGCAAAAGCACTGAGAGGTCCCTTGCCAGCCCCTTTCCTAGGGGAAGCCCGTCATGCAGGTTAAGGCCTGGGAAGCTGCCCAGAGACACAAGGCTCTGATCCCCAAAGGTGGGGACAAAAGCAGGGCGCCCCGATTTCTAAGATGCTGGCTCCATGAGCAGCCCATTCAGTCCAGTCACGCAGCGGGATGCCATCCAGCCTGACAAACACAGCTTGCCCTCCTCTCGGGTGACCAGCCGCTCTGCCAGCACACCGGCACACTGTGTTAGGCGGCTCCTGCCTGGGAGCTCGTACATCAGATTTGGGGTTAGCCTATTACAAATTGGATTAACAGTGAAAGGTAACCTAAAAATAAGTCTTGAAATGTCAATACAGTTTCGCAATTGGATTTGATGTATAATTCACACGTGGAATTAGTCCAATTGCTGGAAAAGCAGAAAAACTTAGCGGAGCTGTTAATAATAAAATTGTTTTAGTTGCCTAGTTAATAAACAGAGGTGCCAAACTGTTTTTAAGTGTTTTTAAGTTTTTAAGTAGAAACTGTAACTAAGACTTTTTTAAGATTTTTTTTTTATTTCTCTCCCCACCCCCCACCCCCGCCCGCCCCAGTTGTCTGTTCTCTGTGTCCATTCACTGTGTGTTCTTCTGTGACTGCTTCTATCCTTATCAGTGGCCCCGGGAATCTGTGTTTCTTTTTTGCAGCAAATTGTTGTGTCAGCTCTCCGTGTGTGCAGCACCATTCTTGGGCAGGCTGCACTTTCTTTCGCGCTGGGTGGCAATCCTTACGGGGTACACTCCTTGCGCATGGGGCTCCCCTATGCGGGGGACACCCCTGTGTGGCACAACACTCCTTGCACGCATCAGCACTGCGCATGGACCAGCTCCACACGAGTCAAGGAGGCCCGGAATTTGAACCATGGACCTCCCACGTGGTAGGCAGACACCCTATCCATTGGGCCAAGTCTGCTTCCCTGTAATTAAGAATTAAGATCATTATATAGATGCCTATATATTATAAAACAGCAGAAGGATAATATCTGAAATTGCTGTAACTGGGGGGATTTAGCGAGAACTTGTGTTTATGGCTTCACCAGGTCTACCACACCCTTCTTTAGTTTACTAATTCACCTCACCTGTAGACTTCAGTTATTGGGATGGTAATTATAAACTGAGTTTGCCTTTGTTGATGGTTACTTCAAGTCTAGCCTTTGCTTATGGTTATTTTTGACAACTTCTGCCCACTCCCCCCACCCCCACCCGTGGCTCTGGGGGAAACAAACTTGAGGCATCCCTGTCTCTTGTCCTTCCCCTGGTTCCAATAACCCGGCTTTCTCTCGTTACTCCAAGCGTCAAGTAAATGGCCGCCTGGTGGAATTCCCAACCCTCGGCTTTGAGCATCCCCTCTTCCAAGGCTGCGGAGTCCTGTTATCTCTGAGGACTGGAGAGTGGGGTTGCCTCCCAGCTCGAGTGGTGAGGTTCCTAAAAGGAGCAATTCATGAGAGAAACCAGCTTCCCTGTGGCTTCAATGGCCTCAGTGAGTATATACTGGAATTGGTGTTTTTCATCCAAGGTCTCTCAAAGCCAAAATGGGAAATAGGCAAAGTTCTGAAGTAAAGGAAAATTGTGTGTTAAAGCACTGGAGACAATTTGGTTATAAGCCAATAAGTAAAAGGAATTAAATTCTTGTGTAAAACTGCATGGTCACAGTGCGAATTAGAGTAATTAAAAATAGGCTTCAAAGCAATCTTTTAAATGTTCCTGTACAGTTAAACTTATTTTGTAAAAGAGTGAAAATTACAAGTAACATCAGTGAGTTGTGTGTTTGTGTCTAACTCTGTATTTGCTCAGTGTGTATCTGCACACATCGGATGGTAATATCAAATTAACAAATGAAAATACTTAAAAGAGCTCTATTCAAATTGTTAAAAATGAAATACGCAGTTATACATGTGAACAAATATTCCTGGAGTCCAAATTAGGCTAAGGAGGATGGAAAAGTCATATAGAAATCTGAATATAGAAACTATTGGGAAAGGGGAAAAGATTCTAAGCTCTTTGACCTACCTAGCCTCTAGACTTTCTCCTTGCAAGAGTTCTGAGGGAGGGGCTAGGTGTGACATGTTAAAACTCCATCTTCTAGGCTGGGGAATTAAGAATCAGTTTGCCCTGTAATTCCCCAGTTTAAACCTTTTGACAGCCTTAAAGTAAGGGGGGTTAATAATCCTATAACCAAATTTCAATAAGTAAAGGAAAAGTCCCTGAAAGCTATAGAAAGATCTTTTCTAAACTATAATTTAAATAAATTAAACAATTATAATACACTCCAGAACCTAGCAGTCACTATGCTTTTAAGATTATTCACAGTTTTAGAATTTTATTAAAGAAAAGAGGTTTTAGAACATTCCTTTCATAAACTATAATGGTTTCTGTTATCTCCCTAGGTTTATAGAATACCAAGTAAATAAATTAACATTATACATATTAAATCTTTAAGATGGTGAAAATTGTAAGTTCTTGTTTAATGAAATTAAAATAAAGTAAATTGCATTGGAGGCTAACTGTAATTTAATAAGTTTGCTTAAAGGTAAATAGTCTATGTGATTAGGGTTAATTATAAGGAGTTTTGTAAAAACATCTCCTAAACTGAAGCATTTAAATGACTAATTCCAGGAAGCCATTATTAATTTGAAACCTAAATTCATATAATAACAAAAAGTAACTTCAAAACAGGGAAACCTGTCAGAGGCCACCTCAGTCTGCATATTAAAGTGGTGGTGAAGGAAGATAATCTTGATTCCATTGGGAATCTTAGGTTTTCATAAAATGGAGAAAGTAGTTTTTCCTGTGCTGTTAAAGTAAAATATCCATTAATTAATGTAATCATGGTAATGGTGTAAAAGTAAAAAAGCAAAGTACTAAAATAATCAAGGTCACTTGATATGTTACACATTGCACTGGAAGTGTTTAGACAGTATATAAAGATTAAGAGATAGACTTCAGTACTGTCAAACTCTTTT
This sequence comes from Dasypus novemcinctus, assembly GCF_030445035.2. NCBI lineage: Eukaryota > Metazoa > Chordata > Mammalia > Cingulata > Dasypodidae > Dasypus > Dasypus novemcinctus. The sequence goes on along the minus strand of NC_080693.1, from coordinate 17,939,338 downwards.
GTACATTCAAGCCAGGCCCAAATACCCTGCAAGGTGTCTCTCCATTTGAGTCATTGGCTATGTTGGTCACTGACCCCTAAAACAATAAAAGTATCTACTACATGCCTGAACGTGCTCCTGAAGTGGATGGAGAGTACATTGCAGTTTCAGATTCCTGGTGCAGCCAGCAATGGCTGGATATGGACAGATGTGCAAGGGACATTGCCTCCAGATTGGCTCTGTTTCATAGTGCTGCAGGGTACCATGCATCAGGCCAGTGAATACTGCATCCTTACCTTCAGGGTCTCTCTCCCTAGGGTCAATGGTGCTGCAGTTGGCTGGCTGTGTGAAGGGCATACCAAGTGGAGCATCAATTACCAGAGTACTATGAGGAGAATTTAAACAAATGCAATTGGCATTATGGTCTGCTCCCACGGAGTGATAATGTGTATGGTATTGCAAACCTGGAGCTTAGATCTACTAATTGCTGCTCAGAGGAACTTGTGCATTGATTAGTATTAAGTATTGTACCTATATGCCTGATGATTATGATATCTCTTCTATGCTAGATCATATGCAGAGGGATATTGAACATGTTATTAGTAAATTTAATTCGTTTTCTAAGTAATTAATGAATGTGCATATAAGACAAGAGAATGGCTTTCTTAAGTTCTGTCTTTATTTTGTTTGCCATATGCCTGTCTTGTTTCCTATACTGTCTTTGTGAGTTTATGGCTAGGGCAGTGCCTCTCTTATACCTCTTGTAGCTAGCTGTCCTATGCTTAACCACGGTGGGGGAGGACTGGAGTTGGCAGTTTATACTCAAACCCAGCAGGTTTACCACAATCTCTCCCTAGAGTTAACCAACAGCATAAAAGAACACAAGGAAGAATGCTGTTTCCCTTCAACTCTGGGAGGATGCAGCCTCTGAAGGCACCTGGCCTTTCTCACTCTCAATGTCCACTATGTCATGGTAAAGCTGGTTAGTAAGATAGGCAATCAATAGATGGAACTGGAACCTGGCAGAGAATCCACATGGACATCAATAACCCCCAAGATGGGGAAGTGAATTTGGCTCAAGTGATAGAGTGTCTGTCTACCATATGGGAGTCCCAGGGTTCAAACCCAAGGCCTCCTGACCCATGTGGTGAGCTGGCCCATGCACAGTGCTGATGCATGCAAGGAGTGCCCTGCCATGCAGGGGTGTCCTCCGTGTAGGGGAGCCCCAAGCACAAGGAATGTGCCCCACAAGGAGAACCTCTCCACATGAAAAAAATGCAATCTGCCCAGGAGTGGTGCCACACACACACACAGAGCTGACACAATAAGGTGACACAACAAAAAGAGACACAGATTCCCAGTGCCGCTGATGAGAATGCACGCGGACACAGAAGAACACACAGCGAACTGACACAGAGAATAGACAATGGGGGAGGGAGGAAAGATAAGTAAATAAAATAAATCTTTAAAGAAAATAATAACCCCCAAGATGGCTACTGGAAGACCCTCTGCAAGATTCTGCCACTCAGAAGAAGACTTCCTCTGGAAGCCAGGAGAAGCCCTGGATATTCCTTAAGGACTTTATCATTGGGCCCTCATGAGAGATTGATGGGAGAGATAATAAAAAATGGTAAACAGCTGGAACTCCTCCCCTGAGCAAAGGGGTGAGATAATTAACACTTCAAAAAGGCAGGCACAATGTCTGAGCTCTCTCTTGTGCACTCTTTCACCTGTGGACCCCTGTTCCTGCCCTCTGAGTACCACTTTCACCATTTTTCCTCTGCCATTTGGCCACACAAGTAAAACTTGGACATTTATAATCTAGAGGGAAATTGTAGCCTGTAAATCAGCCCACTTTATCACTTTTCAACCCCTTCCTCTCTACCTGGGACCCCAATCTATCATTTTTTCCCATTTCTCTTCCCTCCCTACCTGAATAAATTACTGATGTAGCTCACCCAACATGCTCTTAAAATTAATTTCTGCAGCATAGTCAAGAACCTAGACAAAATCCGGTAACAATGGCTGGCCCCGTTTTTGGACCCACCTACCACAATCTTCTTTATCCTTTTAATGGGATCATGTATCTTCAAAATTCTAATTACGTTTATTTCTTACAGAATCAGAGCCTTATTAGTCAGACAGGGATTTCATCCAGTTCCAACCAGAGTGCCTGACCCATCTTCCTTCAGCCTCAATAGAATAGCCAGAGAGGTTTATGCCCTGTCAGGCAGGGTCTATTGCCCTAACCAGCAGGAAGTAACTACAGAAGAATGACCATCGCCCTTCAGCACCCCCTTAGGAATAAGGGCGTGAACCCTGAGGAGGGATTTGAGGCAGGTTAGTACAGAGAAACGAGCAGTAGACAAGCCACAACATGGCTAACAAACAACTTGGCCATGAGATCCCACCAAGACCTTGACCTTGACCTTGAGATCCCAGGTGAGAATCTTTCCAGGGCTGAGAGAAGGCCCTGGATAATCCCAAATAGGCCTTGCCATTGGTCCCAGATAACCTCACACAAAAGACCCCATCATTGGTGGGGTAATAATAACAGCTGGAGCCCCTCCCCTTAGCATTAGCAAGAGGAGGAATAATTAATAGCTTAAAAGGTGAGCACAAAAAACCAAAACCTGATCTCTCTGCCTAGAGGAGCCCACATCAAATCTTGGTGTGTATTTCTGTCCTTCTCTCCCATTTCTCAGCAAGCTCTGTTCTTTCCCCCCATTTCTCAATAAATTCTTTTTACTGCCTGACTAAATTGGTGTGTTCTTAAATTCTTTTATGTGACACAGCCAAGAACATAGAAGAGTGTAACACTTCCCTGGCTTCACTAAGAGGTTTCAAACTTTCTGGAGGTTCTTCTTATGCAGATGTCAGCCACATATCATGAACTGTCACAGTAGGTAAGTCTCAAAGCAACACTGTTCCTGAAAATCCTATTGGGACACCATAAACAAACCACAAGATAAAGAACTCAGTTGACTATCTAAACTAAAGGACTCTTAGAGTACCCCAAATATCCACCTACCACAAACAACTTGTGTGACCTTTCCTTTAAAAACCCTTGCCTGGAAATGCCAAGATGGGACATGATTTGGGTTGCTACTTGCATCTGTGCTCCCCAAAATGTAATTCTAAGACCCTGAATAAATGCCTTTATTACCTTGTGCAGCTTAGTTTACTATTTCTAGGTCGATAATATCAGAGCCAGGAACCACGCACAGCAGCAAGCTCCAGATTATATTCCTTAGAACATTCATTCTTCCAGATGTTTGGAGGTCTACCACTGGGGAGGGGAGGAGAAGGGATAGAGAATTCTGGGCTGTTCCCCCAGACAGCACAAGTCTCTACAAGGCCACCCTTAAATCCATATGACTATGCACCACCTTTGGCCGGTGTCACTTAAAAAAAATTAAAATTAAAAAATAAAATTTTTTTAAATTTTATTTTGTTATCTTGGACTTAGGACTTTCTCTCTGGCACTTGCCGGTAGTTTAATGGACCACACCCTGGAAGCCAGAAAAATGGCTTCTTCTGCTCTAAAATCCTCCCCCAGCTCCTCTGAAAATTCTGTAAGAATTTCTAATCCCTCACATCAACTACAACCTCAAGTTGCCTGCCATTCTTCCTTTGCTACCTACTGATATGTTTCCTTTTTCTGTGCAGGGGATGATTCTTACATCAACTGGAATTCTTCCTGCTCTCTGGTAGATGGTATATAGATGATGGCTGAGTCCTCCACCTAAAGTCAAGTTTCTGAACTATCAAAGCTTTCCCCTCTTTGCAGAAAAGCCGTGGCTTTCACATCTAAATTTTGTCTATGGATTTATGAAAATCTGCTTAAGAGTTCAAAAGCCAATAAATCTACTCTTTGGTCTCTCTGAATCTTTAGCCAGAGACAGTATTTATAGAAAGTGCCCATGGTGTGCCTTGAGGGGTGGTGATAGTGGTAATAAGTGGAGAAAGAGGGGTTACAGGTAAATGGTGTTGGCATTTTAAAAGTCAATAAATAATGCTGTTTTTTCTTTCCCTCCTCACTTCAGAAGAAGTAAAAGGAGCCAGAGGGAGAGAAATAGTGGCTTTCTCTTTTTTGTGAAGTTCATCACCTTTAGATGTAAGGGATTAGCAGGGTGGTAGGGTAAGTGGGGTGAGAGAAACAGGCTCAGGCATTTTTGCTCCTGGGGGGCAGACCCAGCTACAGCAAACACAGAAGTAAAGGAGGAGGGAGAGGGACTAGCAGATTTGGTCTTGAACTCATGGGTGGGAAAGTGATACTCCTTGGGGATGGGGAATGGGGAGCAGGAGGAAGAAAGCTGAGGACCAGAGAGGGCCCAGGAGGGCAGCAGCCCCCAGCCTCTGGGGCTCATGGTTGGAAGGGAAGGGAAACAGATCCCTCCTGTCACTGTGAAGAAAAGGCACTTGGCTCAGTCTCCTCCTGATACCCTCATCCCATTCTGGGGAGAGATGGGGTCCTTATCTCCTGGCCCCTTCAAGAGCCCCAAGGCCACTCCTGGGTGAGCCTCTGGAAGAGCATTAGCAGAACTGCTCATGATAGCACAGGAGGGGTTGTTCTTGATGATCTCTGGAGAAAGCCTGTGAAGACACCCCGGTGCCTGCCTCAGCCCCAATCCACCACAGCAGCAGCCAGGTGGAGTGGGCACATGGAAGTATCACTCACACTGCCTTCACGGCTCCCAATGCCACTTGGCATTGAGTCTTCACCACGTCCAAGGCAGAGTTAGGACGGCTGCCAACACCCCTGAGATGCCACCAGCCAAAAAGCAGATGCCCATGTATGTCTGATCCTTTGGCCTGAGCCCACTCAGCCAGCACTTCACCAGCTCCTAGTCAAACCAGTACAGGCCTGAAAAAGGCACATCCCACTAGCTCCAGCCCAGCTACAAGGAGTGCCAGCCACCCTGAGTCACTGCTGCCCTGACACAAGTGCCCAGTTCGTGCTGAGCCTGCAGCTTTGTTCACACCAGCTCCAAGGGGCACCCGGGCAGGTAGTGTGCCAGCAACCACGGGCGCATAGAGATCAGAGGTCAGTGCTCGGCTGCACAGGAGAGCCTCAAGTTGGCCATACACAGTGAAGCAGATGGTGGTGGATGGCACAGTCACCACTAGGGTGGCCGGGAGTCTGCTCCACAGTGTCTGGGTGCCCTCATGCCCCATGATCTTCACAGAGGCATTCATGGTGCCAGTGGAGCGGGTGAGGTCCTAAACCAGGTGGCACAGCAGGCACCATTTGGGCACAGGTACAGGAGCTCCAGGACAATGTTGCAGTACAGGAGGTATGTCCCTGTGACTGGGAAGGAGAAGAGCAATTTGGCATGGAGAAGCTCCAGAGTCTGGTATAAGGCATCGGTTCATTGGCCACCTAGGGGCACTGATACTGCAAGCGCACCTTCACCGCATCCAGGGCTGTCATGAAGAGGGAGGTAACTAGAGCCCCAGCACCTGAAGCCACCGTTTGTTGGAGGGGGCTAATGCCCCCAGGGTCCTGGTCATTCATCTTGTTGTTTCCATCAGTCTGAAGTGGAGAAAATGTCAAATCAAGGCATCATCAAGGTGATCCTTTCTTCCTGAGATGACTGGCTGCCTGTGATCCTTGGCTCTTCTGCCACAAGGCACCTGCTGGTTGTTCCCTTCTCTTCTGGGTTGCCTTGCTTTCAGCTCCTTTTGTGGCTTTTTCACTCTGTCTAGTAGCTTTCCTATTGATAAAAGTTAGATTCAATGGCACAGCCTAGATGTACAAGCCAAATGGGCTTGCCAATGATTTGTCACTGAATTCAATCATTTGCCTGTCTTGTCACACGACCAGCTAGAAGCACAGGAGCCTTCTCTGAAATGTCATTCCATGGAAAAGCTGAGGAGATTGGCCTTCTGTGGAATGAGCTGGTTCCTAAAGAGAACCAGCATGCCTGGTATCTTCTCTAAAACCCATCAGTTGAAGAATTTATTTCTCCTCCCTTGGGGTGGAGGGTGAGGGATGGAAGAAACAGTGGGAATTTTCCTTGAAACCTGGAGAATTGAAAATGAGTCTTAAAGAACATATGGATACCAATTCAATATCAAAGCATTACTTGCTAATAGTATCACAGTAGATTTCTGAAGTTTTTCACTGACATTTTATTCCAACATTTTTGCATCCATATTGTTCTCCACTTGTGTTCTTTGGGTGATTCTTCTTGATCGTGGCCCAATCATTGTGCATCATGGTGGGCTCTATGACTTACAGTCTCCCTTCTAGCTCCATTTTCCACCTTTCTTCACCTGCCTTCTGCCCTAGGAGGCTGACTTGCATGGACTACATGGAGAGTCCATTGCTTTCTGTCTTCTAGTTGGGTTTAGCCAATAAGGAGCCTAGGGAAGGAAATGGGACAGTGGAAGGAGAGTGAAGCAAGGACATCTATTTTCCCAGTCTCTTCCCCATGAGGTTGCCAGAAGCTGCCTGGGTCCCTAGAGCAAAGATCACAGATCCTCTGAGACCTTCTTACCAGGTTTTGAGAATCACTCTACCTCCTACCCCTTTAGGCCTAAGATTGTTAAGAGTACTGCACTATCCCTGATTTATCTACATCTTTCCCACACCTTTACTGAACTATCTTCAGATTACCTAGAGTCAATGTGACATCTGTTTCCTGCTGGGATTCTAATGCATGCATGGTTAGGCTAACTAAGGAAAATGAACTGGAAAGCTTTCTATTTTTATCTATGCTCTGGAACATGCTAAATATTGCAAGAATTTTCTATTTGTTGAATGTGAAAGAACCAATCTCTAATGCTCTCTTGACCTAGTATTTTAGAGATGGGATAGCTCTTTGACAAGTGTTTAAAATTTTTCTCATGGTGATCTTTATTTAGGTTTCATCTTGAGTCAACTTGGGTAACTGATATTTACTAGAAAATCATCTATTTCCTTAAGAATTTTAAATCTTCTAGCATAGAATTTGTTTACAAAATTCTCTTTGTTTTAATCCACTCAATTCCCTACTTACTTCTAATCTTGTATATTTGTATCCCCTTATTGTTTTTGTTAAATTTGATCCAGTTTGTGTGTGTGTGTATGACTTTTCTAAAAATTTCAATTCATTAATTTATTTATTAAAAGAAAATACTTATTGTGACCCACTAAATTAACACAAATAACCTACCAGTGGGTTGGGACCTAGAGTTTGAAAACCATGGCTACAAAGAAACTTGTACACATGTGTACCAGCTGGCATGTGTGAGACTGTTCAGAGAAACACTGATAATAATTGGGAAAAACAACTGGAAATAATAAAACCAGCCACTGACAGAAGAATGGCTAAATAAATCGTGGTCTAGTCACTCAATGGAATACCATGCAGAATGAAAATGAATGAGACACAGCTTTTCAAATCAACTTCAATGAATTTCAAAAGCATGATGTTGAATGAGCAAAAGCAAATTGCAGAACACTTCAGACAGTATGATTCCATGTACATAATTATGAAAGGATGCATACATATGTGACAAAACTATGCAGATAATCAAGAGAATAATAAATAGAATCCAGGTGAATGGCTATATGGGGCTCTTTTTGGAGGACAAGGGGAAACCAGAGAAAGGCAACAGGAAACATTAAAGATTTGGGTAATGTGAAGTTTCCATAGGTTTTCATTTTATTATTTTGCATCATAATTTAAGCATACCATTCATATTCTTTTTAATGTTTAAATACTTCCTTTAAAAAGTATGATCAGCTTTTATAACTGTTCCATGGATATTTAATTAACAGACTCTGTTTAGAGAGGAGGAAGTTCTACATCTCCTTCAAATTTACCTTTTATATTTTTGACTACCTTAGCTCTTTGTAGTTTTTTTTTTTTTTTTAGATACCAAGGCCAGGGATTGAACCTGGGTCCTCATATATGGGAAGCCAGTACTCAATTACTGAGTCGCATCAGCTCCCCTGTGTTGTTTTTCTCATTTTATTTGCTTGCTGTTTGTTCTGTTTTGTTTTTAGGAGGTACCGGGTACCCAGGACCTCCCACGTGGGAAGCAGGCACTCAATCACTTGAGCCACATCCATTCCCTCTTTGTAGTATTTTCAAGTCTTACCATATGACTGTGATTTTGTTAATTTCTCATTACGCTCTTAACCATTCCTGTTTTATATAGTTCAATATATTTTATGCAATGTTATTTGGCACATAACATTTTATGATGCCATATCCTTGTTGTTCAGTGATCCTTTCATCAATAGAAAACAACCTTCCTTGTCCTCTTATTGATGTTTTACCTGAATTCTGCATAATCTGATATTTACTTCATTCTATTCATATCATCTTATCTTTATTTTAACCTTATATGTCATTGTTTCCTTTGCACTTTTTTTGTGGCTTTTTTTATATGCTTTCCATTTCTTTTACTTATAAATTTTTTGGATGTTATGAAAAACTTCATTATTACACTCGTAATAACTTCTGAATAACAAATAAGTTTCTATACATTATTTAAAGTTATTACATTCAAATTTCAAAAAGAGTTTTTCTCCCAATGTACAAATATTGAGAATGAATCATTTTTGTGATTCGTCGTTTTTATTTCTCTGCTTCCATCCAGATCAACATATTTCAGATTATGTTGATTATAAATTGAGTTTTTGGTTTTAAAAATTATCTGTTAAGCTAGATTCTTGTACTATGTAGCTTCTCTTTAAGAATTAGTTCTTATACTTTTGACTCATAATTGTATCAATAAATTATTTATATTTCACCCTGTTTTGTGATGGTTTAATTTCATTTCTTTCCCATTACTGAATAACTTTTTAAATTTAAACTGCCACTCATATATTAAGAGTTCATTGACAATCTTTTTTAAAAATGTATATGAGCATTATACTTGATGGGCATGTGCCTTCACATTGATGAGAAATTTTCATTCACAAATACCCTCTCTTAAAATTTTCTATAAAATTTTCTATAGTCATCTCACATTTAATATTGCACAGAAGGTCAAAGACAAGCTCTTTTTCAACTCATAAGAAACCAGAAATTTTTTTTGTTGGATATAAACTACCTTTCTCAACTGTGGAATTCAACATTTTAGCAGAATATATGTGGATATTGCTTTCTTTTTAAGTCTGTCTGCTATTCAGTGAACCCTTTCACATCCAAATACACTAGACTTCATTCATTTAAGCAAAATTTTCTTTAGCATTTCTTCGATTATCACTAGACATTTTTTGGCTCTGTTCTTCTGGATTTTCTAGATATATACAAAAAGAAGCAGTGCAGTATAGCAGTTATAAGCATGAAGTGAAGTGTGGAATAAGTAAAAATCTGAATTACAGTCCTAAATTTGTCACTTATTAGCCACATGACATTAGGCAAGTTAAGTAATTTATCTGAACTTCAGTTTGTTCATTTAAAAGTAGGGACATGGGGGGCAGGGGCGGTGGGGTTGAATGGGACCTCATATTTTTCATAATGTAATTTAAAAAAATAAATAAATAAATAATTAAAATAAAATAAAATAAAATAAAAGTAGGGACAATATTAATACCTACTTACAGAGTTGTTGAAATAATTAAATAACCCAGGTAAAAAGCTTAGCCTAATACCTGGTCCTTTTTTTAAAAAAAAATTTATTTTTTTATTTTATTTCTCTCCCCTTCCACCCTCCCCACCCTCCATTATCTGCTCTTTCGTGTTCATTCACTGTGTGTTCTTCTGTGTCTGCTTGCATTTTCCGCGGCACCAGGAATCTGTGTCTCTTTTTGTTGTGTCATCTTGCTATGTCAGCTCTCTGTGTGTGCAATGCCACTCTTGCACTTTTTTCACACAGGGTGGCTCTCCTTGAGGGGTGCACTCCTTGTGCGTGGGGCTCCCCTACACAGGGGCACCCCTGCATGGCATGGCACCCCTTGCATGCAGCAGCCCTGTGCATGGGCCAGCTCACCACACAGGCCAGTAGGCCCTGGGTTTGAACCTTGAACTTCCTACATGGTAGGTGGATGCTCTATCAGTTGAGCCACATCCACTTCCCCCTGGTCCTTCTTAAAGTGCTTAATATATGTTAGTCATTCTTGTTATCATGCTCCCTGAACTTTGGAATATTTGTCTTTATGTAATAGTCCCAGGAGGCACAATATCTGTTGCTATTTCGGCCACCTAGGAACTCTGCACTACTTTCTTATGCTTGGTGACGTCTGAACCATTTTAGTTGGTGTTCCCTAAGAAAGAAGTCAGAAAATTACATCCCCATATTCTCTTATAGCAAGGACACTCACCTGTGACCTAAGCTCTACCAATAAGGTTTTTTTACAAGAGACTTTGCTATGGAATTTCATGATGCAAATGTGCAAGGCCCAAATAGAATCCATTTCTAGCGCCATGGTGGAAGTGACATCTAACATTCCGGGACTGCACTGGTAGAAGTTCTAGAGGTGGTATCCAGTGCCAGACTTGAGGTCTCTATGCTCTCTCTGCAAGCTGATGTGACAGTAGCAGTGTCTCCATGGACACGCTCATGTGATTTAAATTGGTAGTGGCTACTGACTCCATAGCCACTAGACCTTCTTGGAGAATGGATAAACCACCTGCTATTATTCAATATATTCATTTCCTGTCTGGATTTACTAGCATGGGCTTTGCTTTTTAAAAGAAGACTGGCTGTTAAGTACATTATGTAATTGTAGAGATGGTTTCCACTTCTGATATGGCTGAGTGCGTGCTTGCTGGACAAATTCTTCTGCATTTTACAATTATGAACTCTGGACAAAATATACATACACACTCACAAACTCCAGCTACTTGAAGGCACTGCAGAATGACCAAAAGCAGGTATATTCTGGAAGGGGCTTGACATTTGGTAGATGGGAACAGCACTAGGCGACTTTGCCATTTTCACAACTTCTCTGAGAGCAGGTCCCAGTCTTCACCAGGTGGGGATGGGTAAAGCTTTACTAGAAAGCCCAGTGTCTTTTTGGCCCGAAGAACTACAAAGAGTTTGAGGAAACCATAAGCACCAGAAAATGAGGAGAAAACATTAGAAAGGATGGAGCCAGATGAGGAACCCCCAAAACCTGTTTATATACTTGATTCAAATCTCTGGCTAACCCCCGAGACCACACATGTATGGGACAGACACCAAGCAGCCTAGCTAAGGATAAAATAACTGATCTGAAAGTTGAACAGCTATACAAAAGACAGAATTTGCTGTTTTAATTCAACCATGTAAATCACCTACCAGCAAACAAAACTTAATCCTCTTCAGAGGAAAATAAAAGAAGCCAGAGACTCCAAAATATTATAGTTACAACAGCCTGGATACAACTCAAAATTATTTGATAAATGAAAACAAACAAATTGACCCAGATATTTGAGGTCAGATTTTAGTGCATCTATTTTAAGTAAGCCCAAGGAGATAAATGAAAATATACTAAAAAATAATGAAAAGATAAGAATTTCCTGTAGATAAATAATAACTTTAAAAAATCCAAATGGAAGTTCTAGAAAATTTAAAATATTTGAAATAATTATATAATTACATATATGAGAATACAGAGACATACATGGGAGTCTGCATTCAAAAAGAAAGAACAGCCACTCCAACAAGAAAAATTTTGTTCTCTGTCAGTTCAGGTCATTTTCTGCCTAGAACCTAGAAGATAGTTCTTTAGACCATGTCCCTTCAAAGGCTGCCAGATAGTTAATGAAAGGGTGAACAAAGAGGTAGGGTAGAGATAGTAAATCCATTTGCAGTAACTATTGCAACAGTTGCCTTGTTTTTCCAAGATAGAACTGTTTTTAAGTTACCTACTATCACTATCATTTCATTTAAAAAGAAAACATTGTAAGTAAAAAGGATATAATTTTAGAATATAAGAGAGTCTTTCTCAAAAAGAAAAACAAAAACAAAAACCAGACAGTTGGCAACATATATTGACAGAGCAAAAATGGGGAGAAAAGTTAGAAAGATGTATTTGAAAAATACTAATATGATAAAATTATAATTTAAAATGTTATTTAATGGTACTTCATCCTGGGCAGTTATTTTCTTGATGCAAATTTAGGGTCTGTATTTCACAATATGATGTGTTTTGCTACTTCTTTTTTTTCTTAACCTAGTTAAATGGGAAAATCCAATTTCACATAGATTTTTTAATTAATGAAACAAAATTCCTAACATTGTTTCACTTAAAATAGAATATCCTGAGTTAACTGAAAAGTTCTCAAAAGGAAAAACCCAACTTCTTGGAAATTTTACCTATGGACTGGGAAGAAATCAGGAACATCCCAGTTGGTAGAGGCATCACTAATAGGGCTAAAAGTGCTCCCAACTGAGTGGCTTTGTATCTATGGTTCAGGGCAGCTCAGAGCCCTGAGCCCTGGACACTGATGTGAAACAGTAAAGGAATTTAAAGTCTTGGTGAGAACTTTGATATGAATCAGTGGTGGGAAAATATTTAATGCCCACTGATTCACAGTAGTGAGGAAATACAGCACACAGGTTCTAACTTGACCAATAGAATATCTGAAATCCAAGCTTCCATCCAAGAACCCTGTCTGCTCACCAGGGTTGGTTGAAATTGATGAGAGTCTGATACCTGACACAAGAGAGTTTTGAACAGTCCTTGGACCACACCTGGGATCCTTCAAGCTTTGTAGCCTCCCAGGTCTGAGAATGGGGGTCCCAAGTTTTCAGAATCAGCCAAGCCTACTGATCTGCTCAAGAAGCTTATATGTAGAATTTGCATTGCACTAAACCTTCTGAAATGGATGAATGCTTAATTTGGGAAAAACATATGTGAACTCTTCTAGATCAGTACTCTGTAGCCCTTATCTGTTCTCTTATCAATTTCAGATATTCTAATTTATGTCTTCTAATTCTGATGATTTTGAGCGCAAATTGAAGTATAGTTTACTGCCTCCAGTTTAAAGTTTTGACAGTTGTTTCAATGTTATGCAATCTCATAACTCACATTTTACAGATACAATGTCACCTTGAATCTTATTAAATTACCAGTTGTGACATATTTTTCTGAAGCTCTCTCCATTTCAGAAGGTAATATTGTTTCAAATCAGGGCATTGTTTGAATGACATATTGGTTCCTTTCTGGAACAGTTGTATCTTTTCAAATGACTGTTATTTACTGTTTTACACTTCCAAGATCACAGGGCTCAATGTCTATCCTCTTCTTTGATCTTTTGTGATCTAAATCAGAAGGTAGGTGTATTAGTCAGCCAAAAGGGTGCTTTTGCAAAATATCAGAACTCTGCTGGCTTTTATAAAGCATATTTATTTGGGGTAGAAGTTCACAGTCACAAGGCCCTGAAGAGTCCACCTCAAGGTGCCATAAGAGGTACTTTCTTACCCAAAATCATTTGCCAAGTGTTGAAGCAAAATAGTGGGTGATGTCTGTAAGGGTTCAGCCTTCCTTCTTCCTCTTAATGCTCCATGGTCCCAGCTTCTTCTGATCTCAGCTGTAGGCTGGCAGAAGGCTCGTCTCTCTTGCTCCTGGGGCTTGTTTCTTTCCAGGCTCAGCTGCTCTGTTCTCTTTATAAGGTCAGCTGTAGACCATCAGGCTCACCTCTCTTCCTGGGCCTCTGCCGTGTCTGGGGAGCTCTCTCTTCCTCTGTGTTCTTCTCTGTGTATCTATTTCCATGTGAGAGTCTGTTTTATCAGTCCACCAAGGGGGTGGGGACTCAACACTGCACACCCTAATGACATGGTTGAATCAAAGCCCTAATTTAACATAATTTAATCAAAGACATCTCAGCTGAATCTTATAAAATCAAAGGGTATCACACCCAGAAGAACAGACCAGTTTGCAAACATTATCAACATCTCCCTTTTGAAATGTGTAAGTGATATCAAATTGCCACAGTAGGAAAGGATGTTTGCACTTATTTTTTAAATAAGTTCTTCTTTTCTACATGGTAAAACATTCTTAAAATGATTAGATATTGAGTAAATGGACCTTAAGGTTTTTGGCATATGGTTGCATGCTATGTGAGTACAATTTTAAAAAAATTTTTTAATTAATTTGATGCATGAAAATTAAGGATGACGTAAGGAGTTAAACGTGTGTACTCAACCCACCATATATATTTTTTTAATTTCTCTCCCCTTCCCCCACCCCCATTGTCTGCTTTCTGTGTCCATTTGCTGTGTGTTCTTCTGTGTCTGCTTGCATTTTTTCAGGCAGTGCCGGGAATCTGTGTCTCTTTTTGTTGCATCATCTTGCTGCATCAGCTCTCTGTGTACGCAGTGCCACTCCTGGGCAGACTGCGCTTTTCGTGCGGGGTGGCTCTCCTTGCAGGGCGCACTCCTTGCATGTGGGGCACCCTTACATGGGGGGCACCCCTGCATGGCATGGCAATCCTTGCACACAGCAGCACTGTATGTGGGCCAGCTCACTACACGGGCCAGGAGGCCCTGGGGATCGAACCTTGGACCTCCCATGTGATGGGCGGATGCTCTATCAGTTGAGCCACATCTGCTTCCCTCGACCCACCATCTTTACTCATCATAACCTGTAGTGCACATGCGCGTTTGTCTGACTGACACCCCTTCCTTAGGAAACCACATCGTCCTTCCTCTGACCATGTGGTTTAGTGGGGTTAACCCTGTTCCTGCTGTCATAGAGGTGAACACACGATCCAGGCCTGGCCAATCAAAGCCTTCATCAGAACTTGGCTTTGCAAGAGCTATCAAAAATGAAGGTCTTTCCTCTTGGATCCTCTGCTCTAAGACCATATGGCCTGTAGCTGCTGGAGAACATCTTGCAGCCATGGAGAGGGAACCTATTTGAGAAAGTTGTCAGGCAGAGGCAAAGATTTCCAGGAGATGAAAGGAGAAAGAATCCTGGTGGCATTATATAAGCCTCCGTTACCATGTGTGCCTGATGCTAGCTAGATCCAGGCTTTCTCAGATTTTCTAATTACAAGCATTAATAAATCTTCTGTCTCACTCATTTAGCTACTTTGAGCTGGTTTCTGTCACTTGCACCCAAAGTAGCTCTGACCATTACATAACTCTGACCTACCATTTTTTTAATTTATTTTATTTAATCAAGGAGCTTTTAAAATAAAATAATCTTTTCATATTCCACCTGATTTATGTGAATTCTATTCCTTTCATATACCTTACTCTAGCTGTCAACCATTCACCATGAATAGATAACAAAATAATGAAAAGTAGAAGAGTGACTGAAATTAATATCTACTGAGCATATATTATGTGTCAGGACCATCCTATATCAGTTAGGACATTTAATTCTTACTGCCACCCTGACAGCTTAATATTATTTCCACTGTTCTACAGATAATGATACCCAAAGTTTCTAAACTGAATTCTAAAGCCTTTTGTTATGCTGACTTTCCCTCCTTCTCCATCTCCACCATTTAGTTTACCCCACAGGGATGAGGGCATAATGAAGTCAGATTAATATGACAGGGCATAGAACTCTTCATTGTCATCTTTAGGCTCCAAGAAATTTCTGTGATTTTTTTTATCTATCTCCTTTAAGACACATATTTTTCTCTCTTGCATGTAAAGCTTGTAGTTTGGGAGGTATCCACAATTGATCACACATTTAATTAACAGTTTTCTTTTTCCCAAGAAGTTTTTATTAATTCTATCATGCATTATGGGAAGCAGACTTGGCCCGATGGATAGGGCATCCGCCTACCACATGGGAGGTCTGCGATTCAAACCCCGGGCCTCCTTGGTCCATGTGGAGCTGGTCCATGTGCAGTGCTGATGCACACAAGGAGTGCCCTACCATGCAGGGGTGTCCCCCGCGTAGGGGAGCCCCTCGCGCAAGGAGTGTGCCCCATAAGGAGAGCCGCTCAGCGTGAAAGAAAGTGTAGCCTGCCCAAGAATGGTGCCGCACACACGGAGAACTGACACAAGATGACGCAGCAAAAAGAAACACAGATTCCTGGTGCTGCTGATAAGGATAAAAGCGATCACAGAAGAGCACACAGTGAATGGACACAGAAAGCAGACAACTGGGGGGGAAGGAAGGGGAAGGGGAGAGAAATAAATTAAAAAATAAAATAAAATTTTAAAAAATCATGTGTTAGAAGCACGTGAGCATTAAGGAAACAAGGTAAGAAATCTCCCTCTACTTAAGCCAGAACATGCTATTTATTTATTCCCTAGAGGAATTAGTTCATCTGATGGGTTTCTCATCTGGCAGTCAATGAGGTTAAGCACAGAAGCCTTGGCATAGAATGGAGGGGAAAGTGATAGAGCCTCCAGCTGGACCACTGCCAAAAGAGGCTCTGTCATCAGAAGGTTCCTGGAAATGCCAGGATACCGAATACAGAGAAGGTGGAAGAGAGAGAGGGCTCCAGGACATGGGCAAAAGTCCTAGAAGGGCAGAGAAAGAGGAGACGGTGCCCCTTCTAAAACCACAAGGTAGGGCCAGCCCTGCATCCCATTTCCTTCTTGCTCTCTCCCTGATATTCCGCACACACACAAAGAACATAAGAACTAGGCTTTACAGCACCTTGAACTTCTTTCTTATAAAACATTGGCTCTCACTTACGGATTCAGGCTTTTTACAAAAGGATGAAATATTAAAGACAATTAATTAATGTAATGCTTAACATTTTATTGATCTCTAGCTTTATTCTATATTATGTCTATGACTAAGATGCTTTCTGTTTCTTGGAAATAGCCAATGGCATAATGGCCTTTCATCACTATGGAATCTGATATTGATGAAAAATATGACTTTTTGAAAATGTCCATTCATTTATCTCATTTGATTCCCACTGTTTTGTTGTAAGATAAGAGGGAAAGTTTTATCCTCCCCCTTTCACAGCTGACGTGCCTAGAGTAGATTCTCAGTAACTATTTATTGAATAGATAACAATGACAAAATTCTGATTCGGAAATTTTTGCATGCATGGGCTTTACGTTGAGTCACACTGGGTGTCAAAAGGAGAACCAAACTTTTCTCATGTCTGGCCAGAAAGTTTTGCTTTCAGATAACAATGTTTCAAGAACCTCCTCCTTCCAGTCCTCCTAGCAAAGGGTCAAAGGGAACCTAGAGTCTCACTAGGGTCAATCCCAAAGTGAAGGTTTCAGGACCCAAGTGCATGATTGTTTTTTTTTTAAGTTCACAAATTCCGTAAAAAAAAAAAATTCTTTTTTTAAAAAAAAGGAGAAACACGTAAATTCTTTCAGAGTTCTGAGTCCTTGAGGCCCAGTTATATCCGGGGCAGAACCCGTGACACCAAGGATGACTCTTGATCAGATTGCCGGGCTGATAAGAGAGAGGGCAGAAGTCTCCTGGAGAATGGAATCTCTCAATCTTCTGGGGGAGAACACTCTTCATTTTCATCTGCAAAAGACTACATCCTCCCAACCCAAAAGGGGTTTGCCTAATTCATGAGGCTCTCTGGCCACACAATGGGACCTCTGACAAGCAGAACATTGGGGGGTGAAGGAAATAGACATCACCCGTGCTCATGAATTGCAAATGTTTCTTTATTCAAGGGTGCTCTCTTGCTTGGGACCATCTGTTTGATATAACTGGGCCCAGGACCTCAGGCTAGAAACAGCTGCCACTTTAGTAATTTTTACCTCTTAATCAAAGCACCACCCAAAGCAGGCCAAACATGGCTATGACCCTGGGCCTTTCAGAGCTTAGCCAGAGACTGGGGATCAGCTCTGTCTTGGTTCAACATGAATGGGAAAGCCTAGGTGTGTAGTTCACGCAGTATAATATGCGTTCCCTGCTGAGATAAAACAAATTCGGGTAAATGAACCTTCTTTCCCCATTGACTTTATGTATCATTTCGGGGGACATTTTGTCTTCAAATTTAACTGATCTTTCCCTGGTCATGGTCTCCCAACCAATTGTCTTTAAGTTGCTCTACCCTGCAGCATTTTGGCCAAGCAGCTAATGATCTATAAATAAATACTTCATGCACTAGGGGAGATGCTATTTAAAGGAACCCTGCTGCTAATCCTTTTGTACCGCGAAGAATTCTTTGTAATGGAAATTGTCACCCTTTAATTGATCAGTTTGGTAAGTTCAGATTTTCATATTAGCTTTCACATACATCATCAGAGAAACAATGTATGGAAACGCTTCAGTTTGCACACAGTCAAGCACTAAATAAATGGCAGGTGACACAATTCTTTCTCAGTTTAGGATGTGCACACATTGTTTTGAACTTCCTGACAACTGAAAGCATGCCACAGAGATTCTGGGTATGTCTGTCTCATCTCCCCACAACCCCATTCTCTCACCCCTATTGGTCTGTAATGTCTCGAACAGCCTAGATGCTTAACATTCTTTTATTTTCTTTCTTATATTGCTGTCTTGTACTGGGTTCTCTACCTCAACAGTGGAGGCTGCTACAGTGATCAAGTGAGAAAAAAGACATATTATTTGTTCATGGTACATTCATTCAACCAATATTTATTAAGGTACTTTCTGTTCGCTGGAAATAGAGTCATCAGTATGACAAGGCAATTCTTTCATAGAGCTTTGTTCAAGAGGAATAGAGAGAAGTTAATATAAAAGCAAATACAGGGGAACAGATGTATCTCAAATGGTTGAGCACCTGCTTCCTACTTATGAGGTCCCAGGTTTGATCCCCATTACCTCCTAAAAATAAATAAACAAACAAAAAAACAAAACAACTCTCATGGGGGAGCAACTGTAGCTCAGAGATTGAGTGCCTGCCTCCCGTGTACAAAGTCCTGGGTTCAATTCCAGGTACCTCCTTAAAAAAAAAGCAAATACAGAGTGTTCAATAAATGTTATCTATGAAGAAGAAAGTAGGGCATAAAGATGAAGAGATGGAAAAGCTATTTTAAGTAGATTGGGTCATAGACCACCTCTCTTAGGAGGCGGCCCTTAGGATAGAGCTGAGTGCAATGCAGGAGCATGCCATGAGACTATCTGAGTGAGAAGCAGTCCAAGTAAAAGGGACAGCAAGTGGAAGGGTCCTGGGGTAGAAGGATGTTTGGTATCTTTGGAAAGTTATGGATTGGATAGAACAGAATGAGTGAGGATGGTGGCAGGAGGTAGAGTTTAAGAGGTATGTAGGGGGCAGATTATGTAGAACCTTGGATACACGGTAAGGACTTCTCTTAAGAGGTATTTGTGTAAGAGAAATGATGAATGTCCTGTTCCAATGGACTGGGAAAGTAAAGGCTATTACATACTGCTCAGCTCCTTCTCTGGAGGAAAAGAATGAAGTAGAATGATAATGAGACCCACAACAGCATTCGGATTTCTTCCCAAAGAGTCTCTAAGGGCCCTCAGAGATCATAGCTCAACATCCTCACTTGACAGCTGCAACCTGAATGAACTCTGAGATTCTATGTGGTCCAGACTCAGGCAAATGTCCAACAAACATCAGTAATCAAAAAGTGGTTTCAGTGTTTATTTGAAGAATCATAAGGAAGATTAAATGAGCAATTAAAGCAAGACTGCTCAAAACCCTTCTCCTCTCCTATTTGCTCACACTCCACTACTGCTTTATAGTTTCTCTTTTTCCTGTGCTCTCAGCTTTCTCTCCCAAATCCCACAGACACCCTGAATGCTCAGCTCTTTCTTCCTTTACCCAACTATAGCACCGTGCTTCCCAACCAGAAGTAGCCTCCAAAACTTCTGCTCCCACCTGCCAGCTGTACCAGTCTAGGACAGCCAAATGGACCTAAAGCTCCACACCCCTTAAAACTCCTTTGTCCAGCACTTCCTGGAAAGTATAGTTTTCTCTTGTTCTGACTGCTTTTTCTCATGAGAGTATCTTGTAGAAAATTTCTGGTACAGAAAAATACACATCCTGTTATATGAACGAGAAGAACTCAGGCTTAAAATGGGGGAGTAGCATGTCTAAGCGGTAAAACTAAGAGATCTTCTTTGCTTTCATTGTGCTTTTATTCGGGATGGATGAAAACCAACATAAATACCAGATTCTATGCTAGGCACTTATATATACACTGCCTCATTCAGTCTCCACAGATGAAAAAAAATCAATCTTAGAAAGGATGATTTACATTCCTAAAGATACCAGTTTCAAATCCTGGCAGTTTGATATTGTTTATGAATTCCAAAAAGAGATACCTGTATTGATTATGTTTGTAAACCGGTCTGTTCCTCCGGGTGTGATACCCCTTAGGTTGTATTAAATTCAGAGGTTTCACTTTTACTTTATTAAATCAAGATTAGGGCTTTGATTCAACCACATCATAAGGGCATGCAGGGGTTGAATCCCCGCCCCCTTGGTGGGCTATATAAATGGAAGCTCAATCAAGAACATAGAAGCAGACACACAGAGAAGAACACAGAGGAAGAGACACAGTTCCATAGACATGGCAGAGGCCCCAGGAAAAGAGATGAGTCTGATAGTTTGCAGTTGAAGGGAACAGAGCAACTAAGAAGCTCTAAGAGATGAGCCTTTTGCCAGCCTACAGCTGAAATCGGAGGAAGCTGGGACCACAGAACCTAAAGAGGAAGAAGGAAGGCTGAACCTTCACAGACATCACCCACCACTTGCTTCAAATTGTGGCAAATGACTTTGGGTGAGAAAGTACCTCTTATGGTATGTTGAGCTGGATTCTTTATGGACTTGTAACTGTTAAGCTTTTACCCCAAATAAATACCCTTTATAAAAGCCAACAGATATCTGGCACTTTGCATTAGTACCCCTGAAAAAGGCTAGTTAGGGAATCAAAAGACAGAGCCCCAATATTCCCCAAGGACCTTATCATTGGGCCCTCCCAGGGGATTGATGGGTGAGGTAATCAACTGGGGCAGCAAACAGCTGGGACTCCTCCCATGCCATTAGCAAAGCGGTAGAATAATTAATAGTTTGAAAAGCAAGCGCAAAGGCCTTTTGCTCTCTCCTGCCTTCAACCTGTCCCTGTGCCTGTTCATGCCCTATTCTGGCCTTCTTTGCCCCCACCTGCATCAATATGCAAGTAAACCTGATCATTTATCATCCATAATGGGAAATTGTATTCTATAAATCAGCCCGCTTTATCACTCTTCAGCCCCTTCGTCTCTTCCATGGGACCTATGGTCTGTTATTTTCTCCAATTTCTTTTCTTACCACTCCTTAATAAATTACTGGCCTAACTAACTCAGCATGCTCTTGAAATTCATTTCTTGTAGCTTAGCCAAGAACCTAGACAATATCCAGCTACACCTGTTGTGGCTGACTAATACAGAAGCCATGTCTATTGAGGTTTAATCAAGTTATCTTCCCATCTGGGCTTCTAATTTCTTTTTTTTTTTTTTTTAGATTTTTTTCTCTCCCCTTTTCTGCCCCCCACTGTCTGCTCTCTGTGTCCATTCACTGTGTGTCCTTCTGTGTCCGCTTGTATTCTTGTCAGTGGCACTGGGAATCTGTGTCTCTTTTTGTTGCATCATCTTGCTGTGTCAGCTCTCCATGTGTGCAGCGCCGCTCCTGGTCAGGCTACACTTTTTACGCACTGTGCAGCTCTCCTTACAGGGCTCACTCCTTTTGTGTGGGGATCCTCTATGCAGGGGACACCCCTGCATGGCACAGCACTCCTTGCGTGCATTAGCACTGCGCGTGGGCCAGCTCACCACATGGGTCAGAAGGCCCTGGGTTTGAACCCTGGGCCTCCCATGTGGTAGGTGGATGCGCTATCTGTTGAGCCAAATCTGCTTCTCTGGTCTTCTAATTTCAATCCTAGTGACCTCTCAACTAAAATAAAGGAGCAGAATTAACTGTCTTTACCCTACTTTGAAAATCTGGTCTCCATTTATTTCTCCTCAGGGCAGAATTTGAGAAAGTAGTGTTGATTTTCTATTATCCTTTCTTGTGAGTTATCCACGTCACATAATTTATCCACTTGTTTGTTTGTATAATTTTTTTCTTTGACAAGGCAATTCAGGCACATGGTACCGTGTTTATAGGGTACAAAAGAGCTAAAGTGACCCCTTCCCTGCCTCTGTTTATCCAGGTCCCCTACCTGTGCATCTTTCCAGAAATATTCTATGCATTTACAAATGATAGCTTGATGTACCAATGGTAGAATTCTAACCTATTTCCACCTTAATGTTTCATACAATCGTATATTTTGGCTTCCATTTAATATTAGTACACATGAGACTTTCTCATTCTTTGACGGAAATAAATAGTGGTCATAATTTATAAAACCAGTCCCTCATTGTTGAACATATATATTGTTTTCACTTTTTTGGTGTTGCTAATTCTGCTGTCATCTTTAATTTCATACAATTTCTCACATATGTAACTACATCTGACATATACTAAGTAATTCTACCTAACTTGGAATGACTGAATCAAATGTACAGCATTTTCAATTTAACAAATATGGCCAAACTGACCTTTATAAGGACCATACCAATTTACTTTGCAAGCAGAAAAGTAAGAGCAAGTAATAACATATTTATTCTATGTTGACAATCTCTTCCTTCCAGGAATCTGACTTGTCTTCTTTACCATGCTTTGAGGTGGTAAATTAATTTTAATTTAAGCATGATAAAGAGCTGATCATGTTTTGCTAATCTACTGAAAATAAGTCTAAACATGTGTACCTTACTTTATAAAGCATATATATTTGTTAAATGAAACAAGGACTGAAGATTTTCCAAATTTGATTAAAAAAAAGACAAAACCAAGAAACTCAATAAACCCCAAGCACAAGGAACATGAACAAAACTACAATGCAGGTAGCTCAGTGGTTGAGTGCCTGCTTCTGATATATGAGGTCCTGGGTTCAATCCTCCAGACTTTCTTAAAAAAAAATACAACAACAATGAAAATCATGATCGAATTGCTCAAAACCAGTGAAAAATAGAAAATCTTATACAAGTAGCTGGAGTGGCAATGGGGAAACATGTTACATACAGAAGTGGACAGCAGAATTCTTGTCAGATACAATCCAAGCAAGACAATGAAACATCTTTAAAGCACTGAAGAGAAAAATGTGATCCTAGAATTCATCTTCAATACTTCAGTTATTGTTGGTGGGTGTTTTAATTCCTAAGCTGCTTAAGCAAATACCATGAAATGGTTTGGCTTCAACAACGGGAATTTAGCCACTCACAGTTTTGAGGCCAGAAATATGTCCAAATGAAGCCATCATCGAAGGGATGCTTTCTTCCCAGGACTGTGCATCCTGGGGCGGCTGCCAGGGATCCTCGGCTCCTCCGTCACATGTCAAGGCACATGGCAGCCCCTCCTGGGCTCTTCCTTCTCTTCCGGGTTCCATTTCAGCTGCTTGATCCCTGGGGCTTTCTCTCTCCGTCTCAACTTCCTTCTATTTATAAAGGACTCCAGTAACAGGATTAAGACTCATCCTGATTGAGATGGGTCCCACCCTAACTGAAGTAACCTCATCAAAAGGTCCTACGTACAATGGATCACACCCACAGGGATGGGTTAGAATTAAGAGCATGTTTTTCTGGGGTACATATAGCTTCGAACCACCACAGTGGGAATGTAAAATGGTGTAGCCACTGTGGAACACAGTTTTACAGTTCTAAATATACAATTACCAAATGCCCTGGCAATTTCATTTCTAGATGTATACCAAAGAACTGAAAGCAGGGACTCAAGTAGATACTTGCACACTGCTGTTCATGATGGCATTATTCACAATTCCATCAAAACATATAACTAACCAAAATGTCTATCAATAGACGAATAAACAGGACAAAATGTGGTATATACATACAATGGAATATTATTCAGTGTAAAAGAATGAAGTTCTAATACATGTGACAACATGAATGAACCTTGAAGACATTATGTTGAGTGAAATAAGCCAGACATAGAAGGACATATATGTCTGATCTCTCTTATATGAAATAATTAGAATAGGTAGATATTATTGCCTACAAAAAAAGTGACTAGAATTAGTGAGTTTAACAAGATTGCAGGATAATGGGTGATATGCAAAAATCAAGTATTTTCATATACTAGCAACAAATGGTTGGAAATTGAACCAACACCATTCGTAATAGCATATTTACAATAGTTTCTTAAAAAGTTAAAATTATACCTAACATAGGATCCAGTCATTCCTTTCCTACTGTGCTTAATAATTTGACTTGAAATCATATCCACAACTGGATATGTTTCTTATCTCAATTATGGCAATATTTCACAGATTTATACCTGTGTCAAAACTTATCAAATTGTTCACTTTTAAGTACAGTTTATTGTGTGTCAGTTATACATTAATAAAAGAATTCAAAATATTTTCTAGAACATGCCATGAATCGAAATTTCAAAAATAGATTTCATTCCACCCAATATATCTAAAATATTATCATTTCAACATATGATAAATAGGCAAAAAAAATTTTAATGTAAATTAATTACAACAAACAAACTTAAAAATTCAGTCCTCAGTCACATTAGCTGCAATTCAAGTGTCCAAAAGCCACATGTAAGCAGTTGTTGTATGGGACATGCAAATCTAGACCACTTTAGAATACTGTAATGTTTCTCAGTATTTATGCAAAAAAAAAAAAAGAGGGCAATTTAATGCTTCAAATACTTTCTACCAACCCACAACAATTTACTGAGCTTCCATATATAGCAGAAAATAGAGAGGCAGTTGTCTCTTTTCTCCCTTCCATGTCCTAACACCTCATTTTGTGAAAAAGATTGCAAATGGCTTTTGGGGAACAGCTGGATGTGTTTAATCGGTCGTTGTCCTTGGGACCCATCCCCCATTTCCATTGGAAGTCTCTAAAGCTCTTGGGGAGAGCAGTTATTTACTTTTGCAGTCCCAAGTGTCCCCAGCACAGCCTGAAATGCGTCTCCTGTACCTCATTAGGGGTACCAGGCAACCATAGACTTTCCTTCCCCACTCCCATTCCAGGAGTGCTGTCAGCGAAAGCACCCCATAACTCAACCACCTCTTCCTCCTGCCAACCCTGTTTTTTTCCCCTCTCCCCACTACAGACCTCTGGAACTTCCTTCCATAATGTAAAAGATTATGAGGGGGAAAGAGGAAGTTTGGTAGAAAAAAAATGTAAAAAGAGGTTTGATTACAGCAAAGGTTTCTTTTGCAAAGCAGAAATGAGAGTGTCTCTCCAGAGAAGTTCAGTAACCAGAGGCCAACTTGAGGTGATCAGTTCAACCCAGAACACTATTTCCATGGATTAAAATTGTGCTATCAAGCTACTTTCTCTAGTTCTTATTAGACAAGTAGGTATAAGTTTACACTGTTGTACACACACTCAACCAAAAATCTTTCCCTCAGAGCAATCACAAAGAAGCCACTTTCAGAATGCTGAGCTCCCCAGGGACCAGATGAGCCTAAGAGTGAGGCCTTCGTGCCAATCCTTGGCGAGGGCAGAGTCTGCTCTCCCTTGATGCATCTCTGGCTTCATCAGAGCAGTGTGATGGTTAAAAAGGCTTTGGGTGAAAGTGTTGGCTGCTGCACACCTGGCACCCATGCAGAGCCTCACAGCCTGTTAGTAAGCCTGCCTCTTTCTACTGCGCTGTGGGTCTAGATAGAGTAACAGTCATTTGGTCCATTTTAGCCAAAAAAACGATCTCACGCTCAGTGCTCAAGAACAGCTGGGGGTGAGGAGAGATGGAAAATCATGAAAACTAATTTTATCCAAAATCTGTAGTTTCTAAATTTTAACTCAGGTAAGAGTTGAAGAAGGGAGAAAGCAGCTCCTCCCTTCTATTACCCGAGCAGGGGCTCCCCCTGCTGGAAATCCTTTTTGCAACCTGTAAATTGCAAATGGCTCCTTCTTGATTTGCCAGTTTGGCAGTGGGGCAATAAAGGACACTTAATTTCAAATTTCAAGGCGAATATCACCTGCCTACATAAATTAATGAAAGTCTTTCCAATGATTTTGGAACCAAATCACTGATTTAGTAACGTAGAAGAGTATTCACCTGATTTAGTATAGAAAAGATGTTATAAGTGTCAGGAAAATGTTCATAAAAAAATTCATCTGTTTAAAAAAAAAAAAGAATTCATCTGTTGCAATTGTTGTTATTCTTAATTTAGCAGAGCAATAAAATCATCCTGAGAAATACCTAATGGAATCCAAAGCAGCAAAAAGAGCCAGGGGAAGGTTTTTACTCAATAACTTAATGGGCAGCTAGGAAATGTTTCGTGGCTGCAAAGTCCATCTGACATGTGGACTCACCACGTATTTCTCGGATTTAGGTCCCGACTCATGTATGTAACTCAAGATATCTGCCATGTCTCTTTAACTCTTAAACCCACTTGAAAGTCAAAGAGAAAAGAAGTGTGTGGAAGATCTTATATTCCAAATCTGTGATGCAGTAATGGAACTTGGGCATCCTAAACTCTTGTCTTCTTCCTCGTTCTATTTGGAATTATATATATATAAATTCCAAACAATATCTTTCTGAAATTCTAAGTGGGTCATGTAAATTTTGGAATCCACAGACTCGATTTGAGTGATATTTTCTAAAATGTTCATCAATTAGGTCAAATCAATACAATCAGCTGTGAATTGTCTTGCAAGTTAAATGATGTGTGAAAACTGTGAAATGTAAAGAAAATGACTCTTGCTATATAGCGGCCAAAACCAAAACTGACATTATCTATGGACCAACAGAGACTGAGTTGATACTTTATTTCCTTCCTTAAGATACACACACACGCACACACATACACATGCTAACACAACACTGTTTCAACCTAACCAGATGAACAAGCTTGAATATCAAAGTGAGCCATCATGATTCAACTCAACAACATTCACTGAGTACCTTTAGTGGACTCCATGGAAGTTTTGTAAGCAGAAACCATGTCTAAAGGATTATAAAAGGGAAGAGGGTAAGATGTGTTTAAAAATAATAACGCTTTTGGAATGTGAGTTAAGGAATTTATTCATTTTCACATTGAGCTAGAGACTCAATTATTATTTTGATTTGGATACAAATCAGTTTAGAGAAAGCCTTTCTCCTTACAGAGGATGCAGTATTGTAGATAACCAATAAAAATTTGCTGAATTAAGTTGAAATGAGCAGAATTATATAAAAATGCTGTTTTATAGCCAGCGTTTCTATTTTTTTTCTTTTTTGTCTTCATTTTTTTTAACATTACATTGATAAAATATGAGGTCCCCATATACTTCCCACCCCCCTCACTCCTCCCCCCATAGCAACAATCTCCTCCATCATTATGAGACATTCATTGTATTTGGTATACATCTCTGAGCACCGCTGCACATCATGGTCAATGGTCCACATCATAGCCCTCACTCTCCCACCTTCCACCCAGTGGGCCATGGGAGGACGTACAATGTCCGATAACTGTCCCTGCAGCATCACCCAGGACAACTACAAGTCCCGAAAATGCCTCCACATTTCATCTCTTCCTCCCATTCCCCAGCCCCAGCAGCCACCATGGCCACTTTCTCCACACCAATGCCACATTTTCTTCGATTACTAATCACAATAGTTCATGAATAGAATATCAGTAAGTCCACTCTAATCCATATTCTATTCCTCCATCCTGTGGACCTTTGAATGGTTGTGTCCACTCCACATCTATATCAAGAGGGGGCTTAGATTCCACATGGATGCTGGATGCAATCCTGCTTTCAGTTGTAGGCACTCTTGGCTCCATGGTGTGGTGGTTGACCTTCTTCACCTCCATGTTAGATGAGTGGGGTAAGTCCAAAAAACCAGAGTGTAGGAGCTGAAGTCTGTTGAGGCTCAGGGCCTGGTATAGCCAGCTTTTTCAATTCACAATCTATTGTGATTATAGTTTCATTTTGATAAATAATCTTCTACATCACCATTTTTAATGACTACCTGGGATTCCATTTTATGGATGTTATCATAATTTATTTAAATAATAATTTATTATTATTTCCAAGTCTTGGCCTTGATTATTCCCTCAGGGTAAAATTAAAAAGGTAGAATTGATGGGTCAAAAGATATTTTCATAAATAATAATTTGGTACATATTAACATAGTATCCTACAGAGAGGTTATACCAATTTTTAAACTTATACAAACATTTCTTTTCAAATTTAGTCAATAAAAAGCATACAATCTGGTTGTTTTGACTTGTAAATTTTGATTCATGCTTGGTAACTTTTATAATTCTTCATTCATGAATAGTATTCACCCATTTTTCTACAAGTATGTTGATAATTTCTTATTGATTGGTAAGAGCATTTTATATGCTATTTTAAAAATAAGAACCCATTGACTTATATGTATTATAAACATTTCCCTTTTAACTTATTCATATAAATATTGTTAAGAGCCTATAATATACAAGGACATATACTAAACTCCACAAGCAACAGGGGAGAAAAACAAGATAATCTATAAAAGAATTGGAACTACTCACAGGCTCCTATGGAACCCCAAAGGTAATTTATCATGTACAATTTTGAGGAGAACATCTGTGGACCAAGAATTTTACATCCAGCCAATGCATGTGCTCAGATAACAGAAGAACATAGTCAGTTATTCACAGATTCAGAAAACATTGCACTGATGATTTCTGGAAAAAAGTGGTTGAATAAGCCCTCCAACAAACTGAAAAAAACCAAAGAAAAAAGCCCATTTAAGAATAGGGAAGACATATCACAAAAACCCCTGGAAGCTCTGAAGGTTGTGGGGTGGCATAGTAATATAACTGCTGACTATCAATTACAAAAATGATTGTTAATGTTAAGTCTTATTTCCAAAGTATATGTATGATAGGAAAAGTAATAATATGAATTTTTTAAAAACCCAGTTTGTCTGAATAAAAACAGAGAAATGGTGCATAGGAGAAGAAAAGGGGGAAGTAAGGAGAAAGAATAGAATGTTCTATTCCATGCAACTCTAAAAATTAAATGAATATAGGGTTAAGAACTTTAAAATTCTCCAATGTAATCCCTGGTAAAATAATAAAGATATATGTCTTCTAACTAAAAGGAGAGATCATAGTAAAGAATAATAGTTTATGCCAAAAAGGGGCATCTAAAAGATGGTTAGTGTTAAAAGTAAAGTAAGGTATGGGCCAAATTATATTGAAGAAATACAAACAAAAAGGAGAATGGGATGGCAGTACTATGTGCATAAAAAATAAAGTCCAAAATGCAAAAAACATTTGAATTAGCTAAAAAAATGTAACATGGGCATATAACATAGTGAAACCTCATGTGAAATATGGATATGGGTAATATTGCATATATAAGATTATTTTTCTTTGAGGTTGAACAAATGTATGTTAATGTTCCAAGATGTTAATACCAGGCAAAAATACAACCAAAGCAAAATACGGACAGTACAATATAAAATATATTAACAATCTTCTATAACAGGTAAAAAAACAAAACAGAAAGGAAATACACTAAGTGAAAGAAGGTAGACAAAGGATACTCCATATTGTTTTGACTCCATCTATACAAAATATATAAATACAAATAAATTAGGAAGATGGGAACAAGAGCAGCTATGTACGGCAGGGGAAGAATAGAGAGATTGAGAAGTGATTATTAAGGGGTAGAGTTTTTTAGGTCTGTTTTTTATTTTTACTATTATAATAATGAAAGTGCTCTAATTGCAGTGATGAATGGACAACTATGTGACTATACCAAATGCTACTGGTTGTATACTTTGGTTGGATTTATGCTTTATTAATATGTATCAATAAAATTGATTTAAAAAAAAAGACAAATTGGGCCATGTTAAACTGCAAAGGGTATAATTCAGACAGGGATATAGATATTGAATCCTTTTGTAGAAAACACCAGAGAATCAATATTAATGAAGCAGGAAATGGTTACAGATCAAAGGAAGAACTGGCAAAAAAC
Source organism: Dasypus novemcinctus (assembly GCF_030445035.2). Classification (NCBI taxonomy): domain Eukaryota; kingdom Metazoa; phylum Chordata; class Mammalia; order Cingulata; family Dasypodidae; genus Dasypus; species Dasypus novemcinctus. The sequence goes on along the minus strand of NC_080693.1, from coordinate 17,909,583 downwards.
AAAGATAAACTGAATGAAGGCAGGAAGGGAAAGCATGAAAAGTAAGAATCTTAGCAGATTAGGAAGCAATATGTGAAATTGATAAATATGATGGATTTTTTTAACAACGAAAGAGAACTAAACCACACCTAGACTTACCAAGATAAAGAAAACACACAAATATGCAAAATTAGGAACAAAAAAGTTGACACAAAGGATTTAAACTAATTGTTAGAAAATCCAATATAACTGTATGAAAATAAATTTGACATATCTGAATAAAATGTATAACTTCTTAGACAGTATATAAATTGTCAAAATAAATTGAGTCCAAAGGCTTAATTAAGAAAAAAATCATGGAACAAATTTGAGAAAGGTACCAAGTTGTTACTCTGTAACTGACAGGATAACTATCCAACAGCCAGAGTTTCCACTGCTGAATTCTATCAAAGTTTCATAGCACCTGTACTATCTAAACCCACTAAGCACACATAAAAAGCGAAATTGTTTCCACTCATGCGATAATGCTAACATAACCTTAAGGTGAAACTCTATTGATAGCTCACACACACACACAAAATTAAAACTCACTCTCATATATAACTATAGAAGTCAAAAGAAAACCTTTAAAAATACTAGCAAATAAGAGCCAGCAATATGTGGAAAAGAATAACCCCCAGACGAAGGTGGGCTTTAGTTCATTAACAAAAGATTCATTCAACATTAAGGAAATTATTCATAGGGTTCACCACAGTAATTGGTTAGAGGTAGCAAAAACAGTCATCTTGATAAAGACTGAAAAAAACTTGGTGACATTTAAGGTAAATTTGTGTTTAAAATTCCCATTAAATTGAGAATAAGAAATATGTACATACTGAAATAATTTTAAATAATTATTGTAAGCACTAGCATTCCCATTAAAATCAGGCAAAAGAAAAGGACGACTACTACCACGACAATTATTTAGCATGTTCTGCAAGTCCCAGATAATATATAAGGTCATTTAAAATTAAGAACTATAAATATGGGAAAAGAAAAAATGACAGATTGTCTTTCTTCCTGTTTTTTCTCCCCTGATGCTGTGATTATCCATATAAGAAGCTAAGATAATCAATGAAAATAATAGGAGCATTCAGTAAAGGAACCAAGAAAATTATAATCGGTTTAGAAAACTCAGTAGTTTCCCTGTATACCCACACAAACCAACAATAAAACACCATGGAAAAGCTACCGGGCATGTAAGAGGCTGAGAAGCTGTCCAGAAAGCAGATCCTAATGCAGAAAGGCTAAGCAGGGCTTTCAGCAACCTCAAAGAGTTGGGGACCAAATGGGAGTTCAGGGCGACTAAGATCTAAAAAAAAGAGAAAGGCAAAGAAGCAACCTGGCACCCCTCAATGCAGTTGCCATTTGGGGAGCAGGAAAGCCAGGGGGCCACACCTGCAGTCTTGGGGTGGAGCTGGCCATGCTGGAAAGGCCAAGTCTGTGATTAGGAGTTAGGGTTTTGGGCCACTGAGGTCGCCCCATCTCCAGGCTGTCATCGATTCAACCTCGCGGTCATTGATTCGACCAGTCGTGCCTATCATCAGCTCAACGCTGAAGCTGGAGAAGGCTCCCCTAATGACAGTGCACCTCCGTGTACAGAACGTAGCGGGTTCTGACTCCATGGGAAAAGCTTTGCGTGTGACACCCTCCCAGGCCTCATCCCCATGCATCTCTCCTTTCGGCTCCTTCTGGTTTGCCTCCTTTTTTGCTGTATAATCCTAAATGCAGGGCTTTCCTGAGTCCATGAGACATTCTAGTGAGTTACCAAACCTGAGGGTTGACGGGAACCCCCGAATTTACAGAAGTGAGGGTGGCCCTGGGAACCCCAAACTGTCTGCTGGATCGGATGTGAGGGCAGTCTTGTGGGGCTGTGCTCTTATCTGGGGGATCCGCACTAAATCTGAGCAGCTGGAGAGGGCATTGCATTGTAGCCGCTGCCGGAAGTTATAGAGAGGCCCACCAGGGAAATTCTGGTTTGCAGCCTGCTTTCGAGAATCCCCCCCGAACAATCGGTATCACCTTCTTTCGTGCTTTATAGCACTTCAAATACATCTCTACGGTAATATTTGTGACCCTAGTTTATTAGAGTGTGCCCTATGTGCCAGAAGGGGTTAAGCATCATCTCCTTTTAATCCCTGTAAGACGCAAAAGTCAAATTTAAATTTTGATGAAGTCCATTTTATCATGATATTATTTTATGGATTGTGTTTATGATGCTTGAATATAAGAACTCTTTGCCAAATCCAAAGTCACGGAGATTTTCTTGTATGCTTTTTTCTAGTTTTACGGCTTTTGACTTTACATCTAGGTCTGTAGTTCATTTTGAATTGATTTTTATATATGGTACGAGGTAGGGGGGCAAAGTTTTTTGGTTTTTTTTTTAGTATAGATATCCAGTTAGTCCCAAATCATCTTTTCTGCACTAAATTATCCTTGAATCTTTGTAACAAACTTATTTGACTTTTGCATCCTCATCTTCCAGATGAGGAAGCAGAATCTTTAGAGTCTGAGTACTTGCCCCGTCTCATACTCATACTAGTAGGTAGCGGAGGGCAAGTTCAAAGCCCAGCAAGGTACACACTCGTAACTCTGTTATAATATAGTTATTTTGATGACCCTATGATCTCACTAAAAGGTGACTTTTTGAAGTTAAGAATTGTGTCATTCTTTGTTGTTGTTGCTATTTTGGTGTATCATTCATTTTTGATCTCCGATGCCCAGCTCAGAATAGGTGCTCAGTAAGTATGGAAGAGCACCGTGGCCGATGCCAGCTTCACATATCGTAGATGCACAGTGACAAGGCCGATGGGTGATGTGATGATGATCCAGGGGGGCCTGGGATGGCCCTGACGCTGCTCTGGACACAGGAGGCTAAGAGGAGCAGCCTCCAGGTCTCGCCCATTTAGAAACATGCATGAATGAAAATCAGGGGCTACAAGGTGCAAAAACTAAAACCAAAGGGGCAAGCCCACGGGCCGGCCAGGCCGCTTTCCAGCTGCCACTGGACAGCGAGGTCAGCAGGCCGAGGTCAAGGCCACAGGCAGCAGGGCGGGGAGCAGGGGAGGACCCCAAGGCCTCTCCTCACCGGCTCCTCAGCTGTCCTCTACAGAGCCACTGGCCACATCCCAACTACTCCCATAAGGAGTCAAAGCCTTCGTTTTGACTCCATGAGCCAGTTTCGGCAGAGAGGCTGTTTTTCTTATTAACGATTCCTAGTAATGACTGAAATAGAACTTTTTGTTTAATGTCTTTTAGGGGCTTCTTTGTACATAGAATATATATGTGAAACTATATGCTTTAAATGAATATTTTTTCATAATCACACAAAACAAGGCATGCTATTTAGAATAAACTGTCAGCATTGATTAAAAAAAAAAAAGTCAATGGATGAAAATATGCATGAGTGACACACGGCCCAGAGAAGTGGAGCTGAGGATGCTGAGGACGTGGACAGGCTCCTTAGAACCTGTCTCCTCAGCACAGCTATAGGAGCTCAGCTGGCAACAGCTGGAGTTTCCTCTGAGGGACAGTCTGGCCTCAAGTCACCAGCCATCAAATTCCCCCCCGCCTCAGGCCGCCCTTCCTGCTGCTGTTTCAGGAGCTGTGCTGTCACCTGCATCTTCATCCTATGCTAGGGGAGCCCGACGGGCTCCAACACCACCTTTCAAGAGGGATCACAGAACTTGGGGCCAACAAGGGGGCGGAGCTAAAGGCCCCCCATCTCTTCTCAGCTTCCATTTCAGCCCCCATTCCCAGGCCTCCCCGATTAGCAGCCATTTGTTTGCACAGGCTGCTGGAAGGCAAGTGCTTCCTGTAGCCGGTTAAAAAAAAAAAAAAAGCTACAAATTTTTTGGTCACCCTTGCTTTCCCCAGAAACTCTTCACCCGACTCTGGCATGCAACATGTACCCACACCCCGCAATAAAACACGACAGGGAACCGTGAGTTGTTATAATGTTTATTCTCAACGCATCTTAGTCCACTCAGTTGGTATAAAATCAGAAAAAGCAAAGCAAATAATGATAATAAAGGTCTGGAGTCTTAGCTTCAGAAAGGCACCATATATACATCTGCAGTAGGTGGCCAATACAAGTCATTGCCAGACAGTCCTTGGGAGCAGAGAACGTCTACACCCACCAATGCCCTGGGAGCTCCTGGCCCCAGAGGGTCTGGAAGCGTGTTCGGCTGCTCCGACCGTAAGAAAAATGGGAGGTGTGATAAAGGCCTTATTATTTATTTTTTTATAGCAATGCTAGCAGCCCAGCGAGGTACAAAAGCCAGTTATAAACCATTTACATTACACAGAATTATTCAGGTCTTTATGTTTGTAAAATGGTTAATCGGATTTCCAGTGAGTAGCTTAGATGATCAGTGATAGTAAGGAATGGTAAAAACATAGCACCATTTCACAGATTTGTTGTCGCTGATTTCTCATTTAGATGCGTGCCTGAAATACCCAACGGGAAGAGCCAGGATTCCAAAGCCACGAGCTGCGTTTTTGCCGAGGGCTCCAGTTTGGGGCAGTTTTGGCCGTGCGTGCGTGACCCTTCACGCAGAGGTGTAGGCAGTGGAGGTTTATTGTCTAATGCACTGGGTGACCCCCCATCAAGGGCATTTGGCCTTTGGGGTTTAAACCCACGCTTTGGGTTTCTCAAGGAGGTGGAGTGGGAGGGAGGTATTTTCTTCCAGATAAAAGGGATGGGATGAGGCGGAGTTATCATTTTATTTCCGGGTCAAAAAAAGAAAAAGAAAAAGAAATACTGAGCTTGATTATACTGTTAGGGTTTAAAGTTCTTTAGATACTTCTTTAAGGCTCAACACAAGGCTGATGGTCAACATACAAAGCAAACAATACTATGTACATATATGTAAAAAGTGTTATAAATAGGTTTTATAAACCATAGATATTATATACATCTTCAGTCAACAGTCACCCCGCCCTCAACTACTTTCTGTTTGGTTTGGTTTGAGTTTGGGTTTTTTTTTTGTTTTTTTGGATACCTCTTTTTTTTTTTTTTTTTTCCTGTTTCCTGGTTTCCTTCCTCCCTTCCCCGAGGATGCTCCGAGGCTGGGAAGCCCGGCCTGGGCGTCTCATTCACGTTTCCGCAAGATCACGTAGACGACGCCGCTGAGCAGGGCCAAGGGCAGGGCCACCCAGGCCAGGATGTAGGCGAAGCCGTAGCTGGAGTTGGAGTTGAAGTGCCACTCCGAGTGCCGCACGGTGTAGATGGAGGCCGCGCTCATCACGCACAGACCTGCGGAGGCGAGAGGCAGGCTGTGAGGCGGGCAGGCGGGCCTCTGCTTAGACACACACACACGCACACACACAGACACACACACACACAGTTCCCTGCGCCTTGGGGAGAAGGACGGGGGCTGCAGGGAAGACAGACACCGCCTGGAAAGGAGGACCCTCTCGGTGTCACCGGAATCTGCTTCCCAGCCCGGAGGTGAGAGGAGGGGGCTCTGAAATAGGAGATGAAGGCAAGGGATCGGCTTGCCCTGACTTCTCAACCTCCAGTTTCAGCAACCCAGGCCGTCCTTTTCTCAGGGGGGCAGGCGGGTTTCCTGCCCCCGCTGACCTTTCTTCCTTGAACCGTCACCAGTTCCCCGGCCACATCAACTCAGGTTGCGAGAAGCACCCACTTACCTCTTTCCGAGGGCGTCTGGGTCCTTAAAACCTGTGACCCGCTCTACACACAGACGGCAGCAGTGCCAGAAACCGATGAAAGCCAAGTCATGTTTTAGTATTACCATTTTAATTATAGTGATAACTTACTAATAATATTTTAATATTATCAGTGATATCATTATTTTGCTTATGGCCTTGGGCTCCAGGTAGAACCAGAGGGGCATACAGTCCCATGCGCAAATGAGACTGGGGGAGTGGAGGTAGCTCAGTGGTTGAGCATCTGCTTCCCATGTAGAGATCCCAGTTTCAATCCCCGGGGCCTCCAAAAAAAGATCGAGCAAGCAATGCCTATGGCAGGGGCTCTTAACCAGGGGCCCGTGAGCTTGAATTGAAATTCACAGACAACATTATCCTTGTGGGGCTGAGTTGGTGCGGGTGTGATCTATTTAATAAATAATACATGGTATAGTGTGGACTTAGTAAGGAGTCCTTGGTTTTTACCTGACTTGCAAAGGGGTCTGTGGAAGAAAAAAGGTTCAGAACCCCTGGCCTATGGGCACCACCGGGCAGACAAAAGAGAGCACGGAGAAGAAAGGAGGAAGGGAAGAGAGGAGATGAATAGCAGCCATAGCTGCAGAGGAAACCATCAGTGTCAACTCCACTTCCGTTACTCCTTCCAACACTTTGTGGCGCCCCCACAAGTTAGACTCCAGCCTTGTGTATGAAGCCCAAACTGGGGTGAGTTTGCCTCGGACGCACAGAAGGTAGGTAGGCTGCCCGCCAGCCCAGCCCTCTGGGGCAGGACGGAGATGAGGAACTCGCACCTGGGGCTCTGTGGAGCAGCCAAGTTCAAGCTGACCGTGCATGCCCGCGAGACAGGCAGCGCCCCCTGCAGGGCGGAGAGCAGTGATGCCAGCATCCAGCCCGGAGCTGCACAAAGCCTCGTGTGTTCCCTCCTGAAAGCAGGGTCTTTGAGAGGCTCTGAGTGACTCCTTTATGAATCCAGCAGGCCATGTGGGATTCACATGGCTCCAAAGCGCTCCTCTGTCCCGGACCACCTACAGCTAACCTCACTGCTATTTGGGCTGCTCTTTTACTGGACACTGCAACTTTGTTTGAACAAAATGCAGAAGTGGGAATAGGGCACATCAACCAGCCTGATAAGATTCTCCTCTTGCAAGTCGGAGGAGAAAACACCCACTCGATGGGGCCCCGGAACTACAGTGGGATTGGATCCTGCTACCTAGAGAAGGTTCAGGTGAGAGCAGAGATGTCTGTTTCCAAACAGAAACCACAATGAGTGAATTTGCTGCTTGAGGAAAATAGATCAGCTGGGAACATACTTGGATGGCTTTGAGGTCCATGGTCCACAAACAGCTCCACCCACTGTCCCATGTCTCACCTCTCAAAATGCAACCTCTTGTCCTTAATAAGATTGAAGTTGTCTCGGGAGCTACATCTACCTATCTAGTGAGGGCAGGACCATAAAAAGGAAAACACAAACAATGGAGAGAAAACAGAAGGTGAGGTGTTAACAGAGTATTCCGATGAGTATTGTGTTGGCAAGGCTTCCAGCACTAGGATGAAAAATGCCACATGGATTCCAGCTCTATCCCAAATTCACTGATAAGAAGACAGCATCGGGTTCCATCCTTACCCAAGAGGGATAAAGAAAGGCAGGTTCAACTAGTGCAGTGACAAACTAGCTGGTTTAATTTGTATGACATTAGCCCTGGTAGACTCTCAGAAATGAACGTATTCCTGCTTCACTGCAATAAGCTATCAGGTCAGATGCTTCCAAAACCAAAGAGAGGGCACACATTTTAGAATTACTATTGTCAGGAGACTGGCATTTTAGGGGGTTGTAATATTGCAAGACTGTCTAAATGTAAAACAAAAGATTAGCCTTGCAGTATCGAAAAGGATTCTTAGCCTGGGAACCTTAAGCCTGCTCCCCAGGGCAGAGTTAATGACACAAATGCAGGCTCCCAAAGCTGAAACCTTCCCAGAAAGTGGACTGGGACTTGCTTTCACAGCACCCAGCAGGTGCAGACATGTGAGCAAGGTCGACCATATGTCCAGACACACCAGCTGGGGCTCTGCCTGCCCATAGGTGAGCAGTCTACACTTCAGCAGTAGCCTGCAAGCCCTGAGAGGGGCTGAAGTCTGGAAGGGTAGGTTGGTTTGACATGAAAGGACATTAACCATGCCCAAACAGCGTATAAGTGCTGGGTATCCAAGTCCCGGGGTTTCCTCTCCTGCATGTCTCAAGATAGCTGGGTCTGCAGCAACTTTCAGAGCATTCTCCCCAAAGCCCTCCTGAAAAAGGGCTGCCAAACCCCCTTCAGTAACTATGAAAACCTCAGATGAGCAATTAGAACCCAGAACCTTGGGAAGGGAGCAACCAAGGGGCCAACGGCCAAAGAAGCCTCCCAGAGAATTTTCTCACCTCCCCTATCCCTGTTCAATTTGATCCAGCCAACATTTACTGAATGTCTTCTAGGAGCAGGCACTGTTCTAGAGGTGGAGAGAACAAACCTAAATGAGACACGGTCCTTTCCTTCAGGGCAAGTCTCATTAAGCACACCTACCTCTAATAAGAGGGGGAAGGAGAGAGGCACCCCCGGTCCACAAGGATGGATCTGGTATCCAAACTGAGGCCAGAAAAGTCCTGCAGAAAAGATGGTGCTTGCCTTGACTTGGTGTGGAGAATGTAGAAGAGTCAGACAGGCGAAGGAGGGTGGGGAGGAAATTCCAGGCAGAAGGAATAGCATACACAAGGCAAGGAAGATGGAGAGAGCTTGGTGGAAATGACCAACCCATCCTGATAAAAACAGAGTCTCGTGTGACAGCATGGGATAAAGCTGGAGAGCTCCCCAAGGGCCAGGAGAGAGATGACCTTCAATGGCACGCTAAGGAAGCTGTGATGGGAAGCAGGACTCTAAGCAGAAGATGTGCTTTAAGAAGATGTGGCTGGCAGCAGTGTGGAAAATGAATTTGAGGGAAGGGACAAGACAGGTGGCACGAAGACACATGAGGAGACATTTGCCTAGTTGCCATGGTGTCGTGGAAAAGGAGAAAAGAAATGGGTATAGCACCTATGTAGGATATTACAACAAGGCAGGATGCAGGACCAGACTCCGTATGGGGGGAGGGAGAGAGAAGGGAGACTAGCAAGCTGACCTGATTTGTTAACTTGGATAATGAGAAAACGGTGGTGTCTTGGAAGCCAAGGGAATAAAGTTTTTAAAAAGTAGTCTATGATATTGAAATGAGTGGGGCAGTCCAGCAAGTGAAAGACTTAAAAACATACAGGGGTGACCTCTGCAAAAGCAATTCCATTTGTGAGTCTGGGGAAGGAGCCCGAATGAAGTCAGCTGGAAAGTGAGAGCACGGGGAGGTCACAGTTGGTGGAAAGTGCATCCCTGGTGTCAGCTGGATGAGTGAGAACCTTTGTCTCCCAACACTTCTGTAGGGCAGGAAGCCGCTGTAAGGCCTGCCATGCTGCAGGCACTGGGCGCTCAGTCTGACCCGCACAGAGCCTTCTCTGTGCTCCTGGCCCAGTTTCCATGTTGAGCATCTCAAGGGACCACCTTCTACCTAAAGAGTTGCCTGCAGCATTTCTAGACTCTGAGCTGGGCATGGCCAATGAAATCTCTGGAATGATTCATCCTTAACAAAGGTTTCTAAATGTGTTACCCAATGTAAGCTCCAAACAGAGCGGGCATCATGCTTTTATCAATCCTCCAAATTGTTTCATTCTAAATACTAAATATATTCATCTGTCTAAAACAAAAGGAGGAAAGCAAACAGAAAAACAATGAACCTTATTCAGGGGTCTCCTTCTGCTAGTGTTTCTGTTTGTTCTTTTTTTTCATCACAATACCTAGAAACTGCACATTTGAACCGGATTTGATTCTGATAAGTTTTCCAGTGTTCCAGGAAATAATTATTCTGGGACTATTGTGCCAGTGCACGGAGAGGCAGGTGCTGGATGTTAAGTTGTGAAATAAATCAAAATGCGTGAACCTTTCTTTCCCATCTGTTTCTGTATGAATTTCTGAATGTTTTCCCATCTAGTGCAACCCAACCCAACTGAGCTAAGGCAAGGGTACTTACTGAACTTATAGGTTTGGAAAATAAGAGTAACTCCAAAATCCAGATAAAGGGTCAGGACAGGCCATTCTCTAAGAAGAGGGTTAGAAGAATCTCCGACTCATGAATGAGATTAACCATCTGGGGGGAGGGTGGGGAGAAGTCCTGGAGACTTCACAGGGGAATTAGGGGCAGTGTAATGCCCATATCAGGGCTTCCCAATTTTGGACACACATCAGAGTCACCAAAGGAGCAGCCCCAGCCTAAGCTAGATGGACAGATGACCCCCATCCGTGTGGGGTGGGAGTGGAAGCACAGACTTAGTCTCTGGAGGCCCATGGAATGGTAGACCAGATGTCCTGCATTGGCATGGGGGGAGTACGGAGTGTGGCCTTAGTCTCTGGCCACCCAATGGAAGGTTAGACCAGGTGTCCCACATTGCTGTCAGGAGGAGGGAGCACGGACTTAGTCTCTGTTAGCACAGTGGAAGGGTAGACCAGATGTCCCCCATCTGTGTTGGGTAGGAGTGGAAGTCGGACTCTCTGGCAAAGAGGACTGGCAATAGGCACTTTTTCAAAACAGTCCAGGTAATTCTAATGTGAAGCTAACTTTGAAAGCCACTAAACTACAACAAAGGTGTTGCTCGATTGTATCTTCAGGAAACAGTCAAGCTAAGAAATAGAGAACCAAGAGATGACAGTGCTTAAATTTAAGACTTTTGTGTGTGGCTTTTTATGAAATGGGAAGGGGATGATGCAGCAAATCAGATACCCCATAGCTGCAGGCAGAGCTGTGATCTAGAGCAAAGCAGAGAGAATTCCTAAACCTGCAATCAGCCTGAAGAATCCTATACACCATTCACCTGTCTTTCTTCCGAACTTGTGTTTACTATCGCCAAACCACAGCAGGACCCTCCAAAGGGAAGCTATGCACAAAGATAGTCCATCCTGAAACAGCCACATTCAGAACTCAGCAGAGCTTCTGGAGGCTTCCACTTGAAATGTTCCAGTACTCTGAAGGCACAAGCCCTCCATGGAACCTGGCATTCGGCGGTAGGTAGACTTAGATGTTACATCTCATGATGCTGGGGCGGGGAGTGCTTGTCTCCCTTCCACTCTCCCTTCCTCTCTTCTTTCCTGTCTTCTCTTTGGTTTTTGTTTGTTTTTTATTTTCTGATTTTTTTCCCTTGATGTTAAGCTGTCTGTTCTTGGGCCCTCACTAGCTCTCATCTCCAACAACCTCCCCCACCCCCCAATTTCCTTTCTAGTTGCTGTTTGTTTTTTTTTAGGTTTTTAGATACTGGGGCCAGGGATTGAACCCAAAACCTCGTATGTGGGAAGCCAGCACTCAACCACTGAGCCACCCTGGCTTCCCTGAGTTGGTTTTCTCACCTGTTTTGCTTATTGTTTGTTTTTGATTTTTCAGGAGGCACTGGGAACTGAACCCAGGACCTCCCATGTGGGAGGTGGGAGCTCAACCCCTTGAGCCACATCCCTTACCCTGGCTTTTTAATAAGCTGTGACTTAGAAACACAAATGATAAGGTTGCTAGAATTGCTAAGTGTAAAGGAGTCAGGAAATCTCAAAGTGGACCCTATAACTCCTTCAGTCCCCAACTTTTGTGGAAAGATTTTCTAGCGATTTCAAGTGTGACTTTCCAGAGATCAGAGGTTCTTAGAAGACTGATTTCCAGAAACTGTCGATTGGAGCTAACTCAGAGTGGAATATCCTTGGGGCTTATAAGTTACAACTACAATTTGGGTTCAAAATTTCTAACTTAAGGTCACTTCCTATTCGAATACGGACCGCTAAACTGACAAACTGATCAACGAAAATTTGGTCTCATGAGAGATAAAAACCTAGATTTGAAGGAGATGTAGGAAGAAGAGATCATGTGCTTTTAAATTCAGAGGTTTTTATAGCAGTGTGTCAAATGCTTGCAATGAACTTAGAGGAGAATTAAAGCAGAGAAACGAGTATGGGTCAGCAAATATACTTCACGAGATTAGAAAATCTCAATGTCTATTTTTTTTTGGGGGGGGGAGAGGCTGAATTGAAATACTATGATACACAGTGCAGTTACAACATGTGTGACGTACTCTTCTATTTGAACTTTGGACTTTGCCCTGAAATGACTACTAAAAAGACAGTGATAGAGAATTTAAAGCTGAAACATCTTGGTGGGAAGAAAGAAGGTAGAGGCGTTGCCTACTCTGAGAAATCCCTTCTTCTGTAACTTAGCTCTTCTTAGCCTGATATTTTCAGTTTGACTAGCTCAGATGGTGCAGGCTTTCTATGTACCACAGATACTTGGAAGCTAAAGAATGACGAGCAGGGCAAACTGTCATTTACCTTCCACTGAAAATCAGGTTCAGTGAAAGTCAACAGAGAAACCAGAGTTTCTACCTTGCAATTGTATTCCTTAAGAAATTTGGCAGGTCTGCATCTCTAAATATAAGGAGACCCCTATATTGAGTCCACGGGGAGGGGAAAGGTGAGCACTCAGCGGCCCTTGCCACGACCGGAGTGACCTTGTGTATTCATTTACCCCCTTCTGGACTCAGTTTACTCACCAGTGAACTAACAAGCTTGTACAGATTAAATATAAATATTTTATGAAACTTCTGGTTCCTAAACCTATATTCATTTGTTTTGAGAATACATCTGCTGATAATGGATCTAACCATCATTCGATTTCTGGCTGAAAAACAGCGAGCCAGAAAAGAAACCAAGAATTACAGTCCTCTGCCTCAGCTCTGGAAATGGGAGTGGATAATGATAACTCCTTGTTTCTAAAGCACCTACAGACGATATCTCACTGCATAAGTGATAATTTAACAAAGTTTAACCCAGGAGCACAGCTTGTTATAATAAAACCTGTTCAGAACCAAAGCACTATTTCATTTTGAAATTCCAGAACCATGAATATGGAAATGTTGTATTTAAGTGTTAGCAAAAAGGGTTCTCCAGTTTAATTTCTTTTATGGGGAAAGGGTCACTCTCTGGCTTCTAGAAAAGGTCATCAGTATTCAACCCCAGGTTGTACCTTCCCTTAAAACCCTGTGTGGACCATTATATAAGCGTGTCTATCCACCATGGACATGGAGTTGTTTTCTACTCTCCAATGACTGCTCCTAAGCACAGGAGGGTGTTGGGGTACCTTGGAAATTCTGACAACCAATAGAAACAGGAGATGCTCAAATTAAAAAAAAAACAACACACACACACAAGAGAGTCTATGTTCTTTGCCTACCTAGAATGGAGAACATCTCACAGAACTATTCCTGACAGGATCCCAAGACCTCGTTGTACTCTGGTGTGAATGGAAAGAATGGTGCTTGTGATTTATGAACTTGAACTACATACTGACCACCACATCTGCCTCTTCTCTCCAATGCCCTGTTGACTCAGTCAAGTGGTGAACAATGTACAGAAGGAAAGGAGCCAATGCAGCAAGACCCAGGTCAGAATCTAGAGACAATGTTGGAAGATGTCACTGTCTGTCACAGAAACTTCTAGAACTCTTCACACTGTGGATATGAGGATACAGCTGCCTCCAGAACAATCCACCAGATGGGGGAACTTGAAAACAGTTTACAGAAGAGACGAAGAGGTTCTCCCATGTGTTTTCATATGTTGTCAGGGTCCCATGTTTGGAAACGATGGCATGTTACATCATGTTGCCAAAATGAACACATCAGAGGATGACAGCTATAAATCAAAATGCAGTAGACTCTACAGATTGGATGATAGAAGAGTAAGAAATTTGTCAGCCTGCCTCCAGCACCGCTTACAGGTAGGAGACACATACCTGAGATCAACCTTGCCAGCTTTCAACACATTATGGCCATTTTCTACACTGAAGCATGGCTGGCTCTAGGGACCTGGTGTAATCTACAGGAAACAGCCCTCTAGAGTGGACACTTCTCCATTGATATACTTAGCATTTATCTCTGCTTATATGTCCAGAATGCAGCTTCATTCCGGTGATAGGTCTGACAAGGCTGAGCACATAATATCCAAAATCTCTAGCTATGCACCTCATTCAATGGAGAAGCGAAGTGATGGGTATGACATGGTTAGGCATGTAATTCCCAGAATCTCTATCCAGGCACCTCATTCCTGGAGAAGGGAAGGGTTTCACAATTCTAAGATATATGCACTCATACAAATGCACACACGCCTGTGCTTTATGAAAACCATCCAGCGCCAGACTCACATCAACGTCAGTCATTCTGGGGCCACATCATTCCGCGGTCTCTTCGGCCAGCCTCCCCTGCACGTTACCGCCCACTACTTACCGGCCAGGATTTGGAAGACTCCAGTGATGTAAAACCGGCCCCCCTTGGTGAGGGTGAAGAGCTGGCAGAAGAACAGGAACAGGGACAGAACACTGAAGATGACGGACAGGATCATGGTGGCCTGGACAGACTGCAGCCATTCTGGGGGGAGAGACACTCAGTTAGAAGAGCCCATCAGGGTCAGCAGGAGGCGGACGTGCCGCAAGGAATGTGAGGCCTGAGGCGTCACGACCTTGGAAAGTCATGGAACCCCCAGGCGACAGGAGCCTTCGTTCCTTAGCAAAGGTCAGACAAGTCATGTTTGCACTTCTATAAGTCAATCTGTTTCATGGTTTCCTTAAAGTATATATTTCATGTTCATATATTTGTATATGATGTATGGTATATATAATATATATTTATAAATAGCATATAATGTATACATATCAGACAATATAGGATGCATATAATGTATGTCTGTGTGTATATGTGTATATAAATATGTGTATATTTTTTAATTGTGGAAATTTTAGGAAAAGGCCAAAAGAAAATACCTACAGGGGAGTGGATGTGGCTCAGGAGGCTGGGCTCCCGCCTACCACATGGGAGGTCGCTGGTTCAGATTCCGGTACCTCCTAAAGAAAACTGCACACTTGCACAATGGGCAGGGACAGCAAGCTGACACAATGAGAGATGCAAGAAGAAAAAACTAATAATAATGAGAGACACAACAAAGCAGGGAGCAGAGGTTCCCAGTGCCTTCTAAAGAAAACGGTGAACTGATGTAACAGGCAGGCGCAGTGAGCTGACACAAGATGATGCAACAAGAGATGTGGGGAGGAAAAACAGAATGAGAGACACAACAAAGCAGGGAGCAGAGGTGGCTCAAGTGATTTGGCACCTCCCTCCTATATCAGAGGTCCTGAGTTCAGATCCCGATGCCTCCTAAAGAAACAAGGAAGTCGAAGAGACACAGCAAGTGAAAAACAACAAGGGGGTGGGGAGAAATAAATGAAATAATCTTAAAAAAAATAACCTACAGTCCCACCCCTAAAAGCTAAACTCAGTTTCCTTCCAGGCTTTTTACCAAACTTGTTGTGTGTGTGTGTGTTTGTGGGGGGGTGTTATAGAGGGCTTGAGCCTCACACAGTGCTCCCACTGCCTTCCCTTTTCTTGCCTTCAGGGGTCTATGAAGGGCTTACTGGAACCCCCAAATCCCAAGAAGAATGGTTACAAACCACAATTCAAGGTACCAGCATCCCCTCCCCTCCCACCCCTCACCAAGGCAATGATGAGAAAATGTGGTGATGGCTGAGAAGAAGAAAATGGTATTAGAACCATTGCAGACAAATTTGCTGGGAGCAAATGCTGTGGAAATCCACTCGCCACTTGTTCGTCCAAGCTAAGCTGTGCCTTTTCTAGATCTGTCTTGACCATGACCACTGACTAGCCTCAGCTCAGAGCAGTTTGCTCTCGGTTGAATCTCTAGGTAGGATCACATGTTTTCAAACTCCCTCATCATATTTGAACCCCAAAGCTTAGATCAAATCTCCAAGCTTCCAACCAAAATTCGGACAAGGGAGTGAGTGCCCCCGTGGCCTCTCCCTTCTACTCCGTCTACTCCATCTACCGCAAATTATTGTCATTCAGGAAGGAAGGGTGCTGAGAAAGACAAGTGGCTTCAGGATTATAGAGAGAAATCCATGGCGTTGACCTAGAAAGCTAGAAAGACTGTACTTGGCCTTGCTTACCCTACCACCTGTGTCCTTTTTTCCAAATGTCAAGAACTCACCAAAGTGGACACTGCCCTAAATGAGGACAAGCAACTGGAGAAGCTCCGTGGGTTTTGACCTCTCAGCTCAGCAGCTGGCCAAAATGGAATGGCTTAAAAACACACACACACTGATGCTTCCGCAGCATTCACGGCTATGAAATCAGGAAGGTCTGTCATCAATAACTGAACAAGATGAACCTGGTTTGAATTGCAAGTAGCTCCTGTTAGAATTTTAAGGACAGTGATTTGGTTGATTGTTACTAGAGTTTCAGATAAGATTTTCTAGACACAGGCTGGAAGCATTTTAGATACCAACTAATCCAGCTCCTCTATCCTGAAAGAGATTTTCAGAGATATTTTGATGAGCCTGAGTGACACAGCTAAATCTGGGCGGTCTGGGAGGCCCAGTCTAGCCGTTGTTCTGCTCTAACACAGTGTCTGCTTCTTTTATGTTTCAATTTCTTTGCCAATTAAGGGAAGAAAAGGATCTCTAATGGGCTGTGAGCCATCCTGATTTCATTTTGTATATAATCTTAATTAAATCTGTTTTTTTGATCCAGTAGTGGATCTGAAGGAGCAATGGGCTATAAAGCTAATGTCACCATAATGTTATTTTTTTTTAAATCAGCCAATTACCCAGCACTCTGGTAGGTGTGGCTGGAAGCACAAAGACTATGAGAACCAACTCCTGAACTGAAAAGAGCTGAAAAAGTGATATGACTTTTGCTGTCCTTGGTGGGTGCCACCATAAGGGGTGCGGCTGGGGCAAATAACAGCCTGGGTTTCATTTTCTAATTCTGAGGTCATTTCATGTGTTCCTTGCCTCGATCATCATTATCAGCAGGAACTACGGCCACATCTCACACTCAAAAACAAAAAAAAAATCAAAATTGTTATGTCAAAGCTGCATGAAGGAGAGAATGCCCTTAGATTTAATGTGTAACTAAATTCTTCTTAAAACGCCTTTCCCAACAATTGAAACTTTCATCCCAATGCAAGTAAAACTGAGTTATGTTGCCATAAGCTGTTTCTTAAATCAGATCAGATGTAAGAGACCAAAAAAATTTTTCTTCAATGGAGCACTTGTTGAACACCTGCTGTTCTGAGCCAGACCCTCTGTCTTCTCAGCTCTAGGAATATGAGAGGAAGAAAAAGCGCTTGACCATAAGCACAATAAACAAAAACAAACACATTAAGATAGTTAAGTCCTACTGCATCATCAATCACAATATACATGAATAGGTTAAAGTCACTCAATACAAGACAAGAAATTTCATTGTAGATTAAAAAATTCTAGTATATTCTGATATGAAGCATATACCCGAAACAAACATGTTGAAATTAAGAGGATATTTTTAAAAAGAAGAGAGGCCCCAGATAAATATTAAAAGAAAATAGGTATGGTAATATTAGCATCAGACAAACAGAATTTAAGTTGAAAAGGATCAATTAGACAAATAGTGATGAATGATGTAGTTTATTATGAAGACATAACAGTCATAAACCTTTATGCATATAATAACATTGCCAAAAATTATAAAGCAAAAGCAAAATCAAAATATGAGAAGAAACTAGTAAGACTACATAGTGCAAGACTTTAGCATGCTACTCTCAGAAGAGAGAAATCCAGTGGATCAAAAGTAAGGAAGGATATAGATTACTCATATAACAGAATTAACAAATCCAATCTAACAGATATATAGAAAATTTGTATCCAAGAGACTATACATTGTTTTCAAACACATGTGGGACAGTCTCACAAATTAACCAACTAATAGGCAACAAAGAAAATCTTAAGAACTCTCAAAGAAAGAATGAAATAGACAAAACTAAAGGGAAACAAATTCGATTTTAAAAACAAAAATTAGTCCCAATAAATTAAGAAATTTAAAAAAGCATTCTAAATAAGCCCATGGATAAAGAAATCAAAACACAAGGTAAAATCCTTTCAGCAAGAAGTGACACTGAAAGTACTATATATATCAACACCTGTGGGATGTGGCCAAAGCAGTACTTAGAGGAAAATGTATACATTAGATGTATTTACTAGAAAAGGAAAGTACTGAAAAAGAGTAAATTGATATTTCAAGACAAAATGCTATAGAAAGAATAAAATAAATCCAAAATTAATTGGATTGATACAGACAAAAACAGAGAGATTAATGAAATAGAAAAATTATGGCATAAGAGATTTAATTTAAAAAGCTGCTTCTCTGGGTAGAAAAAACCACCAATAAGGTAGGCAAACTGTATCAAAGGTCATAAAAGAAACACTAAAGAAATTGAAACATATTCTGTTCCTAGACAGATGCATCAAAAGTTGTAAAGATGCCAATTCTCCCCAAAATCATCTCTATATTCAATTGTATCTTAACCAATAACCCAACAGGATATATTACTGGAGTGTAACAAAATGATTCTAAAATTCATCCACAAAACAAGGAGTAACAATAGCCAAGAAAAATTTTAACCAAATCAAAAGAGAAAAAACAAGAATAAAACAAAACCAAAAAAATCAATGAGGCAGGCCATCACCTACCAACTATCAAAATATTGTGTATTTATTATAAATATTGTATGCAATTGTGGTATTAGTCATGAAAGACAAATAGAACAATGGGACAGAATTAAGATGCTGGACATATACATGTAAATTTATGACATAATAACATGGTATTAGACTATAATAATCCTTTTGTGACAAGAAATTTGGCAGAATATATTTAAATTTTGAAATGCCTGTAACAGAATGACTCTGTTAACAATTCAACTGCTAGAGCCTGGATAAATACTGGGATATATACTCAAAGAGAAATCAGTAAGGGTATTCACTGTAGCATCATTTCTAAAAGGGAAAATAAACTAGGGAATATGCATTCAAGGGAATATTTTGCAGCAGTTAAAGATATCGTGAGTTAGAAATTAACAGTGCTTGAAAGATCTCTAGGTCAATGAAAAGTAGAAGCTGTACAGTAACACACACAACATGCCAAAAAAACTACATATATATGCATGCATGTATATGTGCGTGTTATTCGTAGAAAAAAAGATGTGCCAAACTGTTATCAAAAATTACCCATGGGAACTGGAATTAGAATGATAGAGAATTTGGTCAAAAAGGACCTTCATTTGATCTATATTGCATATTTTATTTTTAATAAATAGAATATTTTCATACAATACACATAATACTTGAATAATTGAGACCTATTTAAAAGAGGACAAAATACAAATGACATGACAGTACACTAATAGTTGGGATTCCAAATCTTTAACAGCTGATGAGTCTACAGGCAGGACCTGGCTTCTGCGCCACAAAGAGAAAAGGGACTTTCTTTTTCTCAAGTATCATCAAATCAGAAGCTACATACGGGAAGCGAGAGAAGGTTGCAGCCTCCTTTCCAACCCCAAAAGGTTGGCCAACGACTCAAGAATGCTGGTTGGCATCATTCAAAGGGATGCCCGCTGTGCTCTGAAGAGAATCCAAAGCTCAGACGCCACTGGCTCCTGGGCCAGAGTCATCCATTAGAACTGGACCAGGCCGATGGCCAGGGTGGTTACAGGGAGCAGTCATGCACGCCGCAGATGACAGGGTTTGGTCCTAACCAGGACGGCCGCCTGTGCAAGGCCACACACAATCTGACTCCACCCTGGCCCTGGAGGGGCAGCCATGTGCTCCTGAACAGCCCAAGAGATGGGTGCCCAGCACTGCTGCCCACCTGCTTCATGTGCCACTAAACATTTTGGGAGGGCTGGAATCCCTCTTCTTAAAAAGGAGGTACTAACATATCTCACAGGTTTTGTAAAAAAAAAAAAATGCTCTTTAAATAGACAGTACAGATCAGGCTGCTGTTAAGGGAGAAGAAGCATTTATAGCCTGTTCTTCGGGGCTTTCATTGTGCAAAGGTTTCCGTGGCATTGCTGCCTGGGTCATGCCAAGCAATGGTATACTATGTATACTAAAATACATAAGATATGTTGTTAGGATGCATACAAAAAATATTCAGATACAGCTGGATATATCCATCCAACTGCTCCACAGCACAGGGGTCGGCAAACCTCACCTGTGCAGCATCAGCTCCACAGTCCCACAACTGCTCAACTCCACCACTGCAGGTCAAGGGCAATCATGGCCACTATGGGCACAGCTGTGTCCCAATAAAACTTTATTTACAAAATCTGGCAGGGGGCCGGGTTTAGTCTGCAGCCCGAAGTGTGCCGACCTCTGCTAGAGCAAAGCAAACCAGTTGTACAGAAAATAATTATTAGAACTGCGGGAGCAGCCAGGGTCATCCTCCAGGCTTGGCTCAGTGCCTGGCCCCAAGTGGATGCCCGGTATTTGTGGAGTTCTCTGTAGCAGGGTTTTCAACCAATCTTTAACCTTGGTGCTGAGTTCTAGAATTGAAAGCCTTGAAGCTCGCTGCAGATTGCTGGTTCTAATTAGGTGCGAGGGACAGGGCTGCTGAGAGCTTTCTGACAGGGGCCCGAGAGGGAAGGAGACCCAGCTCTCCCCAGTAGGTAACTGGAAGCTTGAGTGGCACAAGGATCAAAGCTCGGGTCAGATTGCTGCTGCAGCAGCTAAGCAATGGAGGAAATACAGCTGCCCCCTCAACTGTATTCTTAGCCCAGGGCCTGCCATCTAGTGAGAGAGAGCTGGGGAAGGATGAAGCTCTTTTACATGTAGCCTTTCATCTGTGCCCTTCTGCATCTTTCAAGACATGCATGGAGGACCCTGCCCAACCTTAGTCCCGCTCTGGGCAATTAATAAAAACTGAATGACGCCAAAGAATAGGACTCCTTGGGAGCATAAGGGAGGCTGGTTTCAAGAGAGTTAGAAAGTAAAGTGGGGAGGCCACAGGAGAAAAAGCAACGCGGAAGGAGACTGTCCGAGGAGATGAATCACAGCAGGATGAGTGAATCCCTCCCCATCAGCAGGTGGCTGGGCTCTTCTGGAAAACGGGTGTCCACGAGGACGAACCCAGGACGCCCACGCCCAAACCGCCCAGTCCACTGCCACCGTACAGACTGACGTTTTCCTTATTTCTCAGCATGGATGTCATTCCAGAAATAACCGAGTTTCCAAGAGGCCCCTTCCGGAACAATGCGGTCTTTTGCCCTTATGTTTCGCCCACCGGTTCAAGTATGTCCAGAGACCAGCTTTGGTTGTGCCTTGGAGCTTCAATTCCTGGAAATGGGGCTTGGGTCTCAGGCTTGCTTTCCCTGTGACCCATGGAGAAAGCAAGCCAGATGGGGAAAGCTTTCAGCCCAAAGGCATTTGCTTGGAGCTCACAAAGATGATGAAGGCCGCATGGGAAGCTCTTTCGACATGCAGTCACCACAGGCATTTTAACTAAAGCAAAACCGATGGCTGGTGATGCGTGAACACAAACTGCTCCGCAGGTGGGAAGAGCCTTCATGACAGAGTAAGGCTAAAACCCTTGCCGAAGTTAAACCTGACCCATTCCTAATTAAGAGGCTTTGTGTCAGGAACAGGAATGAGTTTTCTAGGGTCTAGTTTATATTTGTGATTTGACACCCATATTCTTGTTCTCTAACTAGTGCTTGCTTGGACTTGTAAGGGGAATATAATGCAACCTGAGGTCACATGAAAAATACTCATCCTTTATTTACCTCCTGAAAAACTCTTGAAAATGGCCTCCCATTTTCCTAGTTAGGCTATGTACTCCCAAAGAATTGTCCATGAAGATTTACCTGACCGGTTCATACCAAAAAAAGAAGGGGTTGGATTCCATGGTTGAGTATATTAACCTCCCTCCTTGGATATTCACAATATACAATAAAATATATTAAAAGCTCTGAGAAGTTCTGAAATTAAAAAAAAATTTTTTTAAATGCCTGCTTAACCTGAAAACATTTAGCATTTTTCAAACTGATTTTTATCAATGAGCAATTTTTGTTTAAGAATAACCCTGAGAACCAGTGTTCCAAAGAACACACTCAGAAACACTGGGTTTAGCCATAGAAATGTCGGTGGAGAGGAGAAAGGCAGTTTTAATTATTCAATCATGAGCTCTACTCATGAAAGAAGAAGCAGAAGACTGACTTTGTGCTTCAAATGAATTCTTCATATAAAAAGCACCATGGAAATTAAGAGCTAGAACAATTTTAGGAAGAACTCCTCTTCAGACCCCCAATAGCCACAGTGAACTACCCTCTCTTCCCCAAGCTCAAAGTGCTTCCCAGCTCCTTATGCCTACTGAAATTCTACCCAATATCCAAGGATCAGTTCAAAGGCTACCCTATGTCACAACCTCATCCTGAAGGTGAACAGAGGCCCTGGGACTCCTACCCCAGGCCCTACCTCAAGGCCCTCTCTGCTATTAGAAACCAAGGGACCCCACTCCAGGTTCCACAGTGTGTCAGAGGAGAGCCAGTGTCCAATAACAAGGACTTCGGATGCACAGTCTTCTCGTTCATTCACTTCATTTCAACGACAACCCACTGGAGGTGCTGTGAATTTCAATCACATGTTTGAAAGCTAATGAACTACATGATTCAGCTGCCATCCTCTGGATTTAGAATTCACAAAAGATAGAGAGGGAGGTGGGAGAATGGAGTAGCAAAGGGAAAGAGATTTCTTCTCTGCTCCCCAGCCTGCCAAGCCACACTACTCAGCCAACACCAAAGGGGCAAAAGAGGCTTAGTACTGATATCTAAAGGCATCACTACAAGCTGAGACCCCTGGAGTGTCTTCCAAGCACCGCAATAGCCACTGAAAAAGGGCAATGCATCACCAGGAGAAGAAAAGACCTAGGGAAGACAAAACTGTAGTCCTCAAACATGTGAAGGGCCATCATGTGAAAGAGGGGTTGCAGTCCTTCTCTGCTGCCCCAGGGGGCACTGTTAAGGTTTAAACACCTTGAAGGTAAGGTATGCAGCTTGATGCAACCCAAGTCTACCACAGAGAATGCTGCACATCGAGATGAATGAAGACAACCAGAAATGACTAGACAGGAGAGGAGGCAGAGCTAGGTTTAACAAAATGATTTCTTAATGATGCTACATCCCTGGCTATTTCCAAATTTCCTTGGCTATCTCCTTCCTGTACTCCCCCATTAGTCACAGAGAGCCCCAAGACTCAGTATGGGGCCCTGTTCCCTTCTTTCTGCTCGAGACTTTCACCTGCCTCGCTAAGTAAACTTTCCCTAACCCCCTACCAGCCAAGCCACCAACTACCTCATCTAGTTCTAGTAAGGGTCCAATGCGATATTCCTGGAAGACTACCTGGCCCCTATGAGAGCCATTAGTGCTCTCATCGTCATCATCATCATCATCATCATCATCATCATCACCACCACCATGTCATTATCATGCCCAGCCTGGACTATTTCCATAGACTGTTCCTGGGTCTCCAGTTTCCATTCTTGTCTCTCCCCCAAACAGATTCTCAACATCACAGCCAGGGAGATCTTTCAAAACACAAATCAAATTACACCACTCTTCTGCTCTTCAGCCCTCAGTGGTGTTCCAGTGGCCAATCTCAGAACCATGGCCTGTTCTGAGGGTATTCTAGAGGGTTCTGTAGTGTTCCACACTGTTCCAGAGTGTTCTGGACTCTTCTAAGACTTCTGGCTAGCATGCTCAACCACACTGGTCCCTTTCATCGCTGGACACACCAAATTATTCCTTCCAGCCTCAGGGCCTCAGCCCTGCCCATTCCCTCCTCCCAGCATTCTCTGCCTCGGATCTTCATGTGACTGGTTCCTTCTCTGTCTTTTAAGTC
Source organism: Dasypus novemcinctus (assembly GCF_030445035.2). Lineage (NCBI taxonomy): Eukaryota > Metazoa > Chordata > Mammalia > Cingulata > Dasypodidae > Dasypus > Dasypus novemcinctus. The sequence continues at coordinate 17,886,039 of NC_080693.1, read as the reverse complement.
TCAAATCCTCTTCACCCTCAACGAAGCCTTCTGTGACCAGCTGCTTCCTCCCGGTGGTTACTTCCTATTTCACTACTCCTTTCCTACAGAGCACTATCCACTCTCCACAATTACTTTTTCATATTTATGATCGGTTTCTCCCAACTAAACATGAGCTTCACAGGGCAAGGATCTAGACCCTTTTGTTCATCTCTGTGTGTTCAGATTCTGGAAGTGCCTAGTCCATAGAATGTGCTCAATATATTTGAAGAATGAGTGAATGAGTCATGTAGTTCAATCTTTGAAAATGGAAGGGAGCTCCCCTGAAAGGCAGTGAGTTCCCCACCACTGGGGGGATGAATGGTGGTAGGTATACTGCAAAGGGACTTGAAGCATCAGATAGAATGGTGTTGGGGATACACTAAAGGCCTTCCAGATCCTGCCAAGAATGGGAGCTTATCTATGTGTTCATTGCTGCACATTCAGAAGCCTTGGTCCCAGACAGACATCCTTCCCTCAGGCCCTGAAAACCAATGTCCACTTCCTCAGCCCCACCACGGCCAATCCCTTCTCCTTAAATTCAAGGGATGCTTTGTCAGCTCTTGCAAAATTTGAGGATGCAGCTGAAAATGTTTAAAAAGCAAAAACCATGAGTTTCTAGGGTTGTATGTTTCAGACTCAGGTTAGAAGGAGCGTTTAGTATTAACTCTTGGATGTTGGCATTTAGCGAGAAACTTCCTTAAAGGTTGAAGCAGCATTAGGAAAGCATATCCTAAGTCTTTTATCTCCCTCGCCAAGCAGTGGGCCTCAGCATCCCAAGAGGGCCTGGGAAATCAAGACCCATCACTTAGGCAGAGATTGTGGGTTGTCCCAGGGAGCCACAAATATTTTAAATTGCAAAACATGAACCCGTAAATGCAGAGGGTCTCCAGTATTATCTAAAGGATGACCAAAAACTGAGCCACAGATGAGGAAATGGGCCAATGGCCTTGCAGAAATGACAAACAAGATAAATCTGGAATAATTTTGATGAAGAAGACCACAGGAGATTGCCAGGAGCCATAGTGGGTGCAAATGAGGCTGGAAAGACTTGCTTTCCCTCATTTTCAATCCAAAGCTTTGGCCTCATGCTGCCCATGACCTACTGACTAGCACGAAAATGTTGCTGCTGCTGTTGTGTAGAATGGAAAGGAAAGACAATGCATACTTATTTTCTCAGCTTCTGGTCCAGGTCCAAGCAGACCCACCTGACGGCACTGGGAAAAGGCGTGCGGGTATGTGGTTGCCCTTCTACACAGGAGGTGGCAAGGGATGCTTTGGGGACAGATTGGAGGAATGGTGCTCTGAGGTGAGCACAGGCCTCTTCAAAATAGAAAATGCTTCAAGAAGGGACACACTGCAAGATCACAGTACAAAATCATTTACCAACTCTTGTTTCTGAGTCAAGAGAGGATTCTGTAATGCGGAACAGATAATGTCTTCCTGGTGCTGCCTCAGTCTGATTCTCTAAGGTTTATGAAGACCAGGCCAAGCGACTTGGGAAGGCCAGGGCAGTGGCCTTCCACTTCCCTGCTTCCAAGCACCCTTCATAAATCCAGCCCATTCAGCTACGTGCCAGGGCTGTAGAGGGAGAATGCTCATGTGACTGCAGACTTCATACTGGGATAATTTGGAAAAGTCAAAACAAAACAAATTAAAAAACAAAACCCCTTAGTATACCCAAGAGCAAGGCAAATGCTCTGGCTGAACCTTGTGGATCTGTAGATTTTAAACTCATCCCAAGGTAGCTTGGAACCGTAGGGCTTGGCGTCCCCTCTCCACACCCAATCCCCACCAGAACTTCTCGGTTCTTATCAGTCTGAAAACTAAGACTCTAGGAACTGGACTCACCCCATCTGTCCTGGTTTGCTTATGCAGACGCTTGCTGCCTCTGAGGACCCTGTCTGCCCTGTCCTGAGATTCTGCATTCTTCATCAAGGCAGAGAGGACATATCTGTTCATAAATACTAATTTTCTAATGTAAGTTAATGTTTGTGGCTCTTTTCTGATGATGAAAATGAACAATCTCAATCAGGAAAACACATAAGGCAGCAAAGGAAAAGAAAATGATCATTGTGATGGGAATCCCCTCCCCCAGGATAATCCCAGAAAATCTGCTGGTGCATTTCTACTTGGTAAGATGTCTGCTATATTCTGCATGGTGAATGCCTCCAGATGGTTACCTTTCAACTTTGGAACACAAACAGACAGCTGAGAAACAATCTAAGACAGAGCAGTGGGAATGCAATCATAAAAGTCAGCAATGCGTCAATAGGCCCCAAACTCCTTACCAGGTCTAGAAGGACTTATGCAACCACCTGCTAGTCTACCCCTTGCTCTCTCTGTTCCCACTTCACTTGCCTGCCCTCTGTTCCTCAACCATGTCAGGTTCCTTCTCTCCCACTTGCCACTGGCTCCCAGATGTCTGTATGGCTGACCCCTGATCTCTTCAGCAGATCCAGTCTCACAGAGGGCTGCCTTCCACACCCTGATTCCCCCTGACCACATTCTCCTGCTTCACTCTCACCATAGTCCCCACCACTGCTCCAGATCATCTATGTTCATTAACTGGTTTGCCCAGTAAAATGGAAACTCTCTGTGAGAAGGTGTTCTAAATGGAAGAACACAAAGAAGGAGGGTAGAAAGAGAAACAGAGGGGGAGAGTTGGGATCCTGAGGTGGGAAGTGGCCCTTCATGGTCAAGGAACTAAGTGAAGGTTGAAATCCCAAGAGGAAGGGGAGATGAGACTGGTGAGAGAGTTAAAAGGAAGTAGGAGCAATTATGCAGATAGCACCTATGGTCCGTAAGAGGGATTTTCATCTGAAGATAAGAACCAGTGAGAAGTCTCTGAAGGCCTAAAGTTGGGGAGTGCCATGATCAAGTTTGTATTATTTATATATCATCCTGGATTGGATATGAAAAAAATTAATTACATGGGAACAAGAAAGGATGGGGGGGGGAACCGGTTAGAAGACTATAGATGCAGCTCTGGCAAGAGAGGTGGCAGTTTGACTATAACATGGTGACAGTAGATAAACATGTGGGCCCAGCTAATGATTTCCCTACAGACTGGAGAAGGGAGAGACAAGGAAACATATCAGGGAAGAGTCCAGACATGAGGCCAGCTGGCACCAATAACTAAAACACTAGACTCTGGCCGTGGAGCCATTTGGTGAAGGAGGATGAAGATTGACTTTGGACTGACATGGGGTGCCTCTGAGACATCCCAGAGGCACAGTCTAGTAAGGAAGCTGGGTTTACAGGCTGGGAGTTCAGAAGAGACCCTGGAGGGACTGGAAGAAAAGAAAGGTTCAAGAAGTATCATAAAACAATAATAAAACTCTGTTAATGAATGGGATGGGGGCAGAGGAATTGATAAAGAGAAGTCTAAGATGATTCTAGTTTCTCATATGTGTCTTCGCAGGTGCTGCTAATAGAGCTTGGGTTTGAGTAGAGGTGAGATATTTGAAGAATCCTAAAGTAACTGGGCCCAGCCCCGACACTGCCTAGGACCCAGCAGAGTTGCTGAACACCAACACGGCTCTGGGTATGGAAGGGGTGGCCATAGTCTCTGGGAAAAGCATTTCAAGCCAGGCTTACAGGGAGGTGCTTGCTATTACATTTCTAAGAATTGAGAAGCCATGCTTCCTCAGGGCCAAATGACTCCATCTCTCAGATTCCCTTCGAGTATGTTCCAGCTAAAAGGGAGAAATGGAAGTGAATGGTCCATTTGGAAGTCTCCTTAAAAGGAAGCCAACCAGGTGTCCAATCGACAGGTGAATGGATAAATAGAACATGGTACATCCACACAATGGAAGAGTATTCAGCCATGAAAAGATGGGGAGGGCTGGTATGGATACACCTTAAAGGCATCGTGTTAAGTGAGCAGATTGAAAAGGACGACTATTGCACTATACCTCTTATATGACATACTTAGAATAAGAATACTCACAAAGACAGAAAGCAGAGTAGTGGTTACCAGAGGTGGGGGCAGGGGAAATGGGGAGTTCTTACTAAATAAGCACAAGTTTGGTTTAGGATGATGAAAATAGTCTGGATAGTGGTGAAAGTTAAATATAATTGTCAACGTACTTAACGTCAAAGAATTGTCCACTTAAAAGGGTCAAAATTATTTTTGTTAGGTATATTTTACCACAATTAAAAATAAATTATTTTTTAAAAAGGAAGGAAGTCACATTCTTCTCCATCTCTTCTGCCCTACTCCTTGGAACATGGATGAAATGGTTGGAGCTCTACAGTCTTTTGGTCCATGAAGATGAAGGCCAAATGCAAGAGATGGCAAAGATATGAGTTAGATAGTACCTGAGTCTCTGACAATTTCAGGGAATTGTCATATCTAATTTGGGCTGCCTACTTCTAGACTTCTTTTAAATGAGAGAGAAGTAAACTACCCTATCTACTCCACCACCTTTTGGGAATGATCTGTCACATGAAATCAATCCTAGGTCTAACAGGAACAATGGCCGACTAGTCAACCCACCCCATGCATTGCTTTCCCCTTGCTTTGGGTTGGGCCATCACATCGACAGAGAATATACTCCTCCTGGCCTGCGTTTATTTAAATCCGGCCCATCTTTTGGAGGATGGATCATATTCCACCTCCCACACAAGACCTCCACTCCACTTCCTCCCATGAATTCTGACGCACTGGTAGTCTGCCAGTCCCCACTCCTTGGGCATCTGGCCTAGGCTGCCTTTGCCATGATTCATCATCCACACTTAGTGACTGGGGATTACCAGGGCCAAGTCCACACTTTACAGTTCCTCGCATCCCCTGGGTCCAAGGGGCATTGAATAGAAGGTTACGACTCCTTTGCCTCTGCCAACAGCCAGCAGGAGGAGGGAGCCAGAAAGTATGTACGATGAACTGAGAAAACAAGAAGGCAGTCTGAATTGAGGGCAGCTAGGCAGCTAGCAAGAAATCTAAAACAACACTCAATATCAAGCACCAGGGGACACTATCCCCATAGAAAACAGAATGAATGGGGACCCCATAGCCCCACAATCTAGAAAAATGAGGCTCTTCAAGTCCGTTAAGAGCAAGTCATGAAAATCAAACTACTTTTTCACATAACACACTTGCACAGCATATTCTTCACGAATAGCTATCAATTACTTTGGCTTGTTAAAATAAAAGGGGGTCTCAAACATTCTAAGAACAAATATAAACAAGGTTAAATGATTTACAACAAATGTAGTTCATTTGCAAAGGCGTTCCAATTTTTAAGAAATTAATACATTTTTCCCCTTAGCATTTGTCACAGCAATGATTAGACCCAAAAAAGGAGTCACAGAAGATCTAGCATATCACAGCTGAAGTTGTCATGCACACTGAAGATTCCAACAAAGGCAATCACTACTGGGGAGGCTTAACTGGAAATGTCTTGCTCAGAACAAGCCAGAGTTAAAACAAATCCAGCTTGTATACAGGCTGGTCCAGATTTCTTCAAAATGGTCTGAGTGTGAGAACTGAGAAAGCAGATGTGAAGCAGGAAGTGGGGTCTCCACGGAAAGCAATCGGTTGGACTTGGAACCAGCTCTCAAGATGGAACCCCAAAATTACCGTAAGTGGACCCGAAAAGATGAGCACGGCACCCAAGTAGCAAGCTAAGCAGTAAGTTTTCTGATTAAAATAACACGTGTGCTTCTTGGAGGTCTGCTCTGAGGCAGAAGACTCAGAATGCAAGCCAGTAACAGGTGATGGGCAGAGGTCGCCATCCTGCCAGCAGGAGACTGGAGTACAACTTAGGTAGCTGTTCCTCTGCCACCTGTCCGTATGGAAACACAGCCGGCTTTTGACACACCTGCCAAAGCTGCCCCGTTTCGGGCCTGAGAGGCTGGCATTCTGTGCCAACCCCATGTGAACAAACGCCACTTGGAAACGGAGCCTGGGACGCCACCGACCTCAGGCTAAGTGGCCACCAGGTGTCAGTAGGGAGCAGCCTCCCACCCTCAGTTTCCAGGGAACTTGGCCAGACCCTGGAGGCGTTGGGGGAGGAGGGGGCCGGATGCTGTGGCTTTGGGGACAAGCAGTGCTAGCGCAAGCTAGTGCAAGCAGCGCTAGCAGAATTTCATTTACTTTGTTGCCAATCCACCATGCAAACCCAGCATGCAGTTCCCAGGATGGTTTTGATTCAATATCCTCTACACGCTCAGAAAAAAGATAGTCTCCCATCTCTGCTCACTTCAGCAAGAGTGGGGTTCTTTTAAAAAAAATTTTTTTTGAAGGAAAACAGAAGCATAAAACAGAGTGCTCTACTCCACTAGGAAAGGGGAAGAAGTATTCCTTTCCTTCCCTTCCCACAAGAAGTGCCACATGACTATTTTGGCAATTTCTATTTATATGGAGGCTCGAGATATTCAGTTTGAAATGCTTCCAGGGCATGCTTGGGTATTCTCCGGTGCTGAGCCCAGAGGAGGCAAAAATCCAGCGAAGCAATGGAGCTGTGCAAAGCTAGAACTAAGGGTGATTCTCCTGCCTGCTGCAGTGAGCTGGATCTGAACTGGGTTCGCTCAGTAGGGATAGCATCTTTGACATAAATACTGGCTCTAGCAGTAGCTTCAGCAGCATTTAAAGCTGTACTTTATGGATGCCAGGAAAGCCCTATCTACCATATCTATGGCTCCGTCCCTCTCCAGGCTGAGGACACAGCCTTTGGAACACAAGACTCCCCCATCTTTTTGAATCTAAATGCTTCGCAGGGGTCCACCTGCCACTAAGCACCTTCCAGTCACTAGAAGAACACACTGCATTTAGCTCTATCTCTCCGTATCCAAAGACACGAGGCCCCACGCTGCTCTTTCCACACCTCCAGGATCTGTGGTCTCCAGTGGATGCCTCCCACTGCCCACTCTTCCCCTTGAGCTGACCCCAATGAAGCCTGTTTTCCAATATCTTACAAGCAAAGGTGATGAGAACAGAGAAGAAATACACTCTTCCCGATGAACAGCCCACAGGCTCAACTCAGGGCTTCGCAAATAGCCACAAGTCTTGCAACAAGGAAATGCTCCAAGGTTCTGACACCAAGAGGACTGAGATCTGGAAGGGCAAACTTATAACCAGACAACCCAAAGAGGCCCGACCATCCTTGTGACAGCCCCACCGTCATGGCAGGAGGAAGAGCTGGGACATTTCTGAAGGCAGATCAAAGAGGGAGATTGGCTCAAAAGACCCAGTGGGGTCTGCCTAAGGTTTAGCCACAATGCCACCTTCATAACTTGTCTTTTATTCACGTTTCCTTACTAAAAAAAACATTTTTTTGGAAAAATTATAACAAGGGATGATGGAGAAAGCACAAGAGCCTTTCTTTAGGCAAGTGGTACCCAGGATCTTAGCTTCCATCACGAGGCTGCTGCCTCCTCTCTTTTCATTTGGGGGTCACAGCTCCCCACCCCGTCCCACCCCACCCCAGTGACAACTTGTCAGCTCATGCCTCCCAAGAACAAGGGTTTCCAGGTCCAGCCTGGGAAACCCGTTACAGACACAGAAAGCCAAGCTTGGGCAGAAAGCACGCCAGTCTCACCGTTTACCGAAGACAGGGAACAGTGCTGGACGCTGCCAGAGGAAAAGGAGCTACAGTTCTGCCAGAGGTCCATTGTGCGTCCGTCGCTCACGACCCATTGCTAGAAAGAATCAGACATCGGCGATTAGGGGAGACAGTGTATGAAGGAGAGGAAGACCAGGGAAAGGAAAAGAGCAGCCACAGCCACCAGTCAACCTGGGCTGCTTCCATCCAGGACGGGAAGGTCTGAGGCCACTCCCTGGTTAAATTCACAGCAGTGTCAGGGAAGGAGGAGAGGTGATGGCCAGCCTGGGATGTGGTGGAGAGCAGAGAACCAACGTCTTGTAACAGAAAAAGCACTTTGTGAGGGAAAAAGTACATCATTTGAGATATTAAGTGCCCAAGTGGGTGCTGTAGTAGAAGGAGCCAAGGACTCAAGCCAAAACACCTGCATTCAAGCACTCTCTGCTCCCCTCACTTCCTGGGTGCCTTCCCCAAGCCAGCCCCTCTCTGAGCCCATTTCCTTACTTAAAATTCCTGTCCATCTGACAAGATTATCACCTGGCACAATCAAGCATTCAGAGATGCTTACGAATGATAAACCAATTCACAAATCCCAACATAATGTTCTTCAATGGAAAATAACCATTTCTCAACTTTTTAAATGGACAAGAATATAATCCCTGGGTCATGCCTGAAGTTAAGAAGTTAAAGCCACAGGCATGTAACCGCCCCGGGGCTGGGCTCATTTTCATAGTCAAGAAGAGAGGTTTAAAATCTAATGCGTTTGACAAATGTATCATTTTTGCAGTAAATGTCAATCTGGTGACCTGTTCCTATCAGTGGAGGTTTTAGTAGCAAGGTGTTCTGTCTGCATCATAGAGCAGACCTCTTCCTTGAGAAGCCAGTTTTAATTGTCCAGTTTCAAGTCCTAAAGGGCGTTTTATAAACTAAGTCGCCCATTTGGTCCTTTGGCCTTGGACGGCCATAAAAGCCAACCTCCACACACACCTCACTCCCTTCCTCCGCAAATCTGCATCAAGAAAATAATGAACAAATCTCAAACTGAGGCCGGAGGCCTGAGTGGTGATCCGGCCTACCTCGAGGCCTGCGAAGCGAGCCTAGCCCAGCGCTTGGCCGGAATCTGCCCTGGTTTTTTCAAAACAACTTAAAATGGGGGCGGGCTGCCCCAAATGGCAAAACCCGCCGGGGCCGTGCGAGACTTAACTGAGTCCGCAAAGAACTACGCCGACGCCAACTAGAAGGAGCGCTGGCTGGGAACCAGCGCCGCAGCCCGCGCGCGGGCCGGGCCGCCTCCCGCTCCAGCCCCGCGCCCCGGCGCCCGGGCGCCCTCCCCACCCCGGGCACTCACGCTGACGATGGTGGAGACCAAGAGCAGCACCAGCACGGCGACGTGGAGGACGATGATGCCCAGCAACAGGAGCAGCATGGTGGCACGTTCTACTCAGCGCGGGGATCTGCCTGCCCGGGGAGAGAGGACGCGCGACGTGAGACCGAGCGCGCGGGCCGGCGAGGGGCGCGGGCGCAGCGGGCTGGGGAGGAGCGCGCGCAGGGCGGGCGGGTGGGCTAGCGGAATGCTCGGGCCTGGCCGGGTGTCAGCCCACCCGCCCGCCGCGGTCGGGGAGGGGGGCCTGGGGGGACGGGGGAGGGGAGTGGTGCGCCCTCACTCCGCCGGGTGGCCGGGAGGGGGCAGCAGCCGACCGCACGGTCCCGGCCCGGCCGCCCGCTGCGTCCGCCCCCGGCATCCCGGGACTTCTTTTGCTTTCGGAACGTAACCGGCGGTGCGCGCAGGATCAGCCCCGGAGGAGAGGGGTTTCCCGAAGGAACGGCTAACGCCAGCGCACGCCTCCACCCGCCCCGGGCGCCTGCGGGCGGGACAGTCGGGCTTGGGGTAGGACACAGCTGGAGTAGAGCGCAAGTTCCCCGGCGGGGTGATTAGGCGGGATGGGTGCCCGCGTTTCTGCCAGGGGGAAAGCCGGCCTGGGGACACCCGCGACGGGTTGCGGGCGGAGGGCAGCTGGAGGCTGCTGTCCCAGGCCCGAGCGCGGAGGATCCGCATTCCGTTATTCTCCAAGTTTCCGCCCAGTTCTGCCAGCTGGAGCCGGCCGGGCTCCTCTGAGCCGGGCGTTTACGCCGCCGGCTCCAGGGAGACGGTGCGGAGCGGAGGAGTTTGGAGAGGACCGAACCGCCCGGGAGGGCTGCTCGACGCCGGCGCTCCCCGCCCACCGCTCGCACTGCCCAGACAGTTCTTGGGGCGGGGGTGGGGGTAGGGTATTGGAGGCCGGCCCTCCCCTTCTGGCGCCGGGCTAGCCCCGCACGGTTTCGCCGGGTGGACTCGGCTGCGACGCCCGCACAGAGTGGTCGGGCGCGGACCTGGGTCAGCACTGGCTCCGTCCGGGTGCGGTGGTCCCGCGACCCAGGAGACTGCACCGAGGGGAGCGGATGCCTGGCGGGAAGGGGAGGCGTAGGGTAATGGCTTGAGTCCCCGGAGAAGTTCAGCTGCTCAGAGCCGGCAGGACGTCTCTCCAAAGTTCTCCAGTCCTAGCCTCGCGTTTTACAGACTTTGGTGGAAACTAAGGCGGGGCGTGGGGTAGGGGGTTGACCAGTTAGAGGATTGCATGATAGTGAAAGGCCACCTGCGTCTTGGGGGACCATCCGGACAGAATTTTGGGGTTCAGGGAAACATTTCAACAATCCAGTTTTAAAAGAACCCAATCGCATGCCCCTCTGTTCCTCTCCACAAGAAACATTCCAAGGAACCCTGGAATACACATTAAGAAAAGTGCAAGATTTTTTTTATGTCTCCAAGGTGTTTAACTTCAATCTGACTGCAAGAGGAGGGCGCTAGGGCAGGTGGCTAGGAACCCAAGACCACTGGTAGCCCACCCCCGGATAGCCCGCCTCAGGGACTGCCTTGCCAATGCGCCCCCGAATCAACGGCTCTCTCCAGCCGGGCGAAAAATACGCTGCCCTGCCGCTGTCCTGCCACCACCACCTACCACCGCGTTCAGTCTGTAGACCGCAAAGGAATTAACTCCTCGTTGTTTCCCCCAAGAACGATACGAGACAGCGGTCCCCGCACTCCCGACAGAAGATCAGAGACCTGGCCAGCCCAGCGCCCGCGCCTGCTCCCTCGGCGCTTTCTGGCATCACCAACAGAAGATGCCCACGATTCCTTTCCATCTCTTCTGCTTTCCCCCACCAAACCACTTACAGTCTAAGGGAATAGCTGTCCACGATCCGCAGAGTGGCCTCGGCGGCACAAACTCCGGTGCGCTCGCTCGGCTGCTGGCGTCCCCAAAAACAGCTGCGTTGCGGGACTGCACGCGCGCCAGGCGAGGGGCGAGTGGGAGGCTCCCTGCGTTCCCCTTTAACCGGAACAACGCCCTGTTTGCGTCGCTGCAGTAGGGTGTGTCCCTGGGTCAGCTTGTCCGGGAGGGCGGGACTCAAGGAGGAGGGAGGGCGGGAGGCAGTTACTCGGCCTTAAATGTGCGCCGGTTCAAAGTGGATCCCGGCAAAACCTCCGAGACTTTTACTGAAAACTAGAAGCAGCCGAGCTTTCTCGCTTCCCACCGCCCCTTGGCTCCCCGAGTGCGTGGAAACCAAGGGTTGACCAGTACAACTGACCCCTTCGCCCCTGCAACCCACGTGGGAACAGCTCGCCAGATGTTTCCCCCGCCAGTGCCCCTGGGCGCAAGGACGCGGACGGAGCCTACGCGGGTGGCTTAGGCTGGATTCTTCTCCTCCGGGGAGAGGGGAGCGGGCACCGAGAGGCTGGAAGAAATGTCCCTCCGACCCACCCGGCCACAGAAGTTCTCCGGTCCCTCTCCTCTCGAGCCCTGACGCCCCTGGCAGCTTAGCAGAGGACACCTGCACCACGCTCTCCTACGCCCCTAGCGTCCACCACTACGAAGTGCGCAGGCCAGGGGATGGGTGGGGAACCATCTAGCGGAGCCCTGCTTGGGTGAGAGCGGGGCGGGGAGCGTTCGTCCCTCCGGGCAGACCTCAACTGGCTGCCTTCCAGGTGATGCTCGCCCGCAGCCGCCTGGCTGGGCTCCCAGGCTCCCCTGGCCTCCCTGGCCACGGGTTTCGGAGGGGATTGGCCATTTGAGGTGGGGGAAGAGCCTCCCGGGGAAATCAGCTGACTCACAGCGCCTGAACCGGCCAGTCAGCCTGGCATCACAAGGACAGGCTAGCTCTGCGGGGCGCGCGGGGTGCAGGTGCGGCGGGCTAAGGTGTCAGTGCCTGCCAGACTTGGCAGGGAACAGGGGATGTTAAAAGTCGTTGCTACAAATGCAGCAAATTCACACACGCACACACCAGGGTACTGTCATAACACCTCATCCTTATAAATTACTCAAGTAATATACTATTTTACTATATCAGAGTAGCTGCTGTGTTCAATCATAGTATGTTCTTACTCTTTGAAAGTAAAAATGTTATTTGAAAAATCCTGCAAACAGTGTGGTCTTTCTTAAAACTCTTACATGATCGGATTGAAAAGAAGAACACCTGTAACAATTTTGTTAACTGCCCCCTTAGGTGCCAGGCCCTTTCCCTGGTACTTGGCAGCCGTGTGGGCGAGCGGCAGTCTGGTGCAGTGGTTGGAGGCCCTGGCTCTGGACTCAGACAAACGCGATTACCCTGCCCGACAATGTGCAGATAATTAGTTTAAGTTCTCTGAGCTTCCGTTCTCTCATCTGTCAAGGGTTTGGGGGGATGGTTGAAGGAGACACTGTGTGAAGCAGTTAGCTCCGCGTCTGGGACATAGTACAGGCCCACCGTCCAGCTGTCATCACATTTAACCTGAAATCACAGCCCTCCAATGCAGGTCTGGCCACCCCTGTTCTAGAATAGCGTGAAATTTCCATAGGTTAAAAGCACAGAGGCAGGTAGAATGGCTACCTAAAGAAACAGAAGAGTGTCTCTTCTCTGCTGGTGCTTTTAGAGGTCATATTTGCTCTGGGAACCATTGCCTTGTTTTGTGCTATTTAGATTTAGTCATTTATTCAACCAGTATTTATGTGGTCACAGTGTACCCGGGATTCCCCTAAGCACTTGACAAATATTAGCATATTTAATTCAGGATCTTCTTTCCCTTCCTTCCTCTTGCTTTCTTTTTTTTTTTCATTTAGACTTTTTAATGAAATGTAGTACACATCCAGAAAAGTGCGCAAATCATAAGGTACACCTCATTTCTTTCGAGCTTTTGAACCCAGTATTTTCATCAGTAACCACCCAGCTTACAGCCACACCATAAGCTGCTGGACACATGAAGCCATCTGCCATCGCCCCTTGCTTCCTGCCTGCTCCCAGTGGTGGAAGAGGAAATAGAAACGCTGCTCAGTGCCCTGCTGCCCACACTCAGCCCCCCGGCCGGGCCTCGGCTACAGGTGGAACTTCTCCACAACCTCCTCACCAGGCAGTCTGTGTGTGCAGAGCTGTACCCCAGCCGGCAGGGCACGGGCACTGGGACCCCTTTCTCCCTTCAAGCCTGGATGTGTCAGGGTTTCTAGAAGCTCTCGGCCTGTGCCTCTCGCCTCCCCAGCCAGAGGATATACCTAGCTCTTTACCAGGAATTTAGAAAATGCATCTGGAATCCTCTGGCCCTTCTGTTAATTCCAACACAAACATACCATCTCCACGGCAGTCCTCTCTATTTGTAAATTGGGCCACTCTCTGCAAAGCATAAACACCCACCCCTGAGAGGCAGTTTGCCAGTAGAACTCACCAGGCAAGAGAGCACCAACCCCTTCTTCCACGCGGATTTCTTTGCAGCCAAATGCAAGGGGTGCACTGGCGAGACCCTCCCTACCGGGCAGCCGAGAGGCTCACAGCTGGCAAACCCTGTCCGAGCCCAGCTGCTTCCAAGCAGGCTGTCGGAGTTGCTTCCCCGGTAGTGTTCCCTGTTTCTGGAGCCAACCTCGGCGCCTTTCCAGTTTATTCAGGGGCTGGTCCAATGCTAGGATATGTCATGGTGGCCTGAGAGCTTCTCAGCCTCTACTATTTAAAGAGACAGCACCCAACTTTGTGTACTTTCCAGAACACGGCTGGGCACGGAGAACCTGGAATTGACGGGAGAGGAGCTTGGGGTAGGCCCAGAACCTTCGATGCCAAGGCTGCCCTCGCTGTGAGTACCAGCCTGTGCAATAGCTAAAAGGTCCTGTCACTTTTCAGTGCCCTCCTCACCCTTCCCAGTGAATTGTCCACCATGCAGAGAGAGGCTGTGCACAGTGTTACATGTGTGCAAGTGGGTTTCATAAATTGACATCATTTTAAGGGGCTCAAACACTGCCCAGATAAATCTCACAGCATCACCCTAGGGAATCAAATGTCTCGAAGTCACCAAGTCAGGTCCAGCATGCTAAATCCACAGCCTGAAAGCGTCCCTGCTACCTGCCCTGCCTGCCAGCTTACCACCCTGACAGCATGTTAGAACGAATCTTAGGGAAATGGCTTCTTCTGGCTTTGTGTTCCTGTGTCCTTCATGGAGTCGCTATTAAATGTTGACTTTCACAAGATAGTTAAATCCCAGTAAACAAACCTGTGCTGGAAGCCTAACCTGCCCAGCAAGACAGGCTGCAAGAGGGATTGGAAGACAACGGGGAGGTAGGCAAATTAAGCTAGGGGATTCTCCAGACTCCTGGAAGTTTGTAGCCCTTAAGCTTCCAGAATGAGTCTTCCAGCTTTTGCAAGACTTCCGAGGTAAGGAGAGGGCACTTCGTTTCATCGGAAGAGTTTCTAGGAGTTCTGGCCATTTCCCCATCTCCTGTGTCAGGGGCCCCCGACCTGGAGTGACAAGTGGAGGTTGAGGAAGTCCCTCTCAGCCACGGAAAGGAAGTCTTGTGGCCTCTTGTGGCACTCCCCTGCCCCTCTTCAGAGAGGCTGATTTAGCGGGTCTGGGGTGGGGGTGCGGGGCTCAGATGAGGGTAACTTTTCAAGCTCCCCTGGATATTCCGTTGTACCCACCCGAGTTGTCATCTGGAGCCAGTTGTCCCTAATTTTGTGGTCTGTCCCTTCTGTTGTGGAGTCCAAGTGATGTTAAGGCTTAGCCCATGCTGCAGAACTGTAGCATATTACAGTTCCCAGTCTTGTCAAGTACAAAGGTGTTTGCGTCTTTATTTTGTGGAAGAGAGAGAGAAAGAAATCGAGCGAGCAGAGCCTCTCTCAATCCTTCCTTAACAAGACTTGCCCAGGGGGGCTGAAACCCCCAGTCTGCTTTTCCCCACGTCTCCAGGGAGCATCCTGGGGGCCTCCCAACCAGACTCCAGGGGTTCACGACAGAGTTTTCTGCCCCTCAGGACACGACTCAGTCTGGAGATGTCTGGGAAAGTTATTTCTGCTACAAGGGCTAAAAATGTCAGAGGAAGAGGGCAAGAGAGCCATGGGTTTTGCTAATTTTGTTCACCTGGCTGGATAGAACCAGGACCCACTCTCCTGGCCTTGGAGCTCCATCAATGCTTCCCCCCAGCAGTGCGTCCTGGAGGACCAGCTGGCGACCTGACCCTGGTGTCTCCAAGACGTGGGAGCTGGCCCCTGCTGTGGCCCAGGGTCCCCAACTTCCCTGAGAAACACAAGGCTCACCAGAGCCTTGGATGCCTGCGATTTTCTCCCATACCATGTTGCCTTACCGCAGTAGCAATCAGTTACCCATAAGTCATTGATAATCACCATAATAGCTCATCTTGGCTTGGGGCTAAGTAAAATGCCAGTCACCCATTGAATCCTCAGAGCAACCCTATGAAATTGGCACTGCTGTCATCCTTTTATGGGATGGAGGAATTGAGGCACAGCCAGACATCGAGTGACTTTCTGAAGGATGCACCACGGCTGGAGGCAGGCAGCCTGGCTGCAGAGCCCGTGCCTCCCACCCTGTTCTAGTTTGCATTCTGCTGTCTTCTGTGCTTTCGTGGACACTGTATAATTTTATGTCCCCTTTTCACCAAAGATACAGATGCATGATGTACGGTTATACATTCACATTTCTTTATCCCTTAAAGAAGCATGAAAATGCCCTACAGTAGCCACTGATTGCACCAGTTGGGTGAGGAACCCTTTCAAACCACCAATGAGATGCCACCACTTGGACTCCGGCACCCAAGGGACAATTTGGCTTCATAGACGGTTCACTGTTACTCACAGGGAGAGAATCCGGTAGACTCAGGATGAGGGCAGAAGCCCTTCCTGAGCTTTACAGTGCTTGAAAGACTGTTGTGAACAATATCTCATTCGACAGGGAATCTTTATGTCCATTTTATAGATGAGGCTTAAAGAACTTATAGTGTGTCCTCAGGTGAAACAGGAGTGAATGCTGGGGTCAGGACTCAAAACCGGCTCATCTGATTTCCAAACTTGCTCCTTTCCTGTTATGCAGATTCCCCAAGGAGAAAACAGCTGAACCTTGATTGGACATTTTTGTCGGGTGGTTTAAGTTGTCATTGGAACATCTATGACCCCAGACACCCAGTAAATATCTGGTGAGTATTTATACTAAAAGTGGAGCCTTTTCCATTCCATGAGAGCCAGCAGTGTGTGTGTGTGTGGGGGGGGGTGATTCTTTGCAAGATGTGCACACAACTGGTATGAAAAGATCCTCAAAAGTCAGGTTACAGCCTCGTCTAGACTGTTCTGACCTCATGTAAAAGCAAAGAGGGAAAAGCAGGCAGAGGGGAATGGAAAGAAAGAATAAGGAAGAAGGAGAAAGGAAAACAGAAGGAATCCGTTTGACTCCTGTGAGTGGGCTTCTGTATGGATAGGGGGTATGTGTAATTATGTCATCTCAAGTCCCTAGAAGTTCTCTGTGAACAACAGACATAAAGGCGTTGAAAAAGTCAAATTGGGACAGGACTATTTCCTAAATTACATGTTTATAAGTTTGCCAATTCATCTTGACATAAATGTCCTTCACCTGTGGGAGAGAAAAAGAGCAGAATATGTTGTGTTAGTTGTGGCATTGGAACAATACGACAAATAAAGGATTCTCTGTTCCCAAACGCATTGTTGCTTAGAGAAGCCAGATTCCATAAATGCAAGTGGAGGGGGGAGAAGGCAGTTTTTCTCTGACATCTCCTGACCTAGCAGAGAAAGGATTCTGGAGCAAATTAAGCAAAAGATGGTCAAAAACTGATGTGGACTTGGGATTGGAGACTCTGGAACTTTTCAAAGGCTCTTATTTCTAAATGACATTTTTTTTTCTCTAGCTGGGAATAGGCTGAAGGAGATGGGGAAGCAGAGGAATCTTGTCAGTAGGAATGGATAGAATTGGAGGGAAAGTAATGAATTTTCTAGGCTGCTACAGACCAGGCATAGAAGTGCTGAGAAAGGCCTGTTGGAGCTCAGTGATCAGGGGTGGTTCTTATTGCAGAAGGTGGAAGGAAAGGCTACAACCCAACAGAATGCTTGATACACGCTATGCCAAGAGGTAGTGCATAAATCTCAAGCAGGAAGGATAAGACTTGTACAGACAATTCTAGAATGTAACCTGGGCTGGCGATCCCCATAACATACCACTCTGTGTGCCTCTGAGCTCCAGGAAGAGCATTTGCGCTGAAAATGGACTCAGATGTTACAAGGGGGCAGATGTTTACTTTATCTCTGAGTCGCGGAACCACTTATCTGGTGTGAAACTTCAGCTATGGCTGGGCAGCTTCACAGCCAAAGGTCAAATCCTCCTGAGAAGTTCAAGGGAAAACTGGGCAAAGCTTCAAGAATGTTCATTCTTCGTTATTAAAGACTAGAGGCTAATCAAGACGGCTTCCGTCGTAAGCCTGGGATGCGTATGGAAATCGTAAGTTAAAGTATTTCCCTGAAAATTTGGCCCTGAAATTAAAGTTCTAGAAATGTATCTTGAAACTGTCAAGACTATGTAAACATTTGGCTGTAAGAGTATTTACCACAGAACTTTTTATAACGAAGAAAAATGTGAGCATCCCAAATCTCAAGCAATAGGGGAATGACTGGTAAATTTTGGTACAGGAATAAGAGGAAATATTTTATAGATATTAAAAAGGATGTTAATGAAAGGAGGAGAAGACCATGATATTCGTGGGGAAAAGTTACAAAGCACCATGACTCTAATTTCCTGAGTACTTATTATGCCCCAGGCCCTTAGCTAACCCTCTCTTTAATACCCACAGTAATCCCATGGGTAGCAGACTGGCATTACCCTGGCACCAAAAAGCCAATGCAGTGCCCACAGGCACCCGGCTGGCAAAGGGTGGAGCCAAACGTAAACACTGAGCATCTGAAGTAAAGACCCAATGCTCTTAACCACTGAACTCCATCAAATGAATAGTCCTCCCCTTCTTCTCTCCTTTTTCTTGCTCTCATCCTCCTTTTCCTCCTCTTCTTTTTTTCCTTCTTCTCCTCCTCCTCATTCCTCTTCTTCTCTTCCCGCTCCCACCCCCCTTCTTTTCCATCTCTCTCCCTCCCAGGGGATATTTTACATACACTTGTGACTCACTCCTATACAATCTTTGATCATTTCATATGAATTGTGTCCTATGATTCCCTAGGAGGGGACTGGATTATGAAGCATTTGGAAAACGCCTTAGACCTTGAAACTTCCCCCACCCCACAAGATTACCTTCCAGGATTAAGTACCACAAGCATCACTGTTGAACATGTTGGCTACACAACCTTCTCCAGCTCTAACGTTCTAGTCTCTACCAAGAGAGCCAACTGACTGTGGACCTCTCAAGAATTGAAAGGCAGATCTGAAGACGTGGACTGGAGACTGCAGCCTAGCTAGCTTTTTCCCAGAAAGGGGACAGAAAGCATCAGTACAGACCAGTGCTGGGGAGGAGTCCCAGAGAGATTTGTTGCTGTGATCCCGATTGAGGAATTGCGTGGATGTGGCCTGAGGGCATGCCTCATTTTTCCCAAAGGCTGCTCAGGCTCTCCTTTGTCGTATGTTTATCCTTCTTAGAAGGATGGATCATATTGGATTTCAACTCCTCACAATCCAATTCTGGACAGAAAGACGTGGGACACAGTGAAGGTGTGGCATGGAGAACCAGCTATGTGCCTAGAATTATGCATGCAGAAAAGGACAAGACTCCAGAAACATCCTTGTGGCATCACACTGGTCATCCCAGCTTCCCAAATAACCCAGAGAATCCAGGGTGAGAAGGGATCCAACATGGATTGCCAGCAATAGGCCCCCAATAGGAAAAACAACCTGAACAAGAACTTTCACACCATTAAACTTAGGGAGGAAACCTGTTATGAGACGGAAGGTGTGAGCTTTTCACCTCTGGAACTGTGGGAAAGGACAACCTGGTACATAAACCCATACGTAAACCCAGTAGCAGCCTGCATGAATCCTGTGCTCAAATTGTACACCCTCGTGGCTGATGGAGCTGTTCTTTATACATCAATTTCATTTGCTGAATATCAACCCTTACTCATCACACACAGTGTTATCTGTGAATCCCTGGGTAAAGTCAAACTTGGCTGGTCTGGTTTTGACAAGTGCACACTGATGTATCAGTCCCCCGTCTACACCCATGGTGGTTTTTATAAAGGAAACAAAGTCCTTGTACTTCTTGTTACTAAGGTCAGGGGACTTTGCTGGCATCTTCCCTGGGGAGAGTGCAAACAGAAGAAGACTAAGATTTTTTGGCATCCAAAGCCATCTAGAGTCAGAACCAGATTCTGGGAGAAGTATGTTTTGAGCATTGTAACCTCAGCTAAGGGGAACAGAAGGCTTCTCAAAACAACACATATTCAGTAGATACTTAAAGAACAGTGTCTAAGGGCCAAGAGCCAACACCATCACTCAGCTTCTCCAGTCTTCATTAGATTGGAGAAGCACCCACAAATGTTTCCCAGCCCTGTATGGCCCTTTGCAATCTAACTTTTCTGTGTCCAGCATGAAAAGGTAGACCTTATCCCTCCATGCTTTGACTCTGGACCTGGCTATATGAAATGCTTTGGCCAAAGGTGGCTTAAGTCGATGCTTAAAAAGCATTTACTCATTGGGGTTCTTGTTGCTGGAAGCACTTCTGTCAACATATGAACAAATCTGATCAATGTTAAGAGACCACATGGAAAGAGATCCATCCAAACCATGCTAGCCATCTCAGCTAAGGTCCCAGACCTGTGAGCCATCCCAGGAAAGAGCAGCTGAACCTGACCCAGACCAAAGAGGCTGCCAAACAAAGCCTATCCAGCCCTCATAATTGTGAAAAATAATAAATGATTATTTTAGGCCACCAAGTTTTGGGGTGGTTTGTTACACAGCAAAAACTAACTGATATACTTAAAATCTTAGTTTTGGGGGTTAGGTACCAAACACATTATATTTAGAAGCAGAGCACTATGCCAGCAGGGCCAGAGTGGTGTCCTCTGTAGAACCAAATTGGCTTCCACTTGCTCCTAGTGCTCTGGGGCCTGGAAAACTGACTTTGATAGTTGGCTCTGCTACATCTCTGAGAGAGGAAGTGGTAAGATCAGCACAACTGAGAAGATTCCTAAGGATCTGTGGGCCATGCTTGATTCTATGAAGAATCTCAGGAGTTTCATGAGAGTCTTGTGGATCTCTGGAGAACCCTATGGGTCTGTAAAGAGTCCTCAGGATTTGTGGAGCATTCTGAAGTGCAGAGTGGAACAGAACTTCTCAAAGTACCCCTGGTGAGGCACCATATTTATCCATTCATTTTTATTTATTTCTTACCTGCCAGTCAGTGACAGGAGATAGACGGCACCTGGACTGGTCTACACACATGTCCAACAAGATGGGTCCACCAGTTATCCCTAAAGTGCATTGAATGGTGAACTCCAAAAAGATATGCCCACATTCACATCCCCAGAACCCGCAAATATGTCATTATTTGGAAAAAGTGTCTTTGCAGATGTAATTGAGGTAAGGATCTCGAGGTGAAATCAGCCTGGATTACCCAAGTGGACCTTAAATACAGTAAGAAAAGAAGAAGATGCAGACTGAAGAGGAGAAAGCCATGTGAAGATGGAGGCAGAGTGTGGAACTACAAGACAAGGGACTCCAGGATGCCACCAGAAACCAGAAGAGACATGGAACAGGTTCTCCCTCACTGCCTCCAGAAGGAACCAACTCTGCCAACACCTTGATTTCAGATTTTTAACCTCCAGAGCTTAGAGAGAGAGCACATTTCTGTTGTTTTCAACTGCCCATTCATCCAAGCAGGAAATAAGTATGATGCTCTTAGATGTCATGGCAGTATCAGATTGCTAGAAAGGTGTCTCTCCCTTTCTGTACCTATTTCACAGCTGACCAGTACCAGCTTGGGGACTGGCACTGGTCTAGTTTGTGGACCACACTTTAAGTAACACAGCTGTGAAGAGAGCTTAGACTGGCCCCATAATGGTACCTGCAACTCCAAGCCTAGAACCATCAATGACGTGAATCTCATCTTTCAACCTTTTTCTTTGAACATCGAACCAAATGGCATTCCTTCAATTTCAAATGCAAGGCCCATGGAGAATCAAACAACAGGAAACATTTTAGGAAAAATAGAAACTTTCTTGGGAAAGGCACTGAATAATAATGATAATAATAGTCACTCTTAACGCTTAGCCCCTTGTTGGCTAAAAAGAGTAGCTGGTCTGGGAAGCAGTGTTCTACAAATATCCATGAGCCCCTGGCTCAGTGGCAACACTAATTTGAGGGCTCATTGGATCCCGCTCACTGGTGTCGGTACTGCTGGGTCAGGGTCTGTTCTAGGGGCTGCAGGAACAGTATTCCAGACATGGAAAGATGTGCCTGCACGCGCCCTCGGAGCAGCCAGCCCCTTCCATGGAGCTGCCAATTTCAGCTGCTTCCAGCATCAAGGGTCTCATTTCCAGATAATAAGCATCTTCCTGGGGGAGGGTTCTGGAACATTAAGATTTTCTTCTGCAGACCAGGAAGGAAGTGTAACATATTTTGCATTGGTTTATAGAATGGGTGAAAATGCTAAGGGCAGCGGCTGACTTGCCAGAGGATAAAGGCTGTTACAGCTCCTGTGGAATAAAATTGTGTCAGGTCCCAGGAGTTCTGAAAACCTGCTTCTCAACGTCCACCAACCATGGGTATCTCAGGATGGCTCTGCCATCGACTCATTGCCAAAGCCAGAAGGTTGGGTGTTAGTTAGCCGTCTCTCAACATCTATTTCCTACTGGTCACTAGGTCTTAGCAGTTTGATCTCTGAAGTGCTTGAATTGAATTCCACCTTTCTCATCGCAACCACTCTATTCTGGAGCATGGTTTTATCTTGTCACTGCAGAGGCCAAAATGATCTCTCTACCTCTGTTTTGCCACCCTGTAATTCTCCATTCATAATCATAATCATAATCATAATGAATTTACCATGTTCCAGAGATCATGCTAAGAGCCGAATTTGTGACCGGAGAAATAGATACTATTACTTTTGCCCAACATTTCGTTATGAAAAAATTTCAGACATACAGGATAGTTGAAAGAATTGAAGTGAGCACTTACCTACCTACCACCTAGGTTCTACAATTGCTACCCTTTTCCAAAAAATAGCTTTATCCCATATCAATCTGCCTATTGATCCATCTTATTTATTATTTATTTCAAAGCAAGTCACAGACATCATCAGATTTCATTCTTAAACACTTTGGCATGCAAATCTTAATAAGAGCCCAATATTTGTTTACCTTTTTTTCCAGTTTTATTTCACATCATACAATCCATCCACAGTGCACAACCAATGACTTTCAGCATAATCAGAGTTGTGCATTCACCACCACAATCAATTCTAGAACATTGTCATTGCTCCAAAAAGAAAAATCTCATTCCCCCTATTATTGACACTTAACACTGGTGTGGCACCCTTGCTAAAACTGAAGAAAGAAGATTAAAACTTTACAGCTAACTATAGTCCATGGTTTGCATTAGGTGTATTTTTATACTTAGCACCTTCTAATACTGATGTATTTTTGTTCTAGTTCATGGAATGTTTCACGGAATGTTTTATTTCTTTTGAAATAAAATATGCACTACTGTAAAATGCACTCATCTGAAGTACCATTGATGAGTTTGTACAATCAGATTCACTCGTGTAACCCAAAATTCCATCAAGATACAGGAGTTTTGGTGTTGTGGGAAGAGTGGGAATGGGGGATGGGGAGTGGAGGTATATAGGATCCTCTTATATTTTTTAAGGTAACATTTTGTATGATCTATGTATCTTTAAAATTTTTTTTGATCTATTAAAAACAAAAAGATACAGTTGTTTATCATCACCCTGGAAAATTCCTTCAAGATCTTTCCCAGTCAGTCCCCAACCAACCCCAATCTCCAAGGGCAACTGCTGTTGATGACTGTTATTTTGGGGAACTATTACTTTTATTTTTTAACCAACAAGAAAAGCAAAAACTTTAAAAAAACCGAGTAACTCCCTCAAAGTAGTAAAGTCACAAAACCCAGGTCTTTCTGACTCTAGTACTTCTTGATCATCCCCTGCCTTGTTCATTGCATGCAGCCCAAGCGCTTCTTACAAGTGCAGCAGCTCCGTGGAACACTCAAAATATTTCTTGAGAAAAGGGACCTGAGCATATAAAAGAATTCAAAAGGATCAGGGAAGTCCTGCAATAATAAAAAAAAAAAAAAACAGTAAAGCAGAACAAGAGAAGAGCCTGCTCATAGCCTGTCAATTAGGTAAAATGCTGTTTACCTGTAGCGTGAAGGTGCTCTGAAATATCACCCAATATATTTTCTTCCCTCGGTATGGGAAGGTTTGCTGCTTGCATTCCCCCTGGTGGATGTGTCCTGTCTAGCCTCCGCCTCTTTGCGCTGGCCGTTCTCACTGCCTGGAATTCTCTCATGGACTCCATCTGCTCTTTGCTCTTCCGACTTGTATTTGCCTCCAGGTCTTAGCTTATTGTTCTTTGGGAAGTTCCCATCTTCCCTGAAAGGACTAGTTTAATATCCACGCCCTACATCCCCCCAGCGCCCTACCCATCGCCTCACATGGCAGTAAGGATTGCTTTAGTGCTGGCTATTTGTCTACCTTCTGTACCGGTCTCTAAATCGGGCACAGTGTCTGACTCACAGAAAGTGCTCTGTATTTTATAAAAATAAAATGATTTTAAGAAGGTGGTTTTGAGCAGGGTTAGCCTGGGTGATTGGGCGTTCTTGTCTGGGAGCATGGTGGTCCTCTTGTCTGATGCGCCATGTGCTTTTCTAGCTCTTAGTTTCCTACCACAGACCTGGACCAGGGAGGCCGTGCCAGGCCGTTCTTTACAAAGAGGTATGTGATGGGATAGGCACGTATCATCCATGGGGCACCCCAGGCTGGCTGCTGACCTATGCCATAGCTGGGCCCAAAGGACTCGGAGGGAGCTGGATGGAGAGGCCATCAAATCTCCAAAGCTGCCCTCGGCCATGGACACCTTGGACTCCCAGTTCCAGTTCACACGTGTCCTTTCAACAAACCTTTTTCTTCCTGGGTCTCTATTTGTCACAACCACCAAGTCTAACAAGCACACCCGTATATTTACCATTTCTCAATGTCATTGCTAGAGAGACATTCTTCTGGGTTAGGAATTCAGTGACAGGCATGGCTGAGTTTTATCAGAAGCTTCCCAGTAATGGCAGGTGGAAGCAGCTTCCAAGACGAGGATGAGATGTGGAGGGGGAAAGGCTGGAACCAGGCATTGCCCAGGGGAGTGCAGGCTACCCCAGGTGCCTGGCAAGTCAGGGCACAGCAGGAGGTGCTTGGCTGAGAGGAAGCAGGAACTTGCAGAGGGAAGTTGCTAAGACCCTTAGTGAGCACAGAAAGTACCAGCTCTTAAGTGGGTAACAGTCATTGTTCCTTGTGTTTCTCACAAGGAATCCCAAGCCAACTACGGTTCAGAAAAATTAAATGAGATGACTGACGTCGTTTCTTTGTTGCTCCAGAAAATACCATGAACAATTGAACCATCTGAAACTGGCTCATTCACATTTTTTTCCTTAGTGCCTGAGTTAAAATTAGATTTCAAACTCCTTTTACCCTCAGGATGGAGGAAGCCTCCAGTAGCTACTTAACATCAATCAAAAGACAGGGGAGTCATTTGTTGTCTTCTACAATTGCAAAAATTCCTCTAGATCAGTCTGCCTCACAGAAATATAATGTGAAATATATATATACATATATAAATGTATAAATATATATACATTTTTAATATATGTATAAATTTCTGCAGGCCACATTATAAAAAGTAAAAGAAAACAGGTAAAGTTTAATAGCAAATGTTATTTAACCAACTATGTCCAGAATATTATTATTAATTTATTTATTTGTTTATTTCTCTCCCCTTCCCCGCCCCTCCTCCCCCAGTTGTCTGCTCTCTGTGTCCATTCACTGTGTGTTCTTCTGTGTCCGTTTGTTTTCTTATCAGCGGCACAGGAATCTGTGTTTCTTTTTGTTGCGTCATCTTGTTGTGTCAGCTCTCCGTGTGTGCAGCACCATTCTTGGGCAGGCTGCACTTTCTTTCACACTGGGCAGCTCTCCTTACGGGGTGCACTCCTTGCTCGTGGGGCTCCACTACGTGGGGGACACCTCTGTGTGGCACGGCACTCCTTGCTCGCATCAGCACTGCGCGTGGGCCAGTTCATCACACGTGTCAGGAGGCCCTGGATTTGAACCTTGGACCTCCCATCTGGTAGGCAGATGCCCTATCCATTGGGCCAAATCTGCTCCCCAGACAATTATAATTTCAACCTGTAATCAATATAAAACAATAGAGCTATTTTATTATTTTTTTGTACTAAGTTATGAAAACCCAGTGTGTGTTTTACACTTACAGCACATCTCCATTTGGAATGGCCACATTTCAAGTGCTCAGTATCCTTACCTGACTAGCACACGTGTTGAGAACCACAGACCCAGATGGCAAATTAAAGTAGGACTTGGGGGAGAGTCTCAACAAATAATTTAACTATTGAAAAGGAATGAAGGAACCAAAGCAAATGATAATTCAATATGATTTACTGAAGATGGGCATCTCTTGTAAAGGTTAACAACTGAGAGATTGTTAAGTTAGAAGAGAAAGGAAATTCCAACAACAAGGGGCACCAGAAGATGGTCAAGGAGGAGGATGGCTTGGTTTGGATTCCTGCAAAAGCCAACCCTAAGGTAAGGCTGGATGCAGGCTATTTGTTTGGAGGTGATTCCAGGAAGCGCAAGTCAGGGAATTGGGAAAGTTGAGACAGGGTTGGGAGAAATGCCAATAAGGGATTTTTTTAATGAATGGGCAACTGGAGATGAGTCTGCTGAGGACTTTTTATAGACTACATAGAACACACCTCCAATGGTCTCCCTGGAATTTTAAAATTGAACTAGAAGAATAGCTTTATGATGATGCAGTAGTATCCACTTTTAGTCTTCTTGATAATAGACCTATGGAAGATTGTTTATACTCTCTCAGCCTCATTTTCTTCATCTGGGATATTATCCACTGATTTTAATTCCTCTCTGCACTTTTTTTGTCTGTCTTCTTTCGCTCAGCATAATTAATTGTAGAGTCATGTTATAGCATGTATCAATATTTCATTCCTTTTTATGGCTGAGTAGTTTGTTGTGTGGGGATACCACAGTTTGTTTATCCACCTGTTGACGGATGTTCTGGTTATTTCCATTTGTTGGCTATTCAAAATAAGGCTGCCACAAATATTTGTGTTCAAGTCTTTGTATGCATGTATATTCTCTTGGGCTAATACTGTTTTAACAGTGTCTTATGAAGAGTGGAAGATTTTAATTTTGTTGAATCCAATTTATCTATTTATTCTTTATGGATTGTGTTTTTGGTGTCTGATCTAAGAAATCTTTGCTTAACCCAAGCTCACAAAGATTTTTCATCCATGTTTTTTTTTCCCTAAAATTTTTATAGCCTTCAGTTTTATATTTAGGTCTTTGATCCATTTTTAAATACATTTGATAGATGGATTTTTTTTTTGCATTTGGATATTTGTTTCAGAATTATTTGTTGAAAAGACTGTCATTTCTCCACTGAACTGACTTTGTATCATTGCCAAAAACAGTTGTCCATATATGTGTGAATCTATTTGGGGATTCTCTATTCTGTGCCATTGATCTCTTTGTCTACTTTTCTACCAATACTTCACTGTCTTGATTATGCTTCCATTTCTCCTCACCCAAACTATATGTTATTTTTGCCATACATTTTATATGTGCATATGTTATAAAACCCACAATACATGGTATTTTGTTTAAACAATTATTTTTTAAAGAAACTTAAATAATGAGAAAAATGCTTACATATTTATGCAGGTATTTACCATTTCCAGTACTCTTCAGCCCTTTTTTAATGCATATTTTCAGCTAGTATCATTTTCCTTCTTGCCCTTCCTTCCTTTAACATTTCTTACAGTATGGATATGCTGGTTATAAATTCTTTCCGCTTATATATATTGAAAAATCCTTTTCCTTTTTTTTACCTTCATTTTTTAAAAGATATTTTTGTTGGGTGTAAAATTATAGGTGGACAGTGTTTTTTTCTTTCAGTGTAAAGATATTGCTTCACTGTCTTCTTTTTTGCATTGTTTCTGATAAAAAAAAAAAAAGACTATGCTGTCTTCGAAGATCAGCTAGCTAATTTACAAGGCACTGTAAAAAATGCAAGCTATAGCACCCTTGTTAAAAAATGCCCATGATGCTGGCCCACTGTCACCCTTATCTTTCTACCTCTGTATAAAAACTTGTCCTTTTTTCCTCTGGTTGTTTTTTAAGATTTTATCTTTATCCCTGGCTTTGAGCAATTGGAACAGGTTGTACTTTCAGTGTAATTTTCTTCATGTTTCTCATGCTTCAGTTTCATGTAGTTTCTTAGATCTGTGAGTTTAGTGTTTTCATCAAATTAAAAAAAATCAGCCATTATTTCTTCACATATTTGTTCTGTTTTGCCTCCCCCTTCATTCCCTTCTCTTCTTTTTTTCTTTTTAGATTTATTTATTTATTTAATTTCTCCCGTTCCCCCCCCCCCCCAGTTGTCTGTTCTCTGTGTCTATTTGCTGCGTAGTCTTTGTCTGCTTCTGTTGTTGTCAGGGGCATGGAAATCTGTGTTTCTTTTTGTTGCATCGTCTTGTTGTGTCAGCTCTGTGTGTGTGTGTCACCATGCTACCATTCTTGGGCAGGCTGCACTTTCTATTGCTCTGGGCAGCTCTCCTTACGGGGCACACTTCTTGCACATGGGGCTCCTCTACACGGGGGACACCCCTGCGTGGCAGGGCACTCCTTGTGCGCATCAGCACTGCACATGGGCCAGCTCCACACGGGTTGAGGAGGCCTGGGGTTTGAATCGTGGACCTCCCATGTGGTAGACAGATACCCTAACCGCTGGGCCAAGTCTACCACCCTCTTCTCTTCTTTGGAAACTGCAAATACATGTATGTTATGCAATGTGAAGTTCTCTTACAGCTCACTGATGTGCTTTTCATTTGTTAAAATTATTTTATTCTCTGTGTATTTTGTTTGGAAGAGTTTCTGTTGCTATATCTTCTAGTTCACTAATATTTTCTGCTGCCAGGTCTAATCTCATTAATTCCCATCCTAGTCTTTTGTTCTGTTTTGTTTTGTTTTTTTAATCTCAGATGATTTGATTTTCATCTCTATAAGTTTGATGTAATGGGTTTTAAAAATATTTTCCATATCTCTACTTAACTTTTACAATATATGGAATATAGTTGCCAGAACTTTTTTATTGTCCGTGACTATTATTTTTATCTGGGTTTGATTCAATTGATTTATTTTCTTCTCATTATAGGCCACTTTTCCCCCAGTTTCTTTGTATGACTGGTGATATTGATTGGATGATAAACATTGTGACTATAACCATATAGGGTGCTGGATATTTTTATCTTCTTATATATCTTCTTGAGCTTTGTTCTAGAATCCAGTCAAGTTATATTATACTTGGAAACAATTTGATTCTTTCTGGTCTTACTTTGAAGATTTTTTAAGCAGGTGCAATACAGTGTTTACTCTAATGATAATTTTTTCCCATTCCTGTGACAAGACCCTTCTGATTATTCTATTCAATCCCTCACAAGTTTTGAGTTTTTCCAGTTTGGATGGCAGTAACCAGCATTATTCCCAATCCCATGTGGGCACTGAGGACTGTTTCCTCTCATCCCTCTGGGTGGTTCTTTCCCTGGGTCTCAAGTACTTTTCTCACACACATGAGCACTGCAGCTCTCTTCTCTCAGGAAAAGACTAGCCTTTCTGTACTGTCCTGTGAACTCTAGCTACCTAGTCTCCCCAGTCTCTCAGCTCTTTCTTCTCACCTCAGGGAATTTTCTTGGCTCCCCCTCCTTGCATTATGGCCTGGAAACTCTCATTGTAGCAAACTGGAGTTATTATTGGGTCCAGCTCATTTGTTTTCATCTTTTAGGGATCATTGTTCTTTGTTGCCTGATTTCCGGTGTCTTGAAAAATTATTGTTCCACATATTTTTTCTTTTTTTTTTTTCTTTTTTGGGGGGGTTGTTTCTGGTCAAAGGGTAAATTCACTCCCTATTACCCATCTTGAACACAAATGAAGTTGTTTTTAGACCTTTATTTTGCAAATAAGCTAAGGTCTTTCTCTATACTTGGCCTTCATCACATGGTCAGCACATGACATATCTTCCAAGAATCTCCTCCAAGATCACCCTGTGCATGAAGCTTCATGATACCATCCCCTTACACTACACAGTTTACGTAGAATACAGCCTTCCCATTCATGAAGGACACTGTTTTAGTCTGTTGAAGCTGCCAAAAGCAAAATACCAGAAATGGGTTGGTTTTTAACAATGGGGATTTATTAGCTTACAAGCTTTCAGTTCTGAGGCTATGAAAATATCCAAATCATGGCATCCTCAAGTGATACTTTCTCCCCAAAGGATGGTTGCTGGCAATCCTGGAATCTTCTGTCACATGGCATAGAATATGGCTTTGTCTTCTGTGTCTTCCATTCTCTTCCATGTTTTATTGCTTTCATCTTCCTGCTTCTGTGGCTTTCCCTCTCTGAATTATAATTTTTATAAAGGAGTCCTGTAAGAGGACTAAGACCCACCCCGGGCCACACCTTAACTGAAGTAACCTAATCAAAAGGCCCTACTTCTATAGGTTTCCACCCATAGGAATGGGTTAGCTTTAACAATATACATTTCTGGGGTCCATATAGCTTCAAACCATCACAGATACATTCTCAGCACTTCGTGATTTCCCACTTTATGTTCACCAAAACAGCACATCCTTTCAAAATGCTTCTGGTATCTCCTTAGAGATCTTCAACTTCTTTTCCTTTTCATCACTTTGGTGGTAGCCATTCATGGAGAAACAAGCACCCCTGAGACAGGTGATAGGCAGTCAGTCACTTGGTCTCCTTCCAAGTTTGATGCTTCAGCTCACCTGTTCATACTATGCCTCAGCAAAATTAAAATTACTGCATATCACAGGCCTGGGTGATACTTACAGATTTCTGATACCATGAACACCAAATCCTGTTATTAAGGATCTAATGCATGATTTATTGCATTTCTTTCTTTCTTATACGTATAGTATAATATCACATATTATGTTGTTTCTTTATTTGATTCCTATAAGCCTATGGAGGGCTGGAACTTGTCTTGCTGTTTTCTGATTCAGGCACCCAGTTATAATCCCTGGCATAAAATAGGCACTTTATTAATGTTTGTTGAACAAATTAGTTAGAAAAACATACAAATCTCCAACCCTCTCTGTAATGCTAGAATGCTTCTACTGTAGAGACTCCTTGTTTGTTTGCATCAGGCTTTGGCTGTTAAATATTGTTTTGTATTGCTTGAAACATCATTTATTTGTGTTACCTTCAAATATTTTTATTTTCTATCTGCAGGTACAACCTAAATCGCTCACCCTGTGTCCATTCTGTCACTTAGACTTCAAGACTTGTAAAAAAAAAAAGAAAAAAAATGCAGTATCATTTTATAATAGAAGCTCAAGAATGCATGGTGCAGTCATATTGAAGGGCCATCTGGTTCTTATAATTTCACTACCATCCCCTGTGATCTTCCTCAAATGCTTCTGGTGTGCAGGGAACGTGCTGGGCTTTCCTATGGCAAAGCCAAGGTCTTTTAGCTTTTCAATCTGCTTATCAACTTGGGAGCCATTTTTATTATTACTCCCATATAGCAGATGAGGAAAAGCATAAAAGAAACTTCCCTAAATTCATTAGCAAGAAGACCAGAATTGGACCTTGTTTGGGCATACTGCTGCACCAGTAACCTAAAATGTGAACTTTCATCACATAAAAACTTGTGGCATTATTCATAATAGTCAAAAAGTGGAAACAACCCTAACTGCCATCAATTGATAAAAGGATAAATAAAATTTGGTATCTCTATATAATAGAAATATAATATGTAAAAAGAAATATAGAAATATATAAAAAGAAATGAAAGAGTGATATATGCTACAACATGGATAAACTTGAAGACATTATGCAAAATGACAGAAGCCAGCCACAAAAAAACACATGTTGTATGATTCCATTTACACTGAATGTCCAGAATAGGTTAAATCTATAGTTCAGTGAGGGTGGAGAGAAATGGGGAGTGACTACTAATGAGTACGGTGTTTCTTTTTGGTGGGATGAAAATATTCTAACATTGAATGTGATGATGGTTGTAAAACCCTGTGAATATACTAAAAACCATTGAATTGTACATTTGGGTGAATTGCATGTATGTGAATTATATCTCAATAAAACCGACATTTTTTTTAAGTGAACTTTCACACTGGCTCGCTTTATCTCAGAAGAATAAATACTTCACGGTGTTTGATCACTTGAACAGGCGAGCTGATAACTCTTGACCTTCCAGCCACCACCAGGAACAGGGTGAAGATTTAAGGTAAATTATTTGAAGGCCTCTGATGAAGGGCTTTGCACCATGAACGTTTAGTCATGTTCAAAACATCTGGGAGACTGAACTATGTTGATCCAAACCTGGCAGTTCCTGTGTTCAAGACTGATTTCCTGGAACACTCTGGAGGGGTTTGTCTTTGCCAGAGTACGTTCATATAGTTTTTCTCTCCAGTTAGAGGGAAGCACCACCCCTCTTCAGTACGTGCAGACGATGGGACGGAGGGCAGCTGCCTGTTCTTCTGCACTCCCAGGCAGAAGATCAAGGAGGGTTGAAACACGTAGTTTTCATCCAAATGCTTATAAGCACCTCATTCATTTCAAAACACTTCCGACACATGCACGGGGACACCACGGCCATCTGAAATCCTGGGATGGCCAGGCTGGTTTGCAGAGAGGCTCACGGCTCTATGCCTGAGTTCTGTTGCTCCTTGCTTAGTCACAAACTCCAGCCAAAGGCCACTTGTTGTTCTGGGTCCCAATCCCAGGCTCAGCAAATGAGAGCACATAGCTCCATGGTGAAAAACAATCCACTGTCTTACTGTGGGTTGCCTGCTCTGGATGCAAGAGGCAGCTGCAGGAGGAAAAAGTATCAGTCACTGGGCAGATCCTTTTGTGGATGGGACGGGCTTTATGTGAGTTACTGTGATCTAAAACATTTTTGAAGACAAAATTAAGAATTAGAGAAAGAAAAGGATGTAGACACTGAGGAAGAAATGAAAGAAAGTGCCTTGCCACTGTACATACAGGGCAATACCTATTACTGTG
Organism: Dasypus novemcinctus; assembly: GCF_030445035.2. Taxonomy (NCBI): domain Eukaryota; kingdom Metazoa; phylum Chordata; class Mammalia; order Cingulata; family Dasypodidae; genus Dasypus; species Dasypus novemcinctus. Next base: position 17,853,839 of record NC_080693.1, on the reverse strand, counting down.
ATGAAGGGCGGGATGTTTGAAACAAAGCTTTATAACGCTTTTCATTTTATTAATACACCAATTTATTTTTATTTTGTTTTAATGTTTCTGGATTATGATGTATTCTGTTCCTAGACTTTGAACCCATCACTATATTTCAATTTTCTGTTGACTGAATTTGACAATATGTTGGGCTTCATTGTTGGGGAGGTTTTGGGCCACAGAGAGGTTCACCTGTGGCAGGAGAGGAACACTGATGTGGGGTGTTATTGATGGGGGGCACATGACTAGGGGGGGAGTTCTCCAGGGCATGTATATAGGGGACATAAAAATGTTCTGATGTATGTTGAGTATTTTTATAGTAGTTACAGTTGCAAACGTCAACTGAAGGAGTGCTGAGTTCCTACCCAGGGGAGCTCTGTCACATTCCCCAATGGAACAACAATAATCCCCCAAGTGCAACAGCAAAGACCAACAAGGAAGGATGGTCCAATCATGAACCCTTGATACTGATGACTATGCTTATGAGCCTATATGCCTGAAATATGAACTAGGCCTAAGCTGCAGGATGCCTAAGAGTTACCTCCTGAAAGCCTCCGTGTTGCTCAAATGTGGCCACTCTCTAAAATAAACTCAGCATGTAAACGCATTACCTTCCTCCTAGCATGGGACATGACTCCTAGGGATGATCCTCCCTAGCACTGAGGGATTACTACCAATCACCAACTGGTGATGCAACTAGAAAGAGACCTTGAATAAAAGGGTCAACTCAGACCAGCAGAATATCTCAGCCTACATTTTGGATCAAGTGTAAAAAACTGCTTTTTTACCTTGAATAAATCGGGGAAATGGCAAAGACAAATGAGTTTATTTGGCTAAGAGTTTTCCAAAAAGAGTCAGGAGGTCATCAGAGGGGTCACACTTGTGCACACCTCAGCAGGACCCCAGAGAGAGCCAAAGTGGATACAAACCTAAGTGCTGGTTCTCCTGAAGGCTACGGAGACCCACAGGGTATATGGTCATGGCAGATAGATTTGGAGTTCTGTGCCATGTCAGAGGCCCCTACTTTGGAGTTTGTGTTTCTAAGTGTGATGGAGCTGGACTCAGATGTGACCTTTCTACAGATGCCTCTTTTGTCACTTTTAGTGAACCTGTGGTTGATGCTAGTGATGGTCCATACTCAGGTGACTTGAATCTCTGGACTGCTCATGTGCCAGCTGGGTCCTGAGCCTCAGCAGAGTTGCAACTCCTACTCTCTGGTTCATTGGGCTTGCCCAGGTCAGCTAACAGGGAGGTGAAGATAATCAAACACCACACCAGGGAATCAAGAGTGCCAACAACAGCAAGCAGAGGAATTGCATCCATCATCCATGTGGAATCCAAGCCCCCTCTTGATCAAGAGGTGGAGTGGATATCACCATCCCAGGGTCCACAGAATGGAAGAATAAAATATGGACTAGAGTGGACTTACTAATATTCTACTATAGAACTGTTGTGACTGGTAATGGAAGAAATTGTAGCACTGAGGTGGGAGAAAGTAACCACAGTTGTTGCTGAGGGCAGGGAGAGGGAAGAAGAGATGTGATGTGGGGACATTTTTGGGACTTTGAGTTGTCCTAAATGATATTGCAGGGTCAGATGCTGGACTTTATATATCCTGCCATATCCTACTGAATGTACTGGGGGAGAGTGTGAACTACAGGTTAAACTATTATCTATGTAGTGCAGTAGTGCCCCAAAATGTGTTCACTGATTGCGATGGGTGTGCCACAATGATGGAGGAGGTTGGTGTGGGAGAAGTGAGGTGAGGGAGTGGGGGTATACAGGAACCTCTTATATTTTTTAATGTAACATTTTTGTGTGTGTGATGTATATAACTTCAAAAAATACAATTTATTAAAATGATGGGGTGGGGGGTGGGGAATGGGGTATATGGGAACCTCTTATGTTTTTTAATGTAACGTTCTTTGTGATCTATTAATTTTAATTTAAAAAGTGTAAAATAAAAAGTCAGCTATTTCTTACAAGCCCGATGACCTAGGTTTATCTTGTTTTGTTTCAGTTCCTCTGGGCTGTCTCCTACTCTTTATGAAAGCCTACTTTAAATGTTCTCTCTCATTTGTACGATGAAATGTTGGAGGAAGTGTCATCTTCCATGCACCCCTAGCTAGAACAGTGTGGAGGGGATGAGAGCTGCAGCTTCAAATCTGGCCTCCCCTCCCCCAAAAGAAATGGTCCTTCCAGAGTCAGCCTTGGATTCTCTGGGTTTTCTCTTTATTAATGAAGATTATATTTCTTTACAGGTCATCCCATAGCCAAACTCATTTTCTGTAAACTTTATCCCACCCACCACTTGTGCTACTGCCCCCAAACCTTTCCTCCTTCCATAGACCCCACACACCACCGCAAAATCCATCTTCCCAAAACACAGCTCCCTTCATTTGTGTCTGCTCATGGCCCACTTCATAAAGTTCACATTACTCCTTCCCACCCACATCCTCCTCTACACTCATCCCTGACCTTTGGTTCCAACCAACTAGACATGGCACACCCCCTTTCTGTGCGCCTTTATTCATATTATTCCTTATACCATTTCTACTCATCACAATTCCACAGTCCATCCTATTTATCTGTGCCATCCTTTAAATTCCACCTCCTCTATTTAGCTCTCCTTGATTCCAAAAACAAGTGCACTTCTCTTCCTCCCTCTCACTCTTTCTCACTCTCCTCCCTTTTAGTCTTCAGATACCACTTACTCTGCTCTACTTGCATGACACTCATCCTACTTTTTCTCTGATGGAATATCTTTCATGACAAGGGCAGCTCTTTCCTCTTCACAATGTCATGACATGCCTGGCTCATATATATCCAATACATGGTTAAATTAGATGGAGTTGCTGCCCCAGCTCTGTGTGCCCTGCTATCACTTTCAAGTTTTTTTATTGCTGTCATCATCTTCTGAGTCAGTGAACACCAGTGTCTGTTAGAAGGACTATTTTTCTCTCTCTTTTCATATTTTAACCCATAGAAGGAGTAGATTTCACTCTCTGCCCCTCTAAGGGAACGCTAAAGAGAACATGTCCAAGCTTTCTCTCTCTTTGTCCTTCCAGAGAGGACCATGCTTATCTGATGTATCACAACTTGAAATTCATCATGTCCACTTGTGGGCTGGGTCCTTGGGTTAAAGCCAGGACCCATGGCCACATTTTCTTTTTAGGAGTTTCAGACGCTTCCTAAATCAAACCAGTAATCCCCCATCCTGTGGGAGAGTCAATAAGCTGAGTCAGGTATTCTTTTGAGGCTCTAACTTTCTCTCCGTCTATTGTCATCTGAGAATATGGGTCCCCAGACTTCTATTCCAGGATAAGGGTCAGGAAGGAAAAGACTCCCATCTTGTCCCAAGCCTAAGAACTCTTCTGCAGTCCATATAGTACCAGAAGAAGTTTCCTTTGGGATACTGAACTCTTGTTATTCCTGATAGCCCCCATTGACCTTACTCCACCAGAACGAGGGAAAAGTGTTCCCCCAGATCTGTATTTGGGCCATGGCAATTGGTCAGGGGTGAAAGGAGAGCTCACTTAATTGGGGCAGCTAATGTATAAAAGGTAAAAAAAAAAAAAAAAAAAAAAGCACACACAAAAAACTGGTTAGAGGTAGTGAGAGGGACGTCTTTCTGATAACATGGGGAAAAACATGTCCAAATTCTCTGGACATCTCAAATTTTCGCTTTTTCGGTTTGTTTCTCATTTTCTGAAAACCAAAGAGGTAAGGTTCTACACAATATCTGCCTCTGAGTATACAGAGTTCTCCTTGCATTGTTTTCACAAGTTACCCATCTCCAGAGCATATGAGCTACCTCCCATGAAAATTCTTTATTCAGAAATATCATAAACTTAACTTGCTGGTAAATTAGCTTCCTGACCAATTCACTCAATGGGAAAACCTTTCCAGTTGAAGATTGTAGGAAATGGATCATTTGTTTAAGTCAACTTTTATTAAATATATCGGTTCTGTACAATGAGTTCTACCTAATTCATTTAGCAGTTCTTTTTATTTTCTTTGCAAGGTCTTCTTTGTTTTTTTAAAATGTATCCTCTTTTTGCGTCACCATTGTGTTGCATTAAATCCCCAGTTTTCAAAAAAGAATCAGTGACTCACAAGTGGTTTGTTAAAGAATAAAAATATAGTGAAAATAGTAACTTAAATACCTCAGATCAAAATAACATCAAAATATAAATAGGAAGGGGGACTCCAGTCTAGCTCAAATATAGTATATGACCTGCATGTACTAAAACAAGTGGTAGGCAAATATATTGCTTACAAACAACTCCAACTGATAAATTAATTAAAAGGGAAGTCTGACAATGAATTTTTACATCAGATTTCACAAGACCAACTAATTTATTTGTTTCTACTCCTCAACGAATTGTCCACTCAGAAACTGCTAAATTGGGATGTGAAAATTTTTCATCATTTTCCAGCATCAACCCTTTAAATAACTCATTGAGATTTTAGTATGTTTTTTCCCTTAAAACAAGCACAAATGTTGCTTTCTAGTTTGAAATTGAATTAATTTTTATCGAAGGAATCTAAACCTTCAAAGACAACAATCAAAGCCTTCTTCAAAGCATAAACAAGTTTGAGTCAAAATATTTCCCCAAAGTTGATAAAATAATTTCAAAATTTTTGACAACACGTAGGCTCAGAGAGAAAGCAAAATAAACTTGTGGAGGTCAACAGCACTGTTCACATCCTATTTCCGGCTCTTCACCTTCTGTGCATGACGGGATTGCAGTTCTCTGCTGCCTATGAAGTTAGATATGGCCTGTGACCTGTTTCAGTCAATGAAATAAGAATGGAATGACAACTCTTAAGAGCCAGTGTGCACTACACTGTGCTGCCATGGCCATTTAGCAGTGTCACAGTGATGGCTGGTCTATCAGCCTGGGTCCCAGTGTGAGGAATATACACAGTAGAGCCTTCAGCTGACATGCAATAGACATGAAATGACTGAGTGAGATTTGGGGGTTATTTGTTACTGCAGCATAACTTAGTCCATCCTGAGTGATACAGAGTCATTGATGGAATTCATTAATCAGTGGACACACGTGGGCCAAAACAGAGTATTTACAAAATATAATATCAGAGAGCAATGTCGTGTGAGGATGGTAAAACAGCTTTTTTTGGCTTTTGTTTAATGGTTGGATTCAACCACTTTCTACAAACTTAGACATTGTTCTTGCCATTTGAATGACTTACAGGCAAGGAAGGAGTGGCAATGAACTTTTTCTGTTGGAAACTTATGGCTTAGGAGAAGAAGTGTTTATTTTAGCTAAAAATTACTGTGTGAGTCATAGTGAGAACTGGAAAAGGCGTGTTGGGGCCAGGGTACCTGAAGCCCTATCTAAGTGAGCATTCAGTAAAGGAGTTGCCATGAAAATCACTACAAAAAGTTGCCCCTAAATTTCAGTCTTCTTACTACTCTCTCTAAAGAGAACCATTGATATTCAGCAATATGTATCCTAACCATGATCCAGTAATAAAGGAAATACACTTACATTGAAAGTTAAAATCAAGGGATGCCAATCCAATATAAGTCTTTTCAACCGCAGAATGAAGACACTGGCAGACACTACAAGACTTTATTTTTCCACATAGACTATATTGGGTAAAATCCACTCAGGTAAGTATTTGAAATCAGTGACGAATACTTTTTTTTAAGCCTTTCTCCATGGCACTGAAGATTAAGGACACACCAATGATGTCAAATGGTTTGCCCATGTGACATAGGAAATATCTTAGCTATTTATTTAGCAACTTATGAGGATTCTTAAAGAGATGGACTCTTCATGCAAATTACTTAACCACTAAGAATTTGACTCCTTCTGATGCTTTTTTTTTTTTTTTCAGTCTCTGGAAAAAGAAATGCCCTCTTATTAGCTATACTGTACTTTAAAACTGTTACCGTATGATGCTACCAAATTTGAAGAATTTCAAAGCTCAATTCAACCAAAAAGTGTAGTAGGAACCAATTACTACTCAGCATTTAAGTTTAATATGCTCTTGTCATCTTTAAAGATATTTGGATGGATGCAGATAGCATGGAAGAGTTTCTCAGTACAGGTTATTTAGTTCTCCATCAGATGCTTTCTGATACCTAGAAATTGCTTCTTGTCTCAACGGCTAAGTTGGCTTTTATGCTTTTTATACCATGCTTAGATTATTTTAAAATTTACCTATATTTCCTATTACAATGTTCATGGTTTTTGTAATCTGCAATCATCTGGAATTTACGTTAGTATATTACTAAAAACAACCATCTAAATGTATTTTCCAAGTAGCCTATTAATGAATAATCCATTCACTCTCACAGTTATGAGGTGTTGATTTCATTAGATCCACACGCATATGTGGGCTTACTTTTGGATTTCTATTTTCTTGACCTCTCTGCCTATTACTGTGCTAGTTCAACAGTTTTAATTTCTATAGTTTAAAAATATGCTTCTGGAATAATAAATAAGAGTGGCTGAGAAGAATCTTTCAAAGTATAGGGAGGAAAGTCTTACCTTAGCAACACATTAGAATTATTATTAAGAATTTCATCCATCACTAGAACATGCTGTGTGCAGTATGATTCTTCCAAAACGCTGAGTTTCTCTCTTTCCACTGAACACATCTTTTCTACCTTGAAGACACTTGTGTTGACATCATCGTGTTTTTTGGGTTGTTGCATTTCTCTACTTTCTCTCATGGACAGCCAACTCCTGTAGCCTGTTCTTCCATGCAGACCTCATTCCTTTCATTCCTGTGTTATCTGGCTACATTGTGCTCCCCAAAGAGAACTATTAAAAATTATCCATGGCCTCCTTCATGTCCTTCATGTCTATTTTGGGACCTCGACCTCCCACAACCTTTTACACAACGTTCCACCACTTGCTACACTGCCTGGACTTCCTTTTGCCCCATGTTCACTTTCCTATCCTGAACCTCCTCTCACCTCTCTGGGGCCACTTCTCTGCCTCTTTGCTCTCCTGGGAGCTTTCTATATGCACTTCTCTTCCAAGTAGCCAGCACACCCTTGTGCAACTTACTTGACCTCATTCACCCCCAGATCCAAAGAGCATGGAGTTGCTCAGTCAATGTAGCTTAGCTCATGCAGACTGTCTGTGTACACCATGCACTGTTGGGCATTTTTACAGCCTGCTCTACCAGCAGTTAAAATTTCCTGGTCTAAAAATGAACCACTTGTCTTCCTGTGGCCTCCCAGAGAAGTTCCTCTCTTTTACACTTTCTGTGCCAGCCAATGATGCCACCGTTGTTCCCAGCACCTCCACAGTATCTTCTGCGTGTGAGAGGAAGAAGCCCCTACATTGCAGGACCTTCCCTCCTGGTTCCTCTGAAGCCATCCTTCCAATACAACCACAACTTTGTTCTTCCTAAAATTTAATTCAAGGCTTATCTAGCTTCCTGTGGCCAACTGCATCAAATCCAGATTTCTTAGCCTGGCACTCAAGGTGGCCAGACAGAGCACACACTTTGCAGTGTTTGTACCCACTGATGTCCTAATTAATTCTCAGACCAGTAAGACCTAGATTTCCATTTTGGATCCATATCTTAGTAGTTGCATGGACTTGGGCCTATTACTTAGCCTTATTCTCCCCAAGTCCAAAGAGCTTGGGGCTGCTTTACCCATGTGGTTTAGCATATGTAGCCTGTGTGTCAAACACTAAATGACCTCGAGTACTCAGGAGTCCTGCATGGGGAATAGAGAGGCAGCGGGTCACCTGGCTTGGTGCTAACAGTTGTGATAAAGCCCCTGGACTTACAGAGTTGAATGAAGGAACCCTCCTCTCATTCCTCAGAGAGCTAGGTGAACATGGAGACTCTCCCTTCTTTATACAGTGCTTGAGGGGGCAAACACAGGAGCATACCCTACCTTTCTCATTGTTCAAAGAGGTGAACAGAAGGATTCGTTCTTCTTTTCTCAGTGCTCTAGGAAGTAAACACAGAGACTCTCCTTACCTTCCTTAATACTTTAGGAGGTGAACAAAGGGATTCTTCCTTCTTTCTTTATTACTGGTCCACCTTTGACCAGAAGGGGCCATTTTATTTCTTGGCATCCACAAAATACCTGTTACACTTAATACATGCTCAAAAGAACTTTGCAAATAAATGATGTTATGAAATCTCTCTATTGTACTGTAGAGGAATGATCATTGAGAACCAGAAGATGGGTTAAAGCTGGATTTTCCCTTTATTGGCCGCTTGACATTGAGCAACTTAACATTGCTTAACTGTTACTGTGGAGCTAAGGGTCAAAGTGCTGCCCACCTCACAGAGTGTTTTCAGGGTGTGATATGATAATGTTTGTGAAGGCTCCATTAGCTACAAGTGTCATTACCACTCAGAACACCTGGGTTGTTTGACAGAGGTGGTTCTTCCCACAGAGGTCTCTGAGGAAGTCCAGAGCCCTGAGCTCCTCTACCCCCTCTCAGCCCCCTCTTTCCCTCACTCCATCATTCCCCTCCACCCACACCATCCTTTCATATACTCACCTGAATATTCAGATCTCAGACCCCTGGATCCTACACAAGTACAGCAGCAGGAAATCTCCCAGGGTAAAGTTAGAAAATTACTATGGTTTTGTCAAGAGAAAAAAAATGGTTCTGTGGTAGCTTGACTCGCATGCTGCACAAAGGCACGTTCCATTTCCAATCCCAGACCTGTGGGTGTGAATCCATTTGTCAATAGAACTTGTGAAGATTCTATTTAGATGAGGCCAAATTGAATCTGGGTGGACCTTAAGCCAATATAACTAGAGACCTTATAAGGAGAAGAAATCTAGTCAGAGACACAAACAGCTGAGCAGGAGGAGACGGGTGGCTACATAACAGAGGCAGGGATTGATTGCAGGCAAACAACCAACAGGAAGCTACAGACTTTGGAGAAGACATGGCCTGCTTTCTTGATTTTGGACTTTTAGCCTCCCAGACCGTAAGACAAAAATTTGAGTTGTTTAAGCCAACTAGTCTGTGGTATTTTGTTATAGCAGCCATAGCAAACTACACTATTTCAGCCTTTTTTTTTTTTCCTGAAACACTATATACCAAATAAGACTTTTGAGAGGTGTCTCAGACAGGAAGTGGAAAAACCTGCCACGAAGATCGCTTCCATCATGTTCTTCAGGGCAAATACAGTGTCTTGGCAGAAAGAGCATTCTTTTAAGCAAACTAGAACTTGGAAATCTTTCCCCAGTAAACAATGCCTATCCCCGGGAGAGAGCTATTGTGGGCCGCTGCTTTAAATTGTGTATTTCATATGAATGATACTGAGAAATGTTCATCAGAACGGCTCTTCAGATTTTTTAAGGGGGTGCATATTGGGTTGCGGGAAGAGGGAGAGGGTTGAATTTGTATAAAGGTTTGCTGTTTGTTCAGTGCCAGCTTCAGTCACAACAGAAGGTGAGCTTGTGACACCCTCACCCTCCTCTCTGAGGTTCCACATCCAGGCTATTTGCAGATGCCCAGAGTTTACCCCGGTAGTTTGCTTCCAGTCATCACCTCTCATTCCCGTCTTTCTTCATCTTCTACCTGTTTCACTGTGTTTCTCAACTGATCAAAAACTGGAAGGTGGAGGGGAAGCATCATTCCACAGAACTTTTAATGTGCAAATTATTAACTAGAGAACTTGAGAAACAGAAATGGGAGTCATTTGGGAACCAGTATTCCATTGGGGAGAGAGTGAAGTTTCTGGCAAAGCTGGCAAGGGGTTTCATTACATGCAGTCATCTCTGTTCTTTGACATTTCTGCAGATGACGATCTCATTCTTATCAGGCAAGGGCAAGGGCAAGGGCAAGTGCAGGATTTTGACATTACGGTATCAAACAGGTCTCCCTGGAATTGTAGCACAGCATGGTTATAGCTGGGTTGGAGTTCTGGCTGAGAAGAGAATTGGGTTATCAAAGAAAGAGTCTCTTAATTTCTGTCTTAAAATAGGCAGAGCTTCTTACTCTAGGCTTTTAAAGCATTGATGAATAGAGGGAATATTTTGCTTGGCTGAATGTTTCCCCTAGTAGTATGTACTAGATGTATGCCTCAACCACCATTTTCTCTCTTCTCTTTAATAACAGGACAACATGGTCTGAGTCCTAGTTGGAAAGGTTGTTCTCCCAGAAAGTTATCAAATACTTCTGGGTATGCAAAAACTGTAACCTTCATTATTTTCTGTAGTCATGGTATTCTGTTCCTAAACCCCGTTCATGGAGTTCATTTGGGTATCTATGGTACCTAAGATTCTTCCTGTGTAAAGTAGCGTCTTTCAGATGAAACAGGTCTTAGCTCCTGACTTGTATGGCAAATACCACAAAATGGGTTGGTTTAAAGAACAGGAATTTGAATTTACTGTCCCACCGTTTCAGAGTCTGGAAGGCTTATTTCTTCTCAGGGTTAACAGTGTTCTGGAAGGTCAATGGGCTCCCTGACATTTCCATCACATGGCAATGTCCTCTCCTTTCTCTTCTGGGTACTTCATTGACTTTCAGCTTTCTGCTCCTCCCCGTGGTTTTCTCTTAGTATTTCTGAATTTCTTGCGCTAATAACAGACTCCAGTAATCCAGATTAAGACCCAACCTCATTCACTTGGGCTACTCCTTAACTAAAAAAAGTAACTTCTTCAAGAGATCCTATTTATAATGGGTTCACACCAACAGAAATGCAGATTAAGACCAAGAACATGTCTAAATTTGGAACGCACAACTCAAGCCACCACAAGCAGCCTTTTAAATAAATGCTCTGTCTCTGGACATTTCTCAGCTTAGGCAGTTCTGGAGGGTCCCTCTCTCCCTTCTCTTGCCCTTCCACAGGATGTGGGAAAGAGGAGGAGAAAGATCACCCACTCCACTCTTGACACCTAGGGTGGGGTGGCTGATATGCTTCTGATCCTTTCTGGTTTCCATGGTGATGTCCTTCACCCTTTCCTATCAGTGGGCATCATGTGCTACTCTCTCCTGAGCTGTGGCAGGTCTCACCAGGTACTGTGCATCTTGTGCCTGCTGCTGCTGCTGAAGTGACTGGTCCCTGCTACAATCTCCATTTTTAGGGTGCCTGAACTCTGTAGCTTCTTCCTCTTAATCAGAGTTATATACAGGTTATACAGGTCTTTTGGTGCTTCCACTTCCCCTTGAGACCAGGGGATACCCAGCAGCTGGATTTTCATCATGCAAGAGTATACCAGGGTCCACAAAGCTGCCCCCAAGACCTCTAAATAAGTACCATTCAGTGCTCTGGCTAAATGCAAGGTCTCTCTTAGAGGCCTGAACTTTGCCAAGGTCACATCCTGGGAAGTGAAGAAGTGAGAACTAAAGCTGTGGACTTTTCCTAAAGCTCTTGGGAATTTCTAGCACTGAAATTGAAGGTGGCCAGAGATTCCTTCTTCCCACTCTAGGATGGTGAAGTATAACTCTTGTCGGTCGATGCCTCCACCGCTGGGCATTGGACCCCACCAACATTGTAGATCTCTCAATGCTACTGAAGTGTTGGTGCCAAGGATCTGATGATGGTGGCGTTTGGTGCCAAATTGCAGATGATCTGAAGAGGAAGTCTGAACTGATTATTTCTGAAGTTTAGCATCTTTTCCAAGCCTGGCTGCACAGAAATCTCTTTGACTCTATGCATTTCCTGATAGTCCCCCAATAAATCTCCTTGCTGTGTAAATTTCCAGCATCAGTTTTGTTGTTTGCACTAAACACCCTGACTTGTAGATTCACCCTCACCATATCACTTCAAGTTGGATCTTATGAGAGACGGCTAGTTGTATACCTCAACTGCCATAGTCCCTCTTTTCTTTAATCACAGGGAACAGGGTCTGAGTCCTAGTTGGGAAGGTTGTTCTCCCAGAATATATGACTATGTGCCCCAGCTGCCTTGCAGTGGCAATGGAACAAAGACTGTTTAACAAAAGCATTTTCTTTTCTTCCTGGGGACATAGCAAGACTGTTTTCCAGCCTCTCTTGCAGCTAGACAGAGTCAAGGACCTGAATTCTAGTCAATGGAATGTGAGACATAGTGGATGCCTTTTCTCAACCTGGCTTATAAAAGTCTCCCATGTGGCTCTTCCCTGCACTTTTCTCCCTCCATAAAGTTATCTCAATGCAGATGATAAAGCAACCTTGCAAGTCACACGATAAAGATGGCAAAACCACAAGAAGGAAGTAGCCTGGGTTCCTAAATCATTTCTTAAATCGCTCGTCATAAAAGCAATCACTGGTGTGTTAAGCCATTGAGGCCTGGGTGCTTAAAGTACATAGAATTACCTTAAGTAATATATATGGAACTCCTAGAAAGGCTGTTAAAAGGAAATTGCACTGGAAAATAAATTCCTTTTGTCCTTCTGCCTTTCCCCTTTCTTATAGTTGACCAATCCTATGCAGTGTCTGGGGTTCCAGCAACCATGTTGAAAGGAGATGGGCTTAAAAATGGAAAGCTAGACAAGTAGAGAGAGACAAGAACCTGGACCCCTGGTGACACTGTGGCACCATCTGTCTATACTGCCTACTTCTGGACTTCTTTTACATGAGAGAAAACAACTTCTCTATCTGTTGTTTGAACTACAGCTGAATGTTATTTCTAACTGATGCAAAATTGCACAAAATTTCTAACCAGAATTTTAGAATATTTTTAAAGGGTTGGTAGTATTTTGTTAAGGAAAAAATTAAAAGGAACTTGGAATCCTTATTATATTAAGGATAAGTCATCCATTTGGATTAATGTTACATGACTTAATAGAAGACAGCAGGCAAGGTCACAGTAAACAAACTAAGAACTCCCAGAAAGAGCCTGACATCCAGGAATCTATTCAGCAGTATCCAGTTAAACTTCAGACAGGGGGATAATTAGGAAAAATAGTCAACTGCCTCTGAAATAATGAGATCACTATAGTAGGTGGTTCCAGAGTATTTGGACAGATTTGGGGAGGGAGATAGGAAAATCAACACAAATATTTCAGTCATTACTAGATGAATTTCAAGTTAAATTGGTTTTGAACGGTGGGATGTAGTTGTGATTGGGAAATAAGCTTGGGGAGAGCATGAGAAGGGGCAGACTGAAAAGGACCTAGGTAAGACTAAGACTCTGCGGAGTCTCAGCCTTCTTGGGGGATCAGTTCTAAAGCCAAATCATAAGGCAAATATTGAAGCTGGTCTAAATTACCCTCAAAAACTTCTTCAATTTTCCTCCAAGCATAAAATCATAATACAAAATCATTCAATTGTTTTATGTGTCTAGTAGAATGACTTCGATGATATAAGTGAAGATTCCAACTTGCTTCTTAATGTTCATTTTCATTATGTTCATCTTCCTTAGGCTCTTTTATTCATTTCTCTATAGAATGTATCTCCAGGGTCCTCAATTAATCCTTCAATTTCTTCCCAAGTTTGGGGGTTGGGATGGAGGAACCATTATATACTACTTAGCTGGTTTAGGAACAGTGTTCACTATTTTTTAACCAGGTGATCAGGAACACTTTAAAATCATTCACAAATTCTTTTCATGGATGTCTCAGACATGCATTGACTATTTCCCATGTAATTGTACTCACATTTTTAAAAGCATATAGGAACTGATAATGAGAGAACAACAATCCCATCTTCCAACATATACAACTGCTAAGGTTATGTGCTTGTTGATGGACTGGTGGGCAGAATTGCTGATCACATTAAATTGTTCTCTGTCCTTTCCCCCTTCCTCCTCCTACATCTGCCCCACCCCCCTTTCCATCTCTGTCTACGCCAAATACTTGTAGGTAAATTCATATATGTTCAATGCATTCATGACATGGTACCATTTTAGATCCGAGATCGTGGTGGGTAGAAGCATATTTCCCAGGTAGAATGACTCCATTCTAGAAAAATGCAGGTGGACAAGATTTGTGTATGTATTAGGCAGAAAGGAAACTCAGTAACTTTATATTTCTCCCTCTGGGAAAATCCCAAGGCAGAATCTAGAACAGAATATAAGGAAAACAGATGTTTAGGCCTAAGAGAGAACAAAAGGAAAGTCAAGGAAAAAAGAAAGAAAGAAAAAAGAATAGGCACTAAGAAAACTGTGCTAGCCCAATACATGTTGGACAAAGGACAGGTTCAACTTTTAAAAAAGCAGACTCAAATGTTAACAACCCGCCTGAGTCTGCTGAAAAGAGAGGAGAACCACAGGGAGAAATGCATCTAAAGGTCACATCTTTCTACTCAATAAACTGCACATTGTGGAAATGAATATTTCTGCCGCTATTTTTGTGCCAGTGACACAAGGCCTGGCAAAATTCAAAAACTGAGAAAAAGCAAGGTTTCAAGGATGACAAGGCTGAAATTATGTATTTATTCACCGATAGTCTTTAAGCGTCAATAGCAGCTTCAGTTCTGGATTCTGCTGAGGGGTCTCTCCAGGTGAAGCAAATGGAGAGATGGTGGGAAAACCAGGAAACAGGTTTCAGAGGCCTAAAGACTTCTGGAATGAAAGACAGCAGTATCAGCTGCTCTGGCTCAAGCCATTTCCAGTCTCTGTATCTCTTTTGGGGGCAATAGAGCAAGAGAGCGGGCCTCTGTAGAATGCAAAGCCCAGAGCGTTTCCTGCTTTCCGTGTTTCAAAGGTGATAGAGGTCATTGCCGCGCTTTTAAATTCTTTTTATCATGGGAAACTTCGGATTATTCTAAAGTCATCAGAACAGTACAATGAACCCCCATGTACTCATGGCCCATCTTCAACAACCTTCAAATTAAGGTCAATTCCATTTCATCCACACCCCACTCCCTTCTCCCATTGCAGCAAAGACCAGGCATCCTATCATTTCATCCATAACTGTTTCAATGACTATCTCTAAGAGATAAGTTCTCCCTTCCCAAAAAACTTCAATACCATTTCAATCATGAAAGCATTTACAAAAATGTCTTATGTATTCAGTCAGTGTTCGAATTTCCTATTTTCTCATAGATGTCGTGGAGTTGTGTTGGGTTTTTTCTTTCAACTTATTTGATATGGTCTATACCTTCCAACTGGTTGCCCTCTCTCATCTCCTCAAACCTTGCTCTCACTAGGGTTTAAATAACCCCAACAAAATGGTATGGAAACTCAATCTTGCACAGCAATCTTTGGCCAGAGCAGAGAAGCAGCACCCTCTTTCAGAATGGGCAAATACTCCTAGTTTTCTCCAGGATTGCTCTTTACCGTCTAACGCTCTGGTGTTTCTCTGACATAGAAGCTGAATTTCAGCTGTCATTTATTCTCATGATTGCATGGTTTTTCTCATAGCAGAATAATACCAGGAAAGTTACAAAATCTTTATTTACATCTCTGGCTAACCCAGAGTTTGCCATTCCAGCCCTACAGCCTTTGAGAGTTTTGAAACTAAATTTCTTTGGGTTGTCTGGCTTTCACAGACTTGGAACCACCTGCATCGCCTCTGTGCTTGGAAAGTCATGTTGTGTTCTATTTCCAGTCCTAAATAGTAGCCTGGGATGGAGTGGGCACTTAAGCCAATTGCTTAGCCAGCAATTTCAGAGAGGAAAGTGTCCATTCTCCATTTAGTCCCAGCATTTGCATTCAACAGTTTATTTATTTATTTTTTTGCTAGTGGCTGGTGTAACAGTAAGGCTAGGATAAGCTATTCTGCAGTAACAAACACCCCCAAAGAGTCAATAGCTTAAAACCACAAAGATCTCTTTCTGACTCATACTAGAAGAATATCTCAAATGCTGCTGGTTGTCATGTCAAAGGGAAGAGAACTCTGGAGGGCCACACCCTGGCAATTAAATACTCAAGCCTGTAGTGGCTTGCATCCATTCTACTCATAACTCATTGGCTAGAACTAGGCACAAGGATCAACCCATCCACAAGGGGGCCAGAGAGGTGGAAAGCTGGAAATAATTCAGCACTAATGACCACCATGGTTGGTTTCCAATAATAAAGTCTAACTCATGTAGCAGCACTGTCCTCAGTTCTTTTCTTGGTCACAGTTGTTGCCCCAAATGCAGAATAAACCATCATGTGGCTATCTTGTTTCTGTATTATGCCCAATGGGTTCCTTCAAATAGTTTTGTATTTTACAGATAGATCTGTCTTAGCCTGATTCATGTTATAATTCCTTTTTATGTGAACCAATCATTTGTTTTTTAAAACAGTTCTCATTTAAATGGAATGTAGAACAAATCAAATACTTATTTTAGCACAGTAGTATGCTTCTGATGGGTGAATTTCCCTCACTTTTTTCTTCTGTAAAGCAGGGACAAAACTCCTATCAATAATCAATTTCTAATATTGAGACTCCCAAATTAGTGTTATCTGAAGATTTTAAATGAAAAATATTGCAAGATGCATTCTCCTCTATGCCTATCTATGCTTTTAGCAACAGTGTTTTCCTCTCTATGTAATCAGACTGATAATCTCATTTTCTTTAACAATTGCATTCATTCAAAGCCATGATAAATTTCTGGGTGCTCTTTCCCCAAATAATTCTGATCTCTAATTGGTTCAAACCAAACAATATTCCCCCAAGGTGCCATCTTTGCACAATTCCAATTGCAATGGTATGGCTTGGTTCCCCCAATATCCACTCAAATACTCTGAAAGGATGTCTTCCTGTATGCTAAAAGTTGAAAAGCTAAAAGTGACATTTTTCAAACTCTCTTGCAACTTTGGTTCTGCACATGAATTAGGTTGCACTAATCGGGCATGCTTGCGCAAAACTTGAATCTGGAAATGAGCTATGTGGGAAGAGAGGAAGAGTACGAGGCGTGAGTTTGCTTCTATGGATAACAGAGGTTGTGTTTTTGGAGTAGGGAGTTGTTTCTACAGCTTCCTTATTTATAGAGATAGCATTCTGGTCTGGCAGAGGTGGCACAGTTCTGGATCTGGTAGCTGAAGTGGTGGCTTCGCTATTTATTTATTTAAGTATGTATGTATTTATTTTTGAGGTACCAGGACTTTGTATGTGGGAAACTGATGCTCAACCACTGAGCCATATTGGTTCCCCTGAGCTGGCTTTTTCATTTGTTTGCTTGCTGTTTTTTGTTTTCAGGTGGCACCGGGAACCAAATGCAGGACCTCCCATGTGGGAAGCAGGTGCTCAACTGCTTGAGCCACTCCCAGTCTTCCCAATTTAATGGCAGTGCCTCGTCTGTCTGGGTAAGAGGCAGCTTCCCTGGCAGTCTAGTTTAGTCATGAGGCTTTGGAGGTGTTCAGGAAAGTCATGCCAAACTCTGTTTCTTTATCTTTATCAGTGACCGTAGAAGCCATTTAATACCCTCTAATAAATCCCTTTCTGTGTAAACTAAATAGAGGAGAGTCTACTCTCTACAACTGAAACTGAGCAGTTGAGATGGTCATTGTTTTACCGCTGGCGGGACTTTCTCTTCCAGCCCTGAACCTTTGAACTTTCCATTCCTTAAGAGATAAACATTTATCTTTCTATTTTTTAATAGTTGAATATAAAACACATTTCAAAACTTCTCTTCACAATGAAGTTACTCACCATCCTAAATCCCAACCAGCCAGAACGCAAATGATTCTTGAAATTCTCACTAAATGGTTCTGTATCTATAGATTTTTTGGTTTTTCGATGACTCTCAATCTCTACATTTCATAATTGCTCTCCTTTCTATAGTCCCTGACACTGCCACTCCACACTGCTTAGTACTCATCTTGCTAATGGATGACTGTGTGTCCTGAACTCAGAGAAATAAATTGTGAGCTAAGAATTCTTAAACTCAACAAGAGGAGATGAAGACCACCTAAGCCAAGGTGAGAAAGGGAGGGACCCAGTTCTAAATACCCTTTTCTCTCTAGAGGAAGTTAGGTATTTCTGTAGCTGGGACTCCAGCTCTGATGGCAACTCAAGATGCACCCATACAGGAAAAAACCTATTTTTGTTCATTGGAATCAACACGTTGGTATAGTCATCAGTAAACAATCATTTCCCATTTGGGGCTGATTCATCCTTAGGAGAAATATGCTGCCAAGACCCAGGCATGTGGCGGGCAATCCATTACTATTAACAAGCATCCAAGAGGATACTAGAAGAGATTGGGTGAGGAACATTATTTCATTTCTAGAACCAAGTGTGCTCTATCAATTTTTTTCCTATTTGAAAAATAAGAGAGTATATAATTAGATGTTATCCTTAAATTCTACTAAACATAGATTTATAGAAGTTCAGAGCTAGGACTTTGCAAGGTAAAATTAATTTACAATACTGATGATTCTGTGTGTTTTTTAAAAAATATACCTGTTTGAATCTATGTTGGGAGAAATAACATGTTGGTTTTCAGATAATTTTCTTTTGAAAAACTGCAACCTTTTAAAATGTCTAGTTCATTTTAAACAGCTTAGTTTGAGGCCATGTGGTAAGATAGCAATGAGTTTTGGAAACAAACCTGAGTAATCCCTTCCTACCTCTACCCTGACTGAAACTATTTTTAAATTAATTAATTTATTTTTAATGTTACATTAAAAAATATGAGGTCCCCATATACCCCCCACCCCCTCACCCCTCTCCTCCCATAACCACAACCTCCTCCATCATCATGGGACATTCATTGCACTTGGTGAATACATCTCTGAGCATTGCTGCACCACATGGTCAATGGTCCACATTACATTGACTGAAACTTAATAGTGGTTTCACTATGGGTTATTTTACTTCTCCAAATCTCAATTTCCTCATTTTAAAAATGCAAATGTAATTTTAAAAATATACCTTGAAGAATAACTGTGATGATGAAATAATATATGTCTATTTAGCAAAAGTCAACTCTTGTCATCATCATCTGTATCAATCTCAAGATACCATCAATAGCCCAGAGGCAAGCCACTCCTGCCTTAATTTTTTTACAAAATTTCCAAAATTAAAAATACCTTAAATGAGTAGACCCACAACTTCTCTAATAAAGAAAAAAATAAAAATAAAGTAAAAAAATAATCTTAAGTCCCTAAAATGCCCCTGGGCTCAGTGCCAGATCAGTCAACACAATTGTGTTACACATATTTTGTTGTTGTTGTTCCTGAGAAGGGAATAAGGCCCCTTTGGGAAACCAGTTAAGAACTCAGATTCTAGTGTCAGACAAGGGGGCAGAATGATCCAGTTTACCATTGTTCATCATTATTTTGCATATGAGTTACTCTAGGTAAATTTAACTTCCGGGGTTACTTAACCTCTCTGGGCCTCCATTTCCCATTTGCAGCATAGCAATGCTGTCCTTTAGTTGTCATGCTATCTCGGGGGGAAATAGCAAGGAATCCAGTCATGTTAGGTTCCCTTCCTCTCCATGAGCTTGCCATCTGAGAAGCCAAAGAAAACTCGTTCTGGTTATCTATTGCTGAGTCACAAATAGACCTCCAAAACTTAGTCATTTGAAAGAACAATTTATTATTTCCCATGATTCCGTGGGTTGACCGAGGGGTCCTTCGGGTTGGCCTGGTGTCAGAGAGGCATCGGGAAAGGTGAAGGTGTTGAAGAGAAGTCGGGTGTACGTGGTATCGAAGAACAGGACGCGAGAACTCTGAGAGGGAAGTTGATTTATTTCGACCGATTGGACTTGGTGAACTCCTATCCTAATAAAAACCGAGCCCCACGTAGAGTTTTGGGTTCCCTTTTATGCAGAAAAGATATAAGGGTTGGGAGTTAAATGGTGCCTTTTTGAAAGAAAACGACTTTCCTTGTTAGTTAAGTGTTTGTCTGAGTACTAGATAGGTTTTGAATTAAAGTACCCCCCACATTTCAGGTGAGCTTGAATTAAAATCCCCCCTACAGTCCGTCTGGATGCAACTTTGAATACACATTCAGTCTTACATCCTTTCCGAACATTCAAAGACTGTAGGGCCTATATTACTTATTTGGATTTCTAGAGACTAGGTACGCTTGGAAACAACTTTGAATTTATGCACAGGCTATATTAAAGGGTCACAGATGGCCTCCTTCACACGGCTGCCAGTTGGTGCTGCCCTCTGCCGACTCAGTTCTCCTTCATATGAGGCCACGTGGCTGCTTGGGCCTCCTCACAGCATGGTGATCTCAGGGAAGTTAGACTCCTGATATGGTAAGGAGCTTCCAGGAGCATAAAAGCAAAAGCTGCTGGGCCTTCTGGCCTGGAACTGACATAGAGTCGTTCCCACCAAGTTCTGTGAGTTAAAGTGGTCCCAGAGTCAGCCCATACTCAAGGGGAGGGGACAGCACAAGGACACAAGTCTCTGGAAGCGTGGTTATTTTCCCTCGAGAGCCTAGGAAATGGGAGTTTGGTTGCCCCAGCCAGCACTACTTTAAAGTGCCTGTCTTTCCGAAATCTTCCAGTCTGGTGTGTGTGGTACTCTTGGGTCTTGTGTGTGACTCTGAATCATTATTTTCCTCTCAGATTATCTGGTCTCCTCTCTCCTCAGGAACCTCTGTCTTTACCACACACCATGGAGTGGGCTGAGGTTGGGAGGTGAAAACAAGCAGCTTGTTCCAAATAAATAGATAGCACCCAAAACGTAGGTAGACTTGCTATCAATATATACACTGGTTTCCCTAAAAGAACAAGTTCTCATACAAGCTTTCTACTTTCTATGGAAGTAGGGGAAAGCATCTTTAAGTCTGAACTACTACAGGGCTAAACTACCAACTATGAGAAATAACTTTGAAATCTGGTCCAAAGATACTATTTCACCTTCAAGGAAAGACAAAGTAGTTGAGAAATAAAAGTTACTTTTCTAGTTTCCACAGCCCTACCCATGTGCAGTGGGATATCCATTAGAGGACCAGTGAACCATTTCCTGTCCCCAGTGAGCCCCTGCTACTCATGAGGACACCTGAGCTGCATTTTGGGACACAGTGTGGTCTGTGAAAGGTCCTTGCTAAAGGGGAGATGTTGGCAGTCAGAAGGGTCTCCTCTTAGCTCCCACCAAAATTAGCAGACAGCGAAGTACTGAGGGAATGGGGCATAGAACACAAAACAGAAGACTTTTGACCTTGAAAGCTAAAGATCTGAGCTGAGGAAGAATCCAGAACCATTTAGCACAGGAGATAATGGCATTTGTACTGTCACTTTTCTCTCCAGGACCTCGTGCAGACACCACTAAGTGACCTCAAGACTATTACCTGTCTGAGGCCACATGTAGCCTCAGAATCCTTCTCACCCCAACACGCCAGTGGTTTAGAGCTGGCGCTGGTGTCTCCTTTCCACATGGCTACATGAATTCTTATCAGACCATGTATTCTAACCTGGGGCTCAGAAAAGATCATGAGAGAACTTTGGCTCTAGGTCTTGGTTAGGGCAACAATGGTGAACCCACAGCTTCTGGGAAGTTTAAGGAACCAGGGCAAGAGGACTGGGAGCTGAAAGGGAAGATTTCAAGCACAATGAGGAGCAGTCCACCTCCTCCTGTGTGCTTAGGGTTAGCCATGCACACCGAAGGGAAGAAATCCACTTCTGTTTCCAGCGCAGAGCAAAAATGATACCTTCACACCAGACCCCACACATCAGTTATTTACAGCATGAACTCAGGGCTCCGAAGTGCCAGGTGAGATGTTTATGACAACATTCTCCAGAGACATAAATGGAAATTACTAAAATTACAGGTGGCTCGGCTATTTAGGGGGCAGTTACACACATTTCTAAATCGGAATGATGCTTGGTTGTAAATGGAAGCCTTTGGCATTCCAGAAGCCCTTCTGGAAGCCACAGAATGTGAAAGACAGTTTGGACCCGAATATATGAAGCCAGATCACGTGTGGCTATTTGTAGTCCTGTGATTCTTGAGCAGAACCATGCTTTTTAATTCTTAGCAGTTAATGGACTTTGGTATTGTAATATTTGCCCTCACGATATTTTAGACCAGAAACCAAATGTTTACTTGTGGAATCTAACCTTGCCCACAGTTTACCAAAATAACAAGAAAACTAGCCTGTCTCTATGTCTGAACTACACATTCTTTGCATCACTGTCATGTAATGCTGGGAATATTTATTTAAGTAAAAGGACTCCATAGGCATACCTCCCTCAAAAACCAGCAAAATTGTAGTTCATGGAAAAGAAACTGGAAAGATCCCCTAAACACATAACAGATAAAAAGATAAATGGAATTTATGTTTATTCTTGCTGTTGACTAGTGATACTTGTCTTTAGAAATAAAAGGACAAAACCTACTATTTGGTTGCTAAAATGATATACTGTGACCACAAAATAACCTTAGTATTAGCTTATCATCATTATGTCAGTGCTTCTAGCATTTTGCGATGTTTTGTGAAATTGACTAAACAAGATCTTAAAAAATATTTAAGAAATAAACTGAGAGAAATGAGGATTGGAGTTGATTGGCAAGTGGTTAAAGCAAAGACCCTGGAGATGGAGAAATGCTAACAGGACAGAGGAGATACATACAGTGAGAAATATGAGAAAAGAGAGAAAGCCCTTCCTGCTAGTGGTTTTACCTTCCCTTCTAGAGCATCTGGATTGGAAGGATTCAAAGCTAGCATCCTACCTACATCTTATCAAAATGAATTCCAGATGGATTAAATGGAGTTTAAGAGAGCAGAAAGAATTAGAAGGAATTATAAGTAAATAATCTTGGGATGAAGAAATGCTTTCCAAGCATAATTCCAAAGACATAAATCATAAAGGGAACATTTATGAATTTCAATTGCTGCACATGAAATACCATACACAAAATTTAAAGGCAAGTGACATATAAAGAATATATGTTCAATATATATGACAAATTATTCATGTGATGGATGTACAGGGAACTCTTTAAAATAAATGAAGAAGACTCAGGCACAATATGAATATCCCATAATGGGAAATTGGTTATGTAAAACAAGACAAAACAAACTCGGATCCCTCAGCCTAATAGAATACTAAAAAGCCATTAAGAATGAAGCCATGTTCAGATGTTTAATGACATGGAAAGCATATATATTTTGTAAAAAAAAAAAAAGCATAAACAAGTTGATTTAAGGCACTGAGAATGGTGCCTGAAAAATAATAAGTGCATTTTAAGTATTAGCTTCTTTATTCAATATGATCCATTTAAAGTACATATAAAACACAAATAAAAAATATGTCTATAAAAGTGTCTAGTTAGTTTAGGGATATGGAAGATTTTTTTTCTTCTGCTGTTCATCTGTTTTTACTGAAATTTCCACAAACAACATTCACTATTTTTAGAGTTGGAAAGGAAGAATCTTTAAAAACGATATTGTGGGTGAATAACTAATGACATGGGAATCCATTTATAATATTTGAGTAGGGGAAAATGGAAAAGATAAATTGTCAATATGCTTCCAAACATGTTATTAAATATATTTAAATATAAACATTGCTATTTATATTTCTAAGTAAATATAAATTTTAGAAATTATTTCCAGATATAAATGTCATAATTTTATATATAGTTATAAAGAAAAGTCTGAAAAATGTACATCAAAATGTAGATAGGTAGTGATTACTTCTGGGTATTGCAATAATGAATGATTTTCAGTTTTTTGTGCTTTTTTCCTACCTTTTGAAATATGTCATACATCTGATTTTCATTTGTAATTTTTAAAAAAGTTATTTAAAAGATGATACCTGAGATACCACAAGATCTCCCAGAATTTAAGCAGTGCTTCTGTGACATCTCAGACTCCTTAGGACTTCGTGTGTAAAATACCAAGCCCTGTTAATTTGTTATAAAATTTCCCATTTCTTCTGTTTCCACCGCCATCTCTCTAATTCACATTTTTGTTGCTCAAGCGTAGCTTTCAAAAAACCATTTCTCTGCTCAGAGATGCCCATCAGTTCCCCAAACTCCTCCACCTGCAGTTCAAGGCCCTCACCTGCCTTTCCAGGCAGAGCACCCAGAATATATATATCTTCATAAGTATTCTGCATCATGGTCAAGCTGGTTTACTTAGGATTTTTCCAAATGCACTCTATCTTTTTCTACTTTTGTTTTTGCTCAAACTACCCCACCTACCCATATCCAGGAGGACTTTTCCCTTCTTTCTCTGTGTCTTTTAAGGCATAGCCCATAATCCCCTCTCTTTGGGATTCCTGCCCTGGCAGCCTCCGTTCATCTTCATTATTCACAGATTCCATATCTGAAAATTCACAGACTTGCTAAAATTTATTTGTAACCCCCAAACCAATACTTGAGGCACTTCTGTGGTCAGTCATTCTCAAAGTGGTGAAAAATTTGAGTCACCCAATGCGTACCTTCCCAGCTGAGGTCAAACAAGGTGGTGATTTGCCTTCTTGTTCCAGCTCTCATACTATAAACAAGTGTCCTTTTTGAGGTATGTTTAGTGTCACTTTTTTTTTTTTTTTTTTTTTTTTACATTTTTGGGCTTTTTGTTGGTGCTTCTGCTGTCCAACAGTGCTACCCAAGTGTAGGGCTGAAGTGCTCGTCCAGTGTTCCTAAGCTCAAGAACACTATGATATGTGTTAGATCAGCTCCATTCAGGCACAAGTTAGGTACTGATTGCCGCAAGTTCAATGTTAATGAATTAGTGTCATATATGGAATAAGATGACTTTGAACAAAAATTTGCATAAAACAAAGTTACGTGTTGATTGGATGATGAAAAGCCTGTGACCCAAGGCTCTCAGGAACCCAACCTTATATTTCCCCTAGGAGCAGTGGTTCACTGTTCCCTAATTGAGTGACTGCTGGACTTTATTCAGCCTGCTTGTGGCAGTTTGATATTATTGATGAATTCCAAAAAGAAATACTGATTATGTTTGTAAACTGGTCTCTTCCTCTGGGCTAGTGATACCCTGAGATTGTATTGAATTCAGAGGTTTCACTTTTACTTAATTAAATTATGATTAAGGCTTTGATTAGGTCACATCAGTAGGACATTGAGTCCCTGCCCCTTTGGTGGGTGGGGACTCACAGAGAAAACGACATGGCAGAGGAGACAGTGGGAGTTTTAATGCTGGAGTTCCAGGAAGTAAATACACAGAGAAGCAGATAGGTGAGAAAAGAGAGAAGGCTCCACTAGACATGGCAGAAGTCCCAGGAAGAGAGACAAGCCATTCACCTGATAGTTTACAGCTAGCCTTGTGGAGAGAGCAGAGCAGCTGAGCCCAGAGAGAAACGAGTACCGGGAGAGAGAAGAGGCTTATCCCAGCCTACACCTGATATTGGAAGAAGCTGGGACCAAGGAGCCTTAAGAGGAAGAGGAAACCTCAACCCTTGCAGATGTCGGCAGCCATCTTGCTCCAACATGTGGCAATAGACTTTGGTGAGGGAAGTAACTCATGCTTTATATCCTGGTAACTGTAAGCTTCTACCCCAAATAAATACCCTTTATGAAAGCCAACAGATTTCTGGTATTTTGCATCAGTACCCCTTTTGCTGACTAATAACTGTTGCCAAATAACAGAAATGAACCACAATATATTCCTCCTTTCCTGCCAATTCATGTCATACTTATTAAATAATATGAATCATCCTTTTTTTAAGTTTCTCTATTACTTTGATTATATTTCTTTATGTCCTTCACATATCCCCAAACCTAGTAAATATAATTATGCCTTCCACATCAAAGATTAGGCGTGCAGTGCCCCCGCAATCTGGAAAATCCATTAAAATTTTTTGACCCTCCTTTCCTACCAGAGAAGAAGTGTCAATTTTTTCTTTTTCTTTCATAGAGTGTGTAAAATTTGGGTATATTTATGATATTGAAAGATAAAATATGTTAATATTATATAATAATAAACATTTATTTTATGCTTTTTTGAGTTCCTAAACTTTTTTCTTTGTCATCTGCTGGTCTTCATGTGTCCTTTTTGTCTTCCAAAAAACTCCCCCCAAATTCCCATTTAATTTCTTATGCGGACCCACGATATAGCAAAACCACAATGGGGAAAGTCACGATGTGGAAAGGATAACTGTAATAGAATTAAGGCTTGGACACAAATAAAGGCTTTCCAAGACAGGAGATTGGTACATTTCTATCAGTAGGATCCTTTAATAAGTGAATACATTAGCCTTCAGTGTTAAGTGTGAGACAACCTTTCATTACAAGTATCAGGACCATTCTCGTGGAGGGTCCCTAACAATAGCCGACCAGCCGGAGGGTGTTGGGAAAGGTTTTGCGCATGCTCATGCATTTTTCTTGGTCAATGTACAGGGAGTTGGCTTTCACTGCCAGCTCATGTTCCAGGGTGGCTTTGGTGTGGACCAGCGACTGCAGAGTGTCCTCCGCATCCCTCAGGCGTTGCTGCAGGGTCTGGAGGGTGTCGTCCACCTCGTACACCTCGTTAACAAGGCTGCAAGAATGCATCGATATGGGTAAGTTAGCAGACACCCCATTCCCCACAGCTTGGTATTAGATGAATTAAGGGCAGGAGTACTTGTTAAATACCTACTGGAATTGCAGCTGCTATACTGGGTGGCACAGCAAAGGTTCTACCAAGGCAAGAATGACTTTATATAGAAAGGGCAGGAATACTTGTGCATGATTCTAGCATCATACCCCAGGATGTGGATGCCTGGGCCACTGGGATCAACTGTGCCCCATTATCCTGAAGGCAAACTGAGTATGCTTGGGACACCAGCAAATCATATTAATATTGACATTAATATTTATTATTTTCATTTTATATTTATACCCCATAACCCTAAAGGCAAACTGAGCATGCTCCTGGGCACTCATAAGTTTATATTTTGATTTATTCTTTTTATATTTATACCCCATAACCCTAAAGGCAAACTGAGCACGTTCCTGGGGTGCTAGCAAATTTACATTTAGCTTTATACTTATATTGATACACATATATGTATGTTAAATATACCTATCTTAAAAGAAACTGGGAAGACTTTTAAACATTTGATATACTTTTAAATAGCCAAAATAGGAAAAGTCAAAACTTAGCTGGGCTTGCTTACATTCATTTTATCACTGAAAATCGTTTTTATTATGAAGTCAGTAGTTGGGAAGAGGGGATACTAAACATTTTTCAGGGGTTACAGTTGCCAAAGGGCGTATGTCAGCCCCACCTGTTAAAATATCTCAGTAATGCAGGAGAGAGTACCGTTTATAGGGCCCTTCTCAAATGACAACGTGTTCTCTACCTCCCTGCAATGTGTCAAGGTAATGCCTCAATGTCCTAGAATTGTCAAAAACCTAATTGAACATAAATATAATGTGTGAAATTAGCTACACAAACTGCGAAGTCACTAGTTGTGTCATGATGATGAAAAACCTTAGAAGTTTGTCATTAAGACAAAAAGGGAAAAAATGGCATAATTTCTTGGAGAAACTTAGCATTTCCACCCCAAATAAATCTAATCAATATTGTTTTCATTGGCATTTCTTGGCTTATTAGTGACCTTTGTCTTAAAAGTTTATTGATCATTTTGTATTTCCTCTTTGAATTGCCTCTTTGTCGTTTTGCTCATTTTTCTACTAATTTAATTGTAAAGAAATTTTTTTTAAGAGGTACCAGGAATTGAACCCAGGACCTCATACTTGCCAAGCAGGGACTCAACCACTAAGCTACATCTGCTCCTCTGTAAAGAACTCTTTAAATAATAAAGTATACAGATTTTTTGGTCTATTTTGCTCTTGGCAAAAATCTCCCCTCATTTCTTGGGTGCCCTTTAGTTTTGTTCAAGATATTTTGGTTATGCATACGATTTCAATTTCAGTAAGCCAAGTCTGTCTCTTTTCCTTTTTGATTTCTTCTCTTGCATTAACGTTTAGAAGTCTTTTTTTTTCTAGAAGGACAATTAAGCAAGGGCTCATTGTACCCACTGATTTGTGCACCAATAACAGCCAAGTGATATGACCATGAGGTCACTGAAGAGAAAAAAATAGGCAACCACATTTTATAACCAAAAAACCTATTTTTAAAACCAAAAAAATAGAGTTATAAAAGGCACTAATAATGATGATGATAGTGACAATAATCTACTTATTGACCATTTTATCGTAATGCATACTATTCTAAGTGATTTCCAAGATTCAAGTAACTGAATCCTCAGTAATAACACCATGAAGTAGGTACTACGATCATCCGCACTTTACAGATGAAGAAACTGAGGTCCACAGAGTTTAGGTAACTCTCCTTCTGGTTCTGCTTGGAGCTATGTACACATCAGCTGCTCCCCAACTTCCATCAGCTGGAAACACAACTCCAAATCCACCAAATTTTAACCAGTGATCCAAAGCTGAAGTTTGCTTTGGGGTTCGTCTATCGTCACTCTGGGTGCATGCAATTAATTAAAATATACAACAGTATAAAGACAGCAGTGACAGTGGACAAACAGGGACATGGACATCTCCAGAGATGGAAAAGATTTCATGAACATAGAAAAATAGCCAGAGCACATTCATACTATTAAACCGAGGTGATGTTACACCTTCACTGAACGTTGTGGCTAGACGATGAATATTGGAGGTCATCAAATCCTGCTTCCTTGTAGAAAAGACAAGGAAATTTGAGTGCAGGGTGGATGAGCTGCCCTCACCGCAGGCCCACTGCCGACATGTGGTTGTGCACTATGCCCAGTTATCCAGGAAGCCAAGAAGGAAATAAGGAGCCTGGGTGGCCATGGTAAAGAAGTGGCGCTAATTTCCAGTTCCCACCGTCAGTTCTCTGTGATGAGAGAAAAGGGCAAAAGCAGACACCCTGGAAAGCCGACCTCAGACACAGGACGCGATGCTCCCTGGGGTTGGATTTTTTTCATTTCTATTGACAATGCCTACAGCTCAGGGCCACCAGGTAACATACAAGATGCCCCATTAAATTTGGATTTCAGATAAACAAAGAATCATGTCTTAGGATAAGTATGTCCCAAATCATGCACAGAATGCTTGTATTAAATATACTTACACTGAGCAAAAATACTTATAAGTTTGTGAGTATTAACTGGGCTGTATTTTTTTGGTAAGTACTATCAGGGTATACCCTGTTTTTGTTTTTGTTTTGTTTTTAAAGAGGTACGGGGGGATTGAACCCAGGACTTTGTGTGTGGGAAGCAGGCACTCAGCCACTGAACTACATCCACTCTCCAGTGAGAGGTGATTTTTTGTTTGTTTTTAGGAGATATGGGAGATCAAACCTTGTACCTTGTACATGGGAAGCAGGGGCTCAACCACTTGAGCTACATACTGTTTTTTAATTTGCAAAATATGTGTACCATACACAAAGTTAGCTCTCACAGAACTTTATAAGATGGCATATAAAGCAACAAATTCTTCTACTCCAAAACCCTTATGCATTCCTTTCTCTAAAAGACAAATTCTAAGCACACAATGTAATGTTGACTGAAAAACTCAAGATAGGAAACTCTGCGTGTGGCAAGGTCATGGTTTTGTTAATGTACCTTGTGGCAAATACAACAAAATGAGGACATAAGTTATCCCTGGACAGCACAAAGCATTGAGGATAGGTCTGTATTTTTAAATTTATTTTCTGTACTGTCTGAAT
The DNA here is from genome assembly GCF_030445035.2 of Dasypus novemcinctus. Lineage (NCBI taxonomy): Eukaryota > Metazoa > Chordata > Mammalia > Cingulata > Dasypodidae > Dasypus > Dasypus novemcinctus. The sequence goes on along the minus strand of NC_080693.1, from coordinate 17,824,420 downwards.
TTTTCTACCATGAACAGATACAATGCCTCTTGGAGCCAGAAAGAAAACAATAACTATTTTTCAGAAAGCCACATAATTTCAAGGGACATGAACTCCCTCTGCATCCTAGAGAGTTGATCTGAGTGACCCAGCTCACCGACACCACAGTAAGGGAAACCTCTCCACTCTGAGAGGACAACCATCAAATGCAGACGCTTTGGAAACTCCCTGGCCAGCTGGCCTGAGCCCTGCCCTCTGGCACACCCTCCCTGGTGGACTGTTTGTCCATGGCTGACCGGGCGCTCTGAGGCAGGTTAGGGGGCAGGTGAAACGGATGCCTCTCCGGCCCCCCAGATGGCTGACATTTCCTGTCTCAGGCAAAGGTGCCCTTATCCTGGAGGATGCTGAAACTGGAATCCTTCTCAAGATCTTTGGCTCCGCCCTCTTCCTCATGCCTCCCACCTCTCTCAATCATAAAATCCTGTTCTGTCTCCCAGATAGCCTCAACATGAGCCACTGTCCCTCTCTGTTCTCCAGCACACCCCCGAATGTGGTGCCCTCAGCCCAGAAGCTCTTAACCCATTCTCCATCCAGCTAACCTAGGCCATGTTCAAACCTCAGGAGGTCCCCCTTTCATCTAGGACCAATGCTGTGTATTGTTAAGAACAGCAACCTTTTTGTCACAATGGGGACACTCACCATTGTCTGATTACTCCGTCTGCCCTTGCAGCCTAAAATCCCATGCAAGTGGCCTCCACAAGGGTCTGCCTTGCCCAGGGTTGCAAAAATTACTGGGTGGATGGAGACCAACATTGATGTCCCATTTGAAGGAGATGGCTCTGGGAGGCAGGGAGCTGCCCCAAAGTCCAAGCACACAGGGTCTCCCAGAATCAAGAACCAGACTCAGACCAAGCAGGAAGGAGCCCATTGGAACCCCTGGAGTGGGGAGGGCTCTTCTAAAAGCCACCTGCAGCGAGCCCAAGAAGGAAAGGTGCGGGAAAAAGGTCCCCAAGCAGGTCACAGAAGCAACAACAAATGGGGAAAACGCATCCACTCCGTGCATCACCATCTGTCTTAGAAACAGTGGCATTGGGGGGTGGAAGGAAAACAAAGTACCCAAGTTTCTTTCGGTCTGGGGATGGTAAATAGAAAACCTGAGATCTAATCTAAAAGCATATTTTCATGTTGTTGAGATCAAGTTGGATTAACAAGAGAGCCTTTAAAAAAAAAAAAAAAAAAGTCCCAGGCTATAAAGTATCACCAGGGAAGGAACAAATCTTCAGGGAGGTTGCTGCAGATGGATGATAATGGGATTTATGACGGTGGGTTGTTTATTATCATGCTGGTTTTCCTCTGTCTCCAGCCCTGCCCTGTCATGCTTCCCCGGGCTTCAAAAGGAGCCCTGAAAGCACAGGGAAGAAACGTAGCAGGTTGATATATGAGTCTTCAACTCCTCGCAGCCAAATTCTATTCTAGTGGAAAATTTATCTGTGAAGGAACTGTGGAAAGTGTACACATTAAAATATCAATGTTAAAATAAAAAGGAATTAAAGATAAATACGACGCCAGCAGTTAAGGCATTGTTTTCCCCTGCAGAACACAGTTAGGAGGTAACTGCTCAGGCTTCAACTTTAGATTTTAAAAATATATTTGTCATCATCATCACCTTAAATTAATAAATTTTTTTTTAAAACAATGTGTGTTCTTTCAGAGCCACATTTTGCCTCTCAGTTTCCTTGTTCTTGGCAGATTGTAGACAGCAGTTCTCTTGAAGCCGCTGGTTTTTTGGAAATTGCAAAACTGAAAAATATTTTGTGTTCAAATACAAATAAAGCCACTGTATTTTTTTTTTTAATGTATCACAATTATTTGTGTAAAGCAGAGCCTGGTCTGGCCCTCCACCAAAGATGCCAAGAATATTTAGAAGCACTTTTGAAAGAACCTGTTTAGAACATTTTAAATGAAAATATCTCAAAATGAAAACAGCAATTTTTCCCAGTTCTCACTCCCCTTAGTTTATGATCTTTATTTCTTCTTAAATCTGGGCAGCCAAAGGGTTGCTTTCAGAATATATCAGTTTAATAAGGAAAATAATCCCCTCCCCCAATAATAATCCTAAATTCCACTGTTTCTACCCCAGGACCACATTTTTGGCTAGGGTATTTTAACTAGAAGTCTTTACTGAAACAACCTAGGCTTTGTCCTAAAGTCAATAAACTGAGGAAACAGGCATAGTATGAAGGCGACAGGAAGTAAAGAAAAAGCAAATCCTGCTTAACTGTGGAGTGGAAAAAGAGTAAAAATTGTTCTGCGTCATGCTGTGAATGCCTCATTGTTTGATAACTCCGAAGTCAGGCTAGACCCCTGCTCAACACACTTACAAAAAGCACCCCTGTGTTTCTGCCTGATGGCCATCTAAATGATTGATTGGTTTCCATCTCAACTAGAAGAACTTTATTTGTTTTGTTTTGTTTTGTTTTTTTATTGACTTTGTAATAATATTACATTAAAAATATATACTAGAAGAACTTTTGACGCCTCTTTTGAACGTCTCAGAGAACGAAAGTTTAGAGCTCGCTTTCTCCCCAAAACGTTTACACAAAGTCACACTATGTTTCTAATTGTGATCTCACTGCCAGATTCTTCTGAAGCAAATCACCACCTCAGATGGGCTGTCACAGGTCCACCTGGCTTCTCGAGTGGAAGGTGGTTTATCCTAAAGAAGGGGTATATGAGTAGGGGTTCTGTAGAACCCACTTTGAGAAACACTGCAGCAGGTGTGAACTGTTCCCCTACACAACTATCTCCTCCTCTAGGAGAAATGCTGTTCGTCCAAGAAATGAAGGCCATTCGTCTATATTTGTCTATATTCTAAAGTACAACATAAACCTATACATGTGGAGTGTTTTCCAATTTTGTCCTCCCAAATTACCAGAACCTGCTTTGCTGACTCATTTCTGAGGGCAATGAGAAGGTCAAGTGAGACCAGGTACAGCATAGGGCAATGGAAAAGTATCATGCTTTATTGGCAGGAGCCAATCATTACTTCAGTTGAATAAAAAAGATGAGTATTCAAATAGCGACTCTCCTTACCACCAGCTGTAACTAGGGCCAGTCACTCAACCTCACTTTAGCCTCAGTTTCCTCATTGGTGAAATAATTGAGATACAGTAAAGCACTTAGGAGTAAGATCAACAGTGGTAGCAGCTATTATCATTGTTATTATCATCATCATCATGTTTATTATTGTCATCATCATCTTCAATGACCTCACAATTATCTCCCTTTCCTTCCCCTCCAGGAAATCCACTGCCTCAACCCGCCACTTGTTTCTTTTGTAGAGGTCAAAGTAGTTTGATACTTAGGATAAATCCTTCATGAAGATAAGTGAATTCTTTCATGGGACCAACTAGAAGACAGGGCTAGTGGCACCCATGGCACCAGGAAGGATTTTTTTTTTTTTTAGGAGGTACTGGGGATTGAACCCCGGGACCTTGTACACGGGAAGCAGGTGCTCAACCACTGAGCTTCCTGGTTGCTCCCCAACCAGGAAGGATTCTAACATTCACGTGCTGCCCCTTTGTTCCTCCAGTTCCTATAAATTGGATTAACTTGTGCAAGGAAATTTTCAGGACCTAAGAATAGCAATGATAAACTCCGGAAAGAAAAGGCAGATTCGCAGGTACTGGGAAATTGGAAATGAAGCCAGAATTGGGAGGAGTGGGGGGGGGGGGTGATGAAATCTTGGCCAGTTTCTCCTGGGCCCATCCTAAAAGACATCTTCAAAGTTAAAATAACACGAGTAAAATACATCTCGTGTTTAGTAGATAAGCTGTGGAGTTAGAGTCCTCCGTTCATGGACACGTGGGAGTGTGCTTGATGAAGACCAGATGCCTTCTACCTCTCCTGAGAACAGAACAAACTGACATTGACCTAAAGGAGGGCATCAGAGGCTGAGGGGAGACCATGAAGATGGTTTTGATGTCAAGAGCAGAATTAAGAACCAAAAAGAGGGCACTGATTGCAAATAGGTAGATATGGGGTCAATGGAATTGGTACCATAGGTCCCTTTTCCAACGAGTCTCCATAATATGTACTAATGTGAGAAATACACATAGAGCCAGTGGACTCTGCTGGTGTAAGGAAGATGTTCTGGAAATTCCAGAGACTCGAGGCAAGTACAAGGACCCCAAATACCACCCTGGCCTCTCTGGATGACACTGATGTTCTTAATACTTTTAAAGAGGGCGCATACCCAGTGAACACAGCTGTGCCCCTCCCAGATTACCAGGATGTTATCAGAAAGAGCCCCGAGCCAGTCAGGTTGGCAGGGGAGACCCAAGCACTCCCCCTCATTTCCTCCCGCCTTACCGCAACTGAGCCATGTCTCGGCAGAGCTCTATGTTGGGTCTCCTCGTGCGCTCATCCAGTCTGGTTTGTGCCACCTTCAGGAAGGCAGACTTGTCTCTGATGGCCTTCTTGATGGATTCGATGGTCATTTCGGTCTGGAAAATCTCCTGCAGGGTCTGTGATGAAGAGAAGCAAACACCTGAGGCTTTGGCGCTGGCCCCTCAACACCCGGCTTCCCCCTCTTGCCTGTCAGTATGGCGCCCTGCCCCTGCCCACCCTCTCTGATGAGGAGGTCCATTTGGTGGAAACCTCCTCCTCCCCAGCCTGACCCCAGGGAATCTGAGGTGCTGAGTCAGGACCAGCTCACACTTGCAGTGTGGAACCAAGTGTGGTCTTTTGTTCTCTTCTCGGGACGCAGTAATATCGTGATGGGAGTATTTACACCACAGAAATTGGTCAATGCTACAAATCAGGGCTTTTGTTCCGTAGAGTTGTTAATTATATATTGACGAGCAGAAATCTGTGTGTAACTGTCTCAAGTGAGACCGGGGAGTTTGAGCAGCCCTAACTTACGTTCTTGCCTCTCTACCTTCCTGGCTTCTCTTCCTACCAACTTCAAGGAGGTGTATGCCTCCTAGTGGAAGACTTGCCTTGAAGCTAATCAAGTTTAGCTTCAGTATCCCTCATTTGCAAGGGAGGGGCACTGGCAATTTTGTATTCCTAATTTTGTTTTTTGTTTTTTTCCCATAAAGAAGGTGCTAGAAAAGTCCTAAGCTTCAAGCCCCACTCAATCTGAATCCTTCTCTGGTTCTTTCTCCTCCTCCTTTGCAAAATGATCCTCCCTTTTATGCTCTGAAAACTCTCCCTTCTCCTACTTACTGTAGGACCTGATCTCTATAATCCCATTTCTCCACATCCTCTGCATTATTCTCCCTCTTTCTTGGCTCCTTTCTCATGGCCTAGAGACATCCCCAATTTTTTTTTTAAACCTCATGCCTCTACCAGCACTCTCTCATTGGGATACTCTCCAGTCCCTCTCTATTCAATGATTACATTCACTCCCTCGACCTACCACTCACCTGATCTGTCTGCAGCCTCTCTAGTCTATGTCTGGCTCTAGTTGGGATAAGGAAGCTATACTCTCAATGTCAAAGTGAAGGCCTCTCTTCTTGGAATTCTCACCTGGCTCATTTCCTCTGGCCAACTGCTCCTCTGATTCTTTGCCTTTCTCTCTAACTGCTCCTCGTTTGCTTCCTGTGCAAGATTTTGTCCTTGGGCTACTTCTATGCTGGATCTTTTCTCCCTTAAAGCGATTTCATAGAAACACCCAGATTCAATGCTCAGGTAAGCTAGGAATTTTTAAATCTGTCATGGAAGCGTTGACCTCTCTCCCAAGCTTTCAACAACCCACTAAAAGTCATTACATTATTCTTATCCCCAAGACCTACTCCAGACCCTCCTGCCTCTCACCACTGGAAACTTCTCCTGCTAAGCAATCTTAATGCTTTATCTGTATCTCCAAGGCATTCTTTCTGCAACTCTCATAGACTTTATCATTTTCTGCCTTGTGGTTATATATCTCACTCTGAGATACCAGACAACAGGATCAGTGTGAAGTTTATGCGTGTGCACCCTTGTTGTGGATTGATGTATGTCCTCTACCAGACATGTTCGAGCTCTAACCCCCAATCCTGTGGATATGAACCCATTTTTAAGTAGGATCTACAAAAAGTCTATTAGTTAAGGTACGGCCAAACTGAATTAGAGTCAGCCTTAATCCAGTATGATTGGACTCCTTCTACACAGAGGAAATTTAGGCAGAGTTGGTAATATACAAAAGGAGATAGATGGCCATATGACGGAGGCAGAGAGTTACAGATTGCTGCCAAGCCACCCTCAGAATGCTACAGACTTCAGAGAAAGCATGACCCAGCCAATACCTTGATTTCGAACTTCTAGCCTCTAAAACTGCAAGACAACAAATGCCTGTTGCTTATACCAACTCATCTGTGGTATTTGTTATAGCAGCCCTGCCAAACTAAGACAGCTCCAACATGCTTAGCATAGTATCTTGAATTCAGTACATAATATTTTGTTGAACAAATGAATTCTATCACCTCAGTTCTATCAAAGACCTCTAAAATGGCTTCTTGTATCCTGTCAATGTCATCGACAATCCGGCTCCAACCTACCTCTCCGAGCTTCTCTCCCAGGACACAAACCATCTATTCCAGTCAACTGGGCTCTACACAGACTTAAATTCAACCTCTGATTTGCTACCTCTAAGTCTTTGCTCAAGATGTTACCCCACCTGGAAAGTTTAGTTTCCTCCAAGCCCCAGTAATACTTCCTGTATTTGTTATTGGGCAGCCATAATGCATAACTTTGTATTGTTATTAAATTGTACATGAGCTTTGCGTATGCATCTGTGCTCCCCAAATATAAGCTTCCTGGGAACAAACAACTACATTTTATACTTCTCTCTACTCTGTACAGTTTGGAGTACTGCACTCTCTTGCTCAATAATTGCTTATTGCCCAGAGTTAGAGATGGGGATACACAAAGAAGACATCACAAGAAGAAAAGATAAATAACTACAGCCCGAGAAAACACTACCCCTTCAGTTGTGCAATACAACCTTCGAGCAACGTGGTCAACCATTCAAGGTGTTTAAAATCAAAAATTATACACTATCTACAGCCCAATACACAAAAATAACTCCAAGAATGATGCTGAGGACGGGCTCCTTGTTTATCTTGAAATATTTGCATTCTGAACAAATCCTTCATTAGATTGTCATTATCAAACTCTTATCCTTGGAGCACTTAAAACATTTCAATATCAGAAACACTTTGAAACTACAATAGTTTCCTGTCTTTGGTTTTGCATTCCAGAAAAAAAAAAAGTGGGGGGAGGGGCTGAAATAATTTAAGAGAAAACATTCCTGCCTTATATCCTACTAATAAACTCACTTCCTAGTTACATATGGTGGCTCGTTAAACTTTAACAATAATGTTTTTGTTTCTATTAAATGCTAAGAACTTTTCTTTACATAGTGCATTCTTTGTGTTCCAAAAACCAGTGGATTCCAATTTCATTTTGGATACATGGTTAAAATAAATGGGACACTTCATTACTGTTTTTTAACCTGTTTTTTACTCTGAATGGCTGAGAGATCATGTGCTTTAGTGTGTCTCTCTGGAAGGAGTGAAAGATTTGTGGCCCCAGAGTACGTGTCAGCCAAGGGGTGTACCACCAGTGACGGATTTACCTTTGCTAAGTGAATCTGAATCTTATTTTTAGCATCTGCAGTCTCGGCAACGCGATTGGTGAAAGCCAAATTCACTTTGTTGAACTGATTCCACATTTCATTCGCAGTCACAACCAAGAGGTTTTGAATGTCGTCTCTCAGCTTGGCAGAGGCTGCTCGTTCACTCTGAGAGCGGAGAATATTGTCATCAGTAAATTTGGCCCAGGACTCGGGCACTGAGATCCTGAAAATAAAAGGAAGTAGAACCTGACCATGGTGACAATGATGAAATCAGCCTAGACAGTCTATAGAAAACCCTCCACCCTGTGAAAGAAAAAACTCCAAATCACTGATCCCAGTTTTATTGAATAAAATGTAAACATTTAAGCAAAGCTGATTTTAAAACTTTTCTCATTTGATCCTTATTTTACTGCTCACCAAGTTTTATATATCCGAAGGATAAACTAAGTCCTCCACCAGTTTGGGGGAAAATAGTTTAATGTAGGTCCTTTAAAAATGTGTCATGCCAGCACACTAAGCATATGAAAACGTATTCAGTCTCATGAGTCATCAAACAAATAGTAATGCAAAAAACACCATACTGAAAATCCTTTATCAGAATAGTAAATATTAATGAGAATGAGCTTGTTTAGAAAAAGACATTCCTGTTGCCTGAAGTTTTGAATGTTGAAATGGTATATCCACGCTGGAGGATAAGAAGACACCATAAACCAACAGCCTCTAAAATGCATATAACTCAGAAATCCTACCTCCAAGAATTTTTTAAGGAAATAATTTCAGCAATATTTATGCCAATCTCCCCAAAATTGGAAACAGCCTAAATGTCCAAAGGTGAGGAACAGGTTAAGTAAGTTATAGTCCATTTAAAAAACAGTGATCTATATAGCATGCAAACTTGTGCTGTCAAAGAATATTTACTTTTACAGACAATGTTTTTGATACCCCGCTAAGTGAAAAATCAGACAGACTACACATGGACAAATAGTGAAAGGATTCAGGGTCAATAGCTACATTGGGTATCTTTAGCCTTCTAGGGGCCATTTGTTTGCTTGTTGATATAATAAGATATTAAAAGAGATTCTTAACAGTTAGGGGCTTTAGCCCAGGCCAGGGACCAAAGTACCACAGGTGCTCCGTACTTCCGCATTCCAAAGGGAAGTATCTCTTGGGAAAGAAAGGGTGCTAACCTAGGCTGTCACTTGAGGAAATAAAAGAGAAAGTGAAGAATTCCTGTTGGAAGTGGGAAAGGACCTTCCTGGAGGAGGGTTAAGGGGTCCAACTGTGTGATCGATCCCTGCCCGTCCCCCACTCCAAGGAGGAGGGGAAGACGCTTCCCTCTCACCTCAAGCCAAGTGAGAGATGTCTCGTGGGCACCTCTTAGAAGATGAATCTGAACTGGATTCATACCTGAGAACATAGAAGTACAAAGTGGCAACTGGACCACCCATCTCATGGGCAAACCAGGAGAGGGGGCTGCTCTGGGGGGTGAGCAGCCCCAAAAGAGAAAATCCACTGGGGGATCACTTTAAAAGGGGGGTATGAGTGTCTACCTGGGCGTGGTACTGGAGTGTCCCCTGGGAAGGAGCACAAAGGACTTTCTCCCCAAGCAGGTAGCTTTCCCATGATGGCCTTCCTCTATCACATGACACTCTCTCTCTCCTCTCTGGCTTCTACTAATTTCTGGCTTCTCTGACTACCTCCGAATTTCTTCTCTTTATAAGGCCCCTAGTCATACAGACTAAGGCCCACGCTGATTCAGTTTGGCCTCATCTAAAGAGGATCCTATTCACAAACAAGTCCACACCTTCACACCTCTGCAAAGGTCCTATTTACAAATGGGTTCACACCCGCAAAAATGTGGATTGAGACCTGAACGTGTCTTTTGCGGGGAGGACATGGCTCAGTCCCCCCCAGTCTGAAAGCTGTGTCAAGTCATTTTGAAAGGAGGAAGAATGAATTAAATGAAAGCAAAACCACAAAAGCCGCGTGTCTGCCTTACGTTGCATCGACCCGCTCCACTCCTCTGAAGAAGCTGACGCCGTCCGATGTGTTTCGCAGATGGTGGCATTTGTCATCGATGCGGTAAGCCGCCTGCTTATCACTCAGGTCTTTCTCCAGCTCATGCTGGGAAGCTCTGTTGGCTCTACAACACAAAGCGGGGAAAGTGAAACTTAAAGTTTAGGTGGCAATTTAACACTAGGAAGCACACTTGCTCTTCTGTGTTGGGCCCTGCTCATAATTGCTCCCCTGGTTTTTCCTTCACAGTGCTCAGTTTCTCCAAGGAAATGAGCTTCTCTGCAGATGCCAATGCACATGAATGATTAAACCCCTTACTCCTGCCTTGCTCTTACTTCCTTCTCCTTGTGGTAGGAGGTGGGGTGGAGAGAAGAAGTGCAGACAAGCAGTTTTCTGGGGCCCCGGGGCTAAGATAGACTATTCCAGATTGGACACTGATTTGAAATAATCTGTCCACCTCTGCATTTCCCTTCTTCCATTCCCTCTTCTACATCCTAACCTCCTTCCCTCCATTCTTTGAACATAATCCCCAAGAGATTGAGGCGTATACAGCTGAGCCATGGGGAGGCGACCTCAGTATGTCATCATGTGAGGGAGGGCTGAGAGGTTTGCCAGGAGGGTCAAAATTAACCTCCAGGGCAGGAGTTAGAGACTGCTTGGAAATAGGACGAGGGACTGCTGGCCCACACAGTCACCCTGCTGGGGAGGAAGAGAACTTGGTGTGTCCTGAGATGCCCAGTCCTCTCTGCTGTGCCACGAGAGAAGAGGCCTGAGAACCCATTACCAAAGAGAAAGGCCTGGAAAGCAAGAATGCAGGCAAGGTGAGCCACTCTTTATGGGCATTTCATGCAACAGTTATTAACTGTTCTGCAACAGTTATTAACACTGTTCTGAGAACCTGGGATGCATCATTGGACAAAACAAACATCTCTTGCCCAAAGGAGCTTGTATTCTACTAGAAGGAATCAGACAATACACAATGAATATGAAAATCGTGTTTTGTTAGAAAGACAATGCAAAAAACATAGAGCAGGGGGAAAGGGGACCAGGAGTATGAGTTGTCGAGAGCTGTGATTTTAAATAGGTCTCGGGAAGGAAGTGACATTTGAGCAAAAGCTTAAATGTGGGGTTGGGGGAAGCAGATCATGCAGGGTTTCATTGGTCATTGTAAGTGTTCTTGTTTTACTCCAAGTGAAACAGGGGTCATCCAGGCTTTGGAGCAATGACATGATCTGACTTGCAAATTAAAAGGGTCATTTCAGTGCAGGGTTGAAAACAGACTGGAGGACACAGGGAGACCCATCAGGAAACCATTGCAATCATCCTAGCAAGAGACGATGGTGGCTTGAACCAAGGGGGTGAAAAGTATTCATATTCTGGGTATGTTTTAAAGATACAACCCAGAGAATCTCCTATAAGACTGCCCATCGGGGAGAAAAGAGAAGAGTTGAAGTTGCGTCTTTGGAAGGACAGAATTCCATCAATTAAGCTTGGAAAGCTGTGGGTGGGGAGGCTGGGGAAATAAACAGAAGTTCAGTGGACACGTTAAGCTTGAGGTGTTCATTAACATTCAAGTGAAGATACCAAGTAGGTTGCTGGAATTCAGGGATGAGGTCTGGGCTGGAAATAAAAATCGGATGATCATTAGCATGTAGGTAGTATTCATTTCTGCATTCCCAGCATTCCAAATTCATCTTGGTATATAGAAGCCAATCAGCAAAGGCTGTACTGAGTTGAATGAACCAATTCTAGCTGCAGCCTTCCTCTAACCTAGCCTGGACCTCACTTGACTTATCAGAGCTATCTTTTTTCTCTCTCTCTAAAGTGGAAATGTCTGTGCCACACAGGGGTGTCCCCATGTAGGGGAGTCCCACATGCAAGGAGTGCGCCCCGTAAGGAGAGCCGCCCAGCGTGAAAGAAAGTGCAGCCAGCCCAGGAATGGCGCCGCACACACGGAGAGCTGACACAGCAAGATGACGCACCAAAAAGAGACACAGATTCCTGGTGCCACTGACAAGAATAGAAACAGTCACAGAAGAACACACAGCAAATGGACACAGAGAGCAGATGACTGGGGGTGGGGGGAGAGAAATAAATAAAATAAAAAATAAAGTGGAAATGAGGGTAGCAGAACGGGAGTGCTCTGCATTTTGTGAATTCTAAAGAATATGCAAAGGTTGGAAGAGAAAGCTACCTCCCTTGCTACCTCTGTGTTCAATCTCTAGCCTCCGATTATTATATTGAAAGATTTACACTAACTCTGCCAGGAGGAGCTGCCATTAGAAGGCCTTTCTCATTTGTGGCCCAGAACTAAATGCTCTGTCGGCTTCCTCTCTAGCCCTCTGGCCCTAGAGCCTCCATGGGAAGGGGCTAAAGGCAGTAACTCCTTAGGTGGAAAAAACTGTGGCTGCCATGTTGAGGTCTAACGAGATTCTACGGTCAGCTGAGCTTCAAACTGAAGGCTTCATGGACGCTTCCGAAATGAGTGGAGTTGGAAAACCCTCATCCAATCAACTTCCCTGGACAAAGCATAGTGGTCACAGAGATGGCAGACCCCACAGATCTTGGAGAAGCCGTTTCTGCGTGCACACGCAGAGACAGAACTTTGTACAAAGGGCTGTGATAGAGCCAGAAGCGAAACACTTTATAGTAGGGACTGAGATGGAGGCATAACCATTCTGGGGTGGAAGAAGAAGAGCAAAGAACACAACACATGGGCATTAGGTTTTAGATGATACAGGAAAATGAAGGTTAGGAACTGGATCAGAAGGAAACAGAGCAGAAACCACTCCTCTACCACACCAAGCTAAGCATCTCTGCAATTCCTAGGAAGCAGAAACCAGGAATTACTATCAGAATTGCACCACTTTAATATTTATAGTTTTTAAAGTAAACTTAACAGTTAACCAAGCCAAGGATGGTCAGTTGTTCTTAAGACATATTTTGTCTATCCTCATAAAGTTCTGGATTTTTAAAAAAATCCTTCCAAACAAAACTTGAGAATCTCAGTCTTGTAAACCGCTCAGAGCTTTACATGTGTTGATCCTGACCTTCAGGGTAGGGTAGGAAAACTGAGTAAGCAGTGCTGATTATTTTTATGACACATGTTCTCCGGGTATAGTGTGTGTTATCTGTGACAACATTAGTATCAGCACAATCATCTTTTCTTTTGTGTGAGGTATTTGTCACCACTTCTTTCCATAGCCATAAGCAACTGAACAAAGAATGGACCTACTTTTTCATGTTGGGCGCCAGGCTCAGCCAATGCTTTCCCAGCCTCGCAGCTGCTACTATGGCCCAAGACCTTCCCTTGATTATTATTCTTTTCCTCCCATACATATTCAGTGCCTACTATTGCCAAGACAAGATAGTGCACTTGAGGCATTTGTATCCTGGTGGAGAGTAGGATGGGCAAATGATTAACATGCAATGGGAGGAGATGAATTTTGCAATGATGCAATCAGAGTATGAAGAAGTGTGAAGCTATGTCTGCCACTGTGTCAGGGAGGCCAAGTCTTGAAGGAAATATGGAAAGAAGCATGCAAGTGAGCCACAATCTAACCCTTTTTCAGCTGCCCTTCCTTGAAATGAGCATTATCAACGGTTAGAGTTGAACATAGATGAGAAATCAGTCTCTTATTAAAAAAAATAGAGAGTTTCTGGAGTTCAAAGACATCTTGGCCAAACTCTAAGTCCTTTCCATAGCATCTTAAAATTATTTCTTTAAATAAAAATTTAAAGCAAATGAATGCATGTACTCGTTTTAAGCTTTGGATAAAACTGTTTGTGTGTGTGTATCCTTACAATAGCCAGGAGAAGTCTGAAGGGGAGGCATCAGTAATGTATCATTTAATGATAGATTTTAAATTGTATAGACAGGAAAAACTCTTACGCAAGTTGGGCAACAGCCTTATCCAAATGTAGCTTCATTCTTTCTTGACAACACAGAATAACATCAACTTCCTACTCAATTGAAAAAAAGAAAATTAATGTTTTCATTATTGAATACAACATTCAGAGTCAACAACCTAATGAAACATCAATGAGTAAAAAACTTTGTCTCCGACAAGATTGTGATGTAAAACAAGAAACCAATTTTACATCCAGCTATGTATCTATTTATCGGCAATCTTACTGTGAGACTAAGAGTCACTCTTCATTGGGCTGGAAGGAAATTATATTATGGAACAAGTTTTGGCATGGTTAAAATGTAGGGTTTTCTTTCTATCTCTGGGCTTTAATTAAACCAACACAAAGGAAAAAAATAAAAACTCTGGTGATGTGAAAGTTTGAATATAAATGCGCACTTTCTGCTATAGTAACTACTTTTCCGAGACAAAGTAAACTCAAGAAAGGAAAAAAGACAGCCAAAGGGGCTTCCCTCTGGCAATGTATATAACTTCAAAAAGACCTAGTCTCGAAGGAGATACTATATCAGTTCTAGAGACAATAATAGGGGATATAAGAGGGTATGCGATCTTCCCTTTTGGAGTAATGAAAACATTCTAAAATTGACTGAGCTGATGACAGCAAAACTCCATATTGAAAATGAGAGCCACTGAGTGTAGAATGGATTGTACAAAATATGGGACTGTATAACACAGGGAATCCAGTGGTGGAAGATGGACTGTGGTTAACAGAACAAATGTGAGAACATTCTCTCATGAGCTATAACAAATGTATAATACTAATACAGAGTGTATAATAATCAGGCAGGTTGGGGGAAAAATATACCAAATGTAAAATATGCGTTATAGTTAGTAGTAATATTTGGACAACACTCTTTCACAATCTGTAAAACAAACGTTTCACAACAATGCAAGATCTTGGTTAGTGAAGCAATGTCTGGGAGCACCATATAATGATATACATGTTTGTTTTCTAAGTTCACAACTTTTACTATGCACTTACTGTTTATGTATGTTCACGTATGAATGATACATTTCAATAAAATTTTATTTTTAAAAAAAGATCTAGTCTTTGGTCCATATATGGAGGCTGATCTCAAATGGCCAGTTCAGTTCAGCCCTCTCCACTGTCCCCATTGTGTGCTGCAGGTCAGCTCAGCTCCTTGACAGGTGAAAATACCTGTGTTAGCTATACCCCCACATTTGATCGTTTACATAGCATTTTGATGCTGTCAGGATGCATATACTATTAGATAACATGTTGTATCACAGTTTTAAAAATATCATTTATTTCACTCTGAAAGTCATATTCACATTAGAAATCCGGGGAGATCAAAATAGCAACAAGAAAAGAATACAAAGTATATATAATGACTATCATTTTTTAAAGCAAAAAGTCATACTGTATATACTCTTTGGTGGCCTGCTTTTTTCATATGAAGCCTAAACATTTTCCCATGACATTAAACAATCCTACAATGAACAATCACAATAAATATTTTGACACTGCCAAAGAAGGTGTAATTTTATTTCAAAGGTTTTGACAAGTACAGCCAAATTGCCCTTCAGAAAAGTAGTGTGAAGATGGCAGAGTAGAAAGCTCCAGGAATCAGTCCCTCCAGAGAACAACTGTTAAACAGGCAGGAACTGTCTGCATCAACTATTTTGAAACTCCAGAGTGGAGTCTAGTAGAATGCTTTGCGGCATCCAGGGAGGAAGAGACTGGTTAACTGAGGTAAACACCGGTGAATTGCTCTCTGCACAGCAGTTACCATTGCCCAGCCCCCACTCTCATGGCAGGCAGCAGTGGGGTCCAGCCCTTGGTGTGGCTTGCTGGTGCCAGAGACAGACATAAAAACCTAGTTCACCAGGATCTGGGGGGGAAGGGCCATGGAGCTGAATCACTGATCACTGCTTTTGATTAGCTACTTCAGATCACTGAGTGCCGAGCTCTGAGGGCAGTCACTGTTTCAACCCCACCCCAGATGCTTCCTCAGAGATGCCAAGGACAGTTGAAGGGCTGCATTTGTTGGGAAGGTGCTGAGGCAAAAAAATTATAGTTTTGGGGAGCCTTGGAAGAAGCTCCTGATGCCCTTCCTTGCCCTCCCTCTTCCCTTCCCCAGGACAGTTTGGAATGAGCCAGTGCTCTCTTTATGAATCATTGGCCTTGCTCCTTGGAGAAATACTGACTTGGGAAATTCCTCTCAAGTGTGCCTCCTCCCAGAATTTGCCCCTCCAGGCAGAAGCAGCTAGAAATAAGGAAAGCAATATAGGAAACAATTGAGGTGGATGGCCTGGGGCAAAGGCTTATCTGCTTTAAGTCCTGCAACAGAATACCAGGAAAAGGGTAAATATTTACACCAAAGCACAAGCAATCAAAGAAATAAAAGATAAATGGAACCTTATCAAATTAAAACCAATTGTACACCAAATGACTTTATCATGAAAATAAAAGAATAACTTACACAATGGGAGAATGGGAGAATATATTTGGAAACCACCTATCCAATAATGATTTACTATCCAGAATATATAAAGAAACCCTTCAACTCAACAACAAAAAGATAAAAACCCCACAATCTCATTTAAAAATGGGCAAAAGACTTGAATACACATTTCTCCAAAGATACATAATTGCCCAGAAAGCACATGAAAGAATGCTCAACATCATTAGCCGTTAGTGAAATGCAAATCAAAACCACAATGAGATACCATTTCACACCCACTAGAATGGCTACTATTTAAAAAAAATAAAATAAAAAATAAAAAATTAAAAAATAAAAAAATAAAAAAATAAAAATAAATAAAAAATGGAAAATTACAAGGGTTGGAGAGGATGTGGAGAAATAAGAACACTCATTCCTTGTTAGTGGGAATGTAAAATAATGCAGCCACTGTGAAAGATAGTTTGGCAGTTCCTCAGAAAGCTAAGAATAGAACTACCATATGACCTGGCAATTCTACTTCTAGGTATATACCCCAAAGAAATATATGCAGGGATTCTAACAGATATTTGCACACTGATGTTCATAATGGCATCATTCACAATGGCCAAATGATGGAAGCAAGCCAAATGTCCACCAGACCATAAATGGGTAAATAAAATGTGGTATATGCACACAGTGGAATATTACTTAGCTGTAAAATGGGAACGGTGTTCTAATATAATATATATTTATAATTTTTTTATTTCTCTACCCTTCCCCCCCTCCCAGTTGTCTGTTCTCTGTGTCTATTTGCTGCATGTTCTTTCTTTGTCCACTTCTGTTGTTGTCAGCAGCACCGGAATCTGTGTTTCTTTTTGTTGCATCATCTTGTTGTGTCAGCTCTCCATGTGTGCGGCGCCATTCCTGGGTAGGCTGAACTTTCTTTCGCACTGGGCAGTATTCCTTATGGGGCGCACTCCTTGCCCATGGGGCTCCCCTACACAGGGACACCCATACGTGGCACAGCACTCCTTGTGTGCATCAGCACTGCACATGGGCCAGCTCCACACGAGTCAAGGAGGTCCAGGGTTTGAAGCGCGGACCTCCCATGTGATAGGTGGACGCCCTATCCATTGGGCCAAGTCCGCTTCCCCTATAAAGGTTCTTAATATATTTATAACATCAATCCTTTTCCATCATATGTGTTATAAATATTTCTCTTTTCTTACCAGTTTGGCCCTTTCCTCTATATTTTGTGCATGATCTTTTTGATATGTAGATATTTATAGTTTCTATGATGTCAAATTTCTCCTTATAGTTTATGCCTTTCTTATTTTGCTCATAAAGGCCTTGTTCCCACCAATATTAATTACTATTCGTTGTATAGCCTTATCATTCTTTTATCATTTAATTGTTTAACATAAAAATATGCCTACAGTTTATTTAGGTGATACCCCTTGTATCTGATTTTTTCATACTCTGTTATGGAGTAAATGAAAAACTAAACTGCCATCACCCATTGCCCCCAAAGTTCTCCCTGCCTGCCAGATTGCAGAAATTTCTCACACATTCTGATAGCAGGTTGTGCATCAGTCTTAGATTTTAGTGTTGTGAAATTTTCATCTTTTATTTTCTATGCTTCTCCCCCACCTTTTAATTTTTTTTGTTAGTCTATTTTAGTGAGTTGTTGGCAAAGGATGCATGGAATACTGCTTAGAAAAAAATCATTTAAAACCCCAAATCCTACTGTGCAGATACACTGTGGACATACTGCACAGAGCAGGAATTCCTGGGACTTTTACTGGAATGGAAAAAAAGTTAAATTTAATGAGACTCTTAGTATTAAAAAAATCCTTCAACAATACTTAATTCTTGGTATGTGAATCTAAATAATGTCAGATGGTGAATGTCAGATGTTTGGGGGCAGAAGGGTTCATGGGAATAGGAAAAGCTGAAAACCAAAGACCTTTGGGCAATAGAATTCATGAGAAAATATTTCATTGCACCCGCATGTGTGTTTTATTTTTCACAAATAAGCCTTTGGAGCTACACGTGGAGGATACAAGCACTTCTTGAATCAATTAGTCTAAAGCAAGGCACCCCTCAATTGAAAAGCAGCCCTCCTCCTGACCTAAAAAGTCTAAACCTCTAAAACAGTGGTTCTTTTTTTTTTCAGGAGGTACTGGGAATTAAACCTTGGATCTCGTAAATGGGAAGCAGGCACTCAACCACTTGAGCTACATCTGCTCCCCTAAAGCCATGGTTCTTTTTTTAAAAAAAATTTTATTTCTCCCCCACCCCTCATTGTTTGTGCTCACTGTCTCTGTTCATTGTGTGCTCATCTTCTTTTTAGGAGGCTGGGAACTGAACCCGGGACCTCCCAGGTGGGAGGGAGACATCCAATGGCTTGAGCCACCTCCACTCCCACTTGTTGTGCCTCTCATTGTGTTTTCCCGTGGTGTCTCTTTGTTGCATCATCTCGTTGTGCCATCCTGTTGTGTCAGCTCACCACACCAGCCCATCACATCAGCTTGCTGTCTTGCTTGTCTTCTTTAGAAAGCATGGGGAACTGAACCCGGGACCCCCCATATGGTAGCTGGGTGCCCAACTGCTTGAGCTACATCTGCTTCCCAAGCCATGGTTTTAACTCCAGCCATTCATTAAAATTATCCAGAGATATTTTCAAAATACCAGTGTCTGGGCCCTTCTCCAGATTTGCATCAGACTCTCCAGGGGTGGGACCCAGGCAGCCATGTGTTTCAAACCTCCCAGGTGATTCTGATGTGCAGCCGGGTTTGAGAGCCACTTCTAGAACAAGAGGGACATGACCAGTAGTCCAGATTCAAGTCATCTTTCAGAAATACCATAATGTGTTTGTGTGTGGGCAAACTGATGAGGTGAAGCTGTTAAACGTGACTTATAATTTACATCAGGCAGAGCACCTCAGGACTGGTGAGAACAGGAGCCCAAAGGAGAGTTGCTGGTAAATTCCTACCCATTTAGGATGACAATAATTTTAAGACTTGCAAAATTTATCAGGCTAGGGGAAAAGAAAACAGCAAAGCACAGAACCCTCATTGTAAAGGTATTTCACGCAGGACATTCTATTCCTAATCAGTCATGCACAGCAGCAGGAATGGTGGATTTTACCAAGTACAATTATGTAGCCTCTCTGCAGCGCCTAAAGCTTCACCTGTATAAGCATCCTATTGCAATTCGTATTTCTCTCAGAGAACCAGAGAAGTAGAGGAATGAAAGGAGCAAAGAAAAGACTTCTACTTCTCATATGCAATGTTAAAAGGCTCCATTGAGGACTTGTGGTAATAAAGAACACTGATGAGCAGCTTACCAGCCCATCTTATTTCATTTCTTCCTAAGGATTCACTGGGTCTTACCAATCAAACAAAGGCAAAGAGGCAGGACCCTACCCAGCTGGGTCCAGTATGAAGACTGATTTGGGGCAGAAGACGTTCATGTAGAGAAGTTAGGTGGGAGACAACAATGGAAGCCCTTAGAGGATTTACTCCTGAAGAAATCAGGGAGCTGAAGAAGGGTTTTAAGCATAAGGAAGAAAGTGATGATGTGTAGTATAGATCCAAGTGAAGCTGGGGGAAGGGAAAATGTTTATCGATTTCACATGAACCTGCTCTGAAGGGGGAAAGGAAGAAGTAGAATGATTGTGTTATGGATGGAAGGGAAAGCGACCAGAAGCAGATCAGAGGAACAAGTTATGAGAGCTGGGAATGGATTACAAGGAGTGGAGGAGATGATGGTCAAAGCCAAACCATGACCAGAGAATGTTGACACTATCAAGAGAAAGAGGAAGGCAGAAGAATGAGCCTGCCAACAGGGGAGAAGAAAAGTTTGCTTTAATTGTTATGACTGTGTCTCCCCGGAAATTGAGTGACAAAAGTAAAAATATCTGGCAGGCTGTTTGAGATGCAGAATGAATGCTTTATAGAGTGCTAAAGTTGAAGCAAGAGACTGAAGGGCCCTATCCAGGTGATAGCCGAAATCTTAGGAATGGCAGACATCTGGCCGGAGCAAGTTTAGGAAGTGAAAGACAGAGAATGTAGAACTAAATCATATTTACTTGGTGGAAGGTAGAGGAGAGTGTAATAGGAGACTCAGCTTAGTACAGTAGAAAGATCACAAACTTCTGGATGGCAATTTGGCTGTAAATCAAAAGCTTTCCAAATGCATTTACTTACCCCTTGACCCATCAATTCCATTTCCTGAAATGTACTCTAAGGAAATAACCAGAGATGCATACAGTTATCAATAACATTTTTGTACACTGCAGTGTTATGAAGATAGAATAAAGAAAATAAAAGGAGGGCAGCAGGGAAACCATTTGACTATTCAATGGGAGAGGATCGATTTTTTTCTTAATGATAGGAAGTTGTGAAACACTATGCAGCCATTCAAAAATGTGAAATATGGGGAAATGACCCTAACATAATTTTAAATGAATAAAGCAGGATTTGCTGTCGTATATAAAGTATGATTCTAATCTTAAAGACATGTTTAAGTTGGGTGGTGTCTGTCTAAGAATGATTAGCTAAAGAATCTGAAATACTCCAAAGTGAAGAGGGACTTTTCTGTTTAATAACAGTTCAGATGGTTTTTCCCTTTCTTTATCACTTTCTGTATTTTTCAAATTCTTTCAATAAACATATATTACTCTTATAACCAAGAAAAGTGCATCCTTCTAAAAGCTATGTACATCTGATATAATAACTCCTTATTACAAGTGGCTTTATGTAACATCATTTTTTGTCTCTACATGTGAAACTGAGCTTCTTGCCATTGAAGCTTTGCCCCCATATTTACCATCAGCAGTTGTGCTTCCACTTCGTCGTGGACTAGATCGATGCCCATTCTCTTCTCTCGATGAAATAGACATTCTCGGGCTACCTACAGATACACACATTAACACAAATGACTATATTCGGGGACTAGCAGTTCTAATGACTTGTTTCTAAAACAAGTCAGTAGATACTCCCAGTACCATCTCTTTAAACTTTTTTCTTGGAAATTTGGCATGAAATAGACTGTGAGAGAAGGGTAAACCCCTGCTGCTATTTAAAATTAAAGAGTGAGCTCTTCAAACAAGTTTGAAAAAGTTCCTAATTTGGAAAGTTGAGAGAGGAAAGCAGCAGATGACATCCATTCATGCCCCACAAATTAGTTGGCATTAATTTCTTCCAAAGAAATAATTCAACAACCTGCAATGTAGTTTTTACGCTATTATTCGCAAACATTTTCTACTGAGAAAAATGTAACGGAAATGAAGGATTATCCCTAAAGAAACCAAAATATTTGTATAGCCCAAAATCCAAGGGATGAATTTAAGTACTATTTATTGTTTTCCTAATTATAAAAATAACATCCTAATCCACTGAAGAGAAAACATATAGAATTAAAAATATGACTTAACCAAAATCCCATCATGGTTTCATTTGTTTGTCTGCTTGTTTTTAACAAAATGGAGGTTATAATGGCTTTACAATTTTACATTATGCTTTTTAGGATTAGCAGTTAACAGTAGGCCCAAGTCATGAAATATTCTTTAAGTCAAAATTTGTTAATGACTCCAATGGAAAACAGCTTAGATTGCTAACAATAAATGATGTATGAAAGAGCATTATGTAGCTGTTATAACACTTTTGTCAAAGACTATTCATGACATGAGACAATTGTATAATGTTAACTTTTAAAAAGCTTAAAATATAATAGTATGTACACCATAATCTGGATAAAATATTATCGAAAAAA
Source organism: Dasypus novemcinctus (assembly GCF_030445035.2). Lineage (NCBI taxonomy): Eukaryota > Metazoa > Chordata > Mammalia > Cingulata > Dasypodidae > Dasypus > Dasypus novemcinctus. The sequence continues at coordinate 17,802,692 of NC_080693.1, read as the reverse complement.
ACCTTTGAATCTCTTTTTTTAATTGTATATTTTACATTTACTAAATGAGGGATTAATGAGTCGAGGGGAATTCTGATTATTTTATATATATCTAAATTGCTTTCTAGGAAGTTCTACCAATTGACAGTCTCAACAGCAATATACGAAAGGACCTATTTTCTGCACTTTTGCCACTCTAGATGTGACCAATTGTCACGTTTGCAAATGTGATAAGCCAAAGATGGCTACTCCATTGATTTAATTTGCATTTTCATTAAGTTTAACATTTTTCCTTATTTAGTTGATCATCTGTATTTCCTCTTTTGAGATTTATCTTTTCATGTGATTAACTCTTTCAAATTTTAATCATGACCTTCTGATACTGAGTTGACAGTAAATGTTCAAATACAGAAGAGTATCTGGATGAAAATAGCAAAAAAAAAAAGTCAAATTAGATCCAACCCAATCAGGAGAGCAGTCATCACTGAAAGAAGTGCTAGGGGAAGAAACAGAATCTCGTCTAGATATTATGTAATGGATAAGTGACTATCATTTAAGGGATTCTTCAGCGGGGGGCAGGAAGTGGTGCAGAATGGACTGGTAATCCTCAAAATGAGGTGAGGTTGAGGTTGGGGGAAGCATTGAAGGGCTTCTCAACCTAAATATCACGATGAATTAATTTAAAAAGATATCACAAATGTACCATCAACCTTTCTCAAAATTTCTAGAAGTGTGGGTATTTGTATGTGTTTGTTAATGGGAACAGAGTACAGTAAAAAGTAAGCCTATGGAATTGACCAATGAACTCTTCAAACCACTAGACTTCCAGCTCCTTGATTTTCCTAAACTCTTTTACCACCTTTGCTGTGACGTAGACCTACTGCTGATGGACATCACATGGACTAGCATTAACAGCAAAAACAACAGAACATGGTTAGATTTTTGCATTAAAATATCTACAACTTCCAAGATAATTTCTATAATTTGCACCACTTCAAAATCAGAATGTCTTCTTTCAATGGTGGTGGGAAGAGTGAGGTTGGAGGAATCATGATGGGCTCAGAGGGTTTGAGGGTATTTAAACCCACTCAGAAGCCTGGTCAGAGGCAACCAGCTTGCCCCCACCCCATGATCAAGGTCACCGATCTACCCTCAATCCTCTTTCTCCACGTAATTAAACTCATTCCTGAAATGGTCTAATTTGACATTTTCATCACGCTCTGAAATAGAATCATAAAGTATGCACAGGAGGTATTTCATAACACAGACTAAGAAAATAGAATAGAATAAAAATAAAAAATATAACAAAAGAATAAATCTCAAACATTTGAGGGGCAGCAGTGATCAATCAACCTATTTAAAAGATAAGAAGATGGCATTTTCACCATAGAACATCTTAATGGTACCCCTTTAATAAGCCTTCTTAGTTTTGCATTCAGAATTCTTTTGTCATGTGGTTGCTCTGTATAGTGTGCAAAATGGCAATGGTTTTAGCATTGCTGAAACCAGCTACAGATTTATTGACAAAGGGTTGGCTCCTACAGATGAAATGAAACATAATTCAACATATAAATAGCCTCAGGAAATCAACCAGTGGATTGCAATCATGAAAATGCAATGTCTTTTAACCTGAGTTCTCATATTTACCTGAAGTGGGGCTTCCGTCTCCACCAAAGCCCTCTCCAGACTTTTCTTCATATCAGTAAGTGCATTCGTCTCACCAATCATTTCATCCAACTCATGAATGATTTCAGATTTCCAAAACCCGATGTCATTGACTCGTTCTCCCAAGTTTTGGGTGGAGTCTGCCTGAGTTTTTCTTGTTTGTTGGTATTTGTCTTGAATCAGACGAGATGTATCTACCCTTAGCTTCTCTGCATTGTGTCGGGAAGTGTTGGACTCCTGATAATTGGTTAGATTGGACCGGTACCAGTCATCAGGGGTATACCTGGTGAAGAGGGTGGTTCTGTTGGAAACAAAAGGAAGCATGGTGCTCTCAGACACCCTCTGGGATCTGGTGCAGTATGGGGCCAATTCTGGCGAATTGGAGGCTACTCGGTAGTATGTGTTCGGTCTCCAAGGAAGGCTCAAGCTATGAGTCAAATTGTTGTGGGGGAACCGGTCCCTGTAGGTTGATGCCACAGTGCTGATGGCTGGAAGAAAACTGGTTGGTGTCGGTCTTGGGTGGGCATAAGCTGCCGTCAAGGTAGAACCTAAAAGCTCCATGATGCTCAAATAATGCCTGTAAATCTCTCCTGTTAAGAAAAAAACAAGAACAAAAAAAGCAAAAATCAATAGTCACATAAATTAATCTCTGATGGAAACTTACAGATAAAAGGCCACATCTGACTTAGTAACATTGCTCCCTCACACATTAGAGGTTTGTTGTAATATCTATCTTTCCCAATGATAATATATTCCTACATACATATATTCTTTTCATCTCTGTCTCACATTTTTTTAGATTGTCCATTGAAATTTTTAATTTTTTTTAATTATGAGAGTAAAAGTATCTCCTTGTAACAAATGCAAAGTAAGAGCCCAAACTCTGCATTTTAACAGATAAGGATTCAACTCTTGTGTTTGCGTTTAATTAGTGGTGTGACACTGGACAAGTCACTTAACCTCTCCGTGCCTCAGTTTCCTCATCTATAACTTGGTAATAACAATAGTATTTACATCTTTTGATTGTCATGAGCAATAATAGCAGTAAGGGGCTCTTAGAGGAGTAACCCCCTCTCCCTCCTTCATCAGCACTCCCTACCCCTTACCAAACCATCCTAAATAAACACACAATCTTAAGAAAAATGACATGCCTGGTAAACAAAACAGCTCAAGGTGAGCATCCAGATCCCTTTTTCTGGAAGTTTGACACCTCTAACCACCTCCAAAACAGAAATTCTAAGGCAGCCACAGGGCTATGAGAATTGAATAAGACAATGCTAAGTACTTGGAATGTTTAGCACAGTCCTGGGCACATAGTAAGTGCTGAATAAATGTTAGGGTTTTTAAATTACAAATACAGAGGAGTACATAACGTAAAAAATAAATCTTTTCTGCCCCACCAAAAGAGAACTCCTCGAAAGTAGACACTGAAGAGGTCATTAATCATTGTATCTTTCCCATTTTTTTTCTATTCATATACCAGCATATATATTATTTATATAACTATATATACGTTTTATACTTCCGCAGGGCTTTTTAATATGAAAATAGATTTTTTCCTAATCTCCATACATATAATTCAAGGTCGTAATTTTTTTTAACCTAAATATATATTTTGGACCTATCCCCATTTTAGAAATTATAGCCCCACTTTATCCTTTCTACCAGCTACAAAATATTCCATTGTCTGGAATTTTGAATCATTATTAGTCCAGAAATCCAAGAAAGCCATACACTATGACATACTTTTCAGCATCTAAATATCACTCTGCTTTGGAGTTAATGACTATGGAATTGTTTACGAAAAAGAAAAAAAAATCAGATCTAATTATACAGCCTGCTCAGAAAAAAGGAAAAATCCTTTAGTGATAATTTCAATTGCTCTGTCTTGAGGCCTTTGGTACTCAGACCACAAAATAATCTATTTGTGGAATTGTGGTCAAGTCAAAAGCCATTCAGATGTCCCACTGCCAGTGGTGGCATCTCACACTACCAGAGCTCCCTGATTTTTCCCAAATTCTTCCTTCCCATATTCCCTAAACACCTTCCACTGGCCAAGCCTAGAGAATGAAGGTGAAATAAAGCTTTAATAACCACTTGCACTTCTTCACTTCAGTGTGAAAGTTAAACACTGCTCTTGGAAAAGGAAGTACAAAGTAACCTGAGGCTTTCGGTCCTTATGGTTGCCATTGGTTCTAACCCTTTCCCCATGTCAAATCCAGAAATAACCCAGTTGGTTTCTTCCAGCAAGACATTCCAAATGGGGTAGGGCCACTCCGGCTAGCCTTGGCTTAACTCTTGATAATAAAGGATCTAAAAATGAATGCTCACTTGGCCCTTCAACCCTGGAATTCCAAGTATAGAATTACCCCAGGCTTTTCCCAACACCTGTTAAATTGACGTCTTGAGGTATCTCGACCCATGTTTGTCAAATATTGAAATACGAGTCATCTATCCCAAGGGGTGATGTGTGAAGACATGTTCATAACCCAGATGAGAAATGCAGATTGAGAAAAATCAATGTGGCATTATTGGTCAAGGAAGCTGAAAATGTGGCTTTATTAATCTTGAAAACTCAAAATTACTATTTCTTCCCTCAACCACAACAGAATAGTAACTGGACTTGGTTTCTTAATGTAAACATCTAAAAAACTGAACAAAATAAATGAAACAACTATTTTCTGATGTTGTACAAAAGGCAGCACAGAACTCTGATCCCTGAGAGAAGAGAAACAAGTTAGGTGAGTGCCCTGATCATTCCAACATTCTGCCTAGAGACAATTACCAAACCATGGGCAGAGATGAAAACCAAACAGAGCCTAGCAGCCTTTGTGAGTTGTGGAGGAAATTGAAATTAAGGGAGGATAAGGAAGCTGGAAGCTGTGAAGCAAGAATCTGGAATAAAGAAAGCTATGCAGAAAAATAGCTGCAGAAAGCTGCATAGCGGTCCCATGAGTCTTTGCTGAGTCCTGGGCTGCAAACGCAGTAAGGGATACTCACAAAACCTGGGCAAAGAAAGAGGTCAGAGTGGCTAGTTAAAGAATTCCAAGAGTTCACAGAGGGTGGAGAGATATAAAATGAAACCAACCACAGTGGAGAGTCATCAATGATCACCTGGAACATTCAGGGAGACTCCAGAGGCAGGTCTCAACTACTCCTGGAGAGAAGGTACTGAAAAGTCACTTTACCAAAAATTGGAAAAAAGCCTCATTTGGAAATGGTAACTACCTGAGCTACTATACAAAATTCTTTTCTAGTCATTACATTTCTTTAACGATAATGGCTTAAATACCAAATTCAGCATGTAAATGCATTACCTTCCCCCCAGTGTGGGACATGACTCCTGGGGATGAGCCTCCCTGGTGCTGAGGGATTACTACCAATCACTAACTGGTGATGCAACTAGAAAGAGACCTTGCATAAAAGGGAGAATGATAAAGACAAATGAGCTTATATGACTGAGAGTCTTCAAAAAAGAGTCAGGAGGTCATCAGAGGTGTCGTGCTTACGCATGCCTCAGCAGGATCCCAGAGACAGGCAAAGTAGACACAATCTCAGGTACTGGTGCTCCTGAGGGCTATGGAGATACACAGGTTCTACGATCATGGTGGTTCACTCTGGAGTTCAGTGCTTTGTCAGTGGACCCTACTTGGGAATTTGTGTTCCTGAGTGTGATGGAGTTGGACTCAGATGTGGACCTTCTACACATGCCTCTTCTATCAGTTTTACTGAACCTGTGGTTGGTGCTGGGGTTGTTGTATACCCAGGAGACTTGAATCACTGGACTGGCCATGTGCCAGCTGGGCCCTGAGCCTCAGCAGAGCTGCAGCTCCTACTCTCTGGTTTGTTGGACTTGCACAGGTCGGCTAACAGGAAGGTGAAAATGGTAAACCACTACACCAGGGAACTGGGAGTGCCTACCAATCCAAGCAGGAGAACCATATCTATCAACCACATGGGATCCAAGTCCCCTCTCAATATAGAGGTGGAGCAGACATCACCTATCCAGGGTCCACAGGATGGAGGAATAAAATATGGATTAGAATGAACTTACTGGTATTCTACTATAGAACTATTGTGACTAGTAATGAAAGAAACTGCAGCATTGATCTGGAGAAAGTGGCCAAGGTAGTTGCTGAGGGCAGGGAGAGGGAAGTAGAGATGAGATATGGAGGCATTTTCAGGACTTGGAGTTGTCCTAAATAATATTACAAGGGCAGATGCTGAACATTATATATCCTGCCATAACCCACTGAATGTACTGGGGGAGAGTGTAAACTATAATGTGAACTGTAATCCATGCAGTGCAGCAGTGCTCCAAAATGTATTCACCAAATGTAATGAATGGGCCACAGTGATGAAAGAGGTTGTTGATGTGGGAGGAGTGGGGGTGGGAAGTGGGGTATGTGGGAACCTCTTACATTTTGTAATGTAACATTGTGATTTATGTATCTTCAAATGAAGACACTTTATTATTAAAATAAATAAATAAATAAAAATTTTTACAAGATAATGGCTTAAAAAAAATAAAAATTTATTGTGGAGTTTACAATAAAAACAGAAAGTAGATTATATGTTAACAACAGCACAAATGATGGGATTGCCAAAATGGAAATTTAAGGGTCTTATAACTGACATGAAATAATGTTATGTAAACATTTACTATGATGAGTTAAAAATGTGTATTATGGGGGTGGGGTGTAGCTCAGTAGTTAGCACCTGCTTCCCATGCACAAGGTCCTGGGTTCAATACCCAGTACCTCCTAAAATAGATAGATAGATATTTAGATAGATAGAGAGAGAGAGAGAGAGAGAAAGAGAGAGAGAGAGAGAGAGATAGATAAAATAAACTTTATAGCAGCAGTTCCCAAAGTGTAATCTGGAGCCTAAGACCCTTTCACAATTAATAAGGTCAAAATTATTTTCGTAGTAAATATTGAGATGCTATTTGCCTTTTTGATCTCCTGCAAATCTACAATGGAGTTTCCAAGAGGTGACATGATATGTAATATCACAACAGACTGAATGCAGAAGTAGATATTAAAGTCCTGCCATTGAGCTAAAATTAAAGAACTTTACCAAAAATATAAAATAATACCACTCTTGCCACTAAGTTTTTCTTGTTTTAGAAAATATATTTTTTAAACGTTATTTATGTTTGTAATGGGTAATTACTGTTATCTTTGAAGCAATACTTTTAAATTTCTCAATTATAATTTCCGGTATAATATCATAGGGGTCTGCTTCATATATAATTCACATAAACTGAGGCTCTTTAAAGTCCTCAGTATTTTGTAATCTTGTAAAGGGGTTCTCGGACCAAAAAGCTTTCGAACTGCTGATCTAGAGCAATCTCTAAGAAAAAAATAAAAGAGAGTAATAGCCAATGAGCTAATAGTGGAGGAAAAAAGAGAATACTAAAAGAAAGACATAGAATTAATCCAAAGAAAAAAAGAGAAACACAGATAAGACAAAGAGAAACAAACTGTACTTACTATAAATGGTCTAAGCAATCCAATTAAAAGGCACAGATTGTTGGACCGATTTTTTTTAAGAGAATTGGGTTTACAGACAATCATGCATAAAATACAGGATTCCCATACAACACTCTATGGTAAACATTTGTTACAATTGATGCCAGCACATTTTTATAATTGTACTACTAATTAAAGTCCATGGCTTAACTTAAAGTCCACTGTGTAGTGTAGTTCCATGAATTAGAAAAATTTTTTTATTCTATTACCTTATACACAATCTAACGTTTCCCCTTTTAATCATATTCATATATATATTTCAGTACTATTAATTGTGTTCACAATATTGTGCTACCATCACCACTACCAATTATCAAAACATTTTCATCATTCCAAATAGGAACCTTGTACATTTTAAGTCTTAACATCTCATTCCCTAGATCAATTTTGAAAGAATCAGTACTGAATTGTATGCCATCTATAAAAGGATCCCATTTTAAATATAAAGCACAGATAAGTTAAAATTTTAAAAGTATGGAAAATGACATGCCATATAGACATTAAGCAAAAGAAAACTGAATTGGCTATATTAATATCATACCAATCAGAATAAGAAATACTATCAAGGATAGAAAGAAATAATGATAATGGGACCAAACCATCAAGAAGACATCACAATCTTAAATGTCTAGTTACCCATTAGCAGAATTTTAAACACATGCACAAAAACTGACAGAACTAAAATGAGAAATAGACAATTCCACAGTTGTAGCTAGATATTTCAACACTGTCAGTAACTCATAGAACAAATAGAAAGAAAAATAGTTAATGCATAGAATGTTTTGCCCAAAACTACAATCAGCTGGGCCTAATATACATCTGTGGAGCAATCCATCCACAACAGCAAATTACACACTCTTTCCAATTGCACAGAAAACATTTACCAAGGTAGATCATATTCTGAACTATCAAGCAAGTCTCAATAAGTTTAAAAGAATGAACTCATACTGAGTATGTTCTCTGATCTTATCAGAATTAAATTAGAAATAAATAAAAGAACGATATCTGGGAAATCCCCCAATATAAGAAATATAAGCTTCTAAATAATCTATGGTTCAAAGAGGAAATCACATGAGAAATTAGAAATTATTTTTAACTGAATGAAAATGAGAACACAACATATCAAACTTTGTGAAATGCAGTTAAAATAGTGTTTTGAGAGAAGTTTGTAACTTTAAATGCTTATATTAGAAAACAAAATTGAGCTAAAAATCAATGCATTAAGTTTCATCTTAAGAGACTAGGGAAAAAAGCAAAGTAAACCCAAAGTAAGTAGAAGGAAGGAATAACAAAGAGAGGAAATCAATGAAGTATAAAATCGACAAATAGCAGAAACAATAGCAATGAAATCTAGCAGTAAAACTGATAACTTTCTTGTCAAACTGATCAAGGAAAAAAGAGAAATTACTAATATTAGGATGGAATAGAAAGGGCTATTACTGCAGGCACTGAAAATGTTAGAAAGATAATAAAGCAATATTAACATGTTTATGCCAAGAAATTTGACAAGATAGATAACATGAAAAAAACCCTCAAAATATAGAGTCAGTCAAAACTGACTCAAGAAGAAATAGATAACCTGAAAGTCCTACAGCAATTTTAAAAAATTGAATCTATAGTTTAAAACCTTCCCTCAAAGAAAAATCCAGTCCTAGATGGGCTCATTGGTGAAGTCTAGAAAACTTTTGAGAAAAATTAATGCCCGGGTTTTTTATAGCCTGTGTCTTACTTTCATGATGTGCCTCTTTACAGTGTTTGAGCTATTCTCTAAATCCTAACTCATTCACTGCCTCAAGAGCCACGTGCAGTACATACTGAGATCATTAACTGATGCTATAAATATCTCATTTTTACAAGTAAACTGAACAAATTCTTTGGGGAAAATGACTATAAATAGCTATGGAAAAATCCATCCCGTAAATTATGTGATGCTTTCTATTATACTTTTAGTCATGACCAAAGGCATTTTAAGAAATGAGAAAACATGTATTACAAAGTCAAATACAATATTTGATTGTGTCCATTTAATGTGGGGTTGATAGTTATTTACATTCTGGAAAAAATGCAGTAAGAGACTTGTATAAACATCAAAACGCTAATTTTATATAGTGAATTGCACAGAGATTTTAAGTACTGGAATGATACAAAAGGGTCTCAGCCTGGATAAACATTATTTTTTGGACCATTTAGGCAAGGCTTCATGATAAATATTTACATAAACATATAGATCTTTTTCTGCAGAAGACCTCACTAGAGAAAGATTAGGTGACTTGCTCCACACCTTGCCACAGATCAGTGGCAAGCAAAGCCTTGAAATGTTCACATAGAAACCCTGTTAGTTCCTTTGGTCCCATTCATTTAATTATTCGCAATTTCAAATCAGAGTATAAATAATATACTGCCTCAATAGATTAATAAATAGCAAAATTAGTAAGAAATTACATCAGATTTGAATGTTTAAATAATTTCTCCTTATACGTATATTAAATAAGATGCAAGAAAAGTCGGAGATTTCTCTTCTTCAAAAAAAAAGTTTGAAAAGGAATTCTATTCATTAATGGTGGAATTGCAAATTACTACACATTGGAAAGCTGTGTGGCAATATCTAGCAAAGTTGAAAAGGCACGTTTCCTGTGACTCAGCAATTCAACTCCTTGAAACATATCTAGAGAAACTCAAATACGCATATAAGGAGAACATATAAGAATATTCAATTCAGCAATATTTTATTATTTTTTAAAAGAGAGCACCCTAACAGTCCATTGACAGGAAGATGCTACACAATCTGACGTAAATTCGTTAAAAAAAAAAACAAAAAACTTCAGAGTTAAAGAGTATATAACTCTTTTTTTAGAAGAGTGTCTAAAAGAGTTAGAGTTATATACCATTAAATAAACTTTAAAAATAACACTATGTATTAGTTTTGGATAAATACGTAAGTAATAAAAGCATAAAAACACGTAGACTAAATTCTGGTAAGTGGGTATCAGTGGGGAAGACTGAGGAGAATGGAATTCGAGTGGGGTATGTGGGAGGCTTCAACTGTCCCTGTAACCTTTTTCTTTCTTTTACGATAGAAATGGGTATATGAGATATCACCCTTATTCTGTGAAATATTTCATTTTTAAAAAGAATGTTTTATCAGACACTTCAAAATCCTTTATTAGTAAAAATATGTGCTTGCTTGTTCCAAAGGACCAAATGAGGAATTTTACCTATTTCTAAAATGTGTATTTGCAACACCGTAGGTATCCAGGGAGAAAATATAAAGAAGCTTGCACAACCCAACAAAATAGAAGTGCCAGCTCCACAGACAGAGGTCAAGAGAAAAGGCCTTGGGCGGTAAGCGATCCCCAGCGCTTCCAGGAATTTCAAGGAATGCTCTTTGAATCGCCAGGTAACTGAATTGCTCTCTCCAGAGCCGCCGCTTGGAATACAGGCTAACGAAACGGGGAGAACAAGGAACAGGGAGTGGAGCAACAAGGGAAGGCACAGCCCTGCTAACGAGTCAGTGGATGGGGTGGGCAGGTGGGGGGCACACGCCCCTTTCCTCGTTCCGCGTTTAGAAATGACTTCTCCACACTGAAAAGCCTTAGAAAACAGCTCACCCACGAAAGCATGGGGGACTGGGAATTTCTATGGTTTTTATTTTGGGGGGTAGGGGAAGAGAAGGGAATTCCAGGGATTTTGCGACCTCACCCCAGATTCTGAAACCAGACGTTGGAGTGCCCCGGGTCTCCGATTATGGAAAGGGGATTTTCTAGGGGGCCGTCCCCGCGGGCAGGCAGGAGCCAAGGAGACCACTCACCTGTCGGGAGGTGTCGGGCGAGGGGAAGGGGAGGGGTCGGATGACGAGGAAGGGGGAGGTCACAGCCCCACCACCTGCGGCGGGCGGAGGCCTGGACCCAGGCGGACTCCCCCGCCCCGCCTCCCTCTGTGACGTCATGGCCCATGGACCACTCAACGGCCGTCCTGGACGGCTCCCCCTGAGCCGATTGGCCGGCCCGAGGAGAGGCGGGCGGCGGGAGCTGTGCTGCTGGGAGCGCGGCTGTTGCTATGGACGCTCTCGCGCTTAGTAACCGCGGCCCCCGGAAGAGAATTGCTCTGTCGGGAGGTGAGCGGGGTGAAGGGCTGGGTAACCCAGGCGAGAGTCCGCAGTGATTCTCCCTGCTACTCCTGCGGCACCTAACTTGGGTCTCTTCCAGCTGCGAAGAGCCTGCTGGTCTAGGCTAAGGCGCACCAGGGCACCAGGGCTGCCTGCTCAGATTTCGAATTAAATGGCCCAGGACAGGTCATTGACACCTGTCCTACGACGCTGACAAACCCCCACATGTACGCCTGTTCTCTCTCCAGCATTTCTTCTCCGATGATAGGGTTATCTAGGGATTTCCCCCTCCCTCCTTCCTCACTCACCAGAAAAGTTGGGGGGCATTTCCTCTCTCTGTTTATTTCTGTACCTTTATTATTTGCCCAGATATGGGCCCATTTGTTTTACATGCATCTTTACCCTGCCGTGCAATTTCCTTATGAACCTGTAGTAAGACTTGACAATTTACAGTTGAGGAAACTGAGGCTGGCCAAAGTGACCCAAATAATAAGTGGCAGAGCTAAGAATCCAGTCAGATCTGTCGGACTTCAAAAGGTGCTCTTTCCACGAGGCAGCAGCCCAAATGTGTGAGCAGAAGAACCCACTAAGTTATTTTTGTAACTATTAATGCTAAAGAAAATAAAGCTCAAGGTTAATCATTCTGGGTTTGTCTGGGAGCCCCTGTGTGACACTCCGCCAACGGGATCTTACCACACAGTGTTGTGTAGGTGCAGACACTGCAGCCTGGGAGCTGGTGCTCAGCTTTGCCGATTCAGAAACTCAGTTCCCTCCATTTCTCGGGTTTATTAGAAGCTAACTCAACCTAACTGAACTTACAGAAACCCAAAATAGAAAAGCTAGAATTGTACCACAAGCATTTTCAATAAGCAATATGACACCTCTGACAATGGAGAGAAGCCCAGAATGTTTCCTCCAAGCAGGAAAACTTCAGAAAACACCCGCAGTCAGAAGCTACTCATTAGCTTGGCCACAGGACTAGACAAGCCAAGTCTCAGGTCTCGTACACCATACAAAGTCACTGCCAACCCTGTCCTTTTGTTTTTCTTTGTTCCTTACCAGAAACTCCTCACCAAAATTTTCTACTCACTGCCTAAGAAACATTTGACGCTGAACTCCCTTGGTCTTTCCTTTCTCTCATGCATAGTGTGTTGAATTTTGCATTAATTTTCAGAACTCTGGAAGGGCCTTGCTGAGGCCTACAGACTTTAGACACACAATAAATGCTCTCATTTTCGCACTTTGGGCCAAAAACTGGCAACAGTCCTAAAATAGATTTAATTGCCTGCAAACTCCTTCAAGATGATGTGCAGTCTTTACACTTTGCACTCAGTGAAATGCCCACTTATGTTTGCAAATTGAATATCACATTCATTCAATGATTTAAAAATAAACAGATGAACATATACCAGAATTTGGTCTTTTGAATGGTACCATGAGTCCATGAATTTTTTTTAAACTCTTGATTAAAATTTCAGGTCAAGTTTGTCAGCTCTGGTCTCCATAGAAAGAACTGAGTCATTATTTGAATAGCTGAGATACCTTCACAAAAAAACATTTTTTCTGTTCCGTGATTATTAGTCGTTTCCAGAATTATGAAGTCAGTTGTGAAGATGGCAGTGGTGTCTGGGCTGGTGCAGAGGTCCCTTCAGTCCCTTCAGCAGGTATCCTGGCTGCTGCAGAAGCACTGCCATCAGATGGCACTGGTGGTGCTGCAGGTGACAGTTCATGATGCTGTAAATCAAAGAATGAATGAGGAGCTGGAAAGAGATGAGAAGGTATTTCTGCTGGGGGAGGAAGCTGTCCAGTATGATGGGACATGCAAGGTTAGTCGAGAGCTGTGGAAGACAAAAGGCTGATAGACACCCGCATATCAGAGATGGGCTTTCCTGGAATTGCTGAAGGTGCAGCTATGGCAGGGTAGCAGCCCATTTGTGAATTTATGACCTTCATTTTCTCATGCAAGCCATTGACCAGATTATAAACTTGGCTGACTCACTTTATGTCAGGTGGTCTCTAGAGCATGCCCGAAGTCTTCAGGGGGCTCAGTGGCTCCTTTGCAAGTGTGGCTGCCCAGCACTCACAGTGCTCCACTGCCTGGTACAGCTTACAGGTCATCAGCCCCTGGAATTCAGAAGATGCAAAAGAACTTATTAAATTGGCCATTCGGATGACAATCAAATGGTGGTGCTACAGCATGAACTGCTCTATGAATTTCCTGATGAAGCTCAGTAAAATATTTCCTGGTTCCTATTGGAAAAGCCAAAAGGGACACATGTGACCATGGTGTCCCACTCAAGGCCTGTTGGCCCATGCTTAGAAGCTGCAACGGTGCTCTCTAACGAGGTAGTTGAGTGAGAGGTGACAAACCTGCATACCATCAGACCGATGGACATCAAAGCTATAGAAGCCAATGTCATGAAGACACAGCATCTCGTACCTGTGGAAACAGGCTGGATACAGTTTGGATCGGAGCTGAAATTTGTTCAGGGTCATGGAAGGCCCCACATTCAACTTCCTGGGTGCTCCTGCAGTTTGCATCGCTGGTGCTGATGTCCCTATGCCTCATGCAGAGATTCTGGGAGACAACTGCGCACCTCAGGTCAAAGACATCATATTTGCTGTAAAGAAAATACTAAATACCTAGTTTGGCCTTAGATTTCAAGTCATTTTAATTTCTTATTTAAAACACTTGCTGGCTCTTCACCTCGTTTGTAATATAAGGCCTTATTAGTCCTAAAGTAATCTCTAAGGCAACGGTGGAAGATGTTTCTGTACCAGAAGGAAGTTTCAATGTGCTTGTGTATGGAAACTACTCTCCTGGGTGTCAGGCCTATTTTTAAATTTTTGTCTGTTACATTCGCCATGTTTTTTGAATAAGACTAATGTACATTTTTACCCTTTCTCACTAGAAAGACCAGGTATGAATATGTCAGGTGAAAAATATATCCTAAAAAGGTAACATATGGGTGTATAAAAGAAATGTGCATTGTCTCCAGTTACTGTTAAAATGTTCTGATAAGGAATAAATGAATTGCTGACTGTGAAAAAAAAAAAAGAGGTCAGTTGTGTTCTCGCTTTGGCTTTATTTTAAAAATGGGGACCTCCTACAATGCTGATTTGTATCTATTTATAAAGAGAATAAAGCAAAATACCCTGCATCCAGCTAGTCAATCTCCTTTTTTTTCTTAGCAGTTCCTTAAGTGCAGGAACTTATGATGTCTGTTTCCATTCATCTCTGTAATCCCCGTATGTGGCTTAAGACCTGCCACAGGGGAATGGGTATAGCTCAGGGGTTGAGCACCTGCTTCCCGAATACAAGGGCCCTGTTTAAAAGAAAAAATAAGATCTGCCACGAGGGAAGGGCTCAATCAACATTTGTTGAGTGGAAGAATGAATATGCGATGCCTAGTGGCATACGGGGTGGGGACGCAATAAAGCAGCTTTTGCCCATTTCTTAACTTTGCCTCAGGAGCACACTGCTTGCATCCATCTTATAACTTCCTTATCTGCTCCATTTTTACCCTCTCTGGCCCAGTCGTTACCTCCTTTCCAGTCTCTCTGGAGCTTCCTGTCACTCCATGATGAGTGACAGGAAGAGTGTGATGTCACATCTTTAAGGATGCTGTCAGCCCCTTCCTAGCTATATTTCCTCCTCAGAAACCAAGTAGGGTCCCACCCTCTTCACCCCTAGACTCCCACCCACTGGTCTGCCCTGGCTCATGCCTCTACAAAGATTCCTTGCTAATCTCATGACTACTTCTATGCCCAAGGAGAGAGTTGCTGTCTCTAAGCTGTTGACTTCTTCTATGTCTATATTTCTGACCCAGTGTTCCAATCTGGCATGACACACTTCATGGCTTTGCCAGATTATACACTCCTCAGGATGGACACATAGCCCATCCAGCCAAATTACGCCCCATAATGTTTAGCATCTTCTTATGTGTAGCAAGTACACACAGCAAAATGCCAAAGCCCTTTTGTCCCTCTATTTTCCCATTCCTGTCTGTGATAAGATCACAGGCTAGAAATTTCTCATTCATTCATTCAACCACTACTTTTTACGTGCCTCCTATTGTAAGTCAGACACTGGGGAGAAGAGAACATATCACACAAAGCCCTAAGGAAGCCACCAACCTAGGAAAGGCAGACAAATGGGGAAGTCAGGGCTCTGGGTGCCATGATGGACATTTCTCAGGACATAGTGAGGACACAATGGAGTCAACTCCTCTTTGCAGGAATTCAGACAAGGCTTCAGAGGGAAATGGAAAATTGAGTGGGAAAGGGCATCCCAGGCAGCAGGAGAAAAAAGCCCAAGATGGGCTGGGCTGGGCAGGTCAGTTGGCCTCCTCACTCCTCTTTGATCTGGCCATTCCCCCTGGTACCTCTTTCTGTGTCTGTGCAGCTCTTCACACCCAACACACTCTCTCTCCTAAATGCCACCTGTCCAAAACCTTGCCTTCCTCCTCTTTCAAGAAACTTTCTTTGATTTCTCCAGTGCTCTTTCTTTCCTCTGATCATCAGTTCTATTGCATACCCCCAAGCTGGCCTTTCTGTTTCTTGGGGGCAGTCCTGGTTCCCAGTTCCACTGTAAGCTCCTTGTTAGGAAGGAGAGTGTCTCAACCTGCTTATGAATGGTCTATTGCAAAGAGTATGTTGTTGAACCTGCTCCTCTTTCAGCACTGCCCTTTGCATCAAACGGGACCACCAGCTGCCCAGACAGACACTTTTGAATCCTCACTGATGCCTCACTCTTCTTCCTCCCGACTTCCAATCCATCACCAACCCCTGCCAACTCTACCTCCAAAAAGATACCTCATTATGTTCATTTTACTCCATCTCTAATGTGATCATCCTAGTTGAAGACACTAGACCTCTCACCTTGACTATGGGAATAATCCCATAGCTGCGGTTTCTGTTTCTAATCTTGCTCCACTCCACAGCCCCAAAGTGATCTTTTAAAAAATGTAAATCAGATGACAGTTTCCCATTGTACTTAGAATAAAATCCACACCCCTTAACATGGCCACAGTGTTCTAAATGACTGTTTCCTTCCCTTGCCTGGGACCTCACCCCGTGCCCCTCTCTTCCTCACTCATTGTGTGTGAGCCACACTGGCCTTTTCAATGCTTTTTCAATGCTACAAGCTGCTTCCCACCTCAGGGCCTTTGCACATGCTGCTTCCACTGCCTGGACTGCTCTTCTCCCTTTCTTCAGCTAGCCAACTCCAACTGAGCCATGGAGTCTCAGCTCAAACATCACTGCCTTGTCCTCAGGCTCACTTAGGCCACCCTGTTTTGCTCCCTCAGCTCCTGTCATTCACAACATTGACCACAGTTTCCAGTGATTTATTGATTTGAGTGATTCTTAAATTAACAGTCAAATTCCTTTCCAGAATATCAGGGTCAGGAGGAGCAGGAACCTGGTCTGTTTTGTTCATCATTGAATATTCAGCAGCTAGCATGGTCCCAATACCTATTGATCCTCCTCTGACAACTTACAAGGGACAAAAAAATCTCCCCCACAATGGATCTCTCAGTTCTACTGTGGCATTGGCAGTCAGAGTGCTTCTGGTTCCAAACTGTAATGCAAAGAGTGAGAGGAAAGCCCCCTGGTATCTTAAGGCCTCCCCAGGGTTCATAAAACCCAGCTATTCCAACAATAGCTCCACAAGTTTGTTTTATGCACTCACTGAATGCCTGGTCCTCTGCCAACACTAGAGCAGAAATTAAAGTAGGAGTTCACGGCCTCATTAGTAGAAAAAGACCCACCAAGAGCTGCTGAGCAGCCTGGGGATCTGAGTCCATTTCAAAGTAAAAATCCAGAGATACAGCTATCATACTATCCTGCTCAGAAACCTTTACTGGATCCTCAGAGTTTAAGAAACGAGGTCTAAGATCCTCAAGTGGGCATCCACAAGCCCTCCATGACCTGGTCCCAGCGTGGCTTTCCAATCCTCCCTTCCCAGTCCATGATCCCATACACACCCCTGATGAAACCTTCTCAGCCTCCTAGTGGATCCCAAGAATGCTCTGTAAATTTTCTGCATCTTTTTCTCTCTTCCTGGAGTTCCCTTCCTCCCCATCTTTGCCTGGATAAATTCTATGTGGTCTTTCATGTCAAGGTCAAACGCTACCTCCAAACATAATTTGTTTTTCTTGTCAAAATTAATTTATCCTTCCCTGGATTCACTTGTATAGCATGTATAAACCATTTTGATGTCATATTTATTTGCTAATGTTTCTGTCTCACTCTGTAGACTGGGAACTCTTTGTACATACATACACACACGCCCCACTATTGCACCACAAGATTACAAGTTATATTTCACATTTATTGAAACCTGTATGCCATATATTATACCAGACCTTTATCATACATCTCATTTATTGCTCCTGGTAGCACAATGGGATAGGCTACTATTATTCCCATTTTCTAGATGTGGTGATTGAAGCTTGGTCCAGTGCCAATGGTAAGAAGGAAAAGCCCTGCTTCACCTTTACATACAGGTCTGGCTGTCTTTAATGCCTGTGCTCTTTGCCTTGATACTACAGGTAAATGACACTGAACTAAATCATGAATTGGAAACCCAGTGCCTTCCATGAAGAAGTAGCTTTGAATGATTATGCCAAGGCAGATACCTTCTCCTCTCACAACACCTCCAGTGAGGAAGGTATCGTTGCACACAGCAAACAGTCAATAAATGTGGATGGTACTGGTGCCTGAATCTTGCACCCTGAAAAAAAAAGTGTTTAGGCTTAATCCATGTTCCTGTGAGGTATGAACCCATTTGTAATAGGACCTTTGAAAATATTAGTTACGATGGGCCAAACTCAATGAGGGACAACTCTAATTCAATATGACTGAAGTCCTCATAAGCAAAAGAAAGTGGACATGGTAGTCAAAGCCATGAGAACAGACACAAGGAGAGAGAGATTGCCAAGTGACAGAGGATTGCTGGAATGCTTCAGACTCTGGGAGAAAGCAAGCCCTGCCAACACCTCAGTGTTGGATTTCCAGCCTCCAAAACGGTGAGACAATGAATTTCTCTTGTTCAAGCCAACCAGTTTGTGGTGTTTGACTTAGCAGCCCTGGCAAACTAAGATAGGGGTCTTGTTGAATTACAGTTGATTCTCAGTATTCACTGTAGTTGTGTTCTATAACGTCTCCACAAGCTCTTAAGTAGCAAATACCAAACCCTCACTCCTAGGGAAAACACAGGTTGTGTTCCTGTGAGGCTCTAATCACATTTTCATGGACTTATCAACATATAGCCTTGTTTTCTTTGTGCGTTGCTCTTTAAAAACACCTGTTGATTCATTAACTCTGAAATCGTGGCCAACAGCTCTATAACTTAAGTCTGAATGAGGCTTATCTATTAATAACACATGTATTTTCTTGTAAGGCATGTCCCAGCCTTCTTGTGTGTGTAGGAACAGTAGACAGTACTTTAGCACTATGTTTGGGGAGTCATTTTTAAAAGAATGAACTCAGCAACAAAAAGCCCCAAAATGTGAAAAACCCAGCACTAAACAGACCATGATGAGAAGGACACTGGTTTACAGTATAAGAGCTGAAACAAGGAGGCAGAGTGTTATGTTGCCTGGTTCAACCTCAGCTGGGAACATGCAGTTGGGCAACTCAAAATGTTTTACCACACAGTATTTACATGTGAACGACCACAAAAGTGCTGTGAGTAATGATTTTGGGGTTACAAATAAATTCTGTGAGTAGGCAAAGGCATAAAAACAGAATCCATGAATAATGACAACCAACTGTACCTTGTTCACAACTGACAACAGCTGCTGAAGCAGGCACCGAGGCAGATGCCCCCCATTAGGTGGTTGTAAAGTCAAATTCTAGGGTGATAACACATTTAATTAGGCCTTCTAAATAATCACACCCTTTGGGGGAGCAGGGTGAGTCACTCACAGAGAAGGTAATGTGGGCTGGTCCAGGGCAAAGCCTCCCCAAGTTTCTAGGATTGGAGTCCTTAGAGGAAATGTTAGCTGCCAGCAAGAAACTTGATGATTCACAAGAATAGAAGCTCAGGTATCTGAAGGTGGGATCCTTTAAAGGTTTGGAAGGTCATAATAAGGTGGTACATGGAATTCTGCCATTGCTGTAGGGCAGAGCAGGAGACAGTGAGTGAGGAAGCTTGGCAGGCATGAGTGTGGGTGAGAAAGCAAGCATCAAGCCCCATAGAGCTCTGCTCCAGTCAGGATAGAGAGGCAGCCCCTGGAGGTGGAGATGGATCTAGCACATTCCTTCTCTCAGCTCCTTAACACAGGAAAAAGAAAATTCTTATTGCCTTGGATCAGTGTTTCCCAAAGTGTGTTCCCAGGATGGTTAAGAGAGGCTATACAATCAATCAATCAATAGACAAATAAATAGCCCTATAAGCAAATTTGTGGATTTCTGGCATCCTGAGAGTCAAATGTGTTTCTTTAAAGTAGGAATTTTCAGAGTCTTTAATATTCCAGTTTTCATTTTCCCACAAGAGTCTGACCACAGACCTTGGAAAACTCAGACACTGGTTAATATCTCCAAAGACACTAATGGTCCATGTTACATAGCTTGGGAAACCATGGTTTAGAGTGACACAGCCATGCCAAAGTTCAGAAGTAAATGTGTCCTAAATATATGTTTCAATAAGAGAAAGAGAAATTTATGTCCACGTCTAGCTAATTTCTAAACATTTTGTAAAGCTATGTAGAAAGAGCTGATTTATTTGCATATTCAATAAAGGATTCTAACTCAGTTGTGATTTGATGACAGTTCACCTACTAGCAAAGCATCCTCTTGAGGAGTGAGGGAGGATGGTGTTAAAGGGTGGCTCATGGAAAAATAAAGGAAGAAACTAAAAGAAAATGTAAGAGAGGCTAAAAGGTGTTTGAGCATATAAGGGTGTTGGTAAGAGTAAATGTTTAGGTAAAGGAAACAGAAAACATTGCCCTTATACCCAACCTTCTCTAATCTGTTTATTTCTCCTAAATACTTTTAATTTCATAACTTCCTGTTCCTGACTGTTTATAGAGGGAAATTGAAAATATTTGCATTGTCACAGATGGGAAAAGTCATAGACATATTTGAGGACTTAATTTTGGAATAAGTACAACTTTATCGTTGCTCTTGGAAATTATTTAAAACAGATTTGCCACATTTTATTCAAGTTTGTGCCATCAGTATGAATATTGTTTTCCTTGAGTTCTGGGTTGGGAGTCAACACATTTGCAAACAGCAATGTCAATCTATGAACTGGGTGTGGGAACCAAAATGATTTAAAGTAAAGAATATAGCACCAATATTTAGAGCTAAGTCTTCTTGCAGAATTGATTGAGGAACTTACCTCAATGTATGATGCATTCATTGAGAACTTTGTCATTTACAACAATGATAAGGTGACACCAGTTTGTTATGTTTTGCTTGTTACTAAGCTATCTATAGGGGTGTGTATCACTGTCAGCATTTTTCACTGAATTAAACTTTCCATGGCATGAGAGTCCTGAGCACACCTTGTTGGGAGTATTTCCCAAGAGCCAAGGTCCATAGATTTAGCCACGGTTAGATATAATTGTCTACCCCTCTTGTTTACTAGGTGGAGGAGCTGTGATTTGACAGTTGAAATGACATGCCAAAGATCCATTTTTGCTGGTGGCCTCTTGATTGCGTACAATGCTCTGGGTCCCCACAGGCTCTCTTTCCTTGTGTTATCTTGTTGCCCTATGTTTTTCCATGTAGTCTCCCCAATAGGCTATGAGTTCTAGGAGGGCAGGGACAGTGTCCTTCCAACCTAAGTCACAAAAATCACTCAGGAAGCATCTGCTCTGGGGCGGCTTCCTACACACCATCTCTATCCCTCACAATAACCCCTCAAGCTTGATAATATTATTCTCATTTTACAGAGACTTGGAGGTTAAGTGACTTGCCCAAGATTACATTAGCCAGGAGGTGGTAGAGTTGGGGTCCATCTGGGGTCTGTCCCACCCCAAAGCCCATGATCTTTTCCCTACATCAAATGGCTGTGCATTCTTCTTATATGTTCTTTTTACCCTTAGCATCTGGCATCAAGCTTGGCATATGGTGCACTCTTGGTACATGTTTGGAGAATGAATGAATGAGTACCAGACTTAAAGAGGGATCAGCGTCCCTCCCTGGTACTTCCTGGTGATGTGATATTGGGCAAATTGCCAAATTACCCCAGGTAATTTGGACCTCTTTGAAAAATGGGGTAAAATGTTGCCTCACTGACCTGAAGGGAAGAGAATTAAGCAGTTGCTTCTATTGAAGTCCTTTTCAGGTAACTGATTGAAGTTCGAATGCTCACGTCCATGTAATTCTGGGAGAGCTCATCAGGAAAGGCTTCTACTTCTTTAGGGTTTGGTAGTGGGACCACTTTTCTTTCTTCCCTCAAGAAATATTATACAATGGAAACAAATCTAGCTCAAAGTTAGATGAAGTGTTTTATAGAGGAATCAGCAGTCACCCAGAAGTTTGGAAGGCCAGGCAATTTATTAGTATCCATAAACTAAAGCCTTTTTTTTCTTTGTTTGCTTTGTTTTGTTGAGGTACTAGGGCCAGGGATTGAATGTGGGAAGCTGGCACTTAACCGCTGAGCCATATCAGCTCCCCTGAGTTGATTTTTTCATTTGTTTTGTTTGTTTGTTTTGTTTTTAGGAGGCACCTGGAACCCAATTCGGGTCTGCCATGTGGGAAGCAGGCACTTGAGCCACATCTACCCCCTGAAGACTTTTTTTATGTGATCTGACACTCCCCTGACTTTTAATCATAAAGACCCACTTAGAAGGTCCTGGCATTTATTGACAATCCTATGTCTTTAATTAATAACAAATGACTCATATTAAGTGCTGTAGGGAGATCCTGTTAATTGAAAAGATGAAACAAAACAAAGAACAAATAGGACATTGAAAAGAAGAAAAACATATTTTGGTTTAATGTTGTTAAGAGTCATAAAATGGTAAATATTGGGTTAAAGACAGTATTGGCTAATGGATTGTATATCATGCTATCTATTTACAAAAATGGGAACTATATCAAGGTCACCCAAAAGATCTGATATTTAAGGATCTGATACCACATTTGTAATATACTAAGATTTTGTAGACATTGTGTATTATAAATGAAATGTGACATTTATGCAGAGGGATAATAACTTGTCTAAATAGGCTATTACCAGAGATATACTGTATTTGAGACAGATCAATCATTAGAACCTTTATTAGTTAAGAAATTAGTTTCTGGTCCTAGCTTCTACTGGAAAGGACATTAAATATTGCCTGGAAGGAGACAGAGCATGTAACACAATATAGGAGAGTAAAAATTTCTAATTGACTAGACCAAGATCTCTCAGGCAATCACTGAACTTTTTTTAATTCCTCAGTAGCATACAAAGCAATAGATTATGAGAGTGGTGTGCTGGAGCTGGTTCATACCAGCTCATAAGAGCCAATTACTAAATTTTCAGGAATTTTATAAGATGGTTGTTAAACACAGCCATTATTACGATTAAATTATACAAGTTTATAAGTAAATTACACTAAAATGAAGAGAGTAAGCATTCAAATTCCAAATTAATTTATATTTTATTATTTCCTGTCCTCTCGAGATTATTTTCTTCTACTGCATCTTTAGAGTGGAAATGCTATTTAATGGTGAGCTACTGGACATCCCTTTCCAGCTGCATATTCACATAGGTGGCATGAAATTGACATGGAAGTATTTATAGCATGGAAATCAGCAAAGCAACAAATCAGGACTTGTGTTATTATTTTGTTGATTGTCTAGTACACTTAAGAAAGTGATGGGGAAAATGTTATAATGTGGATTTAACATAAAAGTGTCTCATGTCTGTAAATTTTTACATTTTTTTGAGCATAAAAAAAATAAAGGGCATATTCTTCCATTAATTTGAAACTATTATCCAGCTCAGCAAAGAAGTCACTGTTGTCATCAAGTGAAGTTACAACACATATCTTCATTTTTGTCCTACGTGTTAACAGAAATGAAAATATCAAACAGCATTCATGCTGGGACTTTCTTGCTCATCAGTTGCAACACAGGTTGGCTAAAGATAGAAGAGTTTGGCAAAAATCAACAAAACATTCTGTAAGAATCAATAGGCTGTAGGGAATTTACCATACAGAGTACTGCATTTTTTATTACTATCTGTAAATTGTATGCTTCACATTTTTTATATCAGCAAAATGTATAATAAATTTATATATGCATACATTTTTTTCCAGAGAACCAACTATTTACCACACTGCAAATGGGTCCCTGTTTCATTCCTCAAAGAAATGACCATCTGGTGGTATGTGGACAAAAAACTCTTCTGTTTGATACCCTAATGGGGGATGCATCACACTATGTATTTGTCAAAACCCATGGAACTGTACAACACAAAGAGCAAACCTTAATATAAGCTATAGACTTCAGTTATAATGAATCAATGTCAGTTCATCAATTTTAATAAATGCACCACCCGAGATGGTAATACTAGGGGAAACTATTTGTGGGGGTGGGGAGCTATCTGGGAACTCTCCGTACTTTCTTGGCGATCTTTCTGTAAACTGAGAACTGTTCTAAAAATAAAATTTATTATTAAAAACAAACAATAAACTATGGTGCAGACTACTGTGAGATGCTCAGAGTCATCAGAAGGATCCCTAGTGGGGAGTGGATGTAGCTCAGTGGTGGAGCACCTGCTTCCCATGTACAAGGTCTTGGGTTCAATCCCAAGCACCTCCTAAAAAAAAAAAAAACGGGAAAAGTGTACTGGTTTGAGTCTTTTGTGGGCCCCAGAAAATTATATTCTTAACCGAACCCATTCCTGTGCATGTAAACCATAAATAGGTTTAAGGGCTTTGATTAAATTGTGGGACCCAGGGTCAGTCTTAATCCTTTACTTGTGTCCTATATAAACCAAGTAGAGAGGAGAGGAAGCCGCCATTTTACCCAGTCATGTAAGAAAGGATTCCAGGATTCAGAGCAGGCACAAAAAGACAGAGAAACCCTAAGAGGCTGAGAGAGAGGCTGGAGGCCAGAATCAGCAGAGCAGTGAAAGCTGAAGCAAAGAGGAGAAGAGAGAGATGAGCCATATGCCTGTTCTCCCATAGCTGAACCTGGGGAGAAAGTGAGCCAGGAGGAGAAGGCAGGGACCAGCTGCCATTTTGCCTTGCCGTGTGGCAGGAGTCCAGGATCGCTAGCAGCAGCTGACCTTTGTTGAGACAAGACAGCATCTCTGATGATGCCTTGATTTTGCACATTTTCATAGCCTTGGAACTGTAATCTTCTACCCTAATAAATTCCCAGATAAAAGCCAACCCATTTCTGGTATTTTCCATTGGCAGCCCTTAGCAAATGAAGACTCTCAGCCTCTCAGAGTTCTAAGGAGGGAAAAAGCACTGACAGTCCAAGGAAGCCTGAAACTCAATGCACAGGTGATGTAGGTTGAATTCTGTCCCCCAAAAACGATATGTTGATGTCTAACCTCCAGGACCTATGACGGTGACCTGATTTGGAAATAGGGTTTTAGCAGATGTAAGTAAGCAAATTAAGATGAGGTCATGCTTTATTAGGGTGGACCCCTAAATCAAAGACTAATGTCTTTATTAGAGAACGGAGAGGGGAGATTTGGACGCAGAAACACAGAGGAGTCATAGGGAAGAAGGTCACTTGAAGCTGGAGGCTAAGCTCAGGGTGATGTTTCTACAAGCCAAGGATTGCCAAGGATTTCTGGCAATGACCACTAGCCAGGAGAGAAGCATGAAACAGCTTCTCTCCCAGAGCCTTCAGGGGAAGCGTGGCCTTGCTGACAATTTGATTTCAGACTTCTGGCCTCCAGAATGGCGAGAGAATAAATTTCTGTTGTTTAAAGCCACTCAGTTGGTGGTCATTCGTTGCAGCAGGTCTAGGAAGCCATTACAACAGGTTAGGCAGAAAACTTGTCAGATCTTTCAGCTGGTGAGAGTTTAAAGAAATACAGACCGAGTTGGATAGAGCTAGATGTGCCGTGTGTTTAGAAATGATTTGAAATGACATTTCTCATGATTTAAAAATAAAGTTAATTTATTTTTGTTGATATGGCTGAGAACAGTTTATCTTTTGTTTATAAACTGGAAGTGGCCAGAGTCTGGCCATCTGTTAACTTTTGTCTGATTTGTGCTGGCCTTCATTGGGTTTATGCTAGCTTCCAATGGCCGTTTCTGAAGATGCCAGACTCTGCGAGGCAGCAAATGATACTGGATAACGTTTACAACCTGAGCCTCTAAGCTTACAACCTAAGCCTATAGCTTGGCTGTGCTGGTGCAGCCAAGCTATAAAGGGAGGAGTCTATGCAACCTGTGGTGTCTGCCGTGACCAGAGCCCCACTGGTAAGAGAAACCTCGTTTGCTATATATATATTTTTTAATGCTTTTTACCCTGACTCTTTGACTTCAGTAAGAAATATTTTCCTTGTCTAGGTTTCTTACCTTGCCTCTCTGACTCAGGGGTTACTGGGTGTATAAAATTTCCACTCACTGTATTAGTTAGAATTGACTAGGTTGTGCTGTGGTAACAAACAGCACCAGAATCTCAGTGGTTTAACGTGATGGAGGTTTGCTCTTCTCTCATTTAATGCCACCCTCTGTGTGGCCCATGCTCCTGAACTGCTTCAGTCCGCAGCACCTTCACCTCAAACCCGCACATCTCCATCACTGCAGCAAGAGGTGGAGGATCCATGATGTTTTTTGAAGTGACTCACATCACTTCCCTTCACACATCATTGACTAACACAAGTCACATGGATAGATCTGGCTTCCCTTAAACGCAGGAAGGGTAGAAAACCCGGAAGTCTTTATGAGCACCAACAGCTGGAGTGGTGTATTGTAAATGTAATTGGCTTATGATCAGAGAATGGGGCAGGTAATATCTGAACTATGGCTTTTATTAAATTGTGTGTCTGTGTGTAAATGTGGAGGAGGGGCAGTAACTGATTTTTGTAAATTGTTAAGGCCATTTTAAAATCATGTACATTCTCTAATTCTGAAGGTGGCTGCAATAGAGGCTATGAATGTAGCAGAGGCCCACATTTTTTAATCCTTTGACCATTTTCTTGAACATAGGCTGCTTGTGTACTTTCCCTCCCAACAGTTGACTTCTACACTTCCTTGAAGAAGAATTGCCCTCAGGCTCCCAGAATCTTCTTTGCCTGCACAAATAACCTGGGGATTTATGTCCTTGGGGGGGAACCTTTAATCAAAGACTGAAGAGTAGAGGGTGTAAATACCTGCAGCTCTTTGCCCGGTATTCAGGTATCTCTAAGGCGTGACTTCTCTGTCTCCAGAGCTCCCTTATGAGATTGAACCAAGGTTACCCTGCTGGGGACTTGGCTTGATTTCCCTTCCAGATCTCACCTCCCTATCTCTCCACCAGCTTTTTCTGGGGAGTATAGATCACTTTCACATTAATCCTAAGGTCTGTTTCCAGGGAACCCTGCCTAACATGGAGGCCATGTTTCATATGATGTGTTCCCCATCCCCATCCTCACCCTTGCATTCTCTGGCCACTGAACTCCAGGGAATTCCACCTGTAGGCTAGCTGACTGATGGAGTCCACCCAGCCCAAAAGCCAGTCTAGGCAGACTGTCTCTAGGGAAGTTTCATCTTGAGTCATATTAGTTTGAGTCATGTACTTGATGTCAGCACACTCTCGTAAGGATTCATGGAATTGGGCTGCCAAGAAGCAATGAGATAACCCTGTACTTAGACCCTACTACATCCTGAATGAAATTCCAATTTCTGAACCTGCTCCCATTTCCATGCAATTTCTTCTTTGTGTTTGTCTCCTTGCTGTAATCCTCATCCCTCAAAGTGACTGGATGTCCCTCTGGTTTTCAAAAAACCTGAAACACAAGTTAGGCATCACCTCATTGGTAGGTCCAATTTTCTAGCCACTCATTGCCAGACTCTTCAGGGAAAGGGACCTGCAGATTTTCAAGGAGGCCAGAAGGATGTGAGTAGATGCAACAGGGAGCCATATTAGTCTTCTAATAAATTGAAAAATAATGATGGAAGGAAAACTGTTCTAAATATTAAAAAGCTGAAAGGAGGCAGTCTAGTGCTCTTGCTTGGATAGAAAAAGCAGCTGAATCCCCTTCTGTTTTCCATATCCCCATCTCTAGAAGAGCAAAGATGAGTCTATCAAATTAGCAGGAGAAGAAAGAGAGTGAGAGAGAGAGGGAGGTAGGGAGAGAGGGAGGGAAGGGTGAAGAAAGGAAAGAAGGAAGAAAAGAAAGAAAGGAAGAAAGAAAAGAAAGGAAGAAAGAAAAGGAAGGAAGGAAGGAAGGAAGGAAGGAAGGAAGGAAGGAAGGAAGGAAGGAAGGAACGAAGGAAGGAAGGAAGGAAGGAAGGAAGGAGGGAGGGAGGGAGGGAGGGAGGGAGGGAAGGAAGGAAGGAAGGAAGGAAGGAAGGAAGGAAGAAAGGAAGGAAGGAAGGAAGGAAGGAAGGAAGGAAGGAAGGAAGGAAGGAAGGAAGGAAGGAAGGAAGGAAGCCATTTACTCAAGAAAGCACTTTAATTCTAATGATGATGGGACCAGGCTACAGTGGAAACTGAGGCATGCTGCCTGGAGCTAGCTGTAGGCTGGCTGTCCACCTAGAGTAATCAGGAGCTTCAGATCCAGCCCAGTTCACCTAGGGCCAAAAAAGAGATGGGATCTCAGAGCAGACATCTTTGTTCAGAAATGGAGCCTGGACCCTCTTAGGGTGTGAGGCCAGGCAGGGTGTGGAGAAAAGGTGCACCAACGCACAAAGCCCCAAACTGAACGCAAACAGAAGGGCGGCATTTTTAAGACCCAAGCAAGTAGAAACAAACAGAATTCATCCTTGCCTGGAATTAACACTGCACATCCACACCCACACTTCTCTAAGATGCTCATAAAAATACTAAGTACTCCTCATAGGCCTGGAATTAGCTCATCAGAGGCACAACACATAGACATCTCTGTTCTCCTAGAACATTCCCCAAAGCAGTGCAGGAAACACAAAAAGGGCCTGGAGAGCTTTTAAAATGCAGATTTCAGGGTCTGACCAGAGGATCTGATTCAGTAAAGGGACCTAGGAATCCACACAAACTTCATTACACAGTTTAATTGAGATAAGGAGCAGATAACAGTTTGTGTATTTTATCCTGATAGCCCTTACTTTACATTAGTCTTGGGGATTTTTAAAGGCAAAGAAGTCACCCTGTACCCTGATTTCCTTTGCTGGAGACAGATATTTCTGTACTTACATAATCTACATTGTGAACAAGTTGCCCAATTTTTTTGCTGGTGAGTGAGCTTTTTAAATAGTTCTTTATAGTTCTGATTTAAATTAAGTTAAAAGTTTCTAAAGCCTCCAGAAGGAGATCTAACTCTCTTCAGTTTCAACTTCCTCTGCCCATGAAGCACACACTGTCTTTGAAAGAGGTTTCAGATAACAGAATTGAGGTTAGTAGAATCACAGAAGGTGAAATCCAGAAGAATCTTAACAACTCCCTTGCAAGCTTTTTTCTATTAAAGAAGTTAATAGATGAAGAAACCGTGCAACATGATCAAAGTAGACCCAATGCCCAAAAAAAAAATGCCAACCAGGTCAAGCAAAGGTGGGCATGTGAGTCCTGAAATTCCAACACTTAGGAAACTCTATTACCCCTATACTTGATCAAACCCAGGCCTATAAAGAATTCATCTATCCCTGCCTAAAGGTTTCCCTACAAAAGACCTTATATGATTAAAAAAAAAAAATTCATCTAACCTCAAGGTCCCCTAATGTCTTCTCATTTACGTAAATCCCAGGGACCTGTTTGCAAGTATCTGCTGAGACTATAAACCTGCATATTCTCTACTTCCCTGGCAGTTTGTTTATTTATCTGAGCCTGAAGTGACTCATAATTGCCTCCCTTGATTTTTTCTTCCTATCTCATTCAGCACAACCTTTGGATAGTCACCCAGTTAGAATGAGAAGACCCCGTGAGCAACGTTGCCATCTGGAAGAAATCTCACGCCATCTGTCCACTCCCAGGAAGGCGACGTTACTCACAGTCGCCTGCAAGCCCAGTGTCACTCCACTTGCTTCCACCCCGCCCTTAGAAGCCGCTATTGCTCTTGAGGGCAGGAGCGTGTCATTGCCGTGAATTTTATGATCTAGTGCTTAGCCTGTATAGGGACAGGGCTCTGCAGAGGCCCCAAGAGAAGAACGGCTGTTCTTAAGGCAATGTGTGATGTGCATAGATGGCTGCGGCTCAGGCAGCCCCAGCACCCAAGGTTTGAGTAAGTTACAAACAGGCTGACATAGGGAGATGCCTCAGCCGGTCAGCAGCGGGTAGAGATCAGTGCCCTTTGCCTCCAGCCACACATAGCCTCTGTTTAACCCAAATTGCCTAACACACATTTCCCTTTTCTCTGTGTTCTGCCCTGTGGAAAGGGTTGGGGGTGCAGCTCTAGAACACCCGCCTGCTCTGCCCTTCTGAAGAGCACTGTCACCTACTGTAGCAGCTTCCCAAGCTGCCACGGTGAAGGGGCTACACACGCCAGCCACGGGGACTTTTCCCATATCGGTGTCCACCATGACACCATGGCCTCAGTAATGAAGACACTTGAATTGGCACTTAGCTCTGCTCCCTACAAGCCCAAGTCACTGAGCAAGTCTTTTAACCTCTTTGAGACTCAGTTTCCTGGTCTACACAACTACGATAGCTATACAAATGTCACAGGTCGTTACAACAATTAATAAGAATACAGTTGAGATAGTATCTCCCTCTCCTTCTCTAGAGGATACTGTTGGTCCTCTGGAAACAGAGAAGAGTTGAGGGAATGTGAGGCTCCTGAGCCGCACACTGCAGCTATTTTTTCCCTGGCCACGTCCTCCCACGACCGTGGAATGGGAAGAGCTGTACTGCATTATCTTGCAGCAGAGCCACGGCAAGACAGAATGTAATTATACGTGGCTGCAGTCTAGCTGCGACACTGAATGAGCTCATCTGTTCTTACGGAAAATGACCCAGTACTTCTTGAAAGGTGATGACTATTTTTAAATAACTAGACTTTTGAAAAAAATAAATTTTTCTTCTTCTCCTCTTCACTTTATGGCAGCCTTGTCCATGACCTAATTTAGAACAGGGTTTACTCTGAGTCATGTAGCTGGTCTTTCAGTCCCCTGTTTTACATTCCTGACGTCCATAGGCACTTCCCAAGCTTGCAGTTCATAGGAAGATTAACAAGGACGTATTGCTGGATCCCAGGCCCTCACCCCCAGGAAGCTTATCTATTTCTGAACTCTTTCTTTGGAGAACTCAAGGCAGCCAGGAAGAGACTGTAAAGGACAGAGGCACGGTGAGTCTAGTGGGTTATGAGGGGTGCTGTTAAGCCAGGCACGGCAGTGAGAAGAGTGGAAAACAGTCTCAGCAGGGTTTGGGCTTCAAGATGTGACAGGGGGACATCATTCAGTAGAGATGCCTGAACTATGAGACCGCACTCTGCATGTCAGTGATCCACAAGGGGCAAGTGGGCACTGAGATGGCTGTAGGGCATTCATTCCCAGTCCTGGCATCACCACCTATTCATTCCTGCAATTGATCTGTCTGGAGTTCCCCTGTGCTCTCTTCTCACCTGCTTTGACAAGAACTCTTTCCCACTTTATGTAAGGCCTCCCCCATACACCCTAGGGTGTCTATAAATAGTTCTGGGTGCCAAGTGAAGGGACAAAGCAAAAAAAATTGACAATGGGTTGAGAGAGTGTGTAACTCTAAAGAGGGGATCATTGATCCTTTTGTTGATCAGGTGGTCTCCAAGTTACTAGTTTTCCATAATGTTTGATGAAAGTTGACATGACTCAAAAGGGGTTGTTCTTTTTTAAATTGGATATCATTGATGTAAGAATACTCCTTCCAGCCCAAACTACTCATCTGTATGAACAAGACTTCTCAGCAACAGCATCTATAAAAATGAAACATAAGGAAAAATGGACACCGAAACCTAGCTCTGTTTACCAATGATGGTTTATATGTAATGAAATAAGTAAATAAATAAATACCCCATCCATTACATTTAGAGATGGATATCCAATAAAAGTTTATTTGAGGGTTGACTAATAATCACTATTTTAATAAATGTCTGTTTAGATCAATTTTACACTGGTAATTAAAGCTTTAAATTCTTTACATTTATCCTTATTTAATATGACTATAAGGAATTATTTTTATTCATTTATATACATATTTTGTAGCACAGTACCATAGAGAAGTTCATTAAAGATTTCCCAGCCTATATATAAATTACATTCAGAGACAGTTCTGAGGGGGAAGTGAAATAGAAAGATGACTTCAAGGAATGACATAACGTTTCTGATGGTTAAGAAAAGTTTGCTCATTTATTTTTAAATGGATGATGGTAGTTATAATTCACTGCGGTATTTTGTTGGGTACATGGAAAAGAATGACATAACACTTTTACTTTTAAATATCAACATCTGTAGTACATGGAAATTTATACCTAGACTTAAACTACTTGCAATTATTTGTCATAATAAATTATCTTTATTTTTTAATAAAATATTTTTCCATGTCAACTTTAAAGAGTGCAGAGGAAAAACATTTTTCCAAATTCTTTTAAGCTTAGACAAACCCAATGCTTTGAAGGCCATGGCTTTTGTGGCCCCAGATGATGCCACTTGGTTCCTCCTGTCCATGCCTCTCAGAAGGAACTTCTTTCCACTTTCTAGCTTTCTGCCTCAAGCTGCCAGTTACTTCTCTCAGCATTTCTTCCACCTGCCAACACTCACCATTTGCGCTGGGTTCAAAGTCCCTGACACCTGATATGATCACCCAGACACCACCAGCAACAGAAGAGCAGCTGGCCGGCTGGCAATCCTTGGCTTTCCCCCATGGTGATGTACTCTCCCTTCTCTTCCAGTTTCCATTAATATACAGCTTCTCCTGGTGGCCTTCTCTGGCACTGACTTCTGTTTTCTTTCTCTTTATAAGGACTTCCATAATCTGGATTAAGGCTCAACCTCATTCAGTTGGGTCATGCCTTCACTAAAAATAACTGCTTCAAGAGGTCCTATTTACAATGGGCTCACACCTACAGGAATGTGGATTAAGATTAAGAACATGCCTAAATTGGGGTCCATAATTCAATCCACCACATAGCCAAAAACGCTTTTCAGAGTAATTCTAGTTGTTTCTTTATTTTTTGCAAACACCACAAAATGCATACCTAGTCCAGAGTGGTATCTCTTAAAATTCCTCACGCTCTCCCACTTCCTCCCCACCCTGCACCGCACAGCCTCTCTTTCCAAAATGCCAGGAAAACCCTTCCCCCAGCTCCCACCCACATGGCTGTCCTCCCACGCCCCAACCCCCTTCCCACTCTCCTCTCCAATCTTGTCTCCCGTTCTCCTGACTCCACATCACAAAAGCCCTCCTCCCCCAGTAGGTCTACCACCAAAGAGCCCATCCCAGAGAATGAGTAGGAAGAAGAAACTGCAAACCCTCTTCAGAGTGCAGGGGATGTGGAATGACTAGAAAGAGTCATGAATTAATGGCGTCCTGTCTCTCAGAAACAGTCCATGAGGAAGACACGTTCTAGTATTAGACTTTTCAGTCAATGTCTTTCTATAAAAGATAGAAATCATATGATAGGCTGGCGGACTCTTGAAAACAAGGTCTTGAGATAAGGGAGGTGACCAAAGAAGTGTCCAGTGTTAGCTAAATAAGAGCAACTCCTGGGCAATGTGAACTACAATGGGGAAATAAGAAATGATTAACCTGAGGGAGAGGGAGTTAGGGCAAGTCCCACCTGTGTGGGGGCAGGAAATAGAGGGAGGGAGCAGAAGAGGGATGTTCAGAGACCTAGTGGATGTGCCAGGACAAAGGTGGCTGATCATGAGTCCATGCATCCGTCCCCCATCAATACCTAGGATCTCCAGCACCTGCCATCAGACTTGCCCTCTACCTGGTATCAGCAGGGCTTAGCACCAACAGTTGACCTAGAAGCACCTATCCTTAGTCAGGAGACAGGAATACAGGCCTAGGTTAGAACTGGGTTCTTGTAACTGGGTCAGAGCGTGCACCAAAGGGTGGGAAGCCAGCCAAGAAATGGGTATCAGAGCCAACGCAGATCCATCCCAATGCTGGGAAAGGAGCAGGAAGCAGCGGGCAGGAGGCATGAAGCCGACCAGGTCTTCACTTACTGGAATAGGCCACCACGAGCAGAAGCTGGACACACTGGAGGAAAGTGGTGCCAGCTGCACAGTTCGGCTGTGGCCCAGCCCTGCCTGCTTTCCCTGAGTGGAAACGAGTAGGAGTTGTTCAGACAGATGGTTCAGACCACGGCCCGGGTCCCAAGTGCGACACACTGCAGAAGCTTCTTGGGTTTGTTTGTTTGTTTCGATGGCTTAGGTGCATTTTATTGGTTACCTTTCAGAATCCTTCTACAAAAGAGCAAAGTTAAAAACCAAGGTCCAGGAAAGAGAGTGAGACACACACATTCATGTTCTGTGCATGATCTCTAAAGACTTTTTGTTTTAATGTGGCTGCCTTTATAATTAGAGAGCTCCGTCCATAGGTAATTCATTCACAAGGAATGATTTTTATACAAATAACAATACAGATAGTCCCGAACTTCAGTTGGATACCCCTTGGGGATATCTGTTCAGGCTCTGAGTTTTAGAAAAATTCCCCTGCTCTGACCTCAAAAACGAACCCACCCCCACCTTCACCCCTGGCCACGTCTTTGGTACACAAAGCAGTCCATGGGCCAGTGGCAATAACATCCCTGGGAGATCTGCAGATCATTCAGCTGCAGAATCTTCAGTTGAATGAGATATTTTTGCTGAGCTGCAGACACATTAAAGTTTGAGAGGCACGTGATAGCTGGATATAGCAAATTAGGTGCAGGGAGGGCACCCAGTGCAGGTTGGGTCCATCAGAATCTTTCTTGAAACTCTTAACTAAGAAGCAACAATGGCAAGGGACATGAAAGCCCATTCAGGGCTCCAGAGGGGAGGTCTAAAGAATCCTGCTGTGGCCCTAGGTTGCCAGCCTTCCCGGGATGTCTCATAATAATAAACCTATTTGGACAATCATTCTGTTTGGAGAGATATGGAGCAACTGGCATTTGGTAAGTCATAAAAGCACATGAGTGTGTGTGTGCATAAATATGTATCATAAAGTGTGTGTGCCTGTAGATAAAGAGGGAGAAAGAGAGAGATGTTACAAAGTACATATGTGCTTATGTGATTTTTACAAGTAGTTTGAAATAACATGAACATATGTATAGAAAATCCATACTGTTTATTAAGCCATAAAAAGGAACAAAGTTCTGATACATGCAACAACATGGACAAACCTTGGAGACATCGTGTCGACGCAAATAAGCGTCATAAGACACAAAAGGACAAATAGCGCATGATTCCACTTAGATGAAATATCTAGACCAAGTGATTCATGAGGATAGAAAGTAGATTAACAGCACCATGCTTCCCTGCTGAGCCAGCGGCCCCAGGCCTGGCATTCTTCTGCGAGCAGCCACCTGGGGCTCAGGGATGACGGATGGGCTGTGCTACTGCTACTGCCACTGTTTGTTAAGTGAGCTTGGCCTCAGTCTCCCCAAGCCACGGGCCCCACACCTGCCTCGTGGGAAAGATCATAACACTTGCTGTGGAGTGTTGTGAGTGTATTCCTATTATTGAATTAATGAAAATGCTCTAGTGATTGAAGTGATGGCTGCACAACTATGTGATTATGCCAAATACCATTGATTGTACACTTCGGATGAATTGTATGCTTTATTAATATGTATCAATAAAATTGATTTGTTTAAATAAATAAATAAATCAGTACACCAGAAAAAAAAAGAAAGTAGATTAGAGATTACTAGGGCTGGGAGTACAGGGGAGTGGGAATCCCTCACTTAGTGGGTACAGAGTTTCTGTTAGGGGGTGATGGAAAGTTTTAGTAATTGATAATGGTGTTGGAAGGACAACATTGTGGATGTGATTAACACCACAGAATCATATGCAAAAAAGTGATAAAAATGGCAAATTTTATGCTAGTTTAAAATAAAATCTAAAAGTCCATATGGTATCAGAAACAAAGAAACAACAAAAGCCTGAAAACCAAAGGCCTTTTCCTTGCAAGATTTGCTACTTCACAGCTTTTATCCATGCACCAAATTATTTTATGTTTCCATATACTCTCCAAAATTTTCTACATCCAGAAAATTTTACTGGGCATCTACTGTATACCTTAAGAAACTTGAATTTCCTTAAGATAAGTGTTGTCTTATAGCAAGCAGATATAAGAATGTTCCTTATGTCCCATATGGACAGTTTGCCTCATGTGTATTTTGTTCCTGAAACTCAACTGCCCCATGCCAAGGGGTCCAATTATTAATCCTATTTACAAATAAGGAGACTGATATTTTGAGAGGTAAGTTAATTTTCAAGTGATGGTGCTAGGATTTGAATCTACCATCTTCTGACCCTTAAACTATTTGTTTTCTCATAAGAAACTCGATTTTTACTTGAAGTTAACAGGGTCTGGAGATGCTTGACTCATGAATCCTCGTGCAACCCACCAGGTATGGAGAAAAGAATAAATGTCATCATCCTTTGTCTAGATCTCAAAAGTAGATAGCACTGATTGAACATGGGAGACTTTCCCACTAGGGGCTCCAAATAGCAACACCAGTCAACGGGACTAGCATGTGATAGGAAGTATCACAGGCCCAGAGATTGGCCATATTGAGTCAAAGAGAGCATCATCTGTTTTTGGATTAAATAGTAGCTAATATTTAATGAGTAGTATGTCAGGTAGAGGCACCCCATCCTCTGCAAGGTATGCTGGGAGAGTGGCAGTTTGACATTGTTTATGAATTCCAAAAATAGATATTGGATTATGTTTGTAAACTGCTCTGCCCCTCCAGGCAGATTAGATTATATTGGATTCAGAGGTTTCAGTTTTACTTGATTAAGTAATGACGGGGGCTTTGATTGGGCCACATCAGTAGGACTTGCAGAGGAAACTGCACCACGGAGAAGGGAAGTTGGAGTTTTGATCCTGGAGCCTGGGAAGTAAATACACAGAGCAGCAGATACATGAGGAAGGAGAGAACTCTTCATTAAACACAGGCAGAGGTCTGAGGAAGAGAGATGAGCTGTTTGCCTGATAGTCTACAGCTGGCCTTGTGGAGAAAGCAGAGCAGCTGAGCCCAAAGAGAAGCAAGCCCTAGGAAGAGAGGAACCCAGGACGCCGAGCCCTTGCAGACGTCCACAGCCATCTTGCTCCAACACGTGGCAACAGACTTTGGTGAGGGAAGTAATTTATGCTTTATGGCCTGGTAATTGTAAGCTTCTACCCCCAATAAATACCCTTTATAAAAGTCAGCCTTTGGCTGACTAATATAGGGGCAACCTTGGCCAGCACAAGGCAGTCATTTCAGGGCCTCAGAAAGTACATTTTGACTCAACTGGGTTCTGTTTCATGATGGCCACACCATTCAGAAACGACCCCATATTTAGCTTCAAATGAATAATACCTTTTTTTTTGAGCTAGAAAGAATGTCAAGTGGGTCTATTTTTATTTCTGCATTATGCTGGCATCAATGTTTTGTTCCCCAGGAAGTAAAAAGTATATACATGCTTGCATTTTTTTTTCAGGAAACAATTGTTCACCAAGATCTTCCTCTCATTTCACAAAGCCCAGGAAATAAGAAAAGAAGGAAACTAAGAAATTGTCCAGGTCAATCCCAGTTCTTCACAAAAAAATAAAAGTGAAGCCCATAGGTTCAACAGTTTGCCCAAAGTCACACCGTTGGAAGACCCTGGGTGGTCTCGGTCTCGGTGGAGACCATTCCCAACCCAATTCAAGATGGGTTTAATTGAGCACATGTGAGCTTTACTTCATCATCTCGAGACTAGGTGGAAGTTCATTAGCTCCATGCAAGGCTTTGCGTTAAAGTTTCAGATTTAGCAATGAGCAAACAAGATCAGCTCCATGCAGAACTCCTCCACCTAAGAGGGCCACATGCAAATACTTTCATGCTTAGCTGAAAATGGCAAGGAAGCAAGGAAGCTCCCTTTGAAATAAACTACAGGGTGATAAGGCTGCTGCCCAGGGACTTCTGACTTCAACCAACCGTGTCTGAACAATGAGAGTGAAATGTGTTTAAAGGGGACTTTGGAGATGGCTTGTCTTGTGTAACTTGGTAATGCGACTTTAAAATGTCTTTTTCAGCTAAAAAATGTAACAAGGACTGTATAACATAATGAAACCTCATGTAAAATATGAACGTGAGTGATATTGCATATATGACTGTTTTTACAACATATATGCACAAGGAAACTAAAGAGACGGAAACAATAGCAGCTATGTATGGCAGGGAAGCATAGAGAGACTGAGAGCTGATGAGTTTTTGTTTTTTATTATTATTTTTATTTGAATAGTGTAAATACTCTAAATCTGATTGAAGTGATGAAGGCACAACTATGTGATTATACTGAATACCATTATTGTACACTTTGGATAGGTTTATGCTTTATTAATATGTATCAATAAAATTGATTTTTTTTAAATGGCTTTATCAAACTTGTAATGCATGAATATATTCTCCTTGTAGGGAGTTAAGCAATACAAGTTTTTAAGATAACCTATAAGTTTCTGACAAGAAAACGTAATCTTTTTTAACCCTTTACTACTCCCACCTCCTTTCTCAAAGCTAAACACTGTTAGTAGTTTGGTTTCTTTTTTCTTTGTTTTTCAAGAGACTTAAAAAGGATATTATAAAAATCTTAGAACAAAAGTCCAAAACATCCAAGTCTTCCTGTTCTCTAGCTACCCAGTTTAATTAGAAGAGGCAATCATTTTTTGCCAGTACTTTGAAATCCTTCCAGATGTTGTTTATGTATTTAGAAGCATGGGTTTTATTATGCAACTTTACACAAACTGTAGTATACTCCACAACCTATTCTGCACTTTCCTTTATTTACAGGTATCTGGCAATCTTTTCCTATTAGTATGTTATCGGGTTGTCCCATTCTTTTTACTGCTTGCCCAGTTTATTTAACTTACCCTGATGATAGATTGCTTACAAAGTTTGGTAGGATTTTCCAAGTCCACAACAATTACCTGTGGAATAAGTTGTCACAAGTGGAATTGCTGGGTCAAAGGAGTCTTCATTTATAATTTTGGCCTGTGTTCTAAATTTTCCTCCAAAGACATTGTTTTATGTTGCATTCCTTCCAGAATTTTCTAGCCAACCTCCAGTTCCTCCCTCCAAATTTGTTGGTAATTTTATTAGAATTGAATCAAATGTCTATTTCCCTACCCTTGACTAACAAAATGTGTCTTCAAACTTTTTCATTTGGAGCAACCCGAGAAGTAAAGAAAGTCATTTTGTGTAGTTTTGTTTGTTATCCTCATATAATTAATGAGGCTGAGCATTTTCTATTTAAGAATATTAGCACTTCATTTTATAAACGGTGCGTTCATAGCCTTCCCCCATTTTTCTGTTAGGTTGCTGGTCTCTTTTTGTTGTTGTTCATTTGAGCAGTTCTTTAACACAGAGCTGCCTGGCCAGCCTAGCAGGCTCTGGCACCACAAGGCTACAGATGTGCCAGAGCCTGCTCCTGGAGCCCCGAGGGCAGGTGGTGGGGCCAGGGCAGCCTAGAAAGCCCACTTTCTACATTTGCCACATCCTGGAAACTGTTGCCTCCAAGTCTGTGCACTTAACTACTATATATACTTCCTCTTCAGCATGAGGTTGGCTTTTGGATTAGATTTGATATATTTGGTCACCTACAGGAAGTACTCACCAATTTCCATTTTAGCAAGAGTTTTTAACAAGAACAGATATTGAACATTTCAGACATTCCTTCAGCATACTTACCAAATTTTCAACTTTTGTTAATACAATGAATTACATTAATAGATATTCATTTATTAGATCAGCTTTTATGTGTTTTTTTTAAGTTGAATAATCAAATTGTCCTAAAAGATCTATCACAAAATGAGCAGCTCCTTGGACCATATCTTTTCAATTCCCAATTCTACCTATTACATCATTTATCAACTTTTAATATTACCTGTTGTCTTCCTGAAATGCTAGAGGATGATTTTGCATCTTGTATCACCACTACCACTTCCTCTCCATGTATTCTTTCTATAAAATTTTATCACATCATTAATTAAATAATCAGTGTTTTCACTACAAACCAAATTGTATGTGATTTCTTTGTTCTATAATTGTAACTATTTTTTCTTAGCAGTTTCCCTATCCGCCTGTAATATTTTCTTTCATATCTGTTGCATACCTATTAATTGTGAGTCTCAAATGCTCAACAGATCAGATAATCCATCAATTCCACTTTTGTCCACCTCCAAGTCCTCAAGGCTGCTCTTTAGGCCACTATCAGCTATCAACCTGGGAGTTCAATAACCATTTTTCCCTGTTTGATTTCCTGTTTCCTCGCTCTCTTGCCTTCCTTTTTTCGTTTTTGTTTTGCTTTGTTTTGTTTTTGTTTTGTTTTTTCCCATGTTTTGGTAGAATAAATCCTTGTAGTTTCCCATGTAAAGGTTCATGGTTGCTAAAAATTTTTATTCCTTATATGTCTGAAAATGTCATTATTCTTGCCTCACACTTGATTAATAGTTTGCCTCAGTACTAAATTCTAGGTTACAAAGAATGTTCCCTCAGAATGTTGTCATCCAGCTTCTAGAGTTGTGTGGCACCATGCTGATTCCATTAAGAATGACCTTTTTGATTGGACTCACCCAAGACAACTAACAAGGAGGTGATGATGGACAACCACCATACCAAGGAACCAAGAGAGTCTACAACTGCAAGCAAGAGAGTCCCATCCATCAGGTGTAGGAGACTGAAGCCCCCTCTCAATTAGAGGTGGAGTGGGCATCACCATCCCAGAATCCTCAGGATCGAGGAATGAGCTATGGACTACAGTGGACTCACTGGTATTCTACTATAGATTCACTGTTATTCTAGCAATAGAAGAATTTATATCATTGATGCGGAGGCAGTGGCCACTGGAGGTTCTGAGGTCAGGGAGAGGGAAAACAGGTGTAATACAGGGCATTCTCGGGACTTGGGAAATGTCCTGAATGACATTACAGTGACAGATACAGGTCATTGTATATCTTGCCATAACCTACAGAATTGTGTGGAAACATCATTAGGAGCATCAATTATATGGTAGATTTTAAAGTTTTCTTCTCCACATAATTTCTTTCTTTTTTTCTTCTAATGTTCGTTTTGGACCCTTTTCTCAACACTGATGACCCTAAGCCCCACCCTCCTCTGTTTCGGTTTAAGTGTCAGGTACTAAGGAGACAATCGGAAGCTCAAAGTCTGTGACCCAGGCTTGACAACCAGTGGCCTCTACATTTAGGCATTTTTCAGGATATTGAACTATCTTCTCCAGAAAAGAATCCCAGACTCTCAGAGAAGGAATCAGGAAGTTGCACTGATCAGGATGATACTTTCATGTAATACCCCATTTTTTATTCTTGTACTACACACCCCCACTTGCATCGTGCCTGAAATGTCCACGTACAGAGTCCCTTCTATATAATCTGTCCAGAAAA
This sequence comes from Dasypus novemcinctus, assembly GCF_030445035.2. Lineage (NCBI taxonomy): Eukaryota > Metazoa > Chordata > Mammalia > Cingulata > Dasypodidae > Dasypus > Dasypus novemcinctus. The sequence continues at coordinate 17,761,769 of NC_080693.1, read as the reverse complement.
TAATCCTCCCATTTTCTTCCCAGAGGGAGGATGGGTAAAGAGATGGAGGTGTGGACTGTGGGGGGCGGGGGGGAGTTGGAGGGGCATGAAAGAGCAACCACTCTGTAGGAAGATTTTAATTTTTTTGCCTGTTTTCAGCTTCCACCTAACCTTCAAGTTTCCATGGTATTTGATGTTCTCTCATCCAGATTCTCTAAAGGGTTTTGTGGAATTGATTGCTTGTTTTCCTTTTGTATTCCCCACTTAAGGAACTTCAGAGTATAGCTTCCTCCTTTTAGCTAAGTCATTTTCCCTCTCCCATCTGTTCTCCATCTTCCAGAATTTGGTTTAAATCCTTCATCCATTAGTGGCTCCTTTCCTGATTTCTTAACCCTTATGGACTTGCACCTTTTGTATTCATATAAAGTTATTTAGAAGTAGTTTTGGGTGGGGAGAAGGAGAGAGAGAAAAATACATGTACATATTCAATCTCCCATTTTTAACCAAGTCTTTTTTTTTTGCTCCTACTGTCTTTCTCCTATTTCACAGTTATGCTCATAGCATGAATTGGGAAAGTTTGCATCTTTGTCTCTGCTCTTGAAAAGTTAATATAACATATTTCTTCAAGATTTGGTAGAATTTGTGAGTAAGATGTACTGGACCCAGTATACTTTTTAGGGTTAGATTTTGACTGTCTTTTCAATTTTTCTATGGTTATTGGTTTATTTAAGTTTTCTACCTCTTCTCAAATCTCAAAATTTGATGTTTGGTGCTTTTGGATTTCCAGATCGCTTCCTTTTTTTCCTTATTCTTTTATCTCATTGTCCTATAGCAGTGAAATCAGGAAGAATTTCAGGCTTGATTATCTGGCGCATTGACTTATTTTCACATTCAGTTATCCATTCCATGTATTTTAGAGTTTTTAATAACTCTTATTTTCAATTTATAACATTTCTACTTGGCTCTTTTTACACATCAGGATCACTCCTGTTTTGTGGTGCCACCCCCCATGAATCCATCACAAGATATTAATTATGTTTATTTTCAAGTGTCTTTCTGTTTTCACTATTTCCTTGGAGAATAACTCCCCCCAACCCCCTTGTGAAACTTGGTGCTTCTTTTTCACGGTTTGTTTTTCTGTAATGTCTATTGGTCCTTGTGCTTCCCTTTGTTTTGGAGGTTCTGTCTTCTGTCTGTGGACACCAATTATTTTCACTGCCTCTTGTGCTGGGTGATGGGGGCAGGAGTGGTTTCTGAGCATGAACAGGTCTCTATCTCTCCTTGGGTTCAGTAACTTCCTGGGACATTTCCTTTCCACCTCATTCTCAAGTACTCATATTCACTACCCCACTCAGTATGCAAAAATTGCTTCCTGCTGTTTAGCAGAAGCAGAGATTGCAGAGAGTGATTGACTAGCCTAGCTAGCCTTTGAAATGCAGCTCCTCAACAAATTCCCCCAAAGATATCCCAGGGGTCCTACTTGTACCTGTGCTCCTGTCTACAGCTACTGGGCCAGGAGCTTCTGTACATCACAGCATCTGCAGGGCAGCCTTTTCCTGGGATGTCCTCTGACCAGCTTTCCTGCTCTTCTGATTTGCTGGGTCTACATTCAAGAATGTCCTTATGGCCGCATGCTGCTCCGTCTTACTTTTCAGTGCAGTTACGCACTTACCATTTCATGGAATTTTTGTATGGGTGTTCAGTCCACCACCTTGCTCTTTAGAATGACTTTTTTTTTTTTAATTTTTTTATTTTTTATTGACTTTGTAATAATATTACATTAAAAATATATATGTGAGGTCCCATTCAACGCCACCCCCCCACCCCCCCTCTCCCCCCCCCCCCCAACAACACTCGTTCCCATCATCATGACACATCCATTGGATTTGGTAAGTACATCTTTGGGCACCTCTGCACCTCATATACATTGGTTCACATCATGGCCCATACTCTCCTCTATTCCATCAAGTGGGCCCTGTGAGGATTTACAATGTCCGGTGATTACCTCTGAAGCACCATCCAGGGCAGCTCCATGTCCCGAAGACGCCTCCACCTCTCATCTCTTCCTGCCTTTCCCCATACCCTTTGTCCATTATGTCCACTTTTCCCAATCCAATGCCACCTCTTCTATGTGGACATTGGATTGGTTGTGTCCATTGCACCTCTATGTCAAGAGGAGGCTCAGATTCCACCTGGATGCTGGATGCAATCCTCCCATTTTCAGTTGTAATCACTCTAGGCTCCATGGTGTGGTGGTTGTCCTTCTTCAACTCCATCTTAGCTGAGTGTGGTAAGTCCAATAAATCAGATTGTAGGTGCTGGAGTCTGTTGAGGCTCAGGATCTGGCTATCACATTGTCAGTCCAGAGATAGAATGACTTTTTAAAAGCCTCCCCAGGTAGGGTCTTGTTTCTCCTTAGCAAGTGGATGGATTCAATCCTTTTGACCATTTGACCATTTTGAGTCACGGCTAAATAATTGTAAAACTGTATTACATCCTTCTAATTATAGGCACACATAGTAAAACTTGCTCCCTTGGTAGAATTTTTGCATTTGGGCTGGCCCTATAGAGTCATTCACAGTTCCACGTGCCCAAATCAACAAAAGGGACCCTCATAACGAGTCAAAGGTGCTTTTTTCCACAACTGGGTAGGTAAACGAAGCCCGTCGTTTCTTACATACCACAGAATCACAAACACTTCCCTGGGCGTGCAGGGAGAGCCACTTGTTCTCCGCCCCCTCGAGAAGACCTTAGAAAGGAAACACTGGCAGTTTTGATACAGGAGGCAATAAAGAATCAATGCACAGCTACAGGGTGGAGAGAGACATAAGGCGTCCTTTTGTTCAGCGGCAATTAGTGCATTCCACTAGAGCCAGTTCTGGGCAGGAGGCAGAGGGAGTAGCCACAAAATGGCCTTTGTCCCAACTCCCATAAAAAAATTCCAGCCTGTGGGAGTTAACACAGACACAGTCCAGAGAGCCGATCCTAGATGTCCCAGATCACGACGTTTGCAGCGCAACTATTCCAGGAATTCGTGGGCTGTGTTCTGTCCAAGGAGGAGGAAAGAAAATGCCTCCTTGAGGAAAGGTGCCCCTTTCAAAAGAATTTATTTTATGAGGACTTTTACTTACCAAGGATTCGGTTTCTAGAAAGCTGGCTGAGTTATTTTGTTACTAGCCTGTGTACGCAGCCGCCCAGCCCTGCTGCTCACCCCTGGTTCTCTCCTACACAAGCAGCATGATGAATCTGGCCATTTTGACTCACAGCTCAATAATTTTAAAACTGTATTCCATCTTTCTAATTATAGGCATACATAGCAAAACTTTCTTACGAGGTAGCTATTATTATTTCCATTTTACAGCTGGGAAGACCGAAGAGCCAAGAGGATAAGGAACTAGATGAAGAGCAATCAATAGAGCTGAAAATCTAGGTTTGACTGGCTTTACCCCAGAGAAGCGGTGGCTGCTGAGAAACAAATATTGGCACAGTGGTAAGACTGCCCAAGTTTTAATTTCTCCTCATCCACCCGTAAGCTATGTGATGATCACGAATCTGTGCTTTCCCTCAGTTCTTAAACAAGGACATGATGGTACTGCCCAGCAAAGAACACTCCAGTGGACCACTTAGAAGAGTACCTGGCTCTTAGCAAACATAAATGGATCTATTTTAATTACGTCAAAGGCCGCAGAGGAAGAGCTTACCCAGGATAAGTAAGATATGCTTTGGGTGGTTTTTCCAACTTGGAAAGGTTTGCACTGATAGACACATTTTCAGTCTTACCTTGAGGTGGTCATATACTTTCAGGAGGTGATTGGTCAGTTTACTAGCACAGCTTTTTTGTGCCTCACAGGACATTATCCAGATATCGAGAGAGTGAAAAGACACCTGCAGAATGGGAGAAAATAGTTGCAAATCATAGATCTGATAAGGGTTTAATATACAGAATATATAAAGAACTTCTACAACATTTTGTAACCCAATTACAAAATGGACAAAGGAATTGAATAAACATTATTCCAAAGAAGAGACACAAATGAGCAAAAAGCACATGAAAAGATGCTCAACATCATTTTTCACCAGGGAAATACAGATTGAAAGCATAAGATACTACTTCACACCCACTAGCGTGGCTATTTTTTTTTTTTAATTAAAGAACTGAAAATAAGTGTTGGCAAGGATATGAAGAAATTGGAATACCTGTACATTTTTTAGTGGGAAGGTAAAATGTGCTACAGTGGAAAACAGTTTGGCAGTTCCTCAAAAAGTTAAACATAGAATTACCATATGACCAGCAATGACACTCCTAAATATATATCCAAAAGAATAGAAAACAGGAACTCAAATAGATACTTGCATGCCAGTGTTCAACAGGTATCATTCACAATAGCCAACCCAAGTGTCTATCAACAGATGAATAGATAAACTCAATGTGGTATATTTCTACAATGGAATATTTGTCAGCCAAAAAAAGACATGAAGTTCTGATACAGGCAACAAAACAGATAAACCTTGAAATCATTTTGTTGATGAAATAAGCCAGAAGTAAAAGGACAAAGAGTGTATGAATCCACTTGCATGAAATTCCTAGAATATGCAAATTCACAGAAATGGAAAGTAGATTGGAAGTTACCAGGGGCCTAGGGGAGAAGGAATGGGGAGTTTTTGCTTAATAGGTAGAGTTTTGTTTGGGGTGATTAAAAAAAGTCTTGGCAAAGGATGGTGACAATGGTAGCACAACCTTGTAAATACAATTAATACCACTGAAGAACACACTTAAAAATGGTTAAAATGGGAAATTGTGTGAAATATATAAACATTTATGTACATTACATATGTGTGTGTGTATATATATAACCACAAAAAAAACCAACAATTTAGTGTAGTTTTTGAGCTCATATCTCTTAAATGCTGACCACCAAAGTGGAGGTCAAAGAAGATAGTAGTGGAGAAGACAAAGGAGACCCTTGGCATGCTTTCCTTTTTTCCAAGAAGCTAGGATTTATTTCATCAACTCTAGAGAGCAAGGTGCTGGCAGGGGGTGTGTAAACCTGGGGCTGCCTCATTCACTAATTGTGGGGCCTTGATTTCTTCATATTTCCAAATAAGAAGGATAAATTAATTCACCTCTAAGTTTTTCATTTTTGTCTTATCTCTAGAAATACGTAACTCTGCAGCTTTATCTCTTTGTGGAAATTACTCATGGTTTATCTCAAGGCCAAACTCCAGCCAACCACTATAAAAATAAGCGAAGAGGAATCTTTGAATAATGAATGATAATTGCAAATGGAATTGAAATCATAGGAGCACACCCTTTGCAAAATAATGACAATAAAATACTGTAAGATACACTTGGGCCCTTCCTAGGGCCCACTTGCTTGTCTAGTATAGGACATTGTCTTTGAGAGCTTCACTTCTAATGATTCATTTCCACTGGACTTCGGCATATAATTTAATTTTTATGAAGTTTGGGTTTTTATTAGGGGATGGGCGGGGTCAGGGCAAGGGTTTATGTCTTCTCTAGAGATCATCTCTCTCGTCTGTCTCAGCTCACCTGAAATGATTCAGTACATCAACATCAGCATTGCCATAATAACTATTGTTCATTGATCACTATGTCCCAGGAGCTTACAACATCCAACTCTGCAAGGCAAGAGGTTTAGAATTATTTCCAGTTGAGGAACTTCTTGTCCATTCTGCATTAACATCTTTACTAAAAATGAAGCCCTTTAACACTGCTGAAATTTTTGACAGCTATATTGCTAAACATTATAAATATTTTGAAAGCCATGGTAACAAATAAGAAGATAGAATAATACATAGGTTAGAAGTAAGGGTTTTGGAATTAGACCATATGAGTTCAAATCCTGGCTCCACCATATATGAAATGGGTATATTCTTTTTTGGATTTCACTTTATCATCAATGAAATTGGACAAACAAGAAGTACTTACTACATCCAGTTAGTATGAGGATTAAAAGGGTTAAAATGTATAAAGATCTCAGAACAGTGTAATAAGTGTAATAAGTGCTGCATAAATGTTAGCTAATATTTCCGACCCCCCTACCCCCATCCCACCTTCTTTAAGGAAAGTAGAGAAAGGAGAGTGTAACCCCAAACTGAAAGATCCCTCAGATCTAGGCTTCCATACTGGAAAACTTAGAAGCAATTCCACCAACTTTCATCTAGAAAAGAAACATTGAGTAAAATAATGTAGTAGTACTTGTTAGGGTAGTAAATCCACATACCTGGATGTTTCTAGAAGTTTCTGAGTATACCGGCCTTTCATTTCTGTAGTAACTTATTTCCAGTGGACTTTGACACATAATTTGCTTTTTATGGCATTTAATATTATGCTCACTGAAAGAGTAGGAAATGGGAATAAGGTTGATGTTTATGCAACATGTGGCAATACTCTTTTGGCCCAGAGCCCCATGATTCACTGTGTCATACACGACAGCTTAATCTCTAGACAAATCTTAGATAGCACACCAGCCATACAGGCTGGAGAGTTGAGCAAAAGAGCTCCCATCAGATAACATCTCATCTGCATCACAACAAAAAATTCCGTTTTCTTACAGAGTAAATAAACTTTTTGAGGTTAACTTTGCAAGCTGCAATGTAGAGCAAGACAACAGCTGAGGAAGAGGAGATGAGGGAAAAAATACAAATAACTATTAATAGTGATTTAGGGGATGAACTAGTTTTTAAACAGGATTCATGGCATATCAGAATGATGAAACTCACCATCCTCTTCCTCTTCTTTATTAGCATCTGAGCAGTCCCTGCTTTTTGAAGACGGCAGAGGAGCTCCAAGGATGGCCCAAGGTGTATGCTCACTCTCTCCTAGGAAGGTGAAGGAGCAGCCGCAGACTCTCGGAGCTTGCCTTTTCACTGTTCTAACGACACTCCAGGAACAACTGGGAAGCTGTAGCACAGGGATAGCAAAGGAGGGGTCTCCCAGAATAACTGGGCTTTCTTGGTGGCCCTCCCTGGGAATACTGTTGGAAAGAGTTCTACAATCTAGCTGTGTGAGAAAGTGGCAAAACAGAGGCTATGTGAATTGTTTCTCGGTCTGGGTCTTGGCGTTATGGGTTTTGAGTGCCCCCCAAAAAGGTATGTGGAAGTCCTAATCCCCAATAGCGCAGAATGTGCTCTGATTGGGAAATAAGGTCGTTGCAGATGGAATTAGTTAAGATGAAATCAGAGTGGAAGAGGGTGGACCGTGAATCCAACATGACCCGTGTCCTCCAAGACAGAAAGAAGAGACAGACAGACACAGGCGAGAAGCCCCTGTAATGATGGGCTGCAAGCTGCACTGAAGTGCTGCGGCTGCTAGCCAAGCATTGCCAAGGATGGCTGGCGAACCGTCAGAAGCTAGGAAGAAGCGAGCTAGAATTCTCCACTACAGGTTTCAGAGGAAGCCTGGCCCTGCCGACACCTTGATTTTGGACTCCCACCCTCTAGAATAGGGAGACAATAAATTTCTATTGTTTCAGACCTCCTAGTTGGTGGTCCTTTGTCACAGCAACCCTAAGAAACTGAGACCTGTGGTCAGTGCTTTCTATGCGTTACCTCATTGACTCCTCATGATGGATGCCACTAATATTGTCATTTAATAGAAGAAGAAACTTGCACACGTTGAAACTTACACACATTGATGAGCAAAATCAGCTGCTTATATTGTCCTTGAGTATTGCCAAGGTGTTTCACTGGTCAGAGCCTCTCACTGAGAGGCAGAACATTTGAATTGAGTAAATTCCTAGTTATACCTCTTAGCGGCCAGGTAACCTTGAGCAAATTGTGTTGTTGTGTTTTTTTAACCTCTCTATGCCCCCATTTCCTCATCCATATAATCGAGGTAATAATAGTTGCTATTTCTCAGAGTTGCCATGACCGTACATGGAAAACACCTGCATTTAGCATGCACCTGGCCCTGTCAGCATTCAATAAATAGTCATTATTGACTTCCCAGAGTGCGCCATGGAGGGCAAGTCTGGCACTGCACTCCTGGCTCTAACCCAGCAGTTAGTATCCAAAGTCCCCTGGAAGGAAACTCATGCAGGGTCTTACAAAAGGGATGGCGCCGACTCTTACCAGATAAACTTCTGTTGGACTAAATAAAACTGCTCATTGTGTCCAGGTAATCTGTCTTTATGGAAAAGACACCAAACAGCGTGAAAATCCTTTCTCAAATATCCAAGACATTATACCATCTGTATGCAATTTGCAAGTGTTTTCTTACAGATACAATCATATTATGTAGTAGAAAACATAGAAAATGCAAATTAACAGAAAGAAGAAACTAAAAACTATCCACAAAGCCCCCAACGGAGAAAACCACTGTGAGACATTTTGGCATATTGTTTTTCCAGACTATTTTTCTATGCCTATCTACCTGTATGTGTATTTATTTTTCACAAAAATTAAAAATGTGATCATATTGCATTGGAGCTTACTTTATTTCATTTTACGTGTTTCATCATTTCACATGAACCAATCATTCCTCCTATCTGGGGTCTCTCACAGCCTGCCAGCAGTTGTTCTAAGCACTTACCAGATTTCCCTGACCCAGTGAGGTTGGTTACATTGTAACCACTTTACAAATGGGAAAATTAATGTTTTGAGAGCTTAAACAAACTTGCCAAAGCCCACAGAGCTAGCCAGCAGCAGAGCCAGGCTTCATCCCAGCAGTCTAGAGCCAAAACCTGTTCCATAAACCAAATGTTATATTTCTTACACAGCATTTTCAGTGCCTCCTTGTGTGTCTATTGTATCCATTGGGTGACTAAACCATAACTTATTTGACCAGTCCCCATTATTGTAAATGTAGACTGCTACCAGTTTTTCTACCACCATAAACAATGTGGCACCAAATATTCTTTCATATTCTCTTTCTAGTAAACAAAAGAACATTGGTTTAAAAAAACACATGGAAGCAGGGGATTAAAAAGATAGCACATTTTAAGGCTACTGATAAATACTGATAGATTGGCCTCCTAATACATTAAATCATTTAAAACTCCCACTAACAATAAATAAGAATGCTCATTTCATTCTCCCTCATCATATGTTCCATCATATGTTCCTTTAGTCAACAAATATTTATTAAGCACTGATTAGATTCAAGGCAATTACTAGAAATATTTATAGTCATTATAATAGTGGGAAATTCTCTGTATATTATACATATATTACTACTAATGCTTACAAGAACACAAGAGAAAGGCTGATAAAGAAATTCACCAGAAGAGGAAATGGAGACCCAATGAGTTTTGGTAGCCCATCAAAGGTCATGCAGCTGGTGAAGACAGAGCAAGGATCAAAGTCAGAAGTCTGTTTCCAGAAGCAGTGCAATTACGCCCCCACACCACTACCACCACCACCCTGCCAACCCCAGACACCAAGGACCATCTGAGGGTTTTTGAGCAATTTCCTGTCCCTTTCCCATAAGCTGCATATTTTGAACAGAAGTTCAAGGGAAACATGGAAAAGAGCCAACTGGGGGAAAGTTGAACTTGGGATGATAGTTTCTGAGCTTCAAGGCTAACATAACTGCCTTGGATATCCTGGTTCCATCTGTTTGAGGAAGCTCCAGCCTGGCAAGGCCAATATCAGAACTGGAAGAGATTCTTGAAATCACCTGAACCAGATCTTTTGTTTTAAAAATTTCCAAGTAAAGACCCAGAGGGAATGACTATCTTGCCCCGTGTCAGATCACCAGGTGAAAGAAGCATTGGGAGATATATTCTCCTGCCATACACTTGTTCTGAACAAGACCAGGTGCTTCTTGGTTCTTTCCCCTAATATCTAGACCCCTCTTCTCTTCCCAGTGGCCCCACCAGGGCCAGAAGAGACATAGACTATGTCAAGTATATGGGATCTCTATGTCCATCTCTTACCCTTCACAATCCTGCTGGTAAAGTTTAAAACTCCTAAATGGGAGAGAGGAAAAAAAAAAGACACAAAGCCAAATAATAGACTGTCAAAAAAATTGCAAGTCCTATACAAGTATATATGCAAATATTAATTAATAAATGTCATACAAATTAGCAAGAACAAGACCAGCAATCCCATGGAAAATGGCCAATGGAGATGAACAGACATTTCAGATAAAAAGAAATACAAAAGGCCATTTCACTTTTAAAAGGCTACAACTCAATCATAATTAAACTCAAACCAGAATCACAGCAATTAATAAATGACTAAATAGCAAACAAATCAAGGTAATGGAAAATAAAAATGGGTTAATTCCAATTAAATGGGGAAACGGACTTGGCCCAGTGGTTAGGGCGTCTGTCTACCACATGGGAGGTCCGTGGTTCAAACCCCCGGCCTCCTTGACCCCTGTGGAGCTGGCCCATGCACAGTGCTGATGCGCGCAAGGAGTGCCCTGCCACGCAGGGGTGTCCCCCACGTAGGGGAGACCCATGCGCAAGGAGGGCGCCCCGTAAGGAGAGCCGCCCAGTGTGAAAAAAAATGCAGCCTGCCCAGGAATGGCGCCGCCCACACTTCCCGTGCCGCTGACGACAACAGAAGCAGACAAAGAAACAAGACGCAGCAAATAGACACAGAGAACAGACAACCGGGGGAGGGGGGGAATTAAATAAATAAATAAATCTTTTTTTAAAAATTCCAATTAAATGAATAGACTATTTTATTTTTCTTCTTAGAAAGAAAATGAAATTCATTTCTCAAAGGAAGAAGATATTGCTTAAAGCATAGCTTGCCTTGCCATAGACTAGAAGAAAATATTTGCAAAACATATGAGTTACATCCAGATATATAAAGCCTTGAACAACACAATAATAAGACAAACTGCCAGGCCCTTGACTAAAATATATAAAGATAGAAAATAAACACATGAAAATATGTTCAACATCACTAGTCATTAGCAAAATGCAAATTAAACTATGATGGGATATCACTACGCATTCACTAGAATGTCTAAAATTAAAAAGACTTACACAAGCTTATAAGGAAATGGAACTCATGTGTATTTTGCTGGTAAAGAATGTATTTTTCTTTAAAGGTTAAAATATGTTAAGAGGCTGAAAAAACAAGCTATAGAATGAGGGAAGATATCTGTAAACCGTGTCTCTGAAAAAGAACTAGTATCTAGAATATATAAAGAACTCTCAAAACTCAACAATGGATGGACAACAGGGTTGTTTCCAACTTTTGGAAATTGTGATAATGCTGCTATGAACATTAGTGTGCAGATGTCTATTCGTGTCACTGCTCTCAGTTCTTCTGGGTATATACCTAGTAATGGTATTTTCAGTTCCCATGGCAAGTCCATATTCAAAATCCTTAGGAATTGCCCAACAGTCCTCCACAGTGGCTGTACCATTCTACTTTCCCACCAACAATGAATAAGTGTTCCTATCTCTCCACATCCTCTCCAACATTTACAATTTTCTGACTTTTTAATAGTGGTCCATCTAATAGATGTGAAATGATATCTCACTGTAGTTTGGATTGGCATTTGCCTAATTGCTAGTGATGTTGAACATTTTTCATGTAGTTCTTTGCCATTTATATTTATTCTTTGGACAGTTGTCTTTTCAAGTCTTTTGCCCATTTTTAAATCATCAGATAGTTTTTTATATTTGACTGGTATGAGCTCCTTATATATCATGGATATTAAACTCTTATCAGATATGTGATTGCCAAATATTTTCTCCCATTGAGTTGACTGCCTTTTCACCCTTTTGACAAAGTCCTTTGAGATGCAAAAGTACTGAATTTTGAGGCAGTCTCATTTATCTATTTTTTCTTTTGTTGCACATGCTTGGGTGTAAGGTTTAAGAAACCGAATGGATAAACAAATTGTGGAGTATATACATGATGAAATTTTACGCAGCAGCAGAAGAAATGAAGTCATGAAAACATACAACATGTTGACATTATGTTGAGTGAAGCAAGCCAGACATAAAAGGACAAATACTGTATGATTGCACTATTATGAACTAAATATATTATGTGAAATATGAATATGGGTAAAATTTTCTTTGAAGCTGAACAAATATATGTGAATACTACAAAACATTAAAATCAGACCCAAAAAAACCCATTATACTAAGTGAAGGAGACCAGACACAAAGTACTACACATTGTATGATTCAATTTATATAAAATATAAATGTAAATCAATTTGTAAAGATGAAGTTAGATTAGTGGTGATGTAGGTCTGAGGAAGAAAGACTAAGGGATATGAAGTCTTTCTTTTTGGAGTAATGAAATTGTTCTAAAATTTTTGAGATGATGAATGTACAACATTGTGATTATACTAAAAGCCATTGATTATACACTTTGGATGGATCATAAGGTATGGCAATATATCTCAATAAAACTGCTAAATAAATAAATAAATAAATAATTTGACAAGAAGAGCCAGAAACAGCAGCTATGTACAGCAGGGAAATAGAAAGATTGAGGGATGAGCAATTTTCTTGTTTGTCTGTTTTTTGTTTATTGTTATTATTGTTGAAATAATGAAAATGCTCTAATAGTGATTGGAGTGATGAGTGTGCAACTATATGACTGTGCCAGGTACCATTGGTTGTACACTTTGGATGAACTATTTGCTTTATTAATAAATATCACTAAAATTGCTCTGTTTTAAGGAAAAGAGGGAGGTACTTAAAAAAAAACTTAACAGTTAAAAAAATAATAATCCAGTTAGAAAATGGACAAAAGTAATGAACAGACATTTCACTGAAGAGGATGAACAGATGGTAGACAGAAATATGAAAAGATGTTTGACATCATCAGTCATTAGAAGAATGCAAATTAAAGCCACAATGAGAAATCACTAGACATCTCTCAGAATGACTAAAATAAAAATTAGTGACAACACCAAAAACTGGCCAGGGTGTGGAGAAACAGGAACACTTGTACTTTGCTGGTGAGAAGGTAAAATGGTACAGCCACTCTGGCAGACCATTTGGCACTTTGTTATAAAAAACTAAGCATGGAAACCATATAATCCAGGAATTGCCCTCTTGGGCAGTTATCCCTGAAAACTGTGTTTACACAAAGATGTTCGTAGCATCTTTTTTCAAAACAGATAAAAACTGGAAACAACCAAAATACCCCTCGACAGCGAATGGTTAAAAACTATGGTAGTACATCCATATCATAGCATACTACTCAGCAATAAAATAGAACAAGGTATGGATACCTACAATGACTTAACTGAATTTTAAAGGAATTATGCCGAGTGAAAAAGTCAATCCCAAAAGTTTACATATTGTATGATGCCATTTATATAACATTCTTGTCTTGACAAAATTACAGAGCTAGAGAACAGATTAATGAGGGACTAGGGACAGAAGGGGATGTGGGAGAAAAGAGGTGGGTGTGGATATAAACAGTCAATTGAAGGGACCTTTGCGGTGATGGAAATATTTTGTATCTTGGTGGTGGGTACACAAATATACATATGTGATAAAACTGCATAGAACTAAATGCATACAAATGTACACAAATAAGTACCAATAAAACTGGGGAGAGTTGAACATCAGTGGAATGTATCAATGTCAATAGTCTGATTATGCTATTGTACTGCAGTTTTGCAAAATGTTACCATTGGGGTAAACTGGATAAAGGATATTATTTCTCACAACTGCCTATGAATCTCCAATTATCTGAAAATTAAAAGTTTGATTAAAAATATTAAACATGTACTTATCAAATGGTCCAGCCATTCCATTCATAGGTATTTATGCCAAAGTAATGGAAGCAGATGTCTACACAAAATCTTATAATAGCTTTATTTCTAAAAGCCAAAAAATTGAAAATGCTCATCAACAGATGATCAATAAACAAATTGTGGTTTACCTATACCATGGAATACTATCCAGCAATAAAAGAGAATGAACACTGCTAAACACAAACACATGGATGAATCTTAACATAATTATGCCAGATGAAAAGAGTCCATACTGTACTGTATGATCTCCTTTATATAAAATTCTAGGTGATGCAAGTAAATCTATAGTGACCAGCAGTTCTGTAGTTCCCTGGGGACAGCGGGTAGAACAGGGAGGAGAAGGATGGAGGGATGACAATATAGGACAGGAAACTTTTGGGTGTGATGGATATGTTCATCCTTTTATTTGAGGTGATTGTTTCAAAAGATAAATAATAACAGCAATAAGTAATGATAGATAATAATGATGATAGATGATAGAAAGTAAATACTAGATGATGACAGATGATAAATTAGATAGACGATAGATGATTAGACAGATGATAGATAGATGATAGATAGATGATAGACATAAATACAGATGGACATAATGTCACGTTTTATCAAATTATTTATTGTATGTCAGTTATACATCAATAAAGCTGTTTTTAGAAAAAAAACATGGCTACCATCGCTTGCCTTCGGAGGTTTCTCTGACTCACCAGTCTTTCTCATCCTACCCAGTTCTTTCTAGTATCTCCTTCCCCACTTCTTGGGGAATTCAGTTCAATTTACAACTGACATGCTGCTTTGTTAAATAGTCACTGCATTGGGGAACAGATGTAGCTAAAGTGGTTGAGCACCTGTTTCCTGTGTACAAGGTCCCAGATTCTATCCCTAGTACCTTCTAAAATCAAAGAAGCAAACAAAAAAAAACAACTTTCATTGGGGATTGGATGTAGTTCAGTGATTGAGCACTGACTTCCCATGTGCAAAGTCCCAGGTTCAATCCCTGGTATTGTCTGAAAAAAGAATAGCCACTGCATGAATTTTCATCATGGTCCTATATCTTCCAATTAGACTTTCTTCGGAGTTTGTACCAAAAAAAACCTGAAAATAGTAATAAGAACATCACGGCAAATTCAAGGCAGGGAAAGCTGAAGCTGCTATCACCTGTCATAGAGAAGCTCAGGTTCTGAGCAAGGAACTGAGCTGGGTCAGATCTTGCAAGGCCCAAAGCATCTGTCCAGGGCCCTTTCCACTGCCCTGCTATGATATCCACAGTTAGTCCATCACACACACGAACAAGGAGGAATACTTTTTCCTCCTGTTCCCACACTTCACCACTCAGCCCATAGGTCAGGGAACTATGACACTTCCAGCCACCAACCTAGACAATTCCTAAGGGAGGTGGAAGCGGCTGGTGAGAACAAGAAATTCATTGGGTGAAGTTAGGCTAGAAGGTTAGAGGTCGCAGCATGGAAGGTGGCTGGTATCCACACTGGTGCTTGCTCAGTTCTGAATCTTCTGCAGCAGAAGCAGGGTGACTAAGTCCAGTCGGGTGGTTTGTCCTGGGACCACCCTAGATTCTGGAAGCAGGAATCAATGAGGTCTCCTGGCCAAAGCTGTAGTCACCCATTCAGTTTTTCCAGAGAGCTCTGTCCTGAGAGTAGAGTGGAATGTATTTGGCACTTTCTTGTGTGTACTTTTCTAGCTCAGTGAGAAAAAGAGATGTGCATCAGAATTCAAGCACCGCATTCACAGCTAGCAAATCCCTAACCGTCCATCTCCTTCACTCTGCCGCAGCCCACCTCCTCCAAAAGCCCATTCCTTAACACCTACAGCTCATGCACTGAAATTGCACAATGTCCCAAGTGATGTCCATTTATGATATATGTGAGTCCAGAACCCCTCAAATGCGGATGGTGTGGCGCATACAGTTAGCTGACGACCTCAATATCCATTTTCCCTTCCCTCCTTGGGCACTTTACTGGCTGAAATCAAAGAGTCGGTTTCCCAGGTTTCCTTGTAGTTAGGTATGGCCAAGAGGCTAAATTCTGGTCTTCCGGCAGGGAAGCTGCTTAAAGAGCTGCCTGAGATGGAAGCAGCTTGTCTTTCCTTCCTTTCTTTTGCCCAAAACACAGGTCAAATGGTTGAAACTCCATTAGCCATGTATGACTAGATATGAAGATGGTGGAGCAGAAAATAAAAGCCATCATACCAGCCCTGAATTGCCCACTTCTGCACATTGTGTGTGCATGTGTGTATGAGAAATAAACTTCTATCTTGTGTAAGCCACTATCATTTTGAGAGTTTCTATTCTATTCACCTGATCCTAATCTGCAATAATATTATTAATCTTCTCTCTTTGTTCCCATAGCACTTTGGTGGTTTATCACATGGTGTTGGGGTGAACTCTCTGTATTCATGTTTCTCCAATAAACTGAATTTGGTAAGGAGTGGGGGCAGATTTTAGTCATCTCCAGATGACCAATACCTTTGTGCCTAGAGCCCAGCAGGTGTTTCTTAAGTATTTTTGAATATTTGAAGAAATGTACTTCCAAGATAAAATTCAAAAGTTGGAGTTTCCTATAGTTTCTCCCCTGGGGTGACTCTTGTACAAAGGACTTATGGTAACTGACCCCAGGACTTTCCTCACTGGCAAATCAACTAGATGGAGACCAGAAATCTGAGTGTAAAGAAAGCCATTCTTGGCAGCCCCTAACACCCCCAGTCATCCTCCTCACTCACCAATGACAAACTGAAGCTTTGTTTAGGCAAAGTGCAGCGTTACATTTCTGACCTCCAGGAATGGAGAAAAAAAACCAAGTCTCCATCTTCACACTGATTTCTTGTGTACACAAGTCAACATTTATTTAAAGCATCCAAACACTGTCTTAGTATATTTCTCGCTCTCTCTCTTAAATGTCTACTTGGTTATTGACCCTTCCATCTACTCTTCTATCAGTGTCATATCCAACACGTCCGCCTCTTTATTTGTTCCTTCTCTTTCTCTGTAAATGAATTAACTCAACAAAGATTTGTTGTGCACTAAATAAATGCTAGACACTACAAGTTGCTGGGAATAGGAAGATAAAAATGTGATTACACATTGGCTTTCTCCACTAGACATAAACAGATGAACTGCAATTTGGACGGCTGCTATAATGGAGGTCCACTCCCAATACAGTGGTAGTGAGGAAGAAGGACCACTTTGCCCTTTCCCAAGACAGTTGGGAGAGACTTCTTCACTGAGACAGTGGTGCCTGGGCTGATCCTTGAGGGAAAAGCAAGAATTCATCAGAAGGGAGGGTAAAGATTCTGTAAATGTGAGTCAAGTGAGAAATATCTAAGAGCTCATGTTGAATAAGGCAAATTATGCTGTGGGGTGCCAGGCAAGACCCAGAAAGCACCGTGTCCTGGTTTGAACTTTTGCCTGCAGGCAGTGAAGAGCCATAGAAGGGATTTGTACAGTGGAGAATTATAATCCCCACATTCATGTTCGACTTTACGAGGTGGAGAGGCTGCACATGGGGCAAGCAGAACACCAGGCAGCTATTGCAATAGTCTGGGTAAGAGGTGATGAATAAGTAGGCATCAGAGAGGGGCAAATCTGAGAGATAATAGGAGTCAGAAACAACAGGATTTAGTGCCTACTGAACGTAAGGTGACAGATTTGATTTTGTGACCAGGTGCATGGGTGGTAAATTGAGATGTCGAACAGTCCGTTATTTCTACTTTTCCTTGGTATTTTCTTGCCCAGTAAAAGAGGTTATGGGTAGAGGGAGAGTGTTCTTTTCAGGCACAGGCACCTCACAGCTGAGCCTAAGGGAGATGATGGCCCTTCACTTTACTTTTCCCTCCTGTGGCAGATTGAGTGAGCTCACCATGAGCTCACCATAAACTGTTGCTTAAGTCAAACCTTTGTGTGATATTTGTCATAACAGCTGGGAAACTGGGAAGCTGTGAAGACACAGCCCTTCACCTGCCCCTCCAAACTTCAGATTGGCCCATATGGACCCCCACTTTCCTTAAGTCCTGCATTTGTTGCCTGTCTCTGGTTTTGTGGTGTATGCCATCCTCAACTCTAATGTTTAGTTACTTTCATTTTCAGACTTGTTGCTGTCTCCATTCCATCAGCACTTCTGAAAGAGAAGACCAGGCACATCTTTTCTGGCAGATGACCCCAGACACAGAGAAGGCCCCAGATGACTTGAAAAGAGAGCATGAGAAATATGTCACTTGTCACCTTGGGTGAACAGGCATAATGTTGTTGGAGAAGGGCTGGGGAGGTCATGTGCAATTTAGGCAACCACTGGTTTAGCAATAACGAGGGTTCCCTGGGTCAAGTCCATGCTGCCAGCCCAGTGTCTTCATGGTCTCTTCTAACATGGCCAGGGGTGAGAGGAAATAGTTACCTACCTGGGGGAGAAGGGGGGAATATTGGAGGCACATTGGCTCTATCACAGAAAGCAAAGAATAAGGCAAAATGGATATTCATATCCTGCTTCATGAAGATGAGGTAAGGGATCTAGGTGTGAAATGACCTGGCTTCTTTCAGCCTCTTCTGTTCATTCATTCAGGGAAAGTTGCAGTCAAAGGATAATAACGGAGAGGGGAACCTTTTGGACAACAGTGGAGTCCTCTGAGTGCTACAGGTTGAGCCCATTACCCAGGGTTGAGCTGAGGAGCAGCAAGCACCCTGACTGCTAAGGCTAGAAGACTCTAGACACTCCCTGAAAACTACCCGAGCAACCCCTGCCTCTCCCTGATGCCCTGGCCTCAAGTTCCATCAAGAAGTGGTGGGTTAACTCTTTGACTCCAGTTTCAGACTCAGTCCTTCTTTCTGGGCACTTCCTTGGATTTAGGCATCATGCCCTTTACCATGATGGACCCCAAGGTAGGCAGGTGGGTTCACAGCATTCTGGAGCTCTGAGGCTGGAATCAATTTCCTCATGATGTGGCTGAGCCCTTTATTTTACAGAGGAGGAAACTACAGCACAGAGAGGTGACATGACTCATTCAATGAGCTAAAGAACAGTGCCCTGGCCAAGTTAATACTGCTGTAGCCCAAGGCAGGTGGTCTGAATGGAGTCTGAATTTATCCAGCCCTGGATTAACAAACACATGTGCCCCATACCCTACACTGGTAGAGCTATGGTAGAGTAATACACCTCCCAGACAATGTAAGGTAACCTCTAAAATGAATTCTTATTGCTTATTTAATTTTTTTGGTTTTTATAAAGGGTATTTATTTGGGGTAGAAGCTTACAGTTACCAGGACATAATTATTGATTGATTGATTGATTTATATTAATGTTATTTATACACATTCCATATCTACCAAACATACACTCCCTCTTTACCCTGTTCCCCATCCCTGGTCACCTCTAACCCACATTCTATCTCTGCTGACTTACAATTTCTAGACATATCTTATAAGTGACATCACAAGATATGTGTCTTGCCTATTTCACTGAGCATAATGTTTTCAAGGTTTTTCCATGTAGCAGCATAACTCACAACTTCATTTTCTGGTGGATGAATAATATTCCATTGTATCTATATAGCATACTTTGTTTATCCATTCATCTGTTGATGGATACTTGAATTGTTTCCACTTTTGGCTATTGTGAATAATGCTGCTATAAACATCGATGTATAACCCAAAACACTCTTGGCCACTTGATCCCAAGTTGCCTTGATATGAGATGAGAAGTGCCTTGGAGGAAAACATGAATCCCTAGAGGAAGGCCTATTAAATATGAGTTCCAATACAACCTCATATTCATTGGCACACGTTGAGTTTTTAAACATAAATCACTTTCCTTGGAGTGGGACGGTCTGTCCTTCTGCACGAATATCTCCAATTAGATCCCCTCACTCTATTATTTCTTGATGACAGCAAGCAGCAGGTAGTTTCTCTTACCAACCAGATGGTAGATGATGGCCAGTGTTGTCTCAAATCTTTGAATGTAGAGAAGAGGTACTTAAGACTCATGGGCCACCAACCATGGAGACCAATCATAGATATGGAGCCTGATTATTGAATCCTTTTGTTTTTACAGTTGGTGGTTTATCTGCAGATGCCACCAACTCCCCATTCTCTGCCTTTCCTTCCCCCAAGAAATCTCCCTTTAACCTCCTCTTCCTGTGTTCAGGATTCTAATGTTTTCTTATTTTCCCTAAATATCTGGGAATCTTATCTCTCCTCTCCATTCCTTCTGTCCTGTCATCATCCAGGCCATCCTCTTTCTCATGCCCACTTATTACAACAGCCCCACGACTGGTTTTCCTGCTTTTGCTGTTGTCTGATTCATCTCCCTCAAGTTCTTTTCTGATCAGGACAGTTTCTTGCTCCAAAATATTCAGTGGATTCTCATTGCACATAGAATACAGTCTGGACTTCATCAACCGTCATCCAAAGTCCCCCATGACCTGGACCCAGAGCTTCTTCCCAATCCTTTCCCTTTTCTTCTTTATTTTCCTCACCCCCTTCACTGACCTTAAATCTGGTCAGAGAATCCCCTCACAATTCTTCTGTACGTACCCCTCAATTTCTTGGCTTAGTGCCATCACTCTGCCTGGAATATTTTTTTCTTTTAGGGGTTGAATTATGGCCCCCTCAAAAGACAGGTTGAAGTCCTAATCCCCAATACCTCATAATGTGACCTTATTTGGAAATAAGGTAGTTGCAGATGTAATTAGTTAAGTTGAGGTCATCCTGGAGTAGAATGGATCCTTAACCCACAATGACTGGTGTCCTTAGAGGGAGAGAAGAGACACAGAGATGGAGACACACAGGGACATAACAGCCATGTGAAGACAGAAGCACAGATTGGAGCTCTGCTGCCACAAACCAAGGAACACCTGTGGCCCCTGGAAGCTGGCAGGGGCAAGGAAGGATTCCCTGAGCTCCAGAGGGAGCATGGCCCTGCCGACACCTTGATTCCAGACTTCTGGCCAGCCTCCAGAACCAGAGATAATAAATTTCTATTGTTGTAGGCCACCCAGTTTTTTACAGCTGCCTTAGAAAACTAATACATGCTCCCATGCTCCATTTTTATTTATCTAAATATTGTGCATCTATATCTGTTAGGATTAGTTAAGAGCAACAGGGGCTTAAACAAAATAAGAGTTCATTTCTCTCTGACATAGATGTTTGGGGAGTCAGGCTCCTTCCAGCATCCTCAGGATGTATTCTTCACCCATATGGTCAAAGATGAGGCCTAGAGCTCCATTGGTCGTAGCCATGGTCCAAGCCTCAAGATGCAGGGAAGAACAAAGGAAAGGGGGATGAAGGGCATGTGCCAGTTGTCTTTGAAGGACTGTTCCATACCACAGTTCTGCTTACCTCTCTAGAACTAAGTCACAAGGTCACTGCAGCAAGGGAAGCTGGTAAATATCTTTATTCTGAATGACAACATTCCCAGTTAAAAAGTGTGACTTCTATTATTAAGGAATTAGGAAAGAGAGGACATTGGGGAGCAATAATCCATATCAGCTACACCATCACTCAGCACTACATCTTCTAACCTACTTTAGTCCCCACCCTCACCTCCTCCAGAGGCCATTTGTCCCTCTCCTGAACTCCTAGAGTAGTTTATCTGACCCTCCCTCTTAGAACTTGGCACTTCTTACCTTCCTATGGTCACTTACATTCTTTTACTCTGTTCTCTACTGAACTGTGGCCATCTGCAGGGCAAAATCGGTGTCAAACTCATCTTAATTTCTCCTGTCCTCACTACCAGTGAGTACAGATGGGGCAACATTTACCTAATTATCCACAGTTCCTTGGGTCTTGCTCAACCTGCTAAGTCTGACCTATAAATGTTCTTATCAGCAAAGACCCATTTTACTTTCAGCTTCTTTCTTTTTCTTGAACCCATACATACATACATACATGCATACATATATATATATATATATATATATATATATATATATATATATATACACATGTGCTGAACCAGGGAATTGACTTAAGAGTTGTCCACATGGAACTCCCCCCTCTTCCAAAGATTGTAAAATGACTTCTCATACCTGGCTCCTCTTGCTTTAGGATGGGCACCCTTCTTGGATGCCCTTCAGCTCCTCACGAAAACACACTTGGCATATCTGGATTCCATCTTCGGCTCATTAGCAGTTACATAATAATAAGCTGTTACATAAATAACTGTAAATTGTGGTATAAATAATACCCAAAATATCTAGTGCTGTGATGAATGGATGGTTATTGCCTCCAATTTACCCACTCTCTGGATTGTTTCATCAGGCCTAAGGGCTGACCAGTTCTTAAAGTGCAGTTTCTGTGGTATCACAGAAACTCAATTGAATGCACATCTAATGATAGTAGAGGGACCAGAGTTACAGGTCAGTAGAAACCTGGTCTCATAGAGGAGCTTGGTGATTTGCAACATTTACCTAGTCTCATGAAGGTAACGGTGATTTGCAGCCAGAAAAATCTTTTACGTCATTAAACAAAAATTATTTCCAGAACCCCTTCCATGCCATGAAGGAAAGAAAGTGGTTCTTATGTGTTATTTCTTAGCCTCATAACAATTTGCTTGAGGGGTGTGGTCCCCTTTTTACAGAAGAGGAAACTGAGATGCAGAAGACATAACTGGTTTGCCTTAGAGCACATACATGTAGATGATAGACTTGAACTCAGATCTGTCTGATTGCAGAGCCCATGAGATTCTACATGGCAGGACCTTTAGGATATTTGGCAAAGCCTCCTGTAGAACTGGGTAAAGTCTTCCTGGAATGTGATTAAGTAGGCTGAGAAGAGGCTGCTGGGTAACAGCACAGAGGCCACTTGGGGCTCAGCATAAGAACCAAGTGGCCCAGGAGGCAACTGGTCTACCTCCAGAAGTAGTGAACATGTTTTCAGGGGCAGAGTTTAAGCAGTGGCCCTAAGAGGATAGGGCCTCTATCCTCTGAGGATAGGCTCAAGAGCGGTTACATTCCTTTGGTACTAACTGTACCAAAAGTGAGGACTTTTCAGCTGTGGGCAAGAAGCTAGCAGGCTGTTCACGACTATCGCAAGTGGAAGTGATGGGTTTAGAAGTTTGTAGAAAAAAGACAACAAATTGACATCAAGACCAAACAGCAGACTCAAACACAAGAGGCTTCTGATGTTACCAGAAGGCTGGACATTTGTTTTCTCCCTTCAGACTCCAAGCAAGGGAAGTATCTTTGCTATAAAACTATAAACATCTCAGAATTTGAATAAAGAAGCTAGTCAATAACAATTTTTGCCACCTGGTACATGCGAAAGCAGCTCTGTGGTTTCAAACTCTGAGCCTCTCTTCCCTGAAGGTCAAATGTTGATTGATCAAGGATGTTGGAAAAATAGAATGAGGCTTAGTCATAATTGCTAAAACTATCAGCTGTCTTTTATTGAACACTTGTAAGATGCGATGAGGCATGGGAAACTTTTTGCTTCTACTCAGGCTGAGGTGGTCAGGGTTGGCATTAGGAGGATAGAGTTGGATCCTTAAGAGAGGGTGGAGGGGGTTGGGTTGAGAGAAGACAAGGTAATTAGCGAGATCACCTCACTGCCTTTCTGGATAGCATGTCTAGGGCTCTATGGTTGTCTGAGGATTGATAACAGATCTAGAAATCTCTTACACAGAGGAAGCATTCTCTGTTTAAAATCAAGTTCATTTTTTAGCCTGGATTCTTTCCAATTATTCAAAGAGCTGGGATTTGCTTTCAAAAGTCTAATGCCAAAAAGGGTTGCATTTATAAAGAGCAGAGGTCTAAGGAGAGTAAATGAGCAGAGGTACAGGACTACATAAGCATTAGCTTTGGCAAGGGAAAGAGATTTTTCCCCCCAACTTCCATCCCACCCCCTTTTCTATGCCACTCAGTGGTAGTCCAAATCTCTTTCCTGGGCTCCCTACCACTAGCTTCTCCAGACCAAAATCTAGACATATAGTAGCAGAAAACTCCTCCTCAAATTCTCTTTCCATCATTCCATTCTCTTGCTTTAGAACACAGAGATATAAAAAATATACCATGCTAATGCAAGGTATTACTAATAGGGTGGGATATGGGACCTTTGTATTTTATACACTTTATGCTTGATATATCTGTAAATCTACAACTTCTCTGGCAAAAAAAAAAAAAACTATTAATAAAACAAAACCAAAAAGAACCTAGGAGACTTCTTCCTGAACCTGAGCCCCTGGTCTGGCTCCATGATCATGCTTAGAGCCATCCACACCTTCATTCCCTGCCCTGTTCACACCTGCCCACCCCTGCTGATGCCGGCCAAGCCACTCCTCTTAACCATTGAGGACAACTAGCCCTTCAGGGCCTGTGCACCTTCTTAGGAATCATCACCCCCATCATAAAACCCCCTCCCTTTTCATCAGCCAGGTCCATCTCCTCCATGACCCAGCTCACTGCCTCTTGGAAGCATTCCAAAATGACCATTCCAGTACTAGAATGCCTTGAAAGTCCAGAGACTCTCATTTTACAGTTCCCAGAGGGAACAGCTTTTGGTTTTCCTAGCACATGTGGACCCAACTGTGCAGAGCGGAGGAAGGCATGGGGTTAGAACATCTAACATCTTACTCAATTTCTCAAGGGAGACTCCTTTTACTTAGCCTACTTCTAGAGGCAAGCTATGCCCCCATTCCTGAGCCCTTTGGGGGTTCTGTGGTATAAACTGGAGTGCTTTTCGGTGCCTTTCCTCTTTCTTCACTCACGGCAAGTCACAAGCTTTTTGGCATCATGTGGCTATTTGTCCATATGTCCCATACCTGCTCAAATTTTATGGCTGCTGGCTCCTCTCTCATATTCTTTATCCTTACAACTTACTGCCCTTTTTGTTTTATCTTCAACTCCTCTACTATAAGTTTGATGAGGTTTCATGACCATGTATCCAATCTTCTTTCTTTAACTGGGAGTCCCAAGTGACCACTTGTTCTTTGTTGCTGAGATCTTTCTCTCCTGAATGCATCTGACCTCCTGGCTGCATCACAAATCAAGGTTCTATTTCTCTGGTCACTGGCCCTATTATTCAGGAAAGCAGTTTTCTAGACAGTCACACAGTAGTTTTTAACAGGTCACCAGAGTAGCCTTTGTTAACTCTGGGGCATGAAGCTGGTTATTCCTTAAACTATCCCCTGTACTGTGTGGGTCCCTGAACTTCTCTAGTGTCCTGTGCTGGATGGTCATGCTGGCTGGGCCCTGGGGAAGACTGACAATGCCTTGGCTATTTCCCACATGGGCAAGTTATGGGGTCACTTGAGCTATGTCTTCTGGCATGTGTCTCCCATTGGATCTGAAGGCCTCCATTGGGGTGGGGAGGCTCGGTGACAATAAGACAAACACGTCCTCAGTCTGGATGTACTCATTTCCCTTGTGGGAAGACAGGAGATGCCATAGGTTATAACAGACACACAACAAAAGGAAACACATGTCCCTGCACCCTTGCTGACTGTTTGCAGCCAGGTACTGGAGCTATAATTAGATGGCAGAGCGTCCTAAGTGTCAAACCTGTTAAAGCAGAACTAGGATGATTATGGTATCACATAAGATCACACAACCTCTCCTCTCATTTGATGAGTATTTACTGGCTCCCTTCTCCATACAAACCCTGTGTGAGATCTGGGAGCTCCAAGGGAAAGCAAGTAGTGGGCTGGGGCTCTGGGGCTCTGTCCTCTAGGAGCTTAGAACCTATGGAAGATGCAGTCAGATGAAAGGTTCATTCCACATGGTGAGAGCCACAGATCAGGGGAAGCAGAGAGCAGATCACAGAACAGGAGCAGCTAAACTCAGATCTGGGGTTAGGGATTACTTCCATGAAAGACTTCTGATGTGAATGACACAGAGGCAGGAAGAGGTTCAGGCTCTGCTGAGAGCAGAGCCAATGAGAAGTCCACAAGGGAGCACTTGGCTTATTCAGATAAACTATGAAAATGTTCCATGTGGTTGGGCTGGAGGGTTGCAGAAGAACAGAAGCGGAGAGGGGGCTGGAGACTGCACTGCCTGGGAGTTCACATAATGAACTGGTCATAACCTGAAGAATGATGGAGAGCCACTGGGAAGCTCCAAGCAGGGGAGCAACTCATATTTTGGAAAGATGTCTCTGATTGCCAAGTGCAAGATGAACTCTCAGGGGAAGGGCCTAGGGGTGGCAGAACGTGGACGTCCCAGCAGTGGCCCCGATGAGGGAGGATGGTGGCATGCCCCTGGAGGAAGCAGAGAGGGATCTCCCCAGGCCCCTAGGAGGAAGAATCAGTGGACTTTGGTGGTGGATTTACTAAGGGGATGAGGCTCAGGAAGGAGATGGGACGTGGCCAAGTTTCTGACGTGGACATCTGAATGAGGACATTCAGCAAGGCAAGAAGCCCTGAGAGGAATTAGGCAGGATTTGCTGTATCTTTCTTACTTAATAAAGCATCCCTGAGGACTGACAATGACCCTTCCTGGAAACCACACACCAGGTCTAGTACCCTGAGCTCATCAGGTGCTTTCCCATAGCAGCTCGCTATCCAGTTCCTCACTGTAAACCTGTAATTTGACTTCATGTACAATGAAGAACCAAGGACACTCAGCTCCTCGGGTTGGCACTCACAGCATCCCTTCGCTGCCCTGTGCTTGTACCACCACAGGCTGTGAATGCTCGTGGCCATCTGTCTTCTGACATGAACATATGTGGCCCCCTCTACCTGCAGCTCAATCTCCAGCCCATCCTCTCTTCATCCTCAGAACTTCACTCAAGCTCACCAAATCCACATGGCTTTCCAAGATTTCTTTCCCAGCTAGAGATGGAGAGGGTAGCTGGTGTGTCAGCCCAAACCTAATCTCCTACGTTCCTCTGTTTAATTGCACAAAGACTCAGGTGAGCAAAGAGAAGCCACCCATCCTCTCATTACATGGAGATAACCACTCTGCTACCTTGTGCCTTAAAGTCTAGAGTTAGTTAGAATCGGGAGTGTCTCCTTAAAGATACTAAGCTGCATTTAGCCCTGGGAAAGACAGAATCGGATAGTCTCCATTAGTCAGTAGAGCAAACAGCCACACTGATTGTTTATTAGAGACTGTTATTTACCTTGCTCACTACAAGTTCAAGATCACTGTCATTACAGCTATAACAGAGAGCTGCAAAACATGTTAGAGGGGCACAGAGAAAAGGCAGCTCAATCTTGACTAGAAGAAAGTTTAGCATCAGGGTAATCCATGTGGGCTCCAGAGTGGGCTATGTTCGAACATCACTGATCTGTCATTTCCTTGGGTGGCCTTTGTCACTACCCTGGGTGACAATATCACCTTGTACAGTTGGTGGAAGAATTGAATATGATAGAGCAGCGAGAGCCCTTAGCACAGAGGAATCCCACAACAAAGAGTCATGGTGATTGCTTTATCATCTCTTTGAGAGGAATTCCATGTCATTAAAGCTGAGAGCGATAAAACAGATGGAATTCCAGGGGCTGCCTCTGGAAGAAAGGATCTTCCCAGCAGAGGGGACACCATGAGCTGGAACAAGAAAACAGGCTGAACCTGTCCAGGAAAGGCAGGTCACCACGGAGGCTGGGCAATGCAGGGAGCTAGTGGGGAGGCGGTGGGGACCCTGGGAAGGCCAGTGCAAGAGGAAAATTGGGTGGCCATACTCGGCTTTGCTCCAAAGGAAAGAGAAACCCATTAAAGGTTTGTAAAGCTAGGGAGTGACCAGCAGGGAAGAGAGCTTGGCAGATTGGTGGGAGAAAGATAGAAGCAAGAGGAAGGCTGAATAGAGAGAGGCCAATTGCAGGCTGCTTTGATGCAAACAAGGGGCCAGTAAGTAAGCCTGAGCTCTGCTCCTTCCTCGTGTAAAATATTTATTTCAATGTTTGCATGCATAAGCAACGCAGGAACCCAGAGGCAGTCGCTCCTCTCCAGCTCTTAAAAGATTTTCTGTAAAAGCATTCCTGGAAGAGCCGCTTAATGCCTTTGCGCCTTTGCCCCAAAATTGATTTCTGAGACGCTCAGCCCTGCATTTGCGAGCTGGCTGCAAGGTGGATGTCTCAGGCGGGGCCCCTCAGCCCTGGGTTGGGGTCTGTGCTGAGACTCGGGGGTTTCAGGCTTCCAGGAGAGAACAGCACTTAGGGAATTTTGCTGGGAGGTGGCTAATAAATAAATGAAGTAGTGCTGCCCAGATCCCTTCCAGCTACCGAGCTCGGCTGTTCAAACTTCAGTCAGAAAGGTGTGAGCAAGAGTCTTTTGGAGTCCTTTCTTTCTGCAGGAATGGGAACTGTTTTCCCATGTATTTGGGAAGTAAAAAGGTTGAAAGCTACAGGTAGCTTGGATATCGTCTACTTCAGTACTCCTATTTTACAGAGAAGGAAACCGAGGCCCCGAGAAGGGATTTGCTCAAAGCCGTCTGGTGTCTTGTTGCCGTAGTTGCCTTCAGATCAGTGTGACTCCCAGACAATGTGTCACTATCTAGCATGCACGTTGGCTGTGCCACCCAATGGAAAAAGAATGCCAGTCATGTGTGCAATTTAAAGCATTCAAGTTACCACATTCAAAAAGTTAAAAAAGAAACCAGGTAAAATTAACTCAAATGGTATCTTAGATTGAATCCAGCACATGCAAAATACAGATTGCCTCCATCCACCCTGCCTCTCCATCACAAGTGCTACAACGCTCTCTGCTCCTGCTGGGGCTGGGCCAGCTGGGGCTGGGGTGGGAGTCAGACCCCGAAGAAAGCGTGTTCCTTGAAGGCCCCCCTCCAAGGAAAGCTGTCAGTGTCCAAGACCACAAAGCCACGCGGTGAGCAGAAAATCTGCCCTGCTCTCAGGAGCCTGAAGCTTCCAGAGAAATAGCCCCATAATGAAAGTGTAGGCTGTGGTAGACATTGTCCCAGCCGACAACAGACAGAGGGCCTTTTATCCAACCACCCATGTCCAGGGTGCTTTTAGCTGACAAAGCATGCCAGTGGGCTGCTGGTATTTCATCTATCTCCTGAGGTGGCTGAATGTGGGTGGCAGTGCCAGCTCCTGGGGAGAATGCTTGGGACAGAATCCCTGCTGAGGCTAGGGGCCTTCTGGCGCTGGGGACCGGCTGCGCCTGCACTGGAGAACATGCCGTGGTCAGCCAGATGGCGGATACGGAATTCCCAAGCCCCCTGGGTCCAGGAAACTACCAACTTCCAGAGTCCCATCTGGCTCCTGTCCAACTGTTTCAAGTTCCATTTTAATTTGCTTAAATGCTTCTGCTCACTGTTTTTGCCTCTACCTTGCCCCAAGATGCCAGGGTCATTTCTGGGACCAGTGCTTCTGCTTCGGTCCTCTAGATGCGTTCCCGTGTTACGCTCTCTAAGCCAGTGGATCACCTAAGGTTTCCAATGAGCAAATTTGGCAGCAGGTTCCCCAGGAGCAAATTTGGCATATTTCCCCCACCAGGTGGGCCATGGTTTGACTCACCTGAGTGCTGACCAAAGCAGATGCTCAAATCAATGGAATTAACAATTTCATTGGACAGCAGATAGTCACAGGATTGGGGTGTACAGAGTTTGATTTTAGAGCTGGGGTGACCAATTCCGTGGCTACTGAGCACCAGAAATGTGGCTAGTGTGAATGGAGATGGGCTGTGTTAGATACACATCAGATATCAAAGATTTCATATGAGGGAAGCAGATGTGGCTCAAGCAGTTGGGCTCTGTCTAATATATAGGAGGTCCAGGGTTCAATACCCAGGGCCTCTGGTGAAGGCAAGCTGGCCCGTGTATTGAGCTGGCCCGCATTTAGCACTGCACTGTGCAGGAGAGCTGGAGCATGGGGAGAGCTGGCACAGCAAGATGACGCAACAAAAAGAAACAGAAGAGATATAATAAGAGACGCAGCAGACCAGGGAGCTGAGGTGATGCAAGAGAACGTTTGCCTCTCTCCCACTCCAGAAAGTCCCAGGATTGGTTCTCGGAGCCACCCAATGAGAATAAAAGCAGACACAAGAAGAACACACAGGAATGGACACAGAGATCAGATAATGGAAGGAAGGGGGAGAAATAATAAATAAATAAATCTTTAGATTAAAAAAAATATTTCATATGAAAAACAGAAAGCAAAAATCCTCATTTAAAATGTTTAAGTTGACTGCAGATTGGAATAATAATTTCATCTAGGAGTGAAGCTGCTGAATCATTTGGCAATTCTGTATTTGACGGTTTGAGAAACCATCAGACTGTTTTCCAAAATGGCTGCACCATTTTACATTCCCACCAGCAGTGTATGAGGGTTCCAAATTCTCCACATCCCTCCCAACACTTACTATTATCTGTCTTTTTTATTTTAGCCACCCTAGTAGGTGTAAAGTGATAACTCATTATAATTTTGATTTGCATTTTCCTGATGGCTAATGATATTGAGATTCTTTTCTTGTGCTTATTGGTCATTTGTGTACTTTCTTCGGAGAAATGTCTATTCAGACCCTTTGCCTACTTCAAAATTGAGCCTTTTTTTAATTATTGAAGTATAGGGATAATTCTTGATATTGTGTGGATACAAATCCGTTAACACATATAAGGCTTTAAAATGTTTCTCTCATTCCATGCATTGCCTTTCACATTCTTGCTGGAGTGACTCTTTCTTGGTTCACCCTGTTCAAAAGGTAGAATCTACACGCTATTGAGCATGCTATGAGGAACCAGACCCAGCTTCTGGATAAATAACCCGTGAGGAAGGCACACAGGGATGTGTTCTCTGGCAACATGCTGATCATTTGGAGAAGGCGGGGCAGTTGGCAAGCTAGTGTTCAGACCTCGTTTCAACCATTCCACACACCGAGATGGATCTCTTATGCCACCCAAAGGTGGAACAGAATCTCTTATTGTAGTTAACCTTGGC
Organism: Dasypus novemcinctus; assembly: GCF_030445035.2. Taxonomy (NCBI): domain Eukaryota; kingdom Metazoa; phylum Chordata; class Mammalia; order Cingulata; family Dasypodidae; genus Dasypus; species Dasypus novemcinctus. The sequence goes on along the minus strand of NC_080693.1, from coordinate 17,731,256 downwards.
CAAAATATGAATAGATCTGAGGTCAGAGAGCTGTAACTCTAGATGAGGGCATCAATGTCTAGAGTTGAAAGGGACTGGGGAGAGATCCCCGTATCAGCACATTGGATCCCCTTTAGCATGTGGGATGGGATTGGCATTTGCGGACACAATGTTCTCAACACAGTATCACTAAATTTACAAAGCGTTTTGTGTACAAACAAAGGGGATTTGGCTTTATAGACCGCCCCAATTGTACAGTTGAAACACCAGCACCTACTGAGTGGGGAGCAGAGCAGGGCAGGGAGGCATCTCTGTTCCCCCAAGAAATCAGTCACCTGAAAGAGACAACTTCAGTGCTTCCTTTGAGCAAATCTGAGTCCAGGGGTAGGAAGTGGGAGGGAACTGCTGAGTGGGAGTTGTCCCCTGACCCAATCATCAGAGAGCACAAGCTCGCAAGGGTCCATTTTTGGTGATGGGGGCATTCCAGAAGATTATTTCTTTTCCCTTAAACTCATGTAGGCTGGCCAGAAGCTGCTGGGCTGCCTGGCATGTTCATTAAGAATGTCAGATATCTCAGCAGTAATTTTTAGTCACCGGGGCCCTTGGTAAGACCCCCAGCCTCACTCACCCTTCTCTTACCCTCCGCCTGGCCATCACACAGAGCCCGGCCTCGGCGTCGCCAGCGCTGGTCCGACCTTGGCGGAGGGCGTTTCACATCTACCTGATTTTGCTCAGCTTGTCTCCACAGGCATTGTTCCCTCTTGCTGATGAACAGCAGCTTTGCTTTCCCTCTTGTTCACGAAAGTTGTGGGATCGGGGAAACGTTCATGTAGTGGAAATCTCAGAAAGTTTGGTTCAAAGAGTTCCCTAAAAGCGTGAGTGACCCCTCAAGTGTGTCCAGAGTTACTCAACACCCTATGTCCATAAACCAAGCCTAAAAGCTCCACCCTTTGGATTCATGGATACTCCCGTTAACAGGCTTTGGCAGCTGTGAAAGAATGGAGGACTTAAAACTCGAAATTAAAATGAGTCTACAGCAGAGTTGCTGGGAAATAGCATGCTTCAACTCAGTTAAGGACAATTTTCCTACACTCTAAACTCCCTCTACTAAAGTCATTATTATTAGTGCCCAATAAGTTAGCTGCTCTCTTTGAGGAATCTTTGATTCAATGTTTTCCTCAACCAGTCAGCAGTTATTTCATGAGCACCTGTGCACTGGAGTTTGGCGTGGCCCCTGGCTCTGGTTACTTCTCTGATCCACCCTCCTCCTCCCCATCATCAAGGGAACTACTTGTTTATGATCCTCCCACAGTGACTAAACAGCCATTGAAAATGATGATGTGAATAAACTTGTTGATATGGAAAGATGAAAGAGTTTACAAAAGAATATGTATTTAACCCCATTTTTAAAAATGCATAAATAGTATGTATTTAATCCCATATATTTAGATAGGTAGATAGATCATGACAGATAGATAGATAGATAGATAGATAGATAGATAGATAGATAGATAGATAGATAGATAGATAGATAGATGATAGATAGATAGATATAAATACAGAAAGAGATGATGGGTGATGGGTGGATGGACAATTGGATGGCAGATTAAAGATAGATGATTAGATGATAGATAGATACATAGATACAAATGTACAGATGGATATTCATGTGCAGATTTCAATAAAACAAATTCTGAAAGAATAGACACCGAAATATTAATACTGGTGATCTCTGAATGGTGGAATTAGTTTTCTTTTAGCTTCTCTGTACTTTTTCTAGAGTAAACATGTATTTTCTGTGACATCAACAAATAAAAATAGGCTTTAAATAAAATGTCATCATGGAAAGGCGATGCCAGTAGGTTTGCCAGGTACTTAGAGAGGCTCCTGGGTACGTGCGGAGCTTGGGGTGTTCGGAGAAGTTCTGTCTGAGCTGATGAGTATCTCTGCACAAACGTTTTAGGCCTAGACAAAGAAAAAAGGGAACGTTTATGTTTTTCCTCTGTGACTGGAACGGACAAAAGATAGTAAAGGATCCTCTTGCAACTGCGTCCTCTGCAAAGACGGAGTATTCTTCTCCTGTGAGGCTGGCCCCTGGCCCTGCCTTCGTGCCCCTGAGGCCTCGGTAGTTCTGACGGGGGTCTCGATGGGGGGGAGGGTTGACAAGAGGACAGGGAGGAGCTAAGTGCAGCTAACTTGACCTACATGAGAAAGAACATGTGATTACACGAGAGGGGGGAAGCGCCCAGGACAGGGAAGGAAGTTGAGGGAAGGGGACGACGTAGGGAAGAACCAGTGCAGCTGGGATTTTTTTTTTAAGTGAGAGGAGAGAGCAGATTTGAGCAGCTGTTTTGAGGTGTGGGACTTAGAGGAGAGAAGGGAAGCGGGGGGAAGGGGAGGCAGCATTGACTCGTAAAAATCATGCCTTACAGCATGCACTTTGCATCCCTCTCAAGAAAACCTTTAGCCAAGAGTGAGGTTCCCCTTCAAGGCCTTGGGCTCCCATTCTTGGGATCCCTTTGGGATCTTCTGGTTGGGATGGGATTTACCACTAAAGCGAGAAGGCCGGATTCTAGTGGAATTAGAGATTATTTTGTTTTGTTCAATTGGGAATCAGATCAGCAGGGAAGATTAGGTGGCTCCCCAGGGAACATCAGGAGTCAGTCAGGCTTGGGTCTTTGCTGAGTCGTATTACGTGATGGGGTTCCACTGTCCCCATCATGAGGCCACGGGGTCAGAATTTACACTTTGCTGGCCCCTTGGATACCAGGCCAACAGCCCTCTGGCCATGCTCACCCTCCCCAGCAGGGAGCCTCCCTCACCCCGACACGGACACCCTTTTCCTTCTCATCTACTCAGCCTGACGCTGCCCAGTCCTTCCTCTCCTTTTGCAGAAACTCCTCAAACTCTGGCTTGGTGGCCCCACTCTTCCCCACTTTTTAGCGTGGACTCAGTCTTTTCTGACCCTCCGTTTCCCTGGTAAACCCAGTGGGGGCTGAAGGAGGAGGGAGGAGATTCTCCCAGGTGGGCTCACATCCCCTCCTCGTTCTGAGCCACTGACTGCAGACTCCTCCCAGGCCCGAATGGGCCAGAGGATGCAGGGCCGGCTGGCTGGACACCTCCCCAGAGGCCCCCTGCTCCTGCCCTGCCCTGGACAGATGTCTGCCTTTGTGGGCAGCTCCTCCAGCCTGTGTTGATGGCCCTGCCTCCAGGACTGGGTGCCCCTGCAGATGATGGAGTCCCCGTGGCTAGGAGACGAAGGGGAAGAGCACTTCCTGGGCACACTTTGACAGTTAGGATACAGGCGGTGGATGGGTGGTTAGAGACCGAGGCAAAGCAGCCCAGAGGAGAGAGAGGCTCCCTGGAAGGAACCTGCTGCTTAGCGGGAGAAGGTCGCCTCCAGCCCTGCTGGCTAGCTAGGTGCAGCAGAGCTTTTGCAATAAAATCCAAATTACTGAAAAGGAATACTGGGGGAAATGCAGATCATGAGAAGAGAAATTTACTTTTTAACGACAGTTAAATCATGTTTGAAAGAGCACGTGATTGTGTTTTCAGACTGAAATCCTAGACCCGCACAGACTTCTGGGGACTTCTCCAGGGGAAGAGGAGAGAGAGCTGGAGGGGACCCCGCCCACCCCCACACCCTGGCTCCCATCAGAGATGCTCACTGTTACCTCTTTCATATACCACAACTCCACACACGATTTGCTTTGGGGAAAAAAAAAAAAGGTCTCCATGATTCCGAAAAGTAAATACATCCATCACTCAATACCAGTGATTTAGCTAATGAGTTCCCTCTCAGTGCATATAAAGTCATTCACTATATTAAAAATTCCATTTGCAGATGATTTTTTTCATCATATTTGCTGCATGAAGTTAGGTTCGCCTATAATTAATTCATCCCTCATGAGAAAAATCGCCTTCAACACGATAGGAAACAATCTTTAATTTGAGAGGGAAGCTGTCTCCAGGGAAGATGCTCCAGCCTTCAAAGGCGAGAAATAGCCAGAGGCAGATCAGCCTTGGCCTTGAATGCTCCTGCAGTAGCAAATCCCTGTTGTGAAATGAGGTCAACTGGAAGAGCCAGCTCCTTCCACTCCCCGCCCTCCCCATCAAGAGGCCACAAGAGCCCACATGAAGAACCAAGGTCCCCGGTCTCGGCATCGTCCCATCAGCGGCGTTTCCCAGCTCCCAAGCCTGGCGTTGAACAGAGGGGCTGGAAGGAGAGAGCCCAGGGGGCTGCCTTCTCCATGAGCTAGGTTAATGCTGTTCCCCCATCGTTAGTGGGGTGCCTCCTACAGGTGAAGCCCTGTGCTAAGTGCTGGGGTCCAGAAATGAATAAGGCACCGTCCTTGACCTTGAGGGCCCCCTGGAGTAGTTGGGGCAAGGGGAGTCTCATCATTGCCATGTGTGGGAAGTGGGCCCCTGGGTCGGGCAGGAAGCCCAGTCTGGGAGCCTGGGGAGGCTCTCTGACATTCTCATGTCTACCTCCTTACTCGACTTTGATACCCTAAACATCTTTCTATATCGATTCTCTGGTCTATAAATACTTTCAGCCAACACAAATGCACTTTCAGAGAAGGATAGAATTTCAGCGTTAGAAGCAACATTCATGCCCAACCCAGTCACTGATGGATGCTGGAAACCGCTCTAGGACACGCCCACCGAATGGTCAGCTAGGCTTTTTATTGATTGCCCTCAGGACGGGGCACTCACTACCACCCTGAGGAAACTCCAGGCTAGCTGGGCACCCAGTAAGAGGCGTCTGGGTTTTAGAGCCAGCTGCCAGCTTTGGGGAATGCTAAGGCTGAGGAATGGGGCCTCTCTGTGCGTCTGGCTTGTTCAGCCCACCCAGGGCCCCAGGCACGGGGATTCCAGAGCCTCGGGTTGCATCTCAAGCAACATAACTGAGGGGCCAGCTGCCAGCGGTCACCGTGCATGCATGCAGCTCCTCTGGCATGGCATGTGCCACCCAAGGCAGAAGCCCATCCCAGGGGGTCGAGGCAAAGCACACACGGTGCCCTGGATGGCCTGTTCCCCTCCTGGGCCACAGGGAGCATGTAGCAACCTAAGCCTGGACAAAGGGGCCCCGCAGCTGCCTCGCCCGCCTGCTAGCTCAGCCTGAAGACGGCATGGTGCTTTATTTAGACATGCTGCTGGTCTCGTTTCGGAGAGTTTGATCTCACTCACGTCTCGTTTTTCCCCCGGTCCAGGGCTCCCCTTGCACTATTTCAGGCCCAGCAAAAGTTACAGCTCCTGCAAGCAGAGGGGCCTTCTTGCCTGTGTGGAGCATCTGCCTGGAAGGTTTCTGCCACCTTCAGCCCCACTTTCCCCGAGGACCTCTTTCAACTTCCCCTGCCCCCACAGACCCTCCTCTTCTCAGCTCTGTCACCTTCAGTCCTCAAGTCACCAGGAAGGCCTCGGTGGCTACCTGTGCTATTTTCCGCTGGGGTAGGTTGAGGTACACTTACAAACACACATTCTTAATCCGCGTCCCTGGGGCCGTGACCCCACTGCAAATAAGACCTTCTGACGACGTTATTTTTAGTTAGGCTGTGGCCCACTGAAGCAGCGCGGGTCTTACTGGGGGTTACCGGAGGCGTTTGAAGGAGAAACCGGCAGGCACAGAAGCTGAGAAAGGAAAGGACGTTGCCGTGTAACGGAAGCCAAGGAAGCCCAAGGATCGCCAGCAGCCATACCGGAGCACTAACGTCTTTGGGGAGCAAATGTTGCCTTACTGACGCCTTCATCTTGTCCTCCTTCTAGCCTCAAAACCATGCGCCAAGAACTTCCTGTTGTTTAAGTCAAAACCAGTTTGTAGTATTGGTTATAGCAGCCTGGCCAACTAAGACCCGTGGGACTCCTCTGTGTTGTCTTCCTCCCAGCAAGTCACTGGCAGAGAATTCCCTTTCATTTGCCTCTGATACCCTTCAGAGTGCACAGCGGGTTTCAATGACCATTGGTTGAGTGAAGAGGTAAATTAATCTGTGTTCTAGGCACCTCACCCTACTAAATAAGAAATGACTATGATTTCAGCCCAGCACTCGAAAATCTCATAATTTAGAGGGCACAGGGGGAAAAAGACAAGAAATCATTTCAGATGAGCAGGGGGAGTAGGAGCAAGGAGTGGTGCACGGAAGTCAGAGCCAATAAGGAGAGGTGCTCAGCAAATCATTGCTTGTTTGATCAACAAGATAGGCACAGGAGTGGTCTCTCCCTTCTCTGCTGGTATCCATTGCGTCCAAGTACATTTTCTGTCTTTACCAACATACACCTTTGGTTTATGCTAAAATAGGAGAAATGTTATCATGAAAATTGTAGTATTTACATTTGTGCAATGCTTTATCGTCTTGAGAGCATTCTGCGAACCAAGCATTTGTGTGTGCTAGTGATGAACTAGATGGCTTCTAGGGCTCTTTTTAGATCGAATCCCCTTGTTTCCTAGAAAGGAACAGATTCCAAGTGACTTTCCAGAGTTCCTGCAAGAAGCTTAGCACAGAGCTGGAATCAGGAGGACCCAAGGATCTACACATCACCCTGTGCAAAATCTGCTCTACCCAGTCACCTCTCCTTCCCCCGCCTCTCCTGGAATGAAACTTTCTTTTTCCAGCTCCCTCAAAGCACCTGACTATTAGGCGGCATCTTGACTTTCAACAACCTACTCAGAAAATTAACTGTGACAGGATACTCTGAGATACAACCTACCCAGTGATGGCAGGTTACATGCTTCTCTCCAAACCATACCTCTGGGTTCTCTGAGCCATTTGCTCCTGATCACAGGCCCCTTTTGCTCCTGCTCCCATTGTTGAGGCCAGCTGCAGTAAAACTCCCGAACTGGATTTTATTAATAGCCTGGTGACTTAAGGCTATACGGTAAGATGTTTCCTCTTTGAAGAAATTTGGCAAGTGGCCCTCTTTGAGAGTACTGATTTTAGTTTGGGGCAAGTCTAAAATTATTTATATGCTGGTAGAGGCGTAATATTACCAGTTATGGTGGTATAAGCCCAAAACCCAGAGGGAAAAACAAAAACAAAACCATCTCTTCGGAGTGTCTGCCAATTTTCATGGTATAAATAATGCCATCATGGCCACTTTCAAGCTACTAATATGATGTCACTGTACATGAAGTTGAGAAGAGATTCACAAGAGCTAGTTTGAGTGGCTGCTGCAACCATGATATCTCACTGCAACCTAGCACCTTATCTATAAAAATGGGGGCAATGATAGCTCCTAGCTGATAGGTTTTGTGGAGTCTGAATGAAGTAGTGCCCATAACGGGACTTAGAGCAAGGCTTGCACACAGTAAATTGACACTCAATATTATTACTATGTATGTAATCTCATGAATCTTCTCAACAGCCATAGAAATAGTGTCTTAATTTGGCAAGGCTGCTGTAACAAAGTACCCAAACTGGATGGCTTAAAACAAAAGAAAGTTATTATCTCAAAGTTCTGGAGTCTGGAAGTCTAATATCACCGTGTCAGCAGGGCCATGCCCACTCTGAAGCCAGCAGGGGAGAATCCTTCCTTGCCACTCCTCAATTCCAGTGGTGGCCAGCAATATTTGGCAACCCTTGGCTAATAGATGCCCCACTCTTTTTCTTCCATATTTATATGATCTTCTCTCCAGCATCTGTTTGTCTGTGTCCAAATATCCCCTCCTTCTAAGAACACCAGTTCTATTGGGTCAAGGCTCAGCTCATGCTAATTTAGTTTGCCCTCATCTTCCTGAATCACATCTTCAAAGACCCTATTTCCAAATAAGGTCACATTCATGGGGCAGGGGGTTAGGGCTTGAACATGTCTTTTGGGGGACATGGTTCAACCCACAACAAGGAACTTGCATGTGGCTAGGGTTATGACCGTTGTGCACCGCCTACTGGTCTACCAGGAAGGGGAGGCTTCGTGGCATGTTTTGTCCCCCAAACTGCTATTTACCAAACATCCCTGAGGATGATGCAGTGGAGAACTCTGAGAAGACACAGGGGCATACACAGGGACCTTTTGGGACAGAGAAGAGCATTTAACTGAAAAGAGCAAAACCAACTGAGTGACACAATCAGGCAAGAGTGTCATCAGGAGGTCAGAACTAGAGCCCTAGGGCAGTAAATCTGGAGTAGGGCAGCTTCAGCATCAGACCAGGGAACTTACAGGTATGGCAGCCCTTCTAGTGCCACCCTGGGCTGAGCCCTGCAGAACACTTGTCTGGGTTTGCTATACAAGACTGGTTGGCTTAACCTGCAGTCATTTATTGGCCCACAGTTTGGAGGCTGGACCTCTGAAGTCAAGGTATTGGCAAGGCCACGCTTTCTCCAGTCTGGAGCCTTCTCGTGGTGGCTGGTCAGCAATCCAGTGCTCAGTCTCTGCCTCTGCGTCCATCACATGGCTTCTGTCTCCGCTGGCTTCTTTGGTGTCCATGTTTCCTCTGCTTAAAGTGCTTCAGTCATATTGGGCGAAGACCTGTCCAGATTCAGTCTGCCCTTACCTTAATTGGATCTTAAAAGATCCTGTTTACAAGTGAACCCAAACCCACAGAACCAGGGGTTGGTTCTTGAACATGTTTTTAGGGGGACTTCTAGTTGCTTCCCAATGCTTCTCAGCTGTGCTTCATAATGGGCTGAAGGCAGGTAGTAGCCTTTATAGCTCATGCACTCAAATTGCAGCATTCCCTGCTTTCCTCACATGCCCTTCTCCATTTCAGACACATATCAGTGTGGCCTCCAAGAAGAGTCCAGGTGGATGCTGGGCACACCTGCTCAGCTTAAACCCTGTTCAGTGAGGATGGGGTGAGCTCACCTTGGCTTGTAAGTACAAAACTTTGGTCACCTTGTCCTGTCCACGAGGTTTGTGTCATTCTGCAGCAATAGGTGCTTGGGGGAGGGGAGCAGAGGCATCCAGCAGAGGTCTCTGGCCTGCTCACCCCAGGTCAAGGTTGGCCTGGGTGGGGGTAAGTCTGGGGGCAAGTCTCTTGAGTTGCTTCTCTGGGGGAACCGAGCTCTGCTCCCCAGGCTTCTTGGATTTTCTCAAAGATGGTCTCTCATGAGGCACAGAGGGCACCCTTGCCAAGCCGCCCAGGGCAGGGTTGCACAATGGGAGCCTGTTCTTGGGGAAGCCAGGAATATTCTATGAGCAAGAAGCAGAGAAGAAAAAAAATGTCTAAATATCTGTTTTTGCTTCCTACGCTTCACCCACTGGAAACATGAACTTCATACCAACCTCCCACTGAATCAGGCAGCCCCCTGGGCACTCCAGGAAAGCAAGGAGGAAAGCCATTTCTACATTAGCTCTGACTGCATATCAGCTGCACCACTGATTCTGGTGTTCATGTACTTTTTATTTTTTATTTTTTATTTTTAAAGAAACTTTAGATTACATAAATGTTACATAAAAAATACAGGGGATTCCCTTATGCCCCATCCCCTCTCCCTCCCACACTTTCCCACATTAACAGCATCCTTCATTATTAGTGCGGTTCATCTCTTACAACTGATGAACCCATATTGAAGCCCTGATACTAACCGAGGAATATAGTTTACATTACACTTTATCCCACACAATTTTGTAGGTTATGACAAACTATATAATGGCCTGTATCTGTCACTGCAATGTCATGCAGGACAATTCCAATGGTCCAAAAATGCCCCTATAATTATAACTATTCCTCCCTCTCCCTCCCCTCAGAACCTCTGGTGGCCACTGCCTTTATAGCAATGATAAGACTTCTTCCATTGCTAGAATAATAATGTCTATAATAGAATAATAATAAGTCTACTTTAGTCCATTGTTCATTCCCCAGTCTTGAGGATCTGGGGATGGTGATGTTCATTCTGTTTCTAATTGAGAGGGGACTTAGGTCCCATGGGGCAGATGGATGGTGCTATGTTGCTAGCAAATTGCAGAAACTCTGTTCCTTGGGATGGTCATTGTCCATCATCATCTCCTCATTAGTTGTCCTGGGTGCATCCAATGAACTGAGGAGTAGATGTTTCAACTCTGCTGAGATTTAGGGCCCAACTGGCATAGGAACAGACCAAAGATTTAAATCTCTGGGACATATATTTGACAAGTATAGTGCTAATTATATGTTCAAATAAAAGGGACAGAGAAGCCACATGTAGAAAAACTATAAATGAATCTAAGTCTGTTAATTCCACAGTAAGGCCCACTGACAGGGTGCTGAATTTTTGAGCTTGTCTATCCTGCTTATAGTGTCTGCATGTTTCCAGGGCACTCAGGAGCCCACATTGAAGCATTGATACTAATCGCTGTTTGAGGCACTGTTTACTGTGGCAGTCAATGAGATCCTGCTAAGATATGCATAAGTATAACCTCTTAAATGACCTCCCAACTATTTTCGAAATCTCTTAGTCATAAAAACTCATTTGTATTTAATATTTCCCCCTTTTGGTCAGGGTCTTTTTCTGGATGCATGGCTAGTTGGCACTTGGTAATGATCCCTCAGTGCCAAGGAGGCTTACCCCCAGTAATCATGTCTCATGCCAGGGAGGAGGTAGTGAGTTTATATGCTGAGTTAGGCTTAAAGACAGGCTACATTTGAGCAACAAGGAGGTTTTCAGGAGGTAACTCTTAAGCAATATATAATACTAGACTAAGTTTCAATTTCATGAAAAAGGTTCCTAAGTACAATCATCAATATCAAGGGCCTAGTGTATAGATCTGTCCTCCTTCTCTAGGCCCTGCTCTTGTACTCAGCAGATTCTTGCCATTCTATTAGAGAATGTAGCAGTACTCTCCAGTGGGATGGGAATTTAATATTCTTTCGATTATTGTGTGGGTCTTCACCCACTGAGACAACACACTTGAATGTATTTATATAACTTAGAGGCCTGTCACTGATACCCTGCGCCAGTGATCCTCCCCTGCCATAGTTGTAACACTTCTGTGATTCAAAACCTCTCCAAAAATGAAGCCAACAGAATAACTAAATAAAATTAGTAAGAAAATGAAACAATAATGGTTTCAAAAATGACAAATAAAATACCCCCAAACATTTTAAATTGAAATGATATAAAAAAATTTTAGACATTGTGCCTTTCATCACTGTAAGATCTGTTGTCTTATGTGTACAGTGATAATTTCTTACTTTTTCCATTTTATCTTCAAAGAAAGTAAATATATTCTACGAAAAGTCACATAGAATATATAGTGGATTTCCGTATGCCCCACACCCTTCCTCTTTTCCACTCTTCCTTATTTTTTCCTCAAATATTGGTGGAATCATTTCCAGCAGCCATATGCCAAGGGTGCAAAAGGTTGGGGTTTTTTTTGTTTGTTTTTCCCTGATCTGCATTTTCCTTCTATTTTGCTGTTATTAATTCTTTAGGAAGGGTGAAGAGTATGTCTTAAGGCTGTTGCATTAATTGGCAAACTCAAGGTTTGACCCTTCTTATCACACCTGCTAGAGGTAAGCTGAGCCAAAGCACAAGTTCAAGATGTTAGATTGCAGGCCTGGTTCTACTTTCAGGGGAGCAGAAGGGACAAAATCAGCATTTATTTTATCACCACCTTGTTATGGAGTTTGACCTGTCAGTAGGAAAAGGGGCTTGACTGTTAACAAGTTAGGAGCAAGGAAACTACTTTCCACTCCCAAATCTGGTCACCTAAGAAAAAACAAGGCTGCATTACCACCTAAAAATAGCTTTCATTCTTGCCAAAAAGCTTCGTGGCAATTGGAACAAAATTCAGACAGGCAATCTGGGTTTAGTCTTACAAAATAGTTAAAGAGTCTTTAAAGATACATTAATGAAAACAATTTAACTCTGGTACATAAGAAGATCAATGAACCAAATTAGAGAGTCCCAAAGGAGAATAGAAAGTATAGAATAATATAAAACAGAGGACAGTCAAATTTTGAATCACAAAAGGAAAGATGGATTATTCAATAAATTCAGTTGGAAGCCTCGCTAGCCATCAGGGGGGGAAAAAAGTCAAATTGAATCCTCCTTTCTGCTTTTACACAAAATTAAATTATAGGTGAATCAAAAATGTATGTTTTACCATAGTGTAACTCTAGAACATGGTTAGTAGCAGTGCTTTAATATGTGTTCATCAGCTGTGACAAATGTACCACACTAACGAAAGACACTGTAATGGGGAAAGTGGGGCAGGGGGAGGAGTTGGGGTGTGTGGGTATCCCCTGTATTTTCGATGTAAGATTTATGTGTTCTAAAGCTTCTTTAAAATGAAGAATCATTTTTATTTATTTAAATATATTTTAAGAGGAGAATAGCTGAAAAATTAGCAAAAGACATTTGAGCTTATAATCTTAGAAGTGGAGAAAGCAAAAAAACTCAGAAGCTATAAATAACAATATTGTTTACATATAAATAGTTATATAAATATATATATTTTTAAAGATTTATTTATTTATTTATTTATTTCTCTCCCCTTCTCTCCCCACCCCAGTTGTCTGTTCTCAGTGTCTATTTGCTGCGTCTTCTTTGTCCGCTTCTGTTGTTGTCAGCAGCACGGGAATCTGTGTTTCTTTTTGTTGCGTCATCTAGTTGTGTCAGCTCTCCGTGTGTGCGGCACCATTCCTGGGCAGGCTGCACTTTCTTTTGCGCTGGGCGGCTCTCCTTATGGGGCGCACTCCTTGCGCGTGGGGTTCCCCTACGCGGGGGACACCCCTGCATGGCACGGCACTCCTTGTGCACATCAGCACTGCGCATGGGCCAGCTCCACACGAGTCAAGGAGGCCTGGATTTGAACCGCGGACCTCCCATGTGGTAGGCAGACACCCTAACCACTGGGCCAAGTCGGCCGCCGTTATATATTTTTTTAAAAATATAAATATTTAAAATTTCATCTATATCTAAAATACTGAAAACAATGCTAAAACACAAAGAAAAAAGTGGGGAAAGTAGTTGAAAAACAGATTATAGATAAAAAGCTTAATATAAAAACGAGACTTGTGAACTACAAGTTAAAGATCAACTCATTTTTTTTAATGGGCAAAGCACATAAACCAATAATTCAAACAAACAAAAGGAAAAGAAATAGAAATGGCTTATAAATAAGTGCAAATATGCTTTATGATCAAGAAAAAAACAAATTAAAAATGAAAATAAGGAGCTATTTTTTTATCAATTAGATTGCCAAAGTTCAAAAGGTTTGATAAGGGACAGCACTGATGAAGATGTGGAGAAAAAAACATTTTTTCTTTCAGAAGGTACCAGGGATCAAACCCAGAACCTCGTTAATGGGAAGCAAGTGCTCAACAGCTTGAGCTACATCCGCTCCCACAATTTCACTTTTTTTAAATGTGGGGAAGCAGGCACTCTCACAAACCATTGGAGAGTATGTAAATAGTTGTGACCTTTGTGGAGGACAATTTGATAATAATTGTAAAAATAAGAATACACATATCCAGCAATTCCACTTCCAGGAATTCATCTTACGGATATGATGAGCAAAGAATAGGAGAGTCTACAGCTTTGTTTGCAACAGTTAAGGGCTGAATATCATATAAATGTCCATCACGGGGGAAGCTGGTTAAATACATTATGAACATTCACACAATAGCACACTTAACAGTTGTTTTAAGAACTGATGCATCAGAACTTCATTTATGCAACAACATGGATGAATCTTGGAGATATTATTTTCATTGAAATAAACCAGATATAAAAGGACAAATATTCAGTCTCACCGATATGAAATAATTCAGGGGTTCTTAACAAGGGGTCTGTGAGCTTGAATTGAAATTCAAAAAAAACCATTATTTTTGTGGGGCCGTGTTGGTGCAGGTGTGATGTATTTATTAAATAATACACAGTATAGTATGGACTTATAAGGGGTCCGTGGCTTTCACTGACAAAAGGGTCCATGGAACAAAAAAGGCTAAGAAACCCTGAATTAGGAGAAAAAAAAAAAAGAACCCATAGAGTCAGAATCTAGAATATAGGTTACCCAGGGGTTGGGGCGGGGATAGGGAATGGGAAGTTAAGGTTTAAAGTGTACAGAGTTCCTATTTGGAACAATGGGAATGTTTTCATGATAGATGGTATTGATGTAGCACAACATTGTGAACATAATTAACAGCACTGAAATACATATCTGGATGTGGTTAAAAAGGAAACTGTTAGGTTGTATATATAGTAAGAGAATAAAACTTTTAAAAAATTCTATGGAACTGCACAACTAAGCTAAACCGCTGTAGACTATAGGTAATAATACAATTATAAAAATGTGCTTCCAGGGAGCAGATGTAGCTCAAGTGGCTGAGTGCTTGCTTCCCACATATGCAGTCCCAGGTTCTATTCCTGATGCCTCCTAAAAACAAAAACAAAACAAACAAACAAAAAACCAGCTCAGGGGAGCCAGTGTAGCTCAGTAGTTGAGCACTGGCTTCCCACATACCAAGTCCGGGGTTCAATCCCCAACCTCAGTACCTTAAAAAGAAAAATGTGTTTCCATCTACTGTATAAATGTACCACACCAATGCAAGGTATTAATAATAGGATGGTATATGGGAACCCTGTATTTTATGCATGATTGTTCCGTAAACCCACAACTTCTTTAATAATAAAATAAGTGACGTGACTCTGTAAGTTCTATGAAATGATCTCCCAGGTTGTTAAATGGAAAATGCCAGGGTCAAACAACATGTGGGTTATATGATGTAAATCCATCTATGAAATACCCTTACAGAAATAACCAAGAATTATGGGTTGCATATGCATATATGTGTATCTGTACATACTTGTACAGTCATTCAATAAAGCTTTATGGAACACGTATCACATGCCAGGAACTGTTCTACGCAGTGGGAAATAGCAGTGAACAAAACAGAAAAGTCCCTGCCCTCCTGGAACTTATATTCTGATGGGGTAGAAAGACAATAAACTATAAGAAGAATGTACGATGTGCCACATGGTGATAAGTGAGAGAAAAATTAAGAAGAGAACAGGTATGAAGAGACAAGGGGAATAAAAGTGAATAAAAGTACTTTTATTCTACTATAAAACTATTGTGACTAGTAATGGAAGAAACTGTAGCATTGATCTGGAGAAAGTGGCCACATAGTTGCTGGGGGCAGGGAGAGGGAAGAAGAGATGTGATGTGGGGGCATTTTTGGTACTTGGAGTTGTCCTAAATGATATTGCAGGGACAGATGCTGGACATTATACATCCTGCCATAACTCACTGAATGAACTGGGGGATAGTGTAAACTACAATGTGAACTATAATCCATGTGGTGCAGCAGTGCTCCAAAATGTATTCACCAAATGCAATGAATGTGCCACAATGACAAAAGAGGTTGATGATGTGGGAGGAGTGGGGGTGGGGGGTGGGGGGTTATGTGGGAACCTTCTATATTTTTTAGTGTAACATTTTTCATGATCTATGTATCTTCAAAAAAATACAAATAAAGCAAATAAAATAAAAGAAGAAGACACAAGGGGAAAGATGCAACTTTTTGTAAGAGTCT
Source organism: Dasypus novemcinctus (assembly GCF_030445035.2). Lineage (NCBI taxonomy): Eukaryota > Metazoa > Chordata > Mammalia > Cingulata > Dasypodidae > Dasypus > Dasypus novemcinctus. The sequence goes on along the minus strand of NC_080693.1, from coordinate 17,715,826 downwards.
CAGTCAAAAGCTTTAGTGAGAAGGAGGTATTCAAGTCAAGACTTTTGCAGGAGATGAGAAAGAAACCATGTGGATAGATCAAGAAGAGCACATTGCAGACAGAAGACACTGCAAGTGCAGATGCCCTGAGCAAGGAATGTGCTGCCATGTCTGGGGGATAGCAGAGAGACCAGGGAGACTGGAGCAGAGTGAGTGAGAGAAGGAGGAGAGGGAGGAGGGGAGAGAGAAGAAAAGGGCACCTGTAGAGGACCTTGTAGGCTGTTTGATGGATGCTGCTTGTACCCCATGTGATGGTTAATTTCACGTGTCAGCTTGGCTAGGTTGTGGTGTCTAGGTGTTTGGTCAAGCAATCACTGGTTTGGTTATTTCTGTAAGGGTATTCCATAGATAGCTTTACATCATTAGTCAGTTGATTGCATCTACAGCTGATTTTATCTACAATCAACGAAGGAGATTGCCTTCGGCAGTGAGGGTATTCTCCTCATCCAAACAGTTTGGGGGGGGGGGGTGGCTACAGCTAGAACTGAAGGTTTCAGAAGTCAGAGAGAAGAATTTCTGCCTCTTCTTCAGCCAGCGCACTTCACCTGGGGAATTCGACATTCCCTTCATTGAGTTTCCAGAATGTGGACGTGCCAATCCCCACAGTCATGTGAGCCAATTTCTATAATAAATTTCTCAGTATTTACAAATGTATGTATGTGTAATATAATCTCCTGTCAGTTCTATTTCTCTGGAGAGCCCTGGTGTAAACACCATTAATATGGATGAGGAAGTGATTTGAGCAGGCCAGTGGCAAGATCTCTCTTAACGTTTTAAGAATATACAGAGAAAATTTCTACAAGGACACATATCAATCTGTGAAAGGTAATTGCCTCTTAGTGCGAGGTAGGCAGGGAGGTGTAGAAAGAGAAATACCTTGTATTTATACTTCATGAGTTATTCTGTTTCTTTGCTTTGCCAAGCATGTATTGCTCTTGCAATTTTTAAAAGGCCCCTTTACCCAATAGTAAATGTGAATCAAAGAGCTCCCCCTGGAAAGATGCCCCTTTATTCCTGGGTCACTTTATGATTTGGGGACTATGTGAGTGATATCTTCAGTCAGGGTCCCCAAAAGGGGTCTCTTTGGGAGGTGACTCCAGGAAAAGCTGGAAGAGGAATGGGGTTCCAAGACAGGGAGGAAAAGAAGCCCGATGTAAACTGCATTCTTTTTTTGTTTTTTAAGATTTATTTTATTTATTTCTCTCTCCATCCCCCCCACCCCACTCCACCCCCGCCCCAGTTGTCTGTTCTCTGTGTCCATTTGCTCCTTGTTCTTCTTTGTCTGCTTCTGTTGTTGACAGCAGCACGGGAATCTGTTTCTTTTTGTTGCGTCATCTTGTTGTGTCAGCTCTCCATGTGTGCGGCTCCATTCCTGGGCAGGCTGCACTTTCTTTCGTGCTGGGCGGCTCTCCTTACAGGGTGCACTCCTTGCGCGTGGGGCTCCCCTACACAGGGGACACCCCTGTGTGGCACAGCACTCCTTGCATGCATCAGCACTGCGCATGGGCCAGCTGCACACAGGTCAAGGAGGTCCGGGGTTTCAACTGCGGACCTCCCATGTGGTAGACGGACGCCCTAACCACTGGGCCAAGTCTGCTTCCTAAACTGCATTCTTGAGCAGATTATTCCTTGAGCAACTCCCAGCTCAATCCCGCTGGAAACTCTAGGAGATGGCATAGAACATGGCTCCAAACTCTCCCATCCACAGGCTTCCTTGTTCATCAGCAGTGGAGCTGGAGACTTGGAAGTACTGAATTCAAATATATGAAAAAATTACTGGGCCTCTCTGACCCTCTGTTTCCTCATCTTCAAAATGATTGGGTGGATTAGAAGATCTCTAAAATGATCTCGAAGGACACTTCCATTTATCACTCTGTGATTTTAAAGCAACTGGGTTTTGGTATAGTCCATGAACTACCTTAGAAAATGTTACCAAAACAGAGTTCAAAAGGGATCAGCTTTGTTGGAATGAGGATACAACCTTTCACTTTGATAACTTTGAAAAAGACAGTTCTCACTTGGGTATATGCAGTATCTTATTTATGCAATTTTAAAATTACCTGCAAGATCCTCAAATGCAAGCCTTATATCCTTAAATCCTTAATCTTAAATCTTCCCATTTCATGTTTTGCATTGGACTGATTATAAACTAGTATTCACATTGACAGGTCTGTGAAAGAAGAAAAGCAAACAAGTTTTAGCCCTGCTTATAGATTTAGCTACAGCCCAGCTTAAAACCCTGCAGTGACTTTCCATTATTCTTAAGATAAAGGTGTTTTTAGTTTTGTTTTTAACTTGACGCACGTTATATCTCTATCAACTTCCCCAGCCTCATCTGGGGTCACTTGGCCCAGTGACCCTTCCTCCTGATGTTTCTCAAAGTGTGGTCTTCAGATCACCTGCTTTGGAATTACTTGAGATGCTGATTCAAAATGCAGATCTCTGGGCCACAACCAGATCTACTGAAGTAAACTTTCTGGAAGTGGGTCTCAGAAATCTTCATTAGCATTATTACAGGCAATTCTTACAAACTCCAAAGTTTGAAAATCACGGTTTCTACTAGGCCACCCTGGTCTTCTTTTATTAAAGATGTATTTTTTATTTATTTCTCTCCTCCAATCCGCCCCCCCCCCAGGTGTCTGCTCTCTTTGTCCATTCACTGTGTGTTCTTCTGTGACTGCTTCTATCCTTATCAGTGGCACCAGGAATCTGTGTTTCTTTTTCTTGCATCATCTTTGTTGTGCCAGCTCTCCATGTGTGCAGCACCATTCCTGGGCAGGCTGCACTTTTTTCGCGCTGGGCGGCTCTCCTTACGGGGTGTACTCCTTGCGCGTGGGGCTCCCCTACGGGGGCCACCCCTGTGTGGCAGGGCACTCCTTGCGCGCATCAGCACTGCGCATGGGCCAGCTCCACACGGGTCAAGGAGGCCCAGGGTTTGAACCTCGGACCTCCTGTGTGGTAGGCAGATGCCCTATCCATTGGGCCAAGTCCACTTCCCCCTGGCCTTCTTTTAATGTCTTGGGTAAGGTTGGACTCCTTCCCACCTGAATTAGTTAGCTATTGCTGAATAACAAATTACTCTCCGAAACTTAGCACCTTAAATCAACAAATACTTATTATCTCCCAGGCTTTCAGATGGTGGGTGGTTCTGGCTCAGGGTCTCTCCTGGGTTGTGGTCAAGTTGTTGGCCAGGGCTGTGGTCGTCTAAAGGGACTGAGCAATCCACTTTCAAGCTCACTCATGTGGCTGCTGGCAGGAGGCTTCAGTTCCTCACCACATGGGCCTCTCCAAAGGGATGTTCACACTGGCATGTCGCTGCCCATTTCCCCCAGAGCGAGATCTCCAAGGCCACACCCAAGACTGCAGCCCGTTGTAGCTTAATCTCAGAAGTGACATACCATCACTTCTGCCCTCTGCTATTTATTAGAACTGAGTTACTCCATCCAGTCCCACATTCGAGGGGAAGAGAATGAAACCCCACCTCTTGAAAGTAGTAGTACTGTTATGGGTGGAATTATGTCCCCCTAAAATATGTGTTCGAATCCTAAACCCTGGTCCTGTGAATGCAACCTCATTTGGAAATAGAGTCTCTGAAGATGTGATTAGTTAAAGGCACCAAACTGGAGTAAGGTGGGCTCTAATCCAATACTATAGCCCTTTTAAGAAGTGGAGAGGAGGCAGCAGACAGAAACCAGGGAAGTGGCCACGTGAAGATGGAGGAGGCAGAGATTGCAGTGAGGTGTGTACAAGCCAAGGAATGCCAAAAATTGTTGACAAACACCAGAAGCTAGAAGAGGCAAGAAAGAACTCTTCCCTATAGATTTTAGATGGAAGTATGCCTCAGCTGACTTGATTTTGGACATCTAGCCTCTGGAAGCATGAGACAATAAATTGCTGTTTTTGAGTCATCTGGTTTAAGACAAATTTCAAAGAATTTGGGGACATGTTTGTTAAAACTACTACATCACCTCAGCACTCTCAGCAATGCTGTTTTTTTCTAAGTGTAATTACACACATACACATACACACACACACAATCTCTTGCCAGGCTAAATCCCACTTCATTTACTTCTCAGGTTTCCCATCAAGCATCCCTTTTTTCTAGGGTTACCTTGTATGGTGGCGCAGATTGTGCAATTGCACAACTGTAGGTGGTGTCATTCACCCAGAGGTCATTGTGGATCTGTGTGTTTCTTAAGACTATTTTTCAGCAGGTGACTGAAAACAGAAGGGGCACCATATTAATTCCAGGACATCTGACCCAACAGAGAGGAATTCTTCCCCCAGCTGCCGACCTGGGGCCCCCTGAGTAACCGCCCTGCAGGCAGAAGCACAGCAGAGCTTCCACCCCACATGCTGGCTCCTGTCTGTGGGATAGCTTCCAGGCAGTTGGCAGAGCTGATAGTGCCTGCTCTGGTTCCATCGGAGCAGAATTTCATGGCTGTTTGCAGGCACATGTGTACTGGGCTGGGTGGCAGCTCTGGGCTCTCTGGGGAGGAACGGTGGGCCCCCAAACCACTGCGGACGACCCACAGCAAGTGTTGTGGAACATGCAGGGGGCACAGATGCCTGCATGGAGAAACCACATGGCCTGGTGAGAAAAGCTGAGACCAGGAGTCAGCTGTTGTCTCTCGGCCATGTGTGCTTAGGACATTCTTTAACCCGGATCTCAGTTTCCCTCATCGGAGGTTGGTTGGATCATTAAGTGAAATAAGTGACCACCTTGAAATTCTACATACTCTACACAAATACTAGGAATTATTCCATCAAGCCACGCCTGATGTCAGATGAGGGAGAAGGGAATGCTTGAACTCAAAGGGAATGCTTGAACTTGGCAGAAATCAAATCAAATCAGGAAGCACTTGTTACTATGGAGCATTAAGCAGTTATTGAAAAGAAAGAGTTAGATCTTCATTGATTTTCAGGATTGTTCATGATGTAGTGATAGGTGAAAAAAGCAAAAGAAATGTATTTTGGGTGGCGGACTTGGCCCGGTGGTTAGGGCGTCCGTCTACCACATGGGAGGTCCGCGGTTCAAACCCCGGGCCTCCTTGACCCGTGTGGAGCTGGCCCATGCGCAGTGCTGATGCGCACAAGGAGTGCCCTGCCACGCAGGGGTGTCCCCCGTGTAGGGGAGCCTCATGCGCAAGAAGTGCACTCCATAGGGAGAGCCGCCCAGGGCGAAAGGAAGTTCAGCCTGCCCAGGAATGGCGCCGCCCACACGGAGAGCTGACACAACAGGATGACTCAGCAAAAAGAAACACAGATTCCTGTGCCGCTGACAACAACAGAAGCAGACAAAAGAAGACGCAGCAAATGGTCACAGAGAACAGACAACCGGGGGAGGGAGGCGGGGAGAGGGGAGAGAAAGAAAAAAAAAAAAAAAGAAATGTATTTTGTAAGGTCCCATATTTTTTAAAAAGGAAATATTTAACCATTACTACCTATAAATCATCATGATATACAACTCCAAGGACCCTAACTTCCATTATGGTCTTTGTGAAATTGTGTCCCCTCTCACAGGGGGAAGGCTCTCAGGAGCTGGGCGAGGAACAGTAAGCAGATTTAAGCTTGTCGTTCCCCATCCCTCCACAGAGTAGGCACTTCTGGTGGCGATTTCAATTTACTCTGTTGTGCCCCTGCCTGCAGGGTAGACTTGCTGGTTACAATCTGGGTGGAGCGAGGCTTTCAGAAGATGAAGGGACCCCAATGGCTAGAGTGAAGTGTGTCAAGAGAGGGGGGATCTGGGGCCCTGAAAACAACTGTTTCTGTGACGAGGGGCTGAGTGGGTAAAGGGGCAATGGAAGCTTTGGAGGAATATGCCAGCATTCCTCAGAACTTCCTAGAAAGTATTTAGGAACTTCCCCTTATCCTTAGAGTGGAAGCTCAGATTCTTGGTATCTGAATCCTGAAGGGACAGGTTTCCCCCAAATTTTATGGGTGTCAGGGTCAACTTGGTTGCTTATACTTCAGGCAAGCCTGAGTTTTTATGTTTTTTTCCTAAGACAGGCATCACTTAATTTTGCAATTATTTAAAAAAAAATGCAAATCAACAAAAAAGTCCAAAAGGAAGGGAAGAAAAGTGGAATGAAGAAGGTAGGGAAGAAGGGAAGACTGTGGGAAAGAAGAGGAATCTGTATGGATATAACCAAAGGGGGAGGAAGGAGATGGAGTGAGGATAAAGCCAAACAAGGAAAACCATAAAATGAAGCAACGTTTTCTCCCCAGGTTGAAAGGCATTCCATGCCCGAGGCTACATAGGGGCTGCAGAAACCTGGAGGAGCTGGCAAGAAGTAGGGCCATCATACAGCAGAAATGGAAAGCCAGCACAGATCCCTTAGCTCTGGAGAACTAGGGGCGTTGAGGCAGGGCTCACTGAGCCAGAAGGCAGAGGCTGAAAAGCTGGGCTCTGCCACTTGCCTCAGGTCTGGGGAGGACACTAAAGGGGCCTTGAGGTCTCCTTTGAAGCTGCCCAGCCCAGTTCTCCAGGACAGAAAACAAGCAGAAAGTGAGTGTTCTGGAATAAATAGAGTGCAAATGTTCACCATTTCTTCTGCGTGGTCACAAGGGCCGTAGAACGAGATGCACTAACCTAACACATGCCTGAATGAGGCAAGGACTTCCACGGTACGACAGAAACAGAAATGTGAGTGAGGCCTAAATATAGACTGAAGGCAGTTTTGTAAGATTTTCAAAACTCACTGGGCCACTAAAATTCAAGTTGGCCCCAAATTTGCCATGACCTCACTCCTTTTTAATGAGCAGCTGTCCTGATACTAATCCTGCTTCCTTCCATAGTAATCCCCTTTCCATGGGCCTGAGAGAATGTGCCATTCGTGTAAAGCAAACATACTCTCACCGAACCCTGTACTTTGAGTAACATAATAAAGTGATTGCATAATGGCTCCACTGCTGCAATTTAAGCCTGTGTCTGCCGTGTTCAAGCACTTGATGTGAATTTGTTGGATGCCCATCTGCTTGGTTACAAACAAGGGACCAAGGAAACAATGAGGTCCATGAGATTATGTCCCTTCTGATGACAACTAGAAAAGACAAAATCACTGACTGGGGAATCCATCAAATGGGTACATACTAGTTATTTGAAGGACAGCATGACCAGGTATAAAGTTTCAAGAGATTGTACCACTTAGTCTATCCCTTCAACACCTTATAAGACTCACCAAGGGTACCTACTGAATACTGTATTTGAATCAAACTGTCAAGACTTGAAGGAGCCTTATAACAAAAGCACTGGAAAGTGCTCTTTCCAGTCTCTGATTATGAAAGAAGCCACCTCTTGCCAGTGCACTTTGTGGTTTTAGGATCTCCTCTCATCAATTGTTTGCTCAATAAATACATGAGCACCAACCGCATGCAGCCAGGGGGTCAGCCCCGGGGATAAGAAGTGCAATGGTTTGAAGCTGTATGGACCCCCAGAAACATATGTTCTTAAAGTTAATCCATTCCTCTGGGTGTGGGTCCACTGTTAAGTAGGATCTTTTGGTGAGTAGAATTTTAACTTAAAATGGGACCCACCTCATTCAAGGCAGATGTTAATACTCTTACTGGAAGCCTTTATAAATGGGAGGAATACAGAGGGAAAGAGAAAGCCATGGAAGAAGCTGAAAGCAATGGAACCTGAAGAGAAGGAAGAGACCAGCAGATACTGCCCTGTGCCTTCTCATATGACAGAGGAGTCCAGGATAGCCAGCAGCCAGTCTTCCAGAAGAAGGTATTGTCTTGATGATGCCTTGATTTGGACATTGTCACAGCCTCAGAACTGTAAGCTTGTAAACCAATAAATTCCCACGGTAAAAGCCAACCCATTTCTGGTACTTTCAGTCTCACCGTCCCAACTCTGTTAGTCCAGCAGCACCCAGGGAACTGGCTGTGGGTGGTGTGCCACATAAAGAGGGGTTTCTCACAAAACTGTTTCACAGCAGAGGGTGTCATAGAAGAGTCGACTGGTTCAGCAGGTATGGGCTGAACTTCCTACTGGAGAATGTACCAGCATGACTGACATCGGTGGAACCAAGCAGGAGACATTCAGGGTATAGGGGAAGTGGCCCTGAACTTGAGAGGCCTGGCTTCCAATCCCAAAGTGCTTCTTACTTCAGCGATTAGCCATGCAACTGGATGAGACTGGACATAACTCTATGGGCGGTAAAGTGATCATCAACAAGCCCCAATGCACCCAAGTATGAGCGACAGTGAGCCTCCGTCCAGCCGTAACATTCTCTGGTACTAATTTTGCTCTCTACAAAATTCTTTCTGATTAGCAGCACACTGAACCAATCCCAGAGAGTTGGGTTTCTAATTTGCCCTAAATTTTTGTGGCTTCACACATTCCTCACCTATCAAAAAACAATGGACTCTTCTTGTTGGCTGAACAATCAAATCTTGAGGGGCAGCAAAGTAAGACCACAAGCCTTGCTGGAACCCCAGGGATCCAGGCTTCCTAGAAAGACTGTAGGGGAGTCAGGACTTCTTATTTGCACAGGAATATGGAGATTGAGAAGAGAGAGGTCTTTTTTTAAAAATATATATATATATGTCTTAATCCCCCCACCCCCACCTCGTTTTTGCTCTCGTTGTCTGCTCTGTGTCTATTCATTGTGTGTTCTGTCTGCTTGTCTTCTTCCTTTCGATGGCACCTGGGACTGATCCTGGGACCTTCCGGAGTGGGAGAGAGGTGATCATTCTTTTGTACCACCTCAGCTCCCTGGTCTGCTGCGTCTCTGATTGTCTCTCCTCTGTGTCTCTTTTGTTGCATCATCTTGCTGCACCAGCAGTTCGCATGGGCCGGCACTCCACATGGGCCACCTAGCCACACAGGCCAGCTTGGCCCTACCAGGAGGCCCTGGGAATCAAACCCTGGACCTCCCATATGGTAGTCAGGAGCCCAATCACTTGAGCTACATCTGTTTCCCAAGAGAGAGGTCTTGACTCTGAGCCCAATGATCTCCAAGATCATCTGTCACCTGCCCAGAGGCCAGAAGCTTCTTGTCTACTCATTCTGCCCTGTCCAGTGTGGAAATGAAGCCACAGAGTACGGGGCAGCAGTAGCTCCACCTAACTTTAGGTGTTCTTGCAGCCCCTCCTGACCCTGCCCCACCCTCCCCTACATGCCCCAGAGAAATCCCATATCCATCCTTAGTTCCCAAAACATGCCCAACCCAGCCAAGGCCCTCCAAGTTTAAGAGTTTTAAGCACGTGAATGGCCCAGTACCTTAAGTAGCTGCCTGAGGCTTTGGGTCCCTGTGAAAGACAGGGGTGGTCAAGACGGTAGCGAAGAAAGACAAGAGAGTATTTTCTAATGATTTGACAAAATACATACCCAGGCCTGAGCTGCAAGCTGAGCTCTGCCAACATCAGATCACAGCAAATCTCAGTTAAATCTGTTTACTTCCTTTCCTCGACACCACTCCTCCCTCCCCCCCAGTTTCTCTATCTTTTCTCACTGGTAAAGGGAGGGCTCCTAAAATGAGTCCGTCAGCCTGGAAGGGTGGAGATGGCATGAAGTTTCTAGATATGACTCTGCCAAGGCTGCAGACAGCCACGTTGTACAGAGGTGGTGGACATTTGCTCCGACACATCTCACAAAGCACTTCGCAGTCTGTTGCCAGGACCTTGGGTGTCTGGCAAGGCTGAGAGTCCTTAGTCCTCTTCTTGTGCCTTCCCATGGATGCACAGCCAGACCCGGGTGGGGACTCCCACATGGGGACTTTGACATCCCTTGCTCTCTTCCCTGCTTTGTGGGGCTTCTGGGAATCTCTGCAGACCTCCGCATATAAGACCTGAGAGTCCAAAGCCCCAACTCAGGGTGGCTTGAAAAAAAAAAGGCATTGCAGTATTTTTGCCTTCTAAATAAGGAAGTTGGGGCCAAAAAGGAAGGGCGGGATTTGCTGATCATGCGGTGCTGGTCTCATTCCCGACGGAGCTCTAGACCCACTGTTCATCAAGGCCACGACTCGCTCAGGCCCATGCTCCTTTGAGGTCCCACCCCAGCCACCCTTTCCAGCTCACGCAGAGGGTTCCAGGTCACCCCCAAACCTCTGGCTGGTCCATGCCTGCACCAGGGCTTTTCTTATACAGTTAGCCCCTCAAAGACTTCCCTGCAGCCCCTTAGCTGTCAACCAACCTAATCGCCTCCAAGACAGGCCCGGGCCACAGCTGGGCAGTGGGTTTGATGCCCACCCAGCCTCTACCAGAGTGGAAATGAGCAGCAGGCTCTGTCACGTCGCCAGGGTTAAACGTCAACTGTTTCAACACCGGCCCTGGAATTTGCAAAGGGGTAAATACCAGATAGTGTGCGGCAGCCAAAGAATTTTTCAAAAACAGCTGCTCGATGGGTCAGAACAGGGCCTTAGTTACAGAGAAACACAGATGGGCCAACAGCATACATATTCTCGTGTTTCCAAAACCTACTACGGCAAGGAGATGAAATGAAACGGCTTTCCTGCCAAGCAGAAAATTCCAGGCACGGGGCGATAAATGAGAACGTGCCGCCGATGGTGGAACATCAGGGAAAGCCAGTTCCCCTTTGCAAGGTGGAAGTTAAATATGTTCAGAGTAACCTGAGATTCCCCCGGGCCTTTCAGCTCGGACCTACAGAGATGCTGGAGGAGGAATAAGCCTCGCTCCATTCCCCGGTGGACTTCAGCCCCCAGGGAGGGCTCCACGTGTGTTTTGGGGAGTACCAGGGAGGTGTCTGGGTTCTCATGAGCAACCTGGTCCTGCCAAGCATCCCCTGGGCTGCTGGGTCTGATGACTTCTTGTCCACACTTAGGGGGGTGGGACACTGTGTGCTGCAGTGTTGTGAAGTCAGGAAGAAGAGCTCTTTCCATTTTGCGTTTTGGTACCCAGGACCTCTCAAGATTTTAGGGGAAGAGCCCTTTAAGAGTAACTCACCACCCCCACCTCCATAAGGTCCAGGGAGGACTGGACCAGAAGACAGATTTAACCACTAGATGTTCGGGGTGCTCAAGACCAAACCCCTCGCCCCACACTCCCAGTGACCAAGACTTCATTACTGGGTACAGCTCTTCTTGTCCAACCACTTCTTCTCTGGGAGAATTATTTCTCAGCAGCTTTTTTGGTCCTCAAGGAGGACCAAGCTGGTCAAGCCTTTGTGTCAGCCAGACCTGTGAATTCCACCTTGGCTCAAACCAAGTACCTCATTTCAAAAGGAATTATTCTGGGAACAGGTGTAGCTCAATGGTTGAGTGCCAGCTCCCCTGTATGAGGTCCCAGGTCCAGTGCCCCACCGCAGTACCTCCAAAAAAAAAAAAAAAAGGAATTATTTTTTAAAATTGCCTTAGGAAGTGATGTTTCTGGACTATAGATGGAACCCAAGCAATTTTCATGCCAATATATAAAGTATTGATGACACCCTCAGCTAATAATGCTTGTGTTGTTACAAGAGGCCGAGAATAAAATTAATCCAAGCAAGTCTATCTATAAAACAGTCATTTTAATTTAGAGAACATACACTTTCATCAAAACTATTAAACACCTGAAAATTAAAAAAAAAAAACAATTCTGAGTATCCTTGAATAATTCACCAAACTTCTCTGTCCTCAAAGGGTTTGGAAGAAATAATCCCAAATCCATGTAAACTCTAATACTCAATAAGCCTCTATAACACACACCTTCTCAAATATACCCTGGAAATAAAAGGGGAGAAAAAAAATATTGTTGGAGGAATTTGTCACTTGACTCTATGTCTATAAATACTCCAACAACACAAAATATGGCCATTCAGTTTCAATGGAAACCACATATATTTTTGTGAAAATCTACTCTGGCTGAGGGTTGGGACCCCAGGATTGGGGTCCTAATTTGTGCAACTGACCCAGCACAAACGTAGAGCATTCTCCAAAGTTGCACCCATACATGTCTGCAAACATTTACACAAACTCTTGGATGGAAAGAATGCATTTGTAGAGCAAATTCAACTTTTTCAAATGGCATTTATGTATCAATTAACACATCCCACCCTCTCCTTCTCTGTGAGGAAGGTGGGATGGGTGTCAACTGTTTATCAAACATAAATGCTGAAGACGCCTGTAAGGTCAAGGGGCTTCCAAGGTCATAGAGAAAGTTTGTGACATCTCCAGATCTCAGGAGGGGCGGAAGGAACAGAGAGTAGAATAACACATGGAGGAGTAGTTAGGGCATCAAAGAAAAGTCACTCAGGAAATCATGCTTAACAGATAAGCCCCAAACATGAGACCAACTGGGTCTGCCTATCCAAACTGGATCCATCTTCCTTCTAGAGATTAAGCCTGTCTGGTTGGAAACTGAAGGCTAGTAAGCAACGCTTACTTCAGGGCCAAGTGTGGCCAGCTCAGGGCATGGGTACCAAATTCAGGCTGTTGTCTGACAAATAACTGGAGTCCTGCCAAGAACTTCTCCTGCCAACTCTGCACCACAAGGGAACCCTTAAGTCGTACTTCCAGGGGACACCCTTGCCCCCAGGAAACACCTCTAAGGAAAAACATCCCAATACGAGGTTCAGGTGCCAAGTGGAGCAGCAGGGCGTGGTCACTGAGAATCCCACTGGGCTGGTGAGTAAGTTAGTTTTCTCTTGGCTTCAAATCCATCTTTTTATACTTTGCTTGGAGCAGCTGGGCTGGGTCTCTGCAAACCGCATTTCTGCTTTACTCCCTGAGAGGCTCTGCCAGGAGGGGGCGCTAGAGGGAGCTAGAAAGCTGGAGGAGAAAGAAGACGCTCCTTCCTGTCTGCTTCCTGTTTACTTCCTATTGGCTTCTCCATGCTGTTAGAGTCCCCCGAGCAATGACGGTTCCTTGCAGAAGTGTTTGAATCCAGTCTGCAGTTTTTCCAGCACTCGCAGAGCAAACCTCATGCTATACTCTGAGACACCAGCTCCAAACGACCCCACCCTCCTCAGATATTGGGGTCCCAGCCCCACAAGGACACTCCTCTGAGCTCGGAGACACCAGCACTGGCTCACCCTCATGCCCAGACCCCACCTCGGAAATCCAAGATTCAACTCTCAGGGTCCTTCTCCCAGTGACTAACTTTTAATAAGTCTGATATTTTCCCTTCCTTCCTTCAACCTTGGGGGAAGTTTCTGCAATGGCTTCCTCCTTCATGTTCTGACTTTCCAGTTCCCTAATTAATAATTCTATTAGATTCTCTTTGTTAAAACAACCGGGGTGATTTCTGTCTCATGCCACCTAGCTCTACACGCATAGTTAGAGCCTAAACATCTCTGGTGGGAGCTGAAGCCTGGGACCCCCCACCCCCCAGCCAACCAGACCGCGAATGCTGATGGGAATGCTCTCATCCACGGACCCAAATTCCAATCCAATTTGTCTCAGCCAACTACTGCATGAGCATGGGACGAGTTCAAATTTAAAGACAGTGAAATTTGTGACTAGTGGTGCTTAATTGCTGTACAATCCGACTGGATGGCTGCAGAAACTCCTTGCTACACATTTGAGTGTTTCTCCTTGCTGGCCAGAAGTGAACTTTATGGAAGCATCCTCATCATGGGTTTTCGGGAGAAGATGATCTTGTTATAGTTTGCAGTGGGACCTTCTCTGGCATCTGTGTGAAAGGGTGTGGGTTCTGCGCTAACGGTGGGAGACACAGTCATTACAGAAAAGGTGCCCCAAACCGATAACGAGGCCTCTGACAGCGGGCTCTTGTACCTAACTTCACCAGAAGACTTGGACGACTTTCGTCTTTTGAGCTGAATGACGCTGGCAGGTTTGCTCTGCCTTAATGACCGTCGACTTTCCTCCAAGGCTTCCTTGCATTCCAGTTCTCTAACTTTGCTTTTCTCAATTAATCTTTTCACCACCGGGGAGGTATATGTGACATAGGCTGACCAAGGCTCATGCTTTTCAAGCAGACTCAGGGAAAGGCCAATGTTTCCTGTGAGTCCTTCCAACAAAGAGAAAAAGAGGCAAGTTAGAGACACAGTAACTCCACTCTTCAAAGAACTGGAGGGTATTAGAACCACAATTTGAAGTCTTCCTCATTGTACACAATCACTCTTCTACCTCTTGTATTCAGTAGGAATAAAATTCAATTCAAAGTTGGAGGACAGAATGATATGCCATAGAATATAGCAATTAAGAGAAGGACATAATTATATAAAGAACAGGCATTTCCAAATCAAGGGGAATTGGTTTCAAAGTTTTGTGTGATCTCAGACAAATTATCTATCTTCTGAGCTTCCATAAAAATGGTTGCAGTGAGGTTTTTGTGAGGATTAAATAATACCATATATTTAAAGAGCTAAAGAGAGTATAGCTTAGGGCATGAAACCATGGGCTCTGCAGTCAGACTGCTTGACTTCAAATTTCTACTCTACCCCTTTTACTAATTGTGAACCTTGAGCAGGTTTCTTAACCCTCTAAACTTCAGTTGCCTCATCTGTAAAATGGGAATCAGAGTAAGACCAAATTTTAAAGGATATTATTTATGTAAAGCTGTTAGAACATGTAGCCAGCAATAAATGGCAATTGTTAACATTGTGGCAAATTAGCCTCAGCTAAGGCATCTAATCTTTATTACATTATAAGATGGGTGTTATCCCCATTTAACGGAGGAGGAAATTAAGGTTGACTAACTAGCATAATTAACAAGTGGTAGAGTTGAACCCAGGTCTAACTGACTCAAAAACCCATAAGCTTTACATTAGACTTGCTAGCCCAAAGGGGTGTCTGGGACGGGAGAGCTTTGCTAGAAATTCTACCCATTAGCTTACCAAGCAGGTGTCGCAAATACCAAATCAAAGATAAGCCCATCCCTCTCTCCTCCCATTTGCAGCTTCCCTTTAGCTAGCAGAAACCACTCAAAATTTCTCTCCTGCAGCTGCTACCTTCCTCTGTTTTCCCAGGTGGTGCACACTTTCCTTATTTTTCTATTTCAAAGAAATGCCCAAAGGTCATTTCAATAGGAGTTTGAGAAGGAGGGGAGGTAAAAGGTCCGTCTTGCCATCTCCAACCAGAAGTCAGTGGAAAACTCTACAAATGGGAATACTCAAGATCAGATGCAGACTATATGGCTATCCCCGAGCAGCCAAGTAGACCTCCAGAAGCTGCAGCTTGTCTGGAGATGGATCTGCCAGTGCAGAATGCACGAGAGAGGAAACCATCTCCCTGCAAGAGTCATGTATTCCTCTGCCTAAGGAAGACAAGACGTGTGACATCTCCTCACACTAGAAAATATACATTAATGCTTCCAAGCACAGACTTGACCATTCAACTTTTTCTCCTGGAAACAAATGCAAAATGCAGAGGTCTTGCAAGTTAGGTCATTCGCATGAGTCGGGGAGAGGCAAAGCTAAAGCTCTCTTGAGCAAGAGAGGCAACCACCCCCTTCTGTCTTCTGATCATTCTATATTCTCTAGCCACGTAAGTACAGTCTCCACACCCCAAATCCTCCAGCCTTAGCCAACGCCACCCCAGGAGCTTCCATTGTTAATGCCCCACCCCCTACCTTCATCTCTCTTCATCCTTCTTGCATCCTTCATGCCTTTCATTGCTTCCACATCAAAGGTCCAGATACCTTTGGGAAAACACACTTGTTAGCCGGGGTCACCCCAAACTGACCTGAGAAAAAAAGTGATTAGTAGTCACCCCAGGAATCCTGAGTCCTAGACTCTACATGAGGCTAAGGTGACTCAGCTCCTAGAGGAGATGATGATGCCTTCTCAGAGCTGAAGAGAAGCTGGGGAGCCCAGCATTAGGAGGTCATGACAATCCCTAGGCATTCTGCTTTCGGGTGTCCCAGCTTTAAAGGAGTGGAGGAAAACTGTCCCAACCTCAAAATCTGGCCATCTCATCTACTAGAAGGCGAGTCCCAAGCTTTGTAAATGTGGTCAAGCTCCTGCCTTTCACCTCAGCCTGGAATGGGGGTGGGTGCTGAGAGCTGCGTAGTGGCCAGGAATCGGCTGCATGGGTATACTTCAGGAGGGAAGCATGGGTGCCCAGCAGAAGCTGAGTGAGGAAGAATTTAATGGCTGCGGTCTAGTGAGGGGGCAATTGGATAGGAGTTATGGGCTAATGGTTCTCAAACTTGAGCATGCCTCCACCTGAAGGTATTGTTACAACACAGGTTGCTGGGCCCCACTTTCAGAATTACTGATTCAGCAACCTCTATTCTAAACAAATATACTAAAGATTTGTAAGGTACTAGTATTATCTACCCAGAGACAGAAAAACAAGTCCAGGAGATCCTTTTGATGCCTTTGCAGTTCTAAGACGCATGATTTAATTCAAGAATACATTCTTTTAGATGCTACCTCTGTGACCTGGAGCATCTGCACCACCACCTACTGATGCCCAAGGTTAAAGGGCCACACTACCTGGCAAGTTCCCAGGTAATGGTGGTGATGCTGATGCAGAGGCCACATCTTGAGAACCACTGGTCTGGACTCTGCTTCTTTAGCAGATGCTAGAACCACCTGGAGAGCTGGTTAAAACACAGCTCTTACCTGCCACCGCCAATGGAGGATGGCTCTTGACGAATCTCCCACATTGGTAGAGCTTTTAGAAATTTCTTCGTATTTCTCTTCATGTGTAAAATAGGGGTAATCAAACACACCAGGGGGTAGAAAAACATTTTGAGTTGGTGATATTTGGGAGGTTATGAATAATTCCTTTCATCTTTGCTTCTAAATGTGTAGCTGAGGCCCTGAAGCCTCAGAGAAGCCCAGATATTGTAAATCATTTGTCCCAAAACCAGTGTGCATTTGTAGAACCATCATCTTGCTCAACTTTTCTCCATGTCTCAGTGCTCTCTTGGGGATCGAATCATGTCCCCCACAAAAGACATGTTCAAATCTTAAACCATGTCCCTGTAGATGTGAACCCATTTATAAATGGGACATATTGAAGAGATTATTATTAGTTAAGATGTGGCCAAACTGAATCAGGGTGGGCCTTAATCTGCCTGACTGAAGACCTTACAAAGAGGAAATTTGGATGCTGTCAGGCAGTAGAAACTCAAAGCCAGAAGAAGCCAGAGAGAACAGAGAAATCACCATGTGATAGAAAACTGCCATCACCAGGGCACCAGACTCTGGAAGAAAGTGTGGTCTAGCTGACATCCTGATTTTGAACTTCTAGCCTCTAAACTGTGAACCAATGAATTCTTGTTTGAGCCAGTTCCTTGTGTGGTATTTGTCGTAGCACCCTGACAAACTAAGACATACCTTCCAGCAGCCCTTTCTAGAGAATGGTAGAATTTCCCCACACCTGATGATGCAGGCACTAGGAGAATTCTAACATCAAGGGAGGAAATGTTTGAGACTGCCTAAAAACTCATGAGGAACACTTGTCTGAAAATAAATTGAGACAAATAGTTGACATTAAATCTGAAGACAAGCTGTGGGCTTTTATAATGTCCTCCAACTCCAACACAAAGGTCCCATTTTATCTTCCTATAAGTAAAATGCAAACCAGCACTCTGCAGACTGCGTTGATGGGAGGAGCAGGGGGCATAGCCCTGCAGCAGCTTCTTTATTTCTCCTCCAGACACAAAGATCCATGTTCCATCCACGGAGCTTTCCCAGCTCCCCTCGCCCCCGATCTCCCATCCCACCTTTTCCAGAATCTAGTCTGATATGTTTGGTTTAGCCTAAATAAATCCAAAGGACTTGCCTTGGGGCCTGGCACCTTTTTCAAGACCTTGACCATGTTCCTTAAGTTCTTAGGACCTCAGTTATCTCACTTCTGAAAGGAGGGTGAGAACGAATCCCTGTCCTATTTTTCTCACAGAGTCATGCTTGTAGGAACAAAATATCTGGAAATTGAAAGAGCTCCAAAACCAGTGGTCTGCAAACTTTGCTGCCCTTTAGAATTACTGGGGATCCTTAAAAGTAAAAGGCCTGGCTCCCAGGCTTAGCATTGTGATTTCGTTGAAATGGGATGCCACCCAGAAATTGGGAATTATAAAAGCTTCCCAGGTGATGCAAATATGCAGTAAATGTTGGAAACTGCTGTTCCAGAAGTTCAACCAAAAAAAAAAAAACACTGAAAATATTTATAAGGGGTTATATTAACTACCCAGAGAGGGGAAAGAGGTCCGGATCTTTTTCCATTCCTTTACAGTTCTAAGACACAATTTTCATTCATATATACATATTCATTTCATACATATACATATACCTGTACATATATAACATATTTAGTGTTGCATTTCTCTGCCCTTTAAGCATTAAAAGGGCCATGCTGCATTTTTACCATTACCTGCCAATAATTGAATGAACTTTAATCAAAAATAGAAGGAGAGGGAGTGAATGTAGCTCAAACAGTTGGGTGTGCACCTGCCACATGGGAGATACCGGTTTCAGTTCCCGGTGCCTCCTAAAGGGAAAAAAAAACAGACAATGAGCCGACAACCAGCAAAGAACAATAAGCAGGCAGTGAGCAAAAGCAGTGAGCAACCAATGAGCAAAAACAAGGAGCAAACAGACAAGGAAGCCATCTGGGGTGGAGAGAGGTTAGGAGGAGAAGGGAGCAGATGTATCTCGGTTGAGAGCCTGCTTCCCAGGTATGAGGTCCCAGGTTCAATTCCCGGTACCGCTTTAAAAAAAAAAAAAAAGGAGAAAGAATGAGTGGCTTAAAGGACCGAGTTAAGGAAACCATGACCATGGATAGGATTGTCATGCAAAGCTAATGATCTCACCCCTGTCCCTGGCCATAACCTGCATCTTTGTCTCAGAGAAGATCTCTCCCTGTTCAGTCTCTCTCCTCTCTTCTCTATGCTCCAAACTTCAGGCATCCTTGTCTTCTTACTTCCCATCCCCCGCCTTCCTCCCTAAGTCATCCCACAAAATCTTTCCTCAACCCAGGAGGAGAATCACATCTTCCCAAACAGGAAGCTGATGCAGAACTTCATATCACTCTGCACTTTATCCTCCTCAACCCCCCCATTTCCTTCCCTGCCCTCTGTTTCCTTTTCTGCCCTATAGCTAACTCTCATTTATTTTTGGCTGAAAAGGAAGTTGCTACTAAAGCCAGAAGTGTCTTGAGACACTTGTCTGAGATCCGGAGAAAACAGAGGTCCCTGCAGACATTCCTGGGCATGAATCAGTTTAGAGCAGTGAGTGGCTGATGAGCTGATCCCTATCCTGAAATGCTGAGCCTGGAGACACACAGCGCCCCCAATCTCACAGTCCAATTATATGCACAGACTCCCTGCATTTCAGGGACACAAGAAATGCACACCCAGCAGACCTCCTCTTAGCTCCACTTTGTAATATCTCTACCTCCTCACCCTGCCCCATCCCATGGACTTTTGAGGGTGGGTGAGTCTTTGGCCAACTCTTGCCACAGCCCCACTTCTACACAACAGGCTCTAGAGAGGTGCACACAAGACAGTCATTTGATGTGTCTTTAGCAACATGGTGCGGGGAGTGAGTGTGTGAGATCCCTGCAACTCTTAAGGCAGAGGGGAATGGGAGTGGGGAGGGGCAAGGTGGTCTTTCAAGAAAGAAGAAGCTTCCTCTCCCTCTCCCCTCTACAACCATGTACTGGCCACCATCACTTCCTCACTGCCACCCCTCCAAACCCATATGCTCAAAAAAGAAGAGAAAGGAGCCCATTACTATATTCTGTTAAAAAGTCAACTTGCAAAAAATTAAAACTTGCCTATGGTGGGTAGCTTTGGTAGTTCTCAGCATGTTTTCATGTAGACCATGCCCTTTCTTGGGGAGCAATTATCTCTAATTAGGCACCTACGGTGGGGAGAGGAGACTCTAATAAAAGAATTGTCCATCTTTTAACACAGACCTGGCAATATGGATTCACCACTTAAAGTGGGTGGAACAGGGATATGATGCTTCTTGACATGCGTCCGCACCTATTTTCTCTAACTTTGCATGTACTTTGAGGGTGT
This sequence comes from Dasypus novemcinctus, assembly GCF_030445035.2. NCBI lineage: Eukaryota > Metazoa > Chordata > Mammalia > Cingulata > Dasypodidae > Dasypus > Dasypus novemcinctus. Next base: position 17,695,906 of record NC_080693.1, on the reverse strand, counting down.
TTTATTTTCCAACAATGGAAACAGAGTTCACTTTCCCCAGTGGCCATGCAACATTACTCGTTTGTTCTTTCCAGCAGTCGACATACGTATATTGAGCTCCAAACACTGCAATCCTAAGAGGCGCAGCTCCTGCATTCACACAGAACCCAACGTGGATACTCCATCCTTACCTCTTGCTTAGGGGAATGTATTAGTCAGTCAAAGGGGTGCTGATGCAAAATACCAGAAATGGGTTGGTTTTTATAAAGGTTATTTATTTGGAGTACAAGCTTACAGATATCAGGCCATAAAGCATAAGTTAATTCCCTCACCAAAGTCTATTTCCATGTGTTGGAGCAAGATGGCTGCTGACATCTGCAAGGGTTCAGGCTTCCTGGGTTCATCCCTTCCAGAGTCTTGCTTCTCTCTGGGTTCAAGGTTTCTTTCTTTCCAGGGCTTGCTTCTTCGAGGGGATGGCTTCTCTTTCATCTGTGAGCTTACTTCCCGGGGCTCCAGCTTAAGGCTTCAGCATCAAACTCCAACATCAAAACTCCAACACCAAAAAACCCTCAATTCTGTCCTTTGCCACGCCTTTTATCTGTGAGCCCCCACACCTTGGACCCCACCCCTAATGACGAGGCCCAATCAAAGCCCTAATCATAACTTAATCATGCCCAGGTACAGACCAGATTGCAAACATAATTGAATATCTATTTTTGGAATTCATAATCATATCAAACTGCTACAGGGGGTCTACCTTTCTTTATGTCAAGTGCCCATAAAGGCAGCTTTGTTTCCCATGCTGATAGCAAATCAAACTAGCAAACACCATCCAGGTCATCAGAAGCAAAAGCAGAGATGTTCTGGTACATAGGCAAAAACAAGTTGAAGCAGGCTATCAGATGGACCTGGAACCTGGCAAGAAGTCCACGTGGACATTGCTACCCCCAAGATGGCGGCTGGAAGACCTACATACACACACAAGGTTCTGCCATTCAGAATGAGTTTTCCTGTGAGAGGCTCCGGATATTCCCAGAGGATTTTATCGGGGGCAGGGATTAATGGGTGAGGTAATCAATCAAAACAGCAAACAGCTGGGACAACTCCCATGTCATTAGCAAAGGGGTGGAATAATTAATGGCTTAAAAAGCAAGTGCAAAGACTTCTTTTGCTCTCTTACCTTCCCCCTTCCCTGTACCTGCCCCGGTTCCAGTCCATGTATCTGTTCCTGCCCTCTCACCCTGCTCTCCCTATTTGTGAGATGGCCATGCAAGTAAAACCTGGGCATTTATAATCTCTAATGGAAATTGTAGTCTGCGGATGGACCCTCTTTGTCATTCTTCCGCCCCTTCCTCCCTACCTGGGATCTATGATCTGGTATTTTCTCCCGTTTCTCTTCTCACCTTTGTCTGTTACTTTCTTCCATTTCTCTTCTCATCATTCCTTAATAAATTTCTGGCCTAACTAACTCAACATGCTCTTGAAATTTATTTCTGCAGCATAGTCAAGAACTTAGAAAAAATTCAGTTCCAAAATCCCATCATCCATTCTGGAGAGAGCTATTGAACATCTCCATGGATCAGGAATTCTGCTAAGTGCTGGGGATGCAGAGAAGAACGAGGAAGGAGCCTGGCTTCCAGGAGCTCACAGCTCCATGAGGAAGACAGAATAACGGACTGCTGGGAGAGGGGTGTTAAGAAGCACGTTCAAAAAGAGATGATGGTTGAGCTGAATCTTGAAAGACAGGGTAATGGTGGCAGTGGGCATGCTTTAAAATGCCAGTCTCAATATATTCAAACCCTGAATGCACAGGGTTCACATCCTTCTAGTGTACTCAAAACATGGCATGGTCTCTGCATATGAACAACAAAATTGAGCTGACTGAATAAACACTTTACACGTTCACCACAGGAAGAAGAGTTGGGCATTGCATACCTGTCAGATTTGACTACAATATGAATTTTATATTTATCCAAGAAATGACTAATGACAAATGTGAAAACTCTCATTTTAAGATGTCATGGGAAGACGCATTAGGCAAAAAGCACTTGCAGCCGTGTTACCTAAAGGTCAAGTTCAAAATATTAAAATGAAATTTCCAGAACAAGGCAAACAGCCAAATCAGAGTGTAGCTTTTTCAGCCTTTTCCTCCTTGAGGATTTTGGAGTAGACTTGTACATTAAAGTCCAGGCAAGTAGGAAAGATGTGGAGAAACAGAGCTTTCCAGTCCTGCACTCAGGAAGCCAAGGATGAAAGGCTTTAAGCAATTTGAGTTCAAAGCCACTCTCTCTGCCGGATGGCTGGCTCTCCAGCAATGCGACCATGGAAACGTGTAGCCTCACAAGGTCTAATCAATCAGAAAAAGGAAGTCCTGCTCCACTCAAACAGTGGGAGCTTTGTGAACCTAAAGAGCACATGCAGGAAGCAGCCGGGCAATTCTCAGGACAAGTCCCAATCAACACGTCAGGCCACCCCTTTAAAAATGCTCAAGGCACTTGTAATCCAGATCAGCGTTCACTTTCAAGAGTATGCCTTGCTTTTGAGAGTTTGCCTAGAAGCAAAGAACTAAAGCAGCTGACTTCTACAGGACTCAACTGTTCCATCAGCCTATTCATACTATGTCCTCAGTATCACACGGTTTTCCCAGTTGATGCCAGAATGTGAGAAAGCACATGCATCACATGCCACACCCAATTTGTGGGTCATGGGAAACCCCAAATTATGATGAAATCAAAACTCCCAGTTACCTGGGGGTGGAATGTTCCCAGTTGAGCCATGTTCCAAATAACTTGCCTCCATGAAAATTGAGAATTTGGCTATATTTTCATTTGAATAATCTTCATTCATAACCAAAATTTTGGTCCTGAGCCAACTTACAAAATGGAAATTAAGTAAAAGGAAGGTGCAGCATTTGGGGTCAAAGTGAAGGAAGTCAAGGTAGCAGTTGGATGCTCAGAGCTGTTGAAGTTGGAAGACAGAGTGAAAGAAGCTAGGTTCAATGTCCAACAATGTCCCAATAAGCCCAGTCCACATGTGGTCAGTCAGCACATTCCCTAGAAGACTGTGACAGGGAACTAGAACAAATCTTCACCATTCCTAGAAAAGCAGTTCAAGGTATTGTCATGTTGGTGGTGCTAGTAGCATTTTGTTCTGTTTTTGTATGTGCTCTCATAACAGAAAGAATATATCAATATTTTAGAAAGTTTGGAAAATAAAATTTTTTAAAAATCTCATTGCTATCACACTACTATGATCCATACGGGCCCAGCCCAGTTTTTCATATGACTGTAGTCCTAAAATGTACCCTTTGAATCCATGTGCTTTCTCTAACATTACATCATGAGCCTTTTCTCATGTTGTCAAAGATTCCTAGGACAAATTATTTCAGAGATAGCTTAACAATGCATCAAGTGAATAGTGATTAATCATGCCCCCACTTGGGAATTTGAAGGTGTCTCCAAATTTAGGTTCTCTAAGTGATGAGCAATGTGCTTGAAAATGAAGAACTCATTGATGCCCTTCTGCTTTCCATTCCTCTGCGTAGGAAGGTTACCAGATTTTGTCTAGGTTTTTGACTATGTTACAAAAATGAATTTCAAGAAAAGTTGGGTGAGTTAGGTCAGTAATTTATTCAGGTAGGGGGGAAGAGAACTGGGAGAAAATAACAGATCATGGATCCCAGGGAGAGAGGAAGGGGCTGAAAAGTGATAAAGCAGACTGACTTACAGATTACAATTCCCCATTATAGATTATAAATGCCAAGGTTTTACTTGTGTGGTGACCATGGCAGGGAAAAAATTGGTGAGAACAGGGTGCAGAAGGCAGGAACAGGGGTCCAAAGTGAGAGAGCATTCAGGTCTTGTGTCTGCTTTTTGAGTCATTAATTATTCTGCCCCTTTGCTGATGGCAGGGGAGGAGTTCTAGCTGTTTGCTGTTTTGATTGATTACCCCACCCATCAATCCCCTAGGAGGTCCCAATGATAAAGTCCTTGAGGAATATCCAGGGCTTCTTCTGGCTTCCAGAGGAAATCTTGTACTGAACAGCATAATCTTATGGGGTGGTCTTCCAGCAGCCATCTTGGAGTTATTGATGTCCACATGGATTTCTTGCCAGGTTCCAGATCCATCTACTGATCCCTGTTTTACTAGCCAGCTTCAGAACATGCTCAGAAAGGCTGGTGATGGGAAGTGGATGTGGCTTAAGGAGTTGCGTGCCCACCTACCACATGGGAGTTCCTGGGTTCAGTTCCCAGTACCTCCTAAAGAAAACAAGCAAAATAGCGAGTTGATGCAATGGACTGGTGTGGCAAGATGATGCAATAAGATGATGTAGTGAGATAATGCAACAAAGAGACACAGCGAGAAAACAATGAAAGATACAACAAGCAAGGAGCAGAGGTGGCTCAAGTGATTGGGTGCCTCCTTCCCACATGGGAGGCCCAGGGTTTGGTTCCCAGGGCCTCCTAAAAAGAAGACAAACAGAGAGCAGACAGCAAGAGCAAACAACGAGGGGGTGGGGAAAAATAAATAAATAAAAATAAATCTTTAAAAAAAAAAGAAATTGGTGACTGAAGGTTTCTGGTTTCCAAAAGCTCTCCTTTCTGGTCTTTCAAAGCTCTCTATGGGAAAGCCAAAGCCATTCCCTCTCAACCCTGTGAGGTGGGCAGTGTCTTCCATGTTCCTCTATCTTCATGGACAGAAAGCAGGTAGGATATGTACAGCCATGGTCTCCAAGGCTCCTACAGATTCAAGGTGTGCTATTCATTGCAGCACAGCCAACTAGGGATGAAATGGAAAACTGAAAGAGTCTAAGAGGGAACCAGCTCTCAGGCTCAAAGGGAGACAGACTTTAGACAGAAAGGCTGTGGCAAAAGCCCCCACCCCAGTCACAGAGTGTCAGCGAAGTTAAAAAGAATTCGCTCACTGTGGCCAAGTTTGGTTGTGGAAGGGAAAATGGCCCTGAAACATCGCACACAATGGGATGCCACCATTGGACTTGAAGGTAAGGTGCAATGCCTCACAGTAGGCTGGAAAAGAAACAACAATGGATCCATGAAAAATAATCTCTAAACATTCAAGGCAAATGCCCAGAGCTCAAGCTGTAGGTGGGTGGGGTCGGGGAATGAAGGCCACCCATCAAAACTTTCTAAACATTAAGGGGCAAAATATCCAAACCAACTGAGGTTTCACTTGGCAAGATACTGGGTGACCATCAGGGAACAAAGGAATCACAGGAATCAAACCATTTTACTAAAAAAGCAAAGAGGGCACAAGCCCTTTCATGAAGAGACCAGTGGTCTCACCTCTCCCAACAGCAACTGAGCCATTCAGGCACTACCGCACCCAACAAAAATCATAGATGTTCTCAACGAGGTCCCTGAGCCATCAAGAAACCACCAAACTGAGCATTCACACACTCCCTAGAAGTCTGCCCTGTGTCAGATTCCCTCCTCTTAAGTATCTTAAACAGGTAATCTTCCTTATTTTCTAAAGAGTTTTCTCAACATTATAGTTTCAACCACATACCTGACAATCTCCTATGTTCAAATGTTCCCCCCACCCTCCTCCCAATTTCTTGGGCCATCTGACCCATCCTCCCATCTGTAGCCCCCCTCAAGCCTGCAAAGCCCCACCCAAAGGTATCCCTATGCCCCCATTTTATCCCTTCCCTGTACAAATACTTACCTCTAGCTTACCATAGATTTCACCCATGTAGGTGTCAGCTCACAACTTTCCTCTCCCCCCAACTTCTTTTAAGCCTATCATTCAGTCTCTAGCTCTCTGAGATAGCTTGGTTTACTTATTTTATATCAGAGAGGTCTATGGTCATAGCAGATGGCTCTGGAGTTCAGTGCCATGTCAGTTGGCCCTACTTTGGAGCTTGTGTTCCTGAGTGTGATGGAGATGCACTCACATGTGACCTTTCTACACATGCCTCTTCTGTCACTTTTACTGGACCTATGGTTGGCACTGGGGTTGGTGTACACTCAGGAGACCTGAACCTCTGGACTGTCCATGTGACAGCCAGGCCCTGAGCCTCAGCAGACTTACAACTCCTACCCTCTGGTTTATTGGACTTACCCCAGCCAGCTAACAGGGAGGTGAAGAAGGTCAACCACCACACCAGGGAGCCAAGAGTGCCTACAACTGCAAGCAGGAGAACTGCAGTCATCATCCATGTGGAATCCAAGCCCCTTGTCAATAGAGGTGGAGTGGACATAACCATCCCAGAGTCCACAGGATGGGGGAATAGAGTATGGATTAGAGTGGGCTTACTGATATTCTACTTTGAAACTGTTGTGATTAGTAATGGAAGTAAATGTAGCATCGATGTGGAAAAAGTGGCCACGGTAGATGCTGAGGGTAGGGAGAGGGAAGAAGAGATATGATGTGGGGGCATTTTTAGGATTTGGATTTGTCCTGGGTGATATTGCAGGGACAGATGCTGGACATTGTATGTCCTGCCATGGTGCACTGGGTGGACGGGGGGAGAGTGTAAACTACAATGTAAACCATTATCCATGTGGTACAGCAGTGCTCCAAAATGTATTCACCAAATGCAATGAATGTGCCATGATGATGAAACAGGTTGTGGATGTGAGAGGAGTGGAGAGAGGGGGGTGAAGAGTATATGGGACCTCTTATATTTTTTTAATATAACATTTTTTTTTAAATAGAGAGAGATGAAAAGAAAAAAGAAATCACCAAATTGTGTCCCATATTTTCTGTGGAGAATGCAAGAAAGTATGGAAAAGAGTCTTCAAAATTTGCAAGGTTTCCCCAACACTTGTAGAGAGTTATGTCCATGGACTTATAGACATAAATATTCAGACTCTGAGAAGCAATTGACTAAAAATAGTGGTTCATTGGCTCCACAAGTTTATGATAATAATCCCTTTTTTCTCTATGAGACTATGTTCAAAAAGCACTCTTGAAAATTGATAGACCAAATAACTCATAGGTATATGTCCCATTATAAGCTATTATATTGACATCTGGATTATTTATCATTTTCCTTTCAGATTGGTCAGAATTAATCGCTTCCCCCAAAGTCTTATCATTCTCAGTACCGCTGGGACACTGAAAATTAGCAAAATCTGTTACCAGATTCCATCTCTCTTCTAAGGCAGGATTGTTTATCAGATAATTATCTCTAGGTACTTTGGCTTCCCATCAAATTTAAACCTGTTCAAAACCAAGTCAGTATCTGTTATTGCCTGATACTTCTACAAACATCTCTATCTTCATGCTGTTTCTGCTTTTGGCATCCCCATCCTTTCTGACCCTCAAAGTAGAAATTCAACTCCCGTCTTCCTCTTGCTTGCCAAAATCAGGCCCCAGCCTCCAAAAAGGTCTTCTTACCTCTATTTTCTTTCCCTCCAGCTCATCCTTCACATAGCTGCTGCAAGAATTATCATTTACAAATTATCCATTCATTCATTCATTCATTCATTTATTCATTCATTCATTCAGCAAATATGTGCTGAATGCCTGTTGTATGCCAAAGACTACACCAGGTGAAGGAAAGGCATGACATTCTAAGCAGAGAAAAACAACTGAGTAAGATCTGATTATGTCATACTTCTGTTCAAAATGTGTTTACTTCCCATTGCCTACAAAATAAAGTGCAAATCCCTTAACTTGGTAAATCTAGTCCTTTCAGACCTTTCCAATATCGTCTTCTAATGCCATGACCCTTCCCATATGCATTCTCCCCTACACACGCATACACACTCACTCTAAACTCCAGTCTTTCTGAAGGTCCCATTGTTCCCCACCCTCCCAGAGCTCATATGCCCCCACTCCTTGCCATGCCCTATTGTCTTTGCCCTGAATTCTCTTCCCATTCTCCACTGTTCCTAAGGAGCTTCACATCCTCCAAGACCCCACATGCAGCTCAGATACTCAGGGAAACCTTTCCTAACCCTCCTAGGCAGATAATCCATCCCTTCCCTGTACTCTCTGAGGAAGGCAAACAATGGCTACTACAAATAGCACTTATCCCTTTATCTTGAGAAAATCATCAGGGTTCAGAAAGGTGTGGGATTTTCGTGGAGCCTTGAGTAAACTGATAAAGTTGTGTTTAGAATATGAAAATCTGAAAATAAGAAGCTGACATCTGGAGACCTCCTCTACCATCACCCACCACACACACATCTGGGGTTCTCAGCCAAATGTACTCTCTTGGATCAACCACATAAGAAAGGCTACATGACCTGGGCCCTCAGGTCATCATCTCCTCTGCAGTTCTCTCAAGGGCTGCTTTGGCCCTCAGAGCCTGCAGATTTCTGGGTCTGGGACAGAGTACAATCCTCCTTACTCCCCACTGTCATTCTCAAATCACTTTTCCTGCCATCCTCCTTTGAAGCTCATGCCATTGGACTACCTCCCCGCTCAGCCATTTGGTTGTTGCCTGCTCTGACCCCTGGACTCTGCCTTCAGACACTGACAACTTTAGGTTCTGGCACACTGGCATTCTTTGCACGATTATGCCTATCATTATCATCATCATCATGAATGATCCATGCAAATCTCTGCCCCAAACTTCCTTGACCTCCTGACCTCCAATCATCATCTTCCTCTTGATCTCAGCCACCACCCCTGTGGTCAGTTCTTTGCTCTTCTCATCAGTAAGAACAGCACTGCATCTAAGCATCCCACTCTCTAGCCATAGCCTCCTCTATCCTTTCAAGCAGCTGTTTCCAATTCGGCCTTGCCTGTATCTTAATCCACTCATTCTACTTCCCTCTGCCACTCCCCTCATGCCCTCACTTCCTGCTTCATCCTGTTTCAGTTCCACAGTCCCTCATTAGAATCTTGCAAACAACTTCAACCCCCTTGCCCCTCTTCTGCTGCAGTAGGTTGAATTATGTACTCCAGAAACACATGTCCTTAATTTTAATCCATGTCCATGTGGGTGTGAAGCCATCAAAGATAGGCTCTTTAGAAGATGTTAAGGTGTAGCCACCTGAAGCAGGGAGAACCGTAATCCATATGACTGAAGGCCTTATAAAGAGAGCCTGGAAGTCCAGAAGCCAGAAAGAAGAGGGTATCACTGCAATGGGAAACACATACAAGCCAAGGAACTGCAAGGACTCTGGCAGTCAGCAGCAGAATGCTACAGCCTCTGGGGAGAAAGCATGGCCTTGCTGATATTTTGACTTTAGACTTCTTCACCCTCAAAACTGTGAGCCAACAAAGTCCCATTTTTTAGGCCAACTTATCGTGTAGTATTTGTGGTAACTATTCTGGCAAACTAAGATACCCTCTCTGCTATGACAAAGCACCAATGCTAGTTAAGCCCAATTGAAGGACTCTTCTGGGTGTCTCCACCTCAGCAACTAGCAGAGTTGCAACTCCTACTCTCTGGTTCATTGGACTTACCCAAGTCAGCTAACAGGGAGATGAAGATAGTCAAACAGCACACCAGGGAATCAAGAGTGTCAACAACTGCAAGCAGAGGAATTGCATCCATCATCCATATGGAATCTAAGCCCCCTCTTGATCTAGAGGTGGAGTGGACATCACCATCCCAGGGTCCACAGAATGGTGGAATAAAATATGGATTAGAGTGGACTTACTGATATTCTTCCGTAGAACTGTTGTGACTGGTAATGGAATAAATTATAACATTGAGGTGGAGAAAGTGACCACAGTAGTTGCTGAGGTCAGGGAGAGGGAAGAAGAGATATGATATGGGGACATTTTGGGGACCTTGAGTTGTCCTAGATGATATTGCAGGGTCAGATGCTGGACTTTATATATCCTGCCATAACCCACTGAATGTACTGGGGGAGAGTGTGAACTACAGGGTAAACTATTATCTATGTGGTGCAGCAGTGCTCCAAAATGTGTTCACTGAGTGCGATGGGTGTGCCACAATGATGGGGGAGGTTGTTGGTGTGGGAGGAGTGGGGTGGGGGGTGGGGGGTATACGGGAACCTCTTATATATTTTAATGTATCATTTTTTTGTGTATGATGTATGTATCTTCAAAAAAAAACAATTTATAAAAATGATGGGGTGGGGGTGGGGAATGGGGTATATGGGAACCTCATGTTTTTCATGTTTTTTAATGTAACATTCTTTGTGATCTATTAACTTTCATTTAAAAAGGGTAAAAAAATTCTTTTGTGGAAAAAATAAGAAATTTGAAAAATAAATAAATAAACATGGTAAGAGAAACACATATAACCCATGCTGACTGGTTTTAATGAAATAATAATATCTTGTGTTCTTGTGCCGCATACCAGGTCCTGGACACAATCTGAGCACCTTACCCACAGTAAGTCATTAAATTCTCATGACAAGTTTATGCATTAGGTACACTAATATCTCCACTTTTCAGACAAGGAAACTAGAGCATAGCAAGTATTGAGGGGCAAAACCAGGATTTACACTCAGGCAGCCTAGCTCCAGCATCCCAAGTTCTTGCTCCTGGATCACAAGGTCAGGCAACATGGCTCATCTGTGCTACCACTCCCTTCCCTGCTTTTTTGCCTTTCCCACTCTTGAAAATTATCTCCCATCTCCTTCTTCTCTTTCACTCTCAGCAGATGTCCTTGCCTCACCCTTCTTAGAGAAGCATCCAGGAATCTTCAGGAACTCCCTCAGCTCCCCACCATCATATCGTCCAACTTACGGTCATCTGCCCCAAGCACTCTGCCTTTAAGCATGCTGCCATTAAGAAGGATGACATGTTCCTATGCCCATCAAAGGACTTGCACTCCGAACCTCTCCCCTTTTACCTTCCAAAATGCAATGGTCATGAATACAATTGACCATGTTCACTTTCTTGAAACATTTTCTTATTTGGTTATCATGACATCACACTCCCCTTTTTCCTCCCAGGTCACTGACCACTCTCCTTCTCAGTCTCTATTGAAACTTCTTGTGCTCTCCTTTGTTATCACCACACTTCCCCCAGGGGACATCAAACAAGTTCTGTGCTATAAATGCCATCATTTTTCTCTGGCCAGACCCCATCCCCAAAGTCCAGACTTATACATCCACCTGTGCTCTTTACCTCTTCATTTGTATATCTAAAAGGATCTCTGACTTTTTATGGATCCAACAGAACTCTTGGCCTTACTCCTTAAAATGCTCTTTTCCAGCCTTTTCCATAGCAAGGAGTCACACTGTCATTCACAAAATTACCCAAACCAAAAATCTAGACACTGTGATTCTTCTTGCTTCTTCACTCAGTATATTCAATCCAGGATCCTTCTCCCTGCTTCTGCCCTCCACCATTATCTCACTTCTCTATGTCTCCAACCCGGTTCAAGTCAACACCATCTCCTAACTGGTCCCTATGCATCTACTCTTGTACCTCTAGAATTCCTTCTCCACAAAGGACCCAGAGTAATGTTTTTTAAACATAAATCACATGAAGCATCCTCCTGCCTAACATGCCAGTTGCTTCTCATTCCATTTAGGACACAACACAAATTCCCTACCCTAGCCTACAAAGCTTTCCTTCATCTGTCCTCTCTACTCCTCTAGCCTTAACCAGTGCCACCCTTTGCCCACTGCATCCCAGGCCTTCCTTCTGTTCTTCAAATACACCAAGCTATTTCCCGCATGAAATAATTCAGATAGAGCATTGTGAGAGGGGTCTTTCACCAGCTGCTCCTTCTGCCTGGAATCCACTTTTCCCTGATCTTTGCATGAGTTGTTTGTTCTTATATGCCAGGACTAGCCTAAGTGTCACCTCCTCAGTGAGACCTTCCCTGAGTACCTAAAGCAGGCATGAAGTCACTATTGTATCTTCTATTTTAATTCACTGCATAACACTATCTGTGCCTAACAATTCTTCTTATGCCTTATTCATTTCTCTTCTCTTCCCCAACTAGGAAAGTAAGTTCCATGAAAACAGGGATATCATCCTTGTCATGCATTGTCGTCTTGTCCCTAAGCAATTGGATCAATAATCATTAGATGAACGAATGTTAATGCAATTGTTGCAAGCAACATCCCCTGGCACACTGAAGATCATTGGAAATATAAACATCTGGCAGCTATACACTTGTATGTGAAACCAACAAATTTAGGGGCTAACTGACTCCCAGCCACTATTAGGGAAGGACAAATGGCAATAGGTGGGACATTACTCTAATAAATATGACAACATGGCTTATGGAAGGGCTGGGTTCCAGTGCTAGCACCATTACTTACCACTTTTAAGTAGACAAATCATAAATTTTTCTCATCTGTAAAATGGGGGTGATGAACCTCTCTTGTAGGATTACTTTGACAATTGAATGAAACATTGCGTGTGACATCCTTGGCACACTGATGGTTTCCAGTGAAGAGTAACTGTCCAAGCACTTGGAGTCACAGCAATTCCAGGACTCAGGCTTCATTGAAAGGTGATAGTGAAACTCTGTCTAATGTGAAAAGTCTACAAAGTCTAAATGTTCCAAAAGCCACCTCCAGGCTTCCTCCACTTTTCCTCCATTCCCACCTGGTCCATTATGTGTTCTGTTCCCTCCACTCCCACCAAATATGGCCAGGTCCCACCACCACCAAACTCATCTCCTTGTTTTGTCTTCCATTATGTTTCAAATGGATGTAAACACCTTTTCACCAGCCTGTGTTTTGTTCTCTCAGAATGATTGTAATTCTAGACATGTGGCCCCTGCTCTGAATCCCTCCCTTCTCCTTCCAGGACTGCTCTAATTCTACATCTTTTGAGAAGTCTGTCCTGGCCTCCAGGTGTGATTACTCGTGACCTCCTCTGTGCTTGCAAGTATCCAATGTGTGCCTCATGCCTCAGGGCATTCATTCTACTCTGTCTTAATTAGTTGGGATATGTCTCTTTCTTTCCCTGAATTGTGAATTTCTTAAGGTTCAGAAGTAAATCCTTTAAATTCAAGTCAACTCTGGGCCCACGGGACATCTATTTTGAGGCTGGATTCTGCTCAAAACCTTAGGTCAGTGGAAACAACCCAAGTGTCCATCAACAGATGAATAGATAGGCAGCAGACTTGGCCCAGTGGTTAGGGTGTCCGTCTACCACGTGGGAGGCCCATGGTTCAAACCCAGGCCTCCTTGACCCATGTGCAGTTGGCCCATGTGCAGTGCTGATGCACACAAGGAGTGCCCTGCCACGCAGGGGTGTCCCCCGCGTAGGGGAGCCCCACGTGCAAGGAGTGCGCTCCGTAAGGAGAGCTGCCCAGCGCGAAAGAAAGTGCAGCCTGCCCAGGAATGGTGCCGCACACATGGAGAGTTGACACAACAAGATGACGCAACCAAAAGAAATACAGATTCCCGTGCCACTGACAACAACAGAAGCAGACAAAGAAGACGCAGCAAATAGACACAGAGAACAGACAACCGGGGGGGAGGGGAGAGAAATAAATAAATAAATAAATAAATCTTTAAAAAAAAAACAGATGAGTAGATAAACACAATGTGGTACACATACAATAGAATACTATTCAGCCATAATAGGGAATGAAGTTCCAATACATAGAGCAACAAGGATGAACCTTGAACACATGTTAAGCAAAATTAGCCATATGCAAAGGACAGTTATTGTAGGATCCCACTTAAACAAAACATCTAGAATAAGCAAATTCATAAAGTCAGTAAGTATATTAGAGGTTACCAGGGGCTGGGGAGAGGGAAGAAGGGGAAGTTATGGCTTACTGGGTACAGAGTTTCTGTTGAGGGTCCTGAAAAATCTTGGGATGGATGGTGGTAATGGTAGCACAATATTGTAGATGTAATTGAATCACTGAACTGTACACTTAGAAATAGTTAAAATGGGAAATTTTGTGTTGTATATATGCTACAATTTAAAAAAATAAGAATAAATAATTTTTCATTTTTACAAATCTAACTCCAAACTCGCTTACCATTTTCTGATCTCTTCTCTTCCTCAACTGCCCCAATTGTAAGCTCTTGCAAGTCCCTGGTAAAGCTCATTTTACTAGGTTTCTAAGAAACAGAGAATGAAGAAGGTAAACAGGCAGAAACACACACAAAATATATAAACTAAAGTGATCATCATGGAGAGCATTGGGGAAAATGGACAATTCAATATAGAGAAAATTGTTGCCTAAATTAAAAGAGAAAATAGTGATTGCCCATTTCACAGAGTTCATGAAGGGTGTCTCTTAAAATTTGGGAGAAATCTTTTGTTAGTACTTCTCAAGTGAATCTTTCTAGACACAAATACACACAAATAGTGTACAATGAAACATAACTGCTGTCTGCATAGAAAATATGTGTGGGTAACATGCCAGGAAATTTTGAAGTTTGGACAAAAGAAGTTTTTGTTGAGTCAGAAATCCAATTAAACAACAAGGGCTTTAATGTATTCCCTTGGCATGGCGGAGGGATTCATCAAATACTTTTAAAATCTGGAATGGGCCCTCCATAGAGTGCGTTGTGTGGAAATCCTCTCCCCAACGAGGCTTGTCCTTTAAGATCCACCCTCGTGCAGCATTGCAGGAAAACCAGCTCTCCCCTAACTGCTGTTTGTGCTTCTGTGATAATTATTGTGTGTGTCTTTCAATATCTCAAGAGGACAACCGCTAAGTGTATTAGCCAAAGTTCCTAATAAGGTAACGCTGCATATAAAACAGTGAACTGCTGCATTGAATTTAGAGGGTGGACAGGCAGGGACTTCTCATCTGTATGGCCAGGAACAAGCTACTTCACTGCTTTAAGCCTCGGTGTCCTCATCTGTAAAATCAGGGCATTAAGAGACACTAAACTTGGATCATCAGGAGGATTTAATGAGACAATTCAGATGAAGCATTGGGAGCAGGGCCCAGGCATGGTCAGCCCAGTGATGGCACCGTTGTCATCATTAAAGTGCAAGAACAGCATGTCTTCCATAACGCCAAAGCAATGTGGTTCAGTTGTCAGGCTGAAGAAATTAGTAACAAAATGAGACCTATCAAAAACGAGTCGATTCATTGAGGATCCCAGGAGAGGTTAAAGCAGTAGACTGTCAGAAGATGTGTTCAGGGTGCCCTTCCTCACCTCCTCCCACACCATCCCCCTGCTTCTCAAGTCACCACAACCCTTTGTACACCCTCCTTTCACCAAAAGGACACATTGACAATCCCTGGAGAAGATCCTTGAGCCTGGTAGAGCTGAGACATCTGTGTCCACTGTGTCCACTCCCATCCGCGTGTGTGTATACATATGTACTCCTGTGTAGTTCTCCAAAACCAGCACACAAACACACAAGCACACACACACACATTCATGTGTAACTCTCCATAGCTAGCAGACACACACACCCCTGTGTATCTCTCCAAAGCTAGTACACACATGCATGCACACACACCAGCACACCCAGAGCCCCATGTGACTCCCCAAAGCCACCAGCTGTGTCTGCTGAGCTCTCCAGCTTTGACATCCTTGGTCCCAGCTGAGTACTGTTGCTCTTCTCAGATCTCTGCAGCCCTGGTCTAGAATGACTTAATGAACAAAACTGGGCCAAGAAGTCTCGCCAGATTCCTACTGTGAATCATCTGGAGACTTATGTATGCAAACAACAGTTAAAGGGGAAGCAGGGTAGAACACAGAATTAGGAGTCGGGAGAACCGGCTTTGAAATCCAGCTTCACCTCTGTCAAATCTTGAGCAAGTTATTTCTTTCTGTCTGAACCTCAGTTCTTTTATATACAAAATTGAAACCATCCTACCTCAGATGAACGTAGATAACAGTATTTCAGGATCTATAAGGAGTTGCATAACAGTCTGCTTTTGTGATGAAGACCAAGAACCATAAACCAACAGGATATAAATGGTATCCTCTTGTTTACATAACTGGGGCATCATTTTGTTAACAGGAAAGCTGAATGATATTGGCACCCAAGAAAAGGACTTGAACTCTAGAGGCAACAGCTATGGCCTGGAGCTTCATCCAGACAGGAACAAAGACCACAGAGAGTGAGTGGCTAGTGGGACTGCTATCTTAGGTCCTTAATTTTCTTTGGTGTGGAGATGGGATGGGATGGGAGAGTGAAAATTAAATGTAACTAGTTTAGAATCTCAGTGCTATTTGCCCCTGGGAAGTCCTGGGAAGTCCTGGGAATTCTATGCCAATGAGGGCATCTACCTCCCAGGAGGAGTAAGGGTGACTGCAGAGCTCTTTCTTCTCCATCCGTCACAGCCACTGGCTGACCCGAACTTCTGAGGAGACAAGGCCTGTGGTGGTTTATAACTGTATGTACCCCAGAAATGTGTGTTCTTAGAGTTAATTCATTCCTGTGGATGTGGAGCCATTGTAAGTAGGATCTTTTGAGGAGGCTACTTCAGCTAAGTTATGACCCACTTCATTCAGGATGGTTCTTTAATTTATTACTGGAGTGCTTTATAAGAAAATGAAATTCAGACACACAGAGAAAAAGCCACAGGAGCAAGAGGCTGAAAGCAAAAAAAAATCCAGAAAGAAAGGAAGAGACCAGCAGATTTCTGCCTTACAGAGAAGTCTTGAGACAGGGGCACACAGTTAAGTCACATGTGATTCCTCACCCACAGAAACTGTGAGATAATGTTTGTGACTTGAAGCCATTAAGCTTTTGGGTAATTTGTTATACAGCAAGAGATACCCAATACAAGGTCCTTACTGAAACTTCCAAGGGAAAATCCCAAACATGAGACTGAGACAGAAAAGGACTTCCTTTTCTACCATCAGTGAAAACAATTTCCCTGATAGTTCTTCTTTCCACTCTACTCCCATCTCCAGGGGACAAAATACTTTTTTACTAAAAGAAGGGCAATTAGGTGAGTAAAGAACTCATGCCTATAAAATTCCCCAGAAATGAAGCAGTCCTAACAAAAGCTGATGTTGATAAGGCCATTGTGACACAGGGCAGATGGGTCAGTGCTGGCAGAAAGGATGGGGCACAGGGTGGGAAACACTTCAGAGACGAGGTCAAGATGTTTGGCCTTGTACATTACTGGAGAGGTAGAGAAAGCCAAAATTTTAGTGGTTCTTTCTAAGACCAAGTAAAAGTATCCCCAGGGTTGAAGTGTCTTTACAAAACAAACCAGATCAAAATGTCAGGTTCTGTCCTGGAACTATTTGATCCAACCCACTACCTAGATACTGCTTGGACTCCACCTCATCACTGAAGCTAAGATTGTCACCAATCTTTCTTCCCTACTCAGGCACATACTCTTCCCTACTCAGGCACATACTCACACTTGAAAAGGGATTCAGGGATAGGTCTCTAGGGTCTGAGAGCCCAGGAATTAGAATGGTGTGATATCAGAGGCCGCCATCAGCCCCATGCCTTTGGATTTGGGCTGTTCCAATTTAGACCTTCACCAAACACCACAGAGAGCAAGTCATCATGGTGTATGATGTGAGAGTTTTTTCTGAATCTTTCCTCATCCCAGAACACAAAAGAATGGGGAAAACTGCTGACTGTGCTTGGTGGAAAGGAAGAATCCTTTCATCTTTGAATGGACCTGTTGAACTTTCCTGAAGTTCTCTCTGTCTTCAAAGTCATTCATTTATCAACACTGACAAAATACCGCCACGGCCTTAGGCAAGATTGCATGGCCACCTTCCTCAATAGTAATAGCAATAGTTACTGGTTACCAGAATCACATACCTGCATGATTCTAAGAGACTTAAGCAGCTGTGCTGGGGTTGTGTCCTTCCAGCTCCAACATTCTAGCTCTCATGGCATTATGTCTCTCTGTACCTCAGTTTCCAACTCTGTAAATAATGAGGCTTTGGGTCTGACCCTCTGTAGTCTTCTTCCCAACCGTGACCTCCTGCACGTCTCTCTGAAAGCTCCCAGCACAAAAGGCCCCAGTCCTGAAATGCAGTGTAAGTTTCCCAATATCCCACCAAATGAATTCCTTATGAGCCTAAACTCTGGGTTTACACTAACAGAGAAAACACTGCAAGTTCTGACCTTTGAATCTCAGCTCATTCTCATTCTCTTATAAATTTCAAAAAGAGGAAAGCTAACTTTTGCCCTCTATGGTGGGAAATGTGAAAAGCACAAGCACAAAGCACTTTGAGTTTTGTCCACAACAAACCCTCCTGGGCATAGAGCCCACAGAGCCTGCACTGACCGTCTTTCTATTGGCCGAGTAGAAACTGTCAACGCAGAAGGTACCCAGACTACCCTGCCCTCACTCCCTTGCCAACTGCCATAAGCCTGGTCCTGTTCTGTTGCGGTTGCAACGTGGAGCCAGAAATCTGGAAGAATTTAACACCCAGTCGATTCAGACACAGGAAAACATTGTTCAAAGTAAACACTGGAATCCCTCGCTCATCATCCAGGAATGTAAAGCCAGCAGGGTCTGAGCTCAGCAGCTTCTCAGAAAAGCCCCCGCTCAGCCTTTCTGCTTTGGGGCTGCAGGGTGGGAGGGCTGGGAGGGGGCTCACAAGCTGCTTTCAGGCTAAGAGCAGCGCATGGCTGGGAGGTCAGCATGCAGGGTGTTCCCCTCCCGTGGAAACATGGGCAGTGCTGTTAGCTGCCTCGGGCAAAAGAACTCACTGTTTCCCCATGAGGCCCAGCCCATGTGCACAGGCTCTGCACCGTCCCTGAACTTGGGAAAGATGAGGGAAGCAAATGGCCCTGCGAATGTCAGAGGGGTTTAGGATGCTGTGGAACTTTCCATTTCCTTTGCCTCCTGGCAGGCTGTGAAACAGAGTCCCGTTCCCTAGAGGAAGAAAGAAGGCTGTGTGTGCCTGGCAAGGGCGGGGTGCATTCAATCAAGAGATGTGTGTGCTAGAAGGGACTTGGGGACCAAAAGTCATTTTCCTTGGACGGAGACTTAACTGATTCCATCTTTCGAAAGATGTGTTGGCCAGGGATTCCCACCCCTTTCCCTCTGACTCTGGAGAATGGAGAGAAAGAATTCACTTTATCCAGGGATGAGAAAACAGATTCAGAAAGAGGTTAAACTGTTGAACCATTTGTGTCACTGTGCCACCCTACTGAATATTCCACCCATGGAGATGCATGGACGCATACGAGGCTGTTAGTCATTCCTCTTTTGGTTGGAGTTGTGACAGACCTCAGCAGGAGATGAAGAGGGAAACACTCCACCCGGTTGCAAGGAGGATGGGGGTGTCTGCCCAGGAGGCCGCAGAGGGGGCAGAGGTAACTTGGGGCAAGACCCTCGAAGAAAGGGCAGAATTATGAAAAGGGAGGATTTTGACAGTCAAGGTGTAAGAGGAAATTACGAGTAAGGAACAAAGAGAATGCAGGAAGCCCTGGGAAGAATCGGAATGTGGTGCTACAGGGAAGTTTAGGGGGCACAGCAGCAAATCAGATCATTGTGATGTAGTTTAAGAAATAAATCCATGAATACTCAGCCCGACAGACTTTGTCTTCCTGCCCTGATGCCCAATCCTCCACCCTGAGTGATCTACTGAGATTGGAAGGAGGCTGTGGGGTGATGAGCTGTGTCATCACCCACTCATTGGAGTTTACCGAGCGCCCCCTACTGAGTCAGGCAAGTGGATAATCCAGACCAGTGGGAAGGGAGAGCCCAGGCGGGGCAGGCGCCTCCAGACAAGTGGACGGAGAACAAGGGGAAGCGTCATCTCCGGAAACCAAGAGACAATGCCTGCCAAGGAGACGGAGACGTGGAGAACCACAGAAATGATGAGGGATGTGAGGGCCGCGCAGGTCTGTTGGTGTTGACACTAGGAAAGGATTTATGCGGGTGATTCTGTAGCACAACAGGACAAAAGTGAGAATTCCGAGGGTTGTGGAGGTAAGGGAGAGGGAGAAAGTGAAGACAACAAATACGTCGACAAACTGTAAACGGGGTGTCTGCTTGTGCCAGCATGGTCCTCAAGATGTTACAGCCCTTTACATCGTTTATTCCTCACCATAAACCTGAGATAGAAGTACCATTTTAAGAAGAGAGGGAAATGAGCCTCAGAAATATCAAGCAACTTTGTCAAAGTCACACAGGTAGGAATTAGATAAGAGTTCAAAACCTACTCTGTCTAATTCTAAAATCAGTGCTCTTTGCTAGAACACTTCGACTGTATATGTGGAAGACCAAAATAATCCACAAATTAACTGTTAGGACTAAGGAATTAGCAAGGTTGCTGGATACAAGGGCAACACACCAAAGTCACTTGCATTTCTAAGTATCAGCAACAAACAGAAAGTGAAATTTCTAAAAAGATTCCCTTTACTATAGCTTCAACAATATCAAAGCTAGGGACCAAGCTAATGAAAGATATATAAATCCTCCCTGCAGAAAATTATAAAACATTATTGAAAAAAAAATGTAAAGATCCAAATAAATGTGGAGGGATTCACTTAGGGCCATTGTAACAATGCCAGATTTCTTAGAACTGGTCAGACTCAGTATTACCCCAACAAAAATTCCAACAGGATTTTGTGTGTGTGTGTGTAAAAGGACAAACTGGTTTTAAATTTTATATGGATGTAGAAAGGACTAAGAATAAAGAAGACAATCTTGGTGATGAACACATTTGAAGAACGTGTTATAGTGGATTTCAAAGTTTATTACGAAAGCCATAGTAATCATGACTGTGGTATTGGCACAATGATAAGAGAAATAGACAAATGACATAGAATAGAAAGTCCAGAAAAGACCACTCCTATGTGGTACTGCAGAGCAGAAGATAAAGGACGGTATTTTCAATAAATGGTGCTAGCCACATGTAAATGGCTAATCACATGTAAAATGATTATGTTTAACCCCTACCTTCTCACAATACAGAAAAATGAATTTCAGGTGGGATGTTTTTCTAAACACTAAGGGTAAAACAATAAAGCTTCTAGAAAATAACATAGGAAAATATCTTCATACCCTCTGGGTAAGAGAAAAGATTTTGTAAAATTAATTTCTGTTTATCAAAAGGTACCAGTAAGAGAATGAAAAGGCAAGCCTCAGAGTGGGAGAATTACATACTACATAAAACAAAACAAAACAACAACAACAACAAAAACCTCATATACAGAATATATAAAGCACTGCTATCATCTATAAGAAAAAAAGGCCAAAAGATATAGAAAATTGGCCAAAAGACTTGAACAAGCTTATCACAAAAGATGATATCTAAATGGCAAAATCTACAAATGAAAATGTGCTCAGTCTCTGGGAAATTGTCTTTAAAACCATGATGAAATACAGCTGTACACCCACAAGAATGGCTAAACGTTTAAAAACTACCCAGACCAAGTGTGCTGAAGTTGTGACTCAAGAAAACACACACACAACCACTGTGTATGTGTGACATTTTCTACCCAAATCAAGCACGGGCAAACCCTTTGACTTAGCAATTCTGCTTCCAGATTCAGAAACATTTAATGTGGAAATGCATAGGCAAGAATGTGTGTGAAGGGGCTGGATGCTGGCTGCCAGCTGGGAATGTTGGCCTGAACACCCACGCATGGTTTCTCCACGTGACCTGAGCTACCTTGCAGCATGGCGGCTTGATTCCAAAGAAGAGCATCCAGAGGAAAAGAGAGCACCAGGTGGAAGCTGTATGTCCTTTTCTGATCTATTTCTAGGAGTCAGACAACATTACTTACCCCACAAATTTTATTGGTTGGGATAGTTACAAAGGTCCACCCAAATTCAGGGGGAGGAGACATAGAACCCTCTATCAACAGAAGCAGGTCAATGTCATGTGCTCAAAGAAGCCTCTTTGGAAATGTAACATCTTTGGAAAATACAGTGTGCCACAAATGTCCTAAGTGTAATAGAAGGGATAAAAGGACACAAACAAACAAACAAAAAAAGTGTATAATTCAGAAGAGCCAAAACCCAGAAATAATCCAAATATTTATCCATAGTAAAATGGATAAAACATGGTATGTTCATTCAGTGAAATGCAATATAGCAATGAAAACATGTATGTTATAACCATGTGCTACCACATGAACAAATCTCACCAACATAATATTGAGAGAAAGAAGCTGGGTACAAAAAAGTATATAATGAATGTATCTGTTTACATGAAATGCCAAAAAGTGGGCAAAATATAGTGTTTAAGAAGGCATTTCTAGAAATTGAAAAAAAAGAATGAATTTCTGGGGAGCGGATGTGGACCAAGCAGTTGGAACACCTGATTCCCACATGGAAGGTCCTGGGTCGTTTCCTGATACCTCCTAAAGAAGACAAACGTGGAAGCCAATGTGGCTCAGTGGCTGAGCACCAGCTTCCCACATACAAAGTCCTGGGTTCAATACCAGCCCTGGTACCTCATGAAAAATGAAGAAGACAAGCAAACAATGAACAAAAAACAATGAGCAGACAACGAGCAAACACAATGAGCAAAAATAAAATCAGGAGGGTAGTTACCTCTGAGGACTAGAGAAGGGGTTAGTGAAGGGAGGCTAGCTGGGCTGTACTTAGTGACCAGGATGGGTGCTCTCAGGGATCCACTTTTGATAAATCACACAAATGCAAGCTGCACGTCTCTGTTTTGTGCACATCATGTATCTTCAAAAATAAAATTGTTTTAAAAGGTCCAAGAATATGAGAGCAGGGGAAAGGAGAGGGTGGGCTAGAAAGGAGCAAAAGTTGCTAAAAGGAGGGAATTGGAAGATTGTGTAGAAGACTTGCTGGTGTCACCTAAAACCCACCCACTAAAAGAGTGTGACTTAGAGGAACACCAGTGAGAGAGAGAGAAAGAGAGAGAGAGAGAGATTCTCTTTAGCATCAATCAGCAGCACTGGATTGAGGGGTTGGGGACAAAAGATCAGGTGTGGTAGAAAAACAATGGGGTGACAGGGTCGGGGGAAGGTTAGGGGCTTGGTGAGTGTGCTTGAGCTATGGGACCGTCGGGCTTGAGTAGAGAAGAACGTAAAGCCAGGATAGTACGTACCGCCAGGCAGCTGGGATCTATCAAAGAAGAAAGGCCTGGTCATCTGCCAGGGACTTTTAGGCCACAATTAGCAAACTGGCCTGTGTCTCTAGGGTCCTCAAGTACGTTTCTAAAACCTGCACAAAATCATTCTTCCACATGCTCCCCATAACCTTAAGAATTACAAAGGTAATGCAAACATTTATTTTAGAAATAAACAAAAAGTGAAAACCAACGTAGGCCAACTCTTTCCTAGACCTGCTACAAAGTCTGGGCATCTGGTTTCCACTAGGCACTCCTGGTAACTTGGCAGGCCTTCTCTTCATTTCTCGTTGACTTTCTGGCATGCTTCACGTGGCTCCACCCTCCATGAGCGAAGGACTCGCCACCACCCCCACTTCTCCCTCTGTGGTGGACTGCCCCCCACTCCATTTCACCAGAGGCTTTCAGACGTGACGTTGGTTGATTCTACCTTAAAATGCCTCCTTCTTAACACTTTCCTCTACTGGGAAGGGGGAAGCCCTGTGAGGTCTTGGAGAAGAAATGGGGGCAGGTCTTGGCAGAGTCCAGCTGCAAGTGTCCAAGTCTGAGCTGGGGTGGACAAGCTGACTGAGGTTTGAATAAGCTGAGAGTCTAAGCCGGGGGGGCAGTGGGCAGAAGAGAAGTAGGCAAAATAATGTTGGAAGGCTTTGAGGAGGCAATCGAGTCTGGGGTCCTGTAGGGGCCATGTCCAGCATCATACGGAGATAAGGCTTGGGAGCTCAGAGCTTGACCTTGGGGACAGAGTCCTGGAATCTACCTGCTACATGTCTTTGGGCAAGTTCCTGGTCCCTCTTTGGAGGTGAAGAGCCAAGGACCAGGTCAGCCTTCAGGATGGAGAGGCTCACGGACCTATCTCCCAAGCAGCCCCCCAGGTCTGACTCACTCCCGCGCCTCCAGCAGCTGGCCCGGGCCCGGCAGCGAGGAGGATGCCCCAGGCAGAGTCACAGGGGTGAACTGCACACGCATTGACGTCTGAGCAGCGCGCTGCCTCCTCAGATCGTCCTTCTGCCCTTCCCCTCCCGGGCTGGGCGGGGCTGACTCCCGAGGCTGCGGGGAGGAGAGCGGGCAAAGCTGGGTGCCGAGCGCCAGCGCAGGTGCAGCTGCTGCTACCAGCCCGTTTCCGGGGCTCTTCCCCGGGACTCTGGCCCCGCCCTGCTCCTCCCGCCTGCCCAGGCCGCCGCGCTCCCTGCCCTTGACGCCGCCACGCGCCAGCTCCCCTTCCACCGCCGCCTCCCCCTCTGCTTGCAAACATTTCCAAGTCTGCCCTCCTCTAAATTCTTCCTTTGACCTCAAGCTTCCCTTATTTCATTTTTCGCCTTTTCCCTGCCAAAATTCCTCAAGGAATGGCCTCGCCAGCTGCCTTTCTTTCCCTGGCTCCTCAAGGCCCTGCAGATCGCTTCCACCTTCCCAGCTCGACCCGGGGGTTCTGGGCCAGGGGCAGCTGGGGCCTTCTGTGCAGGCAGAAGGGGCGGCCCGGGGGCGAGGAACCGTACCAAGGGCGCGCGCGCATGCGCACGCACAGACGCACAGGCCCGCACAGATATGCACACAGACAAACAGAGGCACCCAGGCATACACAGACACACACACTCTCACGTGGAGGCACACATATATACACATAAACACACCCCTACGCTCCCTGGCTAACCCATTCCAATAGGGCGGCCGAGGGGCTCTCGCTTTCAGTGGGGAAAATGAGAGCCCCAGGTTTATCCCTTAGAAGGAGGGCAGGCAGCGCTGGGCGTGGCGCTCCAAGAGGACAGAGGCAGGTCCTAGAACCGCTACATCCAGAGGTCGATTCAGGTTTTATGGGCCCCGAAAGGTATACAACTGGGCAGGAAGCCTTCTATGGCCTGCACAGCATCAGTTGCAAACCCCTAGAAAACACCTCTGAAATAAAGGCAGGGGGAGGGCAGGCAGGGAGGAGGGAAGAGCTGGTCAGGGGACCCTGCAGCGGGAGTGTGAACTTGGGAACCAGAAGGCACAGCCGTGCTCACCCGGCCCTGGGGCCCTGAGCCCGCTAGTGACCCCCCTCCCAGACAGCAAGGGGCAGAGCCTGAATTTGGACCCATGTATCAACCTACTCCCCCTTCTGCTTCTCTCCTTCTGACTCAATGTAGGTCAACAAGAGCAGAAGGAGAGCTCCGGAATGGAGGGTGTGGCCTAAAGGACTCGGGCAGGCCAGAGCCGCCTCCACGAATGGGTGCTGGGTGCTGGGTGCTGGGTGCTACCCAAACAGAGCCTCGGTCTCAGTCAAGCAGAGAGAAGGGCAGAGAATTCCCATCAGGATTTCCTTCTGCCCCCACCTCTATCGATACCTCATTGCCTTTGTTGATCCTAAGAGTTTCTTCCAAATTGTTGCTTTTATTTACTAACGTCTTTTATTCTCTGTTCTTAAATCTTTTTAAATAAATGACTTGACTATGATTTTCTAAAAATCTTTTGGTTGGAAGGCTCGTAATTATGTTCTCCCCTATAGGTTTGCACAGGCTCTTAAAGGGAAAGGGGTTCACCAGCCCTGGCTCAGCATTTTCTTTGGTCCTGAGCTCTGTTAGGGCAGGGCCAGCTCCCCCTCCACCGCCCAGGGAAAACCTCTGATGTATTTTGTGTACGTGTGTTTTGTTTCATTTTCCTGTTTAAGTCAAGGTTTCAACCCTGACGGCACAGGAGAATCCTTTGGTCATTTAAAAATAAATTGTCCCAGGGCCCTCCAGACAAGCTGAATCTGAATCACTGGGGTTGGGCATGGACATCAGTTTGATTTAAAGAGTCCCAGGCAATGTGCACCCAGAATTGGGCACCATTGACTACATAAAGGAATTCTAGGGACTCCGGGAATCTTTTACCATGAGGCTCATTACAGAAGGCTCCTTCTGTAAAGGGAGTGACCTCCTGGTCCCAGTGGGGCGTGAAGGCTTTTATTCCATACTGGACTTCGCTCCACAGCAACACCCGTTGCTCCCCTCCCACCCTATCTCTCACCTGAGAGGTGGCTGTGCTTCCCCATCCTTCCTTCAGTATCTGGTTGGTTCTCCTACCCGGTGCTTATTTCTTATCTGCAGATTTCCCCTGTACCCTGGATCCCACTTCCCCTTCCGTCCTCGCTTGCCAGCTGCAGCTTCCAGCCATCCCCTCCCTGCTGCCCTGGGGCTGTGCAGGAACCAGAAGGCAGGTAGCATGGAGGCTTTGTGACATCAGCAGTTGCCAGGCTTCCCTCCCTTGAATCTTCTATCCTTGTTCTCTCCCTCCTCAGTGAGCTCAGCTTGCTCAGATGATGCCATCTGAAATCACCGGAGCTGTGGTCATCGTGCTTGCCACCAATTATTGAGCACCTACTAGGTTCTGGACCTCAGACCAGGGCTACTTCATGTGCATCCTGTCCAGAGGCATTTCCTCACCAGAGGAATAAATGAGCATAGCCTAATAAAAACTTGCCTGATCTCTTCACCCAGTGCCTGGGAGGTACATGCTTCATCTTTGAAACCTCCAGTGATAGGAGCATCTTTTGTTCTTTGGGGTGGGCTCCAGATTTACCTGATAGTTCATGTGGTAAGGGGCCAACCACGCCTGCTCTGAGGGTAGGGGCTGGCCACGCCAGAAAGACCAACCGCGTGACTGGGGGGTGGGCTTTGAGCGGCATGGTATCAGCCCATCCTCGGGCACAGGCATTGGTTCCATCAGTCACACCTCCATAATGAGACACCATATTGAATGGAGACATGGAAGCTCCCGTGAACTTTCACTATTGATCACGACATGGCTGTGTCGAGACGGTTACAAGGTTCAAGTCCACATGGAGAGGACTAGGAATCTTGCCTTTGTGACCCTCCCTGACCTTGCCCTATGCATGCCTTCTGTTGACTTTGATTCATATCTTTTTACGGCAATAAAAACATCATCGTTGAGCACAGCACTTTCAGTGAGTTCTGTGAGTGGCTGCAGCAAATTATTGAACCCAAGCTCGTGGTGGAACTCCAGCCCGTTGGTGGGGGCCTGGGATCCCCAAACATGGGACTGGTGCCTAAAGAATGTTCTCGTAAAGGATTGCCTTGAACCTGCAGAATCTGGCCTGATTCCAAATACAGTCAGAAATTGAAGTGAACTCAGTTATTGCTGTATTTGCAGTCATTGTCAGAAACTGTTGGGAGGTGATTCAAGTTTTTGCAACCCAATTAGTGTGATACTTGAGTTCATTTCATTTCAATAAACAGTTATTCAGGGACACATCTGCCAGGACTGCAGAGCTGAATTAGACCAGTGGACTATTTCCTTGGTGCCAGAATCACCCAGAGGGGTTTTTTGACAGACTCCTGGATCCCACCCTCAGAATTTCTGATTTGGTAGATCTGGAATGGGCCCCAAGAATTTGCATTTCTAGCAAGTTCCCAGTGTTCTTCTGAAATGAGATGCTCTTTCAATGAATAGGAGAGAGGACTGCTGTCACCGGAAAGCTGCCAGGATCAACCCTTTCCCCTCCACACCACTTGCCCGTCCATGTTTGGCAAGGGGAAGAGTGCCCAGCTCCTAATCTCACCTGTAAATTGAAAAATTCTCCAAGTTTCAAGGAGGGTCGGCCACAGAGCGGGTGGTAAAGCCTGACAGTTGAATGCAATCGTCAACTTGGAACATCACCTGGGAGCCAGGCTGGATTTGCTCTCTCTGTATTTCAAGGAGTCATCAAGGGCTATTGATAATACCTTTGAAATGTCTCTCACCATCGCCTCTCTATCCACTCCCACCTCCACTACGATCCCTGCTCTCAACCCACTCTGCCAGGTACCTAAAGTCCCTTCGCCCCTCTGCTACCCAGCAAGTACCACTACATCTTCCTCAAAATCATCAACAGTTTCCCATTGCCTTCTCCAGGTTCTCTGCAATCTTGGGGGAGAAGCATGCACTGGAAAAAGTCCA
Source organism: Dasypus novemcinctus (assembly GCF_030445035.2). Taxonomy (NCBI): domain Eukaryota; kingdom Metazoa; phylum Chordata; class Mammalia; order Cingulata; family Dasypodidae; genus Dasypus; species Dasypus novemcinctus. Next base: position 17,668,184 of record NC_080693.1, on the reverse strand, counting down.
GCACTGGGAGGCAGACGAGCTATCTTTTTATCCCAGCTTTATCACTCGTGGTTGGAAAATGTACATTGAATCATTTCCCAACAGGAAGTCACCTTTCCTTACCACTCACGAACCAGAACATAAAGCTTCGCCTCACACCCTTGGTGGTTGCTGTCCTCTTTCCAGAAGAACATTTATATTTCCTTTCCACTCTCAGGATCCTAACTGCTTCTCAAGGCCAGTCCCATGCCCACAGAGAATTGTTTCCTAATTCAGTAACTTTGGCACAAGCTGCCCCCTTGGCCCCAAACTCCCCCCACCAACTTTCCTTCTGGCCCACTATACCCCCGAGCCTTGTCTTCATTCAGTTCTTCAAACACCCAAGCTCATTTTCACATCAGTAAAGCACATCGCAAGAGAAGGAAAGTGCATGAGTGACGGCACGGAGGAGAGGAATGGTTCGGAGCATTGGGGAGCTTGTTGGGTGGGAGGCGGTAGGGCCCCTGGGTGGGAAAAGGAGACCATGAGGTGGATAGTGGTGTGGGCCTGTCTGAGAAGATTCTGTCTTCTCTCCTAGCAAGTCAATCCCTGTGGCAGCTCCAAGGAGGAAAAAGACAATTGGGTGTGGAGGCTGTTGGCATGTTTTTGTGCAAAGACCAGGAGGCAGGGATGTGTTTGAAGTCCATTGGATGGGCAGGTGACCTCCTCTGCAACCTCAAGCCACAAAGCCTTTCGCAGCTTGACGTTGCACTTGAGCTGTTTGTAGGTCCAGCCCTCCCCTTAAAATGGCGCAACTGGGGGGCCAGAACACTGGGCAGCGTAAAGAGACTTTCAGAATGACCTCAGTCCCACCACCTGCCAGTACCACAGGAGATCAGAATGCTAATCAGGGCTGTTTTCTATATTGTTCATGGCAAGAGTCCAGGCCTAGAAAAGGAAATCTATAGCCTGAGTTGTTTTCCTCCCACAGGGCTTGCATGGCCTTTGCTTGCTGGCTTCAGGGAGCTGCATTTTTCCCTCTTCTGTGGGCAGCACATTCCCCACGAGTCAGCAGGATGGGCCTCAGGGCTCACCCACTAGTGTCCACCGGTTGTGTGATGGATTGAGCCAAACAAGTGTGGACGCGAAGGCAAACCTGCCTCCCTGGCGCTGAAGCAACCCGAGACCCCTGGCCCCTGGATGTGGGATTCCCCCCCGCCCAGCAAGATTCCCACCCAAGCGAGGCTGACCATTGCTTCACTCAGCCTCTTGGGATGCTGGGATGACAACGGGGAGATGCCAGGAGCCCCACGCAGAGGGCACCTCCAGCTTGGTCACCACCTCAGGTGGGCACCATCTCTCACAGGACCCCGTGGAAGGTGTGCACGGTGGCCTCCCCCGAGGACGCCCCCACCAGGGCCTCAGAGGAGAAGGGGCCTCAGCCCTGGTACCTCGGTGCCCTCTGCCTTCTTCTTCCCTGGCACTCCCTGCGAGCACCCTGCGGGAAGGTGGCGAGCAGCTCCCACCCCTTCCTGGACACCTGCTGGCAGTGCAGAATGAATTCAGGTGCCAGGAGGCTTGTGGGCTGGCATGCATGATCTGCCAGGGATGTTCTGAACTATTCACGTGCTGCCTGACTAAAGCCTCAGCTTTCTCAAAACAAACCTAAGAGGTAGGTACTGCTGTTTATCCCCCATTTTACAGCTGAAGAAACCAGGACGCAGAGAAGGTAAATGAGTTGCCCGTGGACTCCCAATAGTAGGTAGAAGGATCAGACATGCAAACTCCAGAACATACGCCTCTAAGAAGGAGAAGGCCATTTAAGACTCACTACAGCACAGATAAACCCTGAAAACACGATGCTGAGACAACAGGCTTGGTGCAAAAGGACAAATGGTAGATAATTTCTTATGTGAAATACCTAGAATAAGCCAATTCACAGAGACAGAGAGTAGATTACAAACTACCAGGGGCCAGCAGGAGGAGGACAGAGAGGTACTGTTGAATGGGTAGAGTTTCTGTTTGGGGTGAAGGATGGTGGGGATGGTAGCACAACATTGTGAATGTAATTAATGCCACTGAATTGTACACTTAAAAATGGTTTAAAGGGTTTTGTGTTATATATAAGTTGCCATGGAAGAAAGGGAGGGAGGGAGGGAGAGAGGGTGGAAAAAGAAAGAATGAATGAATGAAAGAGAGAGAAACAATGAAAGAGAAAGAGAAAGAAAGAAAGAAAGAAAGAAAGAAAGAAAGAAAGAAAGAAAGAAAGAAAGAAAGAAAGAAAGAAAGAAAGAAAGAAAGAAAGAAAGAAAGAAAGAAAGAAAGAAAAGAAAAGAAAAGAAGGAAGGAAGGAAGGAAGGAAGGAAGGAAGGAAGGAAGGAAGGAAGGAAGGAAGGAAGGAAGGAAGGAAGGAAGGAAGGAAGGAAGGAGAGAGAGAGAAAGAAAAAGGAAGGAGTAAAAGACAAGGGAGGGAGGGAGGAGGTAAAGAGAAAAAAAGAAGAGGAATTCCAGCTGTCTGTACACATCAGTTCACAGTGGGAAATCCAGCTGACTTGCCTAGATCCCTGCTCCTACCTCGGCAACATCCTCTACTCTTTGCCTGCCTCCGACCCCAAATCCCTGGCTAAATAGACTCCGGCATACCTCTTTGGCCTGTATACTCAGATATTTCTATAAAAAACTGAAAAGAAAATCAGGGGAAGACCAATGTTTTTGATCAGAAGGCTGTCATCACTCCCTCTGGGTCCCGTGCTGCCTTCCAGGATGTGAAACATCAGCACTCGTCACCTCTTCCCGGTGTGGTCCCCCAAGGCCCTGAGCCCCACTATAGGCTTGTGATCTGATCAGGCAGTCCACAGCCTGACCTCTGACCTGGTCTGGAACACAAAGAGGAGCTGGACCAGTGCTGTTTTCTCTCAAATTACAAAATGGAGGTAGAGAAAGAACTGGCAAAAGGCCAGTCACAGCTAAAGCAGAAAGGCCACCCCGAGTAGCACAGAGCCCCCAGTGGCCAACAAAAGTGCTGATGGAGAATCCCTGAGAAGAAAGTTGAGAAGCTGCCCCAAGGGCCTCACTCAGATCTGGGTATTTTACAGGTAGCAGTTCTCAGATTTGTGTGTGTGTGTGTACGTGTGTGCGCATGCTGTTTGTTTTTTAGGAAGCACCGGCAATTGAATCCAGGACCTTGTCCATGGGAAGCAGACACTCAGCCACTGAGCTACATCTACTCTTCAATGCTCGTGGGGGTTCTTGCTTGGTTTTTTCTTTTCTTTTTCTTTAACAGGTCCTGGGGATTGAACCTGGGACCTAGAACAGGTGAAGCACATGCTCAACCCCTGAGCTACACCATTTCTGCTTGTGTATATGTTTTTAAACTCTCTTGAACAAGTTCCTAATATGTGTTTTGTATTATGGAAAACTTAAACATACAAAAGTGGAGTCATATAATAAAATGCCACCTACTCCCCCAGTTTAAATAATTTCCAGATTGGGGTGATTGTATTTCTTCTGTATCCCTACCTTTTTCCATATACATCCCCCTCCCTGATTCTTCAAAGCAAATCCAAGACATTATACCCTTTTATCCATTAATTTTGCATGTGTATTTAACATAATCAAAGTGCTATTATCACACTGACAACTTGACAATAAGCTCATCATATGATTAAATATGTAGCCAGTGTTCAAATTTCTCCAATTGCCTCATAAGGTTTACAGTGTTATTTATTTAAATCAGGATCCAAACCAAGTCTGTACATTGCAATTGGCTAATAACTCCCTTAAGGCTCTTTTATTATTATGTTATATAAGGCTATTTTATTATTATTATTAGTTTCCCCTGTTATGGTATGGTATGTGCCCCAGAGAAAGTCATGTTCCTAATCTTAATCCTGTTCCTGTGGGTTTGAATCCATTGCAGATAGGAATTTTGAGGACGTTGTTTTTAGTTAAGAGTGGCCCAATTGAATGAGGTTGGTCCTCAATCCTATTCCTGAGGACGTTGAAGAGAAAACCCATGGGAGGAACCAGAAACAGGAGGTCAGCAGGAACCCAGAGGAGAAAGGAGAGGACCTCACCATGTGGAGGGAAAGCCAAGGAACCCAAGGATTGTCAGCCAGAATGCTACACACCCCAGGAGGCTGAGAGCCTTCTAGCCTCTGGAACCTTGAGACAATAAATTCCTGTAGTTAAGCCACCCATGTCAGAGCAGCCTGGAAACTAAGACACCCTCCTTCTCTTATTTTGTTTATTCATTTGTAGAAGAAACTGAATTTCCCACAGCCTGGGTTTTACTGATTGCAACTCTGTGGTGTCATTTACCAAGTCCCTCCATCCCCTACAAATCATTAATAAGATCTAGAGACTTTACTAGGTTCAGGTGTGGTTTTCCATAGATGGTGTTGTAAGTATCAGGAGGTAACTAGCACCTGGCCATCTCTCCTTTTCTAATGTTAGCAGCTGTTGATTATTGACTAGAAAAATCATTTCATTAGAATTTGCCAATTGGCACTATTCTAATTCTTTCATTCCTTCTTCATTTTGTAGCTGGGATACTTTTATAAGGAGAAACTGCTCATCAACTCTTTAAATATACTGAAGTAGAGTTCATGGGAAAAGTAGAAAAACTGCTGTATTTTTATCTTTATTTAGAAGTTTTTGAAATAATGATTTGGTGATTTTGCATACTCCAAAGGTGATAAAAAGCTACATTTTTGTAATGAGCTTATGGATTTAATATATTTGAAGCATTTCAATCCATTGCAACTCTTATTCTTATGGGTGCTTAAACTGTCCCTCCTCTGGCCACTTGGAACTCTTTTGCATTGGCTAGTGAGTCCTTTTTGACATGACCCTAGCTAGCCTCCTTGTCTTTGATAGTTTCCTTGCTGTTTTTGTGATGGCTGTTCCAGAATCATCTGGAATCTGAAACTGAAGTTTCTCTAAGGAGCCTTGCTCCTTTGATGAGGAATGGTTGCTAGAGACTACCAGAGCCTCACACTCACAGATGTCTTTGATCCCATCCGTATACCTCCTCAGACATTCTCCACATGTCACAGAGCCCTGCACACCCCATAACCTTCCAAGGTATTTCCTGGGATTCATTGCTGTGTTGCAAACCACCTTTATTTCACTTAAGCTTTTATGGATCTGGAATTCAGGAAGGGTTCAGCTGGGTGGGTCTTCTCTTATCTGTGTAGCATAAGCTAGGACAGCTGGACTGGAAGACCCACTCACAGGCCTGGCATCCTGTGATGCTCCTTGATCACTCGCCGGTTCTCCAGCCATCCTCCAGGGCCACCTCCAGGTGGCTTGGGCTCACCAGCAGGAGGGCCTCACACTTCTCATGTGGCAGCTGGCTTTCAAGAGGCAAGGAGTGGAAACCACAAGGCCAGATAAAATCTATGCTTAGAACTGGTAAGGCATCACTTCTGCCATGTTTTATTGGTCAAAGAAGTCATCAAGCCCACCCAAATTCAAGAGGGTAAGGAATGAGATTCCATCTTTCACCAGGGGCCTGGCAGGTAGGGAGGTGCTGGGGTGGCCATCTTCAGAATATACAATCTGCCACACTGAATGTCCACAGTCTCACAGCCCTGAGAGTCTTTCATAATCGGTGCTTTTTCTTGACTCATTCATTCATTCTACAAATAATTCCTGAATAAGGCTTGCTAAAGACTTTAAACAATCTCTAATAAAATGAGAAAGGATTGGGAACTATTTCAATGCCACATCACCATTGAATTCTCTTTTATTTTAACTCCTAAGTTATTTTTTTTAATCTTGTAAAAAGCAAACCTTACCTTTCTTGTAGAAGCTCCAGTATCACCTCCTCTCAGAAGCCTTCCCAGATCTCCCTTCAAAGAAATCATTAGCTTCCACAGCACCTTGCTTACACCAGCAGTGCAATGTTTGTCCCTGATTTGTAGCTGTGTTCACACCCATCCAGAATAAAGACTACATTTTTCAGCCACCCCTGTAGCTAGATGGCCATGATACTAAGGTCTGACCAATGAAATATAAGTGGAAGTTATATAGGAAACTTTCAGGAAATGTCCCTTTCCTGAAGGTTTCCTCTTTTTAAAGGAGTATGCCTTTCTCCTTTACTTTCATCTTTCTAGCTGTCTGGAATGCAGATGTGATGGCTGGACCAAGAGCAGCCATTTTGTAGCATATGTTGCCTTTGTGAATAGAAGCCAAACACAGCAGAACAGCAAGATAAAGAGTTTGAGCTCCTGGCAGTGTGGAAGACCATTCCCAGCCTGGCCTACTTACTTCCAGAGTTTCACAGAGACAGAATTAAACTTCAACCTGGTTTAAGTCACTGTTTGGCATTTTCCACCACTCACAGTTGAACGTAATCCTACCCGATACAACACATATACAAGGGTAAAAATGGATGTCTCCTCCACTGATCTTTGTGCTCCTTGACCACAGGAGCAAGTCCCCTCATCAGCCTTACAGCTTCAGAGCCTAACATAGCATCCTGTTTATAGCAGCTCCTCAATAAATGTTTTCTGAATTAAATAATAAAACCATTTCAACATATCAGGATACACAGGAGTGAAATGCATAAACTTCTACCAGACATGTACAGATCTTGTAGGTATTGGTGAGAAAAATTCATTTTACCAGATAGCTGACAGCCCAGGCAGGAGAACTGGTATCCCAAATTGTAACGTAATGATATAAAACAGAATGTGTCTTGTGACATTGCTTGGAATGTCGAGAGACTGGGAACAACCTAAATATTGATCAAGGGGAGCTAATTAAATAATGGACCATCCACATAAAGGAATTTTTATGTCTAATTAAAAAGAACGAGGCAAGTCTATGTATATGATGACTGAAACGCATATGTAAGTAAAAATGACAAGACACTTAAAGTGTTGCAGCATTTTGACAAGGCCAAACCAAATAAAGTAGGTTATAAATGAAATAAGGTGGGAGAAAGTGGACAACTGTTGAAGCTGAGTGATGGGCAAGCGAGGGAGGGGGGCTGTTTGTCCCGGTCTCTCCATTCCTGCACTCATTTGAAAATTTTCTCTAGTAAGATATGAAAATGAAGCCACATGGTTCCAAGCCTAGTTTTTTGTTTGGTATTTTTCATTCTGTTTTTATTTTGTATTACCAAAAAGTTTTAAAAGGCTGACATTATGGGGGGCAGGGAGTGAAGAGGACAAGTATATATTTAAATGTTTGAATGTGCTTAGTAGATAGAGCTCTGGAAGGCTATGAAATTTTTACTGTAACAGAGGAAGGTAAGGAAGATGACAGACCAGAGGAAGGAGACTTGATTTTCATTTTGTAGTACTGTTTACCACGTGCCTGTATGACGTCTTTTTAAAAAGTTAATTTAAAAAAAAAGAAATATGGGAAGGAATGTCCTTTCTCATCTGGTAAATACGTGTGCTTTGGGGTAAGCAAATGAGCAGTCCCTGCCAATCCCACCCTGCCCCTCTCCCTTCCTGTCTGGCCAACTCAGAATCAACCTTTGCATCCCAGGTGATCAGAGGTCACCTTCCACAAGGAAACACAGAACATGAAGGCCTGGAGGAGCAGGCTGGTAACAAAAATGTCCCAAACAAGTCAGCTTCAGACATTAAGGATTGGGAGGGGTGCCTACCTACCTAAGGGTATTCAATTTTCAAAATTTTGAAAACATAACAGCAGCTCCTAAGTATATACGTGTGTAGAGCAGATCTGGCTCTTGGGTACAGTTTGCAATTCCTGCAAAGAAGCCTCCTCTCTCCTACCCCCACCCCATACAGAAATGAGGATTCCCTCTATAGTGCTGGAGAACCCTTCAATCATATTTTTTTGAGGCACCTTTATTGTATTATAATAGTTTGTGAGCCTATTGGACTGTAGCTCTTTGAAGATTTCATGGCAATAATTGCCAGGCTTTACTGAGAACTTTTCATGACACAGGCAAGATGCCAAGAGCTGTACATATATGATCTTATTTAGTCATCACAACCACTCTAGGAATTGGGTACAATTTTTAATCCCCATGATTCAGGTGAGGAAACTGAGTCTGAACCAGGTGGGATAATTTTCTCAGGGTCAGTCCACTAGCACCGGGACGGGTGGCTGGCAATTTGGCTCCAGAGTCTGCCTGCTTAACCAGCACTTTATTTTGAAAGACAGTGTTATGTATTCATCTTCTTTGGAGATTCCGTGCCAACCTCCTTAGTTTAAATAAAGCAAAATTAATTCAGCAAAACTTCATTGGGAACCTACATAAGGCAAAGACATTTGCTACCCTACTTCCATAAAGGCAACACAGGGGGGCATTTTTATTATCTCTCATCTAACCTATTTGAAGTTACTTTCAAGGGAAAAACAAAAAGGAACTTGAAGTTCCTTTCAAGAAAAATAGCCGTTACATGGATAAACCTTGAAAACATTCTGCCAAGTGAAAGAAGCCAGCACAAAAGACCCCACATTTTATAATTGCATTTATATGAAATGTCCAGAAGAGACAAATCCAGAGGCAGAAAGCAGATTAATAGTTACTTAGGGATGGGAGGTGTGGGACAGATTGGGGGTGACTGCTAAAGGCTATGGGGTGTCTTTTGGGAGTGATGAAAATTGACTGTGGGGATGGGTACACAACTCTGGATATATTAAAACCATTGAATTGTACAATTTAAGTTGCTGTATTTTATGGTATGTGGGTTTATCTTAATCTGTTACCAAAATGAAAAAGAACTATTGAATTATCTTTTTCTAAATAAATGCCAAAGAGTAGGTGAGAAAGAGAATAAATGAAAAGAGACATAGTTAACAGAGAATAGAAAATGATAGACATAGCTATTGATTAGATAGATAGATAGATAGATAGATAGATAGATAGATAGATAGATAATGATGGATAGATACAGATAGATATAGATAGATGATAGATTTACACATAAGTTTCCTGTTTATTCTCCTGTTCTCCCTTCCAAGACCAGCAACCCAACAGTGCAAAAGATCTATCAGCAAATCAGGAGAGTTACTAAGCTATTAAGAAGATGGTAACAGCAAAGAGAGAGTATTTAACATCAAGTAATATATATACAAGTGCTCTCTTCCACTGGCTCCTTCAGCACTTTCTTACCAGTTCTGATGGCCCAAATCTTTTGGTCTACCTGTTACTTCTCGTAGATGTGCATCAAAACTCCCAGCTTCAAGTTGAATTTGCATGTTTGAGCACAAAATACATTTTACCCAGGCAACCCTTAACTCTGAAGTTCAAGAAAGAATACTGCAATCATTATTCAGAAGAGCAGGCAATCCCATAGGAACTTCTTTTATCTTTGGAACACATTACATAACTTATTTTGCAAGAGGTTTACATATCTAATTTCATTTTTCTTTGGCAACTATGAATATGAGTTCACACTCCTGGAATAAACTTTGGCGCTACATGGAGCCCTGAGACTGGATAAGTCAAGCTAGTGGTGAAGTTTTCCATAGTTTATCTCTATACAATGGATATCCTAATGAAAGTGTACATAAAGATTCACAACCACACCCCCATAGCTTTCTATATCGACCCATATGCCCATGTGATTTTCTGCTCTTTCTGCAAAAGTCATAAATATGCCCTCCAACTTTGTGTTACCCAATCCCAAAATGTGCAAAATTTCAAGACGAGAATTTGAAATGTCTCAATCCTTTATCTTTTTTATTATCATAGCTCTGTGTTCACAAATGTACTTGGGGAGTCTCTTAACAAATACGGATTTCTATGACCCACACCCTGGAAGGCTGGCTTCGGAGACCTGGGTGAATTTCAGGAACTTTTAACAAGTGCTGGGAACCACTGGCCTAGAATACTCCCACAACATCCCCAATTGCCTTCTTTCTTCTGGTGTAACAAAAAATTGGACCCCATTTTTGATGTGTCACTGCTAACAACTTTTAAGCCTCACCCCCCACCCACACTTCCTCTCCTACAAGCGAATAGGAAAGCCCAGGTGCTCCCTTCTTTGCCACCAAGAGGAGATTCAAAGCATGCAAGTCCCTGCTTGCACGTGGGAACCCTCAGCTCAATCCCACTCCCTAACCATCATAAAAAACACCAAGCCAGTTTCTTTTCCTGGTCTCTCAAGCCATTTGGGGCCAGGTAGGAAGGACTGCCCTGCTCTCCCTAGAAAGCCTCCCCGTACCCTCTTGATGTGTGTGTAGTGGTGAAGCAGGCTAGTTGAGGGAATGAGAAGATGAATTTGGGACCTGGCAGAAACCCTTGGCCATGAAACATGTGGCCTTGGAATTCCACCTGGAATTCCTCTGAGAGAAAGATCCCTACCAGAAAGGGGCTGGAACGACCAGCAAGAATTCATTGAGGATCAAGGAAAAGCCCTGGATAGTCTCAAGGAGCCTTATTATTGGGCTTCCCCCAAGGGGTTGGACAGGTGGGGTAGTCAAAACAGCACACAATTGAGACCTCTCCCCTGCAAATGGGAGGAATGGTTTAAAAAGCAAGTGCAGAAGTTAAATCATCCCTTTTTCTCCTCTACCTGGGCCAGCCTGCAAGTATACCCAGGACCCATAATCTGTTATTTTCCCCCATTTTTATTCTCCTCTCTCATTTGCTTAATAAACTACTGGCCTAACTAAACCCACATGTTCTTAAGTTCTTTTATGTAACATAGCCAAGAACCCAAAGGAAATCCAGCAACAGCGTCATCAGAACCAGATTTTGGGTGAGGGTCCATTCTGTCCAATGGCATGGCCACAACATCTGATCAGCCAGCACTAGGAGAAATTCACCACACCACTGCTGGACTGGTCTTTCTATGTGCAAAATCATAGATCTGCTCAGGCCCTAGCTTTGCTTCAAAATGTTCCTTGGCTCCCCTCTGCAAACAATCCTGGTAACATACAGCTTTTAGGTTCATGAAATCCCATCATCCTTACCTTCTTCCATCACTCCTCTCCATGCCTCCTACCACAACCAGACCAGAGTGGTGATGGTTGTAGCAGTTTGATATAATTGATGAATTCCAAAAAGAAATATTGGATTATGCTTGTAATCTGATCTATACCTGATTAGGGCATTGAGTCTCCACCCCTTGGTGGGGGGGACGCACAGATAAAAGGCGTGGCAAAGAACGGAGTTGAGGGTTTCTGATGTTGGAGTTTGATGCTGAAGACTTAAGCTGGAACCCCAGAAAGTCAGCACACAGAGGAAAGAGAAGCCAGCCCTGGGAAGAAAGGAACCTTGAACCCAGAGAAAAACAAGCCCCAGGAATGTAGGAACCCAGGAAGCCTGAACCCTCACAGACGTCGGCAGGCATCTTGCTCCAAATAGACTTTGGTGAGGGAAGTAACTTATGCTTTATAGCCTGGTATCTGTAAACCCCTACCCCAAATAAATCCCATTATAAAAACCAACTAATTTCTGGTATTTTGCATCAGCACCCCTTTGGCTGACTAATACAGTGGTATATTGTAAGAAAACAATTAGTTTCTTCTCTCCCTATTTCCATTGCCCTCTTCCTCTTCCTTTATGCCAAAACAAAGATACAGAAAACCCCATCTCTTCTCCAATAAGGGAAAGCTCTGAAAGTAGCTGAGCCACTTTTCCTGCTCCCAAAGACCAGACAATATCAAAGCTAGGGAAGGGAAAGGATTTGGTGGAGAGATTGCAAGGAGAGATGGGTAGTAGAGTAAGTATATTCTCTAAATAAAGAGGCCTAGAAAGCAAGAAGAAGAATCTTTGTGTCAAACTAACCTCAAATGAGGGACCTACTGATCCATCACCTATGGGTATCTACCATTCAACAGCCCTCAACACCAAGCAAGAGGAGGAACTTGAGTTCCCTTACAAGGGATTGGGGGCATGAAAGCAAAATCCTGCCCCACAGGAACTTGTTGGAACTGAACAGAAGTTTTCGAGGATTTCCCTATGAACCAAAGTGTTCATAGTGTCAGTAGGACACTCCAAAAATGCTCACCATTCCCAGCTTCATCAGCTGTTCCTATCATCCAGAATACTCTCTTCTTCTTTGTCCACTTTGAAAAATGCTACCCATCTGTTTTAGCTCCCCAGCTGCTAAAAAAATACCATGCATTGGGTTGGCTTAAAAAACAGGGAATTATTGGTTCACAGTTTTGAGGCTGGGAGAAGTCCAAAATCAAAGTGTCAGCAAGCTGATGCTTTCTTCCTGAAGACTGTGGTGTTCTGGGGCTGACTGTCAGTGATCTTGGAGTTCCTTGGCTTTTCTATCACATGGTAAGATACATAGGGGTGTCTTCTCCTTTCTCCTCCAGGTTCCATTGACTTCCAGCTTCCGACTGCTCCCCATGGTTTCTCTCTGTGACCCCTTATCTATGAGGCCTTCAGTAACAGGATTAAGATGCATCCTGATTCAGTTCACACCTTAACTGAGCAATCTCATCAAAAGGTCCTATTTGCAATGGGTTCACACCCACAGGAATGGATTCAGATTAAGAAGATGTTTTTCTGGGGTACATAAATGCAAAACACCACATCATCCTTCATTGTGAGGCCTTCTTTGATCTCAACAAAGTTAATCACCTCCTCTTTGGGGTTACCCTAACAAGCCTTTCATACTTATCTCACTGTAATATCCTTAGTCCGTAAGTGTTTGTTTACTCCAACAGGTAATGGACTTCTAAAGGACAGCAACTGTGTTTTAGTTGCTACTATGCCTTCAGCTAAAAAGGCCAGCCACCTAGCACACCTCCTGCCATGCACTATTAAATTATTTTTTTAAGAAATCCTATAATTAATTTAAGATAATACACTTACATTGCACTGCATTTTTAGTCTATTCAAAAGCTTTCCTTTATTTGACATAACGTCCAAAAATATCCCATTTCTGCGTTCTACAATTCTAGGAATGCTGAAACAGCCTGTGGCTCTCTTGACCTCCAGCAGACCTTGCACAGATACCAAAGTCCTAGAGAGAAAGTGTTCAGGAAATAACTCCTGATTAATCGCTACTTCATTACAAAAATTCTTCGAAACAGACTGATCTCAGAAACTGGTGGTTTTTCTGTAGGAAGATCAACTCAATACCTTTCATTTTCCTTTCCAGCCCAAGGTGACAGGATGCTATATGCCCTGACTTATCCTATAAAGCATGTCTCTGCCTACTGTCTCAACACAGCAGTGCTCTCTTCATAGTATTGAGAAATAAGAAAGCATGACCTTGCAGGAGACTATCGAATGAACCATTCCTGCCCCCGCTCCTGTAAATCAGTGCACGAAAGCATGACCTTGCAGGAGACTATCTAAGGAACCACTCCTGCCCCCCGCTTCTATAAATCCACCCACGAGAGCATGACCTTGCAAAAGACTATCTCACGAATCCCTCCTGCCTTCAGCTTCTGTAACCCCACTTGCATATTATGGTAGGAAATTTGCCCACCAGCCCAGCAATGCATTAGCCAATAAGTGAGATCCATGCTAATTCTACATAAGACCCGATATAAACCTGTAAAAACTGTAAGACAGGGCTCAGGATTCAGAGATTGATTCTCCTCTGGGCCCACATGTAATAAAATTGCTCCTCCACCTCTCCGAGTGGTTTGGGTTTCTCTGCAGCTCATGTCATCTGGGTTTGCCACAACAATAACACATTTCTTTTCTGGGTAGGGACACCTGTGAGCCCCAGCCACGATATATTACAGGTCTGAGTACCTTAAGGCATGGTGGCAATAGTTTCATTTCTACCTTTACTACCTTCCAACAGTAGGGAAATCCCTGTCCTTCTCTAAGAGCTCAATTTCTTCATTATGAAATGGTTATCAGTAACATCTGCCATGTTTACCTCCCAAGGATGCTCTGAGTATCACATTTAAAAAATGGATCTAGAAATGTTTGTCAATTGTCCACGGGCCACATAAATGTAACAATTTTGTTATTAGCTTCTTCTATATAAGTAGATGAGCCAAGCCTGTTGTTGGAGAATTCTTCTATTTACATGTAAAACATCCTTTTTTTAAAAAAGATTTATTTTTTATTTATTTCTCTTCCTTCCTTACCCTACCCCCAGTTTTCTGCTCTCTGCGTCCATTTGCTGTGTGTTCTTCTGTGTCCGCTTGTGTCAGCGGCACCCAGAATCTGTGTCTCATTTTGTTGCATCATCTTGCTGTGTCAGCTCTCTTTGTGTGCGGCACCACTCCTGGGCAGGCCACACTTTTCTCGTGCTAGGCGGCTCTCCTTACAGGGCACACTTCCTTGCACATGGGGATCCCCTACACGGGGGATAACCCTGCGTAGCATGGCACTCCTTGCACACATCAGCACTGCATGTAGGCCAGCTCATCACACGGGCACTGGGTTTGAACCCTGGACCTCCCATTTGGTAGGCGGACGCCCTATCTGTTGGGCCAAATGCGCTTCCCACAAACCATACTTGACTAGAACCCACTCACTACCATAAGAAGCAAGCACAAAACAATGAGCAGTCATAGGCAACACAATTTTATTGTGTAGTAGGGATTGCATTCATGACTTTTTAAAATTTAATCCTTCTCTGGGAAAAATGAAAACAATTCCTCCTGAGGCAGGTTAGTATAAGGAAAGGGAAGACTTGGGTCAGGGCTGAGGCCTGGCAGACAACATGGCAGACAAACAACATGGCTGACAGACAACATGGCCAGCAGACAACATGGTGGACAGACAACGTGGCCAGCAGACCACGTGGCTGTGAGACCCCACCTGGAAACCTCCTGAGGGATCCCACAGGATCCCCATCACAAGAATCTAATTTGGAATGAGAATTCCATTTGGGGTCAAGGGAAAGCCCCGGATACCCTCAAAAAGCCTCACCATTGGCCCCCTGAGAACTGACAGGTGGGGCAACCAATCAGAACAACAAAGAGCTGGAGCCCCTCCCCCAACATTATAAAAGGGGAGAAGGAAAGATTTTTAAAATCCTGACCTGGGGCACCACACCCACTTCTCATTCTGCAGCATGCCTGCAGTTCATGCCTTGGACCGTGTACATGTCTCGTTTTCTCGTTTCTTAAGAAACTCTTGACCCCCTTGCCGACCCTATGTCATATCCTTAAATTATTTTATGCAACATGTGCCAAGAGCCTAGAAGCCCAGAAACCAGAGGCTTCCAGTAACATTACCTTTAATGTCATTTCAAATTTCAAATAAATACATAAATTGAATAGCTTGATTCTGGATGCATCCTACCCTCCTTCCCCTGCTGAAAGCCACTCTTGGATTTATTCTTTCTTTTCCCTTCATTTCTAAAGGGGACATTTATAATAATAATAGCAAGTATTTACTGAAAACTTTATATGTGCCAGGCCTTGTTCTAGACACTTTACATGTACTAATTCAGGTCTTCACAACCACTTTGTAAGGTATGTATTTTCATTTTTCCCATCTTAGAGGGAGAATCAGAGGCACAAACATCTGAGTACTTTGCTCAGGCACACAGCTGGGAGAGTGGCAGCTTTGATTCCCTAAGTTCTAAAGGCAGATCCCGGAGAGGAGGATTGCTAACCATAGCTCCGGTCATTCAAATGCATTTCACTTTGGTTTTTATTCAGCAGTGGATAAATACTTATGGAGCATGGGCCGTTTTGAGCTGTATGATATGAAATCTGCCTGGGAACAGGGTGAGGCAGTAAATCCCAACAGTCTGAGGGGGTTGGTTCTCAGAAACCCCCTGCTCATAATCACTCAAAACCCCATTGGCTTTCACAGAGCTCCTCCTGGGTAATCTCTAAACAACCCACACAAAGTAGGTATATTTTTATCAGCATTTCCAGATGAGAAAACCAAGCCCAAAAGGCCTGATCTGACCCCAAACAACGCAGCTGTGAAGCCTCCAAAGTGGGATTCACGTCCAGCTCTCCTCTGAAGCTACAGTCTTTTTCCACCTTTTCCTCACCCATGGCAGACGGAGCCATCTACCCCAGGCATGAATAAACTTGTTCCACCCTGGGTTAGCAACCATTCTGAATTCTCATTTCCCATGGCAGAACAGAGATCATTTTTATTTTTATTTTGCCCAGTCCCCTTTGGAGGAACCGACTTCCGCCCAGCCTGAAAGCACAAGAGACTTTTCTAGAAAACTTCAAATCACCCTGTGTCGGAAGCATTTGTTGCATTTCTGAATACGTTTATACTACATTTAAGAATTTTTTTTTTATACCCCTTTTCATTGGAGCTAAAAGCTTCCAAACCGAAAAAGATACTCTCGTGGAATATGATGATTGGAGGCACAAAAAAACCCTACAAATAGAGTGAACTGTGAAGACAGAGGATGGGAACAACAGCAAAGATGAAAAATGAAAAGAAATTCAGACTTCTGAAATTCTGAAAGAGGGATTAGGTGGGATAAAACCCAGGGGAGATCTGGCAAGAGGTAGCAGCACAAGAGCAGACACTCTGCCTCCCAATCTTCTTACAAACAAGCCGAAATGACAACAGGGAATGAAAAATGGGAAACCCCACCTCAGTGTGAGAAGAATGCTTTCCACACACACAGCCTGGGTAGGAAGCACAGAGGGCTGGGCCACAGGGAGCCAAGGCTGGCTATAGACAACCCCCAACTGCAGCTTCTGTCCTCCCAGGTGGACCTGAAGCCGACGGGCTGGGTTCACGGCAGCGTGGGGAGAGGGGGCGTTACAGCATCCTGCCAAATGAGGAGAATCCCTTTCTTTGGGAGCAAATAGTAATCAGGCTAGATATGTTTTTATCTCAGGATTAACCCAAGAGAAAGAAAGTATAGGTACTGTGACATGTTTTGCATCACAGATGTGAAGATATATACACATGTATAATTACATAGATGGAATTCCTATATATACACATGCATATGTATATGTATGCGTGTGGTGTATGTGTATGTATGCATGGATGGATATGGATTTGGATATGGATATAGGAAGCAGGAAATTTGCAATGCTACCTTCTTCCCCTAAAATCCAGTTTCTTTCTGTCCTCCTTGGATTGGAAAAAAGTAGGAATTCCTATTTTTTATTTGGGTGCCTTCCTGCAAAATCTTTTCTGCAAAACATAGGATTTTCCATATGGAATTTAAACTTCAAGTGTGTAAGCCTCTCAGCTGCAAAATATAGACACCAGCTTAAGAAGAAAAAGCAATGCCATTAAGACTCAGTTTCTCTCGATTTCTCTTAGCTCTGCTTTCTTCAGACTGGGCTTCATTCCTGGGCAAGCTGCCTGTACATAATGCCCCC
This sequence comes from Dasypus novemcinctus, assembly GCF_030445035.2. Classification (NCBI taxonomy): domain Eukaryota; kingdom Metazoa; phylum Chordata; class Mammalia; order Cingulata; family Dasypodidae; genus Dasypus; species Dasypus novemcinctus. The sequence continues at coordinate 17,651,039 of NC_080693.1, read as the reverse complement.
AGAAGGCTTGCCACCTTCCAGTTTCATGCCTTTGGAAGGAGAGCTTCTCTTTCTCTTTCCAGAAGCTCCAACAAAAGGCATGGAAGGGAGTCTTAACAGTTTGAATCTTGGGGGTGGGGCTAGCATCACCCCCACCTCAGGGTCTGAAATAGGAGAAAGATTTTCCCTGTGGAAAATCAGAATCCTACTACTGAAAAGGGGGAAATGGATGGTGGATGCTAGGTAGGCAAAACACAAGAAATTAACTGGAATACTCTTTTGGTACTTTTTGTCTTTTATTAGAGCAGTTGTAGGCTTACAGAAACATCAGCAGAAAGTAGAGGATCCATATACCCCTCACTTATACACACAGTTTCCCTAGTTTTAACATTTTGCATTAATGTGCTACTTTTGTTATAAGTCATGAAAAATCGTATTATAATTATGCTATTAACTTTAGCCCACTGTTTAGATTAGGATTTACTCTTTGTGTTGTATAGTTCCTGGGGTCTGTGTAGTACTTTTGTGTGTGTTAACTAATATGCAACTTAAATTTTTCCTTTTTATCCCTTTTTGAATATACAATTCAGTGGTGTTAATTACATACTCAAAGTTGTACCTCTGTCCCCATCGTCCATTGCCAAAACTTTTCCATCACCTCAAACCAAAACTCCAATCATTAATCACTAACTACCCATGGTTTTCAACTCAGTCCCTGGTAACTTCTGGCTTTATGAATAGGCATATTCTGCTTATTTCATATAAGTGAGATCACACAATATTTGTCCTTTTGTGTCTGGCTTATTTCACTCAGCATGTTTCATCCATGTTGTCACATGTATAAGAAATTCATTCCTTTTATGGCTGAACAATATTCCACAAGGTTGAAAATACCGCACTGTGTTTATCCATTCATCTGTTGATGGACACTTGGGTTGCTTCCACCTTTTGGCAATTGTGAATAATGTCGCTATGCATATAACTGTTCAAATCCCTGCTTTCACTTCTTTTGGGCCAATACCTAGCAGTGGGAGTGTTGGTCATATGTTAATTCTATACTTAACTTTCTGAGGAATCACTAAATATTCACCACAGTTGCTACGCCATTTTACATTCCCACCAACAATGTATGGTCGTTCAAGTTTCTCCACATCCTCTTCAACACTTGCTATTTTCTGTTTTTTTAAGTGGACGATATATTTTTTGTTTGTTTATTTTTTTAACTGGACTATATTTTAACATAAAAGATTATGCTGCTATTCAAAGACTATTTTTTGAATGCAAGGCATGATTCTAGGCACTTGAGATACTTCAGTGAGATGGATAAAGATCCTGCCCTCCTGGAGCTAAGCTCAATGGGACAAAGAATAAGTCATTGAAAGTTTGGATTCTTGTAGGCTTTAAATGTTTGATGAATGAATGAATGAATGAATATCAGGGAAGTGGATCAGCCAACTTAATTCCAGCTACTTCCATAAGTCTATGCAGAGGAGATGAGGGGGTGGGATTATGGGCTTACTAAATGCTATGTAGTTATGGGACTTTCATAGAGAAAGAAACGGGTGGATCTCAAAGTCCCAGGAAGGTGATACCAGCTTTACCCACACTGGAGAACCCCATGCCTAGTGAGTTCACATTCTTTGATGAACAGGTGGAAATATGAGAAAAATGATTATGTAAGAATCCTATTATAAGGGTAAAACTAGATGTCTCTTAAATACTCTTTCTCTGTTCCTTCAGGGATCTCCTCACAAGGCTGTCCCAGCAGGAAGAGAACTGTGCTTATTCTAAGGAGAGAAGCGAGGAGCATGAAATCACCATGTTTCGCAATGAGGATTCTTCAACAGCCAAATGTGTTTACGTCCAAAATGTCCCCTCCCTGGATGAGATCACGGATGGAGTGAGTCCTTGTGGCTGTGTTTTGTGAGCTTTTAGAAAAAGCAGGATTCTAAAATAACAGCCCCAACACATGCAGTGCCCTCCAAAATCCTGACTCTTTCCAACAGGTCCCTAACCACCAAGCAAAGAACAGTCTCTTTGTTTGCTTCCATCCAAGGGTGAAGATGGTGGCAACTGAGCACAGGCTTTAGGGTATATTCACCACCTTTAAAATTGGTGGATCTGGATATCTGGGAGGACAGGGGTGTGCTCGAGTTATCTGCATGGGGTTAGCATTATTTTTGTAACTATCCTCTAAGATTGAAAGTATTTCAAAATAAAAAATTAAATTAAAAAAATATATATATACACACCTCCAGACTCAGTTCTTTGCACCTCCTCTTCCTTCTTCCTCCATATAGCTGCACATTTCACTAGCTGCCACCCTGAGACCTTTACGTAATCAAGACCCTATCACCTTGCCAGCAAGACCTGCCTTGACCTCCCTTCACACATCCCTAACTTCTCTCTTGCTTAAATTTTCTGCATTGTTGTACTGCTATCTAACCCACTTCATACTTTACTCACTCGTTTGATTTACTTCCTATCTCCCCAATTAGAAGGCAAGAGTCATAAGGGGAGAAATTAGTTAGTTTTTGTCCACTTCATCTAGAACAGACTCCAGCACCCAGAAGGCAGTCAAAAAATAGTTCTTCCGTGAATGAATGGTTGTATCCAAGTGATGCAATTATGGAATAAATCACTTTGGATTTCTCCTCTGAGAGTTTTGTGGGTTTTCTTGCAAATTTTCAACAGTGAATAAGCCATATTTACATAATAAGGAAAAAATGTTATTGAGGAAATAAAAAATCCTTCCAATACATTCCACTGACTATAGAGTTAAATCCCAAACTCCTGAGCAGATCATTCAAGGTCATTCAAGATCTGGCTTTTTAAACTCAAGGTCCCCGTCCCCTCCTTGCCCCTGTTGTCCAGAATGAGTCTATAGAGTTCTGCTTCCCCAAGATGACAGTAGATGTTTTCTGAAACAAAAAGAGGGGTTTCTCTGTGATTAAAATGCTTAAAGAGATTTTTTATCTTCTTTTTGGTTTTGCTTTGATTGTTTTACTAAGAGCCTTTGAAATGCTTCTGTGCATTATGAAACTCTAAGAGGGCCATACGTATGCAAAAAGTCCTGTCTTATTTGACCCAGGAATCCTGTTTTGGTGGCCCATCTCCAAGTATTAGAATTCAATGGAGGGAAGTGGACTTAGCCCAATGGATCAGGCGTCTGCCTACCACATGGGAAGTCCGCGGTTCAAACCCGGGGCCTCCTTGACCAGTGTGAAGCTGGCCCACGTGCAGCGCTGATGCACGCAAGGAGTGCCATGCCATGCAGGGGTGTCCCCCGCATAGGGGAGCCCCACATGCAAGGAGTGTGCCCCATAAGGAAAGCTGCACAGCATGAAAGAAAGTGCAGCCTGCCCAAGAATGGTGCTGCACACACGGAGAGCTGACACAACATGATGACACAACAAAAAGAAACACAGATTCCTGTGCCGCTGATAAAGATAGAAGCCATCACAGAAGAACACAGTGAATGGACACAGAGAGCAGATAACTGTTGGGGGAGGGGAGGGAAGGGGAGAGAAATAAATAAATCTTTGAAAAAAAAAAAAAAAAAGAATTCCATGGAACAAGTTTTAGAGCACTACCCTAGCCAAACAGGACTCCTGGCAATTCAGAAAGCACTTCATCCTCCCTCAAGTTCATGCTGCTGGAATCCCCTCCTCTTCTCTACTTATAGAAACCTTATCCTTATGTCAGAACCCGGTCCAACTCACCACACAAATTAACACCTGTTGGGGTCTGAATCATGTCCCCCCACAAAAGGCATGTTCCTGATCCTGTGAATGTGAACCATCTATAAATAAGATCTCCTGAAGATGTTACTTCAGTTAAGGTGTGCCCAAAGTGAATAAGAGTAGACCTTTATTCAACAGGGCTGAAGTTCTTATAAGCAGAGGAAATTGAGAAGAGAAGGAGAAGCCACTGGGAGCAGCCAAAAACTGGAAGTCAACAGAATCCCAAAAAAGAAAGGAGAAGATATTGCCACATGATGGAAAAGTCAAGGACCAAGGATCACCAGCAGCCAGTTTTGGAATGCCACAGTCTTTGGGGAGAAAGTATGGCCCTGCTGATCCCTGGATTTTGGATTTCTCCCAGCCTCAAAACCGTGAGCCAATAAATTCCCTTTGTTTAAGCCAATCCAAGGTGTGGTATTTACTTTAGTAGCCAGGAAACTTATACAATGCCTCACTCCCCTGTGTTTCTACAGAAATTTATTTATGTGACTAAATCTCATCATAGTCATTGCTTGAAGTATAATCAATTGTTTATATGTCTGTCTCCATCACCAGACTGCAAGTCCCTTGTGGCCAGCAATGCTGCCTCCTCTGCGTGGATTTCCTAAAGGTGTGGCCTGATGCCAGGATCCAGGAACTGACCCTTGGAGATGGGACAGGGGGCCCTCCATGCAGCCAGCAGCCCAGGAAGCAGACTGGGGAGGAGATAATTGAGTCAGCTCCCACGTCTCAATATCTCCACCATGGATGGAGAAGATGGAGAAGGTCCTTCAGATCACTCTGTCACCTTTGGGGTAAGGGTCCCAGATGTCTTTTCTTCTATCTTTGGGACTTTTGTAGGCTGTTTTTAAATAAGAGAATTTGAGTTCAGAAATTAACTTAGTCTACCTATAACAGCATCTTACTGAGCCCAGCCAGCATCTTCTACCAACTTATGCTAGCCAAGGAGCCATTTAAATTTAAAAAGAAGAAAAAATTAAAAATGCCTGCTCTGTGAGAAGAAGGGTGATCTGTTGGAGAAAGGACTGGATTGGAGTCAGGAACCTGATATCTGAGTCTTAAAAATGTAATTAACATTGCTAGGGCTAGGTCCATGACTAGGCTCTTGCAAGATTCTATTTCCTCAGTTCTACAACTTCAAATTCTAAAAATGAAAGGATCATAGAGATCCTTAACAGGTCTAAAATGAGCAATCAACTAAAAGGTTTAACCCTCATAGGTATATAATTTCTGGGAAATTTTTTTAATCTTATGGCCATCAACTACCACCTAGACAATAAAGCTCATGATTTCTACCACCATTAAGGGGGAAATCAGGCAGGTTTCTCATCCCCCCTGCCATTCCCTTTCCAGGTGGTCTCTGAGGTGTGTGGTCATCTTCTAATGGGACAGGACATCAGTGGCTCACGTAGAGGAGGGTCCGAGTATGACTTGCACCCATTGTAACCTCCTCTCTGAGGGCAAACTATGTCCATGGAAACCATCCATAACGCCTGTTTAAAATAATACTTGGTCCTCGTGCTCCATCAAGGTCCTCACCCTAGCCAGGCTTCTTGCCCTGATTTAGTTTGGAAAACATGATTGCTATAACGATGACTCTGTTCCTTCTGCAGGCAAGAAGCTCATGGGGAGAATTAGTCAATTCTTCCTGGACTTCCAGGGGCCTCTGAGCAATGGGAGGAGGCCAGGGGACCGGAAACATAAAGACATCCTAGAGACGGTCGACCCTAGAGACAGTGGTCCGTGGCTTCATCGTAGGGCCATGGCTATCCCAGGGATGAGCCTCTGCTAGGACCTACCCTGGGGAGCAGGGAAAGGCCCACTGACCTGACTGGGGAAGGGAAGGACTCTGAATGGGCCATATGCTGGGGAGGGAAAGGCACAGATTTCTGTGCTGTCTGAGATAAGAGGCTTCTCAGGAAGTCTGAGTCACCCACCGTGAGTCCGTGAGTCCATTTGGAAGTATGGAGGCCTCTGACAGCCCAGCCCTGAGGCCAAGCCCAGGCTCCCTCCTAAGGGGGGGAGGAAGGGGGAGGGCCTGGGAGTTAGCATTTCCTGTTGGTGTCCTCTGACCTGGGCAGTCAACAGCCCTGGGAGGTATCCGGTCACTGGCCCGGACACTTTGAGCCTGGTATTAACAGGTCTTTGTCCCTTTACTGATCCTGCTTTTATTTCCTCTGGAATGTTCCAAGCCCCTCTTGTCATCCTGTGCCAGGAATCTGAGCATTCCAGGGTGGGAGCAAGTTACTCATCCTTTGGAGAGATTTCCTGATAGAGGATCCAGAGACCTGTATTTTGTATTAAAGTCTCTAAACCTTCCTTTTTGCTATATCTCATTGGGGATGGATTATTCTTTTGAGAAAACAGATCTTTCAACCTGGAATGATAGCTAATAGGGTCTTTACGCCGCCTGCAAATTTTCTTTGCTCCCTGCTGGCTGAAGCCTGCCATTCCATCATTAGATCTGAACTGTTATCCTTTGTTTATTCCTTTGTGTAAATGAAGGATCCAAGCAGATTTCTAACGGAAGCAGTAAACTACACAAAGATGTTGATCATCTTCAGGGCTTGGAATAATTCCTGGTGAAGATTTGGGGAAGGGAAGAAACAAAGATAGAAGATTCTATGCCACCTATTTCTTATTATGTGGCTGTAAGGGAACCTACAAAGAAAAAAAAAAGAAAAAATAATAACGTTCCCTGGTGCTGCAGAACGTTAAATAACACTCCCCCTTTTCTTTCAATAATTCAGCTTTTAATTATGTGTTCTTTCTCCGTCCCTTGGAAATGCATATTAATCCTTTTTAAAGGTTAGATAAGCCCCTTGCAAATTTCACACCTCATGACTGTTTCTTCAAGCACCAAGACGTTTCTTTGAAAGGTAATCATCAAGGAAGCTAGCGCCCTCGCATCCCAGTTTCCTGAGAGGAACTGAGCAACACTTCAGGTGCTTTGACTCCTCCAAATAGCAAACCTACTTCCGATCATAAAGCTATCTTGAGCACTGTGGGTTGTATCTGTTTGGTTATACAAAGAGGCTGAGCTCTCTGTCTTTGCGATCTCTTCAGCAGACTGTCCATGCTGCATCACATTCTGTTTTCACACTTATTCAATAATAAAATTTATTTTCTTTCCCTTTTACCTTTGCAGAGAGGTTATCTGGGTTGGGAGAAGGTTTTGTTTTTAATTATAGTTCCCCAACATATCCTAAAAAATGATAATATTAGGCAGGAGTTCTTAACCCTGGTCCGTGAGCTTTTGAACTGAAAATTCAAAAAAAAACATTGTTCTTGTGGGGACATGTTGGTGCGGGTGTAATCTATTTATTAAATAATACACAGTATAGTGTGGACTTAGTAAGGGGTCCGTGGTTTTCACTTAACTGGCAAAGGTGTCCGTGGAACAAAAAAGGTTAAGAACCCCTGATATTAGGGAATTTTTTATACATTAGGAAATAAATCAGTGGAAGTCAATAAAGCCACCCTTGATTTCAAGTAGGGAGATCAAGATTCTAAGAGTGTCACCAAGTTCCTGAAACCAGGACAGGTATTGGCACCTTGACTTAATACCTCGTCACTTTGGCCAGTCATTCAAACTCTTAGTCTCAGTTTTCTCAACCATCATAGGTTTATGAGGAATAAATGAGACTAGACACACTAAGACTGGTAATAGCAAGTGAACAATAAACATTAACTTACAACACTAATAGCAAATGTTACTGCTATTACTACAACTATAGCGACTGCCACCTGAGTCTCTCAGCAAGTCTTTCTACCAGGATCACAACTAAACCATCCTCCTGACCAACCTCTATACTCTCCTGTATGAGAGAGAATATGAAATAGTTCTCCCATGATCCTAACCTCAATTCTCCAACATCCCTCTTTCGCCCATACCTATCCATGGTAAAGATGGGAAACCATTTCTATTCTGCCCTTGGAGGGGGTCACTGTGGGAGTCATTCAATGGAATAGCAATGCTCCAGTCCCCTGTAAATGGACCCCAAATTTCCCAAAGACAAAGGGCATCTATGTGGTTGGAGCCATAGGCAAGCTGGGGTTTGTGGGAACCAGGCAGGTTTGCTCTTGGAAACCTATCCCCCACCCCAGCTTGGTTCTGGGCTAGAAGCTCATCAGCTGGAAGAGGGACAGCTGCTGACTGGGGCGAGGACAACCACGTGCCCCATCACCAGTCAACCGTGACACAGGGTCCAAGAGTGACTGCTGGGGGCTGAGCTGCCCTGAGAGCACAAGTCTTTGTCAAAAGGATGGATTTGTGTGATTCAAACCCCACAGAGCACGATCATTGTGAACCTGTCTGTCCGCATTTAATCTCTGGGCTTCACCCTTTGATGGAAGAGATTCTCTGGTTGCACAGTCACACAGCGCATGGACAGTGGCAACACAAGTTCACACTCTTTGGTGCTAAGTGCCTTGTCTGATTTGCGGCAGAACCCTGCTTTGAGGGTAGTGGGGGGAATCAAAGGAATCAGAAAACCTGTGCCTGCCCTCAGGGAGCTTTTTGTCTAGCCAGCAAAAGAACCCATAAGGCATTTGAAGCAGCAAGAATAAAGCACTCTCTTTTGGGGGATTGAGCATGTTCCTTATTTATTAATAATTAACATTAATGGCACTAGCTCAGCCTTTCTTAGAGTGGGTGTTGAAAACCACCATATTCCTCAAGATGACCGGGTAAGAATCTGTAGGTGGTGATGATGATGGTGCTACCAGCAGAAAATGTAACAAAACCCATTTTCCCTACATGCCACACATTTGAAAGATTGTGTGTATGGAAGATTGTGCTCCTAATAATTGTTACAGCCTTAAAGTCTGGTTACAGGTCACAGAGGCTGCATTCAATTCTCCATCTTGGGAAGCGGACTTGGCCCAGTGGTTAGGGCGTCCATCTACCACATGGGAGGGCCACGGTTCAAACCCCGGGCCTCCTTGACCCGTGTGGAGCTGGCCCGCACGCAGTGCTGATGCGCACAAGGAGTGCTGTGCCACACAGGGGTGTCCCCCGCGTAGAAGAGCCCAACGTGCAAGGAGTGCGCCCCATAAGGAGAGCTGCCCAGTGCGAAAGAAACTTCAGCCTGCCCAGGAATGGCACTGCACACACGGAGAGCTGACACAACAAGATGATGCAACAAAAAGAGACACAGATTCCCATGCCACTGACAACAACAGAAGTGGACAAAGAAGAACATGCAGCAAATAGACACAGAGAACAGACAACGGGGGTGGGGGCCGAGAGAAATAAATAAATAAATGAATAAATAAATAAATAAATAAATAAATAAATAAATAAATCTTTTTTTTTTTTAATTTTCCATCTTGGCCAACATTCATTTGATATGGTATGGTTTATCTAACCAGACATTTTCTCATTATTTATTTGCTATTGATTGTATTGGTTAGGTTTCCTTCTTTTGTTGTCACTCTTGTCTCATGCTGCAGCCCCAAATCACAAAATGAATCAAGGGTCAGAAGTGACTCACAGCTGAACAAAAGTAGTGATAAAGGCAGAGACATAGGGAAGCAGATTTGGCCCAATGGATACGGTGCCCCCCTACCACATGAGAGGTCCAAAGTTCAAACCCAGGGCCTCCTTGACCTGAGTGGAGCTGGCCCACACAAGGTACTGATGTGCACAAGGAGTGCCCTGCTATGCACGGGTGTCCCCCGCGTAGGGGAGCCCCACACGCAAGGAGTGTGCCCAGTAAGGAGAGCCGCCCAGCACGAAAAAAAGTGTAGCCTGCCCAGGAATGGCACCGCATACATGGATTATGCAACAAAAAGAGACACAGATTCCCAGTGCCGCTGACAAGAATACAAGCGGACACAAGAAGAACACACAGTGAATGGACACAGAGAGCAGACAACTGGGGGTGGGGCAGGGAAGGGGAGAGAAATTTTTTTTAAAAAGTAGAGACATAGACCTATACTCAGAATAACAATAAAAAGTAACAGAAATATAGTTAACTCTTAGAATAATATAATAATGAACCCCAATGGGGAGAAAGACTGATAATTTATATGTACTATAACTAATAAATCTGCAAGTGAACTCAATAACTACATGCTGCTTTAAAAAAAAGTGAATAGGACTTACGATAATTTATGTCTTAAGACTGGATTTTATTAGATCAGCCATCTGTTCCAATTCTCAGTGAATTGTCAGTTAAGAAACTATTAAATCACTCTCTGGTAAATCAATGAATTTTTCTAGAAAAGTGCAAAATCATGCTTTCCAAGAAAAAATAGTTTTGTCACTAAAGGTGAAGAAGGGACAAAAATTTTGAGGCATCGTTCATTCTAAGTTACACGAGTAGCAAAACAGCTCACACTATTTCTAAGATGTGAAAAAAACAGATTTAAAAATAATGACAAACGTTGGGCTTGGAAGAAAAGCAGGTGATGATACATGGTTAGATCTCATAATGTCAGGGGTATAACATGTAAGAGAAATTACTACTGAGTATGAAAACAAATATTTTGGTTTGTGCTTTGTCTAAACCAGTAGTTCTCAACCGGGGGAGATTTCACCCCCAAAAGGATGTTTGGCAATGTCTGGAAATATTTTTGGTGGTCATAACTAGTTGCGAGGGGGGGTTGCTACTGGATTCTAGTGGGCAGAAGCCAGGGACACAGCTAAAATCCTGCAATTTACAGGAGGGCCCTCACAACAAAGAATTATTTGGCCCAGTAATAGTGCTGAGACTGGAAACCACCATCTAAGCAACAAATGGGTGGAATAATAATCAGCTGCATGGTTTAATAGGTAGAGAGAAAGATAAAGATGATATAGATGATGGTAGATATAGAAATAGAGAAGGGGAGATAAATAGAGATACAGATAGGTAGAGGTAGAGAGATCAGATAGATTACATATATGGAAGATAGATGATGATGGAGATGGATAGATAGAGAGAGATGGATGATGGGGAATAGATAGATGATGGGTGATTGGATAGATAGATGATAGATAAAGAGAGATAGATGAAATATATATGTAATATAGAGAGGAAGGGCTTGAAGACTTTTTGATCTGTCTTCCTTGAAAATCCATGCCATAGGACAAAATATTTTGTAGGGATTTTGTTGTTGTTGATGATGATGATACTGATAATGATGATGATATTGAGCTAATATATTTTCTGAGCTGCGATGTGCACTGAAGCACCCTGCCCTGCTATGATGGAGAACCAGGGTCTGTGCTGCCCTCCTGCACCCTGCCTGGTCCACAGAGACTAGGCGGTTGCCTACAGACTGACTCCCAATTGTAACTCAGTGTTGAAATAAATCATGAAAACTGTAAAGATGGTCAACTTGTGGTCACTGAGAGTTCACCTCCTCATGAGTCTGAGTTACAGATTCTCCTTTTCCACCATGAGGACTGCAGGCACTGAAGGAGGAAAATACTTACTTGAGGTTTTGAAAGGAATACTTTAGATAAATTGTTTTTCTTGAAGAAAATGATGTCAGGAAGGGCCATTCTCATGATTTTGCAGTAGCTTTTGAGGGAGATGCATATCCCTGATGGACAAAGATTTTTGAGGCAAAAGCTACATTCCTAATCAGAGGGAATGGAGTTGAGCAGTGGGAATTTCTGCCTCTCTGGGTCTCAGAAGGCAAGCACAACCCAAGTCATCCTTACTGTTGGGTGTCCAGATGCATTTGGGGCCTCTAGTACTCCCCAAATCCAGGCTTTAGGGTTAACCTTGCAAGAGCCAGGCAAGAGCTTCTAAGAGACCATAACTCTTTAGCTACCCAATAGTCTTTCCTCCATACCAAAGAAAGTTTCTAATCTCCCGTTAGGTGAAACTATCCCACCCTCATTGGAAAGTGGCCCCCAGGATGGTGAAGCAGAGGCTCCTGCATGAAATCACATCCTTGCCCACACCACTGTAGTTCAGGGAGTCATCACATACTTGTTCTCCCATGTGGTGGAAAGGGAAGCAGATATGAGTCTGAGAACCAACAGACTGGGTTCTGAAGGCCAAAATGCTGAAATCTGTGCAGTGTGGATTCAATACTGGAGGCTAAAAAGGGATAAGGAAACATCAGTGGGTACCAGTTTGGACCCATAACTCCTATGAAGGATGCCTCCCCAGCCACCACTCCAATGTTAGATAATGGGTATCTAACCTCTGGAAAGGTTAGCTGTCTCTCTAGAAAGGCATGGATAGGTGGGAAATCTCCAAACTTGAATTACAGCAAAAAGAAAGAAATTCTGGAGTGACTAACGTGTACTCTGAATTGGCAAGGTTCTGTTTTCTACTCAGAACTGGGAACCTGATGATGATGATGATGATAATGATGATGATGACAATGATGCCATAAGGATTATTATAAGTAAATCGTCATTTATTGCAAAGTTGAGTACATGGTTTGAAAATGTGAATCCCCCTACACTACTGAACTTACATAGAAACATATATGCTCAAAGGAAGATGTAGATTTCTATCCTTTAGATGGGGCAGGGCTCAACAGAAGAATGGATACTTAATCCGGAGGCACCTAAATCAGACAATTAAAAGCCCAAAACCAGAAAAAGAATTGTTCCCTTGGCTTTCATCCTAAATATAACACAAATAAATGCCCAGTGTCTGTACTAGGACTACTTTGGCCCCAGAGACATTTGGAGAGCATTGAGAACAAACATCTGAAATTTACAACATGCCCTTGGAACAGGATATTTGGTCATTGGGATCTTCAGAAGCACTAGAACTTCCTTTACAGAAACAAGAGTGAAGCTCAAGAATTGGAAAGCATTACCGTAAGTTAGGAGTCCTAGGAGTCTCTGGGTTCCACTTGGTAAAAGAAAATAAGCAGTTTCAGACAAAGTCCTACCTTGAGGATTTCCACACAGATGCAAATTCCCAGAAAGTAACAAATTAATCTTGTCAAATTACAGTCTTGACAAAAGCAAGTCCTTCTTTTCTCTAGGCAAGTGGAGAAGCAGTATGTATACAAACACAATTGTTTTAAAATCCATCCTTTAAAGTTTACTCCAAAATTAAGTACACATAAACCAAGAGAATACAGAGCTCATCAAATGTTAGAGCAGAAAAGTCCTTCCAGAATTATCCAGTCTAGCTATGTCATGCTGCACATGAGGACTTGGGCACCAGAGTGCCTCACCAGACACTTGAAATGCCCTGCCTGCTGTTACCAAACTAGTAGAATTGGGACTAAAACTTCAGTCTTCTATTGCCTAGGGCAGACTGCTTTTATCTACTACTAACGTTCTCTTTTTTAAAAAAAAAAAAGTGTTGGTTTTTTGTTTTTTTCCAATACTGACCTCATCCAAGATAGCAGAATGTAACAAGGAAATATTAATAAAATATAACATCGTAACCTGGGAGGTGAGAAGGAGGTAAGGGGCTCCAACCTGGGGTGGGGTGGACTGAGGGGGACAGGATCTGAGTAAGAAATAGTTGATTCCAATCATCTAAGTAGACCATGTATTGGTAAAAATGTTGAGCATTAAATTATATACATGTACTACTACATATATCAATATATTATGTACATTGAACCATGTACACCAAAAGATGGACAATCTTTAAAGACATTTTTTAAAAAATCAATTTCAATAGAAGCTGGGTTAGTCAGTATAGGATAGCATCTATAACAAATAATCCCTACATTTCAGTAGCTTGACACAATCAAGTTGGTTTCTTGCGCATGTGAGAGTCCAGTGTCATTTGGTAGAGGGGGCTCTGTACCCAGCTTTAGTTGAAGGACACAGGATCTTCTCTCATCTAGGGCCTCAGGGTCTTCTTCATTCAACCAGTGGAAGGAGAAAGAATAAGAGCCTCAAAGATTGTACAGGGGTGATTCAAGAGCCAAACCTGGAAGAGCATGCATCATAGCAACCCTAATATCTTTGGTCATAATGTAGTCATGTGGTGCCTCCTAACTGTAAGGGAGTCTGGGCAGTGTAGTCCAGCTACATGCTTGGGGGGAGAAGGTCATTAGTTTTGGTTAACACATAGAAGTTCAAGTTTTCCTTCCCATGTTGGGGATTGAATTATGTCCCCCATAAAGATATGTTCAAGTCCTAACCCCCAAATCTCATTTTTGAAGTTGATCTTTGAAGATCCTCTCTAGATGAGGCCAAATTGAATCAGGGTGGGCCTGAAACCATACGACTGGAGTCCTTGGAGGGGAAATCTATTCAGAGACACAGACAAATGAGCAGGAGAAGGAAAAGCCAAAGGAGAAGTCACGTGACGGAAGCAGAGATGCATCTGCAAGGCAAGGAACCCGAAGGGTTGTTGGCAAAACAGCACCAGAATGCTATAGACTCTAGGAGAAAGCATGACCTGGGAATTTCCTGATGCTGGACTTTCAGTCTCCAAAACCATGAGATAATAAATTAATGTTGCTTAACCCAACCCATTCTGTGGTATTTGTCGTAGTAGTCCAGACTAACTAAGACACCCCATATCCCAAAAGATACATTGAGTACCCTTCAAGCAGGGTACATATTTCCCCACTCTGGGGAAAATTGATCTGGAGGACCTGGTGTAACCTGACCCAGTGACCCCCCATTCCCTTTCCCACAGAACAGACGTCCCTGAGGAGAGCCAGATTTGGGGTAAGATGCAACAATATACATAGTAGCTAATATTACTGAGCACTTAACCTGAATCTAGCGCTTTCTAAGCATTAATTCATTTAATCCAACAAATAGCATGACTTATGTTATAGATTGAATTTTGATCCCCCCCCCCCCAAAAAAAGATACATTCAACTCCTAACCCCAGGTCCCATGAATTTGACCTTATTTGACAATAAGGTCTTTGAAGATATGACTGGTTAAATAAGGCCAAACTGGATTAGGGTAAGGCCCTAATCCAACAAGACTGGTGTCCTTAAAAGATGAGGGAAGTCTGGCCACAGACACTCGGCAGAATGCCATGTGACAATGTGACAGAGATTGAAGGACTGCAGCTCCCAGCCAAGGAGCAAGCATTGCCAGGAAACCACCAGAAGCTGGGAAGAGGCAAGGAAGCCTTTTCCCCCACAGGTTTCAGATGGAGCACGGACGTACCAACACGTTCATGTCAGACTTCTTGGCCACCAGAAATGTGAAACAATAAATGTGCTGCTTTAACCCATCAAATTTGCAATACTTTGTTACAGCACCCACAGGAATTTAAGACATGGATGCCATAGTACATCCATTTTTCAAAAAATGAACCTGAGGCCCAGAGATATTAAGTGACCTGCCCCAAATCACACAGTGCCAGGGATGGGACTTAACCCCAGACACTGGCTCTAGCGGGTTCACGATTCAGAGCATGTCTAAACTTGGGTACATAGTTCAATCTACCCCATACACCTTTTCTGTTTTAGTTTTATTTAAAATAAAATTGTCCCACATTGTCAACACAGCAGGTTACCATTTGTTCTAACCAGTTTTTATTTGATGCAATTTGAAAGGGTACCTTATGGAATACCACCAGCCCATCCTAGAATACCCTGTAAGGCTCTCTGGTCCACATAATCCCTTTTAGCCCTACAACAACCCTGAGAGTCCTTGCCACCATCTCCACTGTGTGGATAAAAACCGCAGCACAGAGTTTATATGTGCCTTGTTGAGCTGGGGCTCAACCCTAGGAATCACTTGACTCCAGATCTCAAGTGATTTTCATCCCACTCTGCCTCAGGAGTAAGAGAGAAAGGAGAGCCAAGGAGCGGCCTGTGAAGTGGAAAGAAAAGAAGGAGTGGACATAGTTATGGAATGTCTTACAATTCAGAACATATAGTAATATGGGAGACTCTTTCCAGAAGAATTTATTGAAAACTTATCATGTGTAAAAATGTGAGTATGCATGCAATTATTAATTTTTCTGCCTGGTGAAGATGTGAAAGGTGTAGAAGGCACAATGTCTGCCCTTAAGGAGCTGATAGATTGTTTAGCTATGATGCATATTGACCTTTAATTTCTTAGCCCAAGACTTGAGGGTTCTCTATTAGCATCAAGGAAGTTACTGGATGTAGCTGAAGCATTTCTGCCATGGCTTTCCCAGAACCCTCTTCTATTCATCAATGTCCATCCCAACAACTCATTTCAATTGATATTCTCTGTAGTCACCAAATCCATTTCCTCTGCCCTTTATTCCTCTTGAAGTTCATTCTAACCATCTGGAGATGAATTCCCCGTTCAACCTTGCACTAACTTGGTGGCCCAGGAACGACGGTTTCTATCTCATCCAATGGGTCGCTGGGGCAAGAGCAGGGCATCAGACTTGTGCAACCCACTGCAATATCCCCCACTCAGGAGCCTCATGGCATCTCAGGGAGTCTCCTGGGGAAGACGCGGCAGGGCAGAGGACTCTGCACAGTCTGCTTGGCCTGGCCTGGTGCCTCCAGCTCACGGCCTCAAGGTCATTCTTCCGCACAATTCCACCAAGATACCTCCTACGGAAGCAGGGAGCAGATGATGAAATTGTCCATGATGGGGCAGCCAGCACTGGTGGGACCGAGCTGGAAATGCTATGGTTTAGGTGGAAAGGTATGAAACGATCAGATTTAGGGAGCTGCCTACCAGCTTGAGAACAGGTGGGACTCCTTCCACCTTTGTAGCTGACCCAGTTACAAAGGAGCCAGCAGAGGCAGCCTGGCCCAGCCCTGCTCCCACCACAGGTAGCCTGAAGGGTCCTTTGGCTCCAGAACTAGGAAGAATTCAGACTTCCTATGGAAGGCCAAGTGGGAGCCAGGGAGACTCCCCAAACCTGAGACACATCTCATCTGAGGCACAGCCCAGAGAGGGTGCTCCGCTGCCCCCCTCCCACCCTTGTCCCTCGACGTCCTTCCCCTCTGCCCTCCTTCCCAGCGGGCCAGGCGCCACGTCTAGACCTCAGGTGCCGGTTGGTGCCCCAGGCTGCTGGGCACTAAGTAGTGAAATCAGTCAACGGTTAAAACTGCTTTTCATCATGAACGTGCAGGGGCAAATGAAAAGTGAAATCAAAGGAGAGAAGGGACGATACTTTCTGGAATTTGACTCCCTCACGAGCCTTACCTATTAGTCACCCGCGGGCGTAAGGGTATGTCATTCTGCAGATTGACCAAGCTGCATGCCAAGGAGGAAGGTGGAAGCCTCCACCCCTTCCCTCTTAGTCTCCCGCCCAGGAGGGACGGCGATGCCAGTAAAAGGGGGCCCGGGAGCCCCGAGGAGAGCTCTGGGGATCCCATCAGTCATGCCATCCTTTGTTTGGAATCCCTTGGCTCCCTGCTTCCTTCCTCCAGGAGGTGTTGCCCCACCTACGGAGCGGATGGGGTGGGGGGGGGGCGGGGATCGTGGGGGGCTGGAGGGGCCGGAGGGGCAGAGGCACACCCTTCCAGGACCGGCGACTGCGGCTGCGCAGCATCTCCTCCGCCTTCTTCCCCTTCCCGAGGCCTTCGGGCCCCCTGTTTCCATCTCTCTCTCTCCTTCGCTCTCTTCTAAACAGACTCGTGGGTTGTTTTTAATGCATTCCAGATGCCAGAAGAAATGTTGGCCCAGGCTCAACAGTGCTTCTGCCATTGGGCCTCTCCCCCTCCTCTCCCCACCCTGCTCCTGTCCCTCCTCCTCCTGCTCCTTCTCCCTGCCCAAAAGGCCATAGAGAGAAATTAGGGGGCCTGGCGCCACCTGTTGGGATCAGCCCGAAGCTGAAGGAGGGGGCTCCTAGGGTGGGGCTGGAGATTTCAATTCAAGGCCCCAGTTGAAGAAGGGAGTTTTTACCTCCTGAAAAGTCCTTGAGGGGGAAGATTACATGAATTAAAATGTTTCTTTAGAAGTGAACAATGAAGGGACTAGAAACGGGCAGATGAATGGAGAAACCTCATTATTTCGTTTTATTACCCCATTTTGTTTTATTCAAGCTTTAAAAAAAATTACTGCGTGGTATCCAAATGGTTGTATGTAAGGCCAAATCTTATGAAAGTTGGAGTTTTTTTGCATCCAAACATGTGTTAAACATGTCTTAAACATGTGTTAAAGGACTAAGAGAAAACTCCATGCAAATTAGCTAAGAAGCATATAGACTGGTACAATCTACTAGGCAGAGGAAGAGGGAGATTTAGAATGAAAGAAGTGAATGGAAATACAGTTTCCATTATGGTTAGAATAGAGCAATCGTGAAGACTTTCACGACTATCATATGGACCATCAAAGTTCTAATGTAAACATAAGGAGAAATGAAGTTTGTAAACCGTATGACAACATGGGTGAACCTGAGGACATTATGTTGCGCAAAGCAAGCTAGACACAAAAGGACAAATATTGTATGATTGCGTTACTAGGAACCAAATATATTGTGTGACACATGGTATGATTCAAAAAAAATTATAGGTATCCAGTACATTTAAAAGTAAATAAATATTAAAAAACAAAAGAAGAAGATGGTGACTTAGGGCAGGTTTCTGCAAGGAATTGGCTTCCAGTCTGGTGGAAGCGGGGAGGGGAGGGACAGGGAGGCTGTGGGGAAGCACAGGGAGTAAGGTCGCAGGTTCAGATTTGGGCGCCACCCTGGCGTGGGATGGGGGAGTAGCCTCCAAACCTCAATGAGAGCTTCTGGGTCGGGGGTGTGGGGGTGTGTGGACAAAAAGCCCAGGCTCCTGAGAGGAAAGCGTCCAGCCCAGACTGTACCCATTTCACCATCCAATCAGGATTGGAAAACTTCACCAGGCGTGGTTCCACAATCCCTGCCAGCCTGGGAGCCAGTGGTCCCAGGCTTGGACAAAGGGTGAAGCTTCCAGCAGATGGGTTTTTACTTATGCGTTTTCAACAAGAACAAAGGTTTTTGGTTTTTGTTTGTTTTAATTTTTTTTAATTAATTATTTTTTTATTTTTAAAGAGGCTTTAACATAAATATTACATTAAAAATATAAGGGATTCTCAGGGAAGCGGCTGTGGCTCAATCGATTGGGCTCCCGTCTACCACATGGGAGGCTCTGGGTTCGCATCCCAGGGCCTCCCTGTGAAGGCAAGCTTGCCTGCCCCTGTGGAGAGCTGATGGCCAGCGCCCACAGAGAGCTGGTGCAGCAAGATGACACAACAAAGGGAGACAAGCAGATACAAAAGAGTGCACAGCAAATGGACACAGAGCGCAGACAGCAAACAAACCACAAGGGGGTTGAATAAATAAATAATAAATCTTTTTTTAAAAATGTGTACATATATAAAGGATTCTCATATTCCCCACTCCCGTCCCCTCCCACACCTTTCCCCATTAACAACATCCTTCATTAGTGTAGTACATTTATTACAATTAATGAACCCATATGAAGCATTGCTACTAACCGTGGACTAGAGTTTACATTATAGTTTATACTCTGTCCGCACAACTTTGTAAGTTATGACAAAATATACAATGGCCTGTAACTGTCACTGCAATGTCATGCAGGACAAATCCATTGTCCCAAAAATGCCCTCATATAACACCTTTTTTTTCTCCTCTCCCATCCCTTAGAACCTCTGGTGGCCACTGCCTTTACATCAATAATAAGAATTATTCCATTGCTAAAGTAATAGTACGTCTATAGTAGAACAATAATAAGTCTACTTTAGTCCATTGTTCGTTCCAATCTTGAGGATTTGGGGATGGTGATGCCCACTGTGCTTCTAACTGAGAGGGGACTTAGATCCCACGGTGCCGATGGATGGAGTTATCTTGTTTGTAATTGCGGATACTCTCTGTTCCTTGGGATGGGTGTTGTCCATCATCATCTTCTTGTTAGTTGTCCCGGGTGAGTTCAGCAAACTGGAGAGTCGGTGTTACAACTCTGCTGAGATGCAGGGCTCAACTGGCATATGGATGGACCAAAGATTTAAGTCTTTGGGACATACATATATATATATATTGGGGCTAATTATGGGTTCAAATAAAAGGGACAGAAGAGCCCTGTGTAAAGAGCATATAAATGAGTCTAACTCTGTTCCACTGGGGAGCATAAATTCCAGAGTAAGGCCCCGTGAAGGTTTTTAGCCTGCAGGTCTTCACCCCTCCCTCCCTCCCTCTGCCTGTGAGAGAGCCTTCTCTTTGCCAGCTTCTTCTTGGGGGCTCACCACACAGAGACAGCAGACAGGAAAGTCAGGAGAGGCAGAGCTGGAAAAGGGGTGATAGCAGCTTTGTTTCTGGCCAAGATTTATTGGGGAGAGAATGTGAAAAAGAGGGGCCAATTGAAGAGGAAAGCTGTGCAGACTGAGCTTTTGAAGGGGGCTTCAGTTGAAGCACTGAGGCTGGGGAGATAAAGCATGCTCCAGGGCAGGTGCCAGGTCTGTGGGAGACATCAAAACTAGTTTCAGTGAGGAACAGATTTTTTTATATGATTTCTTGTGCATTAAGAACGTGTTTTCCTTCTTCCTCCGGCTGCTCCACCTTTCATGACTTCTTGAGGGCCTAAAACTTGGAATCGCTCCCAGTCGTTTATTTGGGGGACATTTATTTGAGTAGCAGTAAGACTGCTGTTTCTTTGAATAGATATCTGTATAGAGTGGGCCTAAGGACCCCCCAGTTTTATGCTGATTGCAGCTTCAATGCTTTTATGTTCCCAGCCCTGAAGAGGCAGTGGCAGTAAAGACAGACTTTCCTCCCTTTAATATTTCAAACCACAACACCCAACTATAAATAAACACAGAGGACGTAATACTAAAACCTATGTCATTTTCTTTATCAGGACCGTGTGTCTCTCCAAGATGTGGGGAAACCTTTGGTCGAGGGGCACGGCGGCTGCAGTTCCCAGGCAGGACTGTGAGGTTGTCTAACAATTCTCCCACCAGCCTCAGGCAGGAAGTCTCCAATCTCTACCTCAAGACCCTGGGTTCAAATCCCGGCTCCTCCACTTTCTACCTGTGTGGCTCGGGCCTGCCACTGACCTGCTTTGCATCTGATTCTTTATCTGTAAAGTGGGGGGTGAAAACAGTACTGCTCCCTTAGCCTCGATGTGAGGATTAAATAGGTTCGTAGACAAAGCTCCTGGCGCTGTGACAGTCACGGCAAACACTCCCTAAACGTTAGTTACTAACTGGGTGAGATCCTTTAGTGAAACGGACAGGCTCAGTAAATGCTTGGGGTTGCAACCACTCAGCCAGATTAACCAAGAGACCCCCTGCCCTTGTCTCATGGAGCGCCTGGAGCCTTAGGGGCCCCTCCATCAGGCCCAAGGCTCCTCTGAAGAAGTTGGGTGAGAAAGGGCCTGGCCCACCGTGTCCTCCCCCCGACCGTGGTGCACTGGGACCGCCTCCTCGGGGCAGTGCCCTCACTGACCTCTCACTGGAGGCGGGGAAGATCCGGCGTTGCCAGACAGCCGGGGCAGCCTGTGGCCTCCGAGTTAGGGAGGTGGCCCTTGGGCCATTCCCAAAGCCCCCTGGAGAAAGGGACACACGTCCTCAGCCACTGCCCTCCACTCAGACATGATGGGCCAAGCCGCGCTTGCAACCCTCTCAGGTGCTGGAGCTGCCCACGGGTTCTGCATTGAGCTTGCCAGGAGCTCCCACCCCTTCCTCAGAAGCCCGGGTGTCCCAGCCTCTGGCTGCTCTTTCCTTGGGTTCCCAGGCCCTTCTTCCCCTCCAAATGGTTTCCCTGGTTCTTCTCACCACACCCGAAGCTCCACCCCCTTAATGGTGACCCCACAGTAGTTTACAAATGTGTGGGAGACAAGGCATGGTGGTGAGGCGTGAAAATATTTGGGGGGTCCTTCTGGATCTTCTTCTGGGCAAAACCTTATAGCCATTTCCTCCCTCATGGCCCTCTTGCCTCCTTCAAAGGCAAGGGGTAAATCCCCAGCCCAGCCCCAGCTTCTCCATTTAGATGATGCCCTCGCTCCCAGGGTACACTCGTGCGCTAGGGGGAGGCCAGCACGGTCCACCACCATGTGGGCAGAAGATGCTCGGACTCCCATTCTTCTCATTTTCCCTTCTATTTGTGTGTGTATGCTTCAAACTGTACAGAGGGCACTGTCATAACTTGGTGTTTCTGAGCAGATAAACATATTGGGGGGTGTGCCCTAACATGGAAAGGCGCCATTTTAAAGGCTTGGGGAAGATGGCCCCATTTCTTGTCTGTCGTTCTCAGATCTGGCCCCAGATTGCCTTCCCAGCGTTATTCCCCTTTGACCAGGGCAAATTCACTACCACAGGGAAGGCCTGGGTACCACCCACGCAGAAGGACCTGAGCAGGCATTGACCCTGGACTCAGTGGGTTGTGGGGAGGTCCTGGGGTTGCCCGGGGAGGGGGTACTCAGGAGGCTTGGGGCAGCTGCTGGTTACAGCCCCTGTGGAAAGATTTCAGAACATTAACAGCCAGGGGGGCTGTGCATCAGCCACCACATGCTTCCTTCCCACAGGTGCTTCTTGCCAGATGCGCCTCTGTGAGGTTTCTTTGTCTTTGCATATTCTGTTCCCTGAGGGTGAGATGTCCTTCCACCCTTCCTCTACTTGTTATAATTCTGCTCAGCATTCAAGATCTAGTTTAGATTCCTCCTCTGAGAAGCGGACTTGGCCCAATGGATAGGGCATCTGCCTACCACATGGCAGGTCTGTGGTTCAAACCCCAGGCCTCCTTGACCCATGTGGAGCTGGCCCATGTGCAGTGCTGATGCGTGCAAGGAGTGCCCTGCCATGCAGGGGTGTCCCCCACATAGGGGAGCCCTATGTGCAAGGAGTGCACCCCGTAAGGAGAGCTGCCCAGTGCAAAGGAAAGTGCAGCCTGCCCAAGAATGGTGCCGCACACATGAAGAGCTGACACAACAAGATGATGCAACAGAAAGAAACACAGATTCCCGGGGCCACTGATAAGGATAGAAGCAGTCACAGAAGAACACACAGCGAATGGAGACAGAGAGCAGACAACTGAGGGAGTGGGAAGAGAAATAAATAAAAAATAAATCTTTAAAAAAAAAAAGATTCTCCCTCCTCTGAGAAACCCTCTGATGCTTCCAGTTTGAGTGAAGTGGTCCTTTGTTTGCTCAGTCTCTTTTCGGGCATTCACAGTGTTCTATATGGTATAGCAGCTAGCTATTTTTTTTAACTTTTTTCAACCAAACTTACAGGTTGGTTGAAAACAAAATACAAAACCTATACAGAGAACTGCAACATCCCTCACCTAGGTATCCAGATCCACTAACTTTTCACACTTTGCCACATGTGCCATATCATTCTATCTACCCAGCCTTCTAGCCATCCATCGATCCACCCACGCATCCACCCATCTATCTCTATCTAAATATCTGAAAGTAGGTTGTACACATCATGACTAACTTTTTTGCCCTTCTCTCTCCCTACAGCTTTCACCCCAAAGAAAGATTGTAAGCTCCTTGACAGGAGAAATGACTGTATTTCAATAAATCTCAGATGCCAAGGATATAAAACACATCATTGCTTTATGCATCTCTAAGAAAGAAAAGAACCCATCCATTCAACTGTGGATTATAAAATGAGCCCAAATTTCAGAGATGTTAAAATCAAAAAAATAAAAGTAGTGCTTGGAGGTAGTGAAACGCGGTGCCGAATTTACCTTTGTATCTGCATCATCCCACGTCTAGAATAGTGTGTTGCATGCAGTAGGTGCTCACTAAATAGTTTTGGCCACTTTGTCGGAGGTCCCAGCTTAGAGTTCCCGGGGTCCAGAAGAGCAAGGGCTCGAGGAACCACGTGCTGGGAGTGGAGGGAACAGATATCAGCTCTTGAGCTAAAGCGCGTAAGCCCTCCTCAAGGGCAGAAGTGTCTGCTTCCTTGTGGTTCCGGGAAAGGAGTTTGGGGCCAGGAGCCCAGTCATCCCAGTTAGAGTTTCAGCCCTGCCATGGCCTGGGCAACACAAAAAAGTCACTTAATTCCTCTGAGATTCCCCAGATGAAGAAATGGCAATTAAGAAAGTAGTGGCAGTGTTCACTGAGGGCTCCCCGCCCACCAGCCACACTTCCAAGCGTTTTTACAGGTATTAGCGTGCTTTCTTAAAAGTGGAAAGCCATCTCACCGGCCCTTTCTATTTTAAAAAGGATTTGGAGAGCGGCTGCCCCCCGCAGGTCATGTGACCTTAGACAAGCCCCCTTTCTGCACTTTATAGCTAAGGAAACGGAGTGAAGACAAAATACAAGCTCGAACGTGCAAGACCTCTGAAAACCACAGAGCCAGACGAATGTGAGAGGCTACGACAGGCAAACAATGACCTTACAGATTCGAAAGTGCTCGTTGTCATCAAAAACAAGGATCTTATTTCACTCCAGCTTGTCACCATAATAGAGAGACAAGAGTCCCTGATCCCAAAGCATAAATTTTGCCCCACCGGAAGCCTTCAAAGAATGTTGAAGTCGCAACTTATTAATATAGTAGCATCCTAAAAGTTCCTGCAGTTTCCAGGAACACAAAGGAACTGGCCCCAAAGAATCCAAATCACTAAAAAACACCAAGTCCCAGCAGAAGGTATTCCTACAATTGCTAGGTCTCTGTACAATTAATGAACTGAACGATAAGAGTTTTTTTCAACTGGTCCTTTATTCCCATTTCTCTTTGTTCTAATCAGAAAATTGCCCCAGTCTCTATCCTTTCCCAAATCTGAATGGCCCTGAATTTACACAATGGACTTCCCTTGTTCCCACTGAACAGCTGGAGAATATCTGTTATAATCTTCCTTTCCCCTTTCAAAAGAATTTTGTGACTCTCTAGAGAGATTACTTAGTCTCAATATTTAATCTGCAAAAGTTAGGTATCTTTAATGGTTAATATCAGAGTTAGCGGTAGGAGGAAGCTCCAGTGGTTGGAGATTAAGGCTTAATTAGTGGGTATTTAGAGCAGTGGTACTCAAATTTCAGCGTACATCAGAATCACCAAGAGGGCTTGTTAAAACAGTGATTGCCGGGCCCCATCTGCTTGATGGCGTTGCTGATCCAGTAAGTGTGGGCTGAGATCTGAAAATCTGCATTTCTAACAAGTTTCCCAGGTGATGCTGAAGCTGCTGGTCCAAGGACCACACTTTGAGAACCACTGAATCCATGGTGATTGGAAGAGTCGGGGAAGACAATCCGCAGAAGCCTCTCCTTCTCTCTTCCTTGGGATGTGGGCTGTCACGATGTTAGGAAGAGAATGGGCAAAGGTTTGTAATACTGGGTAGGGTGATGAGTGTCCTTTGTAGAAATCTTTGCCCAAGTTTCCTTCTTTAGGTTGGGCTCAGTACGTACTATGGTATTCTCCCTTGGTGAGCAAGACATGATGAGAACTACGAGACTTCCGATAAACTCGGGCTCTGTGTATTTCTCTATGACTCAGGGAATTTCCCTGGGTGATCTCTAAGGGACCAAGGATACAGGAGGAAATCATCAGTACCAGGAGCTATCATGATGCCCAAACAAACCCCATACCCAAAGGCATGGGGTTTATAAGAAAGGAGATTTTGTTGTGCCATCTAGTGGTACCCAGTCGCAGAGTGGGGAGTGATCTGTGTTGCTACAATCCCCAGGCTGTTGGGAAGAAGCATTCCCTCTTGCTGTGCATAATGATTGTTGGATAAAGATCCTATATAAAAATTTTGAGTAGCCCATGGAAGATAATTTAGACATTTTTATTAGTACAATATAGTTCAGATTTGGAAATTCTCCATGCCGACCAACTCCTAAAGTACTCATTGTATTTCAAACAAACCAAATTCTGCCACGGTGTCCAAACCTAATCCAACCAAAGACAGGTACCCAGATTAGGGGCTGCACCAAATCAACAGGGAGAAGAAGCATCCACCCTCCTCCCCCGGATACCCCCCTACTTGGAGAGGCTGAAGGATAGAAAAGTAGAGGGCTGCATGAGACCCTGGGCAAATGCCTTCCTGCATGTTAATTTCTTCTGCAAAGCAAGAATGACAAATTTCATTGGCGCCGAAGCCATTTTGGCTCTGGCTTCCATAAACACAGTGACTTTCTGTTCTTTCGCATGCCTCTATTGGTCCCGCTTCTTTGTGCTATGGTAGGAACCTGCCCTGTCATCAGATTCAGGTTAGGGGGGTGTTTGAAGAGGTGCTCAGAAAGGCTGTGAACAACCCCTAGGAAACCGAGGCAGGCTTCAGAAAAGACAGCCAGACTCAAATGGTAGGGAACTTAGACAATGTTGCATTGTGGAGTTGAAAAGCATGCATTTTTAAGAGCCTGGGCTTACTGAGTCAACGATCTGGAACTCTTGAGAGACTAAAAATATCCCAAGAGTGGACTGAATTTTAAAAGCGGCTTTAAAAAACTTTCTGTGTGAAAACAATTGGGTATTTCTTCTTTCAAACAGTTGACCATTTTCTTTATTTAGATTTTCACAACTGGAAATGATAATAAGGACAGAGGGAGGTTCGAGCCTCAGATGGGGAATTGGGTGGTATGGCCCCAAGGGCTGTCCAGTCCTAAGATTCTATAGCCAGAGACCAAGATTTGTAAATTTAAATCCCTCAAGCCGATTTACATTGTCAAGGCAAAGAGGTCAAATGCTTTGTCTTTCCCTTTTGACCCTGGATTCTCTTTCACAGCATCAACTGGCAGGATAAAGGGTTCTTTTCAATTACGAGCTTAGCCTCTGCCAAAAGCTTGATTTTTGGTATGGCCTGCCTTCCCCCAGCAGATGTGAGCAAAGGATTCATAAGCAATCTGACAAGTCTGGTTAAAATGTATACACCTGGGAACCCTCTCCCTCCCCTCTCATCCCTCCCACCACGCAACCTTTCCCTAAGTCACACTGAAATGCATCTGGAGACACACACAAAAGGCAAATGTTCATGATAAGAATGCGAAATGGAGCAGCCACTTTGGAGGACAGTGTGGCGGTTTCTTACAAAGCTAAGCATAGGCTTATCCTATGCCCCACGAATCATGTGTCTAGGGATTCATCCAAGTGAGTTGGAAACTGATGTCCACAAAAAAGCCTGCACATGAATGTTTATGGCAATTTTATCCGTAATTACCAAAACTTGGAAGCAAACAAGGTGCCCTTCCTTGGTGAACACAGAAATGAACTGAGGCACATTCATGAAAGAAATGAGGGGAGCGGATGGAGCGCAAGTGGTTAAGTGCCTGCTTCCCATGTACAATGTCCCAGGTTTGATCCCCAGTACCTCCTAAAAACAAAAGAAACAAACAAACAAACGATAAAGCCAAGTCTCATTGGGAGCAGATGGTAGCTCAGTACTTGAGTGCCTACTTTCTGTGTATGAGGTCCTAGGTTTAATTCCTGATAGGTCCTAAAAAAAAAAAAAGAAATGAAATGAAATAGACGTGGAGGAGCCTTAGATGCATATGGGTAAGTGAAAGGAGTATCTGAAAAGGTCATTTACTGTAGGGTTCCAGCTATATTACATTCTGGAAAAGGCAAAACTGTGGAGACAGTAAAAAGGTCTGTGGTTGCCAGGGGTGAAGCAGTAGGAGAGGTGGGATAAACAGATGGCGCTCAGGGCATTTTCAGAGCAGTAAAACTATTCAGAAGAATACTGTAATGGTGGATATATGCCATTAGCATTTGTCAAGACCCATAGAACAGTACAAAGTGAAGAGAGAACTCTTATGTAATCTATGGACTTTAGGTAATAACTATGTATTGATATTGGTTCATCTATTATAACAAATGTGCCACACTAATGCAAGATAGTAATAGGGGAAAGTGTGGGCAGGATGGAGAGAAGCATATGGGAATCCTCTGTACCTCCCACACAGTTTCTCTGTAACCTAAAACAGCTCTCAAAAAATAAAGTTTATTTTAAAAAACAGCTCATGGTAATGAAAATTGAAACAGGTAAGATATTCACCATAAAGCAGAAGGAGCTGGATGGAGCAGGTGCCTTCCTGTGAGGACAGACAGGGAGGGAGGCTGGAGATTGGGGTCTGTCACTAACCGC
This sequence comes from Dasypus novemcinctus, assembly GCF_030445035.2. Classification (NCBI taxonomy): domain Eukaryota; kingdom Metazoa; phylum Chordata; class Mammalia; order Cingulata; family Dasypodidae; genus Dasypus; species Dasypus novemcinctus. Next base: position 17,623,471 of record NC_080693.1, on the reverse strand, counting down.
AACTTGGAGGAGCAGCCTCTACACACGGCACAATAACTTTCCTTACCTGGGCATCATCAGGGCAGAGGCTGGACTGTATAGTTGGATAAGGACCATCAACCCTGCAGTGAAAACGCTGCAATCAAGGCATTGTCAGGTGATGCTCTCGTCAATCCTGGGCACCTCTGTCACATGGCAAAGCACATGGCAGCGTCTGCTGGTCTCTCCCATCTCTTCCCAGTTTCGTTGCTTCCAGCTTCTTGCTTTGGTGGCTTTCTCTCTCTGTATTCATCCAATTTATAAAGGACCTCAGTAGGAGGATTAAAACCCACCCTGAATGAGATGGGTTTCATCTCAAGGTATGATCCTACTCACCAGAAATTCCACCTACAATGGGTCCACACCTACAGGAAGGGATTAACTTTAAGAACACATTTTTCTGGGGTCCGTACAGCTTCAAACCATCACACCAACAGACAGGAATTCAGCGTCTGCATGAAAATCATACCCATATGCCCATGTTGGCAAAGCAAAGACTCGTCAGTAGAAACACTTCAAAAGAGCTGCATATGTTCCTAAACCTTTGTTTACTTAATCTCTCAAAACGAATCTCAGGGTTTCTGTAACAGCCAACACTAAACACGTCACTGCTTTTCAACTTGCTCCTGGACGCTGAAACAGTCATAACATCTGCATAATTTCGGAGGATTTCTTTACTTGATTAAAGGAATTTATGTACTTTCTAGCATTTACTTATTATTTTTAAGAGTGGCAAAATGGCTAAATTATATGTAACAGAAGCCAGGGACATTAAAGGAGGAGAAAAACAATTGAAAATAAGCACAAAAAAGCTCAGGGAAATAGAACAGCTGGCAGCAAGATGGCAAGGAGTAGTAGAGGCAATGTATGGTAAAACAGAGCTCTACAGTATAGAAATAAACTCTTGGGATTAAATGTTCAGCACCTCAGATGACACAGGAAATCTTGTCATGTTGGGAAGACTTCACCCTACCCTACCTATGTCCTCTACTCTGTTACAAGGGCTGATTATAGAGAATACACATGAAACAAAAAGCTACAGAGAATAGATTCAAGAGTGCTACTGAGCAATGGGGTTCCTACAAGTCCCCTTCGCAGATGGACCAGACAAGTGTGTGTAAATCTCTGCAGTGGGCACTGCTAGCACCCCACCTTGGCCCCCCTCGGTCCCTTTTTCTTGCTCAGGTGCATCCTTTCCCCAGCTTCACAGTGGTTTGCTGCCAGCAGCCCACACTTGCCAGCCTTTTTGGAAGCCAGCCCTTGGGTGACTGAAGCCGCCCTGCAGAATCAGTCAGAAGAGTCTGGGAGTTTCCACCAGCACCCCCCAGTGAGTGGGGCCCTCGGACAATGGTTGATGGGTGAGAGTGTGACAGCCCAGCTCCCTTGCTCAGGCCTGGAAAGTGCACTACTTAGGAAGGCATAGCTTTCTCCAGAGCTCCCCTGCAGAATCAGCCGAAGGTATGCTGCTCCCGGAGGGCTGGGAATCACACACGTCCCCACCGTGCTTCTCCCACTCCTTCCCTCTTCCCCCTCAGGAATCCTCATCTCGGTGTCTGCTTCTGGGGGACCTTACCCAAGACAAGGTCCCATTTTGAACACTGTTGGTGAATTTAGCAAAGAGAAGGCATCGTCTACCCACACGGCAAACACATACCCCAGCAGGGAGGCTGGGACACTGGCAATGAGAAAGGAGCTACGTTAGATCCTATTAGTGTTGCAGTGTCACAAGAGAATTCAGAGAAGAGTGAGAATAAGCAATTTTTTAAAAATTTCTTTTTGGTTTGTGGAGAACCAGAATCCAGAAGGCCCAAATGGTGGAAGACAAGTCTTTGAATGTCAAGCCAAGGAGTTGAGACTATAATTATCCTGGCTCTGGGGTCCCTCGCAGTCTTCAGCGTAAATTGTGGATGTGCGAAGGTGAATAACAGGCCAGTGAGGCCGAGGGCGGCCTAGGGCAGTACACCTGCCAGGAGGCGACACAAGAACATTGGAGAAATACTGACTTTCCACCACGAAGAGAAACCAAAACCTTTGGTAAACTGCATGTGAGAGGCAGAGAGGGGAGAAGGTTAGCAATACGATGACAAGGGTGATTCCAGGGAGAATGAATTTGAGGTGATGGCAGGACCTCCCAGGCTACATTGCAGATTGGGGCATAAAATTCAAGGGAGAGGTTATGGCTGTTGTGGCAAATGAAACCGTGTCCCCAAGAAAAGTCACAATTGAAATCTATATTCCTGTGGACACGCTGAACCCGTTGTAAATAGTATCTCTGAATATGTTCAGGTGAGTCAGGGTATAGCCTTATTGTGAAGATCCTATTTAGGTGTGGCCCAGCTGAATCAGGATGGGCCTTAATTTGTACTACTGGAGGCCTTAGAAAGGAAACCTGGAAGTCAGAGAAGCCAGAAAGGAGAGGACATTGCCATGTGACGGGAAGCAGAAAAATCAGCCAAGGAAACCCAAGGATTGCCAGCAGCCAGCCCCAGGAACTACAGACTCCAAGACAAAGCAAGACTTGCCACTATCTCGATTTTGCACTTCTTCAAGCCTCAAAACCATGAGTCAATAAATTCCCATTGTTTAAGCCAACCCACTGTGTGTTATTTGTCACAGCGGCGCTGGAAAACTAACACAGTAGAATAAGACTAGAGGAAGACCTTCCTGACCTGCCTGTTTCAATCATCTCAGCCCAGGGGTGCAAGTTCAGAAACTCATTTGCGTCACTTCACCCAAGTGCTGGCCCAGCCCTGGTGAGTCCATTCACCCAGCCAACAGTGCCCCTTCAGTCAGTCACTGGCCTGCAGAGATTCCTGACAGCATACTGAGCAGCTGTCATTTTCATGGGGCACTCCTTCCTATTGACTATTGGGATTTCTAGCCACTTCTCTCCAGTCCCCCACCAATTGTGAGCTTTCTGCAACCTGGGACTATACTACTCCATTCTCTATCCCTACTCATGTATTCCTAAATGTATCTGACTAACATTTGGATCCTGCCTGGCATCTAACACAGTTTCTTGCAAGGAGCAGATAGTCAATAAATGTGCCAATTTTACCAGGTGGTAGAGACAGAGACTGACTTGGAAGGGGCAGCAGGCTATAGAGGTGAAGACCACAGGCTCTGGGCTTTCTGAGCTAGAATTGAATCTTGGCACTACCGAGAACTAGCTATGCAACCCTGGGCCAAATTAATCTCCCCGTGCCTCAGTTTCTTCATCTTACAAAGAGGGCGTGATAATTTACCTCATAGGGTTGTTGCAAAAATTAAATGAGCTCATATATGAAAAGAGAATAGAGGAGAGGTGGGTTCACAGTGGACTATTCGTTTTTGCATACATTTTAATTTTCAACTTTTTGACATAGTAAACCTATGCACACCTGAAAATTTGCCATTGTAACCACTTTAAAGGAAGAGTTGGTTATTTTCAACATCTACCATCTGCTTGTCAAGTGACCTAGACTGTCTTATTAACTCTCCACAGCTACTTGAGGTGGAGCAAGTGGCAGTAGGAACACGCTGGTGGCCACCAAAACAGTAAGTGGCAGACGCAGGATGTGAGCACAAAGCCGAGCTTAATGCCTATTCTCTTTCCACTGTACCACAAATTAAGCTGAAGATAAGGCTCAATCAAGGTAGAAAATAAGCAAACCAACCCAGGCTCTCACAGAAGAGCCCTCTCCCCGGCCAAGCAAGCACTAAGAATAAGAAGGTGGAGCCCCTCTAACATCAGATCTGTTGGAGAAAAATGGCGCTCACTGGGACATGGAGACTGATTGCAGGCAGGAAGTTTATTGGGAAGTTCTCCCAACAGAGGGGGTCTGAAGAATAGACTTCAGTCCACCCCTAGACAGGGAGGATTTGAATTTATACAGAACTTTCCTAGGCAGGGAAATGATAGTTGGTGGGAGGGGATCAAGGGTCCAAGTGAGGTACAAGGGCCAATAGGAAGCCCTAGAGGTGATATTTTCCCTGATGTGGCTAGAGCATAGTGGGTTAGGGAGTTAGGTTTTCTTGGAATGCTGGAGGAGCATTCCTTTGATCTGTAGGGAGTAAAAGTTATTTTAATCTCCCTTTGATATGCAGGTAGTGAAGGTTTCCACCTCCCTTTGATACGCAAGTAGTGAAGGTCTCCATCTCCCTTTACTCCCTTCTCTATGTGGTTTCTTTGTTCAACCTTTGGGGAAGTGCAGTGCCCTCAGACATGTAGGCTTATGGGGGAGGGGGTTTGCCTTTCCCCAATGCATAGTGGGGGAACTGAGCTACAGCTTGTTAATTATTGCAAACCTCTAACAACGTTCTTCCCCAAAATAAGGGAGTTCAGAGATGTGACGGTGTCATAGCTCCCACCTTAGTGGGTTTCAACCTGCAGTTCTATTGACATCACAAACCCAAGCTCAAAAAACTTTTTGTCTGCATCATCTGGAAGGCATCCTTAGCTTTCAATGGCTTGATCTGTTCCCCTTGGCACTCAGCCAAACCATCAGCAGACTGGCAGTGTCCACAGAATTCCTACACCTGGAGAGCAGGTAACAACTGGGTTCCCAGACAACTATTTTTTTTAAATTTATTTCTCTCCCCAGGCTGCACTTTCTTTCACGCTGGGCGCCTCTCCTTATGGGGCACGTTCCTTGCGCATGGGGCTCCCCTACACAGGGGACACCCCTGCGTGGCACGGCACTCCTTGCACACATCAGCACTGTACATGGGCCAGCTCCACACATGGGTCAAGGAGGCCCGGGGTTTGAACCACGGACCTCCCATGTGGTAGACGGGTGCCCTATCCACTGGGCCAAGTCCGCTTCCCAAACAACTGGTAGACCACACTGATTGTGACCAGGACAGGTTGTTCCCATGCCTTAGAGAATCCTAAGTATTCCTTCAGCACCAGCATGGAAAGCAAGCACTGTCAGTACTGTAAGAAATGAATTTGAAGAGATTACCTAGAATCAGTGTTTTCCAAAGATTTCCACAGTTAAGACTGGGCCTGGTGGGAAAGAGCTCCATGGTTGATGAGCCATGTCTGTGAGGGGCACGGCAGGGCATGCAGTACACAGATGTATGATTGCAACCCTTCTTCATGCCAAACTGCTATGCATTTACTCAGGTATTGAGGGAGCACCTGGTATCCACATTTTACAGGCTTAGAGGTTGTGGAGAATACAAAAACATGTATAGGCCATGGTCCCTGCCCTCAAAAAAAGGCTCACAGATGTGAACAATCAAATAAAAATCTAAATGCAATGTGGGAAAAATGACTCTGTCTTAAAACCTTCTATGCTCTATTTTTCTTTTTTTTAAGGAGTGGGAGTCTTCAGGGGCTCTCAGCTTTCTCAATTTGCTTTAAAAACAGTCCATCAGTGTCAGCTGCCTTTTATAGAGGCCAAGCTATAAAAACCCCTGAATCTTAAAGTTGGAAGGCAGCTTGGACGTCTCTTGTCCACTGCAGGAATACCTTCAGCAACAACCTGGCATCCTCATTTGCTCTCTTTATGACCCCAGTGGAACAAGGCAGCCCAGCCCAGTCTGATCAACTACGATTGCTAGAAAATTTCCTTGGGCTGAGCCAACATCCTTTTCCTCTAATTTCCATCCAACTTCTTAATTCTGTCTTCTAGGGCCATACAAAACACAAATAACCCCTTCTTAATTCTTTCAAATATCTGAAGGCAGCTTTTTTATTAAATTTTTATTTTTATTTATCCCCCCACCCCCCACACTCACTATCTGCTCTCTATGTCCATTTGCTGTGCATTCTTCTGTGTCTGCTTGTCTTCTCTTCTTGTCTTCTCTTTAGGAGGCACCGGGAAACAATCCTGGGACGTCTGGCATGGGAGAGAGGCGCCCAACCACTTGAGCCACCTCAGCTCCCTGGCTGCTTGTGTCTCTCCTTATCTTTCCTCTGTGCCTCTTTTTTGTTGCATCATCTTGTGTCAGTTTGCAGTGCAGGTAGCTATCCACAGTGCGGATCAGCTTCGCCTTCACCAGGAGGCCCCGAGAACTGAACCGGGGACGCCCGATGTGGTAGACTGCTTGAGCCACATCCACTTCCCCCAGAACTTTTAACTGTTACCCATGTGCCATGGTTTCAGATCACCTAATCTATCCTGGGCAACCTTCTTTGCATCTTCTTTGATCTCTTCAGCTCAGATTGGCTGCCAGGCTCTATTTGGTTTCTTCCTCCCTAATCATATTTTCAGAAATTTCCTCCAGGCAGAAAGGCTAGAAAATTATAGGGCTCACTTCATTTATTTCCCTTTTCACAGGGATCCCAATCTTGAACCACCTGTTGTCCAGTATCTGAAAAAAAAGTTATTTGATCTATTCTGTACAGCTTTCTAGTTGTATACAGAGGGGGGATAAATATAGTCCTTGTTACCACATCATGTCTGGAAATGGAAGACCCCTATACTTTTTAAATTTTGAAACTTATTCCCAAGCTTTTTAAGAGACTTTTCCAAATTACAGTTCCACAAGTGATGTGTAAGAATGCCTATCTGAGGAGCAACCCAAAAGTTCTTTTATGTCTGTATCTCTGTCTGTATATTACTAGAAAGCACTACAATGTGCCAGACACACATATATTTTCATTTAATCCTCACCATTCTGTGAAGTAGGTATTATTATCCTATTTTTCAGATGAGAAAAACAGACTCAAAGAGGTTAGAGAGTTTTAAAGTGATCAGGTTCCACAGCATCAGACAAGGTAGGCCTAAATACTTGGAGAGAAGAACCAAGTTAGACACAAATCTTTTCCAATAAGTCTCTACCTTTCAAGGACATACATAAAGTTGTACTTTAAATGGAAGCATATATTTTCTAGTCACTGTGATTTTAGCTGGACAAAAGATCTTTCTAAATCCATTCTGATCAGCCTTCCATTCCCATGTTTCAATATTATGCAGAAGGCAATTTTCTCTAAAAAAAAATCACCAAAACAGACTCAAGAAAAATAGAAAACCTGAAAAGACCAATACTAATAAGAGAAATTGAATCAGGAATTTGATACATACACACGTACACATATACAATCACCATGCTTAAGAGTTTTACATTTACAAGCAGGTTCTACCAAACATTCAAGGAACAGATGAGTCATATTTTACAAATTGCACTGGAGAAAAGAAAAAAAAAGGAATACCCTCCAACTCATTTTATGAAATTAACATAGCTTTGGAACCTTCTCACAAAAAGTTGTTCCAGGGAGTACTACCAATCATTAAAGGAACAAGACTTCCAGTGTTACACAAATATATGATACAGAAAAAAGAGGGAATGCCTGTCCACTCTTTGACTCTTCGATATCAAAATGTGACAAGACAGTTTGAGAAAGTTTGAGAAAGAAAATTTTCAGGTCAATCTCACTCATAAACATAAATGAAAGATCCTTTTCAAAAAATAGAAGCAATTCAAATGCAGCTATTATAAAATTATAAGGCATCATGAAAAATTTGTATTTATCCTGTGAGTGTAAGGTTAGTTTAATATTAGAAAATTATTTAATGTAAGTCCTCACAATAATAGTTTAAAGAGAAAAATAAAATGACTTTCACAATAAATATAGAAAAAGCATATGATTGCTTTCAATATCCACTCATGACAAAAATTCTCAGCAAACCAGTGATAGGAGGTTATTTATCTAGATAAACGGCATCCACAAAAGTCCTACAGCAAATATCATATTTAGTTGTAAAATGTTGAAAGCATTTCCTTTAATTCTGGGAATAAGCAAGGCTGCTTCCTATCACCACTTCTTTTCCATCTGGCAAGCTCCTAGTTAGCGTAGAAAGTATAAATAGACAAATAACATAAAGACTGGAAAGGAAGAAACAATTTGCCTTTATTTGCAGATGGTATGATTGCCTCTATAAAATCCCAAATTATCTACACAACAATCGTACAGTGTGTTACATTTGCAACAAGCGTTTAGAAAATGTGATTTTAAAAGATACCATTAATGATAGCAACAAGAAGTACAAAGCACCTAACAATAAAACTAACAAACAACATAAAAGATCTTTATTTATGTGGAAGAGGGCAAAAGAAACCCAAAATCCTACTAAAATATAAGAACTAGGTAGACAGATGTTCCTTAACCAGATTAGTAATTATAAATCTATACTAATCAGTTATACTTAATTATACTTAATTAAGTTAGTATATTAATGGTTCAGGGATATTCAAATAAGGGAACAAAACTGAAAAGAGAGCCCAGAAATAGTCCTATAAGCATACAAAAATTCAATTCATGACAGAACTAGCATTAAAGATCAATGTGTAGAAAGAATGAACATTTCAATAATTTATTATCTACATGGAAAATAAAAAGAAATTAGAATTTGTATTAGTCTGTCATGCTGCTGCAATGGTGCTATGTAACAAACAACCCAAAATCTTAGTGGCTTATGATCCCAGACATTTATTTCTTACACATAGGTCTGTAGGTTGGCTGTGGCATATTTCAGGTCAGATTCAGGTCTGCTCCATGTATGTCTCATTCTTTGACCCAGGTCAAAGCAGAAGTGGCTACCTATGCACATCACATAGGGCAGAAGAGTCCAAGAGGGTAAACCAAAGTAGATAAGCACATTTAAAGCCTCTTGTTGGACATGGCATACATTATATCTGCAGCCATTCCATTCACCAAAGCAAGTCACATGGCCAAACTCAAAGACAGTGGGGAGGGGAATGTACTCTGCCCACAATGAACCATAGCAAGGACAAGGAAGAAAGGAAGAGCCATGAACAAACAATTCAAGATATTACAGGTCTCTTCTCATACCAAACACACACACACACACAATCAATTCCAGGTGGCTTAAAGAACTAAATATAAAAGACAACTATAGCAGTCTGATATTATTGATGAATTCCAAAAAGAAATATTGGATTATGTTTGTAAACTGATCTTTTCCTCTGGGCATATTAGAGTATACTGGATTCATAGGTTTACTTGATTAAGTGATTATGTAAACCTCTTGTGTTCGGTGTTTGGGTGTTTGGTGGGTGGGGACTTATAGACAAAAGGCATGGCAAAGGACAGAGTTAAGGTTCTTGATGTTGGAGTTTTGATATTGGAGTCTGAAGCTGAAGTCTTAAGCTGGAACTCCTGGGAAAGAGACATTGCCATTTGCCTGATACTCTACAGCTGAGTGGAGAGAGGCAAAGCCTAGAGAGCCTCACAGTCTACAGCTGACCTTGTGGAGAAAACAGGAGCTGAGGCCAGAGGAACCCAGGAAGCCTGAACCCTCGCAGACGTCGGCAGCCATCTTGTTCCAACACGTGGTGAGGAAGTAACTTATGCTTTATGGCCTGATATCTGTAAGCTCCTACCCCAAATAAATACCCTTTATAAAAACAACCAATTTCTGGTATTTTTGCATCAACACCCCTTTGGCTGAGTAATACAATAACATTATGAAACTTTCAGAAGACAATATAGGAGTATATCTTTAAATCCTTAGGGTAGAAAAGGGATTCCCAAATATGACACCTAAAAAAGAAACTATATAAGATTGATAATTTCAACATTAGAATTAAAAGCTTCTCTTCATCAGAAGTTCAAGAAAATATCTGCAGTATATATTAATGGCAAAGGCTTAGAATCCAGAATATATGAAGTACCCCTCTAAATAAATAAGAAAAGTAGGCCTGAACATATTGGAAACTTGGTATTTGACAGATGTGCCATTACAAATCAGTGAGAAAAGTGTGAACTATTCAGTATGAGGTGCTGGGACAATTGGCTGTCTAAGTGGGAAAAGATAAAGTGAAATTCCTACTTCACACTATACACCAAAATTAATTCTATATTATTTTAAAAGGTAAACATAAAAAGCAAAACTTTATAATTTTGAAAGAAAATATGGCACCCCTATTACATTGCATAAGGAAAGAGTGTTTTAAATAAAAACAGAAAAGCCAAGCCACAAAAGGTTGGAAATTTTGACTATAGTAAAAAAAGAAAAGAGAATATGCAAAAAAAAATCAAGTATAAATCAAATCATACCAAAAAAAAAAAGTTAAAAGCTACAGATTGGGAGAAGATATTTTCAACACATGTAACAAATAAAGGGTAAATGTCCAGAATATATAAAGAAGACCTATAGATACTGAAGATAATAAAGCACTGCTGAAGAAAGCATGGCACATTTGGAGAACAGACAAGCACCAGTGAGTGTCGGGGGTGGGGAACTGCATGTGTATGTGTCTTCTTGGTGCACCCTTTGCACAAGTCATCACCTTGACTTGGAATGCCCTTTCCCCATTTTGTTCCTGGAGTTGGAAAAGACTTCATGAAAATTAGTATTTCCTTGCTTTTATGCTTCCTTGGCTCATTTTGCATCCTCTTTTAGAAGAACTTTAAAATATCAAATGATATGCATTATGCTCCCCACCTCGCCCTGCACTCTGAGCATGAGCTTCTTCTCTTTTACTAAGCAATCCTTGAGCCTCTGCCACAGGTCCAACTCTGTTATAGGTACTAGGTATAAAGGTGAGCGTTCAGTTGTTGTGCCAGGTTATTCCTGTATGTGTATCTAAGAAAGGGGATGAAAGACAGGATGCTAGGAGGAAGTATGATGTGATCAGAGACAGAGGAAAAGATGGGCAAGTTTCCCAAGAGATGCTGAAATTCTGAATCAAGTAAGAAGTGACTCCTTTGCTGCTCCTTGGTGTTGAGGGAGGCATGAAATCAGAAGCCCAAGAAGGCTCCCCAGAGGGGAACATGCTGGGGGGATCACCTCCTATTTGGAAGATGCTTCCAACGTTTGGGTGACATCCGCTACCCTGTCTCTTTGTGTTTTCTCAGAAGGCTCCCAGGCCTCAGAGGGCCGCTCATTGGGCTGGTTTTTCAGTGGTTATGGGAAATCATAGGTCCATGATTATTCACACTTATCTAACTTCAGCAGGTTTTGCTGCTTGAAAACCTTTGTGTCTTCATTCTAAGAGATGAAGTTGCACATATCACTGACAGGTGGAAAAAGGTGCCAGCTGCAACCTAAAAAGAGAGGCAGCATATGTACAGTAGCCTTACAAGGACCACACCATTCAGATCCACTCATGGTCCCAGCTTGCAATGACTGCCGGTTCCTTCGTCTTCTTTTAGAAGACATTTCCTAAAAAGGAAAATGGCCTGCACTGGCCAGGTTGGGTCTCCAAGTAGGAGGTTTATCTGCCTTCTGCTTTGGAATCATTCCTCTTGCTGCACCATCCAGGGAGCCCCAAAGAAAGTAATGTGTGAATCAAGCAACCAGAAGTCTGTAGTCTAGCCCAGGATGCACTTGTTCACTTTCAGCTGGGCTGTCAGAGTGCGCGTGTGCACACACACACACAAATGTTTATTGAGAGCCACCAGGTGCCTGGCATGGGTCAGGCCCTGGGAATATAAAGGTATACAAGAGAGACAGGTTCCCTGCTATCATAGAGCTTACAGGCACTGGAGGAAACTCATACATACACAGGTAATTAGCAGGTAGCATCCTAAGTGCTATGATGGGGGAGGCATTGTAGATGGTGCTTAACAGTGGAGGCCTAAATCAGATTGTCCAGTAAGGATTCTGGTTCCACTGTGTACTAACAGCACCATGCCATTGGGCCAATTCTTACATTCTCCTGGATTGTCTTTCCTCTAAAATGGGAATTTGGTATCTGCCTCATAGAGCTGCTGCAAAGGGTCAAAGAGGTTTAGTAAATTGTCCATGGACACAGAGATAATAAGTATCCTGCCAGGATTAGACTCGGGTCTATGTACCTTTGGAGTGTGTGCCCTTAACTCTGAGACCTCACCTTGTTTCTTGGGACACATCAGCTGTTTATTCTTGTTTGTTTTTTACAGACCCTTTCAGCCACAGGCATACATACATTGTTAAAGCTTCAACTCTGATCTACAGAGATGCCTATTAAATGTATACCTTTTACCCAACCCTAAGGCTGAGTCCCCACTTTCCGTTGAATTCTGCTACTTGGATGTGACCCATTGGCTTCAAACCCAACACATCTTAAATTCAAACTCATCCTCTTCTCCCAATATTGAAAAGTCTTGGCTTCGCCTATGTCTACTTGTGTTAGCTTGGGAAAGTCACTTAACCCCTGGCCCTTAGTTTTCTCACTTCTTAAATGGAGGAACTTGGAGAGATCTGGAAGGCAGACATGGGTCACATAAATTCCTATTTTTGTTTGTGTCTGTGGTATCTGTTTTGGTGTCTGCTACATGGTTGGTACTGAATATATTTTTGTACTTATTCATTCAGCATTTACTCATTGATTAGCACTGATCCTAATTATACAAGAGACAGGAATTTAGTCTGTCTCATCATATGTAGGTTAATTTTCCAGGAAAGCCATCATTTCCCATTAAACCAAGTAAATAGAGGGTTACAGTACACAGCGGCTTCATTTACATCTTGTGATGGTGTACTGCCATCTAGTGGACTATGGGCAAGTTATAAGGCAAAAAAAAGGAGGGGTGTAAAAGTGGGCACGGCAGATTAACAAAGGCAACATCCTAGAATTTTTAAATGGTTGATGACTATCTCCAGAATTGTTACATTTCAACAATCACATTTTTGCTAACCTTTGTCACTTGCCAACAAATGACAGCATATAATTAAATTGGAAATAAGTTAGAAATGAACACTACAGCAAGTTATCAGCTCACAATATTACAATCTCTGACTTGTTTAACCAAACTAAAAAATAAATTAAATTAAATCAGGATTCTTTCCTATAACTGACTGCTTTGCTCCATTTGGATTACCTGTGCCTTATCTTAAATTGGAAACTAAATTAAAGTTGAGTCGCAGAGTTATGAGTTAGATTTCCTGATTTCTCTACCTTTAAGTTCTTAACAGCAGTGCCTTAGTTTGCCAAGTAGCTATGGCAAATACTACACAATGGATTGGCTTAACAAGAGGAATTTACTGTCGCACAGTTCGGAGGCTAGAAGCCCAAAGTCAAGGCACCAGCAAGGTCTGTAGCACTCTGGTGCTGGCTGGCCCCAGCCCTTGGAATTCCTTGACTCTCATCTCTGCCTCCCACCACATGGTGATACCACTCTCCTTGTGTCTACTCTGCTTTTTGCTGACCTCAGTTGCCCGGTGTGACCTTCTCTGACATCTGGCTCCAGTTTTTTCTTTTCAAGTCTTCCTATAATATGGATTTAGACCCACCATCATTCAACTGAGTGCCACACCTTAATGAAAAATAACAAATTCAAAAGATCCTATTTACAAATAGGATTAACGTTAAGAACATGTCTTTTCAGGGGGGCACACAATTCAATCTACCACAGTTACCATATGCCTGGCATGATGCTGAGCACTTCACATGGATTATCTCATTTAATCATTAACAATTATTATAATAAATCACTAATTCCATCCATCAGCCATGTGGAATCTAAGGCCCCTCTCAATTTAGAGGTGGAGTGGACATCGCCATCTCAGGGTCCGCAGGATGGAGGAATAAAATATGGATTAGAGTGGACTTACTGGTATTCTATTATAGAACTAGCTGTGACTCTAGCAATGGAAAAAATTATATCACTGGTGTGGAGACAGTGGCTACAGGAGTTGCTGAAGACAGGGAGAGGGAAAAAGAGGTGTGATATTGGGGCATTTTCGGGACGTGGCATTGTCCTGAATGACATTGCAGGGACAGGTGCAGGACATTATATATCCTGCCATAACCCCCTGAATGGACTGGGAGAGAGTGTAAACTACAACATAAACTATAATCCATGCTGTGTAGCAATACTCCAAAATGTACTCATCAAAGTAATGAATGTACCACACTGATGAAAGAAGTTGTCGATGTGGAAAGAGTGGGGGGTCTGGGGAGTGGGGTATATAGGAACCTCCTATATTTTTTAATGTAACATTTTGTATAATTTATGTATCTTTTTTTAAAAAAGATAATATAAATAAATCATTAATTGTTGAACTGTCTCTTTCTCTAATTCTGTTACCTTTTGCTTCATGTCTCTTTGGGAGTCTGTTGCTAGGTACATACATGTTTATAATTGTTATATCTTCCTGACGAACTGTTCCTTTGTCATTACAAAATGTCCTTTATCTCTAGTAACAAATCCTTGGAATGCAGTAACAAATTATCACAAAGTAGATGACTTAAAATAATAGGAACTTATACTGTCACATTTCTGGAGACATGAAGTCTGAAATGAAAGTGTCAGGAAGGCCTCGGAAGCATCTAGGGAAGACTCCTTCCTTTCCTCTTCCTAGTTTCTGGAGGCTGCTGGAAATCCTTGGCTTGCAACTGCACCACTTAGTCTGTCCCCTCTGCCAGGTGGCTGTCTCCCCTCTGTCTGTGTCTCTGCATGAACTTTTTATAAGAACACAAGTCATTAGATACTAGGGTCGATCATAGTCCACTATGACCTCATGTTAACTAATTTCATTGGCAAAGACCCTATTTGAAAGATGGCCACATTCTGAGATTCTAGGGGGACATGAATTTGGGGGGGAGGGGGGGACACTATTCAACCCAGTAGAGTCTGCCCTCTGGTCACCCAAAATTCTCATCTGTCCCACATTCAAATTACATTCACCCCATCCCAACATCCCCAAAACTCTTAACCCATTCCAGCATCAACTTGATGCCCCAAATCTCATTTAAATAATAACACAAAAAGCCCCAAACCTCACCATCTAAATCAGGGATGGGTGAGATTCTGGGATACAGCACATCCTAGGGCATAATTCCTCTCCATCCACTCAGAACTTTGAAACTAGAAAACAAGTTATCGGCTTCCAAAATACAAGGGTGGGACAGACATGGGCTGGACATTCCCATTCTGAAAGGAAGAAAATGGAAGGAGTAAAGGGGCTTTTGGTCTCAAGCAAGTTCACAAGGGAGCAGGGCAAATTCCATTAGGTTTCAAGGCCTCAGTTATCCTCTGTGTTTCAGTGCTCAGCCCTCTGGCTCAAGGAGGTGACCTTGTCCTCTGGAAACAGGGAAGCAACCCCACCCCCTGGACCGCACCCTCTGGACCCATGGAGGTAGCAGCAGCCCCACCAGCCTGAGCCGTCCTCAGTCTTCACTTTCTTGAAGGATAACACGTTTGCAGCTAAGTAGCTCTATCAGCCTGTTTCCTGCCTATGAAATTCCAAAGTTTAAAAGCCTTTCTTCACTCATCCCCTCTGTTCCCTTCAGTCCAAGCTGGCAGTGTTTTTGGTGTTCTGTCTCAAAACCCTTGTGGGTCTTCCACATGTGTCAAGGGATCCAAACCATTACATATGAAGGCTCTCTACAGATTCTTCCTGGATAACTCCATCTCGACTTCTGTCTTCTGCTGAAATGGTCAACGGGGTCCACAAGGCACATGCCGCTCTCTCTAGCAGGTTATCCAGCCATGTTCTTGGGGTTTTCTCCAGAACACTTTTCTCCTGTATCTTCCTCCCTTTCCCCATCAATTTCCTCCTCTTTCTCCTTCTTCTTAACATATTTGCATCTTTGAATCTAAAGTGCAGCTCTTAGAGACAGCATATAGTTGAATCATGTTTTTTCATCAACTCTGCCAATCTCTGCCTTTGACTAGAGGGTTTGATTTACTTTTAATATAATTACATAAAGTAGGACTTGCACCTGCCATTTTGCTATTTGCATTCTCGTCTTCTTGTCAATTCCTCCATTGTCTTGTTTGTGTGTGTGTATAGTGCACCACTTTTATTCACTTCTCATTTCCTTTTATGTACATTTTAAAAGATATTTTCTAGTGTATCATTTTAATTGCCTTGTTTGTTTTACTATATATTTAAGAATTATGTTTAGTGGCTGCTCTGGAGATTACAATTAACTTATTTAAACAATCTTGTTCATTTTCCTACCAATTTAATTTCAACAATATAGAGAAACTTTGTTCCAATATAGCTGTCTCTTCTTCCCTCCTTTTTGGCTATTGTAATACAAATTACATCTTTATGCATTATAAGCCCCCTCAATACAATTTTGTAAATATTGCCTTATGTAATTGACTTTTATTTTTTTAGAAGGTACCGGGGATTGAACCTGGGGCCTTGTACATGGGCAGCAGGTGCTCAAACACTCGAGATACATCCACTCCCTTTTAGCTGACTTTTAAATCAAATAAAAAGTTACAAACAAAAATACACTTTACCTGTTATATACCGTTACTCTTTATTTCTTCATGTGGCCTTGAGTTACTATCTAATGTTCTTTAATTTCAGACTGAAAATCTTCCCGTAGTGCTTTTTGTAGGGCAGGTCTGCTAGTGATGTATTCCCTCAGTTTTTATCTGAGAATGTCTTAATTTCCCCCTTGATTTTAAAGACAGTTTTCTGTATAAAGAACTCTTGGCTAACAATCATTTTCCTTCAGCACTTTGGATATGTCATCCCACTGCCTTCTGGCCTCCATGGTTTCTGATGAGAAATCAGCTGTTAATTTTATTGAGCATCCCTTATATGTAATATTAAAACACTGCAAAACGAATTATTCTTACCAAGATTTAACCATTTTTCTTGAATACACGCTTTTAGACCACTGCTAGCCTTTGGTTAATCGCCATAGTTAGTTTTGTGATTTTGCCAGTGTTCTCATCACTTTCACGGAGAGTGAATTTTTGAAGATGCTCACTCTACCATTCAGAAGGTGCTTCCCCAAGGACTTCTTTTTAATACAAAGTAGGTATATAGGATTTCCCATTAATGCAGACAGCATATACTTGATTCACATAGACATTCCTATGTTTGATATCCCATCAAAACAAGAAAATTCGTTTGGCTTTTAAAATTTCATAGTAGAACGTTAGTGCTTGTTTTCAAAGCTTATCGTATCCAACTTCAGTAAGTAATATGGAACACCAGAACACCAAAGTATAAGCTCAAAGCTACCACTCTCCAGCTCCAACGAAGAGAGAAGGCTTAGGGACAAACTGTCCATCAAAGACTGCAAACTAATGGTCCTCCCTCCCTCAGGCCCACACCATCTTTATATTATACATATATATTTAAACACCCTTTTTAATAATCTTTAAAAAAAGCTAATAGATTTGTGATGGTCAGGCTATTGTGTCAACTCGGCCAGGTAATTGTGCCCAGTTGTTTGGTCAAGCAAGCACTGGGCTAATTGTACTACAAGGGCATTTATGGACATTAGTCACCACTGACTTTACTGCAGTGGTAAATCATAGATAGCTGATTACAATTACATCAATCAGGGAGCTTGTCATCATCAGCAATGAGTGACATTTAACCCAATCGGTTGAAGCCCTTAAAAGGGGAAGTGATTCCAGCATTGAGAGAGAATTTCCCAGCTTGCCTCCCAGAACTCAACAAGAGCCTTCACTGGACTTTGATTGCAGCCCGTGGTTGCAGCTTGCCTGCAGAACCTGGACTTGTGGATCCCCACGGCTGCGTGAGAGACTCTTACAGAATCACATACTATTGACAGATATCTCTTGTTGATCCTGTTTCTCTAGAGAACCCTAATACAAGATTCAAGGACAATACAACTTGCCTCAGGCATCACTGTTCTAAAAATCAATATAATACCTAACTAATATAAAGGAGAAACCAAAATAAAGCAACTTATAGCACTGTGAACTTCAATATGAAAATACAAAGGCACAACATCTTAAGCAGTCAGATGCTTGTGAATGTAGCTAGTACAAATAGAGACTAATGCAGGGATTCTGACGTGCAACTCAAATGTGCCAAGCACAATATCACAAGTAACAGGAATTTACAAAATGGCAAAAGCCTGAGTAGAAGGCTGAACAGAGTACAACCTGCTCTCATTTAACTGGTAGCTACATTCTGGACAAGTATTGCAAATATGGGAGGGGGGGTGTCTGATTTTTATATGTAAAATGGTGTTATAGTCTAAGCTTGGATAATTATCATTGGTATCCACCAGCCAGAGACAATGAAGAGCCAACCAGTTTATGCCAAAAATAAAAACCAGATTTTAACACTTTTTACACAAGGGAGAATATACATTCTTGTTAACCAGTAGGTATCTCAGCATGAAGGTGTTAGGGGCAGTATATGTAGGACTTGGGCTTGTTTTAGGGAATTTCAAGGACTCCATTAAACATGGTTTTACTCTTTCAGAAAGCAGCAGAGTTCTGAGTGCAGATCTTAATTTTCATGTAGGCAGTAGGAGGAACAGGAAGGAGCTACCGCTGCTGTTAATAAAGCAGCAGTCACTCATGTACGTCAGGAGAGGGAGATGTTTGGCCACTTTTTGTGGTTGCCCAGCATTATTTCTATGTGCCTACATGATTATGGAATGCTCGTGTTTGTCTTACCCCACCATGGTCACAAAGTGGCTTTGTCTGATGTTGATTTTCTGTAAAACTGTGATTTGTTTCTGTTTGTTTTTTACAGAACACCACAGCCTGTTAGGGCCAGGCCAGCTCCCAGCTGACAGCTGTCAGGGACTGCTTGTTCTTTTCCATTGTAATCAGGATTTTCACATATAAATATTCAGTGGCATATTCAGAGTTATGAGAGACAGGATAGTTCTATGCTGTGCAGAATGCATCCTGATCTAAGGTATCTCTTTGTCTCCACCTGCTAAATACTGGGCACTCCCACCCAGCGTAGGGTTACCAAACCACCACCACTGCAAATTTCAAAAACACCCTCCCTGGGAAGTGGCACCATCCCCATGACAACCACTCCTCAGAATA
This sequence comes from Dasypus novemcinctus, assembly GCF_030445035.2. Classification (NCBI taxonomy): domain Eukaryota; kingdom Metazoa; phylum Chordata; class Mammalia; order Cingulata; family Dasypodidae; genus Dasypus; species Dasypus novemcinctus. The sequence continues at coordinate 17,604,780 of NC_080693.1, read as the reverse complement.
GTCTAAATCCAAACCCTAAATCATATTAAAGCAGGATATATACGTGGAATACATCAGGCTACACCCTCACACAACACTCCCAGCAAGTTGTGTTTCCACAACTTTGAAATATTAAACAATGGCCTGATAAAAGTCTATTTATTTAAGATGATTCTGAGATGGATCATCAGTCGCTGTAGCATCTGATGTCTCCTGCATAACACCCCACAAGAGAAACATGCCTTCCCCCTTCTTCAATAACAAAATCTCGCTTTTATTCAAGGCAATATGCCTGACTAAATGCTGCATTCCCAGGCTTTCTCACACCTAGGTGACATCAATTTGGACCATGAGATATAGAAGCAAAAGTCTCTCAGGATTTCTGACAAAGCTTTTGCTTTCCCAGTAAAAGAGGAAAAACATGCACCTGGAGCTTCCCTCCTCCTTCCTTCCTTAAAAGTAGCCGCCATCTTCCCTTGTGGCAGCCATCTTGTGACAGAGGCAACAAGCATGGGGACAAAAACCAGCTTTCCAAGGCTAATGGAGCAACAGGATCCTAGATGAAATCGCTGAGTAGTAGAACCAATACAAGGAATCCAGCAGTTGTCTTCTACTTCCAGGCTGTTTACGTGAAGGGAAAAAAATTATTTTTCGTTTATGCCACTACTATTTGCAGGATTTTCTGTTATTTTCAGTTAAACACATTCCTAATAGAGGATGTCAACAGGTACAACATATAACAAAGTAAAAAATAGGTTTATATGAAGTCTTTAACACTGCAATCAACTGAACAAAAAACTGTTCTAACTATACGGAGTAAATCAATAAAGTTGACAAGCAAAAAGAAAAAACAAAACTATAAGCACATTATTTTGAAGTATAGCAGTAATGACCCAAAAATATAAAAATAGGAGGTAAAAATGAACAGAATTTAGAGTAGGAGACTACTGCTTTTCTTGTGAGCCCTTCTATACTACTTGATTTTCTGACCATGAGTGTTTCAATATTGTTAAAAAACATTAATCCTATTGGAAAAAAGCAGTATGAGATTAAATTCCTTTCTGGCACTAGCTTATGACTTCTTGATCTTGTATGTTTCCTTTCTTATTAAAACAATATGTTTTAAGATGATTCTTCCTTTTACACAGTACATTTTACATAGAATTTTAGTATGCATTCTTTAAACCAAAAATAGACTTTGGTTTCATTTTCTTGACAGTGGTTTTCAAACAGTTGCTCCTTGGAAACTGGTGGTCTGAGCTGGGTTGATGGTTCTGTAACTCCCAATCCTGTCTCCACTAGAGAAACTCTGCTTTATTTATTGCAGATACTAGGCTTTGACACAAGAATTTACTAGAAAGAGTTCCACTAGTTTTAAAAAAAGTTTGAAAATCACTGCACTAGAGCAAAGGTTAGTTAGCCACAGCTGAATTTGACCAACAAATATTTCATTGGGCTTTGTGTGTTTTTCCTTTTAAAGTTAATTTACACGAATTTAAAGATCAATTTTCATATAACCATCTAGATTTCCTCTCTCGAAAAACTGGATGACTAGCAATGTGGGAAAAGCATCCCTGCTTAACAAATGGCCACAGATAAGCAGCTCTGGTCCCGTTAGATGGGCTGTGGACTCTAAACAGTTTTCACCTAGGCAACCGCATCCATTCACTCTATCTGGTCCAGCCAGCTTCAACCCTGCTCTAAACAAGAAATCCAATTTCTTTCCTTTTTTAAAGGAAATAGCTGGAATCTTTGGAAAGACTGCTGAAATTAAGACTTTAAAAAGTTTTGAGTATCACTTCTTAGTTGTGCAACTGTATTAGTTAGAATAGGCTGTTATGTTGTGTCATGTTATAGAAACAAATTAGTTAGGAAATCCAAGTGACTTAAAACACCAACAGTTCTCATCTACCTGTATGTCCAACAGGAGGGGGAAAGGAGGAGATTCTTCTCTCCAAGTCAGTCAGGGACCAAAACTAACTAAGGATCCACCGTCTCCAGCACCGCTGGTTGCCCAGAAGGGCGAAGACTGGAGAACCTCACATGAGATTTTCCCAGAAGGAAAACAGATCACTTTCACTCTCCTATCATTGGCCTAAACAGTCACACAGCCCCAACGAAGGGAGTATTTGGTGAGCACTATCTTTGTTAGATGTAACTCTCAGTAAATTGTTTTGCCTTAGTTGTGCATCTGCACCATGAGGCTAATGATAATGGCCCTCCTTTCCTCTCCTGGTTAGGGGAAGAAGCAAAGGAGGTAATATACATATGAAAGAACTTTGAACTCTAAAGAACTATAGACATTTAAAGGATCACAGTGCACAATGGTGGAATTTGTCACTCTATGTGCTCTCACCAACACCTGTTTACTCAGAGGTGTCAAAGCATAACTCTGGGGCTGGAGAATGTGAAACTGACTTCATTTTAATTACAGCACTTGTCAATTCCCCTGTATCCAAGGCTGCCCCAGGGAATGGAAAAGGGAAAATAAACACTCACCTACCTCCAGTCTCTTCCAAGTGACTTTTCAGCCCTGATGAAATAACTGAAGTGCACCATACATTCTCCAAAGATGATTGCGACATCTCCCATTCCATGTAATCCCCTACAAACAAGCACTTAAGACACTTAGATGCAGTAGGGTCTACATCCTGTTCCCTTGAGCCTGGGTGGACTGTGACCTCTTCAATCAAAAGAGTACGGCAGAAGAGGGACTGTGTGAATTCCAAGACTAGATGAGAAAACTAACCACACCCTTCTGCCCTTTCTAGGGTTGTTCGCTCTGAGAACTCAACAGCCAGGCTGTGAAGAAACCCAAATTGGCCCACGTGCGAGACCAAGACAAGATCACAACCAGCCTAGCAGACATCCGAGCTGACAACCAACAGCCATGCCGACATGTGCCTAAAGATATCTTTGTTGACCCCTGGCCCACCCTTCACATCCTCCCTGCTGAGCCCCCAGACATGGTTTATCAGAGGCAAACTCCATTCCACTTTCCATCCCATCGAATTTGCTTTATTTGTGGTTGTTGTATGCCACTGACTTTGGGGTGACTTGTTACGAAGCAAGAGCATCCCGAACAGTGGGCTCATTAGCACCTCTAATAGCTTAATTAACACAGAGTAAAAGGAACTGAATTCAAATATGTATTTGCTGAATCACTGCATCTCAAATGCTGTACTAATGGAAACAATTATGGGTGATGCTAAAAAGACATTGTCTTGATGATTCAGGTAAGCTACGAGCAACTGAAAAGCCAAAACAGTAACATCTGTACAAGAAAGAAGTTTGTTTTTCTCTCAATGGAAAATTCAGATAGGCAGCTTGGGGCTGCTACACCCCAGATGGACCTCAGACAATTCCTATCTTATCTCACTGCCACTCACAAAAAATCAGACTTCTACCCTCCTACTCAAGATGGCTGCTCAATCTCCAGCTATTAGGTCTACACTTCAGCCAACAAGGAGAAAGAGGAGAACAGGGTTAGGCCCCCTCTATTTAAAGATACTTCCTGCAAGTGCATCCATTAGTCAGAACTTATCGTCACCCAGCTATATGCAGAAGGAAATCCAGGAAAAACTGCCTTTATTCCAGGTTGTCCTGTCTCCACTGATGTTACTACAGAAGAGGAAAGGGGAGATTGGGGAAGACGTGGTAGATCCTGCCACATGTGTATTCCAAAATCCATTTCATACTTGATTTAGGATTGCAGGTTCAAATACACAACATAGTTACCTCAAGAACCGCACCAATATATCCCCTGGTATTTTCTCAACCTTATAAGATTAGGTTAGATACTTTAGATTAAATAAAAACATGTGTATAGTGCTGTATCAACTTCTTTGACTGGATGGAGTAGCTGAATATAAGTAAAACAGTAAGCACTTAATAAAGGTTTCCTAAGAACGGAAAAGATTTAGATACAGATATTTCTCTAAAAACTGATACACATCTTGATGGATCTTCTTGTAATCTGTGTTTCCTTGGGCAACACTCAATAACCTGAGGTTTAGTTTTGTCATCTATAAACAGTGATCGCATATCACAGGTTTGTTGTGAGGGTTAAATGAGATTATACATGTCAAAGGGCTTTGTAAACAGTAGAGTTTTATACAAATATAAAGTTAGGCACCTTCAAAGCTATCACTCCAATAAAGACTCATTGAATTAAACACATCATCTCATAAAAATTTTTAACAATGTATAAATACATTCACAAAATAATCTGATTAAAAGACTTGAACAAAATTTACAGTACCTACAACAGAATTTACAGATCCTTATAAGAGTTTGTAGATAGGTTTAGTTTAGTTACATATATTGTTTTAAGAAATACCATAAATACAAATGTATGATTTACAATATCCCCATAATAGAAAAAGATTCACAAAATAAAATGTCTTTTAGGCATTCATTATGCCAAATATTTAACCTATTATTCTCACTACGACATAAGAATAATACTCTTTCATTGGTAAAAGATATATCTCATTAGGCCAAGGACCACTGGGGAACATCCAGGAAGTTCCAAAGAAAAATGTGGCTATCCTTTCCACATAATAAATAGAACAGCAGCAATCTCTAGATATTGCTTAAATATAAACTATGAAGATTCTGCTTATTAACTGGGTCTTAAGTACATGACCTTTACAAATAAAATTTAAAAATTAGTTTTTTACTTGCCTGTGTACGTCTAAGATAAGATGTTTTACCACGGAGTATGAAGTATGTTGTAAAATTAACTTTCTTACTCTTACCATGGAAAGAAAACTTTCTTCTCAAAATAATCTACAGAAATAATATGTGAACATATACAGCTCTGAGATAGACAAGAACATCTAGAAAATTTAGAAATCAAAATGCAAAGGTCTACATTACCCATGTGTGTGAATGCAAATGCTTTCATTAATTTGGGATACATGGAGATTATGAGACTATATGGAGAGACATATGGAAATTACAAGACTATTTCATGGTAAGTATATCATGAAATAAATTATGACAATGTTTCTAGTGACACCATACCTTCAAGCCTTAAGTGCTAGAAAGAAAAACAAACCTGATATGAAAACTATTTTTCCTTTTTTTTAAATAAACTTTTTCAATGGAGAAACAAACTCAACCCTCCTCTGCAAGATGCACTAAGCTCTAAATGTTTCAGCATCAAGAATCTCTTCAGTTGTTCCCCAATGTAACAGAACACATAAGCTTTGTTCTCTCTTCAGGAAGTCTGATCATTTTCCAAGTTCTGCAAAAGAAAAAATCTCCTTAATATTAAAGTTACTGCACTTTACACACCATGGATTCTAAAGCACTGGGCCTAGGAAACTGCCATATTCGTAAGCAGATCTAACTACTAAATTGCCTTACATTCAATGGCCCAATTACATTAAAAGAGGACATGCTGGAGAAGTACATCCATGGGTACCAGTCTCCCCCCAGATGTCCAGGATGTTCCATTTCTGCAGAGCATCTCCAGGTGTCCTGCAAGTCCACTAACCCTACCCAGGTCTCACTTTATCTGTATTCAATGTCCCTTCCCCTGCAAAAGCACTGAAAATCCTGAGGAAAAAACTATTATGCAGCACAAATGACAATTGCCATGGGGAGGACCACACGGGAGAGGTTTACGGGGACCATGCAAAACACATGCAGGATGAGTCATGTCCCTGAAGGAGAACTCATTTTCTCTCTCTCTCATCTTTATAAAAAAAAACAGTACAGTAAAATGGAAAGTACTATGAATTTAGAGTGCGGAGAGCTGGGATCAAGCCTTGGCTTTGCACCATTTATTAGATGTATATTCTTGAACAGGGGTTCTTAGCGAGGGGTCCATAACCTTGAATTTAAATTTAAAAAAACAAAAAACGTTACTCTTGTGGGATCATGTTTGTGTGGATGTGATATATTTATTAAATAATACGCAGTATGGTGTGGACTTAGTAAGTGGTTTTCACCTGACTGGCAAAAGGATCCCTGGAATAAAACAGGTTAAGAACCCCTGGTCTTGAAGTCACACTCTCTCCCTGCCTTCGTTATCTAAAGGGTAATCCCGGAACCCGCAGGGCAGTATCACTGGGGAACTTCTCAGAAACGCAAATTAGGAGATTCCTGCCCCAAGCGAGGGAATGAGACACTCTGAGGGTGGGGCCTAGGACACAGGGCTTTAGCCCTCCAGGGAATTCTGATGTGCTTTTAAACTTGAGAACCACTGTCCCCCACAGGGCCACCTGCAGCACCTACTGCCCTACACAAGTGTGAGGTGCTGCTCAGATGAAGACCTCACCAATTTTCCCAAGAGATTTAACCAATATGCTATTTACCCATGAAGACTGCTCAACCCACTGAAAGCCCTAATTTAAACCCTCCTGTTGGGTCCTCAAATCTTTTATGTTCGGAGGAGGAAGGAACCTCTGTGTACTTTAAAAATAATCTTCCTTTAATGATATGGTCTTATGTTTCAACATTTTCTATCTATAAAAACCCAAGACCATACAATAAACATCTTCACAACTGTTCATTTGAGCTATCATAATTCAATGAAAGCATATGAACTTAAATATTTTAAAAAGTAATTATTGATGAGAGTTCATCCCTCATAGTTTCAAAATAATTTCAGACAATAACAATACATTTTTGGAATATTTTAAAGCCTCCAAAGAGTAACTAGAACAACTTCATCATCACCTCATATTTAAATAAACATGTTCCTAAAACATTTCTGTTGAAAAGTTAGTTCATAAAAATCAAACTCTACAAGTGAGAAATCACTGCAACTGTCACTGACCTCATGAGAATGACCCTTCCACCCAGAAAAGGCTTACTTGTCTTAAAAACTGCTTCCCAAGGTAGGAGGTAGCCATGCTGGTGAGGGTCTTCCTGCTGCCCACTTTGCACCTGATGTAGCCGTACAGGTTGGCCCCCTGGAGCACCACGCCCATGATAACCACTGCCTGGGAAAAGGGAACAGACCTATGGTTACTGGCGTAAAGTGGACTGACCTTTTTCTTTGCCATGAAATGAATTAAGGCGATGTGTCATGGAAAGAGAAAGAAAAGGAAGCTTTCCAGTCAAGACCCTGTCACCTGCCCGCAGAAACCTATCCAATGCATGCTCTGCACAAGACACTGAGACACTCATGCCACAAATATTTAGTGAGCACATGATAGGTTTTAGTCTTCCATGCCAATTCTGATGCCTGTTCAAGTTTGAGAACCACAGAATGAGAAGAAAAAGTAGCTGACAGAGCTAAGGTAATGCAAATGCCTTCACTGACCACCCATCCAAAGTAGCCACTGGTCTCTCCCTAGCCCTCTCCTTCCGAGTATCCTGTGTGTCGTTATCTTTTCTAACACCTCCCATGATCTTATTTATTGTCTGTCCTCCACTAGAACGTAAGCTCTATCCGAAGAGGTACCCTTTTATCTTCCCCGATCTTATCCCCAGCTCTTAGAATAGTGCTGGCATATGGTGGACTTTAAAATATACTCCCTCAATGAATATATACAAAAGAAAAATACAAGACATTAAAGCAATTAGATAGCTGATGAGAACAGATAAAAATGATACAACACAGAGATAACTAGTACCATGGAATTAGGAAAGCCAAAAAAGAAAAAGGAAAAAAGAACATAAATAAATGTAAAGACTTAAGAGGACAATTTTCCGGATTCAAAGCAAAGGCTGAATCTGTATATTGGAAGGGAAAACAAGTTCCATAAAAATTGATTTAGAAACATACCCTGGTTATGATATTAATACTTAAAGAATAAAAAAAATCATTCACTTTAACTTACAAAAGTAAGCCTGGCCTTAGATTTCTCCACAACATTTAATACAAGAAAACAATGAAATAATGCCTCTAAAGCACTGAGGGAAAGATACTGTGGCCCAAGAATATTATCCCAGCCAAGTCATCATTCAAGTATAAAGTCAACAGGCTCATGTTCTTAAACATGAATAAGAGCCAAAGAACCAAGAAAGTTCTTTTTGAAAATAAAAATCACCCAACAATGAAATTTAGTCAACCAAAAGGTAAAAGGAGAAGGTATATGATACAAGGATTAGGGATAAGCAGTGAATGGATGTCCTTAAACAAATCCAGGACAAACAACCAATAAGAAATATTGTTTCAAAAGGGCTTCTAAACCTTAACAACACAAAATGACATTGGAACAAACAAAATTCAGACAAAAAAAAAAAACACCTCAGGGAAAAGAAAGAAAAGAGGAGGGAATGTGTTCATTCCCTTCCCTTTCTAAGCAGAGCCTGTAACATTTAGTACGTTACTTAAAGTTATAAAGGAAACCACTAAAGGAACTAAAATAAGAATATAATCCACAAAAATCCAGAGGCAGAAGTAAGGAGGACAAGTGAGATTGAAGCATATCAGAGTTAGTTTTCCCATCGCTCAGATCAAGGAATCTGTAGACACTGAATGATGTTTCTAATTTATAAGAGAATATGACATAAACATATAAAGTGATAACGATAACTAGAACTGAAAATAAGACAATTAAACTTCCAAATCCCAAAAAGAAAAGTATGTGTGTATGCAAATAAACACAAAGAGAATTTATATATTAAAAACAGGAACAAGTAACTATTGAAAAAATATTCATACCTAAAGTCAAAATATATCCAATCTCTATCAATACATGTTAAGTGGGATAAACTCATCTACTAAATGAACAAGACTCAAAAGTGTGGGTCGACAGACTGTATTTGCCAAAGATGGCAGCAATAACATCTCCTGTTCCAAGTGCTCTCTGAGAACTTCTTACGCGCCCACCAAGAGGTAGAGCCTAATTCCCATTCCCTGGAATGCGGGTGGCAGCAGAAGTGACGCTGTAACCTACGGCTTGGTTGCAGAGGCAATTTGGCTTGGGAGAGGAACACCCCTGACTGGCACGCTGAGCCGCCATGTAAACAGTCCAGCTGCTCTGACTGAGGAAGCCCAAACCAGCCCATGTGGAGAGACCACAGAGGAAGGCCAGGGACGCCAGGAGCAGACCCCTTGCCAGCACCTAGGTCCCAGCTAGCTGATTGAGCACTCAAGCCAGAACCTCCCAGCCAAGGTGTGAGAGATACAGTGATGGCAGTTTTTTAAACCACTAAGTTTTGGGGTGATTTGTTATGCAGCAACAGATAAATGGAACAGGTTACCAGGTAACAGTTTCAGAAAAGGTCACTGTATTACTTCCAAGCTAAGTTAAACATGTTAGTTTGGAGTTGACCAAGTATCCCTACCAATAAGGTAACCATGTGTCAAATGTGGTAGCCTCAGTACAAGGTGGGCTAAATAAAAATTCTGTTAGGCACTAATATCCTGGAAAATTGGTTTTAACAGGACTCTACTATCCAGTACTATCCAGTAATGTACAGTTGGGAAACAGAATTTGGAAAACACATGAGGAAATTGCCTACTAAGATAGGTCCCTAATTTCAAGGGAAGAGGTGACTGCACACCTCAGAAGTTCTCCATTGATACTTACCAACCACTTCACTCTGAAAGAGAAGAGAGCACTGAAGGCAAAGATCACCCACAGCACTGGACAGGTAATAAGTCCTAACCAAAAGATCCTCGATTCAGCCTCTGAAACAGTTTTATTCTCTTGAGAGGATGCCTAGAAAAGAGCATGAATTCAATGGTCACATTGTGATAATTATCAATAAAAAGATAAACATTTTTAATGAAAAACGTATTTCATGCAAATTCAAATACATCAATACATACAATCCAAGACCTGAGTTAGAGTCCAAAAACAAGTTAGTGACTCTTACCACTATTATAATAGGAACTAGGTTTAATATACTTTGTTTTAACTTTAGAATTTTCCATTGTGAGGGCAGAAGGGACATTTTATCATGACCCAAGACAGTTAAATATGGTCTTTGACAGGCTTCTATTCAATTCTTCCTGCTCTGCTCTGTTTATTCAAAAGAAAGTTTTGGATAATATCTTATTGGGTAAGGACCAAGGAAATCAAGGCTACAGTCATCCTAAAGACTGAAAGGTCAAGTCAGGATCTAGAAAAAGAAATGGAATCAAAGGATTCTAGATAATGACCAAAGCAACTTAACAATACTCAGGTATTTACTAGGTAGATTTTACAGTCAAAAGCAGGGGTTCTTAACAAGGGGTCTGTGAACTTGAGTTGAAATTCAAAAAATATTACTCTTATGGGGACGTGTTGAAGGTATGAGGTATTTATTAAGTTATAAATAGTATAGTGTGGACTTAGTAAGGGGTCTGTGGTTTTCACCTGATGGCAAAGGGGTCCATGGAATTAAAAAGGTTAAGAACCCCTAATCTAAAGGAATATGGATTCTTGGAGGACAAGGTTGCTTTCTGAGAAGACCCCTCCAAGGAGAAGATAAGTAATCTAATGGGTACTGTCTCCAGGCATTTTGTTGTCTGCATCCCAGAATGATCTCCATAGGGAAACTGAATGAATTCAGTGTTCGCTACTGAGCAGGCTAACTCAAAACAGGCAAGTGTGTCCCCGGTTCTTGAAGGCACAAGCTTAAAGAACAGATTGCTCCTGATCAATTCTGATTTTCTATCCAGTTGCAATTCTTCTCTTTCTTTATCCTGACAAGAGTGGAAGAGGACCATGGAAGCAAGGAAAGAACAGGATATTAGAAGTGGTTATTACTTGAACAGAAAGGAACCAATGGAGATACCAGACAATGCAACACAAGCAAAGGACCACCAGAAAGAGGCCTCACGGCAGCATCTGATAGGCAGCTTAGCATACCATAAACTGACCCCACATCCTCTTCTCAGAGGGATTCTGCCATGCATATGGTTTGTTTCTGATGTGAACTAGAGAGAAAACTATACTAAGTTTCAGAAGCCCATGTGGCTTAGTGCTGATGTGCCAAGTAATTTGCAGTAGTACTTTTTATCTTGAGTACTTCATCCTTATATATTCAGCCATAATCTACACATAATTTACCAAATGACAGTTTTACAAAAAGGAACAAATGGATTACCTTCCTGGACTCGAACACCCAATGGCTCTTTCCATCTTCATCAATATGATTCCACCAACGCAGGCCAACCATTAGTCTACCTGTGATGTTCTGGTAAAGATTAATACAGATACAAACAATTCAAAAATATTATTTAAAGATCTACCGTAAGTCCATATCTACACCTTTACTTCTGTAATGTCCAGTGAATAAAAAGCAAAAGACTAAACAGAAAGCCAAGGGCAGAACAAGGAGTAGAGGTGACAGGTAAGTAAGAAATCTATCCATGAACACTACCCTTCTCTTTTCCCTCTTAGCACTTGTCTTTTTTACCATTCTCTAATTTGTTCCTAAGCCCCTTGCTTTGTGGCTACCGTAACCTATCTTTCCCCATATATTTTAACTGTACCTACATTTATTTTATAACTATATATCTGTAAAAATGGCTTTAGGCACTGGCCTTCATTCCCTACCTTGAAAGTACCAAGTTCTTTTCCTGCTTACTGATGTAACAATTATGATAGGTCTCCTAAAGTTTCATATATTTGTTCAAGAAATATTTATCAAGCACCTCTGATCTGCTGGCACTGTGCTGGTAATAAAATGGTGAGTAACAGACACCATCCCTGACCTCACGAAGCTTCAAGAGTTGTGGGGGAGAGAAGCAATAAAATATAATAATACACAAATATACCCTTACCAACTGTGAGACGTGCTGCCAGGAAAAAGGGAGGCTTTGAGAGTGTAACAGAGAAAGCAATCTAGTTTGAATGTCAAAGAACAACTTCCTAAGTATTCAATGTCTGGAATGAAATCTAAAAGATGAACAGGAATTGATAATGCAGGGAGGGGGGTTTAACTTGGGGTCAACAAATACATTGAAGGGTTCTGTGAATTTGGATGGGAAAAAAATTCTATCTTAATTTTCATTAACCTCGAACTAAAATTTGGCATATCTTTTGTTTGTTTAAGGTATCAGGGCTGGGGATTGAATCTGGAACCTCTTTTGTGGGAAGCTGGTGCTCAACCACTGAGCTACATCAGCTCCTACAAGTTGGTTTTTTCTTTTGTTCATTTGTTGCCTGTATTTTGTTTTTAGGAGATACTGGGATCAAACCTGGGACCTCAAACACAGGAAGCAGGGGCTCAACTGCTTGAGCTACATCTGCTCCCCAATTTGGCAGATCTTTTATTTATGAATGTAGGCAACAAACCGTAGCAGAATTACTGTGCCTTTGTCACCAACAGAAACCACAGGTATTTTTCATTTTGTACTGCACATGTTAAAATATCTCACAATATTGTCTATACTCATCACTGCTTTGAAAGCAGTTATTAAGACCTGCCATAAATAATGTATTAATAAATAATTTCATACTACTATATCAAAATTTGTCTTTCTAAGTATTTTATATTTCAATATAAGAACAAATGATACTGCTTAGGAAAATATAGAAAGGAGCTTTCAAGACCAAAAAGACCATTACCTTGCAGAAATGCTAACATTTAAAAGCCAACTAAAGGAGAAGGGCTGTCAAGGAATAGCAGAAACAGCCAGAATTTTGCCTATTTTATTGGCATTTTAAAAATATAGTTCTTAGGATATTTACTTTCAAACTCCTCCATTTTCCAATTTTTCAAATGTTTGCTTTCTGCCTTTATCTTTATTAGTTTATTTTCCTAATATCCCCCAGTTTATTTCTTTGGAGTTTTTTGGACCTTTTTAGTCCATTATTTCCATTCTTTATCTAATAATAAAAGCTTTTAGTTTATGATTTTCCCTCTGAATTCAGCTTTACACACAACCCAAAAGTTTGACTGTAGGTGTTCACTGTCATTAAGGGCCAAAAATCTATATAGTTTTTGTTTCCTTTTTAAACCAAAATATTCAAGAAGCTGTTTTTTGTGTTTTTGTTTTTAACTTCTAAAAGAGGTCATTTCTGAGAACCAGTTTTTAGTCATCTTTCATTTTGTTGCATTGGATTAGAAAATGTAGTTACTTTGGCAATTTATTTGGTTTTTCTTCATAGCGGCATGTAACCATTTTTTGTAAATGTTCCTTAGGCATTGAAAAAGAGGGTTCAAAAGTACAAAGTTCCAAACACAGCTATTCAGTTGAGCTTATCAAATATTTCATTTAGATTCTTTATGATCTTACATATTTTTTGCTGCTTTGGTCTGTCAAAGGTAGGTTTGTGAAAGACTCCCTTCATGACAAGGTTTCTTCCCTCTTCTAGTTCTAATACCTTTTCACTATGCATAGTTTGAGGCCATATTAGTCTGTGAATGACCCTCACTGTGATTTTCACATTTACAAAAAATGGTCTTTTTTGTTCCATTTAAATGTTTTCTTACCCTGATTTCTACTTTTGTCTGATATTAATATTATAATGACAACTTTCTTTTGGCTTGAATAGGCCTGTTACATCTTTGACTTCTTTTATTTTTCCTAATGTTGCTATTTGTTAGTTTTCTTTTTGAACTTTCATTCTTGATCTAATCTTAGAATTCTTATCTTTAAAAAGGGAGTTGAATCAAATATTTACTATGTAACTAATTTGTTACTTCTGTCATCTTGTTTTATGCTTTGTGATATTTAAACTTCCTTGACACTGGCTTTGTCTTCCTTCTTTTGCTACATGAACTATGCTTTCAGTTGCTCCTATCTTCTTCAATGTTGTGGAAGAAACACAACGTGTTTCAAATTTTACTAATAGTTACCATTAAATTTTCAAAACCATTGTTTAACCTTTGTTACTCTATTTGTCAGAGTAAGGAATAACAAAAAAAACCCCTTATATATAAGATATAATAATAATATTTAAATGTATTTTTATCTTTCTTTCTGACAACTCCATTGAGATTTATAATTATTATAACACATCTCTACTCTAACCAGTTTCAGAACCCTTCCTAGACCTTTCCTCAAGACCAATTAATAATTTTCCCATTCTTGATTTCTTAATTTTGTTGCATCTCAGGTGGTTGGATTATATCTATAAGTAATTCTACCAAGGATAAGTGGGTGGCATTATATAAGCCCTTGTTTAAAAAGAAAGACAGCTTATCAGAAAATAAACTTTGGGGCCATAATTTTCCAAACCCTAAACCCATAAGGGTTTAATTTTAAGAGTTTGGAAATGAACAGGAACAAGCAACTGCAGGCCTTTGAACTGACTGTGGGAACAAAGGGGTAACAAGAACTGGTTAAAGGTCAGGTTCTATTTGGCAAAACAGCACTTTCATGAAAAGCAAAAAGAAACACTCATCAAAACAAAACCTGACACTAGGGCACAGTAAATATAAGAACAACAAGCAACAGAAGAAATTCAAAGAGAAACCAGCCAAAGAAGAAAGTACAAAAGAAAACCCTAAAGAAAGTAAGCCTCTGAAATCCTCCTTAAAGGCACACCACAATTCTCGGCATAATGTGGCCTACGGAAACTGGTCACCATCAAGCCAGCCACTTCTGATATGTTTAAGAATTAAAATATCTAAAAATGGCTGGGTTGCTGGATCTGAACAAACCTGTAATTAATCTTACTGGACTTTGAATCAATATACATATCCCTGAAATTACAAAATTAACCCTGGCCTTTGTTTTCTGCCTTTGATCTTTTCCCCCAAGATTTTACCAAATTTTTCAAATATGCAGAAAGGTGAACACCCATGTATTCACCACCTAGATTCTACATGCAATATTTTATTATACTTTACCACCTATGTCTCTCTCCATCCATCCATCCATGCCTCTCTTTACCCATCACTGCCTCTGAGTTTCAAACCATTTCTTATACTCCTTTCCACCCCTGAGAGCAGGGTTTCTCAACCTTGGCACTGCTGACATTTTGGCCTGGATAATTCTTCATTGTGGGGGACTGTCCTGTGCACTGTCCCTGGCCTCCAATCAGGAGTACCAACCTCCAGCTGTGATAACCAAAAATGTCTTTAGACATTGATATGTTCCCTGGGCAGCAAAACTGCTACTAGTTGAGAGCCACTGCTCTAGAGCAGATACCCACAGGAGGTTTGCAAATGGTGGGCAATCCCTAAGCATCTGTGGACAAACTATACTGAAGCCTTATCTAGAAACTGTATACCTCTACCTGGCAGCGGCCCTAAAACAAAAGCAGTTGTATGGTAGGGTGTGTGGCCACTAGTCACATTCTAAATTAATTAAGTAACTTATTTATTTATTGTTAAAGACAATGTAGGTTGATACACAGCATGGACAACTCAGTAGTAGTAGAAACTACATGCAATCTGATATACCTAGCATTTTAACGTGGATGTGGCCTGAGTTAAGAAAAGGATACATTAACACCAATCCAACATGCTTAAGTGTCATAGCCTTTACTGTTCGTAAACATTCAATCTCATATTAAATATGATTTTAAAACAAAAACAATCAAACCTACCTTCACTGCCCAAAAGTCACATGACAACAACAAGATAATTGTCACCATACAGGCAATAAAGCTGTTGCTGAACAATTCACAGAGAAGATAGACTACGATTGCACTGACTCGAAAGAATAAATGAAAAAATGATGCCACTGGGTGTCTGAAAACCAAAACATAACAAAAGAAATGCATTACATTTTACAATACAGATACTAACTAATGTTGACAGATGAAAAATGTTTCAGCTAGGGCATAATCATGCAGAGTTTTGCTAAAAACATAACAAAACAGATGACTTGAGGAAGAAGCAACCTGTCTACCTCCCTTTGTTCATAAGTTCCATTATTTAATGAGGCCCTGCCATCACAGAAAAAAAAACCTATGTAAACAAGACTCTAATACCTCAGTGAATATAAAATTTCACAAAATAAATAAGAAGCTTTATCAAGCTTGGAAGAAATAAATAAGGAAACTATATCCTTAGGATTTGAATCCTAAGATGTGGGAGGAGTTGGCAGGTGGGGAGTGAGGTATATGGGAACCTCTTATATTTTTTAATGTAACATTTTGTGAACTATGTATCTTTGAAAAAAAGACAATTAAAAAATTTCATTTCCAAAAAAAAAAAAAAATCATGCCAAAAGAATTCCTAGGCACTTAGAAACCTGACTTCAAGCATTAGGAAATTACCACTAGGCAGTTCCGTGTGTGTTTACTTTTTTCTTAAGCTGATTGAGATATGATTCACATACCATAAAATTTACCCATAAAAAGGGTAAAATTTAATGGTTTCTATTAATAGTGTATTGAAAATTATACAACTGCTGACACAATTTTAAAACATATTCATTACCCCAAAAGGAAACCCTTTAGCAGACATTCCTCATTGCTCCCCAGTGGTTCCAGGTCTAGGCAACCATATATTTACTTTCTATCTCTATAGATTTGCTAGTCTAAACTTTTCATATAAGTAGAATCATACACCATGTGTGGTCTTTTGTGACTGACATCTTTCGCTTAGCATGTTTCCAGAGTTCACATACAATTTTAATTTATTTCATTAGATGAGTATCTACAGAGAGAACTAAATTTGGAACAGACAACATCAACAGGTTTAGCTTGACATTTTCATGTTATTTTATACAAAAGACAAAATTCTGAAATTTGAACAATGACTCAGAACATAATGTCATTACAACTACCTAAAGAAATGGTACATTTTTGGTCAATAGTAGCCAGCACAAACTTAGCTGTATCATAGGTGTTCGAATAACTGGAATTGCTGATATGGAAAATCAGTACTGACTGAAATTCCATACACCAGATATACCCAAGGAATATCTAAAATGTCATCTTTGTCTCCGAATAAAGACCAACGAGCGATGCACAATATCCACAGGCACATTGCAACCCCTCTGCCTTGATTTTCACCCTCTGTTGCCCTCCAGACACAACAGCACTGGACACTAACACAACTCATGTAACTTATCCTTGTACCTGATTTTGGATTTTCTGGGCCTATTCGCAGTCTCCTCTTCAGCATCAAACAGTGAAACATCTTCAATGTCATCATTACTGTCCTAATAGGAAAATTAAATATCCATGAGGCAAAACGTAACTTAACATTTGCCTGCCTACTACATGCAAGGGAGCATGCTAGTCAAATGGAAGATTAAGACAGTCACAGCCATCAGGAATTCACAGCCTAGGGAAAGGGCATGCTCGGTTCCTTCACACACACACACCCCAGACACACACGCACACCTGCTGCAATCATCTGGAACACACCTCCCTCCCAAGGTAATCTGTATCTGCTGTCTCCAATCCCACCCCTGAGCCCTATGAGAAAACCCCTGAGGGGTGCAGAGGATGCTCCTGCAAACTTCAATATCTATTCTCAGCTGCCATCTCGCAACTCACAGAGAAAAACGGGATTACACAGGGGATAAACTCGATGTTTCTGACTCCCCAGCAAAATCACCGGAGTGCATCCTATTTCCATGACCCTATCTCATAACTCTTTCTCTTCTTAGCCATGGCAAATCCAACTACTTGGGCTCAGAATTCCTTCTTTTCCTGCCTCCTCAGGGCCTTGTTCCAGCAATTTTCCCTTTATTTACTCTGTGGGAACTTCAAGTCTTTCTACTGGATGTTTTAAAACAGACCTGATCCTGAATCTTCCCTTCCAGGGACCAGTAAAACCAGGCTCTTAAGAATGGTTCAGGCCTCCATTCACTGCAATTTGCCTCCAGCCTTAACCACAGCAATGAATCTGTTCCTTATACCTCAGTGATGGCCATTTACCTACTTTCATCTCTAGTCTCAACTCCCTTCTCTGCATGTCTTTCCTCCATGTTACTCACAGAGTAATCTTCTTAACGTGAAGACACACTGTCTCCCCTGCTCAAATTTTTCAATGGCTCCCCTACAGGTACAGAATCAAATTTAACTCCTTCATATACAGCATAGATTTCAGGATCTGGTCCTGCTTACTGATGTTCTGATACTCCCTTGCACTTGACACTTCACTCTGTGTTCTCTAAAAACACTAAGGTCTCTCCATCCTTCTACCTTTCACATGTTTTTCTCCACCCAGGAAGCTTTCCCTTCCCTATCCCCCAACTTAGCTTACCATCAGACAAACACCAAATTACCCTTCAAATTTCACAGCACTCAAACAGATCTCTAGTTGAATAACTCTCTCAGGTGTTCTTAAAGTCCAGTCTGACCTCTTACCCCCATATGGACTCTAAACTACTGGAAGGCAAAGACTGCCCTTGCACTGGAATAATTCCTAGCATTTAACAAGAGCACCTGGCCAAGTGGTACAATATTTTGTTGAAGGCATGAATGACTAAACAAAGGAAGCAATTACCTATAATGCTTGGCAGCCTGTAATCAGTGCTAGGAGAATGAAGTACAAATGCGAGCACAGGGAAGGAAGAAAATCATTTCTTCCAGAGGGCTGTGGAGAAGTTTGCTTACTCTGGTCCCTCAATGAAGTATATTTTCAAAGGCACAGAAGTAGGAAAACAAAAATTATGCATAAGTAGTGGCTAAATAAGTATATGGACCGGCCAATGTACAAGCACACATAGTAAGTGAAAGGTGGGAGGAGTAGAAGCTAAGGCTAGAAAAGTAAAATAGACTATTTTAACAGAAACAGAGATCAGAAAAAGGGTTTTAAAGACACTACATTGCTGGCTGTGAAGATAGAGGAAGAGGCCACCAACCCAGGAATGCAGGTGGCCTCTAGAAGCTGGACAAGGCATGGAAATAGATTCTAGAAGCTCCAAAAGAAACAACAGCCAATACCTTGATTTTAGCTCCATAACCTCATTTCTGACTTCTGACCTTCAGAACTGTAAGATAAGTTTGTTGTTTTAACCACTACTGCCTTCCTTAATTCATTAAGTATGCCAATCTTGTGCCCCACAGGGTCCTTTGAATTTGGGATTAATTCTACTTACAACTCTCTTTTTTACCCTGACCTTAAAAAGACTGGCATCTTCTCAGTCACTCAATAAATACTGAGTGCTTACTATGTACCAGGCACTGTGGTACAGCCAGAAACAGTTCTGCACTTAGTGTTGAATTAACTGGGGGTGGATGAGGTCAGGAGTTTGGCTTTGGAAACATAAGTTTAAGACACAGGTATAAAAACTTCAAAACATGTTTTTGTTGTTTTGTTTTTTAAGTAAAGAGTAAACAAAGGGTTCTGAGCAGAGGACTGATATATTTTGATTTGTTCAAAAGGAAAATTCTGGCTACTGCATCACAAATCTGGGAGGTGAAGGCGGAGAGGCACAGGTACAAGCTGGGAGACTGGTTAGAACGCTACTCCAATAACAGAGCCAAAAAAATACAGGCTTGGTCCAGGGTGGTGGCACTGGAGGTGGTGGCAAGCAGTTAGATTCTGGATATATTTTAAGGGAGAGCTGACAGGATTTGCTGATAGAAGGAAGGTGGGAATCAGAGCAAAGAAATCAAGAATGATTCTAAAGTTTTTATTGGGAACAGCTAAAAGGATGAGGATGACAAAGACAGAACTCTGGGCACTCCAACATTCAGAGGTCAGAAAGATGAGAGGAAATGTGCAGCAGGGACTAAAAAGGAACTACCAAAGAGTGGGACGTGAACTGGAAGAAGGTGGTGTCCTGCAAGCCAAGTAAAGAAAGCATTTCTGGGAGGAGGACCAGCATTAGCTGTGCCAAATGCTGCTCATAAGTAAGATAAAAACAGAATAGTGACCACTGTATTGTCAGCTATTATCAGTGCTCTAAAGAACAGCTGTAGTAAGGCAAGGTGGAGAGGGGGAAAGTCTGAGTGGAATGGACACGAGAGAGAAAAGAAGAATTAAGAGACAAGTCTTTCAAGGACTTTTGTATTTTGGGGAACAAAGAATGG
Source organism: Dasypus novemcinctus (assembly GCF_030445035.2). Taxonomy (NCBI): domain Eukaryota; kingdom Metazoa; phylum Chordata; class Mammalia; order Cingulata; family Dasypodidae; genus Dasypus; species Dasypus novemcinctus. The sequence goes on along the minus strand of NC_080693.1, from coordinate 17,585,011 downwards.
GGTGATATCTGAAAGAGGATGTGGAGTTGAGTTTTTATTTTTTAGGATGGGAGAAATTAAAACATGTTTATAGGATATTGTGAACAAGCTGCTAAGGTGGAGGGATAATGATACAAGAGAGAAAAGCGGGAACGACTGAAGCCATGTCTGATTAGACAAGAGGGGATGGAAACCAGTGCAGAAAGAGAGGAGCCAGGCTAGGAAAGTACAGATAGATCAATTATAGTAAAAGGAAAAAGGCAATGGAGACAAGAGTTTATGGGCAAAGATGCAGATAGGAGACATGTGAAAATTCTATTCTGATGGCTTCCATTTTGTCTTTAAAAAAAAAAAAAAAGCAAAGGCATCAACTGAAAGAATAAGGGAAGAAATGGGAGGTCTGAGGGGAGAGAAGCTTTAATAGTGGCCTAAGAAAGTGGGAAAGTGGACAATGGAAGTGTAGTAATGATTGCCTGGCAGCACCAAGAGCTCAAGTCGGTTACCGCACAAAATGAAAGCTGGAACAGTCAGCTTGGTTGCCTGTTGTTCTTCAGCCTCATTCAGTCAGGGTGCAGATGCATAGCACTGAATTTAACCATAATTGCATTTTCTCCACTCAAGCTTTACCTTCTCAGAATGGTCTTTTCTGACCATAAATCCTAAAATTTTCCTATTCCCAAGACTTCAGATATCATTATCTGAAAATATCTTTAGTTATGCAATTTATTATGTCTCTCCTTCACCCCGTGGACACACCCTCATGCCCAAACTACCCCCTAACCCCTAACTCAGGGCAAGAAAAAAGCATCTGCATTGTTCACAGCTGTATGCCCAGGACCCAGAACACTGCAGGACCAACAGTACTACCTCAGCACATTATTTGTGAAATTAAGGGGGTGGGGGAAGATTTAAAATAATGCAACTGAAAATGCACTATAAACTAAATATTTTTTAAAACATGAAAAGATTTAATTGCTCTCATTAATATCTAGACGTAAACCTGTAAGGCATAATTGACTCTAAGGACACAAATGATAACCAAGGTGGACCATCAGTGTTACAATTTAGTAATGGAAAACTACAAGGCAAGGTTCTGACGGTGTCTTCTACAAGACCTCAGCGCGTCCCCAGAGTTTAGGCTAGGTGGGACCCGAGACCTGCCCGTCGTCCACGCCCCCTCCACAAATGGCTAAGGAAACACACCCGCGACTTCACGCAACAGAGTTCCCGCAGCCCAGCACTGGCTCCGACCCTGAGCGCCGCGTTTGTTTACAATGCGCTTCTACACATGCAGAAGCTACCAGCAAAAAACCGCCCCTCCACGGCCCGGCTCGTCCACACTCGCTGCACTCGCCAGGTGCGAGAAGCCTTGGAGTGCCGCGCCCGGACCACTGCCTAGGCCCTCCCTGTTGCCCCTGGAGCTCAGGCGGTGGGCGCGGTCCCAACGGCCCCGGGACGCACGGCCCGCTCGCCCATAGAGCCTGCAGCGCGGACCCCGTCCTACCCGCTTCAGCCTCTGCCGCCCTCTCCCGCGCCCACGGCCCTCACCTGCGGCAACATGGCGGCCCTGCGCCAATCCCACTTCCGGAAGAGCACGTCTGCCCGGCAACCGCCGGGTCCCCGAGGTGGAACGGATGTGGCCACCTCACCGAAGGCCTGGAGGGGCCAAAGTTCATTCCACATCCTCCCCCACTTCCGCTTCAAGGCGCCACGTGGGAGGCGCAATTCCGGGGGCGGGGCAGGCGCATGGGCGGGGCGGTCCTGGGGCGGGGCCGTCGGGGGCGGGGCCGTCGGGGCGGGGCCACTCGGGAGGCGGGGAATAGCTCTGACCTTGGGGGAACGGTCCTGGCTGTAGCCTGTGCGTTCTGTCTGCTCTGGGGGTGGGGAAGCTTCGCGGTTTGTTTAGAAGACTTCCCCAGCCTCCGAGTCAAACTGTAAAGCTGTCCCACGCCAGCGTCGGTGCCCTGAGTGCGGGGGTGGAGCTTTATGATTCCATAGTTTTGTTCGATGTTTTACCACGATACGTATTCTTTTGTCCTTTAATTTTTAGAAGCAATAGAAAAAATAAATCTGCCCTCCCGAAGGGGTAAAAAACCATCAAGAAGGACAAGAGGATTCCAGAGTAAACGATGGAAAATAACTTCGAGACACCAGGGAACAGTAAAGAATAGATGTGGAGACCGGGAGCTCTGGAGTTTGAGAACTGCCACTTGACTAGGCTGTAACTAACCTCCACGTACTCCTCCCTCCTCAAACTTGAAGTGGCAATGACAGTGATACCTACTAAATGATCGCTTTCGGCCTCTTGGCTAAGATCAAGTGTAGTATTTGTTCTTATCAGTATCATCCCGGACAAGTAGGTGGCAGGCGTTCCCCTGCCGCCCAGGGTGTGCTCCTGCCGGATGAAAGACCTGAAATAAGAGAGCGCTTAAATTTTTGAAACTGTGATAAAATTCCATCTTCCGGCCCACTTCAGACTGCTTGCTGTTGAAGCTCACGGATGTGTTCCCTGAACATCTATTGTTACCACGTTTCCTTTATTGAACGGATTCTTTCCAGTACAATCACGATTTTTACGTGGCTATTTATCAGTGCTATTTTAAACTTACTATCCTAAGGATGAAGGGGAAACAAAACGTTCTTCAGAGGCGAGAGGGCTTGGAAAAGCCATTGCATTCCCTGCAATTGGAGGTGACAAATGAGCTGCAGCTCCACCTGCCCGCGCCATGTTTTCTGAAGCTCATTTTGATCGTGGTTTCTCGTGTGCGTGTGGCTTTTGTTTTGGTTTTGGTGTGGGTTTTTTTTTGCATTCTATTTGAATTCATTACCATCCTTTAAAAAACGAGCGTATTTCACAGAAAAAAAAAATCTGAATTTTTGACTTTTCATGAAGAAGCAAAGCATCTGGCAAGGCTGCCGCACTTTGTAGGAGCACTCACGTTTGGAGGAGGCTGAGCTCTCCCACGGGTAATGGCCGAAGAGGTGGGCTTCCCCCTGCTAAGTTACCCACCCGCTTCCTGACACCACTCCTCTGAAGGTTTAAATAGAAACCTCAATACACTCAATATTAGTGACCCTCTTTGTAGAGAGGACAAATATGTTTAATTCTCTTCCATAGGAGTTAGCCCTGAAAAGGGAAAAAACAAACAAACAAAAACCACAAAATGTTCTCAAATACAATACAGTAACTCCATTGAGTCCTTCTTCTGTTAGATAACTGAACTCGCTGAGCTTCACCAATGTTCCAGAAATACCGGGGAACTCTAAATCATTATTCTGATATAATTCTGTCACTTTCTCTGTTGGAACAAAATGATAGAGTTGATGAGTGGTATCTAATTTCCAATGATTGCCTACCCCTCTCCCCATCGATGAAATCGGCCTTCAGGCAGTACAGACACAGTCTTTCCCAGACTCCCTCTGTTTCCTCACTTTGATATTACCAATTCCTTGGCTCCTAGGAAGATAACTCAGAGTTCCCATATTAATTGCCAGGGAACAGTCCAAAACAAAACCCAGAAGGCCAAACACCAACACCCACTTGGTTTTGTTTATTGTTAGACACCGTAATTTCCCAAGGCTGGTTCAGATAAATATATTTTGTCCAAGTTCAGGGGCCGCCGTCTTCCCTTGCTTCATGAAATTATCTATAGGCAGGCCTTTGATCTTCCGGAGCCATGCAGCTCTGCTGGCTTTTTCTGGATCGGGATCTCTGGTGGACTCTCTGGCCTGATATTCCTTCATCTTGGCCTCCGCGTACTCTTTCTCCTCACTGACAGTCAACAGCATGAACCCAGCGTTCATTCTAAAGGGATTGAGTGCCGACTTCGTGCAGAAGTGAGGCCGTTCTTTCTTGGGCGACAGGATCTTCGCACCCACTCTTGGAGTGAGCATACGGTTGGGTTTGATGACCTGCATGCTGGTCAACTGGCGGAGACTGCATGCTCCTCCTTCAGTTGAACTGGCCCCACCATCTTCACCCTTCAGGCTGCCAGAAACCCTGGAGCGGATAATCATGGGCTGGGGGATGGTGGACTGGACTCTGGGACTTTGCAAAGAATTCTTTAAGTTGGGCTGCAGTTTTTGGACTTCCAGAGGGATGCTGGTCTGTTTCACATCGACTGGGAGGTTGCTGAGCCTCAACTGGTCAACGGCGGGCTGGACCGATGTTCCTTTGAAACTCAGGACTTTCCTTGGATAGGAGATTGAAGGTCCCCAGGCATCAATGACTTGGGTACGGGGCCTGTAGGGATAGGCAAATGCCCCCGAGTTGTGGGCTTGCTGCAGGGCATTGACGGTCAGGAGGAACTGGTCAGGTGACATCCGGACTTGCCAGGATTTCTTTGGGCGAGAAAGCAATTCTCTAGGAGTTCCCCGTTGTTTGTATTTTTGTACTATTCCCACATCATCTGCTTTATCAAAAGAAGATAAAAACAAGTCAGTGTTCTATGACAAAGACTAAGTGATTATATATAAAATTTAACCCCATTCTAACTACCATGTAAACGGAGGTCTTTTTGGCCCAACAGATATGCTATCATGTGGGCAACCTTCCCCCATTGATACCAGAAATGGGTCTACACATATAACAAAGCAGGCTTTTAACATGTGCATCTATGAGTGTGTATTTGCCTCTAGATACACATATTTTGAAGGGAACATGTACTACCCCAATGTTCCATTCATTTTTGAAACTTCCCCTTGGGTAGGATACCTCATTTATGAATTACACAAAATATGTCTTGTAAATTTATAGCAACATGCCTATTCTTTAAAATAAAAATTGTATTGCAAAGTTTCATCTCTGCCTTATTAATCAAAATTGATTCCTTGGATGTTTCCCCAAATCAAACCTGCCTTCAAAGAATATGTCATCCCTGGGTACATGTCAAATATCGCACATAACCAAAAGGAAGTTCCTGAAAACAATTTCCAAAATGTTTTGAACAAGAGCAGTAGCTTCAAAAGCCATCAAAGAAAACAAGACATTCATTTAGACCCCTCAGAAGGGAGTTTATGACATTATAGTAAAGATCTACAAGGTGTCTGAGCTCATTAAATTAACCAATATGTCTTCACAGGTGATTAAACCTACTATATCTCTCCAATTTGGATCTTTCGGTCCCTACAATACCTCACAGATATACTGAAAGCATTATTCCCACCTTACAAAAAGAGCAACTGAATCATGAAAAATAAAAGTATTTGCCTCGTCTGACCTAGGATTAAAAGTCTTTAAAAAAAGAAAAATCTATACAGGGAATGGATGTAGCTCAAGTGGTTGAGCACCTGCTTCCCATGTATGAGGTCTCAGGTTTGATCCCGGGTACCTCCGAAACAAACAAACAACAAAGTCTATGAACCAGAGAGCGCCGTCCCCCCCACAGTAGCTTTGAACAACCAATAAGAACTGACCCAAACATCTTTCTCAAAGCATCAGAAAACAGTGAAAGGACAGCAGTAACAGGGCAAGCAGTGAATCAAGGAAAAAGGCTACTTATAAGTAATCCTGTGGTACCCTGGCTAGTCCTCCCCCCCCCCCCCAAATGCACCCCTGCCAGCACTCGCAGTGCAGATCCCTGAGCCCAGCCCCGGGAGCAGAGTAACCCTCTTGCACAGACTGGGAGCCTGGATGTTTGGTCCCATCTGTCCTGGGGTGGCACGAGGGTATTGGAGGGTGGGGCGCAGATATGGGTGTTTAGAGTTCTCCATACGGGGTTTGTATTGTTTTTATAGCTGGCCTGTAAGTTTGAAAGTATTTGAAAATAAAAAGTTTATGATTTTTTTAAAAGTCTATACCTCAAACTATACAAATCTATAACCAGCAAATTAAATTCAACAGTATGTTAAGTATATAATTTTCCTTGACAGAATGAGTTTGATCCCCTGAATGTGTGTGTGCAGGCAAACTAGCATGGAATAAAACTTTGATTTTTTCCTGATCTTTGCTTTATTTGTTTACTAAATAATATTTTATCAAAATATATCAAATTGAATATAATTAAGATGTCAAAGTTTTCCCACTCCGTTGATATGGCTGTGAGGAAGCTCTCATACCCTGTTGGTGGAAGAATAAATTGATAGAACTGTTAAAGTACAACCCTAGCAATATCTTTCAAGGTTTTAAATACACTTATCCTTCAGCTCAGCAATTCCACTCCTAGAAATTTACCCTACAGGTATACCTGTATAGGTATACAGATATAAGGTATTCTATAAACAATTATGTCCATTATTAGTATAGGTCTCATAAAATAATTATTTGCCCTCATTTTGAAGCCAATCTCTGCAGAGCATCCCATTCAAAGATATCTAGTATGTATATTAGCCACATATATTTGAAAGACATTAGAAATTTCTCCTGAAGACTCTCAAAGAACAACCCTATCCCTAATATCCTGAAATTCTTAAAATTCCCGTCTCCCAAGAGATAACAATCAGCAAGATAGCAAGCAGCTGAGGAAGAAGCTCCTAGAGTCAGCTCATGCTAAGGACAGTTAGTAATCACCCAGAGCTATCTAAGGCACATGTTTGGGGACTCCAAGAGACCAGAAGAGCATCCTGCCACATCCTTGAAGGAATGGAAGGAGGAGACTGCCCATCTGCAGAGAAGACTCGTAAGTGGAGCGTTCCACACCCCGGAGGCCAGTGCCCATCCTCCACTGGCGGCAAAAGTTGCTTCGGGAGCTATTCCATGGCTGGAATTGAGAGCGCCACTTCCCAAAAACTGGGGAGGAAGAGACGCTGGGCACCAAATTCAGCTACCAATTAGTAAATTTGATGGGCTACAGTATAATCCTAAAAACTGCTTAAGTTTGAATCCGTCCAAGTCGGAAAGAGGCCAGGAGCCGCCATCTTAACTCCACGCCTGGCACAAGGGGGAGCGGGGCAGACTGAAACCCCCAGTGCTGGCAGGGACGGGCTTCTTTCCATCCAGCTCAGATTGCAGCTCTAGCCTAGGCCCCAATGCCACCTCCAGCAGGGAGAAGTTGGCGGGCCCTGTGCCAGCCTCTCCGGGTAATTGGAGGTATATTCGGCAGACACAGTCTGCCACACACTGGGGCATCTGTGGTCATTTTGGACCTGGACTGCATAGACTGCTGCCCTCACCTACAGCTCCATCCCTACCCCAAGCAGGGGAGAAAGGGGCGTGAAGCTTCATCACTCTTTCAGGGCAACTACAGTTTAGGCCCACACGACTTGGATTATTACACATGGCTGTGGCTCTGTCCCTACCCCTAGCAAAGGAGAAAGGTGGGAGAAGCTTCATAGGTCCCTGGGGCAAAGCGGGCAGCTTGAGCCTCCACAGCTTATAGCACCAACTACATCCTTGGCTCCTACTACACAAATTGCAAGTGAGAAAGGGCAAGAGAGCCCTAAGCTACAGAGAGAAACTATACCCAGAATAAACACATTTAGTAGGCCAGATGCCAAGACACCAACGAAAAAATTACAATTCACACCAAGAAACAGGAAGATATGGCCCAGGTAAAGGAACAAGACAAGCCTCCAGATAACATAAAGGAATTGAGACAACTAATCATAGGTGTTCAAACAAATCTCCTTGATAAATTTAATGAGATGGCTGAAGAGATTAAGCTTATTAAGAAGACATTGAATGAGCACAAAGAAGAATTTGAAAGCATACACAGAAAAATAGCAGATCTTACAGGATGAAAGAGCAATAAATGAAATTTTAAAAATCCTGTAAGATCTGCTATTTGAGGAGGAAGAAGAAAGGATTGATGAGCTTGAAGAAATGGCTTCCGAAAGTGAACATACAAAAGAACAGATGAAGAGAATGGAAAAATTGAACAAGTTCTCAGGGAACTAAATGACAGCAAGAGATGTGCAAACATATGTGTCATGGGTGTCGTAGAAGGGGAAAAGAAGAGAAAAGGGGCAGAAGAAATATTTGGAAAAAATGGTAGAAAATTTCCCAACCCTACTGAAGGACATGGATATCTATGTCCAGGAAGCACAATGTACTTCCATCTGAATAAGTCCAAATGGACCAACTCCGAGATGCATAATAATCAGAATGTCAAATGCAAAAGACAAAGAGAGAATTCTGAGAGCAGCAAGAGAAAAGCAATGCATAACATAAAAGGGATACCCAATAAGATTAAGTGCCGATTTCTCATCAGAAACCACGGAAGCAAGAAGACAGTGGTATGATATATTTAAGATACTGCAAGAGAAAATGATATAAAAAATAATAACAACAATAATAATAGTGTGGTTTAGGGGGAAAATACACTAAATGTAAGATACTTCGATTAGTAGTAATATTTTGAGTATGCTCTTTAATCATTAGTTTAAAACGTTTCACAACAATGCAAGGTGTTGGTGGTGGGGTGAGGGATGAGCCCCTGTATGATGTTATGTATGTTTGTTTTGAAAATTCACAACTGTTACTATATACTTATTGTTTATGCGTGTTTATGTATGAGTGATATACTTCAATAACTTTTTAAATGAAAAAAAAATTCCTGTTCCCCGATAACAGCAATATTGTAATATTTTGCAGCAATGGCAAGATATTTTTACAACACTAAGGGGCAACAATAAAAGTGTATAAAGGGGCATAGGATTTTTCCTTCTGAAGTAATGAAAACACTGTAAAATTGACTGAGGTGATGACAGCACAACTCTGTGATGAAACTGAGAGCCACTCTGTACACATTGATGCACTGTACAAAGCACGAGGCTGTATAACACAGGGATTCCACCGGTGGATGTGGACTGTGGTTAACAGGATGAATATGAGAACGTTTTCACCTGAACGATAACAAATATGTAATAGTAATAGAGGATGCTAATAACTGGTGGGTTGGGGGGGGCGGGAAATACACCGAATGTAAGATATGGGCTATAGTTAGTAGTATAATTTTGACAATGCTCTTTTATAGTTTGTAACAAATACAATGCAAGGTGGTGGTGGTGGGGAGATACACGGGGGCCTTGTATGATGATATGCATGTTTGTTTTGTAAGTTCACAACTTTTACTAGTAAAAAAAAAATGATGGAAACATAAAAAAAAGTCCTTGTCCCCATCCCTCTCTCCCTTATGTCCTTCTCTCATATGCATAGCAACTGGCCCTCCTGAAATATCTCCTCCCCAACGGAATCCCCTAAAAAATTTCTCTAAAACCATCCCTGCCCGCCTCTCTTCTCTGAGCCCTTTACCAGACTGATGACACAACAGTGGAGGAAGGAGGGAGATTGCACGGCAGGGAGGGGCGGCAGGCTGGGTGCCAAAAACTGGACCTCGGGTCTTAAACATGTTCTCGCTGTAGGAACTCAAGTTAGTAAAGGGACAATTAAGGAAAACTGAACACTCAGGAGAAGCCTGGCACTATATCCATGCTGAAATCTCAAAAAAAACAAGCAGTTATTGACCAGCTGAAAAACAAAAAAGTAAATAAGAGAGAGGAGGTCAATTTCTAACACAAATTCAGCATGAAGTATCACCGTTCATTGTAGTTTCAGACAAGGGTTTTCCTTCTAAAGTCTCCTGTCCATCAGTCACATCGTTCGGTTCCTTAGAAACAGGACGAGCTCTTCTCTTGTCCTCTTTTTGGGGTGATCTGGGCTTGGCTTGGCTTTGATGTGGCTCTGTCACTGCTGATAAATTAAGATGGAGAAGAAAAATGTAGTAATTATGTTATACCATGAGACTTGAATAATGGGGAAGTAGCTGATAATTCAAGTGACTTTCAACCCAAATACCACCTTATTGTTTTTCTTCATATGAAACTAAGTAGTCACTAGAAGCAAAGGTCCATATCACCTTCTGACTTCCCTCACCACCACCCCCATCACTTTTTCTACTGATTGTCAAACTCTTGGTGTTATCTAAGACTCCTGACTCTTTTATCATCAAGAAAGAGCTGATTATTTTAGTGCAGAAGGCTTGGGGAAGATCTGTTGACCCTTTCTATAGATTTGTGGATCCAACTTCACAGGCCAAATATGAGGGAAGGAATCTGGCTACTCTAATACAGACTATTTCTTCTCAGGATGACATAAATGGCACAAGCCATGCCCCCTTCACACACACACACACACACACACACACACACACGCCTCCTTTATAACCAGTATTTTCTGGATGCACACATTATCTCTCAAAAGTCTAAGGAGAATTCATTCCAGATAGAACTTTTTTTTCAGTTTATAGCAACTTCTAGCATCTGTCCTGAGGAAAAAGTTATGTACTACATGTCTGGATTTGGGGGGGAAAGGGGGTTGGGTTTTTTTGTTTGTTTTTAACAGCAAGTTTTAAGGACTAGTTCTATCTACTCTGCAAAGATTCTAGTAAGTTTGAAAAGCTAGGCCTTGGAAACCAGGACATTCCATCTCATGGTCTACCTCCTTGTATGGCAGATTAAAGAGAAGAGCTTCTGCCTTCCCCAAAGGTTAGGACTTACATCCTCATGAAACCATTGGCCGAATTATTCCACAGAAATTATTCGCCGCCACCATCCCTGGACCTGCTCCACCCATTACCACTGAACTTGGCTGGCATTTAACTGTTTTACCTATGGGTACGGTGGCTACTTTCAGGAGAACGCGAGACTTGTGGGGTTTGCTTGGTAAGGCTTCCTGGGCCACATTTTGTTTACTGGAGACAGATTCCTTTAGGCTATGAACCAGAGTGCTGGACTTAGAGGGAATATCAGTGAGCTCATTCTCTTCCTTGTCCTCCTCTTTTTCCTTATCCTTGCTCTTCTTTAATTTACTCCGGTCTGGAGAGTACTGCCACTTTATGTTTTCAAACTGGAACATGATAATATTGCTCTCTGTGTTGATCACCATCCTGGAACCAAAACAATGAAGATTGTCATCTGAAGGAGAATGGAGGCCACCACTGCCCAGCTTCCAGAGGATGCATTTGAATTATTTTCCCATCCACGTCCTCAGGCCAAGGGCATGGAGCACAGGTAGTGACCATATGCACAAACAGGGTGGTAAAGGGTGAGTGCTGGAGGGCTAGAGCAGTGAAAGGTGTCAGAGCAGGCAGCAGGTTAGCCCTGTTTTGTTTTTTTTTTAATAAATAAATTAATGTGAACAGGGCAGTCAGATTGCTTCTCCTCTCAAGTTAAAATATTTTTAAATGGCAGTGGATGCAACTCAAGCAGTTGAGCGCCCACCTGCCCCATTGGAAGCCCCGGGTTCAGTTTCCAGTGCCTCCTGAAAAAAAAAAAGCAACAAGCAAAACAAATAATAAAACTAACTCAGAGAAGCTGATGTGGCTTGGTTGAGTGCCAGCTTCCCACATACAAGGTCCCGGGTTCAATCCCCAGCCCCAGGTACCTCAAAAAAAAAAAATTTTTAATGTATTTGATATGGCAATACAAGGAAAAATTACACCTAACCTATGGATGATAGTTAACAGTAATATTGCAATATTTTTGCAGCAATGGCAAAGAAGATATATCAGTTCTAAGGGATGACAATAGGATGGTAAAAGGGGGTATGGGATTTTTCCTTCTGGAGCAATGAAACATTCTAAAATTGACTGAAGTGGTGACAGCACAACTCTCTGATGAGAATGAGAGCCACACTTTGAATGGATTGTACAAAGCATGGGAATCTTTTTAGCAGAGAATCAAGTGCTAGAAGAAGGACTGTGGTTAAGAGGACAAATAAAAGAACGTTCTCTCATGAACTATAACAAATATATAATATTAATATAGGATGTTAATAATCAGGTGAGTTGGGAAGTATTATTTTGACGTTTCACAACAATGTATGATGTGGGTGGTGGGGTGATGCATGGGAGCCCTGTATGATGGTATGCATGTTTGTTGTGTAAGTTCACAGCTTTTACTATGCACTTATTGTTTATGTATATGCATGTATGTATGGTATACTTCAATAAAATTTTATTTAAAATATTTTAAGTGAATGTGACTTCCTGAGTGGGTGTCAAGTACTGAGGGTATGCCAAGCAGAAAGCTTAAGCATTCTACACACACGTCTTGAAATGCATACTTTTTTTCCTTGAAGCACAGAATCCAAACCCAAGGGTGCTGTGACAGGGACAAGGGAAGCTCTCTTCCTCTCTCCCTGCCCCTCCTGCTCCCCTGCCTCTTCACGCCATCCCCCTAGTGTCTCTGCGTGTACTCTAGGTTTAGACAGAACATTTGCACTTTGTAAAGCAGGATGAGTTCTACCTTCCTCAATCTCCACTTTTAATCCCTGGTAGATAAAGGGCCTCCCAACCTGGGCTGTCTACCCATGCCCAACCCATTGGTTTCTGGGTTCACAGCATTCACAGAGCAACCTGCTTTCTCCCCCTCTGCCTGGGACACCATGACTATGGGCAAGAAATTGTAATAATAGGTGGAGTTTCCCTTCAGCTCCAAAAGGCTACCATTTGGAGACTTTGATAGCGTAATCTCTGTATGAAAGTGACTATTTGGGTTGGAAACACTGAAATGGAATTTGGGGAATCTTTCTAATAAGAAATCCCTTTCAGACTTATTTTTACTCAAGCCCGAAGGAAATCATCTCTCTTTTGGATGTTGTGAGTGAGAAAAAGATCAGAGCTGATTTGTAACAGCTTTATTATTTGTAACTGAATGGGGTTAATTTATTGAGCCTTATTCCACCACCCCCTTCAAATGGTATAGGGTATTCATTAAGTTTCATTAAAAGGAAGGCAATATGGTTTAGGGAGATTAAAGGATGTCTCAAGGGAGTCCGTGGTAGAATGACAAGTTAATTCTATTTGATTATTTTCACCTACTATCACCTGGCGTGGAACGAGCACAGTGTGCGAATCATTATTATGTTATATGTTATATACACGATCACCCTGACCCTAGCATATAACAAACTAATTCATTACACCATTAGTTCAGTCATGGAACTGGTTTCTGTGATTCAGCTGCTCGGCTCTCCCCACTGGACCCCCTGCTACTGCCATTCCCTTGCCCCCCAAAATCCGGGCATATGAGCCGGCCCGTGGAGGTAGCAGGCCGCTGAAGGCATGATCCCGGCGGCCCATATGCAGAGCTGTGGTCTTTGCAATCAGAGAAGAATTGCATTCGTTTTTATACCCTTCCCCCCCTCTCCCACTCCCCTCCCCCACCCCTCTCCCCCATGCATCATCGGACCACCCGGAATGAATTAAGAGTCCAAATGAACTCTGATTGCTCCCCCAATGCTAAGTTTTATGGAAGCTCAACTAGCCCTACACAGGACTCTTCTCCCGCCGCGGACAAAATCAGAGCGAAGGGCTGCCTGCTCTGTCCTGCTCTCAGCAAATCCAGAGGAGAAAAAAAGAAAACATCTGAAACAAAATTTCCCATGTTTCTGACCTCCACACCTACCACCCACCTGTTGCCCTGAATAAAGAAGGACAGCACAGGGTCACCTCTGCCATTGGCTTTCATCACCTTCAGGCAGTTCCCGTTTAAGAAATTGTAAATGCGGATCTTGCCATCTGCGCAGGCGCTGATCACCCGGAGGAAGAGAAGGGACACGTGGAGCACCTCCCTAAAGGGAACAGAGCGACAGACAAGTTCTGTCTCCTGGTGAATGGCGGGGTTTGTTTGTAGCTTAGGGTACTTTTGGGGTGCGTGATTGGGAAGCAGTGGTTGTAATTGTCCTTAAAGTGACGTTTGCTGACATTTTACAATTTGGGATGTAAACCGTAAGCCCTCAAGACGTCACAGTACTACCTTGTCCGGCACTGCAGTTATTTTTTTCCTGCAATTTGGTCCCAGTGCCACGGGAGGCACAACAGAAAGGCTTGTGGTGCAGATCTGTTTTTGTTTTTGTTTTTTCGGGGGGGGAGGTGTCTGAGATGGAGATGTTCATGTTTTTCTCTTGCAGCTTGATTCCTAGCGTATGCCTTCTGCAAAAGACGTACTGAGAAGTATTTAATGTTTGATCCCTTTTAAAATAGTAGTATTATATAAAAAAAAAATTTAAACCAGAAGGGACAATGATAATAAGAAGCAAAAACAAAAACAAAAACAAAAAACTTGTGTTCAAGCAGTTTCTTTATCTTAAATTAGTGGCCTTCATTCTTTTAGTAGAAATGTGCTTAAGGAAAATTGTATCCTAAAATGAGATGTATGAGGGTCCTTTGAGATTACCAGTAGGAAAAGGGAGGGGAGAGGAGAAGAGCTAAATAGACAATTCCAACAAATCTTCCCTACAAGTTGGATCCAAGTGGGATTCCCAATATGTTGAATATTCAAGTCTGATAACTATAATTACCCCCATTGCTGATAATGATGTTGAAAAGTTGGATTTGATGCCACTGATTTGTTAGATCCTATAGGCTATGTAAGTCCATCAATCCCCTGTCATCTGTACCTATCCAAGTCCATCCAAGGTATAGCTCACATGCTACCTCCTCCCTAAAACCATCTCTTGACTCCATCGTCCTGCCTCTTCCCCTCCAGCCCCATTCACACATTTCAGGTATGCATGTCCAGGACTTAACACAGTGTTCAGCCCACAAAAGTCCATTGATCAATATTGGTTGAAAAAGTGGGTGTCTGCTTGTGTTTTCAGGGTATGGTCATTGCTGCAATGCCATTTGGCCTTAGCCTTGATCAGATCACAAGGCCACGTGACGACTTTGTAAGGCCCTTCTCACTAACGAAACGGAAATAACAAAGACCCTGAAAGGCAGGAGCCTACTTGGCAGGTTCAGAGACTAGCAAAGAGGCCAGTGAGGCTTGAACCCCTCATCATGTGATCCAAACATAAATTTAAATAAATAAATAAAACTAAAGTGTAAAATGAGTGTAATGAAAAAGTCCAACGAAGTTCTCTTTTTTCCAGGATAGACTGTAACACTGTGGTTGGTGTCCTAAGCACATTTTAGTCTGCCTATTGGGTAATCCCACCAAGGGGCAGTGCAGTAGAAGGGTTTGCCACTTTGGGTATTTCTTTTTATCTTGCTGATCTGGGCCTATACATCTCAGTATACATGTGGTAGTTCAGTCTATTCCATTATAGCCTAGTGATTAAAAGCATGGGCTTTGGGATAAAAAATCTGGCTCAAAACCTGACTGCACCACTTAGTGGACAGATAACCTTCAGAAAATAACTGTCCAGTCTTCAGCTTTCTCCTCTGTGTAATGGGAATAGTAATTTCTGTCTCACTGGGTTGCTATAAGGATGCAGTTAATTAAGATATGTAAAAAATTTAGCCCAGTACCTGGCGCAATTGTGACTATGATGATCTTGGTATAGCCCAGTCTCCCTTCAGGGTTTATCTCTGTCCTAGAAATAAATCATCTGTCTCCTTCTTACCTTCTTCATCAAAAGACACTACAGGGAGTGATATCAGTGAAAATGGTGGAGTAGGAAACACCAAAATTCCACCCCTCCATTAAAGCAATGAAAAAAAAAACAGAATCAAATTTTCAGAACTCTGGAAGTTAACCAAAGCCTTGCAGCAACTCAGGGAGCACTCATTCAAAAAAATGGTGGAAACTCAGTAAGAAGAGCAAGTTTGTGGCAATTTAACTTACCCTAGTTCCATTCCCTACTCCCCAGCCTGGAGGTAATCCTGAAAATAGCCCATATTCCTGGTACCAGAAGGAGGGAATTGAACGGACCTCATTCATGAAGAATTGTTTGGCCTGCCTGGTGGCTTCTTGGAAAACCATCTCAAAAGGCTTGTCCTTATTTTGTTTGACTAAGAACTCACCCAGTGCTAAAGATGTTACCTCGGAGGCATTTTTAGGGAAAAGTTGACAAGCAAATGTTTTATTTGCCGCTGCCTGAGGCAACAGATACCGTTGAGGCAATCAGTATGCTTCTGCAGTGCTTGGAGCTGTATGTACCCTAGAAAAAACATGCTCTTAAATTTAATCCATTCCCATGGGTGTGAATCCATTGTAGGTAGGACCTTTTGATGAAGTTACTTCAGTTAAGGTTTGCGTGTCCCAGACCAATCAGGATGGTCTTATTCCTATTATTGGAGTCCTTCAAATGTGGAATGAAATTCAGACACAGAGAGAAAGCCACAGGAAGCAAGAAACTGAATATCAAGAGAATGCAGATGAAAAGGGAGAAACCAGGAGATGCCACCATATGCCTTGCCATGTGACAAACTCCTTAGAGCTTGTCAAGAATCGCTGGCGGATGACCCCAAAATACCACAGCATTCAGGTTAAAATCATCACCTTGATGACACCTTGATTTGGACTTCTTCCTAGCCTCAAGCCATGAGCAAATAAATTCCCATGGCTTAACCTGACTCACTTCATGGCATTTGCTTTAGCAGCCTAGGAAACAAACAACTACCCAAACAGCTTTGGAGGAAAGGCTAGGGAATGAGATGTACATAAGGCTTTGAAGAGCTCAGGCATGTTCCTGGAATCTAGATGACCACACACACTGAGGGATGTGAGCATGCCCAGGAAGGACCTGAGAAGACCCTAAACTTTCACCCCTAGCTGATTCTCTGCACTAGCAGGAAGTGAAGGCTAAGGTAGAGTGGTAAACAGCCAGGCTGAGTACTGAACACTTGCTTCAGTAGGCATATGGAGCCCCTTGATAAAGACTGGGAGATATTTTGGCCCCAGCTCTTCAAGAAAATCTCTCTCTAATCATTAGGTCACCACCAAGTTAAAGGAAGGGAGAGACTTCAGTGGCCACACAAGACAAAGAATACAGACGTTACAGAATTAGTTGAGAAAAGTCACCAAACAAACAAGAACCACTACAACAAGCATCAATAACGAGAAACCCTGGGGAGGGAGGACGTTTTAGTTTCCTGGCTGCAAAAGCAAATACCATGCAATGCGTTGACTTAAGGAACAGGAACTTATGGGTTCACAGTTGTGAGGCCAAGAGAAGTCCAAAACTGAGGCATCAGTGAGCCAGTACTTTCTCCTGCAAGACTGTAGTATTCTGGGGCTGGCTGCTTGTGATCCTTGGTGCATGGCTTTTCTGTCACATGGCAGTGCACATGGTGATGTGCTCTCCTTTCTCCTCCAGGTTCCATTGACTTCCAGCTCCTGGGGCTTCTCTCTCCATCTGACTTTCACTCTGCTCATAAAGGACTCCAGAAATCCAGATGAAAGCCCAACCCGATTCAGCTGGGCCACACCTTAACTGAAGTCACACCTTGAAGAGATCTCATTCACAAATGGGGTCACATACCCCAGAATGTGGAGCAAGGCCAAGAGCATGTCTCAGCTGAGGTGCCCAGTTCAGTCCACATCAGTCTGCCCTCTGGACCTTCAGGTCTGAAAGATGTATCATTACAATTTTTGGGTCACATCCTAAAGTCCGACTCCCTCTTTGAGGTCCAGTCTCAATAATGTAGATGACATGCTAAGAAGTTTACTGCTCATCATCTCAGAGCTAGGTAGAATCACTGAAAACAGGCCCTTCTGACACCTATCTGTCATTTGCCACAGACAGAAAATACACATATACACCCACTTTCCCTTACACCTCCACTAAGCCAGTGTGCTGCTTAACAGGCTCCTATGAGGGGACAAGGATATCTAGGACCATATCTTACTAAATAACTGTTCCCTGCTAGATCCTCCAGAATTTCCATTTATTCTTTTTGTCCATAAGGATACAATTTAGTTTCCTGGACATTTTTATAATGCGCTCAAGGGAACAAGCACTATTCATGGAGTACAGGAGTGTCTAGAGCATTCTGTTAAACCCTCAACCACAGCAGACATTGACTGACCACAATATCCTTTCTAAATCAGCCCAGAGATGACCTCAGAATACATAATTGGCTCCAAGAAGCCTCCACCACTAAATTGGGACTGGTATATAAAAATGAAATCCATTTGCTGGCCTGGAATGGAACCTATCCCAAAGGCCTTTAAGTAAGCTTTTCTTTTAAGTCCAGGGTTATTTTTAAACCTCTGTACTTAGGTAATGCAAGCTTTTGTGAACATGAACTTACTGAGATAAAGACCAAGTCCAAGAAGTTTAAATTTACAAGAAAGGTCATTATTTGGAATGGTTTTGCCAATATTTATAAGTTTGGAAGATCAGAGATATGAATTTATCACTTGCATCATAAGTATACAGTTTCACTAATTTCTCAAAATCCACATCTGTTATGATTTTTCAAGAGAAATAAGTGAGGGTGGGAGAGGGAATGCTGGGGAGAGATGGTGGGGCTAGGGAAATGGAGTAACAGGTGGAAGAGGAGGAAACTAGAAGTGGGTGAAGAGCAGAGAGCAGAAGGGATTCCAGTCTAGCTCTGATGGGAAAGGGAAAAGAGGACTGAGGTCGCCAGTCCAGGCTCCCTCGGCACCTACTTTGGATGCTTGAAGGCCATTAGGCATCGCTCGTACTTCCCCACCATGCTCCAGGCCATGACCAGCCCGTCAACACTTCCCGAGAGGAGATGCCACTGGTCAAAGCACAGGCACTTCACCGCCCCTTCATGGCCATTGAGAGTCTGCAAAAGAAGATGCCACTGTTTCAGCCTGCCTTTGACTCAGGGGCTAAAGCTGGAGCTTTCTTTATTTTTTATTTTATTTTATATATGTTTTGGCACCTTCTTTTTTTCGAGATTTATTTATTTATGCATTTATTTTCTTTCCCCTTCCCCTCCCCCTACCCCACCCTGCTGTTTTTGCTGTCTGTATCCATTTGCTGTGTGATCTTCTGTATCTATTTCTCTTTTTTGTCGTCTTCTCATTTTTTCTCCTCTAAGATTCACCAGGATTCGATGTTGGGGAGCTCTGACCCTGGTTCCTGGTTTCTGCTGTGCTTTACCTTGACTGTCCCCTTCTTCTCTCTTTTGTTGTGTCATCCTCTTGCTGTGTGATCTTGCATAGGCACTGGCTCGCCACATGGGCACTCTCACCGCGTGGGCACTCAGCTGGCCACATGGGCACTGGCTTGCCACACAGGCACTGGCTCACCATGCAGGCACTCTTCCTCTTCTTCTTTTTCACCGGG
The DNA here is from genome assembly GCF_030445035.2 of Dasypus novemcinctus. NCBI lineage: Eukaryota > Metazoa > Chordata > Mammalia > Cingulata > Dasypodidae > Dasypus > Dasypus novemcinctus. The sequence goes on along the minus strand of NC_080693.1, from coordinate 17,566,104 downwards.
AGGCCCCACGAATCCAACCCAGCTCCTCCCATAGGGTAGGCGGAAGCCCTATCCCTTGAGCCACATCCTTTTCCTGGAGCCTTCTTTAGATGAATCTCAAAGCCTTCAGTCTATGTCTGCCATTCACTTGCCATTCACCTGAGCTGATCATACTTTTGCTCAGAGAAGATGGGTGGAGGTGTGTACCCAAAAGAATTGAGAGCAGGAACTTGAACAGGTACTTGCACGCCAAGTTCACAACAGCATATTCACAATAGCCAAAAGGTGGAAGCAACTCAGTGTCCAACCACAGATGAATGGATCAACAGAATGTGGTGTATACACACAATGGAGTATTTTTCAGCTGTGAAAAAGAAAGAAGTTCGGACACATGTGACGACATGAATAAACCTAGAAAACATCATGTTGAGTGAAATAAGCCAGTCACAAAAGGACAAATATTGTATAATTTCCCTTAACTGTAATGCCTAGAATAAACAAATTCATAGAAACAGATGGTAGATTACAGATTAGTAGAGGCTGGGGAAGGAGGAATGGGAAATTATTGCATTCCAGGATTTCTGTTTGGGGTTGCGACAGTGTGATGTTATTTTATGAATCCCCCCACCAAAAAAAAGGAAAAGATTATGTTTTCAAACTAACCTACACCTGTGGGCTGGGGACCTTTTGATTGGACTACATCAGTGAGGTGTGAGCCAGCTTGGGTCTCTGCCCTCTTGCTGGGTCTGATGAAAATGGAGACACAGGGAAAAAGGGAAGCTACCAGATTTGATCCTGCCATGTGAGAGAGGATGTCAGGTTCGCCTACAGCTGCAGGAAGGCAGAGAAGCCCTGAGACTGAGAGAGAAGGCTGGAAAGAGACAAGCCGTAGGCCTGGCTGTCCTCAGCTGAGTTCCAAGAGACAGTAGATGCTGCAGGGAAAGGCAGAGACCTCGGCAGAGATCGGCGGCCAGCTGGCTTAGCCACGTGGCAGGACCCTGAGAAAGCGTCTCTGCTAAGGCCTTGATTTGGATATTTCATGGCCTCAGAACTGTCAACTTTTACCCCAAATAAATCCTCTTTATAACACCCAACCTATTTCTGGTACTTTACATCCATTGGCCTGTGGCGAATTAAGATAGGGGTCGTGCAAAGTCTCACTGATGGATGGTGGTAACGGTAGCACAACATCGTGAAGGTAATTAATACTACTGAATTGTGTCCTTGGCAGTGGTTACAATGGGAAATTTGGGGTTTACTGCAGTAAAATTAAAAAAAAAAAAAAGATGATAATGACCAGCAGAGTTGTGCCGCCCTCTCCCTAGAGCTTTCTCCTCACATAAGGATTGTAAGCAGGTGGAGGCCTTCCTCCTGGAAGTTCTGTGGCTGGGGCAGGCCCCATCTTCCTGGAGCACCAGGCAGGGCCAGAAATGGAAGGATTTAGAGTATTCAACCCCCAACTCCTTGTCAGAACCTGGGAGGGCACCTGGGGTACCCCTGGGCCTGACCCTCCTGGTTAGGTCACATGACAGTGCAATAGGTAGAAACAATTTCACAAGCCAGGCCAGCAATTTCTCCTTTGGTCTTTTGTTCCTGGCCCAAGCAATGTCTTCGCATCACCCACAAGGACCAGGGGTGAATCCTCAGGTTCAGCAAGACCATCTTTCGGTGAACATTCAGACCCTTTCAAAACCGCCCATGTTCTCTCCTCCCCAAAGAGTAAGGAGGAAAAACAACGAGGCAGCTTTGTTCCTTTCCTTAACCCATTTCAGCACCAAGATGGATTATTCTGGAAGAGAAAAGGGTACTTTACCTTGGGTGCTGTTAAAAGTCCCCGAGGCCCCTCTATGGTACCGAGTCAGACCATGGCCTTCCTCTACCACCTCATGCCAATATGGGCAACATGTGAGTGGCGGGGACCCTGCCCTCCACCCATTCAGAAGGCCCTTCTTTGGCGGCCTTCCCCTAGCTCCTCAGGACCGCCCATTTGTTTCCCATAACTCAGTTGCTCTAGTGTGGACTGGGGAGAGATCCATCTCCTCCATCTTCCAGTATGAGTGCCCACTACCTCTCACCTTCACCAGCTGGGCTGTGGCCAGGTGCCCCTCTCCCCCCACGGTCCACTGCCTCTCACCTTTACCAGGTGGGCCATGGCCAGGTGCCTCCCCCATGGCCCCGATGCTTCTCACCTTCACCAGCTGGGCCGTGGCCAGGTGCCACACTTTGATGATCCCTCGCTCACAGCTGCTCACAATGTAAGTGTCATTGATCCTGGTGGCCAAGATGGGGTCTTTGTGTTTAAATGTCTTCAAGCACTTCCCTGTCTCCACATCCCATACTGCAGAGGAGAGGGAGAGAGGTAGGGGGAGGGAGAAGGAAGGGGAGGGTGGGTTACGCTTGAGTTCTGCTCCCTGGCACAGAAGCAAAGGCCAGTCATGCCCACCACCCTGCAGGGTCAGCAACAGCTCCTCTGACCCTGGCACAGGGCAATGCACATGACCTTGGGGTCCAAGTGCTGGGCAGCTCATCTCCAGCAAACCTCTTCCTCAAGCCTGAGCATTGCTGCTGTTGAGTAGACTTCAGATGCTATTCTCCTGAGCCACACCTTCTATTTCCCCTGAAAAGAAAGCCTTCTCTCCTTATTTATATTTTAAAATATTTCTGTGCATGACTTTTGGCTTTTATTAATGGAGAAATTGTCACAGGGGTGGATTTAATGTTGCTCCCACATAGACTCGGGTAGAGCAAGCACGAGCATACCATAGGCATAGGATGGCCGTGAGATTGGGTGAGTGGGTGGGAGAGCAGAGGTAAAAGAAATTGTTGAAAGAAGGCATTACAGATTCAGGGTTGGGGACATTACAGTCTGCTTCATCAGCCTCTAAAGTATCTTTTTCCTCAGGCAAAAGAATGAGTAGCTATGGTGGCTTGGAGCTATGTACCCCAGAAACACATGTTCTTAAACTGAACCCATCCCTGGGCGTGTGAGCCCTTGTGAAGAGGGCATTTTAATGAGGTTGCCTCAGCTAAGGTATGGCCCAACTCAATTAGGATAAATCGTGATCCTATTGCCAGGAGTCTTATAAGAGAAGACCTCAGAGGAGAAAGCCACGGGGAGCAGCCAAAAGCTAGAAGTCAACGAAACCCAGAGGAGAAGCCAGGGGAAGCCACCATGTGCATTGTCATGTGACAGAAAAGCCAGGGACCAAGGATCACCAGCAGCCAGCCTCAGAGCGCCACAGTCTTCTGGCAGAAAGCATCGCCTTAGTGATGCCTTGATTTTTTACTTCTAGCCTCAAAACCATGAGCCCATAAATTCCTGTTATTTAGGCCAACCCATTGCATGGCATTTATCTTAACAGCCAAGAAACTAAAACAGTAGCCTAAGACAAAATGATAATAACAGCTGATACTTGCATAGCACTAAAAAGGAGCTAGGTACAATTCAAAGGGCTTTATATGCTTTGTCTTGTAAAGATAATGAATTAATACAGCTACCACTATTATTCCCCACATTACAGCTGAGGAAACTGAGGCAAAAAGATGTTCAGTAATCTGCTCCAGATTGCACAGATGCTGAAGGCAGAACTGAGTTTGGAATCCGAGGAGTCTGACTCCAGAAGCCATGCTCTTAACTAATTACACCAGGCTAACCCTGCTGTGTAAATATGTTTTTCTTTATTTATTCCTTATACATGTTGGCCCTTTTGTCAAGTTAGCAATAAGAGAATTGAAAGGTGAATTGCAAGATTCACTGGTAAGGTGCCCTGGTTTAATGAATTTAAAAAGCATGTGTATGGGGTTACTCTTCAGATCTCTACTTATCTCATTTCTCATTCTGTGATGGTAACACTGGCAGGTAGGGAGAGCCCAGGGGAAGCAAGCAGGCTGGTGGCCAGGGCCAAGGTTAAGCTGAGGCCAGAGATACTTTGTTCATCGAGGGCGATTTGCATTAATTTTTATTTTTTAAATATTGCATTAAAATGTTTATCTTGATTATAGAGAGTGTTGGTGCCCCCTTAAATTTTACGTCTGGGGTGAGGGCCTCCTTGGCTTCCTGCCCTGCAGAGTTGTTCGTGAGAATGTCCAAGCAGACATGGAGGCCTTGTCCATCCCGCCATCTTGAAACCCTCCCCCAGACCATTTTCATCCTTTCTGATCCAATCCTTGAAGTAATCATGGCAATTAGAGGCTCAGTCAGGTCAAGCAGGACAAAGAGGTAGAAAGCCCTGCATGTGTAACCCTACTTCAGTGTCTTTCCTACGTCTTCTTCCTCCACCAAAGCCGGGGTTTCCCAGGTCCCTTGCTTCTCTTCCCTTTTCACTCTTCTACTTTTCTGGGGAAAGACTCTCACCTACATCTATGGCTTCCATCTTTCATTATAATGGACAACTACCCAACTGACATATCTGGAGCCTCAGACTGGTGTATCCACACCTGAATATGCCTCCTGAACATTCTCCCCTGGGTGGTCTCAGGAATATCATACTCAAGGTGTTAGCTTCCTATTGCTGCTGTGAAAAATTACCTGACTTAGTGGCTTAAATGAGAACATATATATTCTCTTACAGAAGTCCAACATGGCCCTCACTGGGCTAAAACTAAAGTGTTAGCAAGAGGCTCTCCTTGCATTTCCAGGTTCTAGAGGCCATCCACATCCCTTTCTCCATCTTCAAAGCCAGCCACGTTGCATCTCTCTGGCCATTCTTTCACAGTCAAGGCTCCCTTTGATCACAGCCAAGAAAGTTTCTCCACTTTTAAGGACCCATCTAATTACACTGTGCCCACCCAGATAATCTCCCCATCTCAAGGTCCTTATCTTAATTATACTTGCAAAACCCTTTTTCCATATAAGAAAACATATTCACAAGTACCAGGGGTTAGGAGGTGGACCTCTATAGAGGTGGAGAGCATTATTCTGCTTACAACACTCAACTTTTCCCAAATAGAACTCATCACCTCCTTCCCCATCCCTACCCTACCTTTCTCTTCCTCTCTAATCCCTATTTCCCGTAAATGGCATTTCTGTGTAGTCACCGGCCTGAATTAAAAGTTCTGGCTATTACGTCCTGCTCTTTTTCCCTCACTTTTTTATGCCCAGTTGGTGGTGAACGCCTACCTTTTCTTCCTTTAGAAATCTCCCTCCAGTCAGAGACTCTTTTTATAAGCTTACATCCATCTGAGTTTTTCACACTTGCCTGTTCTCCAATATGTGTCCTCAGAGGTTCCCTGCCTCCAAGTGACCACCCCTCTTCAAATCCTTCCTCTACACTATCACCAGAGTTAGACTTCTAAATTACATGTTTGATCATGTCAATCCCCAGCTTAAGATGTATTTATGGCTTCCTGTGTCTTAGATCATAAAGTCCAACCTCCTACCATGATACATGTGGCAGTTTGATATTATTTATGAATTTCAAAGAGAGATATAGATTATTTTTGTAAACTGGTCTGTTCTTCTGGGCATGATACCCTTTGATTGTATTAAATTCAGAGGTTATACATTTACTTGATTAAATCAAGATTAGGGTTTTGATTCAACCATGTCATTAGGGGGACTCAGGGTCAATCCCTGCCCCCTTGGTGGGCTATATAAATGGACATTCACACAGAAGGAGATACAAAGAGGAAGGGAGCACCATAGATATGGAAGAGACAAGTCATTCACGTGACAGTTTGCTGCTGAAGAGAACAGAGCAGCTGAGCCCTATGACAGCCTACAGCTGAGATCAGAAGAAGCTGGGCCCAAGGAATCTTAAGGGGAAAAAGGAAGAAGAGACCAGGCAGAGGTCACCCACCGTCTTGCAAACGACTTTGGGTGAAAAACCAACCTTGAGCTGGACTCTTTAGGGCCTTGAACTGTAAGCTTTTACCCCAAATAAAAACCCATTTAAAAAGCCAACAGATTTCTGGTACCATGCATCAGCACTCATTTGGCTGACTATTACAATACAGAAGGCCTTGTATAATCTGGTCCCAAACAAACTTATCAGGTTCATCTCCAACACCAAGTGCTACTCTCCAGCCACACCAGACAACAGGTAATTCCCTGAATACACTGTTCTTTCATTTGTACTGTTCTCTTTGCTTGAAATGCCTTATGTTCCCCCATTCCTCTGCCTGTAAAACTACTCATTCTCAATACCATGCTCAAATGGGATCCTATGTGTGGGGCTTTCCTAATTTACTCTGATTTCTATGGTCCCTTAGAACTCTGCATATGATTGGGTGCACATGATTTAAAGCCAGATGGTCTGGGTTCAAACCCCCAATCTACCACTTTGCAGCTGTGATTTGGGGCAAGTAATTTTTCTCTTTAAGTTTCGGGTTACTCATCTGCATCTACCTTAGGGGGTTTTGTTAGGGTTAAATAAGAAATAGATGTAAAACACCTATCACAGTACTGTATCAAGTTAGAGCTCAATACATTTCAGCTATTATCATAAGTATATTTATTACATCCTCATTCAATACTTACATCTCTCTCCCCGTTATGAACCTACAAGCCTCTTCGGAAAATAAAAAAATCCGTATCTAAAAAAAGCATACCGTATTCATTTTTTTATCCCTAGTACCTAACAATGCCTTGCATATTGTAGCTATTCAATAAATACTGATTAAATGAATAGGGGGATGGATGGGTAGATGGATGGATGGATGAAAGAGTAAATGACTGCCTATATAATTGAGACTCTCCCATGATCATTTTGGCAACACATGAATTTGGGGAAACTTCTTAGAATGTTTAAAGCATTTCCTTCTCACCTTTCACCTGGCAATCTCTTGCTCCAGACACGAGCCTGTTCTTACATAAATCCATGCAAGTGATGGTGCCCTGGTGGCCATTGAAGATTCGAGTGCAAGTCCCACTTTTTATATCCCAGTATCTGTAGGAATCAGGCCAAAGAAATGGTTTTGAGATTTTTCTGAGGGCCCAAAGCATCACACTGTATACAAATCTTTTAGGTTGGCAGGTAGCTGGAAGGCAGCAGAGGTTCACAGTTAAACTTGAGAGTCAAAGTTCTGAATTTGAATCCCAGCTACAGCACCTATTGGGTGTGAAACTTAGGGAAAATTACTTATTTACTTATTTTCTCTGTAAGCTTCGCTTCCTCATTGATAAAATGGAGATGATGATAATAGCTACCGCATAGGATTTTGTGAAGAAGGGAATACACTAGTGCAGTGATTCTCAAACGGGTGGTTTTGCCACCCAGGAACATTTAGCAGCATCTGCAGACATTTTTGGTTGTCACAAGTGGGGAGGGGTGTGATATACTGACATCTAGCAGGTAAAGGTCATGGATGCTTGTAAACATCCTACAATGCACAGGATAGATCCTGCAATAAAGAATTCTCCAGCACTGAATGTCAATAGTGCCAAGGTAGAGAAACCCTGCACTAATCCATAGAAGGCTGGAACAGTGAAGGACACATAGAAAATGTTTGACAATGTTAGCTGGCATTTTATTAAAGGTCTCTGGAAGGACCACCAGGTCTAGAATACATGGCACCAGTTCAAATCAAGAACAACAGAACAATTTTTACCATAGTCACTTAGATCTAAAATTTGTTGTGTGTATTTCTAAAGCACATCTAAGAGATTTGTAGGGACACACATGAATCACACTGTTTTTGAAATAGGACAACTTGCCTACAGGCTCTCCTTTGTCACTGATACAGACTTCCACTTCAGCAAGACTGCCTTTGCAGTGGGACATAGTGAAACATTACAATAAGGGGTCTGGAGCCAGGCTAAACAAGAACTGATCCCAGGCCTATCACTTACTTAGCTGGATGATAGTGGATAAGTTACTGAAACACTCTGCAACCCAGTTCCTGTTCTATAAATAGGGGATAATAATGGTACTTATCTCACAGGGTTATTGTGAGGCGTGGCACATAATAAATGATTTATAAATATTTCTTTTGTTTTTCTTTGGATGTGTTAAGCTTTTCTTTCTACTGTTCCCAATGGTCCTCCAGCTTTATCAGTGCCACAATTTGTCAGAGCCTATTCTGCACCCACAGTGCATTTACCAATGCCCCAGTGGTCTGAAAAAAAGCATGCTTAGAATTTCTGTTTCTAGAAACATGGTAGACCAGGTGTCCATATTGATTTTCTTAATTTATACAGAAAAGAAATTTGATGAACACTATTAGAAAAAGGAATAGAAAAAACTTCCTGGGTTTAGTAATGCTTATAAAACCAAAATCATATAGCAAGCATTATGCTTAAGGGGGAAACTGTAGATCTATTTCTTTTAACAATGGGAACAAGATAAAGATGCCCACTTTCACCTACTACTGCTTAACATGGCACTGGAAATTCTAGCCAAAGGAAAGAAAAAGAAAAAAAGCAATGTAAGTATTAGAAAGGATGATCTATACTGTCAACATTTGCAGTTGGTAAGATCATCTACATATATTTTTAGAACAAATGAGAGGCTAGTGGGTTGCTGGAAAGAAGACCAATCTGCAAAAATCAATAGTATTTCACTATACCTGCAGTAACCAATTTGAAAATATAGACAAAAACAAGATAGCGTTCACAATAGCAAAAAAAATTACAAGGTGTATAAGCATTAACTTAAATGAGAATACACACACACACACAAGGCCTTTGTGAAGAAAACTAAGAACAAAGGAGATTATCTGAGTGAATGTTCTTCCCAAATTAATCTATAAAGTCAATGCAACCCTAATCAAAGTATAATTAGGTTTTTTGAAAAGTTGACAAACATTAAAAAATCTCATAAACTATATACCATAGATAAGTTACATAAAAATTAACAGTGGCTAGAACTCACCCTACCATCATGTACTAAAAAATTCTCCAGGACAACCAATAAGATGGTGGCAGAGTAAGGAATTGCTAGAGTCAGCTTGTGCTACAGGACAATTATTAATCACCCAGAGCTACCTAAAGCATCTATTTGGGGATTCCAAGACACCAGAAGAGCATCCTGCAACATCCTTGAACAAATGGAAGGAGGATACTGCCCATCTGCAGAGAAGATTCATAAATAGAGCACTCCACGCCACAAAAGCCAGTGCCCAACATCCACTGGCAGCACAAGCTGCCTCGGGAGTGGTTCCACGGCTGGATTGAAAGCTCCACTTCCCAAAAATGGGGAGGAAGAGATGGTTGGGCACCAACTTCAGCTACTGATGAGTAAATTCAGCAGGCTAAAGTATAACCTTAAGAACAGCTAAAGTTTGACCCTGTCGAAGTCAGAAAGAGTCTGGTAGCTGTCATTTTAACTCTGCCACTGGGATGAGGGGAAGCAGGACAGACTAAAAAATCAGTGATGGTAGGGACAGGCTTCAGTCCATCCATATCAGATTGTAGCTCGAGCCTAAGCCCCAGGCCCACCTCCAGCAGGGAGGAACCTGGAGGGACCTGCACCAGCCTCTCTGGAAAAAGACAGGCCATGCCACAAAGGCTGGGGGTCATTCTACTCTGCACCACCTAAGGAGCTGTTCTGTGAGTGGAAGCTCCATTTCCCAAAAACAGAGGAGGGAGAGATGGTTCGCCACTGACTTCAGCTACTGATTAGTAAATTCAGCTGGCTGAAGTATAACCCTAAGAACAGCTAAAGTTTGAACCTGTCCAGGCTGGAAAGAGGCTGGTAGCCACCATTTTTACTCCACCCCCGGAATAGGGGGAAGCCAGGTTGATTGAAAATCACAGTGACAATAGAGACTGGCTAATTTCTCCCAGATTGAACTGCAGTCCTAGCCTAGGTTTTAGCCCCACCTCTAGCAATGAGGAGGCTGGCAGGCCCTGCACCAGCCTCTCCGGGTAGCTGCAGGTACATTTCGCTGGCACAGACTGAATAGTCAGAAGACTACCAGGGTAATTGTGGTCATTTTGGACACACATGGCATAGACTGCTGCCAACACCTGCAGCTCAATTCCTGCCTCAGGCAGGGTAGGAAGGGGTATGAAGTTTCATCAGTCTCTCCAGGCAAGTAGAGTTTAGGCCTGCACAAGTTAGACTACTACATATGGTTGTATTTCTGTCCCTGTCCTGGCAAAGGAGAAAGGTTGAAGAAGTTTCACAGGTCCATGGGACAATGTGGGCAGCTTGAGCCAACACAGCTAATAGCACCAACTACATCCTTGACTTCTACTGCACTACCAGCAAGGGAGAAAGGGCAAGAAAGCCCTAAACTAAAGAGAGAAACTGCACCCAGAATAAATATTCTAGTAAGGCAGTTGCCAAGACACTGAGAAAAAATTACAATGCACACGAAGAAACAGGAAGATATGGCCCAGTTAAAGGAACAAGTTAGGCCTCCAGATGACATAAAGGAGTTTGAGACAACTAATCATAGATGTTCAAACAAATCTCCTTAATAAATTCAATGAGATGGCTGAAGAGATTAAGGATATTAAGAAGACACTGGACAACAACAAAGAATAATTTGAAAGTATACATAGAAAAATAGCAGATCTTATGGGAATGAAAGGCACAATAAATGAAATTTAAAATACACAGGAATCATATAATGGCATATTTGAGGAGGCAGAAGAAAGGATTGTTGAGCTTGAAGAAATTGTGTTCAAAGCGAACACACAAAATAACAGATGAATAAAAGAATGGAAAAAATTGAACAAGTCCTCAGGGAACTAAACCATAGCAAGAGACATGCAAACATATGTGTCATGAGTATTCCAGAAGGAGAAGAGAAGGGAAAAGAGGCCAAAGGAATATTTGAAGAAATAAAGGTAGAAAATTTCCCAACCCTATTGAAGGACAGGGATATCCATGTCCAAGAAGTACAATATACTCCCATCCAAAAAAATCTGAATAGACCAACTCTGAGACACACAGTAATCAGAATGTCAAATGTCAAAGACAAAGAGAGAATCTGAGAGCAGCAAGAGAAAAACAATACATAACATATAAGGGATACCAAATAAGATTAAGTGCCAATTTCTCATCAGAAATCATGGAGGTAAGAAGACAGTGGTATGATATATTTAAAATACTGCAAGAGAAAAACTTCCAACCAAGAATCTTATATCCAGCAAGACTGTCTTTCAAAAATAAGGGTAAGTTTAGAATATTCACAGATGAACAGAAACTGAAAGCGTTTGTAAGTAAGAGACTGACTTTGCAGGAAATACTAAAGGGTGTGCTATAGTCTGAAAAGAAAAGACAGGAGAAAGAGGCTTGGAAGACAGTCTAGAAATGAAGATTATATCAGTGAAAGTAACTAAAAATCTCAGAAGAGTGGTGAAAATAAAATATGATAGATAAAACCCAAAGGTCAAAACGGGTGAAATAAGAACTGCCTTTACAGTAATAACATTGAATGTTAATGGATTGAACTCCCCAATCAAAAGACACAGACTTGCAGAATGGATAAGAAAATAAGAGCCACCTATATGCTATCTGCAAGAGACTCACCTTAGACTCAAGGATACCAATAAATTGAAAGTGAAAGGCTGGAAAAATTCTGTGCATTCAGTAACAAACAAACAAACAAAAAGCCAGAGTACCTATACTTATATTAGATGAAATAGACTTTAAAAGACACTAGTAATGTGCAATCTGAGGAGGAAGTCAAGAACAAAACTTCCATTTATAACAGTGGCTAAAAGAATCAAATATTTAGGAATAAACTTAACCAATAATGTAAAGCACTTGTATTCAGAAAATTACAACTCATTATTAAAATATCAAAAAAGACCTAAATAATTGACGGAACGTTCCATGCTCATGAATTGGAAAACTAAATATCATTAAGATGTCAATCCTATTCAAATTGATATACAGATTCAGTGCAATCCCAATAAAAATTCCACAAGCATTTTTTATTTTTATTTTTATTTTTTATTTGTATTTATTTATTTATTATCAGCTTTCTATGTGTGCGGCACCATTCTTGGGCAGGCTGCACTTTCTTTCCCGCAGGGCGGCTCTCCTTATGGGGCGCACTCCTTGCACGTGGGGCTCCCCCATGCGGGGGACACCCCTGTGTGGCACGGCTCTCCTTGTGCGCATCAGCACTGCTCATGGGCCAGCTCCACAGGGGTCAAGGAGGTCCGGGTTTTGAACCGCGGACCTCCCATGTGGTAGGCAGATGCCCTATCCATTGGGCCAAGTCTGCTTCCCAGCATTTTTTAAATAAATGGAAAACATGATTATCAAATTTATTTGGAAGGGTATGGGGTCCCAAATAGCCAGGAACATCATAAAAAGGGGAATATGGAGTTGGAGTTGGACTCTCACTTCTGAACTTTAAATCATATTCCCTTGCCAAAGTGGTAAAAACAGCATAGTACTGGCATAAAGACAGACACATAGACCAATGGAACTGACTTGATGGTTGAGAAACAGACATCTACAGTCAAGTGATATTTGAGAAGCCTGTCAAGCCCACCCAGCTCAGACAGAGCAGTTCATTCAACAAATAGTGCTGAGAGAACTGGATATCCATAAGCAAAGAAGGAAAGCGGACCCCTATCTCACTCCTTACACAAAAATTAAACTCAAAATGGGTCAAAAACCTAAATAAAAAAACAAGAACCATAAACCTTCTACAAGAAAATGTAGGAAAATATCTTCAAGACCTGGTGGTAGGTGGTGGATTCTTAAAGAAGATAACAGGAGGCCTGAGATGGACTACTGAGGTTTATTGTATGTAGAAGTTTTAACTAACTTTATTGTGAAAGTGTGGAAATGTATAGAGTTGATGGTAAAACATTATAGTAAGTGATAGCTGGTTTATAAATCAGAATTTAGCTGAAAGGATAGTCTAGGGATGTAAATGCCAATTGAAAGAAAGCTGGAGAATAATCTAGGGACTGAATAGCACAGTAAACCCAGAGGTGGATGGGAATTGTGGTTGATGGTACAGATGCAAGAGTGTCTTTTGTGAGCTAGAGCAGATGTACATCACTATTGCAGGGTGGTAGAGATGGGGAGAAGCATGGGAAAAATACAACTGGAGTGACCTATGAACTACGGTTAACAGTAATAATGTAATAGTCATGCTTCTAAGCCAAAGATGTACTGTGCTGATAATGGCAGAATAGGGAAAAAGTGTGCCAGATGTATGCTATGGACCTGGTAATAATCTGATGATATTATTTTATAAGCTGTAACAAATGTTCCACCATGTTGTGGAGTGTTGCTAGAGGGGTGTTGTATGGGAATCCTGTACATGTGCATGATTGTTTTTAAGTTTCCAACTTCTGTCAAAAAATGTACTTTAAAAATAATAATAGGGTGGTTGGGAGAAAATACACCAAATGTAAGATAAGGACTATAGTTAGTAGTAAGATTTTGACAATATTCTTTCACCATTTGTAACAAATATCTCAAAACAATGCAAGGTGTTGGTGATGGGTTGATGAATAGGTCCTGCGTATAATGGTTTGCATCTTTGCTATGTAAGTTCACAACTTTTACTATATACTTATTGTTTAGGTATGTTCATATATATTAATATAAATGATAAAATAATATTAATAATAATAATAGGGTGGGTTGGGGGAAAAATACACCAAGTATAAGATACTTTGGTTAGTAGCAATATTTTAAGGATGGTTCTTAAGAATTAGTTTAAAATGTTTCACATAATGCAAGGTTATTTTTGGTAAAGTGAGGTATGATGTCCCTGTATGATGTTCTGTAGGTTTGTTTTGTGAGTTCACAACTATTATTATACACTTTTTGTTTATGTTTGTTTACATATGTGTGATATACTTCAATAAATTTATAAAAAACATTCTCCAGTCAACATCCATTTTCCCCTCTCCTTGGGGCCCATAGCGACAGCCAATCTACATTTCCCGAGGAGCCACGTCCAGAGATACTTGCAACAGTGTTCAGGGCCTGACTTGCTCAACTGCCCTAATGCCCTGGGAGCCACCCTTTCTCTCGAGAGATAAAGTTCCCTCTATTGGATGGCATTAGTCCTCCCCAGGATGTGGGTCCACCCCCACTCTCACTACTTGAGTCTCTACCAATGGTACAAGCCACCCTGGCAAAATGAGCATTCAGACATTCCCCAGGAGTCCGTCCCAGGTCAGACCATCCCCTCCGAGCATCCTAAACAGGTAACCCTCCTAATTATATATATATATATATATTTTTTAAAGATTTATTTATTTATTTAATTCCCCCCCTCCCCTGGTTGTCTGTTCTTGGTGTCTATTTGCTGCGTCTTGTTTCTTTGTCCGCTTCTGTTGTCGTCAGCGGCACGGGAAGTGTGGGCAGTGCCATTCCTGGGCAGGCTGCTCTTTCTTTTCACGCTGGGCGGCTTTCCTCACGGGCGCACTCCTTGCGCGTGGGGCTCCCCCACGCGGGGGACACCCCTGTGTAGCACAGCACTCCTTGCGCGCATCAGCGCTGCGCATGGCCAGCTCCACACGGGTCAAGGAGGCCCGGGGTTTGAACCGCGGACCTCCCATATGGTAGACGGACGCCCTAACCACTGGGCCAAAGTCCGTTTCCCCCTCCTAATTATATTTTGATACGGTTTTCTCAGCATTTTACTCTCAACCAACACCTGACACTCTCCTATGTTCGTATGTTGCCCCTCCTCAACAGACTTCAGCTCCTACATTCTGATTTATTGGACTTACTCCACTCAGCTAACATGGAGTTGAAGAATGTCAACCACCACACCATGGAGCCTAGAGTGCCTACAACTGAAAGCAGGAGGATTGCATCCAATATCCATGTGGAATCTAAACCCCCTCTTGACATAGATGTGGAATGGACACAACCAAGCTAAGGTCCACAGGAAGGAGGAATACAGTAAGGATCAGAGTGGACTTAATGATATTCTATTCATGAACTATTGTGGTTAATAATCAAGAAAATGTGGCATTGATGTGGAAAAAGTGGCCATGGTGGCTGCTGGGTGCAGGGAAGGGGAGGAAGAGAAGAGATGTGGAGGCATTCTCGGGACTTGGAGTTGTCCTGGGTGGTGCCCCAGGACAATTGCTGGATGTTGTATGTCCTCCCATGGCCCATTGGATGGAACGTGGGAAAGTGTGGGCTATGGTGTGGAACACGGGACATGGGGTGCAGCGATGCCCGGAGATATACTCACCAGATGCAATGGATGTGACATGATGATGGGGGAGAGTGTTATTGGGGGGGGAGTGGTGGGGTGGGGGCGGTGGGGGCAAATGGGGACCTCATATTTTTTTAATGTAATATCTTTTAAAAAAATGAATAAATTGAGTAGGATTTGAAAAAAAAACACATTCTCCAAATGCATAACTGAAAATGAAACAAATCAAATTAAGAAAAAATACTCACAACTGGGTGAGTTTGATGCAAGAACAGAAAAACTACACAAAAAGAATAGAGAGCTCAGAGACATTCTCATGAATATATGGAATATAACCATGTGATAAAGATGGCATTGCAAATCAATGGAGAAAATGGAAAGTTATGTAGTAGATGCTGTGAGAAACACAGCCACTTTATTTCAAAATAAGTGAAATGGAAACCCTACCTAACACTGCATACAAAATGGGACTATAAATGAATTGAAAACCTGACTATGAAACTATAACGTCAGTGGATGAAAATGTTGGAAAATATCTTTGTGACTTATTGGTGGAATGGCGACAAACCTAAGGCAAAAAATCATAAACCAATACATTTTAATACACCAATGTTAAGAAATTTTATTTGACTAAGAAGGCTGTATACAAAATTAAGGAAATTTTGTCCAAGGAAAGAATAGCAGATGATACCTGAAAGTTTAACTGAAAAAGGATTTATATGTAGAGAATACAAGGAACTGCAAATCAATAAGAAAAGTAGAGTAGCCCCAGTAGATAAGCAGGCAAATGATCTAAATAAATTCATTAATTATTAGAGAAATAAAGATGGAAGTGATTTTACATGTATTCATCTGGCAAAAGTTTGAAAGTTGGATGATGCCAAATATTAGCAGAAATGTAGGGAATTAGGGAAATGTATGGAAATAATTCTGGACTACAATCTGGCATTTCTCAGTCAAAACAGGTGCTGCCAACCCCGTGTCTCAGCAAGTCCACTCCTGGGTACATATCCCTCAGAAATCTTGCGATGCTTATGAAGGGACATAGATGAAGATGCTCCTTGAATCATTATTTACAGTCAACCTAGTGTTCATCACTGGGGAAAGCAGGTAGGTAAAATGTGTATGCAAACCTTGGAGGACTGTACAACAATTAAAAGAACTAACTGGATACACTAATGGTAACATGTATGGATCTTGAAAATGAAAACTCGAAATGAGAGATATCTAACACAATACTGTGTATGTGAATTACAAATATGTGTGCAAACATCAATACACATTTGGAAAGAACACACAAAATGAAAAACTATATATTTTTAAAGATTGGAATGGTTGCTCATAGGAGGATGAGAATTAGGAATGAAGAATGGAGAAAAAATATAATACATAGATGAATCTATAAATAAAAGAGAATTGGGGCCTTGTGCAGAGCAAGGATAATACTATTAATGAACTGAGCAGTGTAATCAACTCAGTTATCATCACCTGAGGCCCAAAAAACAATAAAATTGCACAAACAATGAAAAGATTGAGATGGAAGTGCAAAGATCCAAGCATAGCCAAAAATACTCTCAAAGAGGAAAAATGAGATGAGAGGAACTGCCCTACTAAATATAAAGACTTAAAATCTAAAATAACTGAGATAGTGTGGTATGACCAAGGATCATCAAATAGATGAGTGTCATAGAATAGAAAGCCCAGAAATAGAAATATATAGGCACTTGTTTTATGACTAAGAAGGCAGGGGAAAGAGGGCTGAAATAACTGAATATCCAAAGAGTGGGAAAAAAATAAAAGGAACTAGACTCTTGTCTCATCTGATAAGAAAAATCTTTCAGGTAGATTTAAGACCTAAAAATGAAAGGCAAAACTATACATAAATAATCTTTATTTTTATTTATTTTTTAAAGATTTATTTTATTTATTTATTCTCTCCACCCCTTGCTGCTTGCACTTGCTGTCTGCTCTCTGCATCTAATTGCTGCGCATTCTTCTGTGTCTGCTCATCTTCTCTTCTCGCCTTGTCCCGGGAACCAATCCTGGGAACTTCTGATGTGGAAGAAAGGTGCTCAATCAATTGGGTCAGCTCAGCTTTGTGGTTTGTTATGTGTCTCATTGTCTTTTTCTCTGTGTCTCTTTTATGTTGTATCATCTCGTTGCATCAGCTCACTGCATGGGCCAGGTCTCCACGTGAGACTGCTCGCTGCACGGATCAGTTAGCCTTTATAAGGAGGCCCCGGGAACGAAACCTGGGACCCTCCATATGGTAGATAGGAGCCCAATCACTTGAGCCATATCCACTTCCTAAAAACTTTTTAAAGGATACTACAAGATAATATCTTTATAACTTTAAGGTAGGGAAGGATATCTTAAACATGTCATAGAAAGCATTAACCACAAAGGAAACAGCGACAAATTCTACAAGGATTGTTGTACATCAAAAGACAGGGAAAGATGAGCCTTAAACTGGAAGAAGATATTTGCAACATAAATGTGAACAAAGGATGAGTATCCAGTAAACATAAGGAACTGTTATGAATCAATAAGAAAAGGATAAACAGAAAAACGGGCAAAAAAAAAAACTGAACAAGAATTTCATAAAAGACACAAATGGCTCTAAAACACACTTCATTAGTTATCAGGAAAATACAATGAGGTTTTATTTAATACCCCTCTGGGATTCCAAAGAATGACAATACTAAATGCTGGTGAAGATTTTTTTTTTTTTTTTTTTTTGAGATACCAGGGACAAGGTACTGAATCCGGGACCTCATATGTGGGAAGCTGGTACTCAACCACTGAGCCATATCAGCTACCCTGATTTGGCTTTTTTTGCTTTTTTTGCTTGTTGTTTGTTTTTGTTTTTTCAGGAGCACTGGGAACAGAACCCAGGAACTCTCATGTGGGAGGAGAATTTTTAAGAAGGGATATTCTCATATCCTGCTGAAGAAAGTATAAATTAGTACAACCACTTTGGAAAATAGTTTGTTACTCCTACCTAGCAATCCACTACTAAGAATATACCTTTAAAAATCTCCTGCAAATTGGGAAGTGGAATGTGGCTCAAGAAATTGAGTTCCCACCTGCATAATGGGAGGTCCTGGGTTCAGTTCCTGTGCCTCCTGGAGAAGGAGAGCTGGCATGATGGGCAAGCACGGCAAGCTGATACAGCAAGATGATGCAACAAAGAAACACAAAGAGGAAAGACAATGAGAGACACAACAAATAAGGGAGCTGAGATGGTTTAGGTGATTGAGCACCTCTCTCCCACAGGGGAGGTTTGGTTCCCGGTGCCTCCTAAAGAGAAGATGAACAGACATAGAGAACAGACAGTAAATGGACACAGAAAGCAGATAGTGACCACAAAACAATGGGGGGGGGGAATTAAATCAGTAAAGTTTAAAAATAGAGAACTGAACACTTTCGTAAAAAAAAAATCTCCTGCACTGGCACCAGGAGACATGTTCAAGAATGTCTATGATAATATTCTCTGAAAGATTGAAAATGGAGAAGCAGTGCAAATGTCCATCAACAAAAGAATAAATGAATTATAATACATTGATCTAATAAAATACTACAGCTCACTGACAAGTCGCTGAACTCCAGAGCCATCTGCCATGACCGTAGAACCTGTGTGTCTCTGTAGTCCTCAGGAGACCAGTACCTGGGGTTGTATCTACTTTGGCTGTCTCTGAGACATGCTGAAGCATGCCTAAGTGTGACCCTCTGATGACCTCCCGACTCTTTTTTGAAGACTCTTAGCCATATAAACTCATTTGTCTTTACCATTTCCCCCTTTTATTCAAGGTCTTTTTCTAGTTGCATCACCAGTTAGTGATTGGTAGTAATCCCTTGGCGCCAAGGAGGCTCATCCCCAGAAGTCATGTCCCACACTGGGGGGAAGGTAATGCATTTACATGCTGAGTTTGGCTTACAGAGTGGCCACATTTGAGCAACACGGAGGCTCTCAGGGGGTAACTCATAGGCACTTTGCAGCTCTAGGCCTACTTCAAATTTCAGGCACACAGGCTCATAAGCATAGTCATCAGTATCAGGGGCTCATCATTAGATCATCCTTCTTCACTGCTCTTTCTTTGTCCTTGCACGTGGGGGATTTTTGCTGTTCCATTGGGGAATGTGACAGAGCTCCTCTGGCTAGGAACTCAGCATGTTACTGAGTGTCATGGAGTTGGACTCAGATGTGACTTCTCTACACATGCCTTTTCTGTCACTTTTACTGAAACTGTGGATGGTGGGGGGTTGGTATATACTCAGGAGACTTGAATCTCTGGACCAGCCATGTGACAGCTGGGCCCTGAGCCTCAGCAGAGTTGCAATTCCTACTCTCCACTTCATTGGACTTACCCAAGTCAGCTAACAGGGAGGTGAAGATGGTCAACCATCACACCAGGGAACCGAGAGTGCCTACAACTGCAAGCAGGAGAATCTCATCCATCAACCATGTGGGATCTAAGTCCCCCTTCAATATACAGGTGGAGTGGACATCACTATCCCAGGGTCCACAGGATGGAGGAATAAATTATGAAATAGAGTGGACTTACTGGTATTCTACTATAGAACTATTGTGACTAGTAATGGAAGAAACTGTAGCATTGATATGGAGAAAGTGGCCACAGTAGTTGTTGAGGGCAGGAAGAAGAGATGTGATGTGGGCATTTTCAGGACTTGGAGTTGTCCTAAATGATATTGCAGGGACAGTTGCTAGACATTATATATCCTGCCATAACCCACTGAAGGTACTGGGGGAGAGTGTAAACTACAATGTAAACTATTATCAATGTGGTGCAGCAGTGCTCTAAAATGTATTCACTAAGTGCAATGAATGTGCCACAATGATGAAAGAGGTTGTTGATGTGGGAGGAGTGGGTGGGTGGGGTGTGGGGTATATGGGAACCTCTTATATTTTTAATGTAATATTTTATGTGATCTATGTATCTTCAAAAAATGCAATTAAAAAAATAAAAACTATTTTAACTTGAAAAAAAAACTATAACTCAGTGAAAATTAATGACTGCTACCTACTTCAAATGAGTTACTCTCAAAAACACAGTTCAGTGGAAGAATCAAGTCAAGGACAAAATTTTCAAATATGATTCCATTTATATTAAGTTTAAAAATGGGCAAAATAATCAATGCTGAGAAATACATAGGCAGGTGGTAAAAACTATAAAGAATTGCAAGGGAATAATAAGCTTAAAATATTGGATAACATTACCTCTGGAAGGAAGAAAGAAGCAATAAGGGAAGGGCACAGATGGGGCTTTAGGGAAAGGTGATGTTCCAGTTCTTGAGTCCATGAATGCTTATTATATTGTTAAAAACATATGTTCAGTCAATCCTCATTAGTCATAGCTTCCATATTTGTGAATTCACCTAATCACTGCAATTTATTCTTAACTCCAAAATCAATGCACTTATATGAGTGTGCACAGGATGGCAGAAATTTGAGTTGCCTAATGTGCACATTCCAAGCTGAGGTCGAACAAGGTGACACTCTCATATTGTAATAAAGTGTCCTTTTAACCTTATATTTAGTTCAATTTTTGCACTAAAAATTGGCAATTTCACTGTTTAAAATGGCCCCCAAGTGTGGCGCTGAAGTGCTATCTAGTGTTCCTTAGCACAAGAAGGCTGTGATGTGCCTTATGGAGAAAATATATGTATCACATAAGCTTCTTTCAGGTCTGAGTTATAGTGCTCTTAGCAAAAGGAGATTGTGTATTGATTGGTTGATGAAAGCATGACAAGAGGCTCACAGGAACCTAACCTTATATTTTCCCTAGAAGTAATGGTTCAGTATTTAATGATTCAGTGTTCACAGTGACTTCTTAGAACACAAGTACCAGGAATAATGAGAATCAGTTCTATGTGTACCTTTTTTAAACACTGTTTTAGATCTATACTTTATGTCATATCCACAAAAACTACTTTTCCCTGAAGGACTCAATAAAAAGAAATATAAATTATTTCTTCATCCAAGAATGCTGAAAAAGAAACATTTTCTGATTCAGCCTTCAACTAGAAAATACTCATAATTGTTATAAATCTCATAATTGTTATAAATCTGTCTCATTCAAAGCTTAAGCATTGTACAAATTGTTGGTTTTAACAATTTTTTAAAAATGAGCTACTCTAGAAATCAATGTCATTAAGAATACCTTTTTAATAAATAAAAAGTGGAAAACCTACGCCTGCTTCTTCCACAAATTGACTTCAGGCCCTGGGTGGGATGGGGGCCCATGATATTCAAAAGCCACTCACCTGATGCTCAGGTCATAACTCCCACTCAGGATAAAGTTCTCCTCCTCGCACAGGATAAGGGCTCGGATGCTCCCAGCATGCCCTCGGAACTCAATGGGTAACTGTTTAATTTGTATGATGTCCAGAAGGTGGATCTTCCGATTTGATGACACAGCTATCCTATCTCCCCCAGAATAGTGGATGACTCTGTTTTGGTCCCACCTGAGTTACCAGGAAAAAAGGATTATCCACGAAAGAAGAGAATACATCCTTCCCAGAACTTACTCTGCACTATAGCATTCTCCTACAGGAGTAGTGTAATGGAAACTTCTGGGCCTTCCAATAAAGAAGGTAGCAGAAGGCAAGGCCAATTTTTAATAATCCCTGAGGGGTGTCCACAAAGATGCCAGCTGTCATAGCCCATGCACAAAATCTGGATATGAACTCTATTATTTGCCTGAATGTTTCATTGGTCATAGGACCCAACCCAGATTTTGTAGGTGCCACTTGTTTGTTACCACACTGAGATTCTTCTTCGATCATTGGTTATAAGCCATCCTGCATCATTTGTTTCTACAAGGCATTAATTATGCTTATGAACAGTCCAGTCAAGTCCTTTCCACAAGAGATAACGGTGAGAAGGACTTTGCAATGGGGCCAAAGGATAGATTTCTTAAACAGTGGTTCCTGGAGAATCTGGGTTCTGCCATCAGTGTGTCTTGAATCAAACTTATTAGCTCTTCATTGTAGCCTTTTTTGCCCCCACTTCATTCTAAGTCAAATTAATTATATAATTTCTAATTTGTGTTCCATAACACTTTGCACACACACACCCCTTGATCACGGCTTTTCTTACATTCTGTATGAATTATTTGTGGCTTTTAAAAAAACTCTCTCTCTCCTAGTGTATCAAGAGTACTTCAAGGGCAGGGTCCATGCCAACCTAATTATATCCCCAACAAAATGCTCATGATTGGCATTGAACATATAACAGCTAAAAGAGACTGAACCACACTCACCAAGGTATGGATGTACTCAAAACATGCTTCTAGAAAACACCTGAGCAGGAATACAATAGCTGCCTCTCTTTTGATGTGTCTAAAAGTCCATTGATCCTTGTTTGAACCTTATTTATTTTCCAAAAACTGCATTGGACAGCACATGTGCTCTGTGAGCTACTAATAGATGTTCTTGGAAAACCCCTGCCTGGTCTGATAGGTTTAAGAAAATAAGGTTAAACATACTTAAATAGGCTCATTTCACACAGGATGCCTCAGAGAATTTGATTTGCTAATGAATGCTAAGTCCCCAAGAGAGAATAGAGTCCCATAGGAAAGAATAGAGTATATGTTATTTCTCAAATTTGATCATGGAAAACTTCTCACATGGAAAATCTCAGGGAAACAGTTGGAATCTCTACATGCACTGCATATCCCACCAATTTACCTATTTCCTCCATCTCTCCCTCCCTTTTTCCCTCCCTCCCTCCCTTCTTTCTTTCCACTTCTTCCTTATCGATAGCCCATGAGCATATATTAGGTTCAAAGTCCTATACTAGTAGATACCATGGTAACTACGAAAATGAATACGATGTGAACCTTGTGCTCAGTGAGCTTATTGACAGGTTAGTTGATCTAACTTGCCAATCATAGGATTGCTAGTTAGTAGGCAGAATATGAACAGGGTGACCAAATAATCTGCTGGAACTTGTAATTGTGAAAGGGACACTAACATGTATACCCTGGAGTCACAGAGCAAAATGGTATTGTTCCAGATAAATGGGATGTCTATTTACCCTAAACAAGAGGAAGGATTCTTGATATCTCTGTCCTCATTTCACTTGTCATATCTAGAATTTAATATTTTCTCTTCGAAAGAGCACCCACTCCCAAACTATCCATCAAAATCCAACTCTGCCTTTACCCCAATCTGCTCTGTTTTCCCTCCTTTGGGGCTATTCTGGAGACGCAATTTGGTAGTAAGAGTCATGACCAAAAATATAGTAGAGAAGGCATTCATAAAGCCCCGTGGATAAAGAGAGAAGCCCTGGGTCTAACGAACAGCAGATGGTTGATTATTAAAGGGTCTTCTTATGTTCTATACAAATGATGTCACACTAGGCGATCATTATAAATGCAGTTTTCATATTTAACATAGATATCCACAGTGTTTTGCTAGAGTGGGTTATAGATACATCTGTATATGACTCCATTTCTATTTTAAATGTGTTTGTACATGCATTAAAGCAGAGGTTCTTAACAAGGGGTCTGTGAGCTTGAATTTAAATGCAAAAAAACTCTTGTGGGGACGAGTTGGTGTGAGTGTGATGTATTTATTAAATGATACATAGTATTGTGTGGACTTAGGAAGGGGTCTGTGGTTTTCACCTGACTGGCACAGGGGTCCATTAAACAAAAAAGGTTAAGAACCCTTGCATTAGAGGTTCTCCTTACGGCATATCCAAATGACGTCATACTATGCAATCATTAGACATACAATTTTCACATTTTAACATGGAAAGACATCCACAGTATTTTGCTGGGGTGAGTTATTGACAAATATGTATCGTATGACTCCATTTCTATTTTAAATGTTTATATATGCATAAAAATTGTAGAAGGAGATACATCAGTATTGACAATGGTTACCTCTTGAAGATTAGATGATAGGAGATTTTTGCTTTTCTGTATACCTTACCTGGAATTTAGGGGTTTTTTTTCCAATAGGTGCATACTACTTCTAAAATTAGAATAAAACAAAAAAGTGGGTTTTTTTAAAAGAAGGATTTCATGCATGCAAGTCGTGCAAAAGTTTATTGGCCTGTATAGCCAAAATTTATAAGAGAAAAGTGTCTGTCATCTGCTGCTGAGTACAGGACAAAATCAAGGACCTATTCTCCAAAGGTTGTCTCATGTGAGTTTGGGTTTGGGGCTTGGGGTGAGGGGAGGATTGCCCTCTCTCACAAGAAAACAAGGGTCAGGGGGATTCTAGGATGCCAGTGATGGTCCTGAAGACCTGGGTCCTGACCCCAATACCTACGTGTCAGAAAGAATCCGGATATTGTAGGACCCACAGAAGACATTTCTCTCCTCCATCTGGACCTGCAGTGTCTCCTGGTTCTGGTATGCGGTCCACAGGTTGTAGTCAGTCTAACAAGGGAACACTTGGAGTCAAAGTACTGCAACAACTTGACCCGGGGCCCAGGCGTACATTGCACTAGAGTTTGGGGGGTGGGCATGAGTTCTCTCATCAGGCTGGAGCTACCGCTATGTGGTGTGCGGGGGAGAGACCCATGAACTACTAAAGTGAGCTAGCAAATGTGCAGACAAGAGTGCACAATTCTTCTTTCACCTCTTAGAATTTTCTATCTCAGATGTCTGATTCCATGAACTTTCAGTGCTGAATTCCCAATGTCTCTGATGGCACAACATCTCTTAAAAAAAAAAAAAAAAAAGCCCGCAAAATAAAGCCACGCATGTCCTTTGGCTATTTCGCTGGCGTCAGGGCTTTCACCATTATATATTCGTCTGTGGAAGTATGGCTACACACTCTACCCATCTGCTTTTCAACATTTTCATACACCTGCAACCTTAATTTGTCCTTACAGTTGCCTAACAAAGGAGATCACTTGTCCCACAAAGTATTCTCACTATTTTTCAAATGATGTATCTGGGACCCAGACAGAGGGAAGTAATTTTAATCAGGTCTCAACAGGAGACCCTTCCCTTCCTTTCACTCTTTTCTCCCTCCCTCTTTCTTCCCTCCCTTCCTTCCTTCCTCCCACCTGCCCTTCCTTGCTTCCTTCCTTTCTCCCTCCCTCCCTCTCTTTTCCTGTTCTCCTTCTTCTCTTCCTTCTTCCATCACATACATTCTGAGCAGCTGTGGTATACCAGACATTGGTATAGGTGACTAAGCCAGGACTCCCAGTTCCACTCTTCTTCTCAATAATACTCTCTCCCCTCAAAGAGCAGGAAATAACAACCATTCCCTATCAAGAAAGTAAAACCCAAGTGAGTTTATCACGGGTGAAAAGACAACTCCAAGATCATGTCAACATCTGCGCATCCTCCTGGGACTTCTCCTAAGTCTCCTGCCCAACCTTCGCCTACGCCTCTCTGCCCTTAGACTCTTCCTCAGGATGTCCTCATTCCTCAGCTCACTCTTCTTAATCTTTAACCAAGTGGTGATGGATACCTAGAAGTCTCTCTGTAGCAGAATTGGTCAACCTGCCTTCTTCCCTTCAGTATCCAAACAGCTCCAATATCCCAGCTTGAATTAAATGAGGCTTCCCTGGTTTGTGGCTGCCTAGGTTGAAATTCCTTGGCCCTTGCTCATCTCCTAAGTTTTGAGAGCCTTAGAAGCCACATGGTGGAATCACTGGGAGCATAAATTCCTGGGTTCAAATCCCAGCTCTGCCATTAACCAGCTATAAGAACTTGGGCAAGTTTTTTAACATCATAACCTTCATTTCCACATTCAGAAAATGAAAGTGCCCACTTGACCTATGGTGAAGACCAAGAAAATGATGTATAAATGATATAGAAAGCCCTTGATGCCATGCCTGCCATACTGTTTGAACTCCTCAAAGAGCACGCATTGCCACATCATTCCTCAGAAGCACTCACTTCCACCTGTTTCTAGCAGACCCCATAACTGCTTAGTCTTGCTGTTGGCTAGTCTCCACACTGCTTTACCTCTTTCACTTGTCCCTTTCCTTAAATGATAAATTCTTAGAATGTCAAAGACTCTCCTTTCTGTCAGCCAATTCCTAACTACATACCCCAAGAAAGAGGAAGGGTGTTAGTTTTGTTAAACTTAAAAGAGCAATAGACTTGGAGTTAGCAGGTCTGGGTTTGACCTGTGTCTTGTCACTTAACTAGCAGTGAGACCTTAAAGACTCAGAGCCTCAGTTTCTTCATCTGTAGAATGAGCGAACAGACCATGACAGAGGTCAAATATTGCAGGTCAGATGAGGTCCATGAATGTATTTTCTTTGGCCCACATGGTGTTAAAAAATGCTTTTATTCATTGTCAGCATTCAAGAAAGCAAGACATTTCACGTGATAGTACAGATTTCTATCTTCTCTTGAAAGTTTGGATGGTCTGGAGGTCGGGGCCACAGTCTCACAGGGCAGTAAGTACAAGAGCTGAGAAGCAGCTGGCCCTTTCAGATGGGCAGAAAACTCTCCAGCTCATCATGGTCCCCACCATTCTCCATTGCTCACATCCAGCCCACCTCACTCACACCCACCTCACCCCACTCATTTTTGGAACCCACCTGGTCCCTACAGAGTCAGGTGAACTAGATGGTTTGACAGGATGCTTCTGTTTCTAAAATCCTAATTATATCCCACAACTTCCTTATGGGAAGCTACAATCAGACCATCCCTCATTCAATATTCTTTTGGGGCCAACTGGATAGACTTTAAAATACAAGAACCTTGAGCAGAGAGGAGAAGGCAGGAAATGGAAAAAAGAAGGCAGGGGTCACATGCTTTTAGGAATGACCACCATGCCTGGAGGGGCAGAACATAGTGACGAAAGAATCTTCCCTTTACTCTTTTTCATTATTACTCAAGTACTGGTGGGGAGGTCTACAGTTAAGTGACTCTCCCCTCCCATCCTAGAACCAGAATGAACCTGGAAGTAACAGGTGGGAAGCCTTAATTCAGGTTAGGCCCTGGACATTCTGGACCAGCATCGGCCCTTCCCTCATGCCCCTCTCATTCCTCAGACTCTTGTAGCCTCTAGTGTCATGGGCTGACTCATGCCAATGAAAAGGAATGATTGCTGACATAGCTCCTGACCTCTGATCTCTCCACTAGAAGACTCAATAGCATGGACACAGATGTAGACTTAAAGTAAGGAAGGACATTGAGGGACAATCAAATCAATCTACCCATTGTACAGATGAGGAAATTATGGCTCAAGGAGAGGAAGCAACTGGCTTAAGGCCACACATTTGGTCAACCGACAGCACAGCAGAAGTCCAGTGTCACTTTGGGAATGTTGCCACCCTCGACCTGAGGGCTACGTCTGGACTTCAGCCTCCAGAGGCCAAGCAAATCGTGGCACTCCCAGACACTTGCCCCAGATGCCACTAGAACCTACCTTTGTCCTCAGTCTCCATTTCTGGCTTTTCACACGCATGCGCTTCCCATCATCTGCCATTTTAGGCACTGGGATAGAAAGCTTGTTCGCGTAAGTAGGATCTAATCCCCTTGTGTAGGACCCCTAAGGAAAAACAAAAAAACAAAACCACAGAAAGTGGCTACTCTTGGGTCCTCCTACCTACAGGAAGGGGAAATCGCTAGTTTGTGGCAAGATCTGAAAGCTGGGTAAACTCTGGCTAATCTAAGGAACACAAGCCTGGGGCTGGCTGGTTATGCCAGCAGAGTGTGCAATGGAAATCCAGGACAGTGAATACCAAATGTCTGGAGGGACACCAGCAAAAGAAGGCCAGCAATTCCCAGCTTTCCAGACTGATCTGCCTCATAGTTACCTGCTTGTTCTCATCCTCTGTCATCTACCTCTGCTGGGAAAAATCCAAGCTACTGAAAATCCACTGATTAGGGTCTAACTTCAGGCAAGAAACAGAGAAGTAAGTAGAAATGGTGGAGCTGACCACTAGGAGGGGAAAGTTGCATTTTAACCTAAAATTACTCTTTGTGGACATGTAAATGTCTGTGCATCAGATTGCCTAGGCTGCAATATAGTTCTCAGGAGACAAAACCTCTGCTTTGTGAGGTTTCAGAGATTCTGCTTCTCTGTTCCTGAGAGTTTTGCATACGTGTTGTCCCTGCTAGAACTGCACTGACAGTGGGAGAATGAAAGGTAATGAATGGGGAGACCAGAAAAGAAGGAAGGGATTGCTTGAATCTGAGATACAGCAAACGTGAGCAGCAGGGGGCCAGCTATGGTTCCACCAGGGAGACCGAGAGGCCGGAAATGATGCTGATCTAGGGATCATCCCCTTCCAGATAGGAAGTACCTGGAGGAGGGCAATTTGGTTCTGAATGGACGTGTGTATTGAGTGGTCCGTCTTGACCTGCTGTGCCAGGGCGGCCCAGTGCCGGCTCACAGAGGCACACCTGCTCAGGGAGATTTTATCCAGCATACCTGAAAAAAACAAAAGAGGGGCCCAGGAACCTCAGCACTGGCCCAAATGGGAGCTCTCTTGAGGGAGCCCCCAACACACCCCAGCATACTCAGAATGTGCTTGGAGAGGTGGATGGGTAGGTGGCGGATGAAGTCCCGGCATTTGCTGAAGCCAGAAGACAGGTCTGTGATGGCCTTCAGGTCAACCAACAGATCCAAGGGAGCGCCAACTGCCCTGGACAAGTATGCTTTTTGGGAAAACAGCCTGTTCATCTCGGAGATACACTGGAGCGAACTCTTCCATTGTCTGTCTAGAGAGGAGCCAGAGAAAACGTGCATTGTTGGGTTGGCTCCGTGGTAACTCCAGGCCAAGAGAGAGGCCTTACCAAAAGCTTTCTCCCAAAATTAAAGTCATCAGCGTTTACCCTCGGGTCATTGGATTATTGTCATTTCTTACACCACGTAAGACTAGAATACAACCTCCCCCCCACACACTGAACCTAACATAGAAGTACTTCTCAGCCTTCGCAGCTCGAGGAGATAGACACCCATAGTATCCAAATCTACACTGCTCAGGGGAAGAGGCGTGATGTCTGGAATTTCCTTTAAAATACCCACCCCCCCTCCCCCCCAAAAAAATGTTTAAGCTATTTAGATGGAAGTCAGTGAATGAAATAAGGTTGGTACAATGTCAAGAATTGCTGAAGCTGGGTGATAGATGCTCGGGGTGCATACTAGACTCTTTCTTCTACTTTTAAAATCAAATTTCCCATATAAAAAGTTGTGGGTTTTTTCACCCTTATTTCCTATAATTATTTCAGGTAGGTGCCTTGCTTCAAAGCCTACTTAGGAAGGCCGTGAAGTCAGGCACCAACTTTCCCACTGGTTTTGTTTGCTTTTCAAAACCGAATCGATGCTGCAAAAATGGCCACGGGTGGATTGAATTCTAGAGGTGTCTCGGGCGACAGAACTTGGGGCTAGAGAGTGGATTGGGGTTTGTGGCAGAGGGAGATTTCAATGGAAACTCTTTAGTTTCCTTTCTTTTTTTTCTTTTCTTAATTAATTTCATTGAAATGTAATCATAAACCATATAATCCATCTAAAGTTTACAATCAACAGCATGAGGTACAATTAGAGTTTTGCATTCATCACTTCAATCAATATTAGAGCATTTTCATTACTCCAAAAAAGAAAAGAAGAGAAAAGAAAAAATCATAAGCCAAAACAAACGCAGAAAACCAGACCCCTTAGTCACCTCTCAATCTTGCTATCCTTCTCCTGCTGTGCATATCTGCTAAACTATTTCTATCTCTATAATTTTTTGTGTTTCCTTTTTGTATAGACAGAATCTAATAATATGTAGTACTTTTTGTCTAGTTTCTTTCATTTAGCATCCATCTTTTTTTACCATTGATGGAAGGTTATTAATATTTTACTATACACTACTGTTCATAGATTGCTTTGGTTGAATTTTTGCCCAAATATCACCTGATACTAACATCTTGTAACATTAATATACATTTGTTTTCTGATCTTCATTTCCATGTGTCTCTCATTGGCAATATGGTGAAGAGGTGAAAGCCTGGGCTTCAGGGTCACACTGACCAATTTTAAACTTTGCCTTCCCCCTTACCCACTGTGAGGATGCAACGAGGACATAAAAATCAAAGACCCCAACACGTTGCCAGTGCTCAGTGAATGTGAGTTCCCCAAATTTGCCAACCCTACATGCGACTGTCCTGCCAGCACCCCTAACTCCACTGGGACTTCCCAGTCGCACACAGATTGGCTTTCTTGTGAAGCACCGTCTTACCAGGTATGCTTCTCACGTTTCCAGGAAACCTTTCTTTTCCTGAGGCTTTTGACAAAGGGAAGGATGTTTTCCTGCTTCTAGCCACCCAATAAACATGTGAAGTACCAGACTTGGGACGACATTCCTTCTCAGGAAAGAAAAAGACATCTGTGGAGTCCTGGTTGAGCCCTGAAAAACAAAACACCAAGGATCATGAAGCAGGTGTAAAGAGGAAAAAGAAACGGGCGGAAGTGGCTTTATTTTTACTTGCTTTTAAATATACACACACAGACCAAACCAGTTATGTATGTTTTTATTTGGGGGTCTCTGAGTATCTCAGCAAAATCTCAGAAAGCCCTCTGGTAGACTTTGGAAGCCCATCCACAACACGAAACTTATATATATAAGCTCTATATATAAGGAGAGAGAGACAACTATGGGTGGGAGCTGGCAAGGGGATTGCTTTTCTGTGGCTCTTACTTGGCTTTCTTCAATGATATGAAGAACTGTCCTGCATCCAAATTAGAAAATTAACTTTTTAGGAGAGAATCTCCCCTAGGAAGAGGGGAGGGTTGCCACAACCTGTCACTGGACTTCTACAACTCTACTATAATTAGCTGATTCCTACAGTGGGTGCTGAGAGCCTTTGAATGGTGCACTTCATCTGTCTGCCTTCTTGGGAAGGGGGGCATTACAAAGTGAAAGATGCTCAGAAGGAGGGGTGGGGTGAGGGCAGTCCTGGTTCTCAAACACTTCTTGGGTGACCCCAGCCATGTCTCTTAGATTCCCTGGACTTTGGTTTCCTTGCCTATAAAATTAAGGAGTTGCTCGGGTTGATCGCTCTCTAATGTAACTTACAGTTCTGACACTCTAGAGTTTTGATTTCTTTTTTTCACCACTTCCTCATTCCAGATTCCCCTTCTTTTACATCCCCAAAGCTCCAAAGAAATGAGGTGCATATATGGAGATCTAATTGTCCCCCACATCATCTAGCTTTAACATACTTTTCAAGTCCATTCATCTACAAATATGACCCCAAGCCCAGGAATCATTGGCATGAGCATTTCCCACCTTAAGAGTTCAAACTCTGAAAGTCTTCCATCTGACTGCCGCCTCCCAGCCTTGTTTCACCATGGACCTTCTGCTCCTCGCCCCCTCCCTAATCTCTAAGTCCTTCTGGTTTCTTTGGGCACCGTGATCCAGCTGCCCAAATACTTCCAAGATGCTCTCACCTAGTTGCCTAGGCCAGAGGTTCTCAAAGTGTGGTCTCCAGTCCACATCAACATCCACTGAGAACTTGTTAGAAATGAAAATTCTCAGGCCACCTCAGCCCCCACCAAGCCAGAAGGCTCTGGGGGGTGGTAAGCACAGTGAACCTGGAACGTCGTGCATGTGAGGCAGGTGCTCAACCACCGAGCTACACCCACTCCGAAGGCAATCTGTGGTTTAACAAGCCCTGCAGGTGGTTCCAGTAGGAGTAAGGTTTGAGAACTGCAGCCCTAGACTTCCTTGACCCGCTAGCTATTTGCAGCCTGGATTAAAATCTACTTTTTGGCTTTGAATTTGTGCATAAGCAAGAAATGTGGTGGAATGAATGAATAAAGCCCTACATTTTGATCTCTTGGCCTGATTTCTTGCTGTGCAGCTTTTCAGGCAAGACAATATACTAGCTTCCCCCTACGTTCCTCCCAAGCCTGGTTCAATCCCTAAGGCAGGAACCACACGGATGTTAAGCAGTTAGAGACAGGAGATCAGCCTAAGGGAGGCAGAAATTCATTTTATGTGCTCAGCTGTTAAAGGCTCTGTACTCCTGAGGGCTCTAGAGACATCTAGACACATATGGCAAGGCAGACAACCCCAGGGAATTGGCACCCATTGGTGGACCTTACCTTGAAATATATGATACCCTATCTCCTGAGTTAGACTCATTTGTAATTTCCCTATACATGGTTCTTCTGCCCCTTTTACTTGAACCTGTATTTAGCACTATAGCTGTTATATATA
The DNA here is from genome assembly GCF_030445035.2 of Dasypus novemcinctus. Taxonomy (NCBI): domain Eukaryota; kingdom Metazoa; phylum Chordata; class Mammalia; order Cingulata; family Dasypodidae; genus Dasypus; species Dasypus novemcinctus. The sequence goes on along the minus strand of NC_080693.1, from coordinate 17,533,925 downwards.
TGTCCCAAAGACTTAAATCTTTGGTCTGTTCATATGCCAGTTGAGCCCTGAATCTCAGCAGAGTTGCAGCCAACACCTACCTACCCTCCAGCTCACTGGACTCACCCAGGACAACTAACAAAAGGATGGTTGATGATGGATAATGCCCACCCCGAAAAACAGAGTGTCTACAACTGTAAGCAAGACACTTTCATCCATCTGTCCCAAGGATCTAAGCTCCCTCTCAATTGGAAGCAGAGTGGGCATCACCAGCCTCAAATGCTCAAGACTGAAGAGTGAACAAACATAAGGGGGAAATTCAACTATGGGCCAAAGTAGAGGTACTATTATTCTAGTAATGGAAGAACGTGTAACACTGATATAAAGGCAGTGGTCACCAGAGTTTCTGAGGGGAGGAAGAGGGAAGAATAAGTGAAGCATGGGGTATTTGGAATTGTTCTGCATGACATTGCAATGACGAATACAGGCCATTACACATTCTGGCAAACCTATAAAACTGTGCAGTGCAAACCATAATGAAAACTATAGTTCATGGTTAGTAGCCATGCTTCAATATGTGTTCATCGATTGTAACAAATGCATCACACTAATGAAAGAGGTTATTAGTAGGGGAAAATGTGAGGGGTGTTGGAGTATATGGGAATCCCTTATATTTTTGATATAACTTTTATATAATCTGAAACTTCTTTAAAAATAAATTGGGCATTTTGTGTTCTTTTAAAAAAAAAAAGAAAGCTCTATACTTCCTTCTGCACTTGGGCTTTTACAGTCTTTCTAGAAGGAAGTCACATTCAAAAATTCCTCCTTTGGCAAACAGGATCAGGTGTCAGGACAAAAACCCTATCCAGCATTGCGGAAAATCCCGCTCTACCTAAGCTTGTCCACACCTCCGGTTCCTACGGGCTCCTGCAGTCTTGCTTCCTGGTCTTGGGGGGCCCCGCTGCTCTCTCCCCGTGGCCTTGTTTACCTGAGATACTGATCTGCTCTCTCAGAAACAGGACTCTGACCACGTTGGCAGCAGTGAGCAGTAGCTTGGGCTCACACATCTGCAGCAGCAAGAGCGTGTAATTTGCCTTAGTCTGGTGGGTGCTGCTCCCAAACCAACACAAGATGTCCTTCATTTTCGGTTCTATTGTTTTGTCCAACATCTGGTTCAAAGAGGACTGCACGATCTTCCCTTCCCTCTGGCTGAGGTTGATGCGGGACCTGTGGTAGATGAAATCCTTCCCCTGTGTGGTCTGCAGGATATTCTGGAAATACTGTAACAAATATAAGCTATTTAACTGCTTCAGAATGCTCACCAGAAACCTCCTCTGTGAAATCTCACTGATCCTCCGGAACCACTCTTTGGTGGAGAAGACCTTCCAAGCTAGGACACACGTTTCGCACTTCTGGCACACAGGGACAGAATCGTTTCTCCTCTCACAGCGAAAATACGGAGCATTCTTGAGCCCTCGTTCCAGGTTTTCCATGATCCTGAGATGTCAAGTTCATTTTATCCTTGCCCGTTAGCAACTCCACCGGAAGCCCAAGGAACAGGAGAGACTGATAAATACCCCAATTGTGCCCTTTCTATCATAAACATCTCCCAGAGGAAAAATAAAATGCTGCGATGGATGGAAAGCTCATCTCTCCCAGAAACTGCCGGTAGAAGTCTGGCTTTTTGTACTGACCTCCCTGGAAACATGGCTTTACCATAAATCTCCTAAACCTGGCACTGCTTATGTGGAGGCCGTTGCTGTATATTCTGTAAGAGCTGGTCATCCCATTTCTAGAACATCAAGTATGGTGTTAGTCTAACTTAAGTAACATATGAATGCCTTTTGAGGGGAAAAAATATTATGGAACCTGGTATTGGGCCTCAATTGTTTTTACTGTTACAACCTTTAAATACTTACAAATATAAAATTAGATGTAAACTCCCTATGTTTGTAGTTTTTGGGTTATAAGGTGGCTTTCCAGATGATCCTTTATGTATATGTTCGTGTATGTATATGTATGTAGAATGTATATGAATAGATGTGTAATCAGTTAATTTGGGGGCTAATCCATTTACCCCCACAATGTAAAAACGAAATTACTTGTTCCCTGACTGTAGTTTTCTCTCTCCTCTCCTGTCTTTCTCTTGTGGATCCTGCTTTGTCTCAGCTCACTGGAGCCCAGGAAAAAGGAGGGAACTAGAAAGGGACTGACAGAAGAGGAGCTGGGTCAGAAGGACTGGAGGGGGGTATCCACCACCCTATTTGGGTGTCCAGAGCTGGGCCCTTTTGACCAGCTTAAGTGCTAGAAGAAGAAGAAAAAAGAATGTATCTATGACTATCCATGTACATGTATATATGTATATAGAATGAATATGTGTATACATGTATATGTAGATATATAATGTTCATATTCATTTCCTTAAATCATTATCAAAGTAAAAACAGAAATCTTTAATTAATTTAAACTATTTATCTGCTTCAGAATGCACAGAAACCTATGCAAGGAACCATGCCCTGATGGAGACATTGTCACTGGGCCTGAGGATATATGTGGGGTCTCCTAGCCACATGGCCACCCACATGTCTGGGCAGCAGTCCAGCTGAGCAGGTAAGAGTGTAGGGCCTGGAGTTGGACTCCTGGGTTCGAACCCCTGCCCAGCTGCTTCCTAGCTCTGTGCACGTGGGCAGGAACAGCCAGGTAATGGCTCCATTTCCTCAAATGTAAAGTGGTTCTGACTTCACGGACTTTCTGTGAGGATCACATGAGTACTATAGGTAAAGCTCTTAGAAGACTGCCTGGCACACGTTGCCCTGACAAACGCCAACTATTGCCCTATTGTCATCGTCGTCACCACTGATCACTGCCACGGACAGTCATAATCAATGCCTACTACCATATTTGTCCGTGTGTGTGCTTACATTGATATACATTTAAAGAAACATTGTGTTCGTGTGTGTGGTTTTTAAAAGAAAAATGATAGGAAAATGTAAGTCTGACTTGACTTGTGAGATGTTTACCTATGACCCTGGCTTCTCCTACCCCCCCTTCCAGAATGGCTCCCTCATCTGTCTGCTTGTTATCCACTTAGGGTGTCTATTCATTTTCTCTGCTCATTGTGTCTGCTTGTTGTCTGCTCATCTTCTTTAGAAAGAACCAGGAACTGAAGCCGGGATATCCCATGTGGGAGGTGGGAGCCCAGTTGCTTAAGCCACACCCTCTCCCTGCTCATTGTGTCCACTTTCTAGTCAGATCGTTGCATCAGCCCATTGCACCAGCTCATCTTCTTTAGAAACTGAACCCAGGATCTCCCATGTGGGAGGTGAGCATCTAACTGCTTCAGCCACATCTGCTCCCACCTGGCTTTTTTGATACTTGGATCTCTAAAGCTAAACTCAGGAGTACACATGACCCCTGGGCTAGTCCCCAGCAGAAGGCTCACTGCTGCAACAGGTTATGAACCAGAAAGAGATCTTGGTTTTCCTTGGTTCTCCCAGAAAGGGGCTTCTTGGGGATTCCAAACATTTTTAATAGCAAACTCTGTTTTCCAGCCATATCTTATACAAAAGTTCAACATGTAATACAAACAAAAGTGAGATCTGATTAGTACAAATTTTTGTTTTAAGTTCAAAAGTTCACTTGATAGCAAGTCAATAATTTAGAGCAATAGTGTTATTCTGATAAAGACACAACCCTTAAAACTGGTAAAGATGACAGATATTGCCTTATATCCAGAAAATTTAAATTAGAAATTGCTCCAGGGAACATTGAGTCCGTAGAAAATGGTTTAAAAATCACTGTCAAGTACTGCCATGTTTTAGGGTCTGCAAGCAATTTTCAAATGGTTACACACACACATGTGTATATATGAGTGCAAGAGAGCATGCAAATGTAACAAACTGTTAATACTTAGTGAATATGGGTGAAGAATACATGAATGTACCAATATTCATTGTTCTATTTTCTCAACTTTTCTGTAGGTTTGAAATTTTTCAAAATAACTAATAAAGACATACCGCTAAGTTGGAAAAAAAAATACTGTAATAGACTACTACCTAACAACAACAACCCAGCAGGTCATTGCAGCCAAATGCCCATGCAGATGTTGGGTAGCCTAGAAGAGAGCTTTGATGACACACTGAAATAACACTCCTATTTCAGAGCAAGGAGGATCAAACGCGGATTCAGACGCTGAGGAGCACTGCAGTCCTAAGCAAGCTGCTTGGCCTCCCGGAGCTTCGATCTCGCCATCTTACTGATGAGGGTGGAGGAGGTGAAGGCAGGTCATACCTACCTTTTCGGGTCATTGTAAGGACTGGATATCATGGATAAGACCAACTGTCCCTGCTGTCACTGTGGTGATTATTGCTTGATAAAAGCCAAAGGCTTGTGAGAGTGTGTGCGTCGCTAGTGCCCGCCTCTCCAGACCAGACAGACTTAGAGACAAGCAATGGAAACCACCACAGAGCTGGTTCGCAGGGGTAGCTGTGCATGGGTGGGGGGCTGAGGTGGGGATGGGGACCGTGAGATGGAGTCTAACAACTCCACCTCTTCCATCTGATGAGATCATCTGGAGAGGAGCGATGTGGGATTAACATCTAACCTATTGGGAAGGTTTGAGAGAAAGGAGCTTGGCGACCAACAAAGAGGTCCAAGGTAGAATGCTTGAATATATGATGGGGACACGCCAGCCCATAAGTGCTACAGGCTAAACCTGCTTTCAAGATTCAGCTCAATTAGGATGTTACTCTGAGAAGCTGATGTCCATCAAGGAAGTAGTTTGATCCACTAATCCAACTTTGATTTTACACTTGAAGACAGATGGTGGCCCAGTGGAGGAGCCTAGACATGGGGGGGTGGGGGGGAGTGGGGGGTGACGAGACACAAACTCTAATCCCATCTCTGCTTCGTTCTAACTGTGTGGCTTTGGACAAACTGTTTGAACCACGGGAAACCCCTTTCCCTATGGTCATCCCATCCCTGCTGGGTGAGGTGAGGTGGTGGGAATTGCATTAATTAACGTAGGGTGCGCACGGGGTTCCTTCCATACCCCCGCCCCTGCTCACGCGCACAGACACCTCACCTGGGCTTTTCGTCAGAACCAAACAGACTGTACCACGATGTCGCTCGTGGCTCACCTCCCGCCACCACCCCCTCCCGCACGCGCACACATGCGTGAGGCTCCTCAAACAGCAGGGCATGATGGCAACTGTGTCACCACACTCAGCACCTCCTCTTCCCTGCAGCTGCTGGGAGAGGGTGAGGAAGGGCAGCCTTGGGGGACGACACGGGTGGGGTGCTCCTGAGCGAGGGGGGGTGCTCCCCGCGTCCGTGGCTCCCCCTCTGTGGAACTGTGGCAGTGGAGCATGGGCCTCGTGCGGGGCTCAGGCTGGGAGTTTGGGGCCTTTGGGGTTTGGGAAAATGGCCTAGGAGGGGGGCAGTTTGAGAGAGCAGAGCATGAGATGACAGATGGGGCAGACATGTGGGGAGAGGGGGAGCAGCACGAGGGATACCCCGAGAGGAGGCAGGCAAATAGGTCTCTTCTGAGTCAGGACCGTGAGCCCAGTGAGGCCAAGAAGAACATCAAATAATCCCCAAGTGGCCAAGCTGTGACACGCAGCTCACCCGGAGCTCTCCTGCCAGCTCCTGGGGGTTCTTTTGGCCCCTCCCTATGCTTTACCGATGATCCTAATTATGCCACCTCCCAAGTCACCCCAAATCTCCACCTCCTTTCCCCTCCCTCCCACATGGCATGGAGAACACCAGAATGTGCCAACTGAACCCTGGGTCTGCATCTTGCCAGACCCTGCCCCAGAGCTTCTGAGGCCTCTCCCGGTTCCTGCTCTAGCTTCTTGCCTCCCTGTCACAACCCCCAGCCCTGCACCAGCCAGGCTGGATGTGGGAAAAAGATGCTGGTTTCAGAGTAGGAGGAGGTAGAAGGGAGTTGGCTTCTGCTGTGGAGCTGTGACATTCCCGCTAGATAATTCCCTTGTGGCTCTTGGCCTGTTGCCTTTCTATAAAGGTGAGGTCATAAGTCCACCTAAGTCACAGCCTGTGAGGGTCAGATAAATGGATGAATTTCAAAAGGCGCTTTATGGGAAGCAGATTTGGCTCAATGGCTAGAACGTCTGCCTACCACATGGGAGGTCCAGGGTTCAAACCCCGGGCCTTCTGACCCGTGTGATGAGCTGGCCCGTGTGCAGTGCTGATACACGCAAGGAGTGCTGTGCCACGCAGGGGTGCCCTCCGTGGAGGGGAGCCCCATGCACAAGGACTGTGCCCCGTAAGGAGAGCCGCCCAGCATGAAACAAAGTGCAGCCTGCCCAGGTGTGGTGCCGCACACACGGAGAGCTGACGCAGCAAGATGACGCAACAAAAAAGAAACACAAATTCCCATGCCGCTGACAAGAATGCAAGTGAACACAGACGAACATACAGCAAATGGACACAGAGAGCAGACAAAGGGGGGTGGGGAGGAGAAATAAATAAAAAATAAATCTTTAAAAAGAAAAGCAGAGAGTATCTTCAACTGCATGCAAGACAGTTCCATCCATCTGCCACATGGGATCTGAGTCCCCTCATTTAGAAGCAGAGTGGGCATCACCATCCTCAAATTCTCAAGAGGAAGAAACAAACATAATGGGGGGAATGCAACTATGGACCAAAGTAGACTTATTATTATTCTAGTCATGGAAAAGCTTGTAACTCTGATGTAAAGACAGTGGTTACCAGAGGCTCTGAGGGGAGGGAGGGGCAAGAATAGGTGTAACATGAGGCATTTTGGACACATTGGAATCATTCTACATGACATCGCAATGACAGATACAGGCCATTATACATTTTGTTAAAACCTATAAAATTGTGTAGTGCAAAGTGCAAAACATAATGTAAACAAGTAGCAGTGTTTCCATATGTTTCATCAATTGAGGGAAAATGTGAGAGGGGAAGAGGTGGGGTATATGTGAATCCCCTATATTTTTTATGTAACATGCATGTAATCTAAAGCGCCTTAAAAAATTTAAAAAATTATTTAAAATAATAATAATAAAAAAGAATCATTTAACATCCCTAGAAGCTGCTTCCATTTTTGCAAGTAATCCAGCTTCCTTACTGCAGCAAAACTTCAGTATCCCAAATGAACTGCTGTAATCTATAAACTTGACTTTGACTTGTCTTTCAACAGTATATACACATTCATAAATACACACATATATATGCACAAGCATATAATGCCTCCTCTTCAGATAATCACCCACGGAAATTATTAATTTGGAGGAAAGAATTTTAGCCTCTAATGACCAGTCACTGCTGAGGTGATTCTCAGTCCTTATTAAATGACCCAGTCTCCCTCTTCACTTCCAGTACCTGGCCTCCTTCCTCTGGGGAGAAGGTGGAGTTTGTACAACAAGACTACAAAGCAAACCAGAAATAGAGAGGAAAACTGGGGGTGTCCCAGCAAGCCTGGCCGGCCAGGTGCTCCACCTGAGCCATCTGCAGTCTGGGCCCTGCCTGGGGACCAGGTGAAAGGGGCATGGGGAACCTCCCTGCAAGGGGCTCCTGCCCCTTTTGCCCCCAAGACCTACCACAGGTCTAGCCCTACATGTGGGTAGGAGAAGGTGGTAATAATGGGGGGAAGCAACAGTGCTGAAGTTGAGGTAAGTAGGAGAAGCAAGAAGTGGTGACACTACCTTTTCCTCAGCGTTCTCTCTGAGGCTAATGAGGCTGGAGGGGTGGCCTCTGGAATATGAGCATTTGCCTGGAGAGATGAAGAGCCACCAATGCGTAGGTCAGTCAGTGACCCAACAGGAAAGTCAGTCACTGATGGTGGCCCGAGGAAAAGTGAAGTCAGGAACGGTGCACCGGGACATGGAAATGAGGAACCCGTTTCACGTGCTGCCTCTTTTTGCATAGTAGATGTCTGAGTACCACCTGTTGGGGACTGGATCCCATTCCCCACAAAGACATGTTCAAGTCTTAATCTGTGCTCCTGTGGATGTGAACCCATTTGCATGTAGGACCTTTGAAGATGTTATCTTTCGTTAAGGTGTGGGCTCATTTGTGAAGAACATCTTCCAAGATGTTATTGAGATTTGGCCGAATTGGACCAGGTGGGTCTCAACCCATGTAACAGAAGGCCTTCCAAACAAAGGAAATTAGACCTGGCAGTAGAAGCCAGAAGTCAGGGGAACCCAGAAGTGCAGGCACAAGGGAAGAGAGGTTGCCATGTGATGGTCAGAAGGCCACAGATTCAGAGAAAACAAGCCTAGCCAGGACCTTGATGTTGGACTTCTAGCCTCTACAACCATGAGTCAAAAAATTCCTGCTGTTTAAGCCAACTAGTATGTGGTGTTGGGCATAGTGGCCCTGGCAAAGTAAGGCACCACTTAAAGCTATTGTTCCTATTTAGTGCATTCACTTCAATTTAAATAAACTTCTTGTTATCAAAAGATACAGCTAGTTATCTTCTAGGCCACCCTTTCAGATAGCACCTGGCACAGTAGTTGGATTCATGTGATTTTAGGACAGTCATTGCCAGGATGGAAAGAGCAAAGCTCTGGGGTTCAGTCAGTGCTGACAGCTTGTCATTTCATTATGACTCTTGGAAAAACATGGGAATTTATTCAGAATTTATAAGATCCTTGGAAGAGTATGCCACATGTACTTGAGATTTCCAAGAGAAGAGGCAAGAATCAATTATTCTGTAGCTAAAATGACATTTGACTCTGCAACCACACATATCTAGTAGTGGGACAAAACAATCTGGCACTAAAGTTCAGATGTTTATTCAAAATGAGTCTCCACAATGGAAGAAGAGATAAAGAGGGAAAATACAGAGGAATGACACCAGGCTTGGGGAAAACACACAAGGAATATAAAATGGGCTATTGTTCCCTTTTCCACTTTCCTTTTAAAAAAAATTTTTTTGTTTGTTTTAGGCTATTTTTAGTTTTCAGACCAATTTAAAAAAAAAAAGATAGATCTACTCAGTGCTTGAGGCACTGACAGAGGGAAAGCAAATATACCCAACTCTTATTTTGCTTCTCTCTTTTACATCAAGAAGAGAGGTCTTGAAACTTAAAACTATTGGACAAAGAGAGCTAACAGGGAAATGAAGTTCATGATAAGTAAAAGACACATGAAAGTTTCCTTTTATATGAATTCAAGTACTCTGGCCTAAAATATGACAATTCATGATGAAATTTACCAGTGTGACTGCAAACCAGACAGTACACTTTCAGAAATTAGGGAACAGGCCAATTGTCTTGATTTTCAAAAAGAATAATAAATTCCATTCTGGAAGCAACACACTTAGTAAACCCAATGTTAACTTGTAGCAGAACTCTAAAATGGTTTATCCAATCGTCTCTGAGAAAAGAACATGACCACCACCAACAACCCACAAGGGTTAAATAAAAACAAGGCAGGCAAGGCAGGCCTCATTTTCTCTGTTGAAACCATTACTGGGCAAGTAATCAAGGAAATGCAGACAGAGTATATCTTGGTTTCTGCCAAACATTGAAAAAGTCTTTTATCATGGCCTATGAATAAAGGGCCAAAAGGTGGACGACATTATTGCACGGTCTACCAGTGTGTAACTTATTGAACCTAAGCCCAAAAAGTATTGAGTGAGTGCTGCAAGACTCTCTGTTTGGCCCAATATTATCCAATATTTTTATTAAAAAGCTTAAGACTTGAGAGGAAATGGTTACCAATTCTGTGGGTGACATAAAACTAGGAAGGGGAGCTAAGCTTGGATGCAGAATTATGAATCAAAATGATCTCACGAGCAGCAATGATGTGATGAAATTCAGGTAAAAAATTTTTAAATCCTACCCTGCAGAAATCCTCAGACACATAAATAAGATGGGATCCCTGGAAACAAGACAACTGATGCTAAAGTCATATAATCTCGAATTAGGGTTATCAGATTGGTAGAGGAGGGAAAGACCAGGCTTGACACAAGTCATCAGGAAAGACTCTCAAATTATATTTGGAGAAGCCCAGCCTGGAGCTTCAGGTTATGTCCTCAGAAACCCACTGAAAGACAGTTTGTAATCTGACTAAACACTTGGTGAACATGAGCTCTTACTCTTAGGGAGTCCATTTACTAAAAGAAGGATGAAATTGTCGGTGGGATGAAAGATCTGGAAACCATGAGGGAAAAGGAAAACTTTGCCATGAAAAATAAGAATTCTTCCAGGAAGATCATGGTTGTGGTGGTTAAAAGATCAAACTTGAATCCAAGCTTTGCCACTCACCATGTGACCTCGTGACATTAAGCAAATGGACCACCGTGTCTTCCCTAGAAGTATTATTTGAAGAATTTCCCTTTTCATAAAAACTCAGGCAAGTCTACCCAGTCCGTGTGACATTAAAAGAGAGAAATGGGATCTGTCCCCAGAAGTCAAGGGGCTAAGGTTTGGGCTCATATCAGAATTTTCCTGTAATCCTTATTGTCCAAAAGCAGAATGAGCTACTTTGCGAGGTAGCGAGCTCTATCAGATGCCATGCCTGCAGAGAGATCTGCAAATTCTAAGAGGTAGGTTTAAGACTCTGTAGTTGGATGACATATAACTCAGCAGGTAGGTTTTTTTCCTTATATGCAATATCCATGACCTAATGAGGGAGACAGTATTGTAAAGTGGTTGAAAGATCAAACTCGAATCCAAGTTCTGCCAAACGCTCACCATGTGACCTTGTGGCATTAGGCAACTGGATCACAGTTTTCCTATCTGCAAAATGGGAGGATACAAGCAACTCCACCATCATGTGGATTCTATAAGTCACTGCACAAGAGGCACTCAAACAGTGTCCGGCATATAGAAAATGCCCCATAAAGTTAGCAATTTATTATGATTATTGCACAAGCTTTTTAGTCACTCTGAAGATTCTTGGTTACCAGTTCTGGGCACAGTGTGACGTACACCTGAGCAGACAGGAGGATATCACTGGAAGAGGATGAGGGGGACTGAGGCCTCTCTTGGAGGAAGCTCCTGAGAATGGCTGCTGACTTCTAGAAACCAGCACCGCATGGAGCAAAAGGGAGTAGCTCTGGGGAGCGGCTGCAGCTCCGTGGCTGAGTGCCTGCTTCCCACATAAGAGGTCTGGCTTCAATCCCCAGTTAGCTCTTAAAAAGGGGGGTGGGACATGTAGCAGCCCAAGACCCCTCCTCCTCAGCCACGGACCCTCATGGTTTAAGAAACCAGCTACCACTCCTGGCCGCTTGAAAGCCCCAGTTATTCCTATCCATGAGTCACCCTTAAAATGCAAGCTGCTGCCCCATCTCTGTGGTTGGCCAAGGTCTGGGCTACAGCTCCGGGCATCTAGGGCGCAGCCTCCTTTGAGGACGACGATATCGTCTCCGGTTCCTCACCCAGGTCCACAATGCGGATGGCGTTCTCCTTCTTGGAAAGCCAGAAGGCCGGGTAGACGGGCTCCGAAAACTTGCAGTCGAACTTGTGAACCAGAGTCATGGCGTCAGGCTCTACGCCAAAGAAGGAGAGGGTCCCTCCCGGGAAGTCGATGTAGACCCCGAGCCTCCGGAAAGGACTGGCCTTGAGTGGGGTCTCCGTGTCACTGTGCCAGGCTGTGAACTCCTTCCCGTTCCAATGGAGGCTCCAGGAGAAGTTGTTTCCGGAAATGCAGCTGTTGCGCTCCTCCCCTTGCCGGTCGATGCCCTTGTAGGTCAGGCCAACGTAGGTGCCGGGACCCAAGATCTCCACCTCGAAATAGTACCTGTTCAGGTACAGGCTCTGCTGGGACAGCACCTGCCTCCAGTGCACGAACCTGCTGGGCAGGTCGGGGTAGGGGTGCTCCCAGGGCGTGGTGTTGGTGACCTTGCGGTTGTCCTCCTGGAGCCGGAGGTACCTGTGCGCCGTGTCTGGGTCCAACGTGATGTCACAGGCGTCTGGGAAGGTGCGAAAGGCAAGGGGACAGGGTCAGGAACTGACAGCTGATAGAGAACGCTTTCAACCCAGTAGGCCCCCAAAGCCTGAGAAAATAGCAATCGCCCTGGTCTTAGTTTACCCAGGACACTTCTTGTTCCACTAGTAAGAGTAGGTGGGTTAGGTGGTTAGGTTGGGTATGTGGTCACAGGACAAAAAATGAAAAAATTAAAATCCATGGAACTGCACCACACAAACTGAACCCGAAGTTGGACCATGGACTCTGGTTAATGGCACAATTATAATAAAGATGTGTTTTTATCAATTGTAGCAAAAGTTCCACCCCAATGCAAGGCATTAATAATGGAGCAGCATATGCGAAGCCTGTATTTTATGCACGATTATTCTGTAAACCCACAAAAAATTTTTTAAAAATTAAAAAGACTAGGTGGGTGAAAATCAGAAAACAGAAAGAGTCATTCCATTTGCTTACTTTCTGAAGTTCAAACTTCTTGACATTTACTGGATTATTTGATGACCCGACTCAAGAGATAATATTCATCCATTCACTCATTTATTCATTCATTCATTCAACAAATATACGTGGAAATTCAGGCACTGTTCTACCCAGAATCAGCAAGGGTTTTAGGAAAGAGCACTCATCTTGATTTCATTTGTTCTTTTTTTTTTTTTCCAATATTCGACCATTATTTAGTATGGTGAATTCTTGAACATACCCCCAAATGTATTTCTCTTCCAAATTCCCTCATCCCAAAGAATAGCACCTCCACATACCTAGGTGCTCAAGTTAAAATCAGAAAGTCTGTTTTGACATCTCTTTTGCCTTCATCTCCCTCTTGCCCCTTTCCACATGTAGAAGCAGAAGCAAGTCTTGTGGCTTCTACCTTCTTCTCTCCAGTCCCAGGTTTCAAGTCCTATCTAAGCCAGCACCAAATCGCACTGATGCATTTCTTTATAAGGCTTGTCTTCCCTCCTAATCTATAAGCTCCACATTTTGTGTAGGACTCAATCTATCCCGAGGTCCTAGCACAGCAAAGATGTTCAGTGATACATTAGCTTATTAAAGCTTAAAAAACCTCTCGTGATAAAAAATATATATACCTTGAGACTTTCAGCCTTCTTTGTGTCTATGTAAGAGTAATTATGATGTCTCCTATGGATCTTAGTGGGGTTTTTCTCCATAAGACAGAAACTACTACCACAAATCTCTTTGAGATAAGCCCTTCTCAACCTTGGACTTCTACTGAGATTGCTGAGGGACACCCCCCTTAAGCTTTCCAAAAGCCCTATTTTTGACTGAATGTTTGGTTCTCCGAGGCACTGCCTTTGAAGGCATTTTCAGAACATCCTCTCTCTAGACCTGTTACTTAGGCAGGACTCTTTTGAGGTGTCTAGTGAAAACCCCACATTAAATATAGGGTAAAAGAAATTCTTTTTTTTTTTTTTAATTGTTAAAACACAGTTTCACCAGTGGTCTGTGAAAACACTACATTGTTTAGTTTTGAAAAGAAGTGAAATGCATGCTTCATTCACTTTTTTGTGCTTAAATTGACTTACAAACTAAAAGAAATTCTTAGTGGTCAATGAGACTACATCCTGGAAGAAAAGGACACCCAACATAATAGGTTAAAAAGGAAAAGTGAGTGAATTGTTGCCTTAAAAAGGCTTATATGGGGCAGCTCTGTGTTATTAATAGCCCACCCAAGAACAACAGCAGTGACATTTTTGCCCACCACTAATTTTGGTAATGATTAGCACCTGGATTTTGAGCCATAATTTTTTCTTCCTCTAATTAGATCCAGTCTCCTTAGAGGGTAGGTGATTCTATGTTTTGGGGCAAAAAAAGAACCAGGATTGGTCTGGAATATTCTGTCAGAGCCAGAAAGCAATGATGCTTTTAAGAATGTCAAGGGCAGTGCTTGAAGGAGAGAGAGACCAGCTGGAAAGTGGTACCCAGTGGCCAAGCTGGCAATTTGAGCAGCAGAACTTTGACAATGGGAACAATCTGAGTCAATAAATGGTTATGCAGTCATAATCATACTCAGAAGAGGTAAACTTCTCCTTCCACATGAAAAAAAGACGTTTGTAATACAAAAAGAGGGATTATGATAGGATATGTTTAGTTTTTATTTTAATGTTACAATTAAAAAGTATTTGGTTTCTTATTTTGTTATGCAGATGCACTTCTGCCAGGAGGCAGGAAAGAATAAATAAAGGAAACCGTGGGGAAGCCAAGAAGAACTAAGAAATAAAACAGCAGACAATCATCTGAACCTGAGGCCCCATGTAATGAGCAGGAAGAAAAGGAGTCCAGAAGTTAGGACAGCCTGTGGCCACCTCCAGAAACCAAACAGAAGCAAGACTCAACAGCATGTTCCAAAAAGATGGATTAGCCAAATATCCTGAAAATGAGCACTGCCTACACAGATGCCGTCCTTCCTCTCCTGGGAAATGAAGCCTTGTGGATGTGTTGATTATAATATACTAATTAGGAATACAGTGTTTTTAATAATGCTAACAGACCAGATCAATACCACATGATGACAGGATTGGGGTTATGCAATTCTGACCAAACCAGACTCAAAAGTATATCATTCATCAACTGCCCAGAATTCTTCAGAAGTATCAAGGTCATGGAAAGACAAAGAAAGGCTGAGGGACTTCCCAGATTTGAGGAGACTAAGGGGTCGTGAAACCATCTGGATTGACTCTGGGTCAGAAAAAGAAATCGGTGGAAGAGTTGGTGAAGTTTGAACAAATTCTGTAGATGAGTTAAAAGCATTGCATCAGTGTTAATGTGCTGATTTTGATTCATGCGCTGTGGCTATGTAAGGTGTTAACATATGGGGATGCTGGATGAAAGGTATGTGGGAATTCTTTGTTCTGTTTTTCAACTTTTTGTAAATCTGAAATTATTTCAAACTTTGAAGTTAAATTTTTTTTATTAAAAAAATTTTAAAGTGAATCATTTAGGGTTAAATAGGAGGTTGCAAGAATCTGAAACCTATATAAAAGATGGCAGTTCTTGCTTCAGTAAAGTATCAATACACTGATATCAAAAACTAGGGAAGAGGAAACCATTCACCACAACTTACACTGGAGGAACTCTTTTCTGCTGCTGGGCTCAGGTTTTGAGGTCCAATATTTACGCTGAACGACGGCAGACACTTGAGTTCTGATGTCATACTCCTCTAGAAAATCAAAGAGTTGTGAATGCACACCTGTCTGGGTGATCAGGAGAACCTAAAAGGAGGCAGGACTTCCCAGCAGCCCTTCCTAGGGTTTCCTGGGAGAAGCAGGGCCGAGAAACTAGCAATGTGTCAGAGACCCATGCTCAGTGGATCACATTTCTCTCACTGACGAAGCAAAATAAGCTTTCAAAGACCCAAGACTGACTTGGATTTCACTTAAAGCTACAGGCATCAGAGACCCAAGAAGCTAGTCTTAGAAATGCCAGCCAATTGCCAGGAATGTGCCCAGCTCATCTTCTCAACTGTAAAATAAAGCCGTCAAGATACGTGTCCATTGGTAACATGGTCCAGCTGAAGGACGGCTTTGAAAAATGAGACATTGCTTCTGATTTTGCCCTCCCTCTCCTTGCCCTCTCCTGCCCCCTCCAAGAGACACATCCCACAGCCAATGGCCCGGGAAGCTTCTCACCTTCCTTGGCAAACTCTTGGAGCTTTTCCTTATAGTTCTGCAGCAGCTGGACTATGTGCACAGTGGAGTCTGTGATGACCTTTCTTATACCCGAGAGTTTATCCTTGAGTCCGATGTACACGCTAGGGAAGGCGCTATCCTCGGTGTTCTTAAACTTGCAGTATTCCTGCAGAACAGGAGATATGGCAGAAATTGGATGAGTTTCTCAATTTCTTTTTTTTTTTTTTTTAAAGATTTATTTATTTATTTAATTTCCCCCCCTCCCCTGGTTGTCTGTTCTTGGTGTCTATTTGTTGCGTCTTGTTTCTTTGTCTGCTTTTGTTTCTTTGTCCGCTTCTGTTGTCATCAGCGGCACAGGAAGTGTGGGCGGCGCCATTCCTGGGCAGGCTGCACTTTCTTTTCACGCTGGGCGGCTTTCCTCGGGGGCGCAAGTGCGCGTGGGGACTCCCCCACGCAGGGGACACCCTTGCGTGGCACGGCACTCCTTGCGCGCATCAGCACTGCGCATGGCCAGCTCCACACGGGTCGAGGAGGCCCGGGGTTTGAACCGCGGACCTCCCATATGGTAGACGGACGCCCTAACCACTGGGCCAAAGTCCGTTTTCCTCTCAATTTCTTAAACTGGACTGTGTGGTGGCGTAGAGCTAGGTACCTCCAGAAAAACATGTTCTTAATCCCAATCCACTCCTGTGGGTATGAAGCCATTGTACGTCGTACCTTTTGATGAGGTCACTTCAGTTAAGGTGTGGCCCAGCTCACTCAGGATGGGTCTCAATCCTATTGCTGAAGGCCTTATAGGGAAGGCCACAGAGAGAGGGAGAGAAAGCCCAGAAACTAGAAGTTAATGGAAGAGAAAGGAGGAGCCAGGAGAGGCTACCATGCACATTGACATATGGTAGAAAAGCCAAGGACTAAGGATCACCAGCCGGCAGCCCTGGAAGGCCAATCTTCTGGGAGAAAGCATTGCTTTGATGACACCTTGAGTCTGAATTTCTCCAGGCCTCAGAACTGTGAGCCAATAAATTCCTGATCATGGTATTACATGGTATTTGTTTTAGCAGCCAGGGAATTAAAAACAGTTTTCTTTTCTCATTAGGTCAGTTTCTGTACTGGTAAAATGGGGTTGACAGTAATGTGTAGACCACAAAGAAAGTGTATGCAAAGTGCCCAGCCTGGGGTCTGACAACACAGAATAGCAATCACTTATTTTTTACGCTGGGAAAGACTGATAGAAATCAGGAGATACTGGATGCTCATGAACAGCTCTAATGCACAGCCCTGAGTGGGAGCCAAAGAACAAGAGCACATTTTATGCCAACATGCCAATTAAATGTCCTAGTTTTCCAGGGCTGCTATGACAAATACTTTCAAATGGGTAGCATAAACAACAGGAATGTATTATCTTGTGGTTCTGGAGGCTACAAGTCCAAACTCAAGGTCTCAGCAGACCATGCTTTCTCCCAGAGTCTGTAGCACTCTGGCACTGGCTTGCCACAGTCCTTGGGGCTCCTTGGTTACATCTCTGCCTCTGTCTCATGGTCATTTAACTCATTCTCTGGCTTCTGATTTCTGGCTTCCACTGACCGCATCCAAATTTCCTTTGCTTCTAGGGACTCCAGTCATATGGGTTAAGGTCCACCCTGATTCAATTTGGCCTCATCTAAATAGGATCTTCAAAGATCCTATTCATAAATGAGCCCACACCTTAATAATAATAACATCTTCAAAGGACTTATTTACAAATGGATTCAGACTCACAGGAATGCAGATAAAGGCTTGAATATATCTTCTGTGGGGAACAGGATTCAATCACCAATAGGAAGTAAGAGTCTTGCCCTGTTCTTTCCATCAGTACTTTTCTTAGGTATTTTAAAAACAAGCCATAGCATGAAATAGAGGAGCTGGCGGCAGCATTCCGAAGATCCACAAGCATGCCTCTCAACAGGTATGCTGCCTTTTCCTTTTCAATTCAATTCAACAAATGGTTTCCTATAATTCTTAATCTATGCATTAGAGCTTGAAACACATTTTCACATAGACACATTAAACCACTTAAATTTTAAAACAACACAATGATCAGGAACGATTGCTTTCAGAAGTAAGATAGTAATAAAATTCAAATATCATTGGAGCTTTGAAAAGCAGACAGGGTGCAGTAGAAAATTTAGTAATTAAAACAGTTGTACAACAATGGATGGATCAGTGGAAAAGAAGAAAAAGTCTAAAACCAGAGAGTTGACAGGGAGAAAGATGGATAAACATTTTAATATTGTATATAGATTTAGTACTATACATGATAAAATTAGAAATTTCAACCAGTGGGGGAAAGGATGCATTATTTAATAAATGGTGTCAATTCAGCTTGCAAACAATTTAGGGAAAAACAAGTCATCTTTCACCAAAATAGATAAATGAGTTATCTTATTCTAAAATACATTTTATACTTATTAAAGTTCTTTGTGTTTAAAATGAAGTTATAAAAGGGGGAAGAAAATAAAGGGAACTTGCTTATATACTCTTCGGACAAGATGTCTTGCAGAAACCCGTAATATAGGAAGCCTAGTTTTTATTAAGATTTTCTTTGTTTTGCTAATGAACAGTAAAGGAAATAAAAGAAAGAGAAACACTCTGTCAGTAAGTTTTAAAAACTCAATCAGGAAAAATTGTTTTTGTTTATACATATTAGAGCTGGAAGGAGCCTTGAAAATGACTTATTCCAACCTGTTCCTTTGATAAGTGAGGAATTTGAGACCCAGAGAGGTTAAGCGACTTGCCAAAAATCACAGAGCTATTTGGTGACAGACCCAGGATGGTGGAACTTATGCCCAACATAGTGTTCCAGCCCTGCAAGATTATATATTTTTCAACCCTCAGGTTAAAGGTGTATCGCTTCATATGTAATAACGCACTGCAATGAAAAGTCCCATCTCCTCTGAGAAGACTTCCTTAATTCCTCCAACCCACACGGCTCCCTCTGAGAGGCAGCAGATCTCCCGTCTCATCCCTGGCAGGCAAGCCCCCATACTATTGCCAGAGGGATTGATAAAACGTTCTGATCTGATCACTCCCCACCTCCTCTTAAAGCCCTGCATTGGCTTCTGTGACTTCAGGATCTCAAACAAACATGTCCCCTACCCAGATGCCTGCCTGGCATCCTGGGCTCCACCCTTGCAAAGTACATTAGTTCCCCAGATCAGTTGTGCCTTCTCAAACCTCTCTGCCTTGGCAATGCTGTTCCCTCTATCTGAAACATACTTCTCCTTTGTTTTGTCAATCAACCGGCTTTTATTTAGAAAAAAGAAGCCTGTCATTTCTTTGGAATGTTTCCAAAGAATCAAGTCCACCCTGGGCAGCCCACATGGTGGCTGTTTGGAGATACTGATGGAGAAGGTATTTGGACACCATCATTCAGGAAAAAACTCTTTAGAGGGTTAGGGTCCGAGGCCTTCCTACTGCTCTTGGTCTATCAGTGACTGGGATTTTGGTCCAGACACCCAGGCTCATACCCAGATGGAACAGCTTCTGCGAAAAGGCTGGTCCTCCTCAGTAACCCCTTGGGATCACATTCCAGTAAAGGAAAGGCAAAACCTGGCTCCAGCCTCCCCCCTCTGGGAAGTCTTCCCAACCTCTCCTTCATTCTGCTGAGTCAAGACCTGCTTCTCTCTGTTTCCACAGCACCCTGGGCACCCCACTTGGCACAGAGAGATTCCACTGGTTGCCTCCATCAAGCTGGCTTTTGAGGACAAGGACAAGGTCGTTATTCACTTTATGCCCCAGTTTCTGGCATGGGCCCAGATGAGCGCAGGTGCCTCCTCTTCCACCTCCCACGCCTACCTCTAGGAACAGGACGGTGTTGCTGATGGTGGCCATCTTCTCCAGCTCCTGCTGGCTCTTCTCCATCTCCATGCTCCTGTGCTCCAGGTGGGCCTTGATGCCATTGGCCTGGCTCAGAGCAGCTTGCTCCTTCTCTTCCAGGAAGAGCATCACGTCAGCCTGGGCTTTCCTCACAGCAGCAAGGAGTTCCCCAAACTTCTCCTCGGCCACCACCTTCACCTCTGAGACAGACACCTGGGGGCAGGGCAAGCAGGCAGCCAAGAACTCATTAGCAATAACCTTATCAAAGCTCAGCAGACAAAAATGATAAAGAAAATGTGGATGCATGCTGCTACATGGATGAACCATGGAGACATCAAGCTGAGTGAAATAAGCCAGACATAAAAGGACAAATATTGTATGACCTCAGTCACATACAGTATCTGAAATAAGCAAATTCAAAGAGGCAGAACACCATTTATGGACTACCAGGGGCCGAGGGGGTAAGGGAAAGACAGAGTTATTGCTTAAGGGGTGCAGAGTTTCTGTTTGAGGTGATGAGAAAGTTGGGGTAATGGATATAGATAATGGTAGCACAATATTGTAAATGTAATTAATACTACTGAATTGTACCCCTGGAAATGGTTAGAATGGGAAAATTTCAGCTGTGTATGTCATCACAATAAAAATTTTTTATATATAAACCTGAGAAACATGTAAATTAGAAAGCAATTTTCAATTGTGAAAGAAAGCTTTTATTCTGATATGAATTCTGGGTTCCTGGGAAAGGGATTTGTTCTCCAGGGTGTGCACCCTTTTTTACCCATCCTTCAACCAAGGCTCCATTTGATGGGAAAGTAAATTATAAGTCTCTGGGATCTCTTCCAGCTCTGACAGTCTGGGGCTGGGATTCAGGCTCCTGAAATCAATTTTCCTACCCTAAACAGCTCAAGGATTCAGTTTACTTCATAGCTCTATTTGCCATAGTAAATTAATAATTTAATTTTTTTTTAAACAAATCAGCAGCATGAGCTAGCTTTCCCTCACATTTCTTAGTATCTGGTCAAACTGACCATGAGAGCCATGGTGTCTTCTACCGGTTATAAGGTCTTCACATTATCGAGGGTGGATGTGGATGAGCCCAGCACCCAAGCAGGAGCAGGAAGAGCAGAACTATGTGGAGCAGAATGCTACATTCAAATAAAATAGAAAACCAAAGCAATGCAATAAACAGTAATGATTTACACAAGTGGGATGCTTCACCCATCAACAACTTTTATAAATGCCTCCAATTGATATTGTATGTGCAAAGTCAGTCCAAGTTTTAAATGTTGTCCTCTTCTCTATAGCAGTTTTTAAGGTTCGGTGTTGACAGCTCTCTCTGATAGGTACGGTCTCATCCTCACTGTACAGGCACTAAAGATCTCATTAAACTTAATATAAAGGTCTTTGTTATATTATATCCTTTGTTCATGCCCCTTTCACCTCCAGCCCACAACCTTGAACCCATTCTCTGCCTGCCTCAGCCTCCCCTGTGGTTCCCACCCAACCTCATCCCATCCAAGAGTGCTCTGAGCAGCCCATTCAGGTGAAATCTGTTTCATGTTTCATCCCAAGAGTAAAGCTCAAGCCTGGATGTCCAGAGCACCAAAGAGAGTCAAGGAAACAGACTCGCCCCCCTGGTAGAAGATGGATAGGGAAAGGAGCGAGGAAGGGAGAACAGACCCAGACAAATGAGGGGGTCCGGGCATGGAGAGGCCCCCAAAACAATGGGTCTCTGGGCCCAGGGCAAGTGGGAGCCTTGAGGTTTGAAGGGAGATGGGAAGAAGAAGTGAAGGCAGCAGCTAGGAGGGACTGTACTTGGCTGAAGACTCCAGCTCGGTCCAGGGCCCTGGATTGCAACCACACAGGAATGCCCAGTACCTGACCAGTCTACAATCTGATGGAAGAGAGACAAATTAACAGGAGAAAGGAAGCCAGATGGAAAGAAATGTATAACCTCCCTACTGCATCATTTTTTGGCCACTCTTCCATCGTCTATTGGTTTCCTTGAGGCTGGGACAGCCGGACAAAGTTGGAGGCAAATAAACTGTGGTTATGGAATTAAGGGGGAGGATAGATGGGGAATTTTCTCCAAATTCCTCAAGCCCAAACCATGACCAGCCTAAAGACCGATGGTGGTGTTGAGAAAAAGGGCAGCAAGGGAGGCCATTTGGGCAGCCCCTTTAAGAAACAAAGTTTTGGAATCAGAAGGTTTTTCTGGGACAGCTTGCCACCTGTCACTTCTCCTAAGACCTGGCCTTCCTTCCAAGGACAGTTACCCCAAAGCTAAGGCAGCAAAGACCATCCCAGCCCTTCACACCTTCAGACCCAGCACTCAAGTACTGCCTGAAGACTGAAGACCTGAGGTCCAGGGAAATCACCTGGGCCCTACATGGGTCAACCAGACCAGCACACCTGCTCCCAGGGACCCTCGCTCTCTCCCTCTTCTCACCTGCCTGGAAATAGGGACCCTCTGCTATTATTTATTAATAGGCTTTATATTTTAGAGCAGTCTTTAGGGAAAAAATGCGCAAAATATAGAGATGTCCCGTATATCCCCGCTATACACAGACAGTTTATTATTAGCAAATGCTGAAAAATAAGAATGCTGTATTACAAGAAGAGTCTTGGTTCTACTCTATATTATCAAAAAGTAAATCATGAAGTGATGAATGCACAGTAATGTGATTATACCAGACACAACTGGTTGTACACTTTGGATGGATTGTATGCTCTATTAATATGTATCACTAAAATCGATTTGTCTAAAAAAGTAGATCACTGGGCAGCTGTAACAAATCATGACAGCAAAGTGAGGCTACCCCATGATGTAGTGGACTGAATCAACAGTTTCCATTTGCTGAGAAATCCCAGGAGCCTGTGGCTTACAGCACCAAACCCACAACCCCTGGGGGGCCTAGCTGCCCCTGTGTGCTGAACACTGTCATCCAGACCAGCCTTACCAAGACGGATTTGTGGTTGGCTTGGAGCCTGGCGATGGCATTTTCATTCAACTTGAGTCTCCGTTCCAGGTCTAACTGGGCACACCGAAGTTCAGCCTGAGAAGAAGAAAGAAGAATTCTCAGGGGAAGCAGCATAGCTCACACAGAAGTTCCCCGAAGGGCAATGGCACAGTTCATCACTGAGTTCCCAGACCTTCTTCCATGAAAAGGAGAGTCTGACCCAGAAGTTCCTCTCTAGACACCAGTCTACAGTGCCCTAAGCAGAGATCAAGAGGTAAACTGTGTGCTGGCATCCACCTAGGGCAGAACTCAGCAAGACCTCACAGTATCCTTACAACAACCATGTTAGGTAGATATAACCATGATCTCCATTTTATAGGTGACAAAACTGAGATAATTATCCAAGGTCAGACAATTAATCAATGGATTTGAACCTGGCCAGTCTGACCCCCAGATCCAAAACTCAGAATAGCATGGCACTAAGCCAGGTGGCCAGGTTGGGGTCCCAATTTTCCCACCTCGCAGCTGAGTCTTGAACAAGTTTACTTTGTTTCTCTAAACTTCCATCTCTTCTCCTGTGAACTGAGGATAAATGAAGTGTCTGCTTTATAAGGTTATTGCATGTTAACTGAGGAGTTGGTTTAGTACCTGGCAGGTTGTAAACGTTCCATAAATCCCAGTGGTTGTCACGATTAAGATCACGGCCGTGTTCATGGTCATCATTGTCGTTACCCTCCATCCTCCATCCTCTCCTGCAGGCAGGCACAGCTTGCCTGAGAAGCTCAGGATGGCCTGCTTTGACCCCACTGCCACGCATCACTCCCGCCTCCCAGACTCACTCAGCACTTTCCGCCAAGGAGCATGCCAAGGCACAGAGCTGAGCCCAATTTAAACATCAAAAGTTCCTGTCACTTTCCTGCTTCTGCGAGGACAAGAGATAGCAAAATAGAAAAGAAAAAAAAATACCTTTAAGTGCCTTTAATAGCTAAAGTCTGAATTAGAAACTGTGAGTCATCATGCCTAGTGAAACTCAGACAGCATAAATTAAGGATCCCTCCCTTCTGGCCCTGAAGCCAGGGTGGTGGAGGGGGAATTCCAGTCCCTCCAGCAGAGGAAGCAGCAGGCAGGGAACTCCCCTCCTGAGACACTCTCCGTAGAGCAGGTGACATTTGCTGAGGTTCTGAGGTTCTGGGACATGGAGCAGAGGGAGCCCCAGGGACCTCCCACCCCTGAAAGCTCAGGAGTGGAGTGGGGGAGGGGGCGGCCTGGCCTGTTTAGAGGCAATCGTGCTACAAGGTGACCCATTCCGTGGGGCAGGGAACATGAACCGCTTGGTTAAGGTGATGGAAGGCACACAAAGCACACCCTAGCAACGGGCTCATGTGGCATGGCGCCTAAGCAGCATGTGTGCTCTTGTAGTCCACTCAGGATGACCCAAGCTCTGGGGACACACCCAGAGAGTATTCAGCAAGGGGGTTTCAGGAAAGGGGCTTCTCTTCGCTGTCTCTAGACTGCCATAAAAGGAGAAAAGGACTCCTCACTACCCAGTGGAGACCTCCCCGAGTGAGTCACCCCAAGGGCAGGCACTCCCAATTACAACAAAAGGTTGGGCCACTTTGGTAGACCAGTATCTCCAGTTATTCCTGTTCTGGGAAAATGGTGGGGTGCCTGAGTCCATGGCTTCAGGGTTCCATATACACATCTCAGGCTAGAAGCAGGACCATGATGCTCACAAGCACAGACAGCCACAGATCTAAGGGCACAGTACGCCCAGTCTATTTCAGCAAGGCAATGGCAAATGGTGTGCAAGGGCATAATATCTTAGGGCAGAAGACCTGACACTTGCTGGCTCATGAACGGGGACACATCATTTAGCTTCCTCTCCTCTAGGACAGAGCCGCATAAACATGTTCCTTCTCCGTCTACAGGGTGAATGTTGCATGGAGAGCTTGGTGTCTAGGGGTTAGGATAGAGATGCAAATAGGAAAAGAAGAGAGAAGAAAATTCCAGATGGTATCAGTTCCTTCAAATTTCTGACCATGTTATGTTGGTTTGTCTGGTGAGTTTGCATTTAGTAGAACCAGTGTCCCATCCTAATTTCATCGTCGGTCATTTCATCCTCCTACATGCCAGTCCAGGCAAATAACACACACTCCCTGCTCTTGAAAGACTTTACAACCTGACAGAATAGCTAACAAAAAACAAATTATGTAATACTGAATGCTAGACATTCTTCAGAGTTCCCTAGAAAAAATTCTTTCCCCAAGGGGCCTCAAATCATCCATCTGGCCACCAGCACACGGGTGGCAAACAATGCCGGTTAACTGTTCCCCAAACAAGCATGAAAACTCTCTGCTCTCAGACACCAGGACTCCTGCTAGGGATTGTCCCCTAATTCAGCATCCAGCCCAGAACTTTCTGGAACCAATATTGAGACAGAGGTCAAATGTCTTGGCCTGGCGCATGTGGATTTCAAAGACTCAAGACAGGGCCCCACCCAGCTCAGATCTTTCCTTCTCCAGGACACCTGTCCTGATCTCTCACCAGCTGGTGACCTCTCCCTCTTTTGAACATGCAATGGTTGCATTGTACCAACACTTTGGCATGCCACTGAGCCTGGCATGTGCATTGGCTTGCTGATTAGAGTTCAAGCGACACAATGTAGTCTGGCATTTACCCATTGTAAGCACTCGGTCATTTTGAGAAGCTTCAAGAAGAACGGGAATGAACCAGGTGTAAGAACAAACAAAAAAAGTGGGTCACAGAAGGAATCTCAATTTTACCACACAGACACCCACACACATGGTCTCATTTCCAGGGCAGCCAGCCTGAGCCTCAGAGCAGGGGAGAGGACTGAGCAGCTTCCAGACAAGACCAGCTGCTCTTAAAAGGGAAGCGTCCTCAGGAGCTGGCCTAGGCAAAGGGAAGTATAAAGATCCCCATTGGGAAGAGCTAGGCTCTGGAATCCCAGCAGGGTAGGATAAATAATTAATCAGAAACACCCTCCTCTCAAAATCCAAACAGAGTTTTTGCCTACAGACATAACTAGGAACCCTGGGAGCGTAAGAAAGGGCTCGTATGGCTTACCTTGTACACCCTAAGTAGATCTCATCTGCTTGGTTTCCTCCTGGCGTCTCCCGCCATTTGCAATTTCCTACACACAACATGCCTGCCGTAGTAATTATTAACCTTTAACACGGTCCAAGGTGACCTTCAGCTAGTAACTCCCGCAAGCTGGGCCAACGTTAGGGCTGATAACCCTTATCAAGTAACCCTGGAAGAAACTGTAGCCTCATCAATGTACCATGTGCTCTGAGTTAGTCTCTTGAGTTCCCTGTGAGAAATCTTACAGCTCCTAAGATTTAGAGGAGTCCCCAGGAGTGTAACTACATTTACAGGGTAAACAGCTGAAATCAGGGTGAAATGGCAAGAGCTCTCTTACGCCTGCCAGGAAGCAGAAGGTTGTGAAATGGGGCCATCACCAAGAATCTGGGCTGTCAGGCCTGTACTCATGATCGCTTTCTGGCCCCAAAAACAAACAAAATAAAAACAACTGCCCTAGAGTCCTTTGCCCATGTGTCCTTATTTTACCTTGCACAGCTCAGTTCTAGGATATCTGAATTTGGGCTTCTGGACATGCTCTGTATGACTCTCCCTGGTTCAGAATGACAACGACCCTAAGGCTTTATACCCACCAGGCATCCTATGTTTAAAATTCAGTTTGTCACTATTCTGGCACAGTCATGGAGCATTTTTTAAAAGAAACACAGGAAGTTATAGATAATGTTTGCCTCTAAGGAGGGAGACCTGCTTTTCCTGGTGTTGTCTATTGTAATGTTTGATGGAGGTGGTTTTTAACGTGTACGCATATAAGTTTTCTAGATAAAAATAATAAAATTCATATATCACTTCCAAGGAGAGATGCTCTATTCTAACATCTCTGCTGACATATGTGTGGCAGGTTTTGGAGCCAGAAATGAAAGTGAGGTCATAACCCTGTGCTCTTGGGGTCCTTCACTCATGTTCCTCTAGTAGCCTGGCTTTCCACGGGCTTCCATTCATTATTTCATGACTTAGTCCATTGTATGAACTTGAACAAGGTGGCAGAGATAATGAAAGTCCCCACCTCATAGAGTTCTGTGAAGAGACGGTGTGAAAAATCCAGGCAGTGCATTTAGCACATAGTAATGATCAGTAAGTGCTCCTGTCCTCAAGTATCAGGAGTTTTATTCTTTATCTGTCCCTCTGTTGATACAGTGCCTCTTTGTGGTTTACAGAAGGAGGGAAATGAAATGGCAGGGACCCGCTCTCCCGACGGAAGCATTGCCTGACCCTTGAGAAGCTGGACACAGCTGCAAGTGGCTTCACAAGCCGGAAACAGTGACTCACTGACTTCTGGAATACAGAGCTTTCCAGAACAGTTCCCATGAACACTAGATAGAATCAACTGGAGGACAGGTCCTGGAGAGCAAACCATCCAAAAGATCCTCCTTCCCAGAGACCCGTTTCCTTTGCTGCCCAGGTATGGTGGGCCAAGGAGTTGGGGAGGGTCTGCCGGCTGTGTTCTGTGCCGAAAGAGAAGGGCCCTGAGTATGACTATGGGACAAAAGCCCACAGCACTTCTCAGTTGAAAAAAAAAAGTGTCAGGGAAGTCAAAGTGTGAGAAAGTTTTACCAATCCCCAAGAATTTCTCAAGGTGTCAGCTTTAGGGCAAAGAACAGTCCATTGTTCTGGAAACAGTTTCCTTTTCCAGTGGAAATATAGTTACAGGTTAGACTCATAGGGTTTCTCCTCCTCTCCTGAGTCCTCCATCTGGTGAGGAACTGGTATGTTTCCCTACATTAAGCCACACTTGATATTACACCTGTCTGTAAGTGTCAAGTCGCTGTTTCCAAGCCCTTGAGTTTCACACCAGTACCTCTAGAGTGGCGCTTTCTATGGGTCATTTGTTGGGGAAAAGGAGAAAGTAGGAGACAGGTTGAATTCTTTTCTCTTGACATTCTGTCAAATCTCATGTTTTGTTCACTGTTGGTGAACAAACGAGCAAGTGTGGGGAGACGTGGACACAGAGAGAGAGCAGGTCAGGTTGGGCTGAGATGGGGACAGAGTTCCAATGCAAAGTGCCACAGATATTTACACCAGGGTAACAGCCTGATATGAAGGCCGAAGTCCTTAGAGAAGTGAGCTCGGGGCACAGCAGTGCGGAGGGCAGACCCAGGAGCCACCCAGCGGCCCAGCCTCTCCCTGGGCGCAGCATCTCCCGGCCCTCCTCGGGGACCCCAGGCACTCACCTCCACGTCCCGGCGGGCTGTGTCCAGGGGGACAGAGGCGTGGCCCCTGTGCTCGCCCTGCCCGCACTGCTCGCAGATGCACTGAAGTTCCCGCCGGCAGAAGGCCACCAGCGGGCTGTGGTGGGCGCGGCAGGTGTGCAGGTGGCAGTCCCTCACGGGCTCGGTCAACTGGTGGCCGTGCAGCTTGCTGTTCTCCTGGTGCGGCCGCAGGTGCTCCTCGCAGTAATTCACCATGCACGTCAAGCAGGATTTCACCGCCCTCACCCTGCTGGTCCCCAGGCAGAAGTCACAGGGGATCCCCGCCTCGCCCCCATCACCGGGAGCCCCCTGCTCTGCAGAGTCACCGCATTGCCCCTCGGGGCTCCCCAGGGGGGCCCTGTCTTCTCCCTCCGGGCTTGCCGGCAGGGAGTCTGGACTGAGAGGGGCCAGGGTGTGCGCGGTGACCCGGGGCAGCGGCCCTGGGGCCATCAGGTCCAGCTCAGCCATCTGGAAGGCTGTCCCAGGCTGTCCTTCCTCAGCCTCTTCGGCCCAGGAACTGGGCAGCCCAAGTCACACAAAAGAGCCACGCCTAGGAGACTGCAGCGTTGCAGGATTTTAACTGTTTCCTCCCTCCCGGAGGAAACTCGGTTACTCACTGGTCTTGCTCAGGGCTGGACGGCAGCCAGCTGCAGTGACAACAAGGCAGCTCCGTGACTCAGCTGAGCACTGGGCTGAGCACCTCTCCTCCCGGGCTCAGGTCCCGCCTCGGGTCAGCCCCCGAACTCCCACTCTTAAGGGATCATTTGTACCCCACTGGCTCTGCTGGAGACCATGAGTGTCTGTGGCTGCCCTGGAAAGGACTGGAGGTTCTTGTACTCTGCTGCAATTCATTCTTGCTTTATGTGGTTCAACATGCTCAGCTTTTTCCTTTTTTTTTTTAAATATGTTTTTATTACGGAGGTTGTGAACTTACAAAACAATCATGCATTTGTGTAGAATTCCCATACAACAACCTCCACCAACACACCACACTGCTGTGGAACATTCGTTAGAGATTATGAGATAATATCATCAGACTATTACCACTAACTATGGTCCACAGCATACACTTGGCATATTTTTTCCATACCCCCCTATTATTATCACAATACATCTTTGGCATTGATCCAAGACTATTACAGTATTGCTGTTAACTATAGTCCATGGGTTACGTCATTGTATTTTTCCCATGCTTCTCCACATTCCTCCCACCCTGCAATCATGACATACATCCACTCTAGTTCACAAAAGGACATTTTTGCATTTGTACTATTAATCACAATTCTCATCCATCTCTGCATTCACTGTGTTATTCAGTCCCTAGATTATTCTCTAGCTTTCTTCCTACCTCCCCGCCCCCCCCCCCCCCCCCCACTCTTTAAAGGGAACTAAACCATAAGGACCTCAGAGAGAGGGCAGCTAGCTTTTATCCCACCTCATAGACCTGGACGTGAGGCAGCTAGGGAAAGGACACATTTTTCACACCCTGACCTTTTCCATGTCACCTTCTGGAACATTCCAGGAGATGGGTATCCAATGGGGAAGAGAAGGGTAGGGGAAGACCCTATCTCCTCCATGTGGAACTCCCTCCAGTGATCCCTTCCAGGTGATATGTCCTGCTCTGAGGTCCCCAGAGAGGAGTGAAGGCTGAGAAGTAGCCCTTTGGTCACTTAATAAAGTGGTCCTAGACATGGCTGAGGGTTGAGGTGATGTGAAGCATTCAGCTCTTAGAAGAGGGAGTTTCGAAGCACGGCTGCTGAGTGGGCTACACCGTGTACCTGCACTTGCCCGATGGGCACTAAAGAACCCAGGGGTTATCCCAGGGTATCTGGACCCTGACTTCTGATCCTGGAGAGGCTCCAGGCTTTCCCTGAGAATTTCTTCAGATACAGGTTTGGATTCAAATGGGTTTGGAAAACTAATGGAACGCAGCAGGATGGGGTGGTGGGAGAGGCTGGGAATAGCTTCCTGGAGATTAGGGGTGGTGGGAATTCCAAGCTGATGCACTCCTGGGGGGTTCTGCACCCCTGCTGTGGGTGCTGAAGAATCTGGATTAAACCTGACAAACTCACAGCCTTTTCTTATCATTGACCAGGACATTCCAGAAATCTAAGAATTCCACAGGCTACCCAGAGGTCATGGAAAAATAAAAATCCACACCATTTGCAACCCTGTTTATTTTCAACCATGCAAGGAATATCAATATCACGATGGCCCCAAAGCAGCTCCTTTTAGCCATGTGAAGTCTCCTAAGTGTCCCTGTCCTTACTATGCTCTTTCACTGCTGAAGACACCAAAGAAAAGATTCTTAATCCCATGGTCTGTACATCTTAGGCCAGGAGGGAAAGGAGCTGGCTGCTACCCATCCAGACCATTTCCGGCTCTTTCTCCCCAGCTGTCCCACTATCAACGGACAGGTTTGCTTTCCTTTTCTTCCCTTTTGCGGAATGACCTGGTGCTAGATAAACTGGTCTACCTACATGCCACGGGGCCTCTGATCCTTCTGGGGAGGGGGAAGGGAAGGCATTGGCCCTGTCTGGCAGGTCACCCAGCTTCAAGGGCAGAATAGAAGGCGCTAAGCCTGCCTGGCCTTCCACGCGGCCTCTCATGTCTGTCTTGTTCTCTCCCTCACCCATCTCATTCCCTTTCTTCTTTCTATGTCCCTCTCACCCGCTAAACCCTGAAAGCAGCTCCTGGGCCATGCTGATTAAACCCCACTGGTGCTCTGGGGTAGGAGACAAAACGGTGGAGCAGAACACAGGAATTTTGGTCCTAGTCTGACCTGGGCAAATCATTTGCCCTCATTTCACCTCAACTGTAAAATGATTGTAACTAGATTTCTGGTTTGGGGAATTGTGGTGAGTGCTAATGTCTGAGCTGAGTGGGAAAGAGCCAGGAGCTCAAGTAGTGACATGGACATAGGACTGGACCCCATAGGACCCCAACATTCAAGGGACTGCAGAATTCACTATGTCCACAGAATCCCCTCCATTGTCTGCTTAGAGAAACAGAGCCTCAGGGACATGCTCCTCTCCTACTTCCAGGGACAGTAGCACATCAGGCCGCAAATCCCTTGTATAACTCACCCCAGACTGAGCCTATAAGGTGTCTTCTAAACTCAAATTCCCTGTGGAGCCAAACCCACCACAAACCCTGCTCCCTTCCCTTCCACTGGGCTCTGGGGCATCCCAATAATCTCAGTCCCTTCTTGGAAAGTCTCCTCTGCCTCCTTGCCTTAATGGAAACATGACTGCCTCCTGAAGACATTTTTCCTCCTCAGGATTAGATTGGAGTCCACCTCACTTCCCATTTCAATGCTTGGACCAACCACTCTCCATCCCTCTTGCAAGCCTGCTCCTCTGATGCTCTTGCCATCCACCATCCCACCCTTTCCTTTCTTCCTTGCCTTCCTCTATCAGCCTCCTGGGCCCTCCCCTGATTTTGTAGGAGATTTACAGCCTTCCCCTCCACCCCCTCTCTGCCATCCCTCTCAGAACTTCCACATCTAAACTCCTCCTTGGCCACCTCATTGCCAGGAGCCTTTTTCCTCAGCCTCCAACATTATGGTCACACTCTGGAATTTAGCGGTCATCAGAAACTTCTACCTCCAAAGTTAGGGATTGATAACCCTACACTCTGACTAGACCTACAGCACATGTGCATAAATGCCCCATGGAAAAAAATTCTTGAGGTTCATCAGGCCTCCACTCCATCCACCCCCACTGTTTACACCTTTTCATCATTCTCCTCCTGTCTCCATTTCCTTCTTAGCTTATTTTGGACTCCGTGGTCCATGCTAATCATTACTCTCTTGCCACTCCCCTCAGCTCTCTCACCCTAAAGCTTCCATCACACTCTCCTGGCAAACCCACAACCCTAAATGACCCTGACTCTTCTTCCTTGAGCCTATCTCTAAACACAAGGATTTGTGGAGAAATATCACCCAAACACCCAGAGGAGCTCAAGACCATTACCTGTGCTGGTTTGAGTTTTTGGGGACCCCCAGAAAATTATGTTCTTAAGCTAAGTCACTCCTGTGTGTGTAAACCTATTTTATATGGGGCCTTTGGTTAGATTCAATTAAGGGACTTTTTGATTAGATCATTTTGGGGTCTTTGACTGGACTCTTTTAGTGAGGCATGACCAAGGATGGATCTCGTCCCTCTTGCTGGAGTCTTATATAAACAGAGAACTGAAAGCAGAACACACAGAGCAGGAGAGCTGCCACTTTACCATGTGAGAGAGGGCTCCAGGATTGCCTACAGCCTCAGAAAGACAGAGAAATCCTGAAAGGCTGAGAGAGAGGCCAGAGGCTGGAATCAGCAGAGCAGCCCAAAGCTGAAGAGACAAGGCCTGGGGCTGCTTAACTGCCCACAGCTGAGCTTGGGGAGGAACTGAGCCTGGAGGAGAAGGCAGAGGCTGGCCATGATTTTGCCTCACCACAACGCAAGAGCGCAGGATCACCAAAGCAGCTGACCTTCGGTGAGCCAGCATCTCTGTTTATGCTTTGATTCGTACGTTCTCACAGCCTCAGAACTGTAAGATTTACTCTAATAAATTCCTGTTATGAAAGTCAACCCATTTCTGATATTTTGCATTGGCAGCTGTTAACAAACTAAAACATTACCCGTTAGTGGACTTTCGATACTGCGTGGTCACATTCCCTGGGAATCCCTTTCTTCTCTCCCCCAGGACTGTATGTCTCTCCCTCGTCGACCTTCCTCTATTCACTCCGTGCAGAGCATCTTGACTCATTCTTCACTATAAAAACAGAAGCCACTAATGAGGAGCTCCCTCATCTTCCTGTGGCCAGAGCCACCAAAGGGTTCCCTCTGTCCCTTCCCTTCCTTCTGCAAAGGAAGCACTGCCTATCCCTCCATCTCTTCAGGTCCAGTCCCTCTTGTGTGTGCTGGACTTCCTCCCCTCTTACCTTATCAGGGTCTCTCCCCTTCAGCCATGCTCCCTTCTGACCCATGACTCTGGCCCTCTCTGCAGAAAGCACCCATCAACAATCAAACAGGACACTGCATCTTCCATCTTAAAAAAAACATTTTCCCTGGACCCCACATGCCTGTCCAGACATGATCCACATGCCTCAGCTTCAGTGTCTGTCCCCAGCAAGCCCTCCCCCCGCCAGTCCTCCTGGGGTACCATGTCCCACTGTTGATCCCGCACCTGTCATTTGCACTATATTCCTGCTGAGTGAATGACAATGAGTATCTGTCCCCATGAGCTCGTGTGATTAGTGGAAGGTCCCTTTCACCTGTAACTGACTGTCCTTCATTTCCTGGTCCATGGTGCTGTGGCACATCAGGGAAGCCAGAGCCCCAAACAAGGCCATCTCCTTCCACAGCCCCGTAGGGGGAATCTTCCTCTAAGGTCTGGCTGCCATTTTCCTCCCACTCCTGACCACGGCCAGTCCCACTGTTTCCAAGCGCTGTGAGGCCTTCCACAGCCTGCTGGTTGGTCTCCATGGCAGCAAATTATAGTGTGCAGACAGCCAACTGACACCAAGCTGGCCAACATACAGCCCCATCTAGGTGAAGGCTTAGCCCACATTGTTAACTGGACACCATCGGACTCAATCTAATCCGTTATATAAAATGTGGTGCCTCACTCTTCTTTACAAAATAAAAGTACTTATTCCACAGGCATCCCTTCCTCTCCTCTGAGTTGAACATGCCACCAGGAATGTTAGGGTCACATTGTGTGGCTTGGTCTTTCTTTCTACAATTGATGTAGGCACCCTTCATCAATTGCGGTATGCAAAATGAATTCAGGTATGCAAAAATGAATGCAGATACTCTTCTGATTTAGGAGCTTGGGGCCATCATCTTGAGTAATCTGGAAGAATTCAGGTTAAAAAATAATTTTCTTGTTGCCCAGTGGACTTCCTGGCCTGAGATCAACATCAGCAAACTGGTCCCCAATGCTTCTCTTCTAAAGTAAGGAGAACAAGACACAAGATGCTACATTTTGCTGGACTCCAGCTATACACAATACAAATAAAAATAAACAAGAGACAGAAACAGAAAAGCAGCTATGCATGGCAGGGGAAACATAAAGAGATAGAGAGGTGATGAGTTTATGTTTGTTTTGTTTATTATTATTATTATTACGGGAATAATGAAAATGCTCTAATAATGTTTGGAGCAATGAATGCACAAATATGTGGTTACACCAAATACCATTGATTGTACACTTTGGATGGATTGTATGCTTTATTAATCTGTATCAATAAAATTGATTTGTTTTAAAAGTAAAAGAAGAGAGCTTCTTGGATTGTTTTGGAAATTAATTAAGGGAATGAAATGAAGAAGAGGTCAACATGACAACATGACAGCTGCCATGGTTTCCCAAGCCACTCTCATCTCTTTACATGAGAGACACCAGCCATAGAGACTGGAGGATACACGTAGGATAAACACAAGACCAGATGGCAAGCACCAAGGGGCCAGGCAAGATCTGTCTTGCTCACCCTCCTCTGCCAAGCCTGAAGTCATGCTGCTGTTGGCTGAAGAAAATGGGCCTAAATGAGCTTTGACTGTGCCTTTAGGTGTGACAATGAGGCAGCTCAAGAACCTCAGCAGGGCCAACAGGTGGGTGGGGTGGTCTTGGCAGACAGGGAGCAAAGAGGTGGGCAGGTAGATTCCTTCTGGGAACACCAAGTCATGGTACTGTTATCAAATTTTATCTAGGTTCTTGACCATGATGCAGAAATGAATTTCAAGAGCACTTCGGGTGAGTTGGGCCAGTAATTTATTCAGGTGGGAAGGGATGAGAAATGGGAGAAAATAACAGATCAGGGGTCCCAGGTAGAGAGAAGGGGCTGAAAAGTGATAAAGTGGGCTGATTTACAGGCTACAATTTCCCATTATAGGTTATAAATCCCCAGGTATACCTGGGTGGCCACACGGCAGAGGAAAAATGGCAAGAGTGGTGCACTGAGGGCAGGCACAGCGGTCTACAGGCAAGAGAGCACCCAAGAGAGAGCTCAGGCCCAGGGCCTGGCTTTTGAACTGTTAATTATCCCACCCCTTTGCTAATGGCAGGGGAGGAGTTCCAGCTGTTCACCATTTTGATTGCTTATTTATCCCATCAATCTCCCAGGAGGGCCCAATGATAAAGTCCTTGGGGAGTATCCGGGGCTTCTCCTGTCTTCCAGAGGAAGTCTTCTTCTGAGTGGCAGAATCTTGGGGAGGGTCTCCCAGCAGCCATCTTGGGTTGCTGATGTCCACATGGACTTCTTGCCATATACCAGATCCATCTATTGATTCCCTATCTCACTAGTCTGCTTCAGTACAGGGTGTATTAGTCGGCCAAAAGGGTGCTGATGCAAAATACCAAAAACAGTTGGCTTTTATAAAGGGTATTTATATGGGGTAGGAGCTTACAGTTACCAGGCCATAAAGCATAAGTTACTTGCCTCACCAAAGTCTTTTGCCACATGTTAGAGCAAGATGGCTGCCAACATCTGCGAGGGTTCAGGCTTCCTGGGTTCCTCTCTTCCCAGGTCTTGCTTCTCTCTGGACTCAGGTCCTCTGCTTCCTCCACAAGGTCAGCTGTACACTATGAGGCTCTCTAGGCTTTGTCTTTCTCCACAAGGCCAGCTGTAGACTATCAGGTGACTGGCTCTGTCTCTCTCCCCAGGGCTTGATTCTCTCTGGGCTCAGCTGCTCTGGTCCTCTGTGTGCTTACTTCCTGGGCTCCAGCTCAAAACTCCAACATCAAAACTCCAACTAACTCCTCTGTTCTGCCGTGTACAATATCCTACTGATGTGGCCCAATCAAAATCCTAACTATAATTTAATCACACCCAGGTACAGACCAGTTTAAAAACATAATCCAGTATTATTGTTGGAATTCATAAACCAAATCAAACTGCTACACAGGGTGAGGAGCTCCTTGCTTTGTCAAGGAGGCACAGGCTTTTAGACTGGAAGGAACCTGAGAAAACCGTCCTCTCCACCCTCCTCCTTCCTTACAGGAAACTCGGACTCAGAGGACGTCAAATAAATCAGAAAGCATGGAGCAGGTTTGATAGCCCACGCAGGAACCATTGATAGCTCCGGGACGCGAAGGCTGCACACTACCCGAGAACAGGATCTGAGTTCAGAACGGTGTCACGTGGGCGATGGCTGAGGCAGAAGAGGACTTCAGGATGCAAAAAGATGGCCCCAAAGCATTGCCACCCCCCCATGAACAGCGTATGTCTTGGGTGTGTCGATGAGGCCGCTGGTTCTGGCCTAAGTGGGATGTGAGAATGATCAAGAAACCCAGCAGCTTCCAGGAAGCAGGCCGGACATGCCAAATGTGAGCACAAAGTTACCCAGAGATACGGAGGCCAGAAGAGGGCATCTGGGGTGCGGAGAGGGAGCCAGTGTATGGTCTGCAAAGAGGGAGGTGAGGCAGGCTAGTAAGGCAGGGAATCAATAGATGGATCTGGAACCTGGCAAGAAGCCCAAGGGTCATTCAATGCCCCCAAGATGGCTGCTGGAAGACCCTCGTGAGAAATCCCCTTTGGAATGAGATTTCCTCCGGAAGCCAGGAGAAGCCCCGGATATTCTCCAGGGGCCTTATTATTGGGTCCCTTCAGGGGACTGATGGGTGGGGTAATCAATCCAAACAGCAGCAGCTGGGACTCCTCCCCTGTCACTAGCAAAGGGGCGGAATAATTAACAGTTTAAAAAGCAAGCGCAAAGACCTCTCTCCCTCTCTTGCCTTCACCCTGTCCCGGTGTGGGTCGGTGCACCTGTTCCTGCCCTCTGCACCCTGCTCTCACCGTTTTTCCCCTGCCGTGATGGCCATGCAGGTAAAACCTGGGCATTTATAATCTCTAATGGGGAACTGTAGTCTGTAGATCAGCCCACTTTATCACTTTTCAGTCCCTTCCTCTCTTCCTTAACTTATGACCTGTTTTTTTCTCCCATTTCTCTTTCCTTTCCTACCTTAATAAATGACTGGCCTAATCACTGTGATGTGCTCTTGAAATTCATTTCCCACGGGTTAGCCAAGAAGCTAGACAAAATCCGGCTACAGATTTGCCACTGGGAAATGCAGCCAGGCCCGAGAGGAGACAGGGTCTTTCCGGAGGAGAGAGGAGGAATGGGGGAGAGGGAGCTTCACAAGAAGCTGAGGCTGCCCGAAGCCCCAGACCCTCCCCCACATCTGTGTGCACTGGGGTTGGCACAGCTGGACCCTGTGTGGCCCGAGCAGCTTGAACAGCAGTCCAAACCAACCTGGAAAAGGTTTGACCCTGAGCAGGCCCACCTCTCTCTACCTGTCTAGTTTGGGAAAGCTCAGACTAGTGTACCATCGAGGAGAGCAATAGCATAGATGATATCAGCTCATTTTCACAGCCCCAGGCCTCACCATTCTTCCTCTTTAAAAGATGAGGAAGCTCCGGCTTAAGTAACTTGCCCAGAGATTCAGAGTCAGTGATTTGATCCCAG
Source organism: Dasypus novemcinctus (assembly GCF_030445035.2). Taxonomy (NCBI): domain Eukaryota; kingdom Metazoa; phylum Chordata; class Mammalia; order Cingulata; family Dasypodidae; genus Dasypus; species Dasypus novemcinctus. The sequence goes on along the minus strand of NC_080693.1, from coordinate 17,496,801 downwards.
GAAGCTGACTCAGAGCTTGTGTTGCTAACCATGAGGTATCTTTTCTGTTAAGCTGTGGATTGCCTCTGGGTTGTTTGAAAGCTCCCCCACCCACCCACCCACCCAATCTTGGAATGGGTCTTTTATTTATGTATGTATGTTCTAACAATAGGTACAAATTACTGACGCAGATCCTTGATCAAGAGCAGGAAAACAAAAACAAAAACATTTTTCATTCCAAGACCAGAAATCCACACCTCCCTCCAGGGACCGCTTGTGGTGGGGAGGTCGGAAGGGAACAGGTCCTTTTTTGATAAACAGCCCAGGCTCCCCCGCCCCTCTCTCTGCGTCTTCAAAGTTCCCTCCCTAGGGGAAGCTAGCTCATTTCTCAGGATAACTGAAGTTCCTTAGCCCTGTTAGAACTACTTAGTTCTGCTTCCCCCAGGGACACCCATTTGCCCGAATGGTTTCTTTGTCTGCTTAATTGTTGAGAACGGGATGGTATTTCTGTCCACTGATGGCCTGGGTGGAGGGAGCATACCATCTAGGCATGGTTTTCCTGGAATGGAAGGGCAGCCTTCCCCAAAGATGGTGCATAGACCCAGGAACTAACTAATTGAAATAGCAGAAGTGTTACCAGATTTTGTCTAGGTTCCAGACTATGCTGCAGAAATGAATTTCAAGAGCAGGTCGGGTGAGTGGGGCCAGTAATTTATTCAGGTAGAAAGGAAAGTGAAATGGGAGAAAACAACAGACCAGGGGTCCCAGGTAGAAAGGAAGGGGTTGAAAAATGATAAAGCAGGCTGATTTACAGGTTACAGTTTCTCATTATAGGTTATAAATCTCCACGTGTACTTGCATGGCCACAGAGGGAAAATGGTGAGAGCAATGCGCAGAGGGCAGGCACAGGGGTCCACAGGCGAGAGAGCACCCAAGAGAGACCTCAGGTCCGCTGCCTGCATTTTTGAACCGTTAATTATCCCACCCCTTTGCTAATGGCAGGGGAGGAGTTCCAGCTGTTCACCATTTTGATTGGTTATTTATCCCATCAGTCTCCCAGGAGGGCCCAATGATAAAGTCCTTGGGGAATATCCAGGGTTTCTCCTGGCTTCTGGAGGAAATCTTCTTCTGAGTGGCAGAATCTTGGGGAGGGTCTTCCAGCAGCCATCTTGGGGGTTATTGATGTTCCCGTGGACTCTCTGCCAGTTCCAGATCCATCTATTGATTCCCTATCTTACCAGCCAGCTTCAAATGTGCTCAGACAAAAGGGTAGGAGGCATAGCTTTCAGGAGAGGGAATTAATTGCTGTCTTGCCCAGAATATTTTAGTTGGAAGAAGACAGGCTTATTAAACCTGTATATATATGTTATGGAAGGAATGTTGAGTTAATGAGAAAGAGAAACTGGGGTGAGAAATATCAGATCAGAGACCAGACATCAACGCCTGCCAGCTGTGTGGCCTTAGTAAGTAGCTTAACCTCTCTGAGCCTCAATTTCTGTATCTGTCAAATGTGGCTGCAGTATCTGCTTCAAGTATCATACAGTGTGGCTCATTGGAAAATGCAAGACATCATACAAGTACAAATGACTTTGTAGCAATTATGGTTCTCCAGAGAAACAGAACCACAGGGAACATACACTGTGTGTATATATTTGTGTGTGTGTGAGATTTCTTTCAAAGAACTGGTTTATGCCTTTGTGGGACTGGCAAGTCCGAAATCCGTAGAACAGGAAGGCAAGCTGGAAACTGTCTGTAGGAGCTGATGCTACAGTCTTAGGGCAGAATTTCTTCTTCCTCAGGGAAAGCTCGATTTTGTTTTTAGGAGCTCTCAGCTGATTTGGAGGAGCCCCCCCCCACACACACACACATTATGAAGAATAATCTCCTTTACTTTAAGTCAACTGGTTGTAGATGTTAAATTAACCATTTCTACCAAATACCTTCACAGCAACACATAGACTGGTGTTGGATTAAATAACCAGGCACCAGAGCCTAGTCGAGGGGTCACGCACAGTCAACTAATACGCTCATCATGGTCACAAACACTGTGGCACTGCTGCTGGGCTGGAGCGTCCTTGGGTGGGTTCTCTCAAGCTGTGAAACGAGCTGGCCCAGGATCACCCACCTCTCCCTAACCTGCCCCGCTCGCGGAGCCTGCGAGGATCAGCAGGATCACAATTGCAGTCATCCTTCGTGTATCCCTGCTCCCTCCCCTAGTTCCTGGAGGTCGGGTCCCAGCCCTCCAAGACCCCTTCTCCCAGTAATTCTTGGATTCCCTGAGGCACCCACTTCGGAAGCTCTGGAGCCCACAAGGGTGAGCGAATGGGAGTTGCAGGCAACAAAGGGTAATGTGTTCTGTTAGAGGAGCCCTGAAGCAAGGCTACCTGGTATACCACGTCCCTCCAGATTTTACTCAAACTGCTCAGAGCCTTTTTTCTCCCTAAGAGTCTGACTCCATGTAGACCAGCGGTTTTAGTTTCCTTGGCTGCTCAAGCAAATACCACACAATGGGTTGATTTAAACAATGGGATTCTCTTGGCTCATGGTTTTCAGGCTAGGGGAAGTGCAAGTCAAGGCATGGCTGAGGCGGTGTGTTCTCCCTGAAGGCTGTTCTGGGGCTGGCTGCCAGGCATCCCTGGACCCTGGCTCCTCTCTTGTGAGGCAATGTCCATAGTGGTTTCTCCCTTCTCTTCCAGGTTCCGGGTCACTTCAGCTTCTTGCGTCCCGTGGCTTTCCCTCTACCTGAATTCCATTCTGCTTATAAAGGACTCCAGTTAGAGGATGAAGACCCCTCCTGAGGTGGCCATACCTTCACTGAAGTCACCTCATCAAAAGGTCCTACGTCCAATGGATTCACACCCACAGGAATGGGTTATGTTTAATAGCGTGCTTCTCTGGGGCACATAGCTCCAAACCACCGCAATGGCTCTGCGGCAGCTTACCTAGAGGCAGACTCTGCCCAGCCCGGAACCACTTCCCCACTCTTCCCTGAGGTTTTGGTACCCAGACAAGCTCATCATACTTATCTCCTTCCCAGGATCGGAAGGCTCCTCTTTTCCTGTAATGACACTTCTAGGGGTCTGCCCCATGAGTCCCCTAGATATGCCCACTTTTCTGAAACCCAAATTCAACATACACTCTAAACTGCCATGGCAGGACATGACATTTTTAAAATTTATTTTTCCTGAGAGAACATTGAGAACAGAGGCCCTATCTAATAAATCCCACATACATTTTTCCCACTAGGGAATTCTTTTTTTTTTTTTTTTTTTAATATTTATTTATTATTATTCTTTTTAATTACATTAAAAAATATATATGAGGTCCCATTCAACCCCACCGCCCCCGCCCCCCACTCCCCCCACAGCAACACTCTCTCCCATCATCGTGATACATCCATTACACCTGGTAAGTTCATCTCTGAGCATCACTGCACCCCATAGTCAATGGTCCACATCATAGCCCAGACTCTCTCACGTTCCATCCAGTGGGCCCTGGGGGGATCTACAGTGTCCCGTAATTGTCCGTGAAGCACTATCCAGGACAACTCCACGTCCCGAAAACGCCTCCACATCTCATCTCTTCCTCCCGTTCCCCACACCCAGCAGCCCCCATGGCTACCGTTCCCACACCCATTCCACATTTTCTCTGTGGACATTGGATTGGTTGTGTCCATTGCACACCTATGTCAAGTGAGGGCTTAGATTCCACATGGGTACTGGATGCACTCCCACTAGGGAATTCTGATGAAAGGTCACACAACAACAAACATGTGAGGTCATTTCTATTCCTTTTCTTCTCATCTCTCAAGTTCAATGCCAAAAAAATGCACACTGCTTACTCCTGCAGGTAGGAAAATGTGACTCCCCAACATCCACTCCACTCTGGCTGCAGAGATGGGCTCTGGTTTTCTAAACCAGACTTGGTCATTCCTGTCCATTGGCCGTGCGATAGCTGGAAAATGTGCTTATTAAAATTTCTTCACTTAAGGAGCTCTGAAAATTCTAAAATTAATTGAGCTTTTTTTAGAAGTTTACTCTTTGTACTTAGTTCTCTGAAGGACGTTAACCAGACCATCTCAGTTTTGCTTACAGGAGTAAGATAACAACTCAAAGCAAAACCAGACAGAATGGTGTCAGAAGCACCTTATGACCCAATAAATCTGTAACTTCTCTCAGATTCAAAAAGTTTGATATTCTTGAGCAGTTGGCACGACAATATCCAAAGTGGTTTATTAGCTGCTGAAACCAAGGAGAAGTTGAACATGCTTGAGGCAACAAAGGATCGACGGATTGCATGTACCTTCCTCACAAGATCCCTGGCATCACTTGTTTTATTGTTGTTGTTTTTTAACTCGTTTTTCTTGTCACCTAACCCTCTTCTTTGCCTATAAAAACTCTAGCCCCCATTCTCATTTTGAACTGGCTTGGGGAAGATTTCCCCCAATTCCTTGCTTGATTACCTTCTCACTGAGAGACGTGTTTCTCCTTTGTGGCTCCAGATCAGGCAGGCCCTTTTATTGGAAATAGCTGTGCTTACAGTGACAGCTGGGTTTGACTTTTCCATGTAAGCTTAGGCCAATGACATATGAAAAGATGTTTGCTGGAGTTTTCTCGGCTCTTAGGAGAGATTTGGGAAACCAGCCTCTCCCCTCTGGAAATGGACAAGGAAGCATTGCTGGTGGCAACCGTCTTATGATACAAGGGGAACTGGCCTTAGGATAAAGCCTCCCCATGGACCTCAAGGCAGAGGGCCTGAGAAGGCCTGGTCCTTGGTGACAGCACTGAGCTGCAGAATCAACTCTGTCCAGCTCTGGACTTTCTACACATTTCTTTATTGTTTAAAGATGTTTGTGTTGGGTTTGCTATTATTTGATGACCCAAACCAACCTAAAGCTTCCTAACTGACAAAGGAAGTCTTTCCAAAAGCCCAGCTTTGAAATTGGCCCGAATTCTTTCCCATAAGGTCTTTAAGTCAAGATGCACCCCTAATCTGCTATTAGCCTTATTTCAGAGAGGAGAGAAAATTGTCAAGAAACCTGGATCATGAAGCTCAGCATCAACCGTCTTGGATGTGTGTGAGCTAATTTCCTCAGTACTCAGAAGCTCATTCCGTTGAAGGTCTAGTTTCTGCTAGTCACAATCTCTAGACCTTCATCTCTGGTCCAGTACTCTAAGTGACTCACCTCTTGTCACAGCCTGGCTCTCAAAAGTTCTGTACCTTCCTTATTCGCCAATTATTATAACTGGGGGGGAAAAGAATAGGAGGCTCAGGCTGTTGCTTCTCATGGGACCATCCAAGGGTGCTGGCATTTGGAAATGAATTCCTTTACCATTGCCTCAATAGTGAGACTGGCAATTTCTGCACAGCTGTACAGTGTACGCTCTGGACTCAATCTGGGTTCAAACCTCCAGGGGTTGTTGGAGATTTGGACCCAAAGGGTATCGGGAATGAAAGAAAGAGAAAAGGGAGAAGGAAACAAAGAGAAAGAACGAGAGAGCTGGGATCAGGGGGTCTGCGAGTAATGACTCCTCAGACAACTTTATTGTTCACAAGGGGCTCTATATACACCCCAGTCCACATGGGTAGAACCATCAACATTACTCATAGTTTAAGGAATTAAGAAAATCTTATCTCAAGGTTTAAGTGTTCTATTTACTACACAAATGTTATCTGCTCATCTTTTCTTTCAGCCTTGCACAGCTTCATCCTGTTTGCCCAGAACTCTTAATTACCACATTCCTTAAATTGCAGCACGTCTCTCCTTGAGAGGCCACTGTGCCTCAGTTTCCAACAAGGGGTGACCTTAGACAAGTTACTTAACTTCTCTAAGTTTCCCCAAATGGAGATAAGAATGGCATTGACCTCCCACAACTGCTGAGAAGATCAAATTACATACTATATGACCATATATAGCCTTCATTTTCAACAGGCCAGCTGTTGTAATGAATTACTATTATGCAGGGATTTAGCAGGATGCAAATAGTGCCTCAGCAGGCTACAGCAAGCACTCAGAGTAGTTTAAGGCCACATCTCCATCCCCAGGCTGGCTCCATCAGTATCACAATCAGTCAGACAGACTCTTGAGAAACCCATTATCCTAGATGTGAAGCTCAAGATAAAGGATGATTTCTGACTCATCTTCCCACTCTCTCCACCAAACATCCATTGTGCATGTGACAGCTCAAGTCCCCGCTGCCCTCCTTCACTAATCACTTCATAATTAATGGTTTTCCTTTTTCCCACTGCCCCTATTATTTATTATCTATTCCAATAGTATGGCATTGGGAAGCTCTATAAGGTATACAGTAGGTGCCTAATAAATCTCATTAAAATGAATCCTACTGAGACCTGGTTTTGAGAGGCTCGCCTAAAAGTCAAATGTAAGCCTGGATGGTGGCTGCCTCATAACCAAGTCTCTATACGGATCCCACATTTGCAAAAAAGAGTCCTAAATTCCTTAATATGACCTTGTGAGGGTTCCTTTGAACACCTTAGTTCATATTCACTTCCCTCTCTTCTACTTACATGCTATTCTATTTTTAATCCTTCAGTCCACAGTTCCCAAATTTTGTTTTTTACGTGATTGGGCCCTCAGAACACTCCACTCTGTCCTCCCAATCACAGAGCATTTCTAGGACAAAGCTGTAATTTTCCTTCTCATATCTTCCTGAACTTGAGGAAAGACCATCTTTGAATCCTGTCACTGTGCCACCACCATCTCTACTACCTCCATCACCATCACCACCTCCACCTCCATCACCACCTCCACCTCCATCACCACCACCATCAGCACTACCTCCATCACCACCTCCACCTCCATCACCATCGTCATCAGCACCAACTCCATCACCATTTCCACTTCCATCAGCACCACCTCCATCACCACTTCTACCTCCATCAGCCCCAACTCCATCACCACTTCCACCTCCATCAGCCCCAACTCCATCACCACTTCCACCTCCATCAGCACCACCTCCATCGCCACCGCCACCTCCATCACCACTGCCATCAGCACCAACTCCATCACCACTTCCACCTCCATCAGCATCACAATCAGCACCACCTCCCTCACCACCTCCATCTCCATCACCACCATATCAGCACCACCATCACCACCCCCACCACCGTCATAATAGCTAACTGCTCATTCTGTGCCAAGGACTGCGCTAAGCAAGGAATACTTATCTCTATGTGATAGGGTTTTACAGATGAGAAACCATAGTTTAATGAGCTTATATAACTCAAATACTTTTATATATGGTGGAATCAGGATTTGAAAGCATTTTTGTGACTCTAAAGCCAGTCAAGATTCTAGGAACACTGTGTGGGGCCCTTCTCCCAGATCCTGTCATAGGACACCTAATCCTAGATATATTTTAATCTCCCAGTGGAGAATGAGGTGGTTACTCACTAGGATTTCTGAAAATTTCTTTTGACTTAGTTGGTAGTGTCAAAACTGGACTGTTTTTCCCATCTGCACTTGAGCTCTGTCTTCCCAAGATTCTTCTCTTCTTCAAGAGAGGAGAAAATGGGAAAATGGGCCCAATGACTTCGAATGAACTGGCATTTTCTCTCTCTCGATGTACCCTTACCTTATTTTTAATCTTTCTTAACCAAGCATGTGTCCTCCTGTGAGAAGTGTCTCCATTTGTCTGCCCCAGAGCCAGGTCTGTCCTGACAAATGACTTGGGGAATATATTTCATTTGCCTGTCTCTTCTCCACCCAGTGTTGTGGGAAACTGGCTTACCTGTTCCTTATTATAAATGTTATACCTGTTCTATTGTAGATGTTGCAGTTGTTAGATGTTGCAGTTGTTCCCTAGTATATATGATATTGCAGTTCTAATAGCAAACAGCTGCTTGGTAGTTTCCCATAAATACGAGATGGAAACTAGGGTTGAGGCTCTCAGTTCCAGAAGCTGGGAGTCCCCTGGTCCCATCTTTATCTCCTCTCTAGTGTCTTTCTCTCTGCCCTTTATTTCTTTAAGTTTTGCATTGCCTTCCCTTTGTACAAACCCATTGTGAGCTGATGCAGCATTTGTTCATCAAACATTTATTCTACATCCATGACATAGTTAGTGCTAGATACTGTGGAAGCCACAACATAAGTCACAGGATTTGACATAAGCCCTGGATTTAAAGAGAACAATTGCCTATATGAACAGTATCCCTGAAACTCTATGTTCCTTTCTAACTCAACTGATAGCTCTGCTTTTCAAACTGGAGGAGCCATTTGAGATGATGAGGACCAGCTTGCTGGAGGTTTTCCACTTCCATGAAGGACTTTTTAAAATTAGTACATACAATGGTTTTAATATTTGAGCTAAATGAGGGATGAAAGATTTTTAGTATTTTAACAATATTACAAACTCTGTTAACATGAGAAAACATTGTACTTATTAATTACAACAGAGGGTATAGTTTGTTTCACCCAACCAAACAACATTAAAGAATTTGATAGAGCAGTAGGGACTTTGCAGCCTGTTCTAATTGCCTATTTTAGACTTTTAAGATAGGATACTATTATTTCTGATGTTTCTTTTAATTTTTGGAAAGAGGATTACTGGTTAACATAATGTCATCAGTAGGGTTTCAGCCACAGATTTTTCCTACACAGCCAGATTTTTTTTTATCACCACATCAGGATACATGGTTGGGTCATGCATACAGCCTCAGGGAAGCAGTGCAAAAGTCCATTGTTGGGTTTTCCACAGAGAGGGGAATGCTGGCTGGCTTGATTGTTTACGAAGATACTAAAGAAAGTTTTAGCAAATTTTAAAACTAAGTGAGAATGACACAATGGTTATTAATTTCTTGCAACAAACTAGCAGTATTTGGGATTGCTGCATACTACAGTGTGGTTACTTTAATTGATATAAGAGGTTGTTTTTGTGACACACACTTTTTTATAATAATAAATTATTATTGTAATTAACCATATTGTACTTTTGTTTAATATTATACTGAAATATTGGTAAATTTTTACACTCTCAAGTAGTCATATGAATCTTTTACTCATACAACTTTAATTAACAGAGGGTTAAAAAATCCTTTTAATTTTACAACACTTTTAAACACCTTCCATTCAACTTAACATATTAAATGAACTCAAGTATTTTATTACTATAATATTTCTTTCAAGGTAAAAGAACAAATCTCCTGTAACCAGTTTGAATTAAAAAGCTAATTTTCAGGATTTGATTTTGAAAAAACAGGTTTGAATATTGTTTCTTTAAAAGAGATAAGACCTTTTCTTCTTCAAACACTGAGGAAATGATAAGGGTAAAGCACAAGAAGCTATTTTGATAAAATAGAATTTAGTCATATACTGATTATTCAGGATAAAAACTTGTTATAAACTTTTGCTAAAAAAGACTGATGACTTGAGAAACTTTGAGAAAGAACAAAATTTCAACTTTGCATTAGTATACTACTTGATACTAAACCTTTTTAAAACTTTAGAGATAGACTCATCAAACGTAACTTAACTTTAATATTAAAAAATTCTTTTCACAAACCTTTTGCACATTCTGTATTTATTCAGGTTTAGTCCTACATTTTACCTTTTCTTAACCAATCATTTTATTTTAGGACAAAATTATTTTCTGATTTCTTAATAATAAAAACATATTCTATACATCCCACATATATAAGTTACTAGGCAAACTTTTTACAATGTATAATTACCGTCAACACTGAACAAACTTGTTAAAATAATGAACTTCTCTTCACTTTAGATACTTAGTAGCATGCAATACAGAAACAGTCTTTTAGAAACAAGTTCGCAGGGCAGGCTGGCTGCAGACAAGTTTTCTTATTATAAAATTACCTTTTATTATTATTATCAATTCAGGTTTTGTTTAATAATGACTTTTTGGAAATAGCCATTTAATACCTTAATTTAAACAATGCTTCCTTAAGCTTCTTATAATTATTTATAACTATATAGATTATATTATTTTGAGACAAATTTTACCTTCACAGAACACATTCCTTTACTTAAAGTTATCACAATACCTTCTACAACTTGTCACATGCATTTAAGTCCCATCTTGCATATGCTCATTTCCATTTTGAGTTTATGAAAATTATCCATCCTATTTTAGGACAAAACACACCTTTTTGAAAAAACATTACATTTCAGTCAGCATTCCCACAAATGTTTTACCTTTTTAAATATTCATTTAAATTTTACATTATTTATTTAGTAAAGAAAAATAAAGTATTCATTTTTATTTAAGCAAGAACTATTTTTTATGAAAGGACTCAGTAATTTGGTTAATCAAGACTTACAATTTTTAGCATTGTAGAGATCTTATTAACATTTAAACTTAAGTATTAATATAAGCACTTATTTAATTTTTGGCCATTTGAATAGAGCTCTTTTAGAAATTTTTATTTATTAATATATATTACCATCCATAGGTATCAAAATATACACTGACATTAAACAAACAGACAAACACAAAACAAGTACAACACACCAACTGAAACATAAAGTTTACAAATTTGACTCATAATTCTTATTTTCTTACATTTTTGGTATAGCTGTTTTTAAGTTCTTCATCATCGTACATCTTAGATTTTATGGATTTTATTATTTCTTCTGGAATCCATGTTGCCTGTAACATGCAAGCTTGTGCTTGGAAACACTTTTATTAGTTATCAGCAACCAGTTAAGATAAACTTGAGCAGCATAAATGTAGTTAAGCCTTTTATTTAGCAGTTTAGACAGACAAATTTTTTCAATTACTACTTTTTAAGACTACACTGAGACTTGAAGTTCAGGAGTAAACTATTGATTTAAAACTGAAAATTCTTTTTAACACCTTGATTAAAAATTTTGTACTAATTTTATTATTTTGTTTAAATAGGCCCAATCAGAATTAGCATGGAAGCAAAACAGAACACCAATATTTGCAGTGTTTTTTCTCCTTTTCCAGAGGCTTAATTCTATTAACCCCCACTAGTCCACAGCTACATTATCATGTAGACCGCAGTGGGTTTGCAGAGTTGCTGCCAGAATAATTTCCTTATCTTAGTTAACACTTTAACAGAGAATTTTCTTACAAGCCTGATTTCACTAACCAGGGCTTTATTTAGCACTTTTGTTTGTGCAGGATGTTGTACTTTCTTCAAAGGCTCATAGGCTCCAGTGCCCATAAGCATGTCCAAGGTAACAGTGATATTGTGAGCCTGATTAAGTATAGCCAGAGCACTGCATTCTTTAAACAAATTACTTTTCCATAACAAATAGTAGCCTCCCATAAAACAAGCTTTATCTGATCTTTGGGACAAAGAAGATTTTGACTTACTGATTCTATTAAGGAGAAAGTGAATGGGGCAGTGGGCCCATATGTGCTACAGGCAGATTTCAATTCTTTTAACAACCTTAAAAGGATGGGTTCAAGCAGACGTACATATTGGCCAGAATTATTGGGATAAGGGTGCTCTATGACAGGAAAAAGTAAATTCAGAAATATCCTCGCCCTCCACCTGGGCAGACCAGAGACTGGCTTGCAAAGGAGATAGAACAGAGGGGACACAGCTACAGGAAACACTAGGGAAGGAGAAGCCACGTTAGGGGGAAGGCACTGTTGACCGACAGAGGCAGCTTTCTGCAACACTTTTTGATCCGTTAAAGAAAATTGTGACAGCTGCTGCCAGATAGCTATAGGGGAAGACTCACAGTTGTCCTCCTCACCTTTCCTATCATTCTCTAGGTGTACTGGAGGAGAAGACTGTTATAACAAAGTCTCCTTACCCTGGATAGCACCTCTTTCACTTTCACAAACTGGATCTAATGAATCATGAAAATCATGAGGATTATAACTTTCTGGAGGCCAAATTGTGGAATAACCAGATGGAACCGAAGAAGGAGTTTCTTTAGAATTTTTTGTTTCAGGTGCTGATGCCTGCACAGGAAATGTACCACACTTCTTCCTTCATTTTGAAGGCAAAGGTGTTGAAGCCTGAGATTCATCAGAAGATGAGTCAGACTCAGAACTGGAGCTAGAACTAGAATCTGAACTGTCTGATGAGGAATCAGAATGATGCAATGGCTTAAGAACTATAGACCAAGCACTAGATAACATCCATATCTTAATAGAAGTAGGTTTACCTTCTCTGTAATGTAAATTTAATTGTTGTAAGACCTTCAGCCATTGAGGGTAACGTAACAATTTTTTTTCTTCAGTCTGAAACCATGAACAAACCTTTTCTACTTTATAAATAATTTCTTAACAGTCAACTCTTTGACTGGATATCCTGAAGCTTTCAATAAAGCCTTTATAATTGCTTCATATTCTTTCCATTTACTATGTGAATTCCCCATGTTACCCTGAATGTTCCTTAAATCCCAAGAGAAACTCATCTTTGTTCAGTAATATACTTAACAATCTCGGTTTCTTTGAGCACACATTGGGCGCCACTTGTCAACGCGGCTCAAGAAGAAATGAAAAAATCATGTAGACCGGGGTTCAGGGGATCAGATTAAATGTCACTGACAGTTTATTGTACAAAATCATAGTATTTGTACAATTCCAAACAATGCTCTTTTTAGCTAAAAGGCCCTAGCAACACTATAGTTAAAAACTTGGCAAACACTACGCACATTGATCCTAACATGTACCTACACAATGAGGAACAAGATGTCACCGTCTCCTTTCACTGACTTCTTTCCGAGCCATTTATTTCCATGCCAACTGCAAACATTTCTGATTAAAGCAGTCATGTCAAGTATCCCAGAATGCTTTATGCTGGCTAATACTGCAACAGTAGTGGACGGCTGATTGTGGTTTCTCTTCATCCAATGTTACTACCTTACCTCCTTAACTTAGAAGAGGTAGTGAAATTTGAAGGATTCATCTCCAGGAAAGGGTTTGCCAAGTAGCGCCATTTGCTGGGCAGCCAGGAAAGTGAAGGAAAATAGACTGGTTTCTTCCAATTCTTTCAGCACAGTAGACCCGATCAGGCCCCATTAGCAGCTCCCTGCCATAGTTTTGACTACTTTAGAAGGGCAGTATTGAAGTTTTAGAAATTATTAAACTAAAAATCAAAGAAGAGCTGTGAAATAAAACCATTAGGTAAGAGAGAAGTTGATCATCAGAGCAAAATCATCAACATAAGCAGATGTCTAGATATAAACTAAAGATAACAACCTACTCTGAGAAATAGGAACATATGGCCCACTCATAGGAACAAGCCAAGAATCTAGATGAGACTCAGGATTTAAGATAACTAATAAATGATGTTCAAACAAACCTCATTAATCAATTTAAGGAGATGAAGGAAAATATGACTGAAGAGAAAAAAGATATTGAGGTGACACCGTGTGAGCATAAAGAATAATTTAAAAGGCTGAGAAAAAAGTAACAGACCTTATGGGAATGAAAGACACAATGGATGATATTAAAAATACATTAGAAGCATATAACAGCAGATTTGAAATGGCAGAAGAATGAATAAGTGAATTTGAAGACAGGGCATTTGAAATTGGAAAAATAGGAAAAGAGACAGAGAAAAGAATGCAAAAAATTGAACAGGGTCTGAGAGAATTGAATGACAACATAAAATACACAAGCATATGTGCTATAAGTGTCCCAGAAGGAAAAGAGAATTGAAAAGGGGTAGAAAGAATATTTGAGGAAGTATAGACTGAACGTTTTCCAATCTTTATAAAAGACATGAATATAATATTCAAGAAGGACAACATCCCTCGAACAGAATAAATCTGAATAGACCTACTCCAAGACATCTACTATTCAGACTGTCAATGGCCAAAGATAAAGAGAGGATTTTGAGAGCAACAAGAGAAAAGCAATGTATTACTTACAAGGGAGCCTTAATAAGGTGAAGTACCAATTTCTCTTCAGAAACCACAGGGACAAGAAGGCAGTTGTATGATATATTTAAGGTATTGAAAGAAAAAAAAACCTGCTGGCCAAGAATTCTTTATCTGGCTAAACTATCCTTCAGAAATGAAGGTGAGTTTAAAGTCTTAACAAACAAACAAAAACTAAGAGAGTATGTTACCGAGAGACTGAATCTACAAAAGTTATAGCCTGATAGGAAAAGACAAGAGAGAGAGCCCTGAAGAAGAGTGTAGAAAGGAAGAATAAATGTAAGAGAAATTGAAAGGGTTAAAAGACAGACTATAGTAAGATATGACAACAGAAAGCTAAGGGATAAAATGGGTGAAGTAACCTCTTTATAGTAGTAACACTGAATGATAATGAATCGAATACCCCAATTAAAAGACATAAACTGATAGAATAGAATTTTTTAAAAAACATGAGCCATCTATTTTTGTCTACAAGAGACTCACCTTAGGTGCAAGGACACAATCAGGCTGAAAGGGAAAGGTTGGAAAAAAATATTCCACCCTAATAGCAATAATAATAATAAAAAGCAGGTGTAGTAATACCTATATCAGATAAAATAGATTTTAAATGCAAAACTGTTATAAGAGATGAAGTAGGTTATCATATGTTAATAAAATGGAAAATTCACCAAGAAGAAATAACATTAATAAATATTTATGCACCTAATATAAGTGACAAAATATCCATGATGCATGCACTGGTAAAACTGAAGGGAAGGGAAGTGGCTGTGGCTCAATCAGTTGGGCTCCCATCTACCATATGGGAGGCCCTGGGTTCATGTCCTGGGGCTTCCTTGAGAAGGCAGGCTAGCCCACATGCCATGGAGTGCCACCTTGCCCACAGGTGCCGTGGAAAGCCAACTCAGCAAGGTGATGCAACAAAAAAGGGAGACAAGCAAAAACACAGAAGAGTGTGCAGTGATTGGAGACAGAGAGCAGATAGCAAGCAAGTTGCAAGAGAGGAGGGGAAAGAAAAAATAAATAAATACAGACATAGAAGAACGCACAGCGAATGGACACAGAGAACAGACCACAAGCAAAAAGCCACAAGGCAGGGGGAAATAAAAGAATACATGTGGAGATTAAACAAACAAACAAAAAAACTGAAGGGAAAAATAAATGTCTCCACAATAATAGTTGGAGACTTCCAACTCTCAGCATTAAATAGAACATCTGGACAGAGGATAAATAAAGAAACTGAGAGCTTTAATAATATGATAAATGTCCTAGATCTATTGACATTTATAGAGCATTACACCCCAAATCAGCAGGATATATATTCTTTTCAAGTACTCACTGATTTTCCTCCAGGATAGGGACATAAGTCAGATCTCAATATACTTTAAAACACTGAAATTATACAAAACACTTTCTCTGATCATAATGGAATTAAGTTTTATTAATAACAGACAGGAAAAAAAGGAGATTAGACAATATACTCTTTAAAAAAAATCAGTGGGTTAATGAATAAATTACAAGAGAAATCAGTAAGTAGCTCTAGACAAATGAAAACAAGAACACAACATACCAAAACAAAGGCAGTGCTATGAGGGAAACTTATAGCCCTCAATGCTTTTATTAAAAATCAAGAAAGAAATAAAATCAAAGACCTAACTGCACACCTGGAGGAAATAGGAAAAGAATAGCAAACCAATTCCAAAGAAAGCAGAAAGAAAGGAATAACAAAGATTAGAATAGAAATAAATGAAATGGAGGAAAAAACAACAGAGAAAATCAACAGAACTAAGTTAGTTCTTTGAGAAGATCAATAAAATTGATAAACCCTTAGCAACATTAACAGAGGGAAAAAAAGAGAAGATGCAAATAAATAAAATCAGAAATGAGAAGGGTGACTACTACTGACTGAGCTGAAATAAGAGATCATAAGAGGATACTATGAACAACTATATGCCAAGTAGACACCATTGATGAAATGGACAAATTTATGGAAACACATGAACAAACCACACTAACCCTAGAAGAAATGAAAAACCTCAAGAAATCAATCACAAGTAAAGATACTGAAACGGTCATCAAAAATCTCCCCAAAATGAAAATTCCAGGACTAGATGGCTTCACAGGTGAATTCTACCAATCATTTTAAAAAGACCTAGTACCAATCTTGCTCAAACTCTTCCAAAAAATTGAACAGGAAGGGAGACAATCAAACTCATTCTAACAATATCCTAATACCAAAGTCAAAAAAGATCATTACAGACCAATTTCTTTAACAAACATGGATGCAAAAATCCTCAAGAAAATACTTGCTAACTGAATCCAAAAACACACGAATAAAAGTGTACATCATGATCAAGTGGGCTTTATACCAGGTATGTAAGGGTGGTTCAACATAAGAAAAGCAATCAGTGTAATATGCCACATTAATAAATTGAAGAAGAAAACCACACGATCATTTCACTTGATGCCGAAAAGGAATTTGACAAAAATACAACATCCTTTCTTGATTAAAAAAAAAAAAAAAACTCTCCAAAAGATAGGAATAGAAGGAAGCTTTCTCAATACAATAGAGTGTATATATGAAAAACCCACAACTAACCTTGTACTTAATGGTGAAGGACTGAAAGTTTTTGCACTGAGATTGGGAATGAGACAAAGATGCCCACTCTCCCCAGTTATTCAATATTGTGCTAGAAGTTCTAGCTAGAGCAATTAGGCAAGAAAAATAAATAAAAGCCACCCAAAAAGGAAAGGAAGAAATAAAACTTTTGTTATTTGTTGATGATATGAGCCTACACTTAGAAAATTCTGAAAAATCCACAACAAAACTATTAGAACTTATAGACAATTTCAGCAATGTGGTGAGATAAAAGATTATCTGCAAAACTCAACAGTGTGTCTACACACTGCTAATGAATCATCTGAAGAAGAAGGCAGAAAAAAATTCCATTTACAATAGTGACTAAAAGAATCAAATATTTAGGAATAAATGTAGCCAAGTACATAAAAGACCTGTATTCAGAAAACTATAAAACATTGCTAAAAGAAACCAATGATGATCTAAATAAATGGAAGGATATTCCATGTTCATGGGTTGGAAAATTAAATATCATTAAGATATCAATTCAACCCAAATTGATCTTCATATTTAACACAATTTCAATAAAATTTTTCCAATATACTTCTTTGTAGAATTGGAAAAGCCAGTGTTCAAATTTATCTGGAATGGTAGGGGCCCCTGAATAGCCAAACATAACTTTAAAAAGTACAAAGTGGGAGGATTATCACTTCCAGACTTTAAAAGATATTTTCTAGCTACAGTGGTAAAAACAGCATGGTACTGGCATAAAGATAGGTTGACCAATGGAATCAAACCAAGAGTTCAGAAATAGACCCTCACATTTATGGTCAAGTGATTTTTTACAAGGCTGTCAAACCCACTCAGCTGGGTCAAAATAGCCTATTCAACAATTGGTGCTAGGAAAACTGGATATCCATATCTAAAAGGAAGAAAGAGGACCCTTCTCTCACAACTTACACAAAAATTAATTCAAAATGGATCAAGGACCTAAATATAAAACTAGAATCATAAAACTCTTAGAAGAAAATGTAGGGAAACATCTTCAAGATCTTGAGCTTGGTGGTGGTTTCTTGGACCTTACACTTAAAACACAAGCAACAAAAGAAAAACTAGATGAATGGGACCGCCTCAAAATTAAATATTTTTGTTCTTCAAAAGAAAAAGGCAGCCTACTCAAAGGGGAAAAATATTCAGAAACCATACATCTGATAAGGGATTGATCCATGTGTTGTATAAAGAGATCGTACCACTTAATGACAAAAGACAAGCAACCCCATTAAAAAATGGACAAAAGAATTGAACAGGCATTTTTTCCTAAGTGGAAATGCAAACAGCCAAAAGAGTCATTAAAATTATTCAATATCTCTAGCTATTAGAGAAGTGCAGATTGAAACTACATTGAGATATTATCTTATACCACAAAGAATGTCCACTATTTAAAAAACAGAAAACTTCAAGTGCTGGAGAGGATGTGGAAAAATAGGAACACTCCTTCGTCATTGGTGGGACTGTAAAATGGTGCAGCCTCCATGGAAAATGATCTGGCAGTTCTTCAGGAAACTAAATATAGAACTGCCATACAATCCAGCAATCCCACTCCTAGGACTGTACTCAGAAGGATATGAAGGACATAAACAGATATTTGCACATGTTCATAACAGCATTATTCACAATTGCTAAAAGATAGAAACAACCTAAGTGTCCATCAACTGACGAATGGATAAACAAGATGTGGTATATTCATATGATGGAATATTACTCAGCTATAAGAAGAAACCAATTGGAGAAGCACATGACAACATAAATGAATCTTAAAGATATTATGTTAAGTGAAATAAGCCAGACATAACAGGACAAATATTGTGCCGTCTCACTGATTTGAACTAAATACAATGAGTATAGACTTAGGGAGTTTGACTATGAAGTATAGGTTGGTGGGAAATGGAATGTGAGATGAGAAGGGGGAGAAGATGCTAGATGTATGTAGAATATTTAATAGGGTCAAATGTAAATATGTAGTGATGGTTGGACTTGATGGTAACATTGTAATGAATGTGTTTATAACAAACATTGTTGACTTATGGAAGATTGTGGCTGAAACAAGTAGTCTAGGAAGACTCTTAATTGGAGGACAGCTGGAGGACAATATTGGGAATGTATAACAATGATTTTGGAAGTAGATGAAGATTATGGTTAATAATAAGTACAGGAATGTTGTGCTACAGGTATTAAGAATGTGGTGACACATGGGGAAAATATAACTAATGTAATTTATGGACTCTATCAACAAAATTGCAATGTTTTTGCAGCAAAAGCAAAGTTGGTACTATGCTAATTCTAAAGGTAAAGAAAGAATATGAGGTCTGGTTTTGTGAGATATGAATATGATTAAACATTTTTTCTCTTCATTTTTTTCATTAATAAGAAGACCTTGACAAAATAATTAATGAACCAATATTGCTATATTATTTCTAACTAAAGTCCATACTATATTCAGGTTTCCCTAGTTTATACCTAAAGTCCTTTCTCTTTCCCAGGATTCCACATTACAATTAGTTTTCTGTCAAGTCTTCTCTTGACAGTGACAGGTTCTTAGGCTTTTCTTGTTTATGAATGACCTTGACAGTTTTGAGGAGTACTGGTCAGGGACTTTGTAGAATGTTTCTCAATTTGGATTTGTCTGATATTTTTCTCATGATTAGACTTGGGTTGTAGGTTTGGCAGGAACTCCATAGACATTTATGGTGGAAGGGCTAGTCTGGTACAAATTATTCAATAGTGGCTAGAAACCAAAGTCCAGAGAGAACTTTATAAAATACAAATCTGATCATGTTATTCCTTGCGTTATAACCCCTTCCTTGGCTCAAAAGAAAAAGGTCGAAATTTGAACAAGGCTTTCAGGGCCCTGAATGATCTAGACCCCGTTTGCACGCCAACCTGGTTCTCCTCCTCTGGTCCTCGTTCCTTGCCCAGCCTCTGACCTTCTTAAATCCCCTGCTATGTTTTCTCCTACCACCGGGCCCATTGTCGTCATGCCACCTGACATTCTTGCCACCCTTCTTCAGACGCTATGAAGCTACAATAAACAAGACTGTGAAACCAGCACTGGATTAGACAGAACAGAGTCCAAAAATAGGCTCATGCTTATATGTGTTTCAATTCAATGGCAAAAGGAGCAGTGACTTAATAAATGTCCCCAGTTTGACCAACTAGCTGGTTTTTGAGAAAAGACTTTTATCCCTAGTTTGTTTGCCTCATAGTCAAAAACCAACTTCAGCCAAAGCATTAATGAGAAAAATATAGTGAGTTCCTTCAAACCGATTTGAAAAATGGGAAAAGGAAATCAACAGGCATCTTAAGGAAGAAATACAAATGACTGATAAACATAGGAAAAGGTAGCCAACTTCATTAATAATGAACTATAAAATATTAATTAAAACAATAGGGGGAAGCAGATTTGGCTCAACTGATAGAGCGTCTGCCTACAACATGGGAGGGCCAGGGTTCCAACCCAGGGTGAGCCAGCCCACGCGCAGTGCTGATGTGCGCAAGGAGTGCCCTGCCATGCAGGGGTGTCCCACCCCCGCGTAGGGGAGCCCCGCACAAGGAGTGCGCCCCACACGGAGAGCTGCCCCGTGCGAAAAAAAAGAAGCACAGCCTGCCCAGGAGTGGCACTGCATGCAGAGAGCTGACGCAGCAAGATGATGCGACAAAAAGAGACACAGATTCCCAGTGCTGCTGACAAGAATGCAAGTGGACTCAGAACACACAGTGAATGGACACAGAGAGCAGACAGAGGGGGGGAGGGGGAGGAAGGAAAGGAGGAAAGGGAGAGAAATAAATAAAAATAAATAAATCTTTAAAACAACAACAACAACAAAACCAACAATAGGGGCTTCACCAGCCTTACTATGTCTGCTACTTTCAATTTTCAGAGTCTGTTTACTATAACCTTGTGGCTTCTATGTCCCTGTGCTTATATCTGATCCTTGGCCCCAGGCCTCCGGGACAGAAATAAAATTGCTCCATGGAGTATATTTTGGAAGTGTGCCAGAATTGGTGAAAGAAAGAGTCCTTATGTTGCCATATGCTGTGTAGTGCTGGCCTTCAGTATCCTGTTCCTACAAAATCTTGGAAAGATGCCAGAATTTGGTTGTCATCTGAATCAAAATGAATAAGGATTTATATGCAGAAAATAATGGAAAGAGTGGTTAAACCTTTTATCTCTGAACATTGAATGAGATAAGTTTCCAGCTGCTGTTCTCTATTTTTATGTTATTGGATCAATGTTCTATATAAATAACTAAGGTGTAACCAAACCCAACAAGTTTAATATGTCTGTAACAATCATCTTCACTACTGTCACTACAATATTACATTCTGCAGATGTCTTCTCTTGTGTCAGATATGGATATTTAGTGAGTTATCTTTAAGGCACATAGAAAACAAGTGGTAAGTTACTCAAGTTCCTCGCACTGTGATTTGGAAATGATCTTTATAGAATGAGACTAGGCTTTTTTTTTTTAATTGGGGGAAAGAAGGGCTCAATTTGTGTTGGTAAGGAGTGCATTCTGATGTAATAATGCTTGTTTTTCCTCTGGCCACACCATTTTGATCATTTACCAGAGTACTTCTACTCTTAGTAAAATCTGTAGTTTACTACAGATTTTTAAAACATTTTAAAAATAAGCCTATACAGTTCTTAAGGAGGGAGATAAATGAGATATGATTTAAGAGTACTATTAACAAACTGTTCACATTTAACATGAGAGTTTAGATCAGTCAACTGGTGTAATAGCCTCTGAAACTTCTGCTCAAATGATTAAGCATAAAAGTAAAATGACCAGCTAACTGTGTCTCTGAAAAAGGCTACATTTTTGGGATGAGAAGAGCAAAATAGAACAATTATAGAATAATTTTTTAAAAACCAATAACACAAGGTTGGCAGGATCCAGTGCTGGGAGAGTGGGGAAATGGGCATTCGTCTACATTGGGGTCAGAGTGCAAATCAGTGCAGTCAATTCATCAAGATGTTAAATGTACATACATTCTGACCCAATGCTCATATTTCCAGGAAACGATTCTACAGAAATAACATAATAGCAGGGCCACAGAATTGCTCACAGCAGCAGCAACAACAACAACAAAGACCCCAAATGTCCATCAATAGGAATATAGATAAATTATGGTACTTCCAACAACAGAACACTATGCGCCCATCTTTTCAAAATGAGATAAGTGTAAACTACTTGAGAATCAGTAAAATACTAGTTATAGCATGCACACACACACACACACACACAGAATCTGGACTGAAACATGAAACTTAAACCTAAAGGATAAGAATTTGAAGGGGAAACAGGGGAACCTTTATTTTTCACTTCATACACCTGTACGTTGTTTGCATTTATCATAAAGAACATTTCACTTTTGTAATTTCAGAACCATTTAAGTGTGTTGATATTTGGGGTTTTAAGGGAATGGAGGATTAACTCTATTATAACCAACTCGACTCATGGTGAACTTAAACTGTAGTCTGATCTTAGTATCTAAACAGTCACTGCTTATCCAAGGGTTCCTCGACCTCAGCTCCATTGACATTTTGGGCAGTCATCTGCATTCTAAGATTCTGGGCAACATCCCGTCTCTACCCATTGGATGCCAGTAACACTTTCTTACCAAGTTATGACAACCAAAAATTTTTGTCTCCAGGCACTGCCAAATGTGCTCTGTGGGGCCCAATCGCTGCCACGCCCCACTCTTATCCCCCACTAAGAATCACTGATGTAAGTGGATGAAAGTCTTGTGAGTGCAAAGCACGTGAACAAAATGCATTTGTTCGTTTTTCATCACAAAACATCACTCCAGGGCAAAGCCTGTATGAAATGATTTTCTTGTAGCAGTTGCATAAGTGATCTCGAACCCACGTGTGCTCTCCCACACAATTGTTCTCCCAGCTCTGGGGTATTCTGAAGTTGAAATTCAATAAGAAGATAATCCTTTCTTGTCCTGGGAACCCCCTACTGCCTCAGGCAGAGGCAGCAAGGACGGCTGGTCCTGGCACAAGTGCCCACACGCCACGCCTATGGCAGCAATTCATAATTACCAAGGTAGCGACCTCATTCCAGCCTTCCAGGCCAATTCATCCCACTAAAGAGAAGGCCTATTTCATCCCTCTTTCAGCCCACTAATTTCCCCATCCAGAAGCACACCCATGTCCATTGCACTTCCATTGCACCTCCAGTATTACTTGTTGATGTTAGCTCAGCTATGGACGATGGGATGGCTTGGCAATATCTCCTCTTAAGGACTGCGTGGAAGCTGCCCCCAAAATGCCAGCACCTCTAAAAGGTGCTGCTAGGTGACTCTGGACTGTGAAGAACACTGACTTTACCATATGTTATTTAACATCAGGTTATATTTCTTAGCAATTCACTAAGAGGGAATGTGAAGAGTGCTCTCAGAACTTCCCCTCCGAGTTAACAAAGAAGCCTTCTCTTCTTGGTGCATTGTGTTCCTGAGACTCACCAGACTGTCTAACAGGGAGGAAAGCAAGGGTTTTTGTTTGGTTTGGTTTTAACCATCAGTCTTATTCGGTATAATTGCATAGTTGTGCATGAATTGCTTCAGTCATTTTTAGAGCATTTTCATTATTCCAATAATAATAAGCAAAAAAACTCATCACCCCTCAATCTCTCTATGCTTCCACTGCCATACATAGCTGTTATTCTGTTTCCGTTTCTCTAGTTTATTCGTATTTATATTTTGTAAAAACAGTTTTGTATATGCAGTATCACACATATTCGTATTTTATATAAGGATACACTATGCTATACAGTCTATGTTACATTTTTTGCTTTCCTTCTAGCAATATACATGACCTTAGATTTACCCTTTCAACCGCTGTCATATTGAAACAGGCTAGTAAAATAAGGAATCAAAAGATGGATCTGGAACTGGCAGAGAGTCCACGTGAACATCAATAACCCCCAAGATGGCTGCTGGAAGACCCTCCCCAAGATTCTGCCACTCAGAAGACTTCCTCTGGAAGCCAGGAGAAGCCCCAGATACTCCCCAAGGACTTTATCATTGGGTCCTCCTGGGAGATTAATGGGAGAAATAAGCAATCAAAACGGTAAAGAGCTGGAACTCCTCCCCTGCCATTAACAAAGGAGTGGGATAATGAACAGTTCAAAAAGTGGCACCAGGCCTGAGCTCTCTCTCTCTCTCATGTGCTCTTTTGCCTCTGGACCTGGACTCCAACTGCCTTCTCCCCCACTTGGATCACCATGCAAGTAAAACCTGGGCATTTGTAACCTATAATGGGAAATTGTAACCTGTAAATCAGTCCACTTTATCACTTTTCAGCCCCTTCCTTTCTACCTGGGACCCCTGATCTGTTATTTTCTCCCATTTCTCTTCCCTCCTTATCTGCATAAATTACTGGCCTAACTCACCCAACGTGCTCTTGAAATTCGTTTCTGCAGCATCGTCTGGAACCTAGACAAAATCCATTAGCAGTACCCCTATAATAGTTCTGCTAGTCACAAACACTATGATATGTTTTCACTTTCTCTATTCATTTACAAAGATTTACAAACAACCTTTTACCAAGTCTGCACAGATTAACCCTTAGTGGAAAGCAAGTTTTTTCATCCGCATCCTCCATCAGTCGCTTAGGCTGCCAGCATCCAACATGCCTTGGGAACTCGCCACTCAGCAGTCTCCCTAGACATTTCCGGGGCCATGTGTACCCACACGCACGTGCCCAGAGGCAGGGCAGTGTAAGGGTTAAGAACCAAGGATGCTGGAGCCAGACTGCCTGGGTTTAAACTCAGCTCCACTGAGTAGGCCAGTGACTAAGCTTTTCCAAACTTGTTCCTCATCTAGAAATAAGAATAAGATGAGCTCCTATCTAAGAGGGTTGTTGTGGGGAATAAAGGGATTTGAACGGTACCTAGCACCGTGCTCGATAAGTGTTAGCATTTACTATTATGTCAGGGAAATCTGGCAAAAGGATTGGGGGAAGAGCTGAAAGAGGAAGCCTGTAAATTGAATTCTCCCTTAACACACACCGTAAAAATGAAAGAAATGGAATATCAATGTCTACTCCCCCTGACACATTTCTAGAATAAGGATGAAATTCAGGGAGATTTCCATTCCTACATTTCCTAAGGAAGAGATTTAAACTAGGCCTGCTTTATAAACTGAGGCAATTATCCAGATACCTAGAGACAGGTGTATGGTGGGAAAGGCATTCCCTGACCCGGGTTAATGAGATGGTTCTCAGTTCCCATGATGCTCTGTCCTGGTGACCTTCCTGATAGGATGAACTGACATATCTGACATATCTTCTGATATACCTTTGGCAAACGAAGCAAACATATTAACGGAGAAGAACAAATTGGCACACATAGGTATTGGCTTTGCCACTGGATTCTTGGATTCACGTTCTTACACAAGGCTAGCTTCTACAACTGGCACATAAGGTAAAAATCAGAGATCATCCATATTGCCCTCGTAAGTCCCTTAATTTGTCCATTAATACTATGCATAGTTTGTGTATAACTCTGATAATACCACATGTATGTATAAATGTATACATAAATAATATACAAATATACAAAATAAAATTTTACAACATTTTTAACTGCACTAAGCTATTTTTCTGTTGGTTTACTTTAGAATGGGGATAAATGAGATGTTTATCTCAAGCTGCTGTTTGGTACATGTGACTCTTGGCAAAATGGGTCTTTAATAGGTAAAAGTCATGAGAGGGATGACTTTTCATTGAAAATCCTTCTGTTGTATACTGTTTTATACTGTTTTTAACAATTGGGGATAAGGGTATATATTAAAATCACGTAGTACTGGCAAATATAAGTGATATAAATAAGAAGTGGCACAAACATCAAGAGGAGGAGATTTATTTTCAATTATGATCATCAAGGAAATGGTAGGGGAAGAAATGATAATTTAAGCTGGGACCTAAAGGAAACTAACTCAGAAAACAGAAAAGAGTGATCTTATGAGAAGCCACTTTTACTAAAATAATAAATTAAATAGAGTATTAATTCCTCCTTGGAAAAGGTATAGAGTCCTGCTTTAATCAAGAATACTACCCAAAGATCTCTCCATGCAATCCTATCAAGCCTGGAGTCACCATATAGTTAGTTCATCACAAATACATAAAATATTTAAATATCTTGGAGGAACTTGAGAAGTTAAAGGAAAATTAATTTCCCCTTCAACAAACACTAACCAGTCAAGCATAAGCAGTTTTGATTGTATAAATTAGAAAATATGGCATATATGATGGTAAAAACTAAAGAATTCAAAATAGCCAACCAAAAAAAGATCAAACCATCAAAAGTTTTATCTAAAGTCCCCAGTTACCCACCCCCATCTTTAGCAAAGCACTCACACAGCACTCTAGTTTAAGCAATAAAAGAAGAAAGATATAGCATGAAGGAAGTGTCCCGCTATAAACCTCCGAGAAGAGAGTAGAAACGTAGGCCCCGCTACTGAAGGCACAGAGTGAAACTAAACAAAACAAACAGGCACCATCAATCCAGAAGTTATAATGTTTTTGGAGTAATTCTGATTTCATATACTTAGTCCCCATCATATCCTACAAGTGTTAATATATCAGGATCCAAACTACATCTAGACTATAGCAAAATTAAACCAATTCACAGCAGTGCAATTAATATATTCATGCAACCCACCCATTCTAAGACGTGTCCTTAGTTTTTAGTTTCAAAAAGAGTTACCATAGATGGGGTCTCTGACGGTAGGGCAAAGGTTTCTCCTCAGCCAAAACTCACTGGCTGAAGGGAAGAAATAATTATTACTGAATTAATTAACATGATTTTAAAAGGCCTGATTCTAATGATAGGTGTTCTCATAGATGACCTTTCACATTTCGAAGGGAAGTTACTAAGAATTTCAGGTATTACAAAAATTATTTCCAGATGTCACTATTTCTTTAAATAAATTTTTTTTGTCTTTTAATGCTGTACTTTTTTAACTTCAGGTAAATCAAGCCCTCTAGAACTTCATACACTCACTAACAGCTTATAAGTACTGTAAATTTTAAAAAGAGAAAGAAAGGAAGAGACCAGAGTAGCCCCATATGTCAGAAAAAGATAAAGCGGGAAATCTCAAGTTCTGGCTACCTAATCAGGAGTGATATGGGAAAGCCAAAGAACACCAATCCCATAGAAATGTAAGGTTCCTCTGAGGCACCTGAGAATCACCTAAAACAAAGGAAAAGGGAAGCAGAAACAATTAACAGAAACAACATCAAAAAAGACTCTCAAGATCAACTTATGCTTGGGTTGATTTTAAAGAAAGACAAACTCTGCCTAAATGCATATAGTTACAGTGGGGTGAAAAAGTAATGCCTGTCATTATTATGGGCACATAAAACGTCTTAGAGCCATGTGCAGGTACCTTCATCAAGTAACTCCAAAGCAATATATTTGGGGATAGCCTGTTACAAATCCACATGGCTTTTTTTTTTCTTTCTCTTATATTTTCTAAAAGGGTTGGCTCTATCCACCCCAACCCTTCCATTAGGATTGTATGAAACAGCAGTAACTGTGTAAGACTGTCAGTTTCCAGGGTGAATGGTATTTACACCCTAAGAAATTAGGGGTATAATTTCAGCCTTGGGAAATGGAAAAAGACAGGAGATTCTAGAAAGGTGGAGATGGAAAACACAATAGATCCTGCATCAACAGGAAATACGGTGATATTAAACACCTATTTTAAGTTCAGTAAACAACGATTTTCTAAGAACGTAGGTGTAATAATGAGTCTTACTCCATTTATACTATTTGACCATCGACAGCATTTGGACTTCACCCTTCCCTTCCCCACCACCACACAACTTGTACTTCAGAGAAGGAAGCCCGTGTGCACCTTCTGAACTCAGCACCAGCAGGAAGTTTTTGAGTCCTGCAGCGCTAGCCCACCTCTTAGCCACCAAAAAGTCCCAACCTACTCTATGCCCTTGCTGTTCCAGATTGGCTTGTACCTACCATGGACTCCCTTGTGTATCATACTTCACTTTCTTTCAGATTCTCTTGATTTATGAAGTGCCAGCCACTTCACAGAGGGGGTTCCCATCCTGCCTCTGAGAGGTAAGCAGAAAACGGTGGGAAAGGCAAAAAAGACAGCACACACAGAAGGTCTGAGCCAGACGCAGGATGGCTAGATTAAGGCGGTGGTGTTAGTAATAAAATCAACCATGTGTTTTTCTATAGGTTTTGGACATGGCACTATTCCCATCATTAAGAGAGGCAAGCAGCTCAATTTTGGAAAGTTGGAAACTCATGACATTTGGAATAGCCTGGAAAAAAAAAATCACTGGATGTAGAAGCCTGGTGATATTAGTCATATTCAAGTCTGTATAAAAATACATATACACAAACAACAAAATTAAGATCAATGTTTAAGAGTCTCTTAGGCTATTTTAGATTTTTCAGATCAGCATTTCTTCATTTGGGTTTGTAAGATTCTGGCAGAAAATGGAGAGGGCCATTCTCATCCTCCAAAATCAAAAGGCAGCACAATTGTAACAATCTGTAAAAGTCTGATTCTTTGGTATTTAGCGTCTAAATGAATGTGTCCCCACATTCAAGGTTATTCTCCACTTTGAAGTATCTATTGCCTTATGAGAGCTTAACTGCACCTGAAAGCTCTATCACATTCATTACACTCACAAGGTTTATCTCCAGCATGAATATTCTGAGGTCAGGAAAGATGGTCACATCTGCTGAAAGCTTTCCCACACTCACTGCATTCAAACGGTTTCTCTTCTGTATGAACCCTCTGATGTCAAGTAAGGTATGAACTCTGGCTGAAAGTCTTCCCACAATCTTTAAATATATAGGATTTCTATACAGTGTGAATTTTTTTGTGTTTGATGAGTGTTGCGTTCTGACAAAAGGTCTTACCACCTTACTACCACTCTTTACATTTGCAGGGTTTTTCTCCAGTATGAGTTCTCTGATGTTTAGTAAGGGTCAATGATTACCAAAGGCTTTCCCACAGTCATTACCAGTGCAAGGTTTCTCTCCAGGATGACTTCTTTGATGTTGATAGAGATCTGAGCTCTGAATGTAGACCTTGCCACATTCGCAGCATTTAAAGGATTTCTCTCCAGTGTGAATAAACTGATGTTCCATTTTGAGATGAATTGTGACTGAAGGCTTTGCCACATTTACTACATTCATAAGGATTCTTTGCAGTATGAACTTGCTGATGTATGGAAGGTTTTTCCACATTCAATACATTTGTAAGGTTTCCTTCCATTAGGGATTCTCTGATGTTGAATAAATGGTGTAGTCTGAATTACGGCTCTTTCTTTCATGTACAGCATACTTCTTCCCATTGTGAATGCTCCAATGATGTTTGGTAAGGTAAAAATTCCAGCTAAAGGCTTTTCTATTTTCATATGATTTCCCTCCATTTTTAGTTTTCTGATGTTCAATTTGGTGTATCCAGTGAAAAAGCCTTCTCATATTGATCACATTTCAAATCTTTCTCTCCAGGAAGAACTATACATTGTTGAGTACAGACCAAGTAATCACTGAAGATTTTACCACATTCATTACATTGAACAACTTTGTCATTTGAGCTGTCTTTCTTATGTCTGGCTAGGTTTGAATTTTGTTTCAAGCTCTTTCCAGAGAGCATATATATATAGAGAGAGAGAGAGAGAAAGAGAGAGAGAGAGAGAGAGCCCAGGCTATTCAAGGTCCTTTACAAAACCTTGGTTGTGTAATAAAGTCTGACATTAGACTAACATTTCTGCCAAATTCAATACATTTAAGATTGGTACTTGCTATAGAAGTTGTTCCCTTGTAAATAGCTGTTGTTGTTTCCAGAAGTTCTCTTAATCCCCGTGTGATCTCTGAGTAACCATAATATCCCCAGATCTCTTTCAAGGTAGAGGTCCTTGGATCACCTTCTGTATTTCTCTACATACTTATCCCCTGGGACAATTTTTTTCCAGAAAAGACCATCTTTGGTTTTGACTTCCAGGTCTCCTAGTGTGAAAAAAAAAACATAAAACTGTTCTCTGAAAGGAAGTGGCTAGAGTGAGAATGCCATAACACTAAAAATACCAGTAACCACAAATATAAGTCAACTAGTCTACAAATAATTTACTGATTATCCACTATGTGCTCATTACGGATACAGTACCAGTTCTTTTGAAACTTACAGTCTATCAGAGGAAATGGAGATTAATCAAGTAGCTCCAAGTAGGACGAACACTACTGCCCCTAGACTAGGAATCACTGGAACCTTTCCTGGCTTTTGATAGTCCCCTTTTCTTGGGTTCATCCTAGCTAGGGTCATCTCTTAATGCCACCCCAACTGCATAGTCCTAAGGAAATTCTCCTTGATGATTGCTAGGGCTGCTATCAGATTCAATAATTTCCCATATTTTCCTTTGCTAGCATGAGTGATACTACACATTTGTGAGAGATTTTCTTTAGCGTCCACTTTCTTTCCCTCTCTCTGAGCCTCCCAACACACATGCATGCATGCACGCACGCACACACACACACACTCCCCTCCAAGGCTTAAAGGAGTCCAAGTTCAGAAGAATGCAGACACTCTATGAGGACCAGGGGATTCGGCCTACAATTAGTACCATTTCAGCTTTATTATGGATAAACTACATGTAATATACCTTTTATTGTTGCAAATCTGGGGATCTTGCTATTTCAACTTTATTATGGGTAAAACAAGCACGACATACATCTTCATAGGTTGAGGACCATTTTTTAAGTAATCTTAATATGTAGATTTGATTGTCTTATATAATTTTGGAAAATGAAAAGTTAAAAGACGGCATTAGTGTTGAGTGGAGGGCAGAAGTGGGGCTTATCCACTATTAGGCTGCCCAAAAAAGAACGAATGACCTATTACTATTAAGCCCAATGGACACTTTCCAAGCCTTTTACACTTGATCTCTTCGGCATTTAACATCTCGAGTCCAGCTCCTCCTTCTGCAATGCTCTCTCCTCTGGGTTTCCAAGAGACCAATATCCTGACCTGATTTTCCTCCTCACTGTGGCCACTCTTCCTTAAAACTTCTCTTGGACTCTTTCCCTTGCCTATGTTGATAAATGCTTAAAATTCAATAAAATATATATCGTACACCCCCATATGCACATTATGGAAAAACTATTACTATTTTCTGGTATTTGTTACCAGTTTTCCTCCTATGGATTTACTTTTGAAAAATTATACAAGTGATATATACATGTAATGTATTTGCAGATATTTAAATATTTGTGTTTGTTAGAGTTCTAGATCCTCTTGCAACTCACCCTATGTGTGATCTCATCCACTCCCCAGGCTTCAATTACTATCTAGCCTCCGCTGATTCCCAAATTGCTGCCACCGGTTACAACCCTTTCCTTCACTAAGATTCATTTAACATTTCCTCTTGTGCAGAAAAGAGTTAGCACAGCAGGCGTGCCTGCTTATCCTTCAAAGGGGCAGCTTACAAAGTTGGCCCTTGGCTGGCATCTGGGAACTTGGATTTCAGGAGGGTTCCCATCGTTAATGGATAAGAGTGGCTCACTGTGCCTAAACTGCTTACATAAACAGTACAGTTAATGCTAAGTACCTGCTCTCCTTCTGGGAGTCTGGGATTTGGGGACTTCCTAAGCATGGGGTGTCTACACAATCAGCCCCCAATTAAACCCTGGGCACTGAGTCTCTAATGAGCTTCCTGGTTGTCAACATCTGACACATACTGTCACAACTCATTGCTGGGGAAACTAAGTGCATCCTGTGCTACTTCCCTAGGGGAGAACCCATGGAAACTTGAGCCTGACATCCCCTGGTTCTCTCTCCATGTGCCTTTTACCTTTGCTCTTCGTGCTTGGTAACAAGTCACTGTCTAAATCACAGCCACAAGTATGACCATATGCTGAGTCCTGTGAGTCCTCCTAGCAAATTACTGAGATAATTGTGGTCCTGGAGACCCCGGACACCCCACTTACAGATTCTACCTCCAGACATTCCATTGAGACAGAGTTTCTCAATGCAGCTCTACTGATATTTTAGGCCAGACAAATCTTTGTGCAGGGGCCTATCCAAGCATTGCGGGGTGTTTAGCAGGATCCTTGGCCTCCACTCAATGGAAGCCCATAATTCTCTCCCAGTCTCCAGATATTGCCAAGTGTTCCCTGGGGGCAAAACTGCCCATGGTTGAGAACCACTGTTTTAGAAATACTGCAGACACTTCAAACTCAATGTAGGAAAAACCAAGTTCATTTCCCACCCTCTAAACCTGATACTTCTCCTGAGTTCTCCATCTAAAGGAAGAGAACACCCATCCATCTAGACATCTAAGCCAGTCCTGGGAATTATCTTTGTCTCCTATTCTCTCACCTTCATAGCTACTCAGCCAGCAAATTCTGTCACTTCTATATGCCTAAAATTATACAAATTATTTCATTCTTTTCTTTTCTTTTTTTTTTTTTTTAAGATAGGGAAGTACTAGATATGATTAGGCTTCTAGTAAGGAGAAGGGAATGACCTCATAAAATGCCTGGCAGCAAGGAACAAAGGCGATCTCTGAATCAAGTGTTAGGGTTATGACTTTAAGGAGGAAGAATCTCTTCCATGAGTCTAGGGAGAAGTAGGGTTAAGCTATCAGGACTCCAATATGTTCAAGACAAGATGAATATTTTTTAAAGAAATTGGGGAACAACCCCTAATTTATATTTCAAAAGATGCTATTGATGGATGTAGGATGACTGAATACCTGAAAGTAACTTGTTTCTCTCCCTGTTGCTAGGATACAAAGAAAAGAATTGCATGTAAATCAGAAGATAATGAAATGCAACCCTCTCTTTGGGTCAAATTCCACTTTTGGTGGTCAAGAATATCCTGCTGAAGCAATGAAGTATGAAAACCAGTTTCAACCAGTTGGCCGGACCTGCACAGAAGCAGCCCCTTGCTGTACTCACTTCAACTTGCTTAATTAACATAGTAAAATTCCCACCCAGGGGTGGAGTTATCTGCCTCTTTCTTGATCATGCAATGTATGTGCAAGTGTGATTTCCTGAACATACTAAGCACACAATTATATAACCATCTATGTGTGTTCATCCATATGCATAACAACTAATGCATAATCAAAGCAAATGCTAAGTAGTAGCCTGGGTATTTAAGCAAGAGTGGAACTGGAACTGCAGCACGGGTGGTCGGGTCTGAGTCACTTTAGACTGGCCTTGGCTCCTTACCTCTGCAGACATAATAAATGTGAGTTTGCCTAACTCTCGTGTTGAAGTTTTCTTCATGCCATCTCTGGTTACCCATAAAGGCCCTGCTTTGAGGCCTAACACTGTCTGCCTTTTCTTGCTTACACATTCAGCTGCTTATTAGCACTTCCTCCAGCATCCATGGGTCTACTGCTTGTTCCAACTGGAAGATGAGGTCATCAGGTTTAGGAAATGGAAATCCTGATCAAGGGAAAGAAATGAATGTGATTGCTAGCTTGAAAGAAACCCCTATTCTCACTCCCACTCTATTGTGTTTTACAGAGCAAAGGACTGGATAATTAACTGTCAGAAATAAATGAGTGTTTGTACCTAAGTAGGGTGAAATCTACAGTTTAAACATCTGATCTGGATTCTGGGAAAAAGAAAAAACTACCAAACTCATTTGCTGCTTTCCCCCTAAAAGGAACAAGGGAGTCTTCAGAAAGCAAAGGTACCCTAAAAGGCATGTTACAAAGAAATCTTCTTCTGGAAGAAAATAAGGCTCACCCGATCATGGAGAAGGAAAGAATTTATTCTCAATCTTGCAAGAAGGGGCGCACAACCAGAAAACATGGCTGGCGCCCCGAACAAAGAAAAATGACGCAATTTATATCCCTAAGCCTAGCACACAAGCCCTTCCTCTGTTTCTCCATAGATTGGATACTTCAGAAGTTACAACCTATCCGAGAGGATCTAAC
Source organism: Dasypus novemcinctus (assembly GCF_030445035.2). Taxonomy (NCBI): domain Eukaryota; kingdom Metazoa; phylum Chordata; class Mammalia; order Cingulata; family Dasypodidae; genus Dasypus; species Dasypus novemcinctus. Next base: position 17,463,402 of record NC_080693.1, on the reverse strand, counting down.
TTTCCCACGCAAATGTTTGTGATTAACCGCTTCCCTCATCACATTCCAACCATTTTAGTTTTTACCTGCTCCCCTTTGCCAAATAAGGAATGGAATGTAGTGCTGAATTGGTATTGGTTTAGCTCTTTCTTGGCATCTTTCTTTTCTTTTCTTTTTACTCCCTAAAGGATTGGCTTAAGCTGGTTTCCTTTGTTGCTGTTTAACCCGGGAATGGGAGACTAAGGCAGTAGGCTGCCGGGTTTACATTAATCATTATTTTCTTCCTTTATGTGAAAACTAAACTAATCTTTGTTTCTTACAGGCAGACCTGAGGTGAAAAGCCCCAAATTTACCCAAGGAGACCAGGTTCCTATAATTCTCGAGTATTACATCCCTGTTCAAGAATTTCTGAGCAGGGTCCAGTTCTCTCCATTTTTCCTCAGTGAAGTTCACAGCCACATCCTTGAGTGATAGAGAGCCTTGAAGCACCCGCACGGGGTCCTGAAGAAAAGATGAGAATTGGGAGAGATTCATGGGATGGAAAGGAAATAGTTCCCACCATGTCCATAGCTTTAAATGTCAAAGACAAGCTTTTATTGATTATTAACGAGCCTTAAAATGCACATACCCTTTTGACACAATATAGTATTTTCTTCGCCAAAAATAAATTATTTGAAAATTATCAAAATATGAGAAACTATTTCTTGTCCCTGTGTAAGCAGTGTTCTTAATCATCACTCTCCCCTCAAAGCGACTGGTTCCATAACGCCACCCGTGGGTCTCCTGCCCAGCCACACTCCTCCGCGGGCCTCCCCAGCGCCCTGCCCCTGGAGAGGGGTGGGGGGGCGGCCTCCGGGTGGAGTTCGCCCCGGTCGCCTTCCGGGTGGAGGCAGGCAGCGCCGGCAGCCGCAGAGGCACGGTGGAACTGTTGGAAGCACAGGGCACAGCCCAGCCAGGCCTTGCTGAAGCGATTCCAGCCCATGAAGACAAAGGCGGGCGTACGGATGGACATTCGCGCCTGCTCCCCCATGTCCCCCAGCCCAGAACAGTGGCAGCATGTGGCGGAGGGCCCCACACTGAAATCGCATGGACTCCTGCAGCGAAGCGTCGTGGGTGACCCGCTGGGGGGTCCCGCGGATCGCAAAGTCACTGGTGCGGCCGTCCGGGAGGAGCTCGGGGCCCCGCGGGGCCTGCGGGCTTCCTGGCGCCGAGGCTGTGGGCCCGCCGAGGCCCTCGGGTGGCAGCAGGGCGTGGCCTGCCCCTGGGCTGCAGCCGTCCCCCGGCAGCTACAGTTTACCACAGCAAAATAGTTCTAAGTAGCCTGAAACTTTGAGGATTGGGGCAGAAACTGCCTGCTACTAAAATGTATGTGCTCCTCTAATTTCTGGGCACAGAAACATCTCCCGGTCTCCCCGCAGTTAGGTATGGTCAGGTGATTGAGTTCTAGCCAATGGGAGGGGAGCGGTAGTGACGTGGGCTACTTCCAGGTCTAGCCCACAGTACATGCTGCAGGATTTTGGTATAGTTAGTATTCCAAAAATAAATACTGGATTATGTTTGTAATCTGGTCTGTACTTGGGCATGATTAAGTTATGGTTAGGGCTTTGATTGGACCACTTCATTAGGATAAAAGGCATGGCAAAGGACAGAGTTGAAGCTTTTTGATGCCAGGGGTTTTTTAATGTTGGTGTTTGCTGCTGAAGCGTTAAGCTAGAGCCCTGGGAAGTCAGCTGACAGAGGAAAGAGAAGCCAGCCACAGGAAGAGAGGAACCCTGAACCCAGAAAGAAGCAAGACCCTGGAAGGGAGGAACCCAGGAAGCCTGAACCCTCGCAGCCATTGCCAGCCATCCTGCTCCAACACGTGAAAATAGACTTTGGTGAGGGAAGTGACTTATGCTTTATGGCCTGGTATCTGTAAACTCCTACCCCAAATAAATACCCTTTATTTTTTAAAAAATCGATTTCTAGTATCTTGCATCAACACTCCTTAGGCTGACTAATACACATGTCTTCCTGTTTCCTGTTCTTTTTCTATTTTTTCTTTTTTTGTTTTTTTAATTTTAAGTTTTAAGAAACTTTAGATTACATAAATGTTACATAAAAAATACAAGGGATTCCCATATGCCCCCTTCCCTCCCCCTCCCACACTTTCCTCCATTAACAACATCCTTCTTCATTAGTGTGGTACATTTGTTACAATTGATGAACACATATTGAAGCATTGCTACTAACTGTGGATTATAGTTTACACTCTGTCCCATGCAATTTTGTAAATTATGATAAAATATATAATGCCCTGTATCCATCACTGCAATGCCGTCAGAACACTCCACATTCTTTTCCCCTTGTGGCTGCCTAGTATGGACATGACAACCTCTCCCCTTGAGTGACTTTGGAAGCCACGTAGTAAAGCTCCTAGAGCTTTAGATAGGCCAGGTCCTTGAAAGCCCATCCTATTAGCCTGTTGGCCCAGTCCTATAGTTACAAAAGAAAGAAAGAAACGTCTATTGTATTGAAGCCAATTATACATTTTAAAATCTACTATTTCACCAGTTAGTGGACTCTACCTAATTCAGAAATTGGGTCCATGAAACGGGAAGTACCATGACAAAAACCTAAAAGACTTAGGCTGCCTTGGGTTGACAATCAGGTGGCAGTTTCAAGGACATGCATATTGAAGCCTGGAAAGAGGGAAGCTCTTGATACACAACGACAAAATAATAAGTAACCATGAAGGCAGGTCAAAGCTCACTGAGCCGGCAGCTCTAGGGAAATCGTTTGAAAAGAGCCAGAATACTAGTTTTTATAGGATGCCACTAGATGAGTTTGGCAAAGAGAGAAAGAAATGAGCTCAGGGAAGAATTTGCCAGTTTTCAAGCCAAAATAAAATGGAATAGAGTCCAGAAATTTAGAGCTTCCTATATTGGAAAAGTAAGCTGTTTCCAGATCCCTCAGAGAAGGAAACAAGTCTAAATATGGCTTTGAGCAACAAAGGCTCATTAGGACTTCTCAGTTAAACAATGTGACTTAGCTCTAAAAAAATAAAAAAAAGATGTGGCCTTCCCACCCAAATTTGTTGTTTCAGCTGGCCTCAAGGTTATAATAGAGGGGTATGGAATTTTTTTCTTTTGGACTAAGGAAAACATTTAAAAATTTACTAAGGCAATGACTGCACAACTGTGACAAAACTGAGAGCCACTGAGAGTACACTTCAGATAGACTGTACAAGGCATGGGACTGTATAACATAATGAACCATGTGGTAGAAGATGGATTGTGGTTAAGAGTACAAATATGAGAGTGTTCTCTCATGAGCTATAATAAATATAAAATGCTAATACACGGTGTTAATATCAGAGGATATATAGGAAAATATAGCAAATGTACGCTGTGGACCAGAGTTTGTGGTAATACTTTGATCATGTTCTTTCATAATCTGTAAAAAATGTTAAAAATAAATTGAAAATATACTTTAAAAAATCTGTAACAAATGTTCCACAGCAATGCAAGGTATCGGTGGAGGGATGACATATGGGAATTTTGTACATATGCATGATTGTTTTGTAAGCTCACACCTTCACTAATAAAAAATATATAAATTAAAAGAAGAAAAAGAGATGGTAAATAAGAAATTAAGAAATAGATCATGCTTGAGAGATATATCTAAGAATGAATTTTGGGTGTGCTTATTAGCACATGGAAATGAATGGAGCGCAATCACAAAAGCAAGTTTTTCAGGGATGATACATGCCTGATTTCAATGCATTTCCTTTTTTCTTTTTTTAAAGGAAGTAGTAGCTCTCCTCACTCCCAAGTGGACTTCCTACAAATCAGTCTTCATAAGAATCTACTAATCTTCAGGACCCATTTCAACTCTCACTGCTTTCATTAGTGTGAGAGCTCCTTAAAAAGGCTTAATGAGTGTTGGTTGAGTAAATAAAGCCTTTCCCATTCTCCTCTGAATTCCTAAAGCATTTTTTCCTAAGGACTTTATTATTGACTAGGCCCTTAATAAATTTGCTGATCTGTATGACCTAGCTTTATGAACATACCTCTTCTCCCCAAGGGATTCTAAGAAGATGGAAGCAAGAATATGTCATGTGCCTTTGCATATCTGAACTAAATGTCTCAGATGAACAAAGCAAGGCTTGATTCCCCACTAACCATGCTCTATCAGTTGTCCTCCCCCATACCTGGCGAAAGAGACTTGATCTTCCCTACTGCAAACCAGTGGGGGGCAGCCAAGGCTTCTGGTCATCGTTACTACTTCCAGAAAACTGAAGAACACTGTGGCCACCATTTTGTTGACGCTTTATCACAACCACTTGATCCTGTCTCTTCAAATTGCTGCTACTGACAAACTTGATGCTAAGAGAAAGAAATTTATGGGCGTCAGGAATGAAAATGAGATTTTAGGGAAGAGAGGAAAATCCCCAACTCACCTGCGACTTTCCCATCTGGTGAAGAAAAGCCATATATTCTTCCTCAAGATACCCCTTTGGGGAAAGGGCAGAGTCCCTAGATAGCAGAGCTGGAAGAAAAGCAATAAAGGAATCCAGTGGATCTTTATGTTTCTCAGACCAATGAGATGAGAAATAGCCACTTATGACAAAATGTGCCTCTGATCTGGGCTGGTTTATGGCTTGAAGGATTCTGCAGACATCTCGAAGATAACCTCCAGGGGTAGATTAAATGTCAATTCTTGGGGATTTCTGGTAAGATGGCAGACTAAAAAGACATGGGACTCTCTCTTCTCCCAGAAAAATTACCTGGAGAAAAAATGTTCTAAGGTTTAGGATACCAGAGGTAGGCTGGACAATGCCCAGAAGAGAGAGTGGCACAGGAAAAACAAAATCTCAACAGCAAAGCTGTGAGTTAAAGCTGCAGCTGTGGTTGAGAGGACCCACGGGGATCTGCCTTCCCAGGAAACAGGAGAAAAAAGACACAGTCTAAGGCTGACTCAGCTTTTGACCCACAAATTTGGTTTGCTGTGTCCCACAAGTCCTTCTAGGCCACAGTTGGGGTGGGGAGTGAGTAACATGGGCCATTGTTTGCCCTGGCAGTCAGCACAGCAAATCACCCTCTTACTGACCAGGACTTGTTGTTAAGGACACAGAGGAAAGTGAAATTATTTCATACCCAGGAAGATAGAGGGGGCTCCAGCAAAGGTTGCAGAAGGATCCTCTGCCACATTGATCCGGTCAGTGTTGCTGCAAGCATACTCCAACCAGGCTTTGAACTGAGAGACCTGCTGAGGAGCACCATCTGCTGGCCAAACAAGGAAGCACACTTGAGGAAATTCAAAGTAAAGAAGGAAAGGCTTTTTGAAGCAATTAGAGACTCCCTCCCCAAGGCTCTTGGAAGAAGGTCTGCAACCCTTTAAGGGGTTGAGGGCCCAGATTTGAGCAATTAATAGACAATCCTAAAGACCCAGAACAGGTTGAACCAAGAATCACAGAATAGCAATAATATACAACTTCCCACAACTAAATCCCTACAAAGAGAGAAATTGAGCATCTGAGTACACTCACCCTCATAATCAGATGCCTATACAGCAGCAAAAAAAAATAGTACTCATCCTAAGAAAATGGAAGAAATGGCTCAACAAAGGAATATAACAAAGCCCCAGATGAGACACAGGATTTCAGACAAGTAATCATGGAAATTCATACAAATTTCCAAATTCAAATTAATGAGTTGAAAGGCAATATGGCTAAAGAGATAAAAGACATCAAGAAGACAATAAATGTGCACAAAGCAGAATTTGAAAACCTGAATAGAAAATTAAAGAAGTCATGGGAATGAAAGGCACTATAGGTGAGATCAAAACATATTAGAAGCATACAACAGCAGACTCAAAATAATAGAAGAAAGAATAAGTGATACAGAAGACAGACAGCTGAAATTGAAGAGAGAGAAAAGATTGGGAAAAAATTGAGCAGGGGCTCAAGGAGTTGAATGATAACATGAAACAAAACAACACATGTATCATGGGAGTTCCAGAAGGAAAAGAGAGGGTGAAAGGGTTAGAAAGAGTATTTGAGGAAATAATGGCTGAAAATTTCCCAGCACTCATGAAAGAAATGAACTTACATGTCCAAGAAGCACAGCATACCCCAATCAGAATAAATCTGAATACATCTACTTCAAGACACATACTACTTAGGATGTCAAATGTGAAAGATAAAAAGAAAATTATGAGAGCAGCAAGGGAGAAGCAAACCATCACACACAAGGTTAATTCAGATTTCTCATCAGAAATCATGGAGGTGAGATGAGAGTAGTATGATACAATTAGGATCCTGAAAGAAAAATTACCATCTGAGAATTCTTTATCCAGCAAAATTGTCCTTGAAATATCAAGGTAAGTAAAAATAAAACTGAGTGGAAGGAAGCAGATGTGGCTCAACCGTTTGGGCTGCCATATACCATATGGGAACCCTTGGGAAGTGAACCCAGGCCCTGGCAAGCTGGCTCGCACCTGCAGAGAGTTGATGGCCCACACCCACAGAGAGCTGATGGCCCATGCCCATGGAGAGCTGGTGGCCCATGCCAACAGAGAGCTGATGCAGCAAAATGACACAACAAAGGGAGACAAGCAGACAGAAGAATGTGCAGTGAATGGACACAGAGAGCAGACAGCAAGCAAGTGGCAAGGGGGTATCAATACATAAAAATAAATCTTTTTTAAAAAACTGAAGGGAGAATTAGACATCTCTACAATAATCATTGGAGACTTCAACACATCACTCCCATCATTAGAGAGAACAACTAGACAGGCAATCAACAAAGAAATTGAGAACTTGAACAATATGATAAATGAGTTTGACCTAACAGACATATACAGAATACTGCATCCAAACCCAGCAGGTTATACATTCTTCTCAAGGGTCCCTGGGCCTTTCTCAAGGATAGACCACATGTTAGGCCACAAGGAGTTCTCAATAAATATAAAAACACTGAAATTACACAAAGCACCTTCTCAGATCATAATGGAATGAAACTGGAAATCAATAATAGATGGGAAAAGGGAAAATTAGCAAATGTGTGGAGGCTAAACCACACACTCTTAAAGAATCAGTGAGTCAAAGAAGAAATTGTAAGTGAAATTAGTAAATATATGGAGATGAATGAAAACAGAACACAATATATCAAAACTTATGGGATATGAAGGCAGTGCTGAGAGGGAAATTTATAATCATAAATATCTATGTTAAAAAGGAAGAAAGAGCTAAAATCAAAGATTCAACCAAACAACTGGAGAAATGAGGAAAAGAAAATCAAACCATTCTGAAAGCAAGCAAAAAATTAGAGAAGAAATAAATGAAATTGAGAACAAAAAAAAAGAGAGAAAATCAACAAAATGAAAGATCTTTGAGAAGATCAATAAAATTGACAAACCCTTAGACTAAGAAAGAAAAAGAGAGAGAAGATGCAAATAAATAACATCGGAAATAAAGAGGGGAAGCTATAACTTTATTTCTGTGATCTCATAGAAATAAAAAGGATCATAAGAGAATATTATGAGAAATTGTATGCCAACAAAATATACAACCTAGTTTGTTGTACAAATGTACAAATTCCTGGAAACACACAACCTACACTGATGCTACAAGAAATTCAAGAACTTAACAAACAAATCATATTTAAAGAGATTGAATCAGCCATCAAAAATCCCCCAACAAAGAAAAGTCCACAACCAGATGACTTCACAGGTGAAGTCTACCAATAATTTTGAGAAGAAGTAACACCAATTCTGTTTAAACTCCTCCAAAAAATTGGAGCAGAGGGAAAATTACCCAACACATTTTCTGAAGCCAATGTCACCGTAATACCAAAGCCAGATAAAATACTACAAGAAAAGAAAGGTACAGACCAAGCTCTCTAATGAACATAGATGCAAAAATTCTCAACAAAATACTTACAAATAGAATCCAACAGCATATCAAAAGACTTATACATCTCGACCAAGTAGGATTTATTCCTGGTATGCAAGGCTAGTTCAACATAAGAAAATCAATTAAGGTAATACACCACATTAACAAACTGAAGGGGATATATGAAAAACCCACAGCCAACATTGTACTCAAAGGGGAAAGGTTGAAAGCTTTTCCTCTAACACTGGAAATAAGACAAGGATGCCCACTATCTCTGTTGTTATTCAAACCTGTGCTAGCAAGAGCAATTAGACAAGATGAAAAAAGGACAACTAAATAGGAAAAGAAGTAAAACAGTAAACTCTCACTTTTTGCAGATAACATGATCCTATATTTAGAAAATTCTGAAACATCTATGGCAAAGCTTCCTGAGGTAATATATGAGTTCAGCAAAGTGGCAGGACACAAGACTACATGCAAAAATCAATAATATTTCTGCACACTAGTATTGAACAATCTGAAGAGGAAATCAGGAGAAAATTTCATTTGCAATACTATTTGTAAGTATTTTGTGCATGATTTGCAAAAAGATTCAAATACCTAGGAATTAACCAAAGAACTACAAGCCTATATGCAGAAAACTACAAAACAGTGCTAAAAGAAATCAATGAAATCCTTAAAAAATGGAAAGACATTCCATGTTCATGGATTGGAAGTCTAAATATTGTGAAGATGTCAATCCTACCCAAACTGATTTATAGATTCAATGCAATACCAATCAAAATTCCAACAGTATACTTCACAGAAATAGAAAAGGTAATTACCAAATTTATTTGGAAGGGAAAGTGCACCCAAAGAGCAAAAGCATTCTAAAAGAGAAGAGCAATGTGGGAGGAATTTTACTGCCTGACCTTGAAATATATTACAAAGCTACAGCGGTCAAAACATCATGGTATTGGATAAAGATAGATATATTGATCAGTGGAATAGAATTGAGAGTTCAGAAATCAACCATCACCTCTATGGCCAACTAGTTTTCAACAAACCTACCAATTCCATGTTAGCAGGACAAAACAGTTTCTTCAGCAGATGGTACTGGGAGGACTGGATATCCATAACCAAAAGAATGAAAGAGGACCCCTATCTCACTCCCTATATAAGAATCAACTCAAAATGGATCAAACACCTAAATATAAAAGCCAAAACCATAAAGCTAGATGGAAATATAGGGAAACATCTTCAAGATCTTCTAGTAGGTGGTGGTTTCTTGGACATTAAACCCAAAGCATGCACAACAAAAGAAAATAATAGATAAATAGGACTTCCTCAAAATTAAATACTTTAGCACCTCAAAACACTTTGTCAAAAGGGCGAAAAGGCAGTTGACTCAATGGGAGAAAATATTTAGAAATCACATATCCAATAAGGGTTTAATATCCATAATATATAAAGAGATACCACAAGTCAACAATAAAAAATAAATGACCTGATTAAAAAATGGACTAAAGACTTTAATAGACATTCGTCTAAAGAAAAAATACAAATGGAGAAAAAACACATAAAAAAATGTTCAACATCACTAGTGATTAGCAAAATGCAAATCAAATGTACAATGAGATATCATTTCACACCTATTAGAATGGACACTTTTAAGAAGAAGAGAACTACAAGTGTTAAAGAGGATGTAGACAGAGTAATAGTAGAATAAGGGTAGGAACACTTATTCACTGTTGGTGGGACTATAGAATTGTACAATCACTGTAGAGGACTGTTTGGCAGTTCCTAATATAGATTTGTCACATGACCCAGCAATGCCACTACTGGGTATATACCCAGAAGAACTGAGGGAAGTGACACAAACAGACATCTGCACCCTGGTGTTCATAGCAGCATTATTCATGATTGCCAAATTTGGAAACAACTGATGAATGGATAAACCAACTGTGGGGTAACACATGATGGAGTATTATGCAGTTGTAAGAAGAAATGAAATCATGAAGCATATAAAAACTTGAATGAACCTGGAGGTCATTATGTTGAGGGAAGCAAGCCAGACACAAAAGGACAAATAATATATGATTCCACTCTATGAACTAAATATATCGTGTAATCTCATAGAGTTAATAACTTGAATATGGGTCACCAGAAAATAGAATGAGGCTAGAGAATGGAAATAAACTTGTGTAGAATTGGTAAAAAGTGTACGTGTTAATCTTGAGAAATGAATAGAAAAGGTGAAAGCACAACATAATGTTTATAACTAAGTGCTATTATATGGATGTGACAGTGGTTGAAAGAGAAAGTCTAAGGTCATGTATATTACTAAAAGGAAAGTTTAAAAAATGTAACTTGGGATTCTATAGCTTAGTAAAACCTTATGTGAAATATGAATATGGGTAATATTGCCTATATAAGACTGTTTTTCTTTGAAACTGAACAAATGTATGCTAATGTTACAAGATGTTAATATCAGACAAAAAAAAAAACCATGCTAAGTGAAAGAAACCAGACACAAAGCACTATATATTATGATTCCATTTATATAAAATGTAAATATAAATCAATTTATAAAGATGAAGTTAGTTTAGTGGTTATGTAGGGTTGGGGGAGGATAGAGGGATTGCGAAGTGACTGCTAAGGGGGTGTGGAGTTTTTCTTTTTGGAGTAATGAAATTGTTCTAAAATATTTTGTGGTGATGAATGCACAACATTGTTATTATACTAAAAGCCATTGATTTTACAGTTTGGATAGATTGTGTGGTATGTGAATATATCTCAACAAAACTGCTTTTAAAAAATGTCAATTCTAAAGCAGGGAAAGGTTTGACCATTAACTGGTCTCAAGCTTGCTGAGCCTTTGATCTGAAAACAAGGTTCACTGTGGTGGTTTGAAGCTATGTACCCCTGAAAAACAAGCTCTTTAACTGAATCCTTTCCTGTCATGTCAACCCATTGTAAGTAAGACCTTTCGATGAGGTTACTTCAGTGAAGGTATAGCCCACCTCAGTCAGGATGGGTTTTTTAAAGATTTTATTTTTATTTATTTCTCTCCTCCCCCGCCCCCCACCCAATTGTCTGCTTTCTGTGTCCATTCGCTGTGTGTTCTTCTGTGTCCGCTGGCATTCTTGTCATGCGACACTGGGAAACTGTGTCACTTTTTTTGTTGTGTCATCTTGATGCATCAGCTCTCCGTGTGTGCGGCACCACTCCTGGGTGGGCTGTGCTTTTTTCGTGCAGGGCAGCTGTCCTTGTGGGGTGCACTCCTTGCACGTGGGGCACACCTACATGGGGGACACCCCTGCGTGGCATGGCACTCCTTGTGCACGGGAGCACTGCGCATGGGTCAGCCCACCAAACGGGTCAGGAGGTCCTGGGTATCAAACCCTGGACCCTCCATATGGTAGGCAGATGCTCTATCACTTGAGCCACAACCGCTTCCCCAGGATGGGTCTTAAAACTATTACTGGAGTCCTTTATAAGCAGAATGAAATTCAGACAAATAGAAATCTATGGGAAATAAGAAGCTGAAATTCAACAGAACCTGGATGAGAAGGGAGAGGCCAGGAGAGGTTACCAAGTGCACTGCTACGTGACAGAGGAGTCAAGGACCAACGATCACTGGCAGCCAGTCCAAGAGTCCCACAGCCTTCAGGGAAAATGCATCACCTTGATGACATCTTGATTTTGAATTTCTCCTCACCTCAAAATCATGAGCAAGTAAATTCCCATCATTTACCTGACCCATTGCATGATATTTGCTTGAGCAGCCAAGGAAATGGAAACATTTCCTGTGACCTAAAGCAGCACACGACATTAGAATTGAAGGGAACTTTAAAGACCTCTGGCTTCAACTCTTTATTCATAAAAATGGAAACTGTCCAATTTTATAGAAAAAGGGTACAGAAAGACAATGGTCAACAGTGCTCATTCCAGCCGGTGAGGGTCTCTGTGCTTCGTGGGGTACCTCTGGGTCACCGGCCTCTGAATATTCCAGTCCCATTGTAAGCTGTGGCCATCTTACATTGGTTCCACCTCACACACACTCCTCTAAATTGCAGTGTGTCATCCCATTCACTCCTGTATCCTGAGCATCTTGCACAGGGCCCCCAAAATTGTGAATGAATTAATGATGACTCACCCAACTCTTTTTGCCTGATTCCATGCCCATCAAGCAACCTCCTGCTCACAACTTACTTTCCCATTGTGATATTGCCTGTAGGGAGAAAACTAGAAAACTGTTGATCATATTAACTTCAAGCACTTGTCTGAGCTTATCTCTAAGTGATAGGGTAGAGTTACATGCCATTTATTTTACCCTATATATTACTCTGTATTTTCCTAATATTCTACAGTTTATTATTTCTTTAATCCTTCTTCCCAGCCTCTCTTCCCCAAAATGCAATACTTAAATCCATGCCACCTACAATCCTTTCCCACTGGAATGTTGGCTTTGGAGTTTGCCTGTCTGTTTTCACCCTGGCTCTAACATGACTGCAGGCAAATTTCTTCCATACTTCAATGTCCTCATTTGAAAAATGGGAATTATAATAATAATAATAATATAATAATAATAAAAGAATCCCAAAACAATACTGAATAAACACTTCAGTGAGGGTCAGCTAATTATCCATTAATGATTATTCTCACTATTTTCAGCACATTACCACTAACCAAGATTTTATGGGGTTTGCTTTCTCTACTTTGTCTTATGACAACAAAATATATTAATATAATCAATGTGCTTGGTCATCCTCCCAAACCCCCTCTTACCTGTAAGATGCCTGTTCCTCCCTGGGCTGAACACTGAGAATCAATGGTTGGGTCAAGAGAAGACAGGAAACTCATAATGTCCAGGGCCTCAGGAAATCAGAGGGGTTGGGGCACATTGTTATGTTTGGGGAAATACGGAAACCCCTTCTAATCTAGGCCAATCCTTGGTATCTCCTTAAGAGTTAACACTTACTAAGAGTGAATTGAAAGGGAGACAGGACAGTTCCTAACCCTGCCCCAACTGGACAGAAGGGCTCTTTATCGGGGCTCATCGAATGTTCAATTGACCAGAGTTCTCCTATACTGCCAAATTGAATCATCAGCTTCTCCATCTCCTTCTCCTTGCTGGGAGTAGGACTTGCCCACTCTCTCATCCTTGGGAAAGGCAGCTGATACAATGGAGCGAATGAGATTTCTTACTTTCTCAGTGTTTCAAGTAAAAAGGTTAATGATGTTAGTAAAATCACTGGCACTTATTGAGCACTCACCTTTGGCCAGGTACTTTCCATGAATCACTTCTGACAGATGAGGAAACTTATAACTTGCCCAAGATCTCATAGCTGCCCTTACACATTTTACAAGGTTGCTGTAAAGAAAAACTAAAGTGAGATTATGTGTGCACACACCAGGTGCCCAGCTTATGGCAGAACCCTCCCTCTTTTGTGTATTTCTTACTTCTGTTGTCAAGTGTGTAGGTCCAAACCTCCATATTCACAGCCTTTTCACAATTGCATTGATGTAGCAAACTCACCTAAGTCCTCCATGTCTCTTTTTGGGAACTAGCAGCATTCTCCCAGAAACTCTGGCAAGAGATTCTGGAATGAATTTTTCTTCCTTTTTTTCAGCTGTTTTTTCCCCCCATTCTCAGAGATTGCACTCATAACAGTCATCAAGGAGTCCCAAGCAGTATTATTTGGACTAAGATTAAAGTTGCACATTTCAGTAGCTGCTAGCCTTTGGGAAACACTTGACACCAGCAAGCATCAAAACAACCTTTATCCCAGGACCTTGCAGAGACAGACACTCAGGAACAGAGATAATCACAATCAGTGGTAAAGATACTGCTACCAATATAATGGAAGGTGGAAATGTCCTGCTGGGAATGAGGGCACCCAGGTTCTAATTTCTACTCTGTTCTTAGTTACTTTTCCTCCCTGGCTCTCCCTTTCTTTTTATGTACACATAGGGAGATGAATACCTAGGATGTACTGTAGGTACTAATTACTGAGCCCTTACTTGGTACCTGGCACTGCTTCAATTGTTCTCTGTAGGAAAAATAAACCATTTTTTAAAGATGAGGTGCACAAAGCACAAAGTTTAGTAACTTGCCTAAGGTCACCTCATTGAGCAATACCACTTTCTTGCAAAGCAGATGGACAGATCTCTTTAATCCATCCCTTCCATGTGAACAATGTCAGAGTCCATAAAACGGTTCCACCACACTGTGGGTTGCAGGGAGCCTTGGGGCCTACCTGCTTCACCTTCTAGTCAAACAACAATTTATGCTGCATGGGTCCTCACCCCATTTCCAAACTCCCTGAGGTGATTCAGATAGTGAACACATGCACCCACACACCACAGTCAGGCACAGACAAAACCCAGAGATACACTCCTGAGGCTCACCGCTGTACCCTTAGCTCAGAGAGCATCATTCTTTAACGGCCATTTGGGTTTCTATCACTGAATTGCAGTGTTCTGATACATGGAGAGCTGGGGCCTTCCTTAGGTGATGAATAAATATGACAAATCGACAAATAAGACTGTCAGAACCTCATCACAATGTTTTCACACTTCTCTGCCCAGAAAAGTGCCCTGTTATCCCCCCGTGTTATTTCCTGTTTCTTTGCCACTTTCATATCCACAGCAGTCCTCCTAATCCCTTGGAATTCATTTTACATGACTCTCCAAAATTCAGTTAATTCATCTCTGCAATGGGCTCATCAGTATGTAGTTCTACTCAGTTCTACTGGGTTGAGTCTTTATCAGTTCTAGAAGTGGAAGGTGTTAAGAGCAGGCACACTCCAACTTTTGAGGCAGCTCCAGGCTTATCAGCATCATCTCCACCTCACATACACCCCGGAGAAGGAGAACCTAAATCCAGTCTATCCAGTCATCACACTGATGTTCTGGATCCTGACTTTCTAAGCACTTTTCCAGCTAGAATACTTTGGGCATTTGCAAGAACCTTAACTTGGAGATCCTTGTTCTGGGATTGCTGGAAAAATGCTCAGGTCTCTACAGTTTTGGGTTTGGTGACCAGGATGCAAACAGCACAGGAAACTCTATTCTCCCAAATCTTCCCCCATTTTCCTCTACCAAAAAGAGTTCTCAATAATCTACTGGCTTGGGAAAAATGGGAAGGGGATAGGAGCAAAAGGAGTGACAAATTGTTGGTAGTTGTTTGTCGGAGTCTTGGTCGGTGACCCGAGGTATCGGGAATGAAAGACAAAGAAAGATTGGGTTCAGGGGATCTGAGAGCATTGATTTCTCAAGCTCATCAGAAAACTTTATTGAGTCGAGGGGGTAGAATATATACCCCTAACATACGTGACATTCAGCACAAAATCAAGTTACCTATTACCCTTACCTCATTCTATATTAACTAGTGATAGATGAACACCAACAAACTTTACTGGAACTATTATTATAAAAATCAGTAACTATGCTCATAAATCTTGTTACTCAGGTTGTTCTGTTCTATATGTATTTGTTCTGCCTGCAGGTGTGCTTTCCCAGCCAAGATTATGATCCACACCGATAATCACAAGGGACAGTTTGACTCAGTGGTCAAGGAAGTAACTTGCTTCCATGGAAACAACATGCCTTTGTTTCCCACAGTTGTTGACAGTGGGTGATAAGTACATGGAGATTCATTATTCTTGTCTTCAACTTTTGTGTATTTTTGAAATTTTCCATGAAGTAATTTTTAAAATTAAATTTAAAACAGTACCAACTACATCCTTGGCTCATTCTACACAACCAGCAAGGGGAAAGGGCAAGAAAGCTCTAAACTAAAGAGAGAAACTGCACCCAGAATAAATACACTTAGTAAGCCAGATGCCAAGACACGAACAAAACATTGCAATCCATACCAGTCAAAGGAACAAGATGAGCCTCCAGATGATATGAAGGAGTTGAGACAACTAATCATAACTGTTCAAACAAATCTCCTTAATAAATTCAATCAGATGACTAAAGAGATTAAGGATATTAAGGAGACACTGGATGAGCACCAAGAGTTTGAAAGCATGCATAGAAAAATATCAATTCTCATGGGAATGAAAGTCATAATAATTGAAATTAAAAATACACTGGAGGCACATAACAGGAGAGTTGAGGAGGCAGAAGAAGGGATCAATGAGCTTGAAGACAAGGCCTCTGAAAGTGAACACAGAAAAGAACAGATAAAGAAAAGAATGGAAAAAATTGAACAGTATTACAGGAACTTAATGACAGAAAGAGACATTCAAACATGTGTGTCATGAGTGCCCCAGAAAGAGAAAAGAAGGCAAAGGGGCAAAAGTACTATTTGAAGAAAAAATTGTAGAAAATTTCCTAACCCTATTGAAAGGCACAGATATGTGTCCAAGAAGCACAATGGACTCCCACCTGAATAAATCCAAATAGACCAACTCTTAGACAAATACTAATCAGCATGCAAAATGCCAAAGACAAAGTGAATTCTGGGAGCAATAAGAGAAAAGTGATGCATAACATATAAGGGATACCCAGTAAGATTAGATGCCGATTTTATATCAGAAACAATGGAGGCAAGAAGGCAGTGGTATGATACATTCAAGATACTGCAAGAGAAAAACTGTCAGCCAAGATCCTTTTATCCAGCAAGATTGCCTTTCAAAAATGAGGGCAAGTTTAGAATAATCACAGAATAAACAGAAACTGAGGGAGTTTGTAACCAAGAGACTGGATTTGCAGGAAATACTAAAGGGAGTGCTACTCCCTGTCCTCTCTTGAGAAAGAGATGCTTGAAAGAGAGTCTAGAAAAGAAGATTATATCAGTAAAAGTAACTAAAAGTGTCAAAAGAGTGATGAAAATAAAATATGACAGATAAAATCCAAAGGCAAAAGGGGTGAAATAAGAACTGCCTTTACATTAATAACATTGATTGTTAATGAATTAAACTCCCCAAAAAGACATGGACTGGCAGAATATAGGAAAATATGATGCATCTGTATGCTGTCTACAAGAGACTCACCTTAGACCCAAGGATAACAATAGATTGAAAGTGGAAGGCTGGAAAGGCTATTCCATGCATTCAACCAAAAAAAAAAAAGCTGGAGTAGCTATACTTATATCAAATGAAATAGACTTTAAAATCAAAACTGTTATTAGAAGCAATAAAGGAAATTATATATAAATAAAAGGGGTATTCACCAGGAAGAAATAACATTCAGAAATGTATATGCTCCTAGCCAGGATGCCCTAAGCTATATGAGGCAAATGCTGGCAAAACTAAAGGAAGAAATAGATATCTTTACAATAATAGTTGGAGACTTTAATACACCACTCTCAGCATTGGATAGAACATTTGGGCAGAGGATCAATAAAGAAACAGAAGGCTTGGATAATATGATAAATGAACTAAACCTAATGGACATATATGGAACACTGCACCCCACAACAGCAGGATGTACATTCTTTTCAAGAGCTCATGGATCTTCCCCCAGGATAGACCTTACATTGGGTCACAAAGCAGATCTCAATAAATTCAACAAAATCAGAATTATACAAAGCACTTTCTCTAATCATAATGGAATATAGTTGGAAATCAACAAGAGGCAGAAAAAGGGAAATGTCACAAATATATGGAGATTAAACAACACACTCTTAAATAATTAGTGAGTCAAAGAAGGAATTGTGAGAAAAATAAATAAATCTCAAGATGAATGTAAACAAGAACACAACATACCAGAACTTATGGGATGCAGTGAAGGCAGTGCTGAGAGGGAAATTTATAACCCTCAATGCTTACATTAAAAAAGAAGAAAGAGCTAAAATCAATGACCTAACTGACAAACCCTTAACTAGACTGAAAAAGAAACAAAGAGAGAAGATGTAAACAAATAATTTTAAAATGCAAATGGGGACATTACCCCACAGAACTAAAAGAGATGATAAGAGGATACTATGAACAACTGCATGCCAAAAAAACTAGACAATATAGATGAAATAGAAACAATCCTAGGAATGTATGAACAACCTACACTGACCTTAGAAGAAATAGAAGACTTCAACGAACCATTCACAAGAAATTGAAAAGTCATTAAACAAAATGAAAAGCCCAGGACCAGAAGGTTCCACATGTAGTTCTACTAAGCATTCAGAGATTTAATACCAATCTTACTCAAACTCTTTCAAAATATTCAACAAGAAAGAATGCCACCAATGTCATTCTCTGAAGCTAATATCACTCTAGTACCAAAGCCAGGTAAAGATATGAAAAACTAAAATTACAGACCTATTTCCCTAATGAATATGAATGCAAAAAAAAAAAAACTTGCTAATTGAATCCAACAACACATCAAAAGAATTATTTGTCATGATCAAGTAGGCTTTATACAAGGCATGCAAGGGTGGTTCAACACAAGAAAATCAGTCAGTGTAATGCACCACATTAATAAATCAAAGAAGAAAAACCACATGATCCTATCAATTGATGTAGAAAAGGCCTCTGACAAAATACAGCATCCCTTCTTGACAAAAATCCTACAAAAGATAGGAATTGAAGGAAACTTTCTCAATATAAGAAAGACTATGTATGAAAACTCACAGCTAACATTGTACTCAATGGTGAAAGGCTGAAAGCTTTCCCACTGCAATGAGAAACAAGACAAGGATGCCCACTGTCATGACTGTTGTTCAATATAGTGCTAGAGGTTCTAGCTAGAGCAATCAGGCAAGAAAAGGAAATAAAAAGCATCCAAATCAGAAAGGAAGAAGTTAAATTTATGTTATTCGCAGGTTATATGATCCTTTATCTAGAAAGTCCTGAAAAATCTACAACAAAGCTACTGGAGCTAATAAATGATTTCAGTAGAGTGTCAGGATAGAAGATCAATATGCAAAACTCAGTAGTGTTTCCATACACTAGTAATGCGCAATCTGAGGAGGAAGTCAGGGGGAAAATTCTATTTACAATGGGGACTAAAAGAATCATGTATTTAGGACAAACATAACCTAAAGAACTTGTATTCAGACAACTAGAATGCATTGCTACAGGAAATCCAAAAACAGCTAAATAGTTGGAAGAACTTTCCATGCTCATGGATTGGAAGACTAAATATCATTAAGATGTTAATTCTACCCAAACTGATACATAGATTTGATGCATTTTTTTAAAAGATTTATTTATTTATTTCTCTACCCTTCCCTCCCACCGCGGTGTCTGTTCTTTGTGTCTATTTGCTGCGTCTTCTTTGTCCGCTTCTGTTGTTGTCAGCGGCATGGGAATCTGTGTTTCTTTTTGTTGCATCATCTTGCTGTGTCAGTTCTCCATTTGTGTGGTGCCAATCCTGGGCAGGCTGAACTTTCTTTCGCGCTGGGCGGCTCTCCTTACGGGGCGCACTCCTTGCATGTGGCTCCCCTACGCGGGGAACTCCCCTGCATGGCAGAGCTCTCCTTGCGTGCATCAGCACTGCACATGGGCCAGCTCCACACGGGTCAAGGAGGCCCGGGGTTTGAACCGCGGACCTCCCATGTGGTAGGTGGATGCCCTAACCACTGGGCCAAGTCTGCCACCTTGATGCATTCTTGATGCAAATTCCACCCGCATTTTTAAAACAAATGGAAAACACAATTATCAAATTTATTTGGAAGGGTAAGATGCATGGAATAGCCAGAAATATCTTAAAAAGGAAAAAGGAAACTGGAGGACTTTCACTTCCAGACTTTAAATCATTTTACCTAGCTACAGTGGTAAAAACAGCATGGTACTAACACAAAGATAGACACGTAGACCAATGGAACCAAACTGATGCTTCAGAAACAGATACTCATGTCTACGGTCAGAGTGATTTTTGAGAAGCCTATCAAACCTACCCAGTTGGGAAAAAAACAGTCTAGTCCACAAAATGGTGCTGGGAGAACTGGATATCCATAGCGAAAAGAAAGAAAGAAGACCCCTACCTCACACCTTATACAAAAATTAACTCAAAATTAATCAAAGACCTAAATATAAAAGCTAGAACCATAAAACTCCTAGAAGAAGATGTAGGAATATATCTTCAAGACCTGGTGGCAGGTGGTGCACTCTTAAACCTTACACAGAAAGCATAAGCAATGAAAGAAAACATGGATAAATAGGACCTCCCCAAACTTAAACACTTTTGTCATTGAAAGGACTTCATCAAGAAGGTGAAAAGAGAGCCCACTCAATGGGAGAAAATATTTGGAAACCACGTATCTGATAAGGGTTTGATTTCCTTTCTATATACAAAGATCGTACAACTTAACAATAAAAGAGCAAGGAATCCAATTTAAAAGTAGGCAAATTCTTAAACACACATTTTTCCAAAGAGGAAATACAAATGGCCAAAAAGCACATGAAAAAACGTTCCATGTTACTAGCTATTAGGGAAACACAAATCAAAAGGACAATGTGATATCATCTTACATGACCTAGAATGGCCATTACTTAAAAAATAGAAAGCACTAAGTGCTGGAGAGGTTGTGGAGAAATAGGAGCATTCCTTCACTGTTGGTGGGATTGTAAAATGGTGCAGCCTCTGTGGAAGGCAGCTTGGGGTTTCCTCAGGAAGCTAAATATACAACTGCCATAGGATCCAGCAATTCCTCTATTAGGAATATATCCAGAAGAATTAAAAACTGTGAAACAAACAGACATTTGCACATTGATGTTCACAGCAGCATTACTCACAATTGCCAAAATATGAAAACAACCCAAGTATCCATCAAACCATGAATGGATAAACAAAATGTGGTATATACATACAATGGAATACTATACTGCACTAAGAAGAAATGAGATTGGGACACATATGATAACATGGATAAATCCTGAAGACATTGTTCAGTGAAATAAGCCAGACACAAAAGGACAAATATTCGTGGTCTCATTCATAGGAACTAAATATGAAGAATAAACACATGGAGTTAAAACCTAGAGTATAGGTTATTAGGAGATAAGAGAAGGGCTGTGAAGGAGTACTAATGCTTAAAGAATGTAGAGGTTTTAATTAACTTGACTGTAAATATGTGGAAATGGGTAGAGTTGATGGTAACACAGTGAGTAGCAGCTGGTTTATAAATGGGATTATGACCAAAAAGGGTAGTGTTGGAATATAAATATCATTTGAAAGAAAGCTAATGAATAATCTCGGGACTGAACAACATAGTGAACCCAGAGGCGCATGAGGATTGTGGTTAATAGCACAAATGTAAGAACGTCCTTCTGTGAACTAGAATGGATGTGCGCCGCTATTGCAAGGTGGTGAGAATGTAAAGAAGCATGGGAAAAACAAAATTAATGTAACCTGTGGACTATAGTTAACAGCAATACTGCAATATTCTTGCATCAATGCTGAAGATGTACTACTGTGTTAATAATAGGGGGTATGGAAAAAACATGACAAATGTATGCTATGGACCATAGTTAGTGGTAATAGTCTGATGATATATCATAATCTGTAACAAATGTTCCACAACGGTGTGGTGTGTTGAAGTTTTGTTGTATGGGATTTCTACACCTGTGCATGATTGTTTCGTAAGTTCACAACTTTTGTAATAAATTTTTTTTTTTAATTTTAATGAAATCTAAAAAGAAAACAGGTTATGTCATGTCTCTCCTATGCTCAAAATCTTCGCTGGTTTCCCACAGAAGAGTAAAATGCAAAGTTCTTACTATTTGGGGTTCATACACTCGATTTGTAGCACACAATCAGCATTTTAAAAAATGAGATAGAAGTGAATGATAAAAAATGGAAAAGAAGGAACAACACAAAATACTAGGAAGCACTGCACGTGATAAGAATAAGTAATGCTTCAGCATACTTTTGTTTCTGTTTGTGTGAAATGGTGGTGGCCAGAACTGAGGTTAAGTAATGCTGGTGGGAATGGAGAGATATGGACAAATTGGAGATATAATAATATATAATTAACATATTACATATATAATAGTAACATATTACAAATATAATTATATTATATAAAATTAATAAAATATGTACTTATATAATTATTATATTGATTATATGTATTTCTTAAATATAGGGCTTGTTGATCAATAGACCCTGAAAGAGAAGAATTGAGGATGATATTCTAGTTCTGACTTGTGCAAATGGGCCAGTGGACAGTGATATCATTCATCAAGAAGATGAAGAGCAAGTTTGAGACTCAAGGTAAGTTTTGGACATGTTGAGTTTGAGGTACGTGGATTAGTCCAATAGTAGAATTAGAGACGCTTAACTACGCTCCTTGTGAGAACAATCTCTCTTGATAAACCAAAACTTTTTCCATGGCTGCAAAGAATCTTTTGTTCCAAATTGTTGAACAAATTCCATCAGCTCACATAGGTGAATTTTCAGCATTAGTCTACAGATGCGTGAAAATCGGATTGCGTGTGCAACCAGGAGCTTGCAGTTCCTGAAAATACACCTTCTACACTCTTTGAAGGCAAAAGATGAGTTTGTGGAGAACAAAAGTATGGATAAAAGCCATATACTCTATTATGTTTCTCATAAGAGTGACTTGGACCGACCTCCTCAGCACCTACCAGAAGAGGACACAACTGGAGCACAGCCAGCCCTGTTTGGCTTAAGCACCTCCCCTCACAACCGAAGCGATTTTCGCGACCCTATACTCTCGCGAGAGGGGCGGGCCCTGCCAGTCCTTTCAGTCTCCCAAACACGCCACACGTGCCTCCCCCCCTGCTCGGAAAAGACGCCGGGCGGCGCCCAGAGCCTTCTGGGAGTCGTAGTTCCAGGGAGGTACCAGGTCCGCCGCCCCCTCCCGGCTCCTTTTTACGCATGCGCGACTCGGAGGCGGCCCCAGAAGTTCATAGTCTTTGTCATTCCCGCGATGGGAGGTGAGTTGGTCGTTCGGATGCCGCTTTTCTTCGCAGGGTCTGGGTGGTGTCCCCCGGGTTCGTTCTGTGCCGAGTCGAGGGTGGAGGGTGCGTTTTTGGGAGGGGCCTTGCGTGCAGGCTCTGAGCCCGCATCCCCGCGCTCTGGGCCTGATTCCCCCCAGCCCGCGCTCCTGGTGCTCCTGCCTCCCGGGCCGGGGGCGGGCCGGGGGGCGTGGGCCTGCGGCGGGCTCCCGGAGCGCGGCGGGGGGTGTCTGCCCTCTCTGGCCTCGGCCAAGCGCTCCTCCTTCCGAGGACAGCTCTCTGCGTCAGGGACAGGCGTCCGAATGAGGACTCAGCCTCTGGGATGCTGTTCCCGGGTTCCCAGGCCCCAGCTCCGTAGCACCGAGCCAGGTTCCCGAGTGAGGAGACATGCCCTGCCCAGACCGCTGAGCGGAGCCCGCAGACAACAGGCAGCCAGGAGGGCGGCGAGGTCTCGGGGACTTCTAAACTCTTCTGCCCAGAGCAGTCAGAATCTGGCTGAAGATCAGAATCTTCTTACCGGGGAGGAGGCGGTGACCATGGAGACCGATTTGGCCGAAATGCCTGAGAAAAGAGGTGAGCAACGCCGAAGGGTTGAACTGGGGTCTTGGAGGGGGGGAAATAACTGTTAAGTTTTCCCTACGGAGAACTGTCTCCTTTGCCTCGGGCTTGGGATGGGCTCTGTCCGGAATCACTCCCCCTTCCCTTCCAGTTTTGTGTACAGTGGACTCTATAAAGCCACTCCCAAAATGTAAATGAACTGTTAGCCTCCAAACCTGACCATAGCCTCATTTACTTTATTTCCTCATACATTCTTCCCAAAGATTATGCCATCTTCGTCTCCATCAGTGGGTCTAAGAATTTAGCTTTTCAGTTGGTAAAAATATTTTCCCACATCTTTTATCTCACTTTGTCCTCACAATAACATGATGTTTCCAATGGAGCAAATGTTCTGTTTGTTTTACACAAGAGAAAATGGGCTAGAGGTCAATGACTGGCTTTCAATTCTTGGTTGTTTGGTATATGACCTCCTGTATCAGAATTAATCCCCTGGGGGTGCTGGTTAGAACTTCAGATTTTTAGACTGCGTCCCAGATTCAACCAATGAAAATGACTTGAAGGTGAGTTTTGGGAGTCTACATTTTAAATAAGCATCCGTGGTGATATTTGAGAACCCTTGAGCTATGTGTCTCTGGCATCAGTTTAGTATAGATTAAGCTCGGCAATAAACTGACTTGTTCTATAGACCAGAGAGTGCTGTCTTCCAGAATGTCATATAATCAAAGGGACTGACCTTAAACCCCAAATAACGATATTTCTGGACATCTGCCGCAATCCTGGGAGGGTTGTTTTGGGGCTCTTTTCTGCCTCAGTTTTTTTGTACAGAGTGTAGAAGTGGCTTCATGAATACGGGGAGGTATTTCTAGACTGGTAAATCTGAGTCGTGGGATAATTCTCGACCCCATCATTCCTACTCTCTCTCCCTCAGCTCTGCCTTCCCAGGAGTCTCGCCTTTCCCAAGAGAGGAGCGCGGAAGAGGGAGAAGTGGCATCCCTGCGCCTGACAGCCAGATCCCAGGTGAGTCTGAGTTTCAACCGATTATCGAAATTCCACCTTCTTTCTCAAGAGTACAGACACACCCCCTTCTTTGAGCTGTAGAGTTTCTTTGTCCACAGAGCCCGTCTAGAGTGCTGAGCTCTAATTCTAAGAGACTACTCGTGGTGACAAATGGAATCAGTGGAAAATGTTTTCTGTTTATCTGTGGCATCTTTCCTCTCCATCTAGCATTCATTGTCACTCGACAAGTATATAAGAAGCCTTGCCTGCTTCAGCCTACTACATGATTTCTGTGTTTGTGTCTTAGTCCGCCCGGACTGCTGTAACAAAGACCACACACTGGTTGGCTTAAACAATGGGTATTTGTTGTGTAATAGTTTTGTAGGCCAGAAGTCCAAAATCAAGGTACTGACAGGTCATGCTTTCTCTAAAGTCCATTGCTTTCTGGTGGTGGCTTGTTGACAGTCAGTGCTTCCCATCACATGACTGTCTCTGCTATCCAGTGTGGCTCCTTCTCCTCTTGCACAGCATTCTGTGTCTCTGTCTAACCTTCCTCTCCTTATGTTGGATTCAGGCCCACCCTGATTCAGTTTAGTCTCCTCTAAATAGGATCTTTGAAGAGCATTTTTATAAATGAGTCCACACCACAGAACCAGGGGCTAGGGCTTAAACATATCTTTATGGAGGACGTGATTCAACCTACTACAGTTTGATTATGTGGGAAATTATTTTAAAAGAAAATGTCAGGGAGTGGATGTACTTCAAATGGCTGAGCGCCTGCTTCCCACGCAGGAGGTCTTGGGTTCAATCCCTGGTACCTCTTAAAAACAAACAAAGAAACCAACTCTCTCATTGAGGAGTGGATATAGCTCAGTGGTTGAGCACCTGCTTCCCACATATGAGGTCCTGGATTCAATTCCTAGTACCTCCTAAAAAAAGTGTGGTACATACTTCTTAAATCTTTTGTTTCCCTAGAGTGAAACAGCATAAAGACAGCAGTTAAGCAGGAATTTAAGAAAGCACCTAAGGTACTGGTATAAAATTAAGTACTGAAGTAGGTCAGAGGAATGCAGGGAAGCCCAAGGAGGGCCTAATTTAAAGAGTTCCAGTTAGAATTCAGCCCTCCAAGATGATGACTGCCGAAGTATTGTAGGGGCAAAGTGTTTTTGTTTCTGTAACTTACTTTGAAATCCAATGCCCTCCCCCCCAAAAAAAAAGAACATAAATATGGCAAATACTAAGACTTGTAGATTTAGGTGGTAGATGTACTAATAAGTGATCAGTGTACTAGTTTTTCATATTTGAAAATTTTTGTTCATACACATTGGGTTGAAAAAAATGAACTCTATGATGTGGCATGCCACAGTCCAAAAGATCCTTTTTCTTTGCTATTGTAATCCAGGGTGTAAAAAGGGTAGCTATTGCACACTGTTAAAGTTTGTAAAAGTCATTTCTTGCAGTCTTTTATGTATTTGCCTGTCTCCATTGGCTTTTTGCTGTCTTACATCAGTACTGTAGTCAGGAAGCTTTAAGTTAGCTCAGAGTTTCTCCTCGGTGGGGGCTCAACGTCCTACTGATATGACAGAGTCAAAATCCCAGTCTTAATTCAGTCAAGTAAAAGTGAAACCTCTGAATCTAATACAATCTAATATGCCCAGAGGAACAGACCAGTTTACAAACCTAATCCAATATCTGTTTTTGGAATTCGTAAATAATTTCAAACTGCCACACCAACTTATGTCATTAACTCATTGCTTCTTTTTTTTTTTTAAGATTTATTTTATTTATTTCTCTCCCCTTTCCCCCCAGTTGTCTGCTACCTGTCCATTCGCTGTGTGTTCTTCTATGTCCACTTGTACTCTCATCAGGTGGCACGGGGGATCTGTGTCTCTTTTTTGTTGCATCATCTTGCTGCGTCAGCTCTCCGTGTGTGTGGCACCACTCCTGGGCGGGCTGCGGTTTTGCGCGGGGTGGCTGTCCTTGTGCAGGGGCCACTCATTGTGCAGGCGGCACCCTTACGTGGGGGCATCCTGCATGGGCTCTCACTCCTTGTGCTCAGCAGCACTGTGCGTGGGCCAGCTCACCACATGAGCCAGGAGGCCCTGGGTATCAGACCCTTGGACCTCCTATATGGTAGGCAGATGCTCTATCTGTTGAGCCGCATCTGCTTCCCCTGCTTCATTTTTTTTAACCCCTTACTCCCCAGAAAAATTGTAATCTCTCAATGGAGAAATGATGATCTTGTTTTTTTGGTACTCATATTGAGTCTAGCACAGTGTGAAAGGTACATAACTGATATCCTGTGACTTTTGTGTAGAATATTCACAATCTGAATACTGTATGAATCCTTATTATATATCACAGTTACTTTTCCTCTTTGAATGCCTCTGCTGCAGGGCTGTAGGCAACTGGAGGAATAGATGGGAGGCTGTTGAGTGAAGAATGATGAACAGGAGTACATTTTGTGTTTTAGGAATCAGTGACATTCAAGGATGTGGCCATGGACTTCACCCCAGAGGAGTGGGGGAAGCTGGATCCTACACAAAGGGACGTGATGCTGGAGAACTACAGGAACCTCGTGTCACTTTGTAAGGATGGCTTCTCACTGACTCTGAAATCTGCCTGGAGGGCACCATTAAACATCATTTAAAATAAAATAGCTTAATAAAGCCTTCGCTTTGACATTCAGGAATCATAAAGCATTAATTCCTTTGGGCCTAGGGGAAAAAAATCTATGTTTGCTCTAGGTTCTCGGTGAAATGTCTGTGCTTTTGTTTTTTGTATATCAAGATTCTCTCAATTCAAGGGTTAGGAACTTAATTCACATTAGCTTAAAGGGGGGAAAAGGTTGATTCAGAGAATCAAATATATCATCAGGATATATTTGACTTGGCTTTCCCTGGTATTGCCTTTAGTCTTCAGATCTCCCCACGTGGCAAAGGTAGCTATTGGCACCTCCAGGATTACATTATTTTTCCAATTAGAGAGCTAAGCAAAAAAAAAAAAAAAAAAAAAATGAAGAGCTTGTATCTTGGGAACTTCAGCAAAACATAGAGAGGGCTCTGAGAGACTCAGGAGAGTCATATGCCTATCATTGAAACAAGGGAGCTAGAGTACTCTCTAGTGGGTTCTAGGTGATGTATCCACCACTGTGTGTGTGTGTATGAGCATGTGTGTTTTTGTGAGGAGTGTTAACCCTTCTAAACCTCATGTAACGAATTCTCCAAGAAAGTAAATGCTAGTGGCTTTTAAAGAAGCAAAAAAAAAGGAAACCATTGGAAGACAAACCACTGTAGTTACCACTGTCATAGCTTTGTGGTACTGCCCCCGAGTTCCCAGTTTCTTCATCTGCTTCCCTAAGCTAAGGACTAATCTGCAATGTCTTTCTAAAATATCCTCAGGAAGGAAAGGGAAATTTCCTTCTATGTTGACAGGAGAAAACATTTGTCTTTTTAAACCCAGGAAATTCCTTATCCAACCCAGACTCTTGCTGCAGGTATTTTAAGCTCCCTTTAGAGACTCGTCCTCCCTTACTCCAGAGATCCTGTCATACCCTCTCTTCTCTGTCACTGCTCCAGGAGAGACCTTTGTGCCCATCACACAGAGCTGAGTCCTATTTCTTTCTCTCTCTTTTTTTTTTTTTTTTTCTTTTTTATGAGCAGGGCTTCCAGTTTCAAAAGCTGAGAACTACAATTTGGAGAATGGAAAAGAACCATGGATGCTTGAGAAAAAAGCCCCCAAAAGCAGCTATTCAGGTAAGTCAGAATAGCCGAGTATGACAGTGAAGCAAAGGCACTTTGCATTTGCTTAGTAAATAGTATTAGAAGTGTCTCTGTGCTATTATTTGGTATGGGTTTTTTTTGTTTTGTTTTGTTTTTAATAATAGGACATGGTTTTTTTAACATTTAAAAAAATACAGGCACAGAGGCACTTCTGTCATAAGTGTGGAGTTTCTGACAAATTGGAATACATTCATATTACTAGCGTCTAGATCAAGAAATAATACTTCACTAGTATCCCAGAAGTACCCTTATGCCCTCTTCCAATCATCACCTCCTCCCCAAGTATAACCTTATCCTAACTAATACCACCATAACTTAGTTTTGACTGTTCTAAACTTGATAAAACTGGAGTCGTATTGTTTCTACTCTTACTTTCTGGCTTCCTTCACTGAACATAAGCTGTGAAAGTCATCCATGCTGTTTCATGTCGTCATTATTCATTCATTTTCGTTACTGTACAGTATTCCATTATGTTATGTTACAGTGTATCCATTCTCCTGAAAATGGATATTTTGGGTAGTTTCCAGGTTTGAACTGTTAGAAACATTCTCTACATCTTTGAATGGACACATAGATGCATTTCTGCTAAATATATATGTAGGAATGGAGCTATTGGGTCATAGGGTAGGTATATCTTCACTTTGGGAGATACTGGCATATAGGTTTCCAAAGTCGTACTAATTTCCACTCCTGCCAGCAGATGATGAGAGTTCTAGTTGCTCCACAACCTCATCAGCACTTGATTGTGTCTGTCTTTTTTTCATTTTAGCCATTCTGGTCTGTATGTGATATCTTTTAAAAAAATAAATATTATGGATTCTATTAAAGTCCCTGGATTCGCTTTCTCCTTAGAAGAAACCACTATCCTAAAGTCGTTCCATATTTGTGTGTTTACACACTTACACATACACATACATAGGTACATAAAATATGCGTATGTTTTATTACCTTTTGCTTTTTCATCTGAATTTAAAACTGCATGTTGTGTTTTGAGATTAATCTATGTTAATACATAATGAATTTACCTTTATTCATTTTAACTGCGGTGGAGTAAGTCCACTGTGAATAAAAGTTTATTTACACTTTCTTGCCATTAGTAACAGTTGCGGGGTTCATCCTTTTATTGAATCCTGGTCAGCTGTGCTGCTTGGTTTAGGACAGACAGTGTATTGGTAAAATTGCTGCATCTTAAGGTGTCACATGTTTAGCTTTGCTAGCAACTATCAAGGTCCCACTAACAGTTGATGTCATCAGACTTAAAAATTTTTGTTGACCTGATGTGTATGAAATACCTCATTTAAAATTTTTTTCATTTATCTAGTTATGAGTGAGTCTGAGCATTTGGACTGTTTTTGGCTATTCTGGTTTCCTCTTTTTAAATTTACTCTTGATATCCTTTGCCCATTTTTTTAAAAATAGGCTATTTATTTTTTTCTTGTTGGATTTTTTAAATTAAATTTCTAAATTGTTTATTACTAATTTATAGGAAAGCTAATTCTTAAATACTGGTCTTATAACCACTAGCCTTTAGAGACTCTTAAGTTTCCGATGTGGACAGTCATATAGTCTTCAAATAATGACTGTTTTATTTTCTCCTTTGTAATCCTTATATCTTATTTTTGTTTCTTATCTTACTCCTTGACTTGGATTTTCAGAATCCTGTTTAAAAGAATATCTTTTTCGTGTTATTTAAATGAAATGTTATCATTTCATCATTAAATTTGTTTACTATAAATTTTTTGATAGATAACCTTTAACAGGTTACTTTCTATTCCTAGTTTTCTAAGAGTTTTTGTTTTCATTTTTAAATTAAGTGAATGTTAGATTTTAGTGACTGTTCTTTGTGCATATGGCCATATGATCATATGTTTTTTTTCTTTTAAGTTAATGTGATGAATTGCACTAACAGTTTTTCTAAAGTTGAACTATGCTTGCATCTCTTGTCATGAAGTCTCCATTTTTTTATACCTTGATTTATTTTGCCATTATCTTTTTTAGAAATTCAGTGAGATTGGCTGATTAGTTGTTTTCTCGTATACTCTTGGTATTAAGTTTATATTTGTCTCAAAAATTAATTGGGTAGGAGAAAATTATTGTCTAACTGGAAGAATAATGTACTCCTAGAGGTTCCAATGTGTAAACTAGTGAATTTTTTTCCTCAAAGGTTTCAAAATGAACTTAAAAAACCACTTGGGCCAGGTGTGTGTGTATGTATTTTAATTTAACTGTAGACTCAGTATCTTTTATGGCTACAGTTCTATTTCTTTTTTTCGGCAGTTTTTGTGTTTTTTTTTTTTTTGCTGTTAAATTGTTTTCTCTAGGAGATTATCCATCTTTTTGTGGATTCCTAATTTAATTGGTATGAATTTTTCATAATGTTCTTTTATATTTTTAAATAACTGCTTTATCTGTTGTTATTTTGCTCTTTCCTTTCTAAATGTTGTTTTATTTAGGTTCTATCAAAGGTTTGTCTATTTTATGTTAGTCTTTTTCCTGTTTCATTATTTATGCTCTAATCATTTCTTTCCTTCTACTTTTTTTACTCTTCATCTCTATTCAACTTCTTCACTAGAAAGAATAGCTTATTAATTTTCATCCATTCTAATAAAAAGTAATTAAGCTGTACATTTCTTTGTTAAGAACTGCTGGGAGTCATTGACAAGCAAAGATATTTCAAGCCATGAGACCTGGGTAAAGGAAGTGCTTCAGAAAAGATAACAATGTTGAGCACTGCTGAAAAGTGGAATAAGAGAGGGACAGAAAGGGAACTGTTGGGTTTGTTAACATGGAAGTCATTGTTTAACTTAACAACATTAATGGAAACAAATTGGAGTGGAATGTGGAGACAATGGGAAATGGGGAATTGGAGCTAGTCTTCTTTCTTCTGTACTTTTCATCCTTTAAAGGTATTTTTAGTTATATTTTACTAGTTAAAAAAAAAAAAACGTAAAACAATACAGATAAACCAGACCACTTCTTCCATCCTCAGTCTCCCTCTCCATTAATATCATTTTGGTGGTAAATAGTACCATAAATGAATGTATTGTTCTGCTGCTTTCTCCCTACCCAGTAAATGTATATATATTACATCTCATTATTTTTATACCTGCATAATAGTCATTATAATTATCTCCTATGATTTATTTAACTATCCCCTTATTATTAGGCATTATAGTTTTTTTTTCCTTTTCTTAGCACCACCTCTTTGCAGTCTCTATTTTCCCTGAGGTAGTTTCATCCATTCCTTCAACCAAATTATCATCTCTGTGCAGATAAGTTCCACCTTTATATTTCCATTGTAATTATTTAATGCGTCCATTTGCTTATGTCAAAAACACCTCAATACAACATGTTTAAAACTGAGTGCCTGACATATACCCACATTCCTTCTTGTAGTTAGTGTCTTAAGAACACTCACTGTCTTATCAATAATTGTATAAGCCAGAAATCTACAGTTTTTACTCTTTTTCTCTTTCTCTTACACGGTTCATAATGTCAGTTACCTAGTTATCTTCAGAACATTTCTTCACAGTTACCATTCCTTCATAATACTCCCCCCATCTTTTTTTTTTTTTTTTTTTTTTTTGTCCTGGGCTACTATGATAATCTCTTTCCCCCTATTCTGTACATCCTGGTGCGGGTGTTGTTTTCAAAATACAAATCTGATTGTGTCACCCTTTTGCTTAAAACATTTCTGTGGCTTTCCCTTGCGGTCAAGAAAACAATCCAAAAGGCTTGAGGCTTCCAAAGTCTGCAAAATTTTTCTTTTATTTAACATTCCAGCCTTATCTCACACTACTTGCCCTCCACCTCTGTGCTCTATCTTACCAGTTCTTACCTGTTTTGACCAAGGACCTAGTTTAATTCTTTAAAAATTGTTAAGATGGGGCAGAGGTGGCTCAAGCAATTAGGTGCCTCCCTCCCACACGAGAGGTCCCAGGATTGGTCTCAGTACCTCCTAAAAAAGAAGATGAACAGACAGCAAGTGCAAATAATGATGGAGGAGAAATAAATAAAAATTATTAAGAACCATCTTGGTTTGTCCTGCCTTTATGACAGGTACCACACTGTGGGTTTTGGCTTAACAACAGAAATTTATTGGCTCACAGTTTTGAATCTAGAACAGAGGTTCTTAACTAGGGGTCCTTGGAAAGATTCTAGGAGATCCATGAGCTTGAATTGAAAAAAATCAACTTATTATCTTTATTTTCTCTGATCTCTAACTGAAATTTAGCATTTCCTTCACTTAAGAATGTATGCAATAAATAAATTACAGTAGTATTCCTTTCACCTGACTGGCAAAGGGGTCCGTGAAACAAAAAAGGTTAAGAACCCCTGTCTCTAGAAGTCCAAAATCAAGAGATCAGCAAGCCTTGCCTTCTTTCAGAGTCTGGCATTCTGGTGCTGGCTGCCAGCAATCCTTGAGGTTCCTTGAGGTTCCTTGGTCTCTGACGCTGAGTCCTGTCACATGGCGATGTCCTCTCCTTTCTGGCTTCTGTGACTTCCGAATTCTCTTTATAAGGCCTTCAGTAGTATGGTTTAAGACCCATCCTGAATCAGTTGGCCATACCATAACTAAAAATAACATCTTCAGAAGATCCGGTTTATAATGGTTTCATATGCACAAGGACGTGGCCTAAGATTAAGAACCTGTGTTTGTTGAGGTACATCATTTAACCTACCACAAGAACCCTCACCAACTTTCGGTTATATCTACTAATACTTAGTGTATTTAGAAATTAAAACTGATTAAATGTTAAGGCATTTATTAATTCAAAAATAATTATAAACCTATATGCTAACACAAATAACTTTTAAGAAAAGCAGTTCTTTTCTGAAACAAAAAATGTTATTGAGAAAAATGACATCATTTTATACTTGCAATTCCCTTTCATGTCTGGCTTCATGGAAGAAAGTGGGATTCTCATACTAGCTTCTGAGAAGAAAGCTGGGTTCTCATACTTGTGTCTGAGTGCAATTTGTTGTGATAATGTTGTTTCAGGTGAAATGTTTGAAGAAAATCCAATCTCACACAGATATATAGTTGGAATTGGGAGGAGTATTTAGTAGCCTTTTCATGTAATTGTGGATATTCTGTGATACTACATCAAAACTGGACACATGGTAATTTCTTAAAGCTTAGGTACATTGTGGAATCTGAAACCATACCTATGAACTTTTCCTTATCTGTTTAATTAAATTCCATTGCTCTTTTGGAAAATATTGGTTCACTGAGTTAGGCAGATCTTCTAAATATTTTTTTAATATCACCACTTCATCAGAAAAGTCTCTTAAGTATTGGGAAGCACTCAGACTCTTGGTGGTACCTACAGGTTTTCTAAAAATTCAAAATTTTGTCTGAAAACTTGAATTTTATCAAATACTATCAGTTTTCCTTGAAGAGACAAGCTCACTTTTTTTCCATTTTTTAGGAAATGCCTGCCAAATACCCAACTTGAATAACATGGTTTGTCTGTTATTTCTTCACATAAAAATGCTGTTCTGTGAAAAGTAGGCACTGCCCTACTCAAACAATTGTACAAGTCATTTTTCTCAAGACAGCCGTTATACTTTGGTATGAACATTTCCCGTCTCATCACTCAGAATATTAAAAAAGCATGTGCTTGGGTTGAGATTTAATGAAATTAATAATTTTTAATGCTTTCTGGGTGGTTTGTAAGTGAAACTGGCATTTTTCTTTTTAACTGAGTACATAATGGGGAAGAATAGAAATACTAATACATTTGGTGTTACTGTCCTGATTTGTACTAAGACACTGGCAATTTTACCATCATTGCTTTTGCTCTGTCAATGCAAATATCAAGGCAGTGAGGGAAAAAAAATAATGTCTAAGTAGTACTCTGAAAATAGTTTCAAACTTGCAGGCTGCTAGGGATACATTGATAGCACTTAGAGATCTCAATCTCTACCAACCTACACCAGCGTTACATCAATTTATTTGTTTCATTAGCAAACATGTATGTAGCACTTTCATTGTGGCAGGAAGAGTTTTAAATGTTTTTATTCTCATTTAATGTTCATTAAGGTAGGTACCGTTATTATTCTTCATGATGCAGCTACCATTATTGCCCCATTTTACACTTAAGGAAATTGAAGCAGAGAGGTTAAATAACTTGCCCAAAGTCACACAGCTAATAAGTGGCAGAGCTGGGTTCAGATTTACACATTCTGCCTCCAGGGTCCGCATTCCCAACCACTATGCCAGGCTGCTTTTCTTGAATGTTCCTCTCATGTCAGGGTTTTTGTACATCTCATTCCCTCTCCTGAGAATGCTCACTTCAGTGCTTTTGTTTGTATCACCTGGAATGCTCACCCAAACCCAGTATCATTTACTTGGCTCTTCTACCTGGTATGTGTCATCCAGCTCGGTGTTTACTTTCTCAGAGAAGGTTTTTCCCATCTCCTCAAATGCTTTCATAGCAACACTTAAACCATTCTCTCCCAATATTCCCCAAGGTTCTTAATTATTCGTGACTGTTAAATTGTTTCTCCCTCTATGAGCACAGAGACTGCATCTGTTTGTCCACAGTACCTAGTGCAGAGTGTAGTACATGGTAGTAGGTCAACAGATATTTGCTGAATGAGTGGATGACAGAAGAGTAGTAGATAATGAATAGAATATATTTGGGTGCATAGAAGGAAGGACAGATCCGACTTAATTTTTTTCCAAATTTTTAATCAGTTATCATAACACCATGTGTTAGAAAAACAAAATCTTTTATTTACTGATTGAAATGTCACCTTCATATTGCCTTTAATTCTTTTTTAGAAAAAAACTTTATTTCAATTTAAAATAAAATAATAAAAGGCAGCTCAACAAATTATGGAAGCATTACTTTTAAAAATCCTGTCAAGGCACATTAACCTTATTTGTCCTTAATTCTTATATATACTTGTGTTTATTTCTGAGCTTGCTCTCCTGTTTCACTGACTCGTCTATTAATTCCTTTAACAGAACCATGCTATTCAAATTATGTTAACTTTACAAAATAGCTGTACATTAGATATAAATATCCTATTATATTTATACTGGATATGTGTAGAGAGGATCAATTTCCATCCCTGCCCTCTTACCTCTCTTCTGACACTTGCCCTATAGGTAGCAATTTTTATTAACTTTGATTGATGCTTCTGTGGTTTTTGAAAATATAATCAAATAGGTATATACATGTGAATCTAGTTACCCTCCCCTCCTCCCCTCCTTTTCCCCTTACACACTCACTTGTACCTTTCTTTTTTCATTTAATGTATCCTGGAGATCACTCCCTAGCAATATATAGTGATCTTTCTTTTTTAAAGTTGCATAGGACTCCATTGTATGTACATGCTGTAGTTCAGTCAGCTCTGTATAGTAGGATATTTGAAGTGTTTCCAGTCTTTTACGACCTCATCTAATAATTGCTTTGAATAGCCTTTTACATTTTGGATTTTTGCCATTATATCTATTATTAGAGCATTGTTTGGAAATATTAAACTGGCAATGGAATACATATTTGGACATGAATTGGTGGAATGGAAATTTAAAAGTTATAACTAATCTAGAACAAAGTATTAACTGTCTGGATATTTATTAGAGTAGTCGGGTTCTATAAGAAGTTGCTTCTCCCTTATCCTGACCTAGTGGGCTCATTGTCTGCTCATCTAAAGATGTATTGCTTCATCTACATCCCTCCTTCTCCTATGTTCCTGGTCATCTTTCCTGTTTTCCTACTTTCCTAGATAGGCTCTGCTCATTTTCTGTGCATACACTGTACCTTAGTTTCTCTTTATTTTCTTCTCTTTGCAAATATACTCCTTGATGGCATGTTTTTCATCTTCATTAACTCTTACCTATTAAAGACCTGCCTTTTTGTTGAGCACAAAAAACAAAGGAAATTTGCACTTCCAATTTCTTTCAGACTGGGAGACTAGACCTGAGAACAAGGAATCAACTTCAGTGCAAGACTTTTCCAAGGAAGAATCATGTCAGGTTGCAATAATAGACAGATTGACTAAGAATAGTGTTTATGATTCCAACTTGGAAACAACTCTTGAATGTGAAAACTGGCTAGAGAATCAGCAAGGAAATCAAGAGAGACATCTGAGAGAAATGTTCACCCATATGAATCCACTCTCTGGGGAAAGAACTCATGAACATGATCTATACTGGAAGAACTTCAGTCAGAAGTCTGTCCTTATCACTCAAGAAAGAGTTCCCAAAGGATCCTATGCCTTTCATACACTTGAAAAAAGATTGAAACAGAAATCAAATTTAATGAAAAAGCAGAGGACCTATAAAGAGAAGAAACCTCATAAATGTAATGATTGTGGTGAACTCTTTACTTACCATTCTGTGCTTATTCGACACCAAAGAGTCCATACTGGAGAGAAACCCTACACCTGCAATGAATGTGGAAAATCTTTTAGCCACAGAGCTAATTTAACTAAGCATCAGAGAACTCATACTAGAATTCTATTTGAGTGCAGTGAATGTAAGAAAACCTTCACAGAAAGCTCATCCCTTGCAATACATCAGAGAATTCACATTGGCGAGAGACCTTATGAATGTAATGAATGTGGGAAAGGCTTTAATCGAAGTACACATCTTGTGCAGCATCAGCTGATCCATACTGGAGTTAAGCCTTATGAATGCAATGAATGTGATAAAGCTTTTATTCATTCGTCAGCACTTATTAAACATCAAAGAACTCATACCGGAGAGAAACCCTATAAATGTCAAGAATGTGGAAAAGCCTTTAGCCATTGCTCTTCCCTCACTAAACATCAGAGAGTTCATACTGGAGAAAAGCCATATGAATGTGGTGAA
The DNA here is from genome assembly GCF_030445035.2 of Dasypus novemcinctus. Classification (NCBI taxonomy): domain Eukaryota; kingdom Metazoa; phylum Chordata; class Mammalia; order Cingulata; family Dasypodidae; genus Dasypus; species Dasypus novemcinctus. The sequence continues at coordinate 17,426,529 of NC_080693.1, read as the reverse complement.
TGTGGAAAAACTTTTAGTCAGAGTACACATCTTGTTCAGCATCAGAGAATTCATACTGGAGAGAAACCCTATGAGTGTAATGAATGTGGGAAAACCTTCAGCCGGAGTTCAAATTTTGCAAAACATCAAAGAATTCATCTTGGGAAAAAACCATACAAATGTAGTGAATGTGGAAAAGCCTTCATTCATTCATCAGCTCTTATTCAACATCAGAGAACTCATACTGGAGAGAAACCGTATAGATGTAATGAATGTGGGAAAAGCTTTAAGTGCAGTTCATCCCTCCTCAGACATCAAAGAATTCACACTGAGGGCCAACTCTGAAAAGGTACTGAATGTGAAGAAGAAATGTAAGTTGGTCTTATCACAGGTTAAATACTTGAGTGTTTAGATGAAGGATCCATGAAATGCTGCTTGAGAAGACTGCTCCTGAATTTATCTCATTAAATTTGCATAATATGTACTTTTAAGCTGTAGACAGAATCTTCTTATATTCACTGATTTGGTCAATATGAAAATTTCTAGACAGAGACCTCACATTTTAACTGCATCTCCCCCTCCCCCCCAATACTCACTTGTGGAAATTGAAAAAATTCCTGGGAGTGGGTAGTTGTGTAATAATTGCAAAGTCAAATTTCCCCCTCTTTTGGTCATATCAAAGCTCCACTATAGCTTATAAAATTATAAGGATATTGTTATTTGTTCTGTTAGGCCAAAGGCTCATATCCTTATAATCAGGAAAACTCATAGAATTGTTTTTCTTTGATTCTCAAATAGAGATCCAAATATACAAATAGTATAATTTCTTCAGTAAGTATCTTTTTTTTTTTTTTTTTTTTTTTAAGCCATAAAAACTTTAAGAATTGAAAGCTGGGGAGCAGGTGTAGCTTAGTGGTCAGTGTCTGCTTCCCATGTTCAAGGTCCTGAGTTCAACCCCTGAACTCTCCTTTAAAAAAAAAAAATTGAAAGCTGCTTAGGGTCTCCCCTTCCCAAGGCTGCTATCTAATTTGATGAACATAATTAGAACTTACTTATAAAGCAGGTTCTAAGTTATGTTCACATGGATTACATTGGTTACAGATTTACCTAATTATTATCTCTCTTAATTTTCCATTTCCCTGGAGATTACCCTGAAATAGAGACTGGGTCATAATCTTAATTGTAGTTGTTGTTCAAGTCCCTATTTTCTTTATCCTTAGTATTGAATGAATCCTTTGCTTTCTATAATCACAGTATACTGGAGACCTCATTTCTATATATTATTAACTTTCTGTAAAGTATTATGTATCACTTTGAGAAAAAGCCCAGGAATGCTGAGGGTCTGAAAAGGTGATGGAATCAATGTGTTATTGTATTTAGGGTGCCAGTCCAGGAGAAGAACTGAAGGAACTCTATGACACCAGTGCATACCTTCCTCCCAGGTATGGAGAACAGCTCATGGGACAGTGACTCACTTGAGGATAAGCAGCTCCCCTCCATGAAGAACAAGTTGCCATTTCTCTGGTCCTTATTTTCACCCACATTTTTTGTTGTTCTTGTTCTCTGTATGCTGGCTGGTGTATGCTATGTCCCAGAGTCCGAAAGTAGGTAAAAAAGAGGGAAACCACAATGATATATTGGACATAAGTTACATGGGTGAACAAAGACCAGTGGTGGGATTTGTGATACAAAAGCAAAAGTTCAAATAAACATTTAGTGAAACATTATACAAATATCAGTTTTTATTGTTACTGTATTATGTATTACATGTTGTATGGAAAGAAAACTACAGAAAATGTTATAAAAAAGTGATTTAACTTCTTTTGTCCTCCATGGTCATCCAGCAACCAGTCTACACTCCTGCCCCTCCACCTTATCCCAATTACCCCTTCTAATTGCCTCTCAGGAGACCTTCATTGTGTTACTGAGCAGAAGGGAATAGAGTTTAAACATGTGGTGGTAGTGACAAGCAAGCTCATTGAGAATGCATAGAGCATAGATCCAGCAGTGATGAAAATCATTGAAAACCAGATTGAAAGAACTGGGAAGAGGTTTGGGGATGAAAAACACATTGAAGGGGGTCGAGGTGAGTAGAAAGGTTCAGAGTTTGAGAGGTCAGAGTAGGAGAATGACTCAGAAACAGAATACTGGAAAAAGACTGAACTCGTTATTTTAAAATTCCATGTTGATGGTCTAGAGCAGGAATTGACAAGCAGTGGCCAGCACCCATGGGCCAGGTTTGGTCGCCACCTTTTTGTTAAAATTTTATTGGAACTCAGCCACACTCATTCATGTGCCTGTTGCTTATGACTGCTTTGTGCTACAACAACAGAGATGAATAGTTGCAACAGACATTGTATATCTCAAACAGCATAAAATGTTTTCTCTGCATAAAGATAAAAGCATAAAATGGCCCTTTACAGAAAATGATTGCCAACCCCAGAGCTAAAGCCTCCATGTCAAGGAATAGGGGAGTGGGGTTAAGCCATTCAGAGAAATCAGGTGCAAGGGAAAAGTTCATGATGGTGACCTTATCCTTTTCTAGGGATTGCAGCCATTGTAATTGTCCCCATGGGTGAGATTGGTAAGCAGAGCAAGGCAGATAAATAACCCCAGAGGTAGTGACTCAGAATCTCAGTGGTCCCCACACTGCTGTGTATGTGAATTGGGGTGGGGAGAATGAAAGAGATGGGAAATGATGATACATCAAAATAATCCTAACCCTAGAATGTTACTCAGAATGACTGTTGAGAGAATTGAAGTTATTAAACCTTTCTCAAAATGCCAAATGAGTGATACATGAAAATAAATTCACCATTTGGGGGCCAAAATTTGACTAATGAAATAATAAACATTGACCTTTTGAATGTGACCTTGAAGAACAACTTACTCTCTGAGCCTTGGTTTCTTCATCTGTAAGATGGGAATAAACCTTCACTCTCTCATAAGGGGTTGTGAGGACTAAGAAATGTAGGTAAAGGATCTGATACCTAGTAAATAGCTATATAGGGAGCTCCATATCTTTTTCTTCTTTTTTTCCCCTTAATAAAGTAGCTAAGAATTAGTAGAAATTACCTAAGAATGAGTGTGATCTTCTACACCTTTTGTTTACCAAGTAAGAACTGTGACCGTCCTACTTTTTTTCTGCTTTCTGGACTCATTGTAGAAGCGGGGCTTCATTTCTTCCTGCTTTTACTTCCGCTCCCTACACAGCCTGCTTGAGACCTGGAGGAGCTTGTTTTTTTGTTTGTTTTTCATTTTGAGTATCACTTAACCAGGAGCTATCTAATGGTTCCAGAGACTCAAGTTTGCCATTTAATTGCAGTTTTAATAGTGTTAGAGAACTTGATCCAAGTTGGTTTTACTGGGAACTCTGGCCTTTGCATTTCACTATTGTCCTTTTTATGCTCAGTGTTCAATCTGACTGTATGTTTGTACTCTAACATGAATGTTGGAAGTTTTAATGTTCTACATTCCAAATGTTTTTTGTGTCTTATGAACTAAACTTGTACTCTTATTGACCCACTCTCAATAAAGATGTTGTTTATATACTGTCAGAAACTTCTTATAAATGCCTTTTAAATTCTCCTAATTTAAGCACATTTTAAGAGATAAAGAGCCACCATAAAATATGCATATCATTCAGAAAACAAATCACATTTCTAATTGTATTTGGGCCTTGCAACTTTTGGAAAGATAAGGTGGGGTATACCTTCAGTGGCCCACATATATGCAAAAACGCATTGAGGAGAAGAGAATAGAGTTTTTTCCAAATGGTATTAAGAGTCCTGAGGCCAAATACTAGCACCTATCACTTAGGTTTAATGGGGAAAAGGGAGGAAAGAATTCCTATCAAAACCACAGTGAAAACTAGGCAAAATATGTTTGGTTTTTAAAAAACTGATTTAGTGTAATTTTAGACTTGGTTTTAGGTAGGACAATGTAACGTCATCCAAAAGTATAAAATGATAATATAGGAATTTTGAACATTATTCAGAATACTTGGCAATTATTAACTAAATTATTAAAAGTCTCATAATTGTTACTACCTTAGATAAGTTCTCACTTTAAAAACATATATATGTGTGTTGGAACAGGACCCTAGTTGGAAGCTTTATAGCCCTGCTTTCTCCCTTCTCCTCCTTATCTAATTCTAAGTCCCCAGCTGGGCAGTCTTGAGATCCAGAGCCACATAAACCTTCCCTTGCCATAGGTTTTATTGGCAAGGGGAAAAGGTATTCCCCTCTAGTAATACATATAATGTGCTCTCTCTGGATTACTTTGTAGTTTGAATTAATGCCCTCTAAAAATTAGATTTTTACTGAAAAGATTTCTTTACCTTTTTCACAGTGTAACTTCTTACTTTTCAGCCTGTTAGTTCACAAACCAGATCTGTCCTGAGATTGCATTGACTGTACGTAAAAGGTACAAACCTTACCTGATTCGCATTCCTGCCAGTTCACCCACAAATGTTACAATTATATTGAAAGAAGATCACATATCTAGGGAACCTCGGGGTTGAAGCCAGAGGTTTGAACACTGCAAAGTCAAGGATGGTTTTCCTTCACTCCTGTGCTTGTTGCCTCTGTATTGCTGCATTTTCTTGTCTCTCCTCCAGTGATGACAAAGATGTCCACTGGCAACTCCAAGCTAGTATGGTTCTTTGCATTGACAATCACAAGGAGAGTGCCTCTTTCCAATAACTTCAGCAAAACTCCCAAGGCTACTTCTGGGGGTGCCCGTAGTGATCCCTGCCTATGTGGCGACTCCAGGAAGCTGACCTGACATGCCTTGGTGATGCCCATCATACTGACCATGAGGCAGATTGGGAGTCTCATTCCTTGTGTGGAATAGCCCAGCTGCAGTGACTTCACACATCCAATTGGTCTAACCCGTAGATTACCACTGGGGCCCTATCCTGGTTGAGGAAGATGACATTGATATTTAGGTAACTGTGCCCTCCCCTCTTCCAGTAGCATGTCCTTATCTGTGACTGGATGACAACTTCCTTTTCATATCCTTATCTGTCATTGGGTGACAACTGGATGGATCAACTTCCTGACTGCACTGGTCTCCTAAGTGTAGCAGGTTTAGTTGTTACCAAAGCTCCTGGTCGAGCTACGTGCTATTTGTTTTACTAGTGGTTGAAGCTGTAGACTGCATAAGCAGAGAGTGTGGGCTTTGGGGTTCTTTTGTTGTGGAGGTACTATTTAGGGGCTTGAAATCTGTACCCACAGGTGCTTGGACAGCCACCAGAGCCTGTCCAGCATTGAGGAAAAGAGGCTTAGAAACTAGAAGCTGTGGAGCAGGAGCTGTCGCTCTTGGTGCCAGTGGTCTACTAAGAATACCTGGAGCTGAAATGGCCTGTGCTTAAGTCACTGATGGAATTCCAGTGGAATTCCAGTGGAGCAGGTGGGGGCATAGCTGGTAGCATAGCTGGTAGCATACCAGGCTTCAGAGGTGGTCTTCCTGGTCAGGGGGCATCCTATGTTTTTACCTCAAAATGAAAGGGTGCATTTTCTCTGGGATACAATCCAGGAGACATGCCTGTCATAACTGGTGGCATTCGTGGCATCAGAGGAGGAACACATGGCATTGATGGAGGGATGCCTGGCATCATTCCTGGTGCTCCTGGAACTGGTAGCAGTCTCCGCTGTACCATTGGGAGGATATAACCTTGCTGAGGTTGAGCAGGCTATGGTTGAAATGAAGTTCAAGTGGCATAGCTATCATCATTGTACTCATCACGATCATCTTGTCTTGTTGATTTTTTACTCTGTATTTTCCATTCAAGAAGTCATGGCCTTTCATCCACATCTATTTCTGAAATTCTTCCCATGCCATATATTCTAATTCTTTGTCTGTTCTCCCTGATACTGCATTTTATATAGCATCTGTGGTCTCTTTATGCACCTGCATGCAAAGAATTGCTAAGCCAGGTCCTCTGTATAATTTCTTGTGAAATACGTGGCATTTAAAATATTGTTCTTTTTGGTACTGTATAAAGATCTTCTTATCAGCAAAATCTATTACAATACCTAATCAGTACATCAACCAGCACCCCTACTTGGCCTCAACTTCAAACTGACAAAAAATATCAGCACCATGGCCTGAGCTGCTCCTTCTTGCACCCATAACTGCATTGTAATGAAAAGGTAAAAGATAGGAGAAAGCAAGGTGGAAAACTGAGGCAATAACTGCTCACTTTTCCAACCTAATAACTACTACTCCATCCCACAGGAAACAGACAATAAAATATAATATTTTGCAAGTTAAGAACATGACTCTCATAAATATATAGTAATCATAGGTCAAAGATCTATTGGACTCATTAATGAGGGAACTATCATGTTAGTAAAGCTAGTTCAAAGGATGACCTGAGACTAGTGTATATGTAATCAGTGAAAGAAGGAATGCTGCTATGAGCTTATTAAATTAGTTTCAAAACAGGTTAACGCTCTACAAGGCAGTGAAACTCTAACCTTTAGGGTCATTTTACCAAACAAATCATTTGCAATTTATGAGTGTTTTTTTTTCCTTTACAGAGTCTGGCCCTAATCAATAGTAAGTAATAAGTCAAACAAAATCCCGTGCCCAAGAAGAGTCTGATAATCCTTAAATGGGCCTGTTAAAGTTCTAATATGACATTGACAGTACACATAGTCATCCTTTTGCCTTATTTCCAAGTTTTGGATAAATTTTTTTAATAGTCTCCCCTTGTATTCATAAATAATTTCTACAGATTATTCTTGATTTCAAAAGCAACTGGATTCATTGTGTTTTGTTATTTGGCTATATTCATTCACATGGTACAGCAGTAGGTGCTAATTAAGTCCTTTGGCCACTTTGTTGTATTCTCAGCAACTCTAGGACCAAGCAATTAGTGTTTCTAGCAACTTACTGTGTTAAGCAACTATCAAATTTCTCTCTGGAAACTCTATAAGGAACCTAGGGTTTTATTCTCAATAGTTTCCATTGTTCCAGGGATTTTTTGAAAATTGCTGTTATTTGCTCTTCTGTTCCAAGGCTGGGAAACCAAATCAAGTAGATCTGGCTCCAGGTTGAATTTTTCTCTCCTTGTGGATCATCTAAGGTTTCTGCTCTGCCAGAAAGTTACCTTTATTCCTCGTGGAACTGGGATCCTGAAATCCATGGGGGTAGGTATCCATATAGATTTCCTAAAAGAGTTTTTTAGGCATTGGATCCATACATGAAGCAAAACCTCCCTTACTAATGTCATGCCTGATTAAGGGAGATTCTTGGATATACCCCCAAGGCCTTATTTTACACAATATATTTGCCCAATTATATCCTGATAAAGGGAGGACAGATCCTTATTTTTTTTTGTCTTTGTTTTTTTAATATTACATTCAAAAAATATGAGGTCCCCATATACCCCCCAGCCCCCTCACCGCACTCCTCCCCCCATAACAACAACCTCCTCCATCAGCATGAGACATTCATTGCATTTGGTGAATACATCTCTGAGCACCGCTGTACCTCATGGTCAATGGTCCACATCATAGCCCACATTCTGCCACAGTCCACCCAGTGGTCCATGGGAGGACATACAATGTCTGGTAACTTTCCCTGCAGCACCACCCAGGACAACTCCAAGTCCCAAAAACGCCCCCACATCTCATCTCTTCCTCCCATTCTCTACCTCCAGCAGTCACCATGGCCACTTTCTCCACACCAATGCCACATTTTCTACTAATCACAGTAGTTCATAATAGAATATCAGTTAGTTCGCTCTAATCCATACTCTATTCCTCCATCCTGTGGACCTTGGAATGGTTGTGTCCACTCCACATCTATATCAGGAGGGGGCTTAGATTCCACATGGATGCTGGATGCAATTCTCCTACTTTCAGTTGTAGGCACTCTTGGCTCCATGGTGTGATGGTTGACCTTCTTCACCTCCACGATAGCTGAGTGGGGTAAGTCCAATAAATCAGAGTGTAGAAGTTGCAAGTCTCTTGAGGCTCAGGGCCTGGCTATCACATGGTCAGTCCAGAGATTCAGGTCTCCTGGGTATACATTAAATTCCAGCACCAACTACAGTTCCAGTAAAAGTAACAGGAGAGGCTTGTGAACAAAGATCACATCTGAGTCCAGCTCCATCACACAGAAACACAAACTCCAAAGCAGGGCCAACTGACATGGCACTGAACTTCATCTGCCATGACCATAGAACCTGTGGGTCTCTGTAGCCCTCAGAAGAACCAATGCCTGGGGTTGTATCTACTTTATCTGTCTCTGAGACTCTGCTCAGGTGTGCATAAGGGCAACCCCTCTGATAGCCTCCCAGCTCTTTTTGGAGACTCAGCCATATAAACTTATTTGTCCTTTCCATTTCCCCCTTTTATTCAGGTCAAAAGGCACTTTTAACTCCTGATGTTATATGTAGATTGAGATATTCTGCTGATCTGAGTTGACCCTTTTATTCAAGGTCATTTTCTGGTTACATCATCAGCTGGTACTTGGTAGTACTCCCTCAGCGCCAGGGAGGCTCATCCCCAGGAGTCATGTCCCATGCTGGGGGGAAGGCAATGCATTTACATGCTGAGTTTGGCTTTGAGACTGGCCATATTTGAGCAATATGGAGGCTCTCAGGAGGTAACTCTTAGGCACCCTGCAGCTCTAGGCCTTGTTCTTATTTCAGGTGCACAGGCTCATAAGCATAGTCATTAGTATCAAGGGCTCATCGTTGGACATTCCTTTTTTGGTCTTTGCCGTTGCACTTGGGGGATTGTTGCTATTCCTTTAGGGACAGTGATAGAGCTCCCCTGGCTAGGAACTCAGCACTCCCTCAGTTGTTGTTTTTAATTGTAACCACTATGAAAATATCCAAACATTTTTATGTACCCTGGATATATGCCCTGGAGAACTCCCTGCCAACCATGTGTCCCCTGTCAATAACATCCCACACCAGTATTCCTCCCCTGCCATTGTTGAACCTCTCTGTGATCCAAAACTTCTTCAAAAGTGAAGCCCAATATATTGCCAGGTTCCATTAATAGTAAAATGGAATATAGTGATGAGCTTATATAGAATTTATATAGTTTCTATAGAATACATATTAATTTAGAAAAAGTACAGTAAAAATAAATTGGGGTATCAAAAAATTTTTAAATGCAAAAGCTTTGTTTTTGATGTTTTGCCTTCCATCACTGCAATAAGTGTTGCCCTGTATGCAAATTGGCAAGGCAACTACTTCTATCATTTCCTCAGTGTCTACGTCCTTTTTCTTTTTTTTCTAATTATTAAGCTTATCTTCACAAAAGTTTTAGATCACAGTAATTCATATACACAATATATAGTACTCCCACATATCCAATATAAAACCTTTTTCCTTCCACAGCAATAATCTTTTTACATATTCATACTGTATTTACTGAAACTGATGTACAGATATTGAGACAATAGCTTTCAAACAAGGTAACATTTGTGTTTACATTGTGGTTTATATTTTACACTATACAATTTTCTAAATTTTTAGTTATCTTATGTTTTACATTATGATTTACATTTTAGCCTATCAGCCCCTATATATTTTTGGTATAATTTAGCATGCCTTATATCCATCCTTGCATAATCTTGTGGAATACTTCTATTGCCCACACAGTTACATTGGTTCCATCTATTAAATACCTCTTTCCCCCTCCCCTTAGGGCCCACAGTGACAGTCAATCTTCATTGCTTGAAGGGCCATGTTCAGAGATACTTGCAACAGTGTTGAGGGCTTGACATACTCAACTGCCCTAATGCACTGGGAGCCACCATTTCTCTCGAGAGATACAATTCCCTCTATTTGAGAACATCAGTCCTCCCCAGGATGTGGGTATACCTTCACTCTCATTATATGGGTCACTATCCAGTGATATAACCCATATGGCAAAATGAGCATTCACATATTCCCTAGGAGCCTGTCCTGCTTCAGATTATCCCCTTTAAGCATCTTAAACAGGTAACCTTCCTTATTATATTTTTGAAAAAGTTTTCTCAGCAATATATTCTTTTTTTTTTTTTTTTTAAGATTTATTTATTTATTTAATTTCCCCCCCTCCCCTGGTTGTCTGTTCTTGGTGTCTATTTGCTGCGTCTTGTTTCTTTGTCCGCTTCTGTTGTCGTCAGCGGCACAGGAAGTGTGGGCGGCGCCATTCCTGGGCAGGCTGCTCTTTCTTTTCACGCTGGGCGGCTTTCCTCACGGGCGCACTCCTTGCGCGTGGGGCTCCCCCACACGGGGGACACCCTTGCATGGCACGGCACTCCTTGCGCGCATCAGCACTGCGCATGGCCAGCTCCACACGGGTCAAGGAGGCCCGGGGTTTGAACCGCGGACCTCCCATATGGTAGATGGACGCCCTAACCACTGGGCCAAAGTCCATTTCCCTAGCAATATATTCTTAACCAAATACCTGACAATCTCCTATGTATGTTGCCCCACCCTCCCCCCAATTTCTTGGGCAATAATACCCATCCTGCCATCCCTAGCCCCCCTCAAGCCCTCAAAGCCCCACCCAAAGGTAACCCTATTCCCCCATTTTATCCCTTCCTTGTACAAATACTTACCTCCAGCTTATCATAGATTTCTCCCATGTAGGTGTCAGCTTACATCCTTCCTCTACCCCCCAATTTCCTTTAAGCCTATCATCCAGTCTCTAGTTCTCTGAGGCAGCTTGGTTTACTTATTTCATATCATTGAGGTCATGTAGTATTTGTCCTTCAATGCCTGGGTTGCTTCACTCAACATAAGGTTCTCAAGATTCATCCATGTTATCACATGTGTTTGTGGTGTATTCATTCTTAAAGCTGAGTAGTATTCCATTGTATGTATTTATCACATTTTATTTATCTGTTCATCTGTTGATGGGCATTTGGGTTGATTCCAACTTTTGGCAATAGTGAACAATGCTGCTATGAACATTGTTGTGCATATATCTGTTTGTGTCCTTGTTTTCAGTTCTACTGGGTATATACCCAGCAGTAGAATTGCTGGGTCATATGGCAAATCTATGGCCAGTTTTTTGAGAAACCGCCAAACTGTCCTCCAGAATGGTTGGATCCTTCTGCATTCCCACCAGCAGTGGATGAATGTTCCCATTCCTCCACATCCTCTCCAGCATTTGTAGTCTCTTCTGTTTTTTCCATAGCTGCCAATCTTATGGGAGTAAGATGGTATCTCATTGTAGTTTTGATTTGCATTTCCTTAATAGCTAGAGATTTGGAGCATTTTTTCATGTGCTTTTTAGCCATTTGTATTTCTTCTTTGGAGAAGTGTCTGTTTAAATCTTTTTCCCATTTTTTAAATGGGTTGTTTGTCTTTTTTATTTTCAAGATATAGGAGTTCTTTATATATGCAGGTTATAAGTCTCCTATCTGATATATAAGTCTCCTATCTGGTATATGGTTACCAAATATTTTCTCCCATTGTGTAGGCTCTCTTTTCACTTTATTGACAAACTCCTTTGAGGTGCAAAAGGCTTTAATTTTGAGGAAGTCCCATTTATCTATTTGTTCTTTTGCTGGTCGTGCTTTTGGTGTGAAGTTCATGAAGCCATTTCCTATTACAAGGACTTGTATATGCTTCCCTACACTGCTTTCCTAAGTCTTTATGGTCTTGGCTCTTATATTTAGGTCTTTGATCCATCTTGAGTTGATCTTTGTATAAGGTGTGAGATGGTAATCCTCTTTCATTCTTTTACATATGGATATCCAGTTCTCCAGGCACCATTTTTTGAATAGGCCATTCTTTCCCAGTTGAGAGGGTTTGGTGGCTTTATCGAATATTATATGACTATATATATGAGGGTCTATATCAGAACTCTCAATTCGATTCCATTGGTCTGTGTGTCTCTCCTTGTGCCAATACCATGCTGTTTTCACTGCTGTTGCTTTGTAGTATGTTTTGGAGTTAGGTAGTGTGATTCCTCCAATTTTTTTTTCTTTTTCAATATGTCTTTGGCTATTCGGGGTCTCTTTCCTTTCCAAATAAATTTCATAGTTAGTTTTTCTAGTTCCTTAAAGAATGCTGTGTTGATTTTTATTGGGATTGCATTGAATGTGTAGATCAGTTTTGGTAGGGTAGACATCTTAATAATATTTAGTCTTCCTATCCATGAACAAGGAATATCCTTCCATTTATTTAGATCTTCTTTGATGTCCTTGAACAGTGTTGTGTAGTTCTCTGTGTATAAGTTTTTTACAAATTTAGTTAAATTTATTCCTAAGTATTTGATTTTTTTATTGACTCTTGTAAATGGTATTTGTTTCTTGACTTCCTCCTAAGCTTGCTCATTATTGGTATACAGAAATGCTACTGATTTTTGCGCATTGATCTTATAACCTGCGACTTTACTAAACTCATTTATGAGTTCTAGAAACTTTGTTGTAGACCTCTCAGGGTTTTCTATGTATAGGATCATGTCATCTGCAAATAATGAAATTTTGACTTCTTCCTTTCCAATTTGAATGCCTTTTATATCTGCTTCTTGCCTCAGTGCTCGAGCAAGTACTTCTAAGACAATGTTAAATAGAAGAGGTGATAGTGGGCATCCTTGTCTTGTTCCTGATCTTAGAGGGAAGGATTTTAGGATTTCAACATTGTAAACAATGTTGGCTGTGGGTTTTTCATATATACTCTTTATCATTTTTAGAAAATTTCCTTGTATTCTGATCTTTTGGAGTGTTTTTATCAAGAAAGGGTGCTGTATTTTGTCAAATGCTTTTTCTGCATCTATAGATATAATCATGTGATTTTTTTCCTTCAATCTGTTTATATGGTGTATTACATTGATTTTCTTATGTTGAACCATCCTTGCATACCCAGAATGAATCCCACTTGGTCATGGTGTATAATTTGTTTAATGTGTTGTTGAATATGTTTAGCAAGTATTTTGTTGAGGATTTTTGCATCTAGATTCATTAGAGAAATGGGTCTGTAATTTTCCTGTCTTGTGTCTTTGTTTGGCTTTGGTACTAGGGTAATGCTAGCATCATAGAATGAGTTAGGTAATGTTCCTTCTGTTTCGATTTTTTGGAAGAGTTTCAGCAGGATTGGCATTAGTTCTTTCCAGAATGTTTTGTAGAATTCACTTGTGAAGCCGTCTGGCCCTGGGCTCTTCTTAGTTGGGAGGTTTTTAATGACTGATTCTATCTCTTTACTTGTGATTGGTTTGTTGAGATCATCAATTTCTTCTTTCATCAATATAGGCCGCTTATGTGTTTCTAGGAATTTGTCCATTTCCTCTGAATTGTCATTTTTGTTGGAATATAGTTTTTCAAAGTATCCTCTTATGATAGTCTTTATTTCTGTGGGGTCAGTGGTGATATCTCCTTTCTCATTTCTTATTTTGTGTATTTTCATCTTCTCTCTTTTTACTTTGTTAATCTAGCTAAGGGTTTGTCAATTTTATTGATCTTCTCAAATAACCAGCTCTTGGTTATCTTTTTACGTGCTTTCTTATTTTCTATTTCATTTAGTTCTGCTCTTATCTTTGTTTTTTTCTTTCTTTCTTCTTCCTGTGGGGTTACTTTGTTGTTTCTTTTACTAATTCCTCCAAATGTGCAGTTAGTTCTTCAGTTTTTCCTCTTCTTTTTTTTTTTTTTAAGATTTATTTATTTTATTTAATTCTCCCCCTCCCCCGGTTGTCTGTTCTCTGTGTCTATTTGCTGCGTCTTGTTTCTTTGTCCGCTTCTGTTGTCATCAGCAGCACGGGAAGTGTGGGCAGTGCCATTCCTGGGCAGGCTGCAATTTCTTTCGCGCTGGGCAGCTCTCCTTATGGGGCTCACTCCTTGCGCATGGGGCTCCCCTACGCGGGGGACACCCCTGTGTGGCAGGGCACTCCTTGCGCGCATCAGCACTGCGCATGGGCCAGCTGCACATGGGTCAAGGAGGCCCGCGGTTTGAACTGTGGCCCTCCCATGTGGTAGAAGTATGCCCTAACCACTGGGCCAAGTCCATTTCCCCGCTCTTCTTTTTTGATGTATGAATTTATGGCTATGAATTTCCCTCTCAGTACTGCTTTTGCTGCATCCCATAAGTTTTGGTATGTTGGTTATCATTTTCATTATTTTCAAAGTAGTTATTAATTTCTTTTGAGATTTCCTCTTTGACCTACTGTTTTTCTAAGAGTGTGCTGTTTAATTTCTATATCTTGGTGTGAAATCTGGGCCTCTGACCCTTGCAGATTTCCAGCTTCACTTCACTGTGTTCAGAGATATTATTTTGTATGATTTCGATCTTTCTGAGTTTATTGAGCCTTTCTTTGTGGCCTAGCATATGGTCTATCTTGGAGAATGATCCATGTGCACTTTAGAAAAATGTATTTCCTGCTGTATTTGGGTGTAATGATCTGTATATGTCTATTAGATCCAGCTCCTCTAATATACTGTTCAAAGTTTTTGTTTCTTGATTGATTCTCTGAGATGTTCTGTCCAAAGTTCTTAGTGGTGTATTAAAGTCTCCCACTATAATTGTAGAGGCATCTATTCTGTTACTTAGTTTTTCCAGTGTTTGCCTCACGTATTTGGAGGTGCCCTTGTTAGGAGCATAAATATTTACGGTTGTTCGTTCTTCTTGAAAGATTATCCCTTTCACTAATATGTAGTATCCATCTTTGTCTCTCACAATTGTTTTGCATTTAAAGTCTGTTTTGTCTGATACTAATATAACTACTCCTACCTTTTTTTGGTTATTGTTTGCTTGTAAGATTGTTTTCCAACCATTCACTTTCAGTCTCCATGAATCCCTGGGTCTAAGATGTGTTTCTTGTAGACAGCATATCGATGGGTCATATTTCCTTATCCAATCTTCCAGTCTGAATTTTTTGACAGGTGAGTTTAATCCATTGACATTCAGTGTTATTACTTTCAAGGAATTATTTATGTTAGCCATATTTTGTTTGGACTTGTGTTTGTCATATTTTGTTTGTTTGTTTGTTTTCCTTCTCTTTTTGTCTTTTTTTTGCTCTTACACTCTCCTCCAACTCTGCCTCTCCTGTTTTTTTCTTTCTTCCTGTAGAACTCCCTTTAGTATTTCTTGAAGGGCAGGGTTCTTGTTGGTATACTCTTTTAATTTCTGTTTATCTGTGAATATTTTGAACTCTCCATCATTTTTGAATGCTAGTTTAGCTGGGTTGAGTATTCTTGGTTCGAAATTTTTTTCTTTTAGTACCTTGACTATATCATACCACTGCCTTCTTGCCTCCATGGTTTCAGATGAGAAATCAGCACTTAATCTTATGGAGCCTCCCTTGTATGTGATGGTTCTCTTTTCTCTTGCTGCTCTTAAAATTTTCTCTTTGTCTTGAGCATTGGATAATTTGACAAGCATATGTCTTGGGGTGGGCCTGCCTGTTGGGATTTATGGTGTTTGGGGTGCGTTGTGCTTCCTGGACATGGATATTCATCTCTCTCAGTAGATTTGGGAAATTTTCAGCCATTATTTCCTCCAACACCCCTTCTGTCCCCTTTCCCTTCTCTTCTCCTTCTGGGATGCCTATAATATGTATGCTTGTGCATTTTGCATTGTCATTCAAGTCCCTAAGTCCTAGCTGGATTTTTTCTGTCTTTTTATCGATCAGTTCTACTATCTGTTTGAATTCAGATGTACTGTCTTCCATGTCACTAATTCTCTCCTCTGCCTCTTCTAATCTGCTGCTATTTGCTGAGAGTATATTTTTGATTTCTTGAACTGTGGTGTTCATCACCATCATATCTGTTATCTTTTTGCGTATGTCTGCAGTTTCCTCTCCAAGTGTTTTCTTCATATTGTTAATCTCTTCCTTTACTTCATTAAGTTGGTCTCTGATATATGTTTTGAGATCTTTAATTACTTGTCCAATGTTCTGCTCCCCTTCCTGATTTTTAGTTTGTTCATTGGATTCAGCCATGTTTTCCTGATTATTGGTTTGGTTTGTAGTTTTTTGTTGCTGTCCGGTCATCATTTTATCTTGATGGGTTTAATCAGCTCCTTAGCTTCTTTGTCTAGTCTTGGGGATTAATTAGTTGTTGTTCATGCATAAGTGTTATGTCTTCTTTTTGTCATTTTGTTCTTCTTACTCTATATTTTTGTTGCTGGCTAAGTTCACTTTGAAGGAAAATATTAGGGCCAAGGAAAGCAAAATGAGTAGGAAAAGAAAATGTATAAAGTAGTATTGGTAATACATGTTAACAGAGCAACAATGTGAGATCTAGGAGAATGGATATTAGACTCATGTAAGTGGTGTGGAGTTATAGCAGTAAGTAGAGTACCTATAATGAGACAGTCAACTGAATATGGGGAGGAATATAGTATGAATTAAATGGCCAATGTTTTCAAGAGAGAGGGAAAGTGAAAAGAAAGACAATAATATCAAGAGTGGATCAAAGACAGAAAACCGAATGAAGGTATTAGAAATAAAAAAAGTCAGACAATTTGGGGGCCAAAGAAAGGGAGATGGAATGTAAGAGAAACAGTAGATGATGGAGGATAGCAAGATGTGGGGGAAAGGGGATAGTGTAGGTGGCCAAAATCAATACACACAGAAAAGCGGAAATGGAGGATGAGAAAACACAGCAAGTTTGAAGCATTCCCTGCAGCAGCTATTATATAAAGAAAAGAAAATAAGAAAAAGAGAGAAAAGGAAAAAAAAGAGAAGAGAAAAAAAGGGGGGGGGGAGAAATTGGCGGGGTAACAAGCAAGAAAAGAGAAAGAGAAAAAAAAACTAAATAAATGAAAAAGGACCTTGGGGGATTAAACAGGAGAAAAGACCAGGAGACAATGCAATATTAGCAACCAAGACACACACACACACACACACAAAAAGAACCAACGTTTCAAGCTAGGAATCCTCTTTGTAGTTAAATAATACACTTAGGGATCTGACCTTCCCCCTTTCTTCTTTCCTCACCTCTCTCTCTCCCAGGGCAGCAGAAAAGCCACCTGAGAGGTCCGGTAGGAGATTCAAGTAAGTCCTTGTTGAACCAACTCAACACAGAAGACTAAGACTCTTTATTTCCAACATGAGATCACCTACACCTCACCAGAAACCCCAAATATGCTACTGGAAGCTTGGATATCACCTCCTACAGTCCCTCCTCCTTAGGTGTGCTAGGAGAGGTCTAATTGATTTTCTGACTCCACCTTCTCCCAGACCAAGTTTCCTATCCCAGGACGTTTAGGTAAATTGGGCTTTTTCAGCAGATTCACCTCTCCTTTCTTCCTAGACTCTCCCCAAGTTGCTGGTACACTCCCCCAAGTTCAAGGAGAGAGAGAGAGAAAAAAAAACACAAACACCGAGGGCTAGGGTAATGAAGGACCTCAGATGAACTTCAGGGCACGGTGGATTCGAGGATGGGAAGTCTGTGATATTGCAGACTCAAGGTGTGTGAGTCTCTGGAGCATGGGCCACCAGGGTTTAAGGGACACAGACCTGGGAACCATGCTTCCGGTTAACACGGGACTTGGGAGCACTGCAGCACAACAGAACCTTCAGGGATCGCCACAGCTGGGCCAGCAGCCCTAGGGGGAGGGGTCCTGCCCACAATTTCTTACCTCCGTGTCAGAAACCCAAAATCCCACCTCTCACAAGAATCTCTTCTGTCACTGTCTCACCAAATCGACATGGAGACACCTCCTGCTCTGCTAGCCCCCGAAACAGCTCGCTCAGGGTTTGGGAGTGCCGCAGCACAACAAAGATTTCAAGTATGGCCATGGACGGGCCGCAAGCTCTAGGGGGAAGAGTCCTGCCCACAACCTCTGACCTCCATGCAAGAGACCCAAAATTCTACCTCTTGCAAGAATCTCCTCTGTCACTGTCCCACCAAATCGACATCCATACACCTCCTGCCCTGCAAGCCCGGCCCAGCAGGACTCCAACCCTACTCAGCTGCTTCTTTGCAGGAGAGATTATGAGGTGCGCTCACTCAGATGCCATCTTGCCCTCCCTCCTCAACAGATTTCTTATTGAAAGTTTGCAAATAACTACATTGTCATGAAACAGAAAGAGTCTCAGTACAGGTATATTCTTTAATTCTGAGTGATGGCTGAGAACAAAATACCACTTATACTTTAATCTTTACATTTTAAAGAAAATTTCATTTTAGTTTGCAAAAGCAGAGTCAACTAAATTGAAAGTGAGAGGTGGATTCAGATGAGTAAGGACTGCACATAGGCCTATCAAATATTTTTTTAAATGATGATAAAGATCCAAACAAATAACCGCAACTCTACTTCCCCCATCGGTGCATCCATTCCTCTTCAATTAACCCTTGTTCTGCTGAATCTTTGGATAGCAGCCTGATCTCATTAAGAGATCTGTTTCTGGACCGAAAAAAAAAAGGGTCCTGGATCTCCTGATGCAACCAGTTTGACAGCTCTCTAAGCAGTGTCAGCTTAAGGTTGGAAGTGTGCAGCCCATGAGTCTTCCGTGAACTATCAGTAGTTAACAATATCTAGTATGGTTCTTTCTCAAAAACTCATTTTCAAGCCTTTAGCATCTAGCAGAGTATAAATGATTATTGTAGATCCAACATAATTGCTCTGTTTAATTTATTACAGGGACCAATAATATCAGAATGGAGGAAAGTAAAATCCTCTTCTGGAACATAATACATTACTATCTTAAGGCAGAGTTGATCAGGATTTCTCTATGAAGGTAAGAATGCATTATGGTGAGAACAGTCTCCAGGGATTTGATTTGACATCTCTTTCCATAAACAGAGCAGCTCTTAATATAATGTGGAAGTAATTAATAAATATGGAATATACAGTCAAACCTAATTATTTCTAGCATTTCTCATGCTTTCGAATGGCATGTCATTGGCTCTAAGGTAAGGGACAAGTTTTGGTTTGCTTTTTTTTTTTTTAGATTATTTCTCTCCCCTCCCCCACCCCAGTTCTCTGTTCTCTGTGTCTATTTGCTGCATCTTTTTCTTTGTCCGCTTCTGTTGTTGTCAGTGGCACGGGAATCTGTGTTTCTTTTTGTTGCATCATCTTGTTGTGTCATCTCTCTGTGTGGGCGGTGCCATTCTTAGGCAGGCTGCACTTTCTTTTGTGCTGGGCGGCTCTCCTTACGGGGCGTACTCTTTGCGCGTGGGGCTCCTTTATGTGGGGGACACCCCTGCGTGGCACGGCACTCCTTGTGTGCATCAGCACTGTGCATGGGCCAGCTCCACAGGGGTCAAGGAGGCCCGGAGTTTGAACCACGGACCTCCCATGTGGTAGATGGACACCCTAACCACTGGGTCAAGTCAGCTTCCCTGCTTTTTTTTTTTTTATAATTTTATTAACAAGAGCATGGCAAAGCACAAAGCAGAGGAAGTAATGGAATCTCTGTTTTCTGGGCCAATTACACTTAGGTAAAGAATGATCTTTCATCACCTCCTATTAAGAGCAGAATATCATTTTAGCAGAAAGATAGTAAAACCATAATGTTTAACATGGAAGAATTTAACTTTTTAATGAATGAATCCATCAAAATTAAGCCAACTTTTGTCAAAATTTTAATATATTTTAGCATTGTCTTTCAGAATTTGCAGCTATTATAAAGGATAAGTAAAGTTCACTTTCCCTCAGACTTCTAAAATGTATTGTATCACTTCAGTTTTGGCCTTATTCTACGTTCTTTCATGTTCTGGAACAATTGGACATTTTACTTTAATACAAAATATTCTATTTTTCTCTTGATAAACAAAAGCAACATCCTATTTACACTTATGTATTGAAGGTCCCCAAGACTACCTCCAGCTTCCATGGTTCATTAGACTCATAGGAGTCAGCATATTGTTGTATGCATGCGATTTATTTACAGTGGAAGGTTACAAAGCAAAATCAGCAAAGAAAAAAGCACGTGGAGTGAAGTCAGGAGGAATCCAGGTACAAGGTTTCAAGAATTCTCTCCGAGTGGAGTCACCCAGGACAGGCTTAATTCCAACAGCAAGAGTTGTAACAACACATGTGGAATATTGTCTATGAGGGGAGCTCATTAGAGACTCAGGGCCCAAGATTATATTGGAGGCTGGTCACGTAGGCCCTCTTGCCTAATTAAAATTCGAGGCTAGCAGAAGGAAAGTAGGTGTTTGGCATAAACCATATTGTTTATACAAACAATTTTGGCACAGTGAGCCACTCTTTTTAATTCTGGGAATGGTGGGAACCCGCTTGTAGTCAAAGTTCCGAGAAACCTCCCAAGGGCCAACTTTGTAAGCAGGCCCTTCTAAGGATAGTAGTCTCAGACCTCCTCTGCTAACTCTTTTCTACAAAATACACATTTTTGCTAACCAAAATAATTAACTGGGATGTAGGTAATCGAGAACTTTGTCATATACAAGCATTTCAACATTATGAGCAAAGCTTACAAACACATAATCTGACCTCCTGCAGCCATACCTATCTCTTTTTCTTCACAGGGCAAAAGTAAACACATACAGATGAATCATAAATTGGTGCTAAATCAAAGGGGAGGGTGGAAGTTTAATGAGAAACAAGATACTTGCATGATATTAAAGTACCTTCTCCACAGATTGCTATTACAATTGCAAGAAAAAATAATTGTACAGTAGAACTGAGAAACACCTTGACTAGGTGTTCAAAATTAATAAAATCAATGACAGGTAGATGGACATTGTGTGCCTTGGATGTGACACTATGAGGAGAACCCAGTATAACTTATGTAATATTCTAGCTCATAATGCATAACCAGAATCTAATCATGAGGAAATATTAGGCAAACCTAAAGGGAGAACTCTTAAAGATGGACTGTATTTTATAAAAATGTTAATGTCCATAAGAGACAAAGTAAGGCTGAAGAAATGTTCCAGATTAAAAGAGAGAGGACATACTGAAGACAATAATATTATACAAGATGGAGGGTAAAGGGATAAGAATGGAGGTAAGCTTCTCACACTTTATTCAAACTGGTAAAATGTCATCACCAGAATACTGTTATAAATTATATATATAAATGTAATCCAAGAGTAATCAATAAAGAAGCTATACAAAGAGAAAAACTCAAAAACACTATAGATATATCAAGGTAAAATTCTAAAAATGTTCGAAGTAACCTACAACAAAGTAAGAAATGGGAAACAGAAATGAAAAACAAGAAACAAAAAATTGAAATAGCAGGATTAAGTCTTATCATATTAATACTTACATAAAACTTAAGTGATCTAAATACATCAATTAAAAGATGTGCATATTTTATAAAATAATAAATTTATTATATTTTTTATTGGATTCATATTACTTAAAGGCATTACTTTGTCCATTTTATCTTTTGACTTTCTATTGTCATATCTTAGTATTGTCTGTT
The DNA here is from genome assembly GCF_030445035.2 of Dasypus novemcinctus. Taxonomy (NCBI): domain Eukaryota; kingdom Metazoa; phylum Chordata; class Mammalia; order Cingulata; family Dasypodidae; genus Dasypus; species Dasypus novemcinctus. Next base: position 17,405,251 of record NC_080693.1, on the reverse strand, counting down.
TTTTACACTTTTCGGTACTCTTATTAATATCTTCATTTATATACTCTTCTCCAAGTCTCTTGCCCTTGTGTTTTCCTTTCAGGTTGCAGAACTCCCTTTAGAATCTCTTGTAAAGCCTGTCTTTTGATAACAAACTCTGTTTTTGTTTGTCTGTGAAGAAAGACTTTAAATTCACCTCATTTTTGAAGGGCAGTTTTGCCAGATAAAGAATTCTAGGCTGGCGGTTTTTCCCTTTCAGAGCCTCAAATTTATCATAGTATTCCCTTCTCTCCTCCATGGTTGCTGATGAGAGATTAGCATGTAGTGTTATTGAGCTTTCCATGTATGTGATGTATTGCTTTCCTCTTGCTGCTTTTAGAATCCTCTCTTTGTCTTCAACATTTGACATTTTTGTATAGTGGGTATCTTGGAGTAAGTCTCTTTGGATTTATTTTGTTTGGGGTGTGTTATCCTTCTTGGATATTGCTATTTATGTCTTTCCTCAAATATTTTTTTCTGCCCCTTTTCCATACTTTTCTCTTTCTGGGACACTTATAATGCCTGTTTGTGCATTTCGCATTGTCATTCAATTCCCTGAGAGACTCTGTTCCATTTTTTCCACTCTTTCCTTTTTCTGTTCTCCTCTCTTTTCAAGTTCAAATACTCTGTCCTCCAACTCACTAATTCTGTCCTCAGTCAATTCAGATCTGCTATTATATGCCTGTAATGTATTTTTAATCTCATCCATTATGTGTCTTTCAGTCCCATAAACTGTTACTTTTCTTTACAAGCTTTTCAGTTGTTCTTCATGCTTACAGTGTCTTCTTAATATCCCTTATCTCTCTATATAGGAGATTTGTGTGAACATCATTGACTAGTTGTCTTAAATCCTCTGTCTCATCAGGATTTTTGATGTGATCCTTTGTCTGGGCCATATCTTCCTGTTTCTTAGTATGACTTATAATTTTTTGCTGATGTCTAGGCATCTGATTATATTGGTGAATTTACTTTGATGGACGATTTCTCTCTCTTGCCTAGTGGTTTAGATTCATGGTTATTCTTTGCCTTTGTGTTCAACTTCTTCTAAATATTTAAATTACCCAACTTCTTCTAAATCAGGGATCCACTGATGGGGCACAGACCAGGTCAAGGGGAACTGGGACATGACAGTCTCCAAAAGATGTTTTTACTTCTTGCACTTTCCAGGTGTGCCAGAAGTTGGCACCCTACAGCAAACTTTTCTACAGAGGTGTCTCTTTTAACCTCCACTCACTGGTGATTCTGGTCTGGCCAGAGCCAAGATTCAAAATGGGCTCCACTGGCCAAACTCACCAAAGAGAAACTCACTCTGCTGGCCAAACTCACTCTGCTCTCCACCTAACCCAGGAGGCAGACGTCGGTTCCCCTCTAGGTTGGCCTTAGTAAGCTATAGGTTTTACCCAGACTCTTTGCCTTGAGGGTTGTGCATGGGTGCCATTCCTAGCCACAGGGCTAGTAACTTACAGTTTTCACTTCAGCCTCCTCTTCTCTCTGTCCCTCTCCCTCCTGGATGGTAGACAGCATTTCCTGGTCTGCAGCCCCCAAAGAAGCTCCCACAAATATCTTTTTGCCCTTTCTCCATCATTTTCTTGAGAGACTTGAGCATTGCCACCATAATATGGTGCTATCTACCCAGAAGTCTCTGGATCCACATTGAATTTGTAAGTTAGGAAACTTAAATTTTCATTTTATGATGTTTAGTCTTCCCCTCCAAGATTGCAGTTTATCTTTTCATTCGTTTAGATATATATTTTATTCATTTAGGAATGTTTTTAAATTTTATTCATACAGGTTTTATTCATGTGTTATTATGCCTGGATATTTTATCATTGTTTTTGCCTCTGTAAATGGGCAGAGATATGACTTAAACTTAATTGAGGCATGAAAATTAATTAATGACTGCAGTTTCATGCATCAATGTGAATGAGTCTAAGTAACATAATATTGATAAAACAAGGAGAAGTATATATATATATATATATACACACACACATGACAATTTTTTCAGGTAGTATTCAAATAGAGAAAAACCTAAATAGTGCATTGTTTAGGGATATACATATATTTGGTTTAACTGTAAAGAAAAGCAAGGAAATGTTTAATACAACTTTTAGGATAGATTATTATTCCTTCAGGGCTAAGATCTAGGAAAAACAAATAGAAGTTTTCAAAGGTATTAGTAATGTGGTTTTTCCCTCCTTAAACTGAGTGTGGGTACACTGCTATTCCATTTATTGTGATGTTTGTTATAGATATTCTTGTGTTTATTATATATCTCATTAGTTTTAAAACTAAAGAGCTCACCAGGGAAGGAAGAAAATGCTTTTTGGCTTCAAATAATAGAGTTAAGCCAACAGTTAAAGTTACTAGAAGGCAAATTTTTATTTAAGTTGTAAAATTTTATGATAGCAATGAAAATGGAGTGGGCAGTCTGGTGAAATAGTCAGTTTTAATTTTTGGAGAAGTTCAAGTAGAGACTAGATGATCACCTGCTCAGAAGATTCAAATATCCTCTAATGAGTAGGACTGGACAAACTGCAGCTTCCCTTCCAAACTGAGTATTGTGAGTTTCCATGAATCTCCCTACCATTATTATATGTGTTTTTCCACGCATTGGTCCATGTAATGAATAGTTTTGTATTATCCAAGTGCATTTGATATTTAGGAATCAATGATATTCAAGGATGTGGCTGTTGGGAAGTGGATGTGGCTCAAGTAATTGGGCTCCCTTCTGCCATGTGGGAGGTCCAGAGTTTGATACCCAGAGCCTCCTGGTAAAGGCAAGCTGGCCCATGCAGAGTGCCAGCCCATGTGAAGTGCTGCCCTGCACAGGAGTGCTACTCTGTGCAGGAGTGCCAGTCAGTGCGGAGAACTGATGCAGCAAGATGATGCACAAAGGGAAACACAGAGGAGAGACAATAAGAGATTTAGCAAAATCAGGGAACTGAGATGGCACAAGAGAATGATCACCTCTCTCCCACTATGGAGGGTCTCAGGATCAGTTCCTGGAGCTGCCTGATGAAAATACAAGCAGACACAGAAGAACGGGCAGCAATGGACTTAGAGAGCAGACAACGGAGAGAGGGGGGAGAAATAAATAAATTTTTAAAAAAGGATGTGGCTGTAGACTTCACCTGTTATTTTAGTTTCCTAGGCTGCTTAAGAAAATCCCATGAAATGGGTCAGATTAAACAATGGGGATTTATTAGCTTACAGTTTTGAGGCTAAAAGAAAGTCCAAATCAAGGAGTCATCAAGGCAATGCATTCTTCCCAAAGAAGACCAGATTTCTGGGACCGGTCGCCACTAATCCTTGGCCCCTCTGTCACATGGCAAGATCCTGCCCTCTCTTCTGGCTTCCCTTGATTTCAACTCTGGCTCCTTCCTGTATGACTTCTCCTTCCCTGTCAGAATTTCATTATTTTAAAAAGAATTCCAGTATTAGAATTAAGAGCCATCCTGGTCGAGGTGAGTCACAGCTTAACTGAAATAATCTCAAAAAGTTCTACTTAAAATGGGTTCATACTCACAGGAATGAATTAAGTTTAAGAACATGTTTTTCTATGCTATAGACAACTCCAAACCACCATACCTGAGAATGGTGGAAGGTCATGGGCCGTGAACAAATGAACAGCTTGAGGAGGTCGTGTTGGAGAACTACAGGAATCTGGTCTCTCTGAGTAAGAACAATTTCTCTGCTTGACTCTCCATTTTTCTATTGGACCAAATTGAGCTTAGGTTTAGTGATTTATGATTTGTATGGACCCATTTATGGAGCAATTCTATCCCCAACACCAGCTCAAAATTCTGCTTTTTGTAGAGAGAAAATTTTATATTTTTATTGGGCAATCCTGAAAACTACACCTGAAGATAGATCTCCAGACTTAAGATGGTCTTCTGGAAGCCTTTTGCAAATACTTCCACTCTGCCTTCTTTTCAATCCATATTAGTTCTGTGATAAAGTATATCTCACCATTCTTGGGAACACAGGTATGAGCCTTCCTCAGCTACTTTTATAATCATGTGCAACTGCCTATATTGCCCACTTTCCAAGAGATTGGTGACCAACTTTAATTTTTAAGGGCTTTTTTTCTGTTGGTTTCCAAATTGAAGTATGCTTCACTTTTTTTAAAATAGAGAATTTGTATGTTTACAGAAAAATCATGTAAAAAATAGTGTTTTCATATACTCCCCCTCCCCTAGCATTATTGACACTTTGTATTAGTATGGTACCTTTGTTAGAATTGATGAAAGAATATTATAATTGCACTATTAACTATAATCTGTATTGTAATGGATTTTTGTCAACAACATGGTGAAGTCCCATTTCCATTTTCCTGAACAGGGTTTGCAGTTCAGGACATGATTTCCCTGTTGGAGGAAGGAAAATAGGGTGGTGAGACAAATTTGTTGAAGAGATGAGTAGATGAGACATTAAGGTTCAATGCAAGAAAAAGCCCCAGTTGCTGTTCAGAATTTCAAAAGTTATCTTTTAATTAGCTCTTTTAATTAGCTCTTTTCAATGTGGTTTCACAGGAAAGGCGTCTTTATTTCTATTTGACATCCTTTACTTGATTGATGTCTTTATCTCATTTCATTACATACTGGCTTCTCTGGGTCTTGATTCTCATTAGAATCCTTAGTATGATTCTATTCTGGGGGCACCTTCCTTTCTGCATTTAGACATGCATAGACTTTATATTTTCTTGATTGATCTGACTTTTCCAGGTATTTCTTTTTAAATTTATTTCAGTAACTGCTTTGACAGTATGGAGCATATCTAGCCAGGTGTTTTTATATATATGCACTGATAACAGATATCAAGGAAACATACTTTATATAGAGGGATATAGATACAAATTTCTATTTAATGAAAACTAGCACAAAGTATGGGAGCATGCTTTTCATTTTTGAAATATGCTTTTTCACTCTATACAATACACACATTTTCCTGTGTAATTAAATATTTTTCTATGTAATTTTTAAATATTTTAAAGAATTCCATTGTTTTTAGGTACCATAATTTAATAATTCTACAGTTTTTGTTTTGTTTTGTTTTGTTTTGGCTTTTATAAATGGTATTTATTTGGGGTAGAACTTTACACTTACCAGGACATGAAGCATAAGTTACTTCCCTCACCAAAATCTTTGCCATGTATTGGAGCAAGATAGCTGTTAACATCTGCCAGGGTTAAGGCCTCCTGGGTTCCTCCTTTCCTGGTGTTCATTTCTCTCTGGGCTCAGCTTCTGTGTTTTCTCCACAAGGTCAGCTATAGACTATCAGGCAACCACCTCTGTCTCTCCGCAGGGCTTCTGCCATGTCTATTAAGCATTATCTATTCCTCTGTGTTCTTCTCCTGTGTGTTCACTTCCCAGGCTCCAGCTCAAAATTCCAGCATCAAAAAGTCCAGCATCAAATCTCCAACATCAAATTCTAACTGTGTCCTTTGCCATATCTTTCATCTGTGAGTCCCCACCCACCAAGATGAGGAACTCAACACCATACTGACATAACCCAATCAAAGCCCTAATCATAATTTAATCATGCCCATTTGCAGACCAGTTTACAAACATAATCCAATATTTGTTTTTGGAATTCATGAACTATATCAAACTGCTACAGTCAATTCTCCAATTTTTTAACATTTATGTTACTCGATCCTTCTTAAAACACTTTACTGTTCCTATTCTTTTCCTTCATGTAAGCATTTTTCATTTACATTTTTTCCTTCCCAGCTCTTTTTTTATTATGTGACTCATAAGCCCACTGGCCTTTCACTCTTCTCTGCTCTAATAGTAATTATAATATTAATAAACAGTGAAATAGCATTTTACATATTATTAAATATTTGAATTCTCATAACAACTCTCTTACCCACCCCAATTTCATTTCTCACTATTCCTTCAAACTCAAAATATTTAAAAATGGTTTTGTTAACCTCTTCTTTTCTTTCCATCTTCTCTCCCACTTTGGGTCAAAGAAAAAGCAAAAGAAAGAAAACAAGAGATAGATGGCTTCAGTCTTAATTTCCCCTGTTTTGTATGTTGCACCTCTTTCTTTCACCCTATTCTTTTATTCCTCAAAGCTTGAAACCATAGAGCCATTTTTAATCTCCCTTAAATTCCTCACCTGAATTCACTGTTAATTAAACTCCTTAAAAAAATCTCTTGGATTTTTCCTTCTCATATTTCCACTTCTGTTAATCCAGGCCTTCCCTTATGCCTGCCTTATTACAATAGCTTTTTTTTAAGATTGATTTATTTATTAAGATTTACTTCATTTACTTATTCTCCCCCCCACCCCCCGCCCCACCTTGTTTTGCTTTTGCTGTCTGCTCTCAGCTGTCCACAGTGGTGCGGGTTGTCTGCACTCCGTGGCAGTGCAGGCAAGCTTGTCTTCACCAGGAAGCTCTGGGAATTGAACATGGGGCCTCCCATATGGTAGACCAGAGCCCAGGCACCTGAGCCACCTCCACCTCCCTACAATAGCTTTTTGAGGGATCTCACTAGTTCTGGTTTTGCCTTACTCCTGCCTTGCATTCTGGTGCCAAACAATTTTACCTCTTGCCTTTCATCATGCCACATTGTTTAATTGTCCCCAAGAATTCTCCTTAGCCTAATTTTCAAGGCCCCTACTGTAATCCATTTTAACTGTCATCTATTTCTCACCTTGTATATTTAACTTCTAGTGTCCCAGTCTCCATATTTTCTCATAGTTACCTTGAGATTGCGACAACCTAGACCACTGGTCACTTTCTCCATTTCCAACTAGAAATTAAGCCATAATAGCATCCAGGCACAACCATCTATAACTAAGGTGAAGAGTGACGTTTTAGCACTCACCAGATACTCATTTAAAAATTTGAATTAGCCAATATCCCAATATCCTATTCTTTTAACCATTCTTTCCAATCATATGCCATTAACATACTTTCAGCTTACTTCCTATTCCTTGGCTTTTTTCATTTCTGCTCTTTACTACTAACCTTTCCTACGAAAGTCAGGGCTCTCTCTCATCACCAAGTTGCAAAGCCACATTGCTTTACCCAGCGTCAGTGGAATCCATGTGGGGAGCAATAACTACACATCCTTTCTCTCCCAAACAGGGTAGTATCAGAAAAGACCTAGTGGGATGCATGAACTAAACCCCACCAAACATTAAGAAAAGGGCCACCTTCCCCACCCACTCTCAATAGCAGTTGAGGGGAGAACCTGGATTCCACCCTACCTGGCAGTAATCATTTGGAAACTCCTTTTAACTGCCAGGGAAGTGTCCTAGGGCTGAGAGCGAAGGACCAGAAGGAGGTAAGCCCTATGCCTGGTTGCCCACAGCTGAGCTCCAGGAGACAGTGAGCCCAGATGGGGAAGTAGGGACCTCAGCAGAGAATATAGGCCATCTTCCTTCATCACGTGGCCAGACACCAGTATCAAGAGGAGCTGACTCTGGTGAAAAAGCTTCTCTGATGGAGCCTTGATTCGGACATTTCACAGTCTCAGAACTATAAGCTTTTTTCACAAATAAAATCCCTTTTATTAAAGCCAACCCACTTCTGGTATTTTGCAGCCCTTTGGCAAACTAAGATATACAGGAAGACTTGAATTCTCTCTAAAGGCTTTCCCACATTCGTTATATTTATATGGTTTCTCCCCTGTATTACTTCTCTGATGTTCTGTGAGGATTACTGAACAAATAAATGCTATGCTGCATTCATTACGTTTATAGGGTTTCTCTCCTGTATGCACTCTAATGTGTAGAATAAAGTCTTTTCCACAAATGCTACATTTGTAGGGCTTCTCTCCAGTGTGAATTCCTTGATGTTTTTTAAGTTTGATGTCTGAATGCTTTACCATGTTCATGACATATAAACATTTCTCTCTGGCATGAATTCTCAGATGTCAGTTTAGCTGAAGAAGGAAAGGGACAGTTTAGTCATTCAAACGTCTCTACAGTTGGCTTTACTTCCTCTAGCAATGCTTGGAAGTCAAAGACTTTTGGGGATTGAACCACATCTTCCACAAAAAGCATATTCAGGTCCCAACCCCTGGTTCTGTGAGGACCTTTGAAGATATTATTAGGAAAGGTGTGCCCAAACTGAATGAGGGTGTGCCTTAATCCAATATTGCTGAAATCCATATAAGCAAAGGAAAATGGACACTAAGAGAAGCCACAGGAGAATCAAGAATCTGAAAATCAATAGAACCTGAAGAGAAAGGAGAAGATGCTGCAAAGTGCATTGTTGTATGATGGATGAGCCAAGGAACCCCACAGATCGCCAATCAAGCAGAAGACACCCATCCCAAAAGAAAGCAAGCCTTCTAGCCTCTGAAAGTGTAAGCCAATTAATTTCTGTTTTTAAGCCAGCCCATTGTGTGGTATTTGTTTTAGCAACTAGGCAGAAAGACCAAGATCAAATATAATATAGGGGAAAAAGCCACTCAAAATTTGTGATTGGCATAAAGAAACATCAGAGGAATAAAGAAATATATGGGGCTGAAATAATTTTGAATAAAAAGCTAATCATGTGGAATGCAGACCATATAGGATGGGTAGGAAAGCAGTGGAGACCCAAGAAGCTGAAGGAATCAGAGGACCAGAGATTATGGTGAGGGCAAATTAACCTGTCAGAAGGATGCAGTAAGGAGATAGTCAGAAAGATGGAGTAATAAGTTTGATATCATGCAGAATGAGCTGCTTTTGGTAATTATCTGACCCAAAATGCAAGTAAGGGAAGGGAAGTAGAGAGTAATGACACTGTATCTAAGAAGGCCAAAGAACTAAAATCATTAAGAAAAGTCCTAAGTGTGTTATGGATACCTGAGGAAAGGGGCAGTGATTGGATGAGAAGGAATTCATGACTATGAGAGAAAAGGGGTCAAGAAGAGATATTCTGGAAGAAGGAGTAGGCTGAGACTGATCTCTCTTTTTTCTCCAAAATGTCGACATGGGATTTAGGAAAAACTCTTCAGACTGAAGAGCTACATGTGGATAAAAATAGTGAGGAAGAGATATGGAAAAACCAACCATTTCCACTCACCCTCAAACAGGAGAGGTTGCAGGGGAGATTCATTCACTCATTTGCCAAATACTTACTGAGTGCACAGTATCTAAGTACTGGGGATAAAGTAATGAACAAGATGGACAAAAATCCTCCCCTCATGAGCTTACATTCTAATTGAGGAGAGTCCAACAATAAAAATGAGAATAAGAATATATATGTGGCAGTTTGAAATTATTTTATGAATCCCAAAAAGAGAAGGATTATATTTGTAAACTGATGTCTTCATCTGGTTGCATTGCATTAAATTGATTACATTAAATTTAGCTGTGTGGTCTTTGACTAGATTTTCTTATGATTGCCATAGGGCAAAAGTCCTTTGTATTGGACTACATCAGTGAGGCAGGACTCAGGCTGAGTCCCTATCCCCTTGCTGGGTCTGATAAAAATGGACACTCACTCAGACAGAAACAAGAGAGCTCTGCCATTTTTCATCTTGCCATGTGACAAGGCTCAAACAACTAAGGTCCCAAGAGATGAGCCATTTGCCTGACAGCTTATAGCTGAAATTGGGAAGAGAGTAGAACAGCCAAGACTGATATAGGAAGCCCTAAGAGACAAGCCCTATGCCACCTTTGCAACTGAAATCAGGAAGAAAGCAGAGCAGGTGAGCCACAGAGAGGAAAGCTGGAGGAGAAGGAGAGACCAGGCAGAGATCCTCCACCATCCTAATTTAACATGTGGCAGATGACTTTGGTGAGAAAGCACCTCTTATGGTGCCTTGAGTTGGACTTTTCACATCCTTGGAACAGTAACTTTTACCCCATAAATACCCATTATAAACCTACAGATTTCTGGTACTTTGCACAGGTAGCCCTTTGGCAAACTAAAGCAATATCTAATGTGGTAGGTAGTGACGGGCTGTGGAGGAAAAGGAAGGAGGACAAGAGGATATGGAGTAGTTGAGAGGGACAACAGATTGCTATTTTAAAAAGAATGGTCAGTTTGTGAGTGGTCATCATGTCATAGTGTGTTATATCAGTGGATGGAGACTCATACAGTGAGTGGAAAGGTGTTATGCCCCCATCCTGGGGAGGCCTGATGTTCTCAAACAGGGGAGAGTGTGCATGACTCCCAATGGAGGACAGACTAGTGTGTCAAGCCCTCAGTATTGTTGCAAGTATCTATGAATCTTCTCCTTCAAGCAGTGAAGCTTGGTTGTCACTATGTCCCCCAAGGGGAGAGGGAAAGAGGAATAGAATAGTTGGAAGAGGGGGTAGCTGGGGTCAGTGGAAATGTTCTGCATGATCCTGCAATGATGGATACAGGCCATTTTAATATCACCAAAAATTTATAAAGGTATGTAGTCTAAAATATAAACCATAATGTAAGCCATAATGTAGCCATAAATTTATAAAAGTGTACAGTCTAAAATGTAAACCATAATGTAAACCATAATGGAATCTTGATTAGTAGCTGTGTTTCAATATCTGCACATCAGTTTCAGCAAATGTAACATCTACATGTAAGAAGATCATTGCTGGGGAAGGGGGGAAAGGGTTTGATTTTGGGTATAGCGGACTTCCCTATATTCTATATGTGACTTTACTGTGACCTAAAACTTTTTAAAAGACATATATATAAAGGATGTAGACACTGAGGAAAAAATGGAAGAGATTGTCTTGCCACTGTACATACCGGGCAACACCTATTACAGCAATGAAAGGCAAAACGTCAAAAAAAAATTTTTATGATATTTTTCATTTTTTTAATATCCCAATTTATTTTTTACTTTATTTTAGTTTTTTTCTGAATTATTATGTATTCCAGTTCTAATCTTTAAACCTATCATTACTATTTCATTTTCCTATTAATTGAATTTGGCAAGATATTAGACTTGATTTTTGAAGAAGTTTTGGATCATAGAGTGGTTTGGCTATGTCAGGGAGGAGCACTGATGTGGTGTATCACTGAAGGGGGATGCATGGGTGGGAGGGAGTTCTCCAGGGCATGCATATAGGGTATATAGGTATGTTCATATGTTCTTTGGGTATTGACATGGGGGTAGAGTTTCACATGACAACTGAGGGAGTGCTCAGTTCCCATTCTGGGAAACTGTCGCACTTCCTAATGGAGCAGCAATAATCCTCCTAGTACAAGGGCAAAGACCAGTGAAGAAGAATGGCCCAATGATGGACCCTTGATACTGGTGACTATGCTTATGAGTCTGTGTGCTTGAAACTTCAACTAGGCCTAGAGCTTCAGGGTGCCTAAGAGTTATCTCCTGAAAGCCTCCATGTTGCTCAGATATGGCCACTCTCTAAGCCAAACTCAGCATGTAAATGCATTACCTTCCCCCCAGCGTGGGACATGACTCCCAGGGATGAGCCTCCCTGGTGCCAAGGGATTACTACCAAGCACAAGCTGGTGATGCAACTAGAAAAAGACCTTGAATAAAAGGGGGAGGTGGTAAAGACAAATGAGTTTATATGGCTAAGAGATTTCAAAATGAGTTGGGAGGTCATCAGAGGGGTCATGCTTGCGCACATCTCAGCAGGATCCCAGAGACAGCCAAAGTAGATGCAACCCCAGGTAGGGGGACACCCAGGTCCTATGGTCAAGATAGATGGCTCTGGAGTTCAGTGCCTTGTCAGTGGGCCCTACTTTGGAATTTGTGCTCCTGAGTATGCTGGAGTTGGACTCAAATGTGACCTCTCTATGCATGCCTCTTCTGTCACTTTTACTGAACCTGTGGTTGGTGCTGGGGTTGGTGTATGCTCAGGAGACTTCAGTCTCTGGATTGTCTATGTGTCAGCTGGGCCCTGAGCCTCAGCAGAGTTGTAACACCTATCTCTGGTTCATTGGACTTACCCAGGTCAACTAACAGGGAGGTGAGGATGGTCAACCACCATACCAGGGAACCGAAAGAGTTTATAGCTGTAAGCAGGAGAATTCCATCCATCAGCCATGTGGAATCTAAGCCCCCTAGTGATTTAGAGGTGGAGTGGACATTGCCATCCCAAGGTCCTCTGGATAGAGGAATAAAATATGGATTACAGTAGACTTACTGGTATTCTACTGTAGAATTATTGTGACTCTAGCAATGGAAAAAATTATGTCATTGATGTGGAGACAGTGTCCATGGGAGTTGCTGAAGGCAGGAAGAGGGAAAAAGAGGTGTGATATTGGGGTATTTTTGGAACTTGGAGTTGTCCTCAATGATATTGCAGGGACAGATACAGGACATTATATATCCTGTCATACTCAACTGAATGGACTGGGAGAGAATGTAAACTGTAACATAAACTATAATCCATGCTGTGTAGCAATGCTCCAAAATGTACTCATCAAATGCAATGACATACCACACTAATGAAAGAAGTTGTTGATGTGGGAGGAGTAGGAGGGTGTGGGGAGTGGGGTATGGGAACCTTTTATATTTTTTAATGTAACATTTTGTGTGATGTGTGTATCTTTGAAAAAAGATAAAAAAAATAAAATAACTATTTTGCAGAACTCTCATAATAAAGTATACTATAAAGTGACAAAAAGAAAAAAAAGAATGGTCAGTGTATTAGTCAGCCAAAGGGGTTCTGATGCAAAATACCAGAAATCTGCTGGCTTTTATAAAGGGTATTTGGGGTAGAAGCTTACAGTTACCCGACCGTACAGTGTAAATTACTTCCCTCACCAACGTCTGTTGCATATGTGTTGGAGCAAGATAACTGTCATTGTCTATAAGGGTCCAGCTTTCCTCTTCCTCTTAAGGCTCTGTGGTCCTAGCTTCCAATATCAGCTGTAGGCTGGGATAAGTCTCATCTATCTCCTGGGGCTCATTTTTCTCTGGGCTCAGCTGCTCTGGTCTCTCCACAAGGTCAGCTGTGGACTGTCAGGCTCTCTCTCTCTTCCCAGGGCATCTGCTGTGTCTATGGAGCTATCTCTATTCCTCTGTGTTCTTCTCCTTTATGTTTACTTCCCGGGGTTCCAGTGTCCCAAAACTACAAACCTTGTCCTCTGCCATGTCTTTTCTCTATAAGTCTCCACTGACCAAGGGGGTGGGGACTCAATGTCCTATTGACATGACCCAATCAAAGCCTTACTCGTTATTTAATCAAGTAAAAGTAAAACCTCTGAATTTAATGTAGTCTAATGCACCCAGAGGAACAGACCAGTTTACAAACATAATTCGATATCTATTTTTGGAGTTCATAAACAATGCCAAACTGCTACCATCAGAGAAGGCCTGATAAGGTGACATTTAAGTAGAGACCTATGGAAAGGGAGGGAGCAAACAATTCACATAGGTGGAAGAGTGTCCCAGGCAGAGAGAAGATAAGCAGAAATGTCTGAAGGTAGAAGCCCACTTGGCATTTAATATAGGAAGAGGCAGAGATAGAAAAGAACTGAAGAAAAAAATTCTAAGGAAGTAATCTGAAAGACCTCATTATTACCAGGTGAGGATGGACGTCCAGGCTCCTCATAAGGTCTCCACTGATACAAGTATGTATCTGGGAGGGTGGCCTTTGCAGCCCTTTGTGGATGAAAGTCACAGAGCCTATTGGCTTTCTCTTATATCACCCAGGCAGAAGTGTTGGAGCACTTCCTCATAGCTCCCTATACAGCCTTCTTTGACACCATCCTAGAGAGGACAGAGGGGCACCTCAAGACAGCCAGGTGGGGAAGATGACTACGTTCTCCATTCTGCTTTTGCTGACAGTGATGGAAATAGAGCCACATTTCTCTTGATGTGTTTGACTGGAGAAAAGTTATTTTACAAATTTTCTGTTGTGCAAGACTATACCTTGGTCTTTTGGCTACAGAGAACAGGCTTTCCTTTGGGCTTTTTTTTTTTTTTTTCCTGCACCCACTCGCATTTTGGGTTGCCAGCTTCTCCAGCAACCAGCCCAGGATACAGAAGAAAAAAAAAAAGAAAAAAAACCTCAGGAAACACCCCATGTCCTTACTCAGATCATAAGGTTCTAGATGGTCTGCCTTTTGTTCAACTTTCAAAGTCTTCTTATAATTCTTTTATATATAATTTTGAGGATTTTAGTTGTACTTAGAAAAAGGTATAGGGAGAAATGTTTCTACTCTATCTTATCTCAATACTGGTTTACCTTCAATTTTGAAAATATATTTTGGTGGGTATAAGTCTCTGGATTAACAGTTTTTTATTTTTCTTTCATAACTTTAAAGGTATCGCTCCATTGTCTTTTGGTTTGCATTTTTCTGATAAGATTTATTTTGTCCCCAATATATATTTGTTCCTCTGCCTGTTTCTGTTTTTGTTTTTAGGATTTCCTTTATTACCGGTTAGCAACAATTTATATCCTTTGGTGTCATTTTCTTTACCTATTTTTGTTTAAAATTTTCTAAGCGTCTTGGATCTGCAGTTTTATAATTTTCATCAAATTTTGAAAATGCAAATATTTTTTCTCCTCCACCCTCTCCTTTTCTTCTGGAACTCTAATTAACATAGTTCGGTAGCTTAATATTGTTCCTCAACTCACTGAAGCTGTGTTCATTTTTCAGTCTTTTCTCTCTCTGTGTTTCATTTTGGCTAGTTTCTATGTTATGTCTTCAAGTTCACTAATCTTTTCTTCTGTGGTTCCAGTCTGCCCTTAATTCAATCCAGTACTTTTTTCATTTCAGAGATTGTATATTTCATCTCCAGAAGTTCAATTTCCCACTTGAATTTCCCATCTCATAGTTCAAGGGCCACTGGGTTATGATATACTTTGAGATCCCATGAGCCCAATTTTGCCCAGTCTTCAGTTTCACTGAGCTTTATAGTTCCAGGCAAATCCCAATCTGGAGGGGGGTGACCCTGTGCGTGGGCTTCATACATAATCAAAGCACCAGACTATGTGTTTTTATGTTTAATTCAAGGTACACAAGGTAGGAATGGGTTAGAGAGGAAATGGATTCATCATTGAGGAAAGCAGCTCTGCAATACTTAAGGATTCTCAGTTTGCCAGCTGTGGAGAATATAATCTTTTGGAACCGTGGCAAAGGAAAACTTGTTGTTATTTGGAGGAGCTAAGGAAGGAAGCTCAGATCAAAGACCCAGAAGTTATAATGAAGGCAATATCGGTGTTTCCTCGCTTGGATGGAAAACAAGCAAAAGCGTGGACACACAGCTACAACTTCTCCACAGTCTGTGTGGTGTGTGTTTCTGATGTTTTAAATAAACTACAGGAGGCCTATCTGTTCTCTCAGAGGCTTGCTTTCTTTAGTGGCATATCTCGCTAGTGCTAAACCCATGCTTGACACATAGTGGTGTCATCTCAATAAAAGTTTGTTCAATTTTATTTTTCAGAGCTGATCAAAGCCTTCATTTTCCTTATAAACGCAAAGAACAAGGGGAAGGCCTCCGGCGCTGAGGATTCTGGGGAACGTAGTTCGCTCACTGGGCTGCGCACGCGCACTGGCTGCCTAGCGGCCTGGCTCAGGCGGCCGGGTGCCATTGCTGGACGCGTTCCCGCCGTGCACTGCGAAGCCCTTCAGTTTTCCTGAGTTTCGCAGCCAGGTATTCTTTGCCCTGCAGTTTCGCTCCGGAGCCGCTGTCCCTGAGCAGACCCGCCCACCCCTGGGAGGACTGGGGCAGGGCCGCCGGCCTGAGTGTCGGCGCTGTCTCCTCGCGGCCTCAGTGCTGGCCAGGGCCGTGGGCTCTCGCCCTCCGCGGCCCCCTCGCCTGGCGCGGGGCGGCCGCCCCTCCCCGGAGGGCCTGGCGGGCGGCGCGGCGCTGGGCCCGGGAGCGCGGGGAGCGGGCCCCGGGCTGTCACTCGGCGAGGCGGGCCGGCCCCCGCCCGGCCTTCTCCTCCTCCTTCCAGGCCGGGGCCTTTGCTGGGGGAGAAGGCAGTTAGGGCTCGAGGGCGAGGCTGGGGGAGAATTTCCGCCCTGGCTTCTGAGCAGCCTGGGACCGACCTGGGTTTCGCCTTTGATGACCAGCGCTACCCGACAGGTGGGCGCGCTCTCGGGCCTCGGATTCACCGGAGCCAGCCTTTCCTTGCTGGTACATGTTATGGCATTCCCAGTAATCACTTGTAAATCGCTCCTCTCTCCGTGGCATGGCCGTGGATCATTGCGTTGGTTGGGAAATGCTTGAGTGGTCTGTGGCGCTGAAGTTCGCAGCAGGAACGTGGACCCATCATTATTTTAAATAATGACACGGGCTTGGCGACCACTGGCAGTGAAGTTTCTCCTTTAGCTCCGGGGTTTCTGCAGTTTTTGGGAAGATGGGGTTTGGATGAAGTCAGAACATCCAGAAAAAATATTTGTGAAATGATGACTCTGGGGGTATTGGCCTCGATTTCTTCTGCATGATGTCAGAGGGGAAAGTGGGCACGTACGTAAGATGTGGATAGCCTCATTTGCTAGTAAGTTAACAGAAATTGACTGTGCTCCAGTGCCTTGCCTGTAGTCATATTTCTACAGCAGCCAAGTCAAAGATTAGAATCTGGGCGTGTGGACAGCCACCCTGGGATTTTATCCTAACTAAGGTCCTATGTAAATATGGATACTACTTGTTGAATACATAATATATGGAAAAGTAGAAAAAAGGTAAACACCTCAGTCCCAGCTTTCAGAAGTCTCAGTATCGTTTTGGCTTATTTACTTGCAGTCTTTTTTCCTTACCTTTTTCACATTTCAGATCAATGTGAATATACCGAATTTCAAATAATATTTTTTATTCTGATTATAAAATTTTTAAAATGTTCATTGCACATTTTGATTGTTAAGCATGGTTGACTAGCAGTATCTACATGGCATATTGCCATGGAAGAGTTTATTAATCTTTACTGATGTCAAAGTAAATGAAAATTTTGTCATTCAGAATGAATTTTAAAGATGTGGAAGAAAACTGTTCTAGTTCCTTGGAACTGAAAATATTTTGTTATAGAATTATAATATGGCGTATTTACTCATTTTTTTACTTTATTACACGTTTCAGAATAATAATACCAGTACTTCCATCACCAATATGATTTCTAAAAAGTTAAATTTTTTTTCTTACGTATGTTTTCCTCTCCCCCCCCTTTTTTTCATTTTCAATTAGGAAATAATTTACATACAGTGAAATTCACCTATTATATCATACAGTTCTATTAGTTTTGACTAATCCATACACTCATGTAACCACCATCACAATCAATATATAAAACAGTTTCAACATCCAAAAAGTTGCCCGAACTCCTTTGTGGTCAGTTCTTTCCCTGATGCTTAGTTCTTGGCAACCTCTGACCTGTTTTCTGTCCTTTCTGCCTTTTCTAAAATGCCATAGAAAACCTTTAAGTCTGGTTTCTTTTACTTAGCATAACACGTTTGAGATTCATTTGAGTTGTCACACATATCAGTGGTTAGTTCCTTTTTATTCTTGAGTACTATTTCATTGTATGTTTAACTTTTTCAGAAATTCCCAAATTGTGAGTTTCTTTTGCTTCCCATCTTTGCCTGTACTTGTTGCTATCAGATTTTTTTTAAGAGCCATTTTATTTTATTTTAAAGATTTATTTGTTTATTTATTTCTCTCTTCCCCCCTCCCCCCCCCCCCCCCCCCCGTTGTTTGTTCTCTGTGTCTATTTGCTGTGTCTTCTTTGTCCACTTCTGTTGTTGTCAGTGGCACGGGAATCTGTGTTTCTTTTGCTTGCGTCATCTGGTTGTGTCAGCTCTCTGTGTGTGCGGCGCCGTTCCTGGGCAGGCTGCACTTTCTTTCACACTGGGCGGCTCTCCTTACGGGGTGCACTCCTTGTGCGTGGGGATTCCCCTGTGCGGGGGACACCCCTGCATGGCATGGCACTCCTTGCGCACGTCAGCACTGCGCATGGGCCAGCTCCACATGGGTTAGGGAGGCCCGGGGTTTGAACCGCGGACCTCCCATGTGGTAGACAGGCACCCTAACCACTGGGCCAAGTCTGCCGCCTTAAGAGCCATTTTAAATTTTCCTAATATTAGTTATCTTTTCATGTGCTTATTTGCCACCTATTTATTTTAGGGGAAGCATCTGTTCAAATTTTTTGCCCATTTTTAAATTGTATTGTTTTCTTTTTATTGAGTTTTGAGAGTTCTTTATGTATTCTGGATATACATTCTTTGTCAGATAAGTGATTTACAATATTTTTTTTACAGCTTCTGGCTACCCGTTCTTGACAAAAATTTTCAATTTTGATGAAGCTCAGTATATCATTTTTTTTTCTTTTTTTTATGAATTGTGCTTTGGTGATATATCAAAGAACTCTTTGATTAATGCAAGGTCACAACAATTTTCTCCTACTTTTAGGTTTTACATTAAGAAGTTGTATAGTTTTAGGT
The DNA here is from genome assembly GCF_030445035.2 of Dasypus novemcinctus. Taxonomy (NCBI): domain Eukaryota; kingdom Metazoa; phylum Chordata; class Mammalia; order Cingulata; family Dasypodidae; genus Dasypus; species Dasypus novemcinctus. Next base: position 17,386,926 of record NC_080693.1, on the reverse strand, counting down.
TTTACATTAAGGTCTGCAGTCCATTTTGAGGGTTGGTTGTTTTTTTTTTTATCTAGTGTGTGATACAGATCAAGGTTTATTTTTTGCTTATAACTGCCCAGTTGTTCAGCACCATTTGTTGAAAAGCCTGCCTTTTTTCCATTCATTGGAAAAGAGGTTCATTCATTGCCTTTGCCCCTTTGTAAAAAATCACTTTAGCACATCATATAGATCTATTTCTAGACTCAGTTCTTTTCCATTGGTCTGTTTGTCTAGCATTTGCCAATGCTACACAGTTTTGATTACTTTACCCTAATGGTGTTTTAGGTTCCTAGGCTACTTAATCAAACACCATGAAATGGGTTGGCTTGAACAAAGGTGATTTATTAGTGTAAGAAATGGAGATTAGTTTTGTTTTCACATAAAGGAAAAAAATATTAATGTAACCTGGCAGCCTACTGCCTCAGCCTCTCACTCCCAGGTTAAGCAGGAACAAAGGAAACCAGCTTAAGCCAGTCCTGTAGCCAGTAAAAAGGATGCACAAGAGAGTGCTAAGTCAATACCAGTTCAGCACTAAATTCCATATCATATTTTGCAAAAGGAGAAGGTAAAAGCTAAAATGGTTGGAATGTGACGGGGAAGCAGTTAATCAAAAACTGGGAAATACGCATGGGAAGGTTAGACTTCTCAAATAGGCTGTAACCTCTGAAGTATCCAGCCTGTGGAGAAACAGAGGAAGGGCTTGCGTGCTAGGCTTAGGGGTATAAATTGTGTCATTTTTTTTGTTCAGGGCACCAGCTACATTTTCTGGTAATGCACCCCTTCTTGCAAGATTGAGAATAAATTCTTTTTTTTCTCCACAATTGGGTGAGCCTTATTTTCTTCCAGAAGGAGGTTTTTTCTTACAACAATTGGGGGCTCATCCAGGATTCTCAAGCTTCAGAGAGCAGACCCCTGGGGTGGATGAGGAGGAGGCACATCCCACTGTTTAAGCGGTCTTCGACTCCTCTGGCATGGCCTCGCCTCTGACAGCCAAGAAACCTGAGAACAGATGCTTAGATCTCCTGATTGTGGATGAGAAAGAGGGAAGGGAAAATCTGCCTCTTGTTGACCAGGTGATTCCATGCATGGACCAAAGTAAGAGCAAAGGCTCCTAAGTATCACCTTGGAGGTCGGAATTTCTGATGAGTCTGAGGTTGAGTGTGCATGCATGAGATGCATGACATACTGCGCAAAGTGAGTGTGGAGGCCCAATTCATGTTTTCCTTCTCCCACAAGGGAAAGGGCCAGAGACAGACAAAGTGAAAGATTTGAGAGAAAGAGATCCAGACAAGATTCCAAATCAGGAATAGAGGCAGCCACTCAACTGGGAAAAAAGGGTAGGGGGTATCTGTAGATCCCCCGGAAATATTCCTCTAGATAGTCCATTAGGGAGGATGTTAAGGCATTGGACTGATAGTGATTGGGCCAGGGGAAGAGACAAGAAGAAAATGATTAAATACTGCTATTGTGTCTAGACCAAGGAAAGTATTTTACTGCCTGGTGTATTCTGGCCAAAATACAGGCCAGATGAGGATTGACTTTGTGCCGATGTTGTACTGTATGTTAATGGGAAAATACCCTTCTCCAAAGAAGAGTCTGACTATGCCATGTACTGGTTAAAGCCAAAGGAGGCCACTCTCTATCCTATGAAAGCTAAAAATCTAGACCCGGAGACTAAGCTTGCAGAAACTAAGGCTGCAGAAACAAAAGCTGCAGAAACTAAAACTGGACCCCCTGTTGAATCTCCCTTCTCCTTATGTTTCTCCTCTTCTCCGAGAGAAGGGCCATTAGACTTGGAGGGCCCAATAGAATCATTCTAAACCCTGGGGAACTGGAGAATTAAGCAGGGCCAACAGCCTTACCAGTTACAACCCACCAACAGCTGAGGAAAGAATTGGAACAGTGTAAGAAAGATAGACAAAATTTTTCATTCCCCAGAGCACCCAAGGAGAAGAGAGTGAAAGAGCAAAGTTCTCCATTGAGCCTTTGTATCCACTGAGAGAAGTACCAATGGGGCCAGGGAAGATTGACTATGTAAATGTTCCACTAAGGAGTACTGAAGTAAGGAACTTCAAAAAGGAGATGAAATCACTAATGGAAGATCCAGCGGGGCTGGCTGGGCAAGTACATCAATTCCTAGGTCGTTGTTTATATACCTGGCCCAAACTTATGTCCTTACTAAATATTCTTTTTACGGGAGAAGAAAGAGGAATGATGCAGAGGGCAGCTATGAAGGAGTGGGAAAGGCAGCATCCACCCCGACGAGGTAATGGTAGCAGAGCAGAAGTTTCCAAACACATACCCTAATTGGAATAATAACCTGGGGGACAGAGCACATATAAAAGATCATAGAGACCTCATTATACAGGGGATCAAATTGGCTTTACCCAAATCTCAAAACTTGAATAAGGCCTTTGAAGTAGCCCAGGAGAAGGACGAGACTCCCTCTGTTTACCTACAAGAATTAAGGGACCAAGTGAAGGAATATTCAGGAATGGACCCTGATGATCCTGTGGCTCAGGGAATGTTAAAAGCTACATGAAGGGGTCTTGGCCTGACATGCAGAAGAAGATTCAGAAAATAGAAGGATGGATGGATAAGCCATTGGAAGAGTTTTTGAGAGACTCCCAGAAAGTATGTGTAAGGAGAGAGGAAAAGCAGAAACAGAAAGCAAGGGTTATGGTAAGCACAGTGACCAAATGGTTAAGAAAAGGTTGGAGACTATTCAGGGAGGGAACTGGCAGAAGCAAGATAAAGATGCAAAATGGGCTTATTTAGATTAGGGGGTGGGGAGAATGCAGGGCTCCAGTAGGCTGCTGTCACTGTGGGAGGCCTGGTCATTTCACAAGAGAATGCCCGAGTTTAAAGAAAGTCTGGTAGTCCGCCTCATGAATGTTGAGGATTAGGGGGATCTGAGATTCCTTACTTCTAAAGCCCACCAGGAGGCTTTAGTAAATCTAAGGGTGGACCCTTATCAGGAAGAAATTGCATTTTTAATAGACACTGGGGCAGCATGATCCTCTGTGTCTCATCTCCCCAAAGGGATCAAACTCTCTGGCAGTTCCCTTACAGTCTCAGGAGTAAAAGGAGAAGGATTTGAGGTTCCCGTTCTTTCTCCCACTAATATTTTTTGGGAGAACAATCAAATTGTAGTCTCTCTGTTGTACATACCAGAAGCTGGGAGTTATTTGTTGGGATGGGGCTTATCAGTATTCATGGGTCTGGATTTGAAAGTAAGGGATGGGCGGATAGAAGTAGTCTTAGCCCTGCTCACTGAAGAAAATGAAAACAATATCAGTGAAGAAGTGTGAGTGATAGGGAATAGAGGGTAGTTGCAGATACGCCCTATTAAAATCAAATTGAAAAAGGAAAGGGAAGTTATTTGTTGAAGACAATATCCCATTCCTCTTAAGGGGAAGCAGGTGTTGTAGAAGTTGAGAGAGGTTCAATTATTTGTGTATAGAAAGGCCAGGACTCAGGAATGATTTTGAGAAGGAAAAATGGTGTGTTGATGGCCAGCAGGACTCAGGAGCTTTCTGTTTTAAACCCGAGCCTGGAACAAGATTTTCAAGTTTCTTTTATACAGGGTGGGGAGTTAAATGGTGCTTTTATTAAAGAAAACTACTTTTCTATGTTAGTTAAGTCTTTGCCTGACCAGATAGGTTTTAAATTAACATATCGCCCACATTTCGGGTGAGCTTGAATTAGCATCTTGCTTATTTTCTGTCTGGATGCAACCTTGAATATACATTTAGTCTTATATCTTTTCTGAACATTTAAAGCTCATATCACTTAACTGGGTTTCTAGAGACTAGGCACACTTGGATACAGAATTAGATGATTTTGAATTTATGCACAGGCTATTATATTTCTCATTTGAGGCCAAGTCTAAGTTTCTTTAAGTTTTGCCATCACCACCATCAGAGTTGCCCTAGACTGACTGATATGTATATAGAGTTTGTGTTGCTAAATGTCCTCCCAGGATTGGAGTCATTGTTATGGTTACCAAGGGCAGGACTGCAGCCTCTTACTGTCCCACACCCACAAGTCAGGACAGACAGCTTAGGTTATCTCTGAAGAGAAAAAGAGCCTTCCACCCATAGCCCACATCACAGGGACTTCAACCCATCATCGAAGGCCTCCTTCGGAATGGACTCTTGGAGCCCTGTATGTCCCTGTTGGAGAAAAATGGCAATCACTGGGACATGGAGACTGATTGACTACAGGCAGAAAATGTATTTATTGAGAAGCTCTCCCAACAGAAGGAGTTGGAAGAACAGACTTAGTCCCCCCACCAGCATGGTGGGGGTCTGAAGAGAGACTTCAGCCAACTCCTGGAAGGGGTGATTTGAATTTATACACAACTTTTCTAGGTGGGGAAATGATAGTGGGAGAGGGGTTTAGAGTCGGAGTGAGGTAGTGGGAGGGGTTGAGGGAGTTTATGGCTTCTTGGAATGTTGCAGGAGCAGATGTTTCTTTTCATCTGTAGGAATGAAAGGTTATGTAAATAGTGAAGGTTTCCATCTCGGTTTCTCTCTGATATACAGGTAGAGGTAGTAAAGATCTCCATCTCCTTCTGATACGCAGATGATGAAGATCTCTATCTCCCTCTACTCTTGTCTCTACGAGATTTCTTTGTTTAACCTGTGGGAAAGTGCCTGCCATGCCCTCAGACACAGGGGAGGGGTTTTTCTTTTCCCAGTGCATATCAGGGGAAACTGAGCTACAGCTTAATTATTGCAAATCTCTTAATAGTCCCACTTCAATTCTCCTATCTTGCCCATTCAGAAATCTGACAGTAATTAGAGGATGGTATAAGATCTAAGGGCCACTAAACAATTTGTTCAGGCTGGACACCCAGTAGTCCCAAACCCATACACTCTACTTAGTAAGATCAATTACCATCGTAAATCATTTAGTGTAGTAGATCTAAAGGTCTTTTGGGCTTGTCCCCTTGATCCAGAGAATAGAGACTTGTTTGCCTTTGAGTGGGAGGATCCCTCTACTGGAAGAAAACAGCAATATAGGTGGACAGTTTTACCCCAAGGCTTCAAAGAATTCCCCAACCTCTTTGGGCAGGAACTCGAAAAAGTATGGAGAAATTTGTAGTCCCATCTGAAATTTCCCTGTTACAATATGTAGATCATATACTAATATCAGGTGAAGAAAGGCAGATTGTGGCCCAAACTACAAAGAGTTTATTGAATTTCCTGGGAGATCAAGGGCCAAGAGTGTCAAAAGTTAAGCTAACAATTTGTAGAAAAGGAAGTCAAATACCTGGGACATCTCATTAGTGAGGGAAGGAGGAAGATAAATCCAGAAAGAATTCAGGCCATTACTGAATTATCTCTCCCCAGACAAAATGAGAACCAAGAAGATTTTTGGGATTGGTGGGATATTGTAGATTATGGATAGATTTTTATACATCCCAAACCAAGGGGTTATACCAAAGACAGTTGGAGGAGGAGCCTGACAAATTAGAGTGTAAGGAGAGGGAAGTAAAGGCCTTTAAGGGCATTGGTGCAAGCCCCTATAGTAGCCCTCCCCTCCCTCGAAAAAACTTTCTATCTGTATGTTACAGTACATAAGGGGACAGCCTTAGGGCTCCTAACCCAAATCTGGGGGGGGGGGGGCACAGGGAGAGGGGGCAAAGGAAACCCCTGGCCTTCCTTTCCAGATTTCTGGACCCTATCTCTAAGGGATGCCCAGGGTGTGTTCAGGCCATGATAGTAACTGCTCTCTCAGTAGAAAAAAGCAGGAAACTGACCTTTGGAGGAGACTTAGTTGTTAGCACCCCTCATCAAATCAGGTCTGTTTTGTCTCAAAAAGCCAGAAAGTGGTTGACAGAGTCCCGAATTCTGAAATATGAGGCAATTCTAATGAAAAAGGACGATTTAATACTGACAATTGGTGATAGTCTGAACCCAGCTTCTTTCATTGAAAAGAGTCCAATCAGGTAGAAACTCCTGAATGTGATTGTTTAGACTTAATTGAATACCAAACCTGAGTCCAGCCCGACCTAAGGAACCTTCCCTCACATTTGGGGAAAAATTGTTCATAGATGGGTCTTCTAGGATCCTGGAAGGAAAAAGGCACAATGGCTATGCTATTATTGATGGGCAAATTTGTGAGATGAAAGAAGCTGGCCACCTGCCCAATGACTGGTCAGCTCAGATTTGTGAGCTGTGTGCATTAAATCAAGCCCTTAAATTGTTAGAGGAAAACGATGATACAGTCTACACAGATTCTAAATATTCCTTTGGCATGGTCCACATCTTTGGAAAAATTTGGGAAGAAAGTGGGTTGATTAATAACAGAGGGAAAGAATTAGTCCATGTGGAACTGGTAAAACAAGTGTTAGCCAGTCTGCTTTTACCAAGAGAAATATCCATAGTACATATAAATGAGCATCAGAAATATCACACTTTTAAAGCAAAAGGCAACAGATTGGTTAATGAAAAAGCCAAAGAGGCTTCCCTCTGTTCCCCTCTGGAACTAATGGTCCTGATACCCTCCACCCCCAAAAGAAATTGGAATCCTTGTATTCTCTGAAAAGGAAGTAAAAGAACTAGAACAATTAGGGGCAACCTTAGATAGCCAAGGGAAATGGCTTCTGCCAAACGACCAGCAGATGTTGAATAAACAAATAATGAGGGAAGTACTAGCAGTTTCTCACCAAGGGAGTCATTGGCAAGTACAGGTCATATGTGACCTGGTCCTTAAGCATTTCAGGTATGTGGGCCTTTGTACTATAGTGTAACAAATAAGTGAATGGTGCATAATCTGTCAGAGAGTTAATAAGAAAGTTTTAAGAAAGCAGGTGCCGGGGGGAAGGAACCCGGCCTCAGACCATTCTGGAACATTCAGGTTAATTATACTGAAATGCCTGCTGTAGGTCGACTAAAGTGTGTTCTGGTTATTGTGGATCACCTGACAGGGTGGGTAGAAGCATATCCTCTAGCTTCAGCTACAACATCAGGGACTTCAAAAATTAGCCTTGAACAAATCATTCCCCGATATGGGTTAGTAGAAAACATAGATTCAGACAATGGTAGTCCCTTCTCATCCCAGAGTGTTGCAAAATATTTTGCAGGGCCTAGGTGTCACATGGAACTTCTTTTCACCCTGGCACCCACCATCCTCAGGGAAGGTGGAAAAAATAAACCAAGTCTTAAAACACCTCTCTTAGTTGGTCTTAGAAACCAAATTACCATGGGTTAAATGTTTACTTCTATCTCTGTTAAGATTCTGGACTGCCCCTAGGAGAGAACTGGGAATTTCTCCCTGTGGAATGCTTTTTGGTCTGCCCTTCCCTGGGAAGCCTGGAGAACTCCCCTACTTTGAGTCGAAGGATCTCTTTCTTCAAATTATGTACTGACCTTGTCTTCTCCTTTGTCATCCCTCAAGACATCGGGGTTTGCTGGCTCAGACTCCACCTCTTGAATTTGCAGTCCACCAACACCACCCTGGCAGCTGGGTCCTAATCAAGTCATGGAAAGAGTCCAAACTCCAGCCAGCCTGGGAAGGACCTTATCAAGTCTTGCTGACAACTGAAACAGTAGTCCAAACAGCAAAAAAAGGCTGGACTTGAGTAAAAGATCCAGTACCTGAACTGGACAGTAAGTACCCAAAAACTTCAAGACTTGGAAAATAATTTCAGCCCTAGATCCCTTAAAGATCACACTGAAAAGACAATAATTGGGGGGTTGTGGGTGGGAGGGGGTGGAACTGTATATTGTCATAGTCAACAATGACCCTAGTCCTGTTGGAATACGAAAGGAGGAATTCAGAACTTAAATTACAGGTGAAAATAATCTTACTAGCCATAATGTTTTGAACCCTAGAAGCAACTAGCCCCATCAAATTAGTTATAAACATGACTGAAAGTCTGGAGTCCCAGACCAGGCAGTTTAATGCCTACCAAGTTGCAGACTGGCAATTTAGAGCACCAGTGATGGCTGAGTGGGGAAAATAAATACCTATGCATAGAACCAGTGGGGAATGATTATAGTCAACCCCCCCTTGCCTGTTCTGAGATGATGTATGGTGGACTATCCAGTATAAAGGAGGGACTGTGAATATGGGATGGGGCTCACCAAGTTTGAGGCCATTAAAGGGTAAGAGAACCTTTTATAAAGGTAATAACCTGCCAGACTGCAAAAGTCTTCAGTGCAATTCAGTAGTAGTGACTATTAAGAAGGCAGACAGTTTAGAAACTGGGAGCAGTACCAGGGAATGGGAGCAAATATTACAGGCATCTGGAATGGGAGCAAACATTACAGGTAAAGATCCTCTGGGAGGTTCTGTATGAGTCCTTCCTCCCCCTGTGGGCCCAACATCAACAACACCCTCTCTAGCTAACCCTTCAGAAATACCACAGGAAAACCAACCAAAAGCTGGTTCCCTAATTCAAAATGATCCCAAGGCAGTCAGGATACTTAAGGCAGAAGACAGGATATGGGGAGACTAATGCCTGGGTAGAATGGGTCAAATATACAGTCCAGAGTCTGAACAAAAACAACTGTTATGCTTGTGCAACAGGCCAACCCACAGTTCATATTGTACCCTTTCTGCTAGATATGGAAAAGCATAAAAGGGAGTTTAAGTGCATGATACTCCTCTTCCAGAATGCTACTCCTGTGAAAATTGTAGTACATTGTCCTCTCTCTTCCCACCAATCAAAAACGGAAACATCAAGGCCATACCCACCTCTGTCTAGGCCCAGGGAATCATTCTGCTTGTCTCAGAAGACAGGGGGAAAGATTCCAGGACCTTGGAACCATGGCCTCATGTACTCAAGTGTTAAATGTGAACAGTGATAGTACTGACAATTTCTCCAGTTTGGTCATACCTCGAGCAGACCCAGCGGTGGTACTGTGGAAAAGGTGTTCTCTGACCGATAGTGCCTGAGAGGTGGGGTGGAACCTGTGCTGTAGTCCAATTGGCTATCCCATTCACCTTGACATTTGAAAAAGAAGTGAAAATAACATCCCAGGGAGGGAGAGAGAAGAAAAGTCAACTTGGTTCTTTTGACGAGCAGATCTGTCTAGACAGTATAGGAGTTCCCCGAGGAGTCCCAGATGAATTTAAGGCTAGAAATCAAGTAGCAGGTGAGTTTGAGTCATTCTTGTTCTGGTGGGTCACCATTAATAAAAATGTAGATTGGATTCATTACATTTATTATAATCAACATAGATTTGTTAATTATACCAGCAATGCATTTAAGCGAATTGCAGGACAATTAGATGCTACTAGCAGAATGGTATGGGAAAATAGAATAGACTTAGATATGCTAGCTGAGAAAGGGGGAGTCTTTGTTATGATTGGAGGTAGCTGCTGTACTTTCACCTCAATAACAGTGCCCCTGACGGAACTAGCACTAAAGCTTTACATGGCCTAACAGCCCTATCTGAGGAATTAACAGAGAATTCTGGCATTAGCAATTCACTCACAGGATGGACTTGAAAATTGGTTTGGAAAGTGGAGAGAGGTTGAACTGTCCATCTTAACTTCCCTCATTATCTCAGCTGGGGTGCTTACTACAGTCAGATTTTGTATTATCCCATGTGCCCGAGAGCTAGTTCATAGACTCCCTGAAACCACCCTAACCAAACAAATGCCCATACAGTATTGACAAAACAATCTGTACCCCCTTAAAGAAGGAGATCCCTATGATAAAGAGTATGAAATAGCTCTTAGAAAATTTGAAGAATAGAAATGTGAAAACTAAAAAGAGTTTTAAGAGAAAGTAGGGTGATTGTAAGAAACATATTTGTTTAGTTTTCTCATAAAGGAAAAAAATATTAATGTAACCTGGCAACCTACTGCCTCAGTCTCCCACTCCTGGGTTAAACAGGAACAAAGGAAACCAGCTTAAGCCAGTCCTGTAGCCAGTAAAAAGGATGCACAAGAAAGAGCTAAGTTAATACCAATTCAATGTTCAATTCCATACCTTATTTGGCAAAAGAAGCAGGTAAAAGCTAAAACGGTTGGAATGTGATGGGGGAAACAGTTAATCAAAAACTGGGGAACTTGCACGGGAAAGTTAGACTTCTCATATAGGCTTGTAACCTCTGAATTATCCAATCTATGGAAAAACAGGAAGAGCTTGTGCGCTAGGCTTAAGAGGTATAAATTGTCATTTTTCTTTGTTCGGGGCACCGGCCACATTTTCTGGCTGTGTGCCCCTTCTTGCAAGATTGAGAATAAATTCTTTTCTTCTTCACAATCAGGTGAGCCTTATTTTCTTCCAGAAGGAGATCTCTTTCTTACATTAGCTTACGGTTTTGAGGCTGGGAAAAATGTCCAAATCAAGGCATCATCAAGGTAATGCTTTCTTCCCAAAGACCAGCATTCTGAGTCTGGCTGCCAATGATCCTTGGCTTTTCTTTCTCATGGCAAGGTATATATGGTGGTATCTGCTGGTCTTTCCATTCTCTTCCAGGTTTCATTTCAGCTTTTTGCTTCCTGTGGCTTTTTCTGAATTCCACTCTCTTATAAAGGACTCCAGTAATAGAATTAAGACCCATCCTGATTGAGGTAGTTCGCCCCTTAACTGAAGTATCCTCATCAAAAGGGCCTGCTTAACAGCGGGTTCACACACATACAGGAATGAATTAAATTTAAGAATATGTTTTGGTTCACACACTACCCCAGTACATTCAATGGGTTATGGCAGAATATATAAAGTCCAGCATCTGACTGTGAACTACAGGGTAAACAACTATCCATGTGGTGCAGCAGTGCTCCAAAATGTGTTCACTAAGTGTGATGAGTGTGTCACAGTGATGGGGGAGGTTGTTGGTGTGGGAGGAGTAGGGTGGGGGTATATGGGAACCTGTTATGTTTTTTAATGTAACCTTTTTTGTGATTATATATCTTCAAAAAAATATAATTTACAAAAACGACGGGAGTGGGGAAGTGGGGAGTGGGTTATATGGGAACCTCTTACATTTTTTAATGTAACTTTTTTGTGATCTATTAACTTTAATTTTAAAAAGTGTAAAAAAAAAATGTTTTGGGAAGCAAATGTGGCTGTAGCAATTGGGCTCCTATCTACCATATAGGAGGTCCAGGGTTCAATTCCTGGGGCCTCGTGGTGAAGGCAAGCTGGCCCACATGGAGAGTTGGCCCCCTGGTCCAGGCAGAGTGCTAACACATGCGGCATGCTAGCCCATTCAGAAGTGCTGGCCTGCACAGGTGTGCTGGTCCGCACAGAGTGCTGGTCCGCGCAGAGTGCTGGACCATGCGGAAAGCTGGCGCAGCAAGATGACACAACAAAAAGAGACCCAGAGGAGAGACAATAAGAGATGGAGCAGACCAGGGAGCTGAGGTCACACAAAAGATTGAGTGTCTCTTTCCCACTCCAGAAGGTCCCAGGATTAATTCCCAGTGCTGCCTGCAGAGAAGACAAGTAGACACAAAAGAACACACAGCAAATGGACACAGAAGGCAGACAGCTAGCACAAAACAACGGGGCGGGGTGAGGGGGATAAATAAATAAATCTTTAAAACAAAAAAGAATATGTTTTTCTTGGGTTCATACTACTTCAAACCAACAGAGTAAGCCTCCAAGTTTGTTGTAGTTGCTGTATTGAACTTTGGGAAAATTCGTTAGGTTCAGGCAGACAAGGAGAGATTGGAAACAGAAAGACCATATATTCATCTGTTACTCAAACATTTATTGAGCCCCAGCTGTGACCAAGGGGAAGTGCTATATAGCATTAGGGTATCAGAGTTTACAAGTGGTATTGATGAAAATGGTCACAGAAGACAACCAGAATAAGGGGTCTAGAGCCAATCCAAATTTGTTTTTAAACTCTACTTTTCACATTAGAAGTTTTTGTTAAATGCCCGGTAATCTTGGTTGTTTATATGTGAGGAAACTCTTAGCATATATGTGGGATTTATCAACTACAAGGTGATTTTTGCAGGGCTTTTTTCTTGGACTGGTTGCTCTCCTCAGTCTTGTGCCTGAAAGATTAAGGCTTCACTGCCACCATTCTGGAGCTGAGTCATTGAAAATAGGCTGAGTCTTTGTATTCAGTGTGAAAATCTCTTTATCCCTTTATTTTTGGTAAGATTCTCACCCACATTGTACCTGGGTCCCCTAAGCCAAAGACTCTATCCTTTCCAGAGAATAAAACCTCCAGGCTTCTGCTAGGTTAGGAGAGAGCATCATTCTGCAACAGGAGGAAAGGAGGATAGAGAAGGCTGTAACTGCTTTTGAATCGGCATTCAGCCATTCCTTCTTATTTTAGGCCCATTTCCACAGGTGCCAGGGACCACTAATTTTTCAGCCTTTTGTGGATTCTGCTTTTAGTGGAGCTTGTTCTTGGCTTTCCCAGTGAAGGCAAAGGTTTCAGCTTTCTCTGGTCTGCTGCGGAAGTTACCACTTGTCTATCTGATACCCACCTTCACAAAAGATGTTTCTTTGGTCTCTTCTGTTCTCCCCGTCCATGCAGGTTTATGGCTTGAAAACACATCCCTTTGATTTTAGTAGAATTTCAGAAGAGAGCAAAACTTGATGCATGTGTATAATCTACTTTTCCCAGAAGTATCTCCTGTTAGCTTTTAAGATCCATTTTAGGATCCACAATTTCCCATCCTCCCTTGCTAGCATGATCAGGAAAAAACAGGCCACTGTACTCTAGGCCACTTTACCCTTGACTTGACCCATCATCCACTAGGCCCAACAAGTAGGAAAACAATACATGAATATAAGTGATACACTTTCCCAGGAAAACTTTCTAAGGCCCACTAGTTGCACACCACAAGCCACCTCTTTGGTACTTTCATCTCCCCGGCACCTCTTCCAAAATATAGCTGGTGGTGGTAAAAGGAAAGAATCTTTTTTCCAGTTCCATTTTTAATGTCGATTTCAGTATTTTGGGTAAGGCTATGAACTGGCAGGAAGAGATCACTCATAACACATATATACAAATATATTCTCGTAAGGTTTAATTAAGGTCAGAAGTCTTTTAGTAAGACAAGGATATAGATTATTTTTTAATTTAAGAAAATTTTTAATTTTATTTTGTACATTTAATAATTGAAAATATAAACAATAATTTAAAAAGAAAAAGGTTGAGGCCCTACTTTGGAATTTGTCCTCCTGAATATGATGGAGTTGGACTCAGATGTGACCTCTATACACATGCCTCTTCTGTCACTTTTTCTGAACCTATGGTTGGCGCTAGGGTTGGTATATGCTCAGGAGACTTGAATCTCTGGTATGTCTATGTGCCAGCTGGGCCCTGAGCCTCAGCAGAGTTGCAACACCTACTCTCCGGTTCGTTGGACTTACCCAGATCAGCTAATGGAGATAAGGATGATCAACCACCACACGAGGGAACTGAGAGAGTACAGTTGCAAGAAGGAGAATTCCATCCATTAAATACATGGGATATAAGCCCCCTCTCAATTTAGAGGCAGAGTGGACATCGCCATCCCAAGATCCTCAGGATGGAGGAATAAAGTATGAATTACAGTGGACTTACTGGTATTCTTCTATAGAATTATTATGACTCTAGCAATGGAAGGAATTACATCATTGATGTGGAGACAGTGGTCACGGGAGTTGCTCAAAGCAGGGAGAGGGAAAAAGGTGTGATATTGTGGCATTTTGGGGACTTGGAGTTTTCCTCAGTGATATCACAGGAACAGACCTGCCATAACCCACTGAATGGACTGTGAGAGAGTGTAAACTATAACATAAACTATAATCCATGTTGTGTAGCAATGCTGCAAAATGTACTCATCGAATGCAATGAATACCACAAAAAATAAAAATAAAAACATTTCTCAAATGTTCTGGGTACATATAAAATTTTTAAAAGTCATACAATATGTTACACAATATATTTGGATCATAGTTACACAATCATATACTATTTGTCCTTTTGTGTCTGGCTTGCCTCGCTCAACATAACATCCTCAGTTTCATCCATGTTGTCATGTGCTTTACGCCTTCATTTCTTCTTACAGCTGCATAATACTCCATCTTGTGAATACACCACAGTTTATCCGTTCATTGGTTCATGGACACCTGGGTTGTTTCCAACTTTTGGCAACTGTGAATAATGCTGCTATGAACATAGGTTGCAGGTGTCTGTTTGTTTCACTGCTCTCACTTCTGCTGGGTATATGCCCAGTATTGGTATTTCAGGGTCATGTGGCAAGTCTATATTTAGCTCTTTTAGGAACTCCCAAACAGTACTCCACAGTGGCTGTACCATTTCCACATTCCCACTAACAGTGAATACGTGTTCCTAATCTCTCCACATCCTCTCCAACACTTGTAGTTCACTTGTCTTCTTAATAGTGGCCATTCTGATAGGTGTAAAATGATATCATTTTAGTTTTGATTTACATTTCCCTAATCATTAGTGATGTGCATTTCTTCTTGTTTGTTTTTTTTGCCATTTGTATTTCTTACTTTGGGCAAGTGACTATTCAAGTCTTTTGCCCATTTTTAAATTGGATCATTTGTTTTTTTATTGTTGAATTGTAATTTTTCTTTATATGTCCTGGATATTAAATCCTTATCTGACATGTGATTTCCACATATTTTCTACCATTGTCTTTCATTGAGTTGGCTGTCTTTTCATCCTTTTGACAAAGTCCTGTGAGGTGCAAAAGTGTTTACTTTTTGAGGATGTCCCATTTATCTACTTTTTTCTTTCATTGCACATGCTTTGGGTATAAGGTCCAAGAAACTACAACCTACTACAAGTTCTTGAAGGTGTTTCCCTACATTTTCTTCTAATAGTTTTATGTTCCTGACTTTTACATTTAGATTTTTGATCCATTTTGAGTTGATTCTTGTATAGGGAGTAAGATCGGGGTCCTCTCCTTGTTTTGGTTATAGATATCCAGTTCTCCTGGCATCATTTGTTGAAGACACTGTTTTGTCCTGTTAACATGGAGATTTGGTAGACTTGTCAAAAACCAGTTGACCATTGAGGTGAGGGTTAATTTCTAGATTTTCAATTCTGTTCCACTGATTGATGTATCTGTCTTTATGCCAGTACTATTCTGTTTGAAGCACTGGAGCTTTCTAATATGTTTCAAGGTAAGGCAGTGAAATTCCTCCCACATCTCCCTTCTATTTTAAAATGCTTTTGGCTATTCAGGTGCACTTTCCCTTCAAAATGAATTTGGTAATTGCCTTTTCTAATTCTGTAAAGTAGGCTGTTGGAGTTTTCATTGATATCACATTGAATCTATAAATCATTCTCAGTAAGATTGATATCTTCATGATATTTATTCTTCCAGTCTATGAACATGGAATGTTTTTCCATTTGTTTAGGTTTTTTAAAATTTCTTTTCGCATTGTTTTGTTGTTTTCTGCATATAGGTGCTGTATTTCTATAGTTAAAACGATTCCAGGTGTTTGAATCTTTTTGTTGATGTTGTAAGTGGAAATTTCCCCCTGATTTCCTCCTCAAGATTGTTCAGAACTAGTGTAGAAAAACATTACTGATTTTTGCATGTTGATCTTGTATCCTGCCACTTTTGCTGAACTCATTTATTAGCTCAGTTAGCTTCGTTGTGGATACTTCAGAATTTTCTAAATACAGGATCATGTCATCTACAAGTAGTGAGTCTTTTCCTATTTGGATGCCTTTAATTTTTTATCTACTCTAATTGCCCTAGCTCGAACTTCTAGTATAATATTGAATAACAGTGATTACAGTGAGCATCCTTGTTTGTTCTGTATTTTAGAGGGAAAACTTTCAACCTTGCCCCATTGAGTATGATGTTGGCTGTGGGTTTTTCATATATGCCTTTTATTAGATTGAGGAATTTCCATTCTCTTCCTATCTTTTTGAAGTGGTTTTATCAAAAAAGGATGCTGGATTTTGTCAAATGCTTTTTCTGCATCGATTGAGATGATCATGTGGTTTTATCCTTCAATTAGTTAATGCGGTGTATTACGTTGATTGATTTTCTTATGTTGAACCAGCCTTGCACATCAGGAATGAATCTCATTTGGTCATGATGTATAAGTCTTTGCTATTGGATTTGATTTGCAAGTATTTTGTTGAGAATTTTTGCATCTATGTTCATTAGAGAGATTGGTCTGTAATTTTCTTTTCTATAGTATCTTTATCTGACTTTGGTATTAGAGTGATGTTGGCATCAGAAAATGTGTTGGGTAATTTTTCCTCCCTTCAATTTTTTGAAGAGTTTAAAGAGGATTAGTGTTAATTCTTTGGAAATGCTTGGTAGAATTCACCTGTGAAGCCATCTGGTTCTGGATTTTTCTTTGCTAGGAGAATTTCAATGATGGATTCAATCTCTTTATATGTGATTGGTTCATTAAGTCTGCTGTTGTATGTCTGTAATGTGTTTTTGATCTCACCTATTGTGTCTTTCATTCCCATGAACTCTGTTACTTTTATGTTCAGGATTTCAAATTCTGATAGCTCAGTATCTTCTTGCTGTCATTTATCTCTTTAGTCATATTGTCTTTGAATTCATTAATTTGATTTCTTGTAGCATCAGTGTAGGTTGTATGGGTGTTTCTAGGAATTTGTCCATTTCATCTAGGTTGTCTAGTTTTTTGGCATACAGTTTCTCATAGTATCTTCTTATGATCCTTTTTATTTCTGCGGGGTCAGTTGTAGGTTCTCCTTTTTCATTTCTGATTGTATTTATTTGCATCATCTCTATTTGTTTCTTTTTTGTATAGCTAAAGGTTTGTCATTTTATTGATCTTCTAAAGAACCAGCTTTGGTTTTGTTGATTTTATCTTTTTTCTCAATTTAATTTATTTCTGCTCTATTCTTTATTATTTCTTTCCTTCTGCTTGCTTTGGGATTGGTTTGCTGTTCCTTTTCTACTTTCTCTAGTTGTTCAGTTAAATCTTTGTGTTTAGCTCTTTTTTAATATAGGCATTTAGGGCTATAAATTTCCCTCTCAAGACTGCCTTTGCTTTATCCCCTAAATTTTGATAAGTTGTGTTCTCATTTTCATTTGTCTCAATATATTTATTATTCACTTTCAATTTCATCTTTGACCCACTGATTATTTAGGACTGTGTTGTTCAGCCTCCACACATTTGTGAATTTACTTTTTTTCCTATCTATTATTGATTTCCAGTTTTATTCCATTATGACCTGCAAAGGTGCTTTGTGTAAGTTCAGTCATTTTATATTTATTGAAAGCTCCATTGTGCCCTAACATGTGGTCTCTCCTAGAGAAAGAGCCATGAGCTCTCGAGAAGAATGTATAACCTGATGAGTTTGAATGCAGTGTTCTCTATATGTCTGTTAGGTCTAACTCGTTTGTCATATTGTTAAAGTTCTCTGTTTCCTTGTTGATCTTCTGTTTAGTTGTTCTGCTTGAGGATATGTGAGTGAGGTGTTGAAGTGTCCAGCAATTATTGTAGAGATGTCTATTCTCCGTTCAGTTTTGCCAGAGTTTATCTCATATATTTTGGGGTGGTGCATGGTTATTTATGACTGTTACATCTTCCTGATGGATTGTCCCTTTTATCAATACATAATGGCCTTCTGTATCTCTTCTAACTTTTTTGCATTTAAAGTCTGTTTTGTCCAATATTAGTATAGCTACCCCTGCTCTTTTTTGGTTACTATTTGCATTGAGTATCTTTTCCAACCTTTCACTTTCAGCCAGTTTGTCCCTGGGTCTAAGGTGAGTTTCTTGTAAATAGCATATGGATGGCTCATGTTTTTTTAACCCATTCTGTCATCTTGTATCCTTTGATTGGGGAGTTTAAGCCCTTCACATTCAATGATATTACTGTAAATGCATTGCTTCTACCCTCTTATTCTTTGGTTTTCATATGTCATATCGTATTTTTGTTTTTTCACTCTTTGGGTTATCCTTTCTCTATTCTTTCTTCTGTATTCTCTGCCAGGCCTCTTGCTCCTGTATTTTTATTTCAGGTTCTAAGGCTTCCTTTACTATTTTCTGTAAAGGTGGATTTGTTTTTTGCAAACTCTTACTTTCATTTTGTTTGTGAATATTTTATACTCACCTTCATATCTGAAGGACAGTTTTGCTGGACAAAGCATTCTTGGCTGGCAGTTTTTCTCTTTCAGTATCCTTATTGTATCATACCACTGTCTTCTCTCCTCTATGGTTTCTGAAGAGAAATCCATGCTAAGTCTTACTGGGTATCCCTTGTATGTGATGGTTCGCTTTTCCATTGCTGCTCTGAGAATTTTCTCTTTATTGTTGATATTTGACATTCTAAGTAGTATGTGTCTTGGAGTAGATTTGTTTGGATTTATTCTGATAAGGGTACGGTGCACTTCTTGAACATGTAAGTTCATTTCTTTCATAAGAGTTGGAACATTTTCAGCTATTATTTCTTCACATACTCTTTCTGCCCCTTTTCCCTTCTCTTCTTCTGGAACTCCAGTGACACATATATTGTTGCATTTCATGTTGTCATTCAATTCTCTGAGCCCGTGCTCAATTTTTTCTATTCTTTTCTCTATCTGTTCTTTT
The DNA here is from genome assembly GCF_030445035.2 of Dasypus novemcinctus. NCBI lineage: Eukaryota > Metazoa > Chordata > Mammalia > Cingulata > Dasypodidae > Dasypus > Dasypus novemcinctus. The sequence goes on along the minus strand of NC_080693.1, from coordinate 17,368,422 downwards.
CTCTCTGCAATGTCAGCTGTTCTTTTCTTTCTTCTATCATTTCAAGTCTCCTGTTGTATGTCTGTAATGTGTTTTTGATCTCACCTATTGTGTCTTTCATTCCCATGAGGTCTGTTACTTTTATGTTCACGATTTCAAATTCTTTGTGATAGCTCAGTATCTTCTTGATGTCATTTATCTCTTTAGTCATATTGTCTTCGAATTCATTAATTTGATTTTGGAAATTTCTGTGCATCTCACTAATTCTTGCAAATCCTGCATTTCTTCTGGGGCTTTGATGTATTCCTTTTTTTGGGCCATGTCTTCCATGTCTTCCATTTTCTTAGTATGGCTTGTAATTTTTTGCTGATGTCTAGGCATCTGGTTAGGATGTGGTTTGCACAGATGCTCAATTTCTTCCTCTTCATAGAGATTTAGTGGCAGGTGTCTGTATGTTACCACTGCTTTTTGATTCTTGGCTCAACCTGGATTATTAGAATTGCCCCTGCTAACTGCCCAAAACTGGTCTGTGGACCCAGGAATTGGTTTCAGACCCACTTCCTAGGGCTTTTGAGGGACCTATAAACTATAAAGACTGGAAAAAGCCTCTCGTTTTTTATTTTCTCATGTTCACTTCCTTGGTCTGCCAGCAGGTGGCACTCTTTGCCAGCTCTCTGTTGAGTGCCTGGTTGGAGTGTATTTGTTGCAACATAGACAGGATCCATGTGATAGAGCTTCCTGCCTAGGGGCTGAGAGCCTCATAATTCAAACTTTCTCACAGCCACTTCTGCCTTCTCTGGCAGCCACTTGGCTTTTCCCTGGGTAGGAGATATTTCCCCTCCCCTCTGAGTCCTCAACAGTCAGTGCTGGTTAATCCAGAAGGAGGTTGGGAGGGCTGTTATCTTTAGCCCTTGCTGGCATAGCTCTACGTGACCTGGAAGGGCTCCTGGGGTACTGCAGACCAAATTTTTGAGCCAAGAGCTGAGTCAGCCTTAGGCTATATCCCTCTCTTTCTCCTTTCCTGGGATGGTAGGTCCCTGGAGCCCCCTTTGTCTGTAGTCCCAGGCCCAGAAGTCTGAGAATTCTAAAGTGTCTAGTGTGGGGGAGGGTACCAGCAGCCCTGGGTTTCAGCTCACAGTTCTGTGGTTGTCATTCCCCTCCTTTGTCCCTTTCTCTTCTGGTTGGGGTCTAGCCTTCGCGTGGTGTCCTAAACCCTAGATGATCTTTTTCCAGGCTGTTTAAGCCTATCCTCTAGCTATTTTTATTGGAGGAGAAGAGAGTCCTGTGTCGTTCTAGTCTGCCATCTTCTTGGAAGTCGCTAGATTCTTAATAGAAGCCAATTGTCCGTAGAAGGCAAGGATAGATGCAGCATAATTCAGCATAGATCCTTCTGGCACCCATAGGCCCTAATGGAGCAGGGGCAGGAGAAGAACTGCCTGGGAAATGGTCTTTGCAGATTAGGATCTCACAAGTTCTGGAAAGCTCAATTCTTGCTATACCAGAGCCCTTTTATCCTCTGAACTTGCAGCATCATTCTGGAAGGATTTGTGAAACCTATGCATTAAGGGAATGTCTACAGACATCAGGCTTTCCTTGTTTTTGAACCAAACAGCTTAAGTAAGGCTGATATCCTTATCCAAAAGTAGAAAAGCAGACTTACTGACCAGGTGTACCTAAGTAAGATCTCTGCCACCCTGTTTATCCATAGCATAAAACCTTTATTAGGTATATATATTTTTTTCAATATAAAAGGTCTTTTATATTGCTTTATGCATTAAATTCCACTTTTTCTTATATTATCATTGTTATCCCTAATTCCTTTTTATTTAGATTTGCCTGATGAGGAAAGGAAAGACAAATGCCTATTTGCCTAGGAGATTGGGAGGGGCGTGACAGGTTTCTGGTATCATTTAAATTTAGAAGTCCTAGTGTTCTCTTTACATAAATCTGAGTTGTCGGAGAATTTTAGCAAATAGATATATAACAGGAAAGGCAGGGAAAAGATTCTTAGAACATTTCATTGTTAAATGAGTAGGTGATTGTGGCAAAGAAAGAATGAATTTTTCTTTCATTTCACTAGCAAGTTGATTTAGTGGGAGGATTGTGGGCTTTGTAATTAGAATAATTTGATGTTGTGTATCTTCATAGCCTTGGATAATTAGCTTAATTTTTCTAAACCTCAGTTTTCCTCATCTATGAAATGGAAATAGAATGCAGCTGGATTGTTGTAAAGACTCAATGAGGCGGCGGACTTGGCCCAGTGCTTAGGGCGTCCTTCTACCACATGGGAGGTCCGCGGTTCAAACCCCGTCCTCCTTGACCCGTGTGGAGCTGGCCCATGCGCAGTGCTGATGCATGCAAGGAGTGCTGGGCCACGCAGGGGCATGTAGGGGATCCCCGAGTGCAAGGAGTGCGCCCCGTAAGGAGAGCCGTCCGGCCCGAAAGATAGTGCAGCCTGCCCAGGAATGGTGCCACACACACGGAGAGCTGACACAACAAGATGACGCAACAAAAAGAAACACAGATTCCCATGCCACTGACTACAACAGAAGTGAACAAAGAAGACGCAGCAAAATAGACACAGAGAACAAACACCTGGGGCGGGGTGTAAGGGGAGAGAAATAAATAAATAAATAAATCTTTTTTTAAAAAACAGATTCAATGAGATATTTTTTAGAACTCCTTGTAGAATGTCTAGCCTGCTATTGATCTTTGTCTTTCATTGATCTTGGGGGCTATGGTTATGTTCCCTTAAGGGGAATAGGGTTCCCATGAATGTTAGAGTTTCTAACATGGTGAGTTTAAGATTTCCAAGGCAGGATTGGTTTTCATGCCATACTTCTCTTCCTTAGATATGTCTTTGTGGGACTCTACTTTTTCCAGAAAGGGGAGCACAGAGGAAGAGATTATGACTGCTGTGGTTTTTTCAGTTGTCCCTCTGGTAAGTTGAGATTTCTTCCGTTCCTGAATTGCTCTCTTGGGATGAGAGCATTTCTACTTTTCCCTGAAGTCTTGTGACTTTTCCACCTCTCCCACTCCCCATGTGGGAACTGAACCAAATGTCTTGACCCATGAACTTGAGTTCATCATCTTAATAAAGGTTCTGATCTATAGGAGGATTTGCTATACTTACCGAACCAAATATCAGGGCACCTGGTCTTTCAAAGAATATCTGGGCTCTTTTTAGAGATGATAGAGTCAATCACTTTAGAGATGATGGTTCAAAAACAAGGAAATTTATTTTTATGTTAAAATTTTCTTGTTTCCAGGAAATTTCAGTTATTTGGGGGCAGTAGAATGGAATATTTTTTAATTGGGAAGTTTTATTTAGGAAATTTTGGGAAAAGATCTATGTACACATACATATACACACTCCTAATTCATATGGACTGTTCCCTTTGTGCCCACTCTCAGTGATCTCCTCTTTTCTACCCACTAAGAAGTGATCAAGCTTAGTAGATGACATGGAGAGGAAGAAGATGTCTAAGACACAGTGCTTCACTGTGGGGCACTTACAAGGCATACAAAAGAAATAGTTACATAATTTGTTAATAGTTGCTAAACATATGATAAAAGTGATGAATGCTATGTGAGGAAGGAAATGGTAAACTCCTGTGGGCTAAATTAGTCATGGGAAGCTCGTAGAGATAGTTAGATTCAAGTCAGTACTCAATTATGAGTGGGATTTAAATAATAAAGTATCTGTGAGGGTACTACAGGGGAGTAGGGAGTTGAGGGGCAAGGCCCTGAGGTAGACACCAGTGGGTTAGCTGTTGGTTCAGATGAAAAAGCTTTGAAAACTAAGGCTGAAAATTTGGTATTTAGGCTGAATCTTTTAATCTTTCCCTGAGGACATACGAGTATGTGTTGCATGTATGTTTGTGGTGGGTATCAATATGACAAAAGCTGTGTTTTACTAGTAATTTTTCTAAATAGATTCAGAAGAAAGGTAATACCATTAATTGTAATTCATTATAGTAATGATCTGTCATAATCTGTAGTAATGCAGAACATGAAACTAGTCCTTAAAGCCTCTCCTTTAAAAATAAATAATTATTTCATATCAGGGAGATGATACAATATTTTTCCCTTTGTTTGGCTTATTTTACTCAATATGCTGTCTTCAAGTACATTATAAAAATATTCTCCCATGAATTATAACAAATGTACCACACTAATGCAAGGTGCTATTCATAGGGTTATATATGGGAACTCTGTACTTTATGCATAATTTTTCTGTATTCCTACAACTTTTCCAATAAAAAATAAATTTGAAAAGAAATAAAAGCCAGAATGTTGTCTTTGATCAATAGGTCCTTCCATATTTGTTTAGTCATAGGTCATGGCCTATGTTAGTCAGCCGGAAGGGGTGCTGATGCAAAATACCACAAATCTGTTGGTTTTTATAAAGTGTATTTATTTGGGGTAAAAGATTACAATACCAGGTTCATAAAGCGGTCCCTCACCGAAGTCCATTGATCTGTGTTGGAGCAAGATGGCTGCTGACATCTGTAAGAGTTCAGGCTTCCTGAGTTCCTCTTTTACTGGGGCTTATTTCTCTCCAGGTTCAGCTGCATGCTCTTTCCACAAGGCCAGCTGTAAACTCTCAGGTGAATGGCTCATCTCTCTTCCCCAGGCCTCTGCCATGTCTATCAGAGCCTTCTCTCATCCCTCACATATATGCTTCTCTGTGTGTTTACTTCCTGAGGCTCCAATATCAAAATCCCAACCAGCTCCTCTGCCTTGTTGTTTACTTTGTGAGTCCCTGCCCACCAAGGGGGCAGGGACTCAACATCCTACTGAGATGGCCCAATCAAAGCCTTAATCATAATTTAATCCAGTAAAAGTGAAACCTCTGAATCCAATACAATCTAACATGCAAACAGGCCAGTTTACAAACATAATCCAATATCTGTTTTTGGAATCATAAATAATACCACACTGCTACATGGTCTGATCAAACTCATCTCTGATTATTAGAAATTGAGGTTCCCGTTATCTTTAATTTTCTGGAAGATGAATATATGTACTTTTTCAGACAAGAATTTGGGTGGAGGGAACTGGCCACTACACTTGGTCTTGGCCAAAATCAAGACATGATGGAGGGGGGATCTGTGATAACATGTTTTCCAGTTGTATTTGAATAGTCTTATTACCCATAACATACTAGCAGTACTTATCCATTTTAGATTTTATGCTACTTTTAAAAATTACATTTCCTTTATAAAATCAGGCTTTCATGGCAATGTAGTGTACTTTTTATTTGAGAAGTTATAAGGTTACAAAACAAAAAATCCTTAACATACCAAATTCCCATGTATTACCCCACCACCAACACCTGCGCCGTTGTGGAACATTTGTTACAGATGATCAAAGAACATCAAAATATTACTGCTAACTGTAGTCCATAGCTCACATTTGGTGTATTTTTCCCATAAGCAAGATAGTTTTTAAGGTTTATATGAAAAGAATATTATGGGAGGTTCCTGAAATATTTGCTGAATGGCTACTGAGACATACCCCACCTTGACACTAAAATGATTTGTGATTGTATAAGAACAGATGGTGTTAGTAGCTTTTGAATATTATTCTTGAATAAGATAGATACTTTCTGAGAAATAGATTTCATCCCCAAATAAAAAAGGAGGATTATATAGTGTCTAAAGGCCTTTATTATATGTTTCTTGGTTTGGTGATTTATGCTATATCAAAAGTTCTCTGTTAAAAGCTACCCTTAAAATTTTTACAAGTATATCTATCTCAGTGACGTGCATGTTTATTGTCTCAAACAATATGAAAGGTTATGATTGGATGTTATGATGGGACCTTAATTTCAGCCCTAACTCAAACAATAAATGAGGCCCCACATATACACCCCAGTCGACAGTGGTGGTTGTTGAAGCTCCGCTGTAGGTTATAGGCAGCCTGTCACTGAGTGATCGTGTTTTGTATCCCTTCAGAGTCCTGAACTTACCCAGGGAGGTGAAGACCTTCAGTGTCAAGCCGAAGAACCTGAATTGGTAAAGGTAGTACCTAGCATGTATGTAAGGGGAAACAAAGAGATAGAGCCTTTTTTTACTGTCCCTAATTTTTTTATATAATTATTTTTTAAGGAAGCTTTAGATTACATAAAGTTACATAAAATAATATAAGGGGTTCCCATATACTCCACTCCCTCCCTGTGCCACACTTTCACACATTAACAGCATCCTTCATTACTGTGGTACATGTGTTAAAATTGATGAGCCCATATCGAAGCATTGCTACTAACCATGGACTACAGTTTACATTATAGTTTACACTTTGTCTCACACAATTATGTAAGTTATGACAAAATATAAAATGGCCTCATGCAGGACAAATCCAGTGTCCCGAAAATGCCCCCATATCACACCTATTCTTACCTCTCCCATTCCTCAGAATCTCTGGCAGCCATTGCCTTTACATCAATAATAGAGTTCTTCCATTGTCTATAGTAGAATAATAGTAAGTCTACTCTAGTCCATTGTTCATTCTCCAATCTTGAGGATTTGGGGATGGTGATGCCCACTCTGCTTCTATTTGAGAGGGGGCTTAAATCCCGTGAGGCAGATGGATGGAGCTATCTTGCTTGCAGTTAAAATTACTCTCTGTTCCTTGGCATGGATATTGTCCACTGTCATCTCCTGGGTGAGTTCAGTGAACTGGAGAGTAGGTGTTGCAACTCTGCAGAAATTCAGGACTCAACTGTCACATGGATGGACCATAGATTTAAGTCTCTGGGACATAATATTTATCAAGTATAGTGCTAATTATGGGTTAAAATGAAAGGGCCAGAAGAGCCATGTGTAGAGAACCTGTAAATGAGTCTAACTCTGTTCAGCTGGGGAGCATAAATTCCAAAGCAATGCACACTGACAGGGTGCCGACTTCCTGAGCTGTCTGCCCTGCTTATACTTTCTGGATGTCTCTAGAGCCCTCAAAAGCCCAGCTATTTGAGGCACTGTTTTCTGTGGCAGTCAGCGAGATTCTGCTGAGACTTGCAAAAGTGTAACCTCTGAAATGACCTCCAACTCACTTTGAAATCTTTTAGTGATAAAAATTCATTTGTATTGTATTTACCATTTCCCCTTTGGTCAAGGTCTTTTTCCAGATGAATTGCTAGTTGTCTCTTGGTAATAATCCTTTGATGCCAGGGAAACTCATCCCCAGGAGTCATGTCCCATGCCAGCGTGAAAAGTAGTGTATTTATATGCTGAGTTTGGCTTATTAAAGAGAGACCACATTTGAGAAACAAGGAGGCTTTCAGGAGGTAACTCTTAGGCAGTATTTAATACTAGACTAAGTTTCATTTTTGCAAGAAAAGGTTCATAAATACAACCCATCACTGTCAAGGTCCTGGCATAATAATCTGTTTTCCCTAACTAGACATTGCCCTTGCCCTTGGGGGATTCTTGCTGTCCTATTAGAGAATGTAGCAGAATCCCCCAAGATGCGAATTCAGTATTCTTTCAGTGATTCTCCGTTGCCATTTCTGTGACCCTTCTGTGATCCAAAACCTCTCCAAAAATGAAGCCAACAAAATATCCAAATAAAGTTAACAAGAAAATTAAATAATAACTTTAAAAATAACCAATAAAATACAAAAAAAAGTAAAATAATTTTTTAAATTTTAAAAATCATTAGACATTTGTGTCTTTTGGATCTGTTGTCTTGTATGTACAGTGATATTTTCTTCCATATATACCCCTAGTATCTTTTTTTTTTCCATTTAATCTTCAAAGGAAGGCCTTTAGGATACAGAAAAGTCACATAGAGAATACAGGTGATGCCCGTGTATATCCAGTGCCCTCCCCCTTTTCCCCTCTCCTTTGTTAATAACATTTTACTTGCAGATGGTACATTTTTTATAATTAATGTACAAATATTAAAGCATTGCTACTAACCATAGTCTGAGTTTTTCATTATGGTTTACATTTTGGATTGTACACTTTATAGGTTTTGACAAAATTTGAAGTGGCCTCAATCCGTTATTGCAAGATCATGCTGAACAATTCTAATGCCCTATATTCCGTCTATTCTATTCTATTCTATTCTATTCTATTCTATTCTATTCTATTCTTCCCTCCCCTCCCTTCGGAACCTATGGTAATCACTAAGTTTCAATTTTTGAAGAATAATATTCATAGTTACTTGCAGTAATATTGAGGGCTTGACATATTGGTCAGTTTTCTTTTATTAGGCACTGCCTATGTTCTTGAGAGATTCTTGTTCCTCTAATTGAGAACATAACAGGACTCCCTAGTGTGGGAGTTTAATATTTTCTTGTTTATTGTGTGGTCTTCACCCACTGATATAACATTCTGTGACAAGATGAACACTTAGGTGCACCCTTTCCTGTATACCCCCCCACACCCAAAACCCTACACCAGTAACCCTCTCCTGCCATATTTGCCAAAAGAACATTTCCAACATTATAGGGTTAACCACAGACCTGCAAATCTCCAGAGTTCTTTTGCTTTTTCCCTTGACCCCTCCCCCCAGTCCCGTGGATAGTCCAACCCAACCCCCCTACTGTAATCCTCCTCAGAGATGAGTACAACTGAACCCAGTCATATCCCTGCACCATTGTCATGCCCATCCACTGCCCAACCACACCCTTGGCCACCTTATCTTAGATTTTCCCCTTATAGGCATCAGCTCATCACCCTCTACTCCCTTTCTGTCTCCTCTAAACCTATTTTCCAGACTCTAGCTCTGTGTCTGCTGAATTTTCTCAATTCATGTCAGTGAGGTCATATAATATTTGTCCTTCAGTGCCTGGTTTACTTTACTCAACATAAGGTCTTTAAGACTCATCCATGTTATCCTGTGTGTTTATACTGCATTCCTTCTTACAGCAGAGTAATATTCCTTGTATATATATATATACCACAGTTTGCTTATCCATTCATCTGTTGATGGACATTTGGGTTGTTTCCAGCATTTGACAATAATGAATAATGCTGATTTGAACTTTGGTGTGCAGATATCTGTTTGTGTCCCTGCTGGATCATATGGCAGTTCTATAGTTAGCTTCCTGAGGAACTACCAACCTGTCTTCCACAATGGCTGCACCATTCTACATTCCCACCAGCAGTGGATAAGTGTTCCTTTTCCTCCACATCCTCTGCAACAATTGTAGTCCTTTTTTTTTTAATAGCCACCAGTCTAATGGGTATAAGATTGTATCTCATGGTAGTTTTGATTTGCATTTCCCTAATATCTGGTGACGCTGAATATCTTTTCATGTGCTCTTTAGCCATTTATATTTCTTCTTTGGAGAAGTGTCTGTTCAGATATTGCCTATTTTTTAAATGAGTTGTCTTTTTATTTTTGAGATGTAGGATTTCTGTATATATGCTGGATATTAGTCCCCTATCAGATAGTTGTTTTAGCGGATATATTCTCCATTGAGTAGGCTGCCTTTTAACTCTCTCGATGACTCCTTTGAAGCGCAAAAGATTTTAATTTTTAGGAGGTCCCATTTATCTATTGCTCATGCTTTGGATGTAAAGTTTATGAAACCATATCCTACTATAAGATCTCATAGATGCTTCTAGGAGCTTTATGTACTTGTCTCTTATATTTAGATCTTTGATCCATTTTGAGTTAATTTTTATATAGGGTGTGAGATAGTGGTCCTCTCTCACTTTTTTGGGTATGGATATCCAGTTCTCTAAGCACCGTCTGTTGAAGAGGCCATTCTCTCCCAGTTGAGTGGGCTTGGTGGCCTTGTCAAATATCAGTTGACTGTATATGTAAGGATATATATCAGAACTCTCAACTCAGTTCCACTGGTCAGTATGTTTGTCCTTGTGCCAGTACCATGCAGTTTTGACCACTGTAGCTTTGTAGTATATTTTAAAGTCAAGTAGTGTGATTCCTCCAATATCGTTTTGCATTTTCAATGTGTCTTTGACTATTCAGGGCCTTTCGCTCTTCCAAATAAATTTCTTAGTTAGCTTTTCCAATTCAGTAAAATTGCTGTTGTAGTTTTTATTGGGATTGTGTTAAGTCTGTAAATCAATTTGGGTAGGACAGACATCTTAATGATGTTTAGTCTTCCAATCCATTAACAGGGAATATTCTTCCATTTATTTAGGTCTCCTTTGATTTCCTTTAATAATGTATAGTTTTATACATAAAAAGCCTTTACATCTTTAGTTAAGTTTATTCCTACGTATTTGATTCTTTTGATTGCTGTTGTAAAGGGAACTTTTTTAAAATTTCCTCCTCAGATTCCATATTATTGGCATACGGAAATGCTCCTGATTTTGTGGGCAGGATCTTGTATCCTGCCACTTTACTGAATTCATTTATTGGCTCTAGAAGCTTTGTTGTATATATTTCTCAGGTCTGTCTATGTATAGGATCATGTCATCTGAATAGTGAAATTTTTACTTCCTCCTTTCCAATTTGGATGCCTTTTATATCTTTTTCTTGCCTAAGTGCTCATGCAAGTACTTCTGACACAGTGTTAAACAGTGATGGTGACAGTGGGCATACTTGTCTTGTTCCAGATCTTAGAGGGAAAACTTTTAGGATTTAACCATTGAATATGATGTTAGCTGTGAGTTTTTCATATATACCATTGATCACATTGAGAACATTTCCTCTTATTCCTATTTTTGAAGTGTTTTTATCAGAAAAGTGTGCCGTATTTTATCTAATGCTTTTTCTGCATCAGTGGAGATGATCATATGATTTTTTTCTTTTGATCTATTAATGTGATGTATTACATTGATTTGTTTTCTTATGTTGAACCATCCTTGCATGCCAGTGATGAAACCCACTTAGTCATGGTGTATAATTGATTTGATGTGTTGTTGCATACAATTAGCAAATATTTTGTTGAGGATTTTAGCATCTATTGTTTCCTTTCTTGTGGTGTCTTCTTGCGGCTTTGGTATTAGGGTGATATTGGCATCATAAGAATGAGTTAGGCAATGTTCCCCTTCACGTTTATTTTTTGGAAGAGTTTAAGCAGGATTGGTGTTAGTTCTTTCTGGAATGTTTGGTAGAATTCACCTGTGAAGTCATCTGTTCCTGTGCTTTTCTTAGATCAAAGGTTTTTTCTGACTTGTGATTGGTCTGTTGAGTTCATCAATTTCTTCTTTCGTCAATATAGGCTGCTTATGTGTTTCTAGAAATTTGTCCATTTCATCTAAGTTATACATCTTGTTGGCATAAAATTTTTCAAAGAATCTTCTTATGATACACTTTATTTCTGTGGCATCAGTGGTGCTATCCCCTTCCTTGTTTCTTATTTTATGTATTTGCATCTTCTGTCTTTATTCTTTATTAGTCTAGCTAAGGGTTTGTCAATTTTATTAATCTTCTCAAAGAACCAACTTTTGATTTTGCTAATTTTTTCTGGTGCATTATTTTCAATTTCATTTAGCTCTGCTCTAATCTTTGTTATTTTCTTCTTTCTAATTGCTTTGGGATTAATTTGTTCTTTTTTTTTTTAAAGATTTCTTTCTTTCTTTCTCTCTCCTTCCCCCTCACCCAGATTGTCTGTTCTCTGTGTCTATTTTGCTGCGTCTTCTTTGTCCACTTCTGTTGTTGTCAGCGGATTTGGAATCTGTGTTTCTTTTTGTTGCGTCATCTTGCTGTGTCAGCTCTCTGTGTGTGCAGCGCCATTCATGGGCAAGCTGCACTTTCTTTCGCACTGGGCGGCTCTCCTTACGGGGCGCACTCCTTGCGCATGGGGCTCCCCTACGCAGGGGATACCCCTGCGTGGCAGGGCACTCCTTGCGTGCATCAGCTCTGCGCATGGGCCAGCTCCACATGGGTCAAGGAGGCCCGGGGTTTGAACCGCAGACTCCCATGTGGTAGACAGATGCCCTAACCACCAGGCCAAGTCCGCCACCCATTCTAATTCTTCCAGGTGTGCAATTAGGTCTCTGATTTTAACTCTTTCTTCTTTTTTTAATATAGGCATTTATGGCTATAAATTTCTCTCTCAGCTCTGCTTTTGCTACATCCCATGTCCCTAATTCTTAATGTTCCCAGTCCATTGTAGATTTACAGTGCATACTATCTTGCTGGTTAGGTGTGGTATCCCCAGGGCTGGCAGCACCAATTTGACAGATTTCATTTCTTTCAGAACTGACAGCCCTAATTTGACATCCACATCATAATTGCTGATGATAAGTATTGAATCTGTCAGCAAATAGTCTGATCTTGCTTTTTATTATAACATCCAATGCTATTAAAAATACCAAGAATACATCAACACCAGGGGAAATATTTTAATGGCAAGTTTAAAATGGTTTACATTTTTTATTATATTGGCTAAATTTACTTTCTTATTGTGAGTTCAGAATCCACCTGAAAAATAACAAGAAAAAGGAAAAGAATAAAAAATAAATTAAAAAAAAAAACAAAAAGAATCCATCTGATCTTTCCAGAGAATTTATCTAAAATTTAGAAATAAGGCAAAAGATAAATATATGGCCTTTCAGTCTCATATTCAACTATTGTCTCACCATCCTGTCTAAGGGTCATCTGACCTAGGAGGAAGTGGTTACATTGTTTGACTTACTATACCTATTGATTAATACCCAGGCCCTCAAGGTGGTCCCTTTTTTTTTTTTTTAAAGATTATTTATTTCTCTCCCCTCCCCCCACCCTAGTTGTCTCTTCTCTGTGTCTATTTGCTGCGTGTTCTCTTTGTCCTCTTCTGTTGTTGTCAGCGACATGGGAATCTGTGTTTCTTTTTGTTGCGTCATCTTGTTGTGTCAGCTTTCCATGTGTGCAGTGCATTCTTGGGCAGGCTGAACTTTATTTCGCCCTGGGCGGCTCTACTTACAGGGCGCACTCCCTGCGTGTGGGGCTCCCCTACACGCGGGACACCCCTGCATGGCGCGACACTCTTTGTGCGCATCAGCCCTGCGCATGGGCCAGCTCCACACAGGTCAAGGAGGCCCAGGGTTTGACCCGCGGACCTCCCATGTGGTAGATGGACGCCCTAACCACTGGGCCAAGTCCGCTTCCCAAGATGTTACCTTGTAGAACATTGATAAATTACAAAGTTATGGCTAACCTGGAGACTCTGTGTAAGCAAGAAGTGAAGACTAAGGCAGAATTACAAATGGCCTGCCTAAAAATAGGAGGTGTGCTCCAGCATGAACACACAGAGCCCTACAGAAAATACTGAGAGACTTATAAGTCCAAAACATTTAAAGAAATATTTGTTATCAGTAGCTAACCTCCAAGTTGACCAAGGAGTGATTTCAGTGGCCACATACAACAAAAAATACAGACTTTATAGACTTAGTCCAGGAAAAATCACTGAGAAAAACAGCAACAACAACAAACGCCAACAAACAACAAACCCTGGAGAAGGGGAAAATCTAATTTTCAGAGTTGCCACTTCATATTACTTAAAACATCCAACTTTCAACAAAATTATAAAATGCACACACACAAACAGGAAAGTATAGCAACTCTCCCTGAGGAAGTAAAGGCCTTGTACTTACCAGACAACTGGTAAGCTATTACTTACATGTTTTTAAAAATAAAAGGAAATATGTCACCTAGAGATGAGAGCTGAGGGGCTTATCAGATCTTTCCTGGGACTTAGCTTTTTCTGATGGGAAAAAAAAAAAATCCCAATAAATTTGTTATAATTTGTGTTACATCTGAAGTGACTGACACTAAAAGTTTTGAACTGTCATCATATCCCACACTAGCCATGATTATTAGCAGAATTATATAAATATTTCACAAACTTTGCTGTCCAAATAAATAGATATTTCAACAATTTGACAAGCATAAATGTCTAAATGGCAGAAAATTAACCCAGAGGAAATCTGTTTCTTTTGATATAGACTATACCATAGCCAGATTTGATCTAGCTTGAGACCTTTGCCTGATTAATCAGGACTCTTTAGTTAGCTCACTAGTTTACTCAGTTCACTAGCTCATATCTTACAGTTGAAGCAGAGACAGGAGTCTGATGAATCCCCATTTATGTATTGTCCATCTTCAAAAATTGTAAACTGAGGGACAATCATATTTCCTTTCTAGTCCCAACCTCCCTCACTAATTATTTTGAAGAAAGGCAAGCCATAATAGCTCATCTTTCAATATTTCATTACATATTTATAACATCATTTTTTAAAATAGTTTACAGTTTAAAAATTAACAGTAAACCTTCATGTCATTCAAATATCTAGTTATTGTTTTATTTGTTTTCCAAGTTTTAATTAGTTAATAATCTCTTCTCAAGAGGTTTTTCCTCTAGCTCATTCTTTTCCCTGTAATCATTTATTCAAGAAACTATGTCAATTATACTTTAGAACTACATTATCCCATACAGTAGTCACCAGCCACATGTAGCTATTGAGCATCTGAAATGAGAATAGCCAAATTAAGATGTGCTGTAAATTTTTTAAAACCTTAGAATTTTTTTAAGATTTATTTTTTATTTATTTCTTTCCCCTTCCCACCCACCCCCAGTTGTCTGCTCTCTGTGTCCATTCGCTGCATGTTCTTCTGTATCTGTGTTCTTGTCAGCAGCACCCAGAATCCGTGTCTCTTTTTGTTGCATCATCTTGCTGCGTCAGCTCTCCATGTGTGCGGCACCACTCCTGGGCAGGCTGCACTTTTTTTGTGCTGGGCGTCTCTCCTTAACGGGGCAAAGTCCTTGTGTGTGGGACTCCCCTGCGCAGGGGACACCCCTGTGTGGCATGGCACTCCTTGCATGTATCAGCACTGCATGTGGGACAGGTCATCCCACCGGTCAGGAGGCCCTGGGTTTGAACCTTGGACCTTCCATGTGGTAGGGGACGACCTATCCTTTGGGCCAAATCTGCTTTCCAAAACCTTAGATTTTGAAGACTTAATACAATAAAGAATAATATACCTCACTAATAATTTTATATTGAATACTTGTTAAAACTATAATATTTTGAATATGTTGAATTAAAATACACTTAAAATTAATTTCCCTGTTTCTTTTTGTTGTTGTTTTTTTTTGATATGGGCAAGAGAAAATTTTAAATTACATATGTAGCTTGCATTATATTTCTTTTGTACAGTATGGCTTCAGAATTTCCCACATCCCAGATTTTACTAATTACATTCCCATGTGTTTATTTAATATGCCTCTCTGTTCCCTATATTCTCTTTATATTGTTAGCTCTAAAGACTTGATTAGATTCAGCTTTTGGTTTGTTTTTATTTTGAACAAGAATATTTCTTGTTGGTATATACACCAACTAGGGTTTATAGTGCCTAGTTAAGTCCTTGTCTGTTACATTAGCAGCCACTGATGGTCATTTCCTAGATCCTTTGGTTCATTAGAAGTTGCAGTGGTGATATTCTAATTCTGTTGTTGCATCTTCCTTTATTAGCCTGCATACTTCCATAAGGACAATTCACCTCTTATCAAATTTTTTGTTACATTGATGTATGGTTTGCATAAGAAAGCAAGGTCAAGAGGCTGATTGTTTTTATTTACCAGTTTCCAGACATTCTCCAAAGATGATCAGTGAGTTTTTATTTAAGTATCATTTTTAACTCCTGAATTTAAATGTATTAGATATTTTTGAAATCCATTGCATTTATTACACTTACTGATACTCAAATTTTCCCATCAATTGCCAGTGGAAGCCTCTTCAGCTTTTCTCCTGAGTCTTAGACCTGATGCTACTAGTTTTTGATAACTCCCTTGCTATTTAGTATGACAGAATATTCTTGGTTCCATTTTCTGGGAAATACTATTTAGAGGCCACAATCTGGGTTGCATAATGCTGCTGGATTGGTTATTGTTTCTAGGTCTTTTCAGTGGATAAAGTTAGGAAATAGGTTTCTATGTTTGTTTTTTAATTTTTCCTTCAAGATGAAGCAATTCATGTAATTATACTTCTAATCAAATTCAGAGCTACAGTGTTTTTACCTAGTCTCATCAATATTATTATATTTATATCTTCTTTCACCCTTGCCAAATTTACTAGTTTTCAATGACTTCAATATAATTACTAATATACGTTATCTGACACCACACACACAACAGTTGGAAAATAACATCACCATCACTACCACCATCAATATGATTATTCACTGAAAACAGTTCATTTTTTTGGCAGTTCTTTTTGCCCTCAAGGATATGTCACTAGGAATATGTATGCAAATTACTGTGTTTTAAAGGCGCTCTCTGAACGGATATGTCACCAACTGACTTTATTTTACTTTTAACTTTTTGTATGTGCGTGGTTTTTTTTACATTTTTAATTATTTTTTATACTAATGTAAGGTATTTACATGATTCAAAATTCACATCTACAAAATAAATATTCAAGAGTCTGGCATCTATTTTAGCTCCCACAGTTTTTCCTCTATAGATAACCATTTAAAAATTTTTATGTCATTCTTCCATTTTTATAAAGCTAAATACCAAAGATATTTGCCAAAGTTCCATGATGTCTTATTTTTCTGAGAGAATTTATAGGATTCTGTTTATACCATCTCAGTGACGAAGTATCTTTTATCAAGTCTTGTTCTGTATATTAGTACTAACAGCTGATATTAGTAAGTCTGAGTTTTGAGGGAGAAAAGTCAATTTGGGTGGGAACTATTAGCTGAAAAGACTTTCTAGGGAAGGAGAAAACAATCCTATTTGATTCCAGGTACTATAGTAGAACCAATATATTTCCATTTTATTAGAGAGTTGTGGGTTTACAGAGCAATCATACATAAAATACAGGATTTCCATGTATCACCCTATTATTAACACCTTGCATTGGTGTGGAACATTTGTTAAAATTGATGAAAGCACATTTTTATAATTGTACTATTAACTATAGTCCATGTTTTTATTTAGGGTTTACTATTTGTATAGGTCCATGGATTTTAAAAAAATTTTTATTCTGTTACCATATATACATATTTCTCCTTCTAATCACATTCAGTTACATACTTCAGTGCTGCCAACCATGTTCACAGTGTTATGCTACCTTCACCACCATCCATTACCAAATAATTTCCATTGAAAACCAATATGTTCAGGTTCGAAGTAGTCTGAAAAAATCCTGCTAACAACTAAAAATCTGAAAATGGAATGGAATTCCTCTTGATATATAAATTCTCGTCACTGGCGAGATTCATACATTCTGTAGGGGATTAACTGGTTGATCTCCATAGTCTTTTGGTAATTCTGATTTTAGGAGTTCTTCCTCAGTTTTATATGTATGATTTTGCCTAAATATCTTGCATAGTCTCTGGGCGATCACCTTACATTTGTTTTAGGACTCAGTAACGTTTAAGGATGTAGCTATAGACTTCACATTGGAGGAGTGGAGACTGATGGACCCTACACAGAGGAACCTGCACAAGGATGTGATGCTAGAGAATTACAGGAATCTAGTCTCCCTGGGTAAGGTTAACTTCTCTTCTGTGTTTCTATATCTGTCCATTTAACCAGGTTTGCCAAAAATATAGAAAATAGCTGAATGTTGGTTTAAAGTTTAGACATCAGAATCTCATAATCTTAAGGACATATTGTTGAGGGTTGTGCTATTCCTTATCTAAACTAAAGCCTCTGGTCATTGTAGAGTAAGAAGTACATATTTCATTGGAATATTGGAGCTTTTTGACAGTCCTCAAAACTTAGAACCAGTCTTTTCTACATACTTCAATAAATGGAAGTACTTATCAGTGTAAAGATAGGAAAGAATCTGCTCATTTCTTTTCTAACCCTAAATTATTCCCATGATGTATTACTCTATCACTTCATGGATCATACGGTTGAAATCCTTTGAGATACTTTTTTTTAATTCTCTAGGACAGCACTATACATTAGAATGTTCTGCTGTGCTGCCCAATATGGCAGCCACTAGCCATTTGTGGCTAATGAGCACTTGAAATTTGGCTAGTTCAACTGAGGAAATGAATTTTAAATTTTGTTTAATTTTAATTAACTTAAATTCAAATGCAAATAGCTACATGGGGGTAATAGTAACTGTATTGAACAGTGCAGCTCTGGGACTTCCTACACAAAAGATTAAGAATGAGACTGAACTTGAAAATATTTCTAGCTCATAGCCACAATCAAGTCCCAATGATTTTTCTCTGAACAGGGCTTGCAGTTTCCAAACCAGACATGATATCTCATTTGGAGGATGGGAAAGGACCTTGGCTGCTAGTAAGAGAAATTACAAGAGCTCCCTATTCAGGTGAGTTGAATAAGAACCAGGAAGAAGAGATTTATTTCAATGATAAGTCAAGGATGGAGGAGAACATTTGAAATATTTTTTTGGTAACTTTGCTCAGAGTTGTCTGAGAGAAAGAAGTATCTTCCCTCTCTTCCTTTCTCCCTGTCCCTTCCCTCTCACCCACCTCCCTTTTCTCTCTCTCTCAGTTCTCTACTTTGAGTTCCCATCCAATACTATTCTACTTTCTCGGGGACCTCATTCAAACCTGTATGAAATATTCATTCTAGTTAATTGTTTTTCTCATTTCTTTCACTATTATCTGACATCTCTTTAGTTTTCCTGAAAATGTTATCTTCAGGGGCACCCCTTAATTCTTCTAAGTCAAAGTGATTTGCTCATTGTATAACTCTTCACTCGCGTGCCTGCTCTAACTTTTGGGGAGCTGTCTTCCTGCCCTCCAGATTCTTAATTCAGAATACAAACTGGAAATCAATTGAGAATCAAAATTCATTTATTTAATCAATATTTATTGAACATATGTATGCTGTAAATTTAGGCTACAGTAATGAAAAAAATAAGATGGGCCAGATCCCTGCCCTCCTGAACATTTAATTCTGTGAAATAGATAATTAACAAATAAAGCATATTTAATACTGGCTGCAAGGAGTTTTTACTATGAGATAAACTAAAGGATATGAAGAATAATTGGGAGTGGGGTGAGGATGCCTCCTTCAGATTGGGTGGTCAGGGAAGTCTTCTGCGGCAGTGACACTTTAGCTGAGACTTCAGAAGAAGCCAGTCATGGAAAGAGGTGAGGGGAACATTCCAGGTAAATGAAACAGTGATACAGAGGACCTGATACAGAAAATAGCATAATGTGTTCTGGAAATCAAGAGGAAGCTGGTGCAACTAAAGCATAACTTGAGGGGAAGAGTGTTATAAAATAAGATTAGTAGAAGTTTTAGTGCTGGAGCCCCGGGAAGTAAATTCACAGTGAAACAGATCAGTGAGGAAAGAGATAAGGCTCCACTAGACATGGCAAAGGTCCTGGGAAGAGAGATAGTTCACAGCTGGCCTTGTGAAAGAGCAAAGCAACTGAGCCCAGAGAGAATTGAGCTCTGAAGGAGAGACGAGATTTATCCCAGCCTACAACTTATATTGGAAGAAGCTGGGACCACAGAGCCTTAAGAAGAAGAGGAAGGCTAGACTCTTGCAGATGTCAGCAGCCATCTTGCTCCGACAAATGGCAACAGACTTTGGTGGGGGAAGTAACTTATTGCTTTATGGCCTGGTGACTATAAGCTTCTACCCCAAATAAATACCTTTTATAAAAACCAAAAAAAAAAAAAAAAAAAAAAAAAAAGATAATTAGACAGGAACCTGCCAGGGCTTTATAGATGATAGTAAGGAATTTTTATTTTAATCTAAATGAGTGGGAAAGCATTTAAAGGCTGTAATAAGGCTTTTAGGAAACCACCCTGTTTATGGATATTGAACTTTAGGGGATAAAGCTGACAGTCATTTAAAAGGTTATTACAATAGTTTAGGCAAGAGATGACTTTAATTAGGGTGATAGTTAGAGGAGAAGAAAAATAAATAAATGAGTTCGAGTTCATTTGGGTATTGATTTTATTATCAGCCCCTCCACAACTTACATGTTACATGTATTTTTTTATATATCAAGTCAATGGTACTGGAGGAGATTTAGAGACGATGGAGTTTCTATGAAATGTTTGAGTGCTGATCGAATGCCTAAAAGAGGTGAGATCAGTGTTCCAAGAGAAATGATCACTGAAGGACTAAAGTCTTAGAGAAAATGAAAGGGGGTAGACTCTAGATGGAAAAGATGAGATTTATCTTTGATACACAGTATGGCCACTTCCTCTATTATAACACTAGGAAAGATGGAGAAAATGGGTTCAGATTTGGCAGCTGGTGGCAGAAAGATCAAAGCATTCATTCCTTTAAGCTAGCTTCCCTGTTCTCAATAAAATAGGAAGCAAGGTCATCAGCTTACAGAGAAGGCAAGAGATATGAGAGAGAAAAAGTTATATTTTTTAAGGTACATAGAATTCAACAGGGAAGCCATCTTGCTCTGAAACATTTTGTGTGGAAGGTGTTTAATTACACTTTCTATTCTTCTGATAGTTTTAGGACTATTCATATTTTCATTAATTTTTTGTTTCTGTTTAGTAAGTTGTGTTTATCTAGGAATTGATCCATTTATCTAAATTTTAATTTTATTGGTGTAATATCTTATGTTTATCTTTTAAATGCCTATATTGATCTGAATTAATGTCTCCCTCATCCCTAATTTGAATTTTTATGCCTTCTCTCTTTTGTCTTAGTCTTTCCAGGATTTATCAGTCTTATTTGTCTTTTAAAGAAAAAAATTTTTTTTAACTTTTTAAATACTTTCTGTTGTATTTTCCATTTCATTATTTTCTGCCCTTATCTTTATTTCATGATTTTACTTTTTTAGGGTTTAATTTGCTCATTTTTTCTAATTTTCAGTTCAGTGCTTTACATCATTGATTTTCAGCCATTCTTTTTCTAAAAATGTGTCTAAGACTATCAGGACATATCACATGTGTTTATTAAGCAGCATCTTCATAATTATTGGGTTCAAAATATTTGATAATTTCCATTGTGAAATCTTTAGATAGTAGGGAATTTTGGAAGGGTGTTCTTAATTTTCTACCATATGGAACTTTTCTAATGATATTGCTATCTTTAATTCGTCTGTGGTTAGAGCACATACTCTATGTGATTTCAGTCTTTTTCAAATTTCTTAAAACTTGACCCATTATATAAGGCCAACTTTTATAAACATCTTATATGCCTGTGGGAATAATATGTAGTTGGAAGGTATTGAGTGCAGTGTTCTAGATAAGTCAGTAGGTCATGTTTGTTAATCATGTTCAAGTCTTTTATGTACTTAAGGATTGTCACCTCATGCTATAAGTTAACTGATAAAAGTTTTTTAAAGTCTCCAAGTGTTAGTGTAGATTTGTTTGTTACTTTAATGCCATCAGTTTTGGCTTTATGTATTTTGAAGCTGAGTTATTAAGTGAATACAAAGTTAGCACTGTTATGTCTTCCTAGTAAATAGAATATTTTATTTTATGAAGAATCTTCTTTATCTCTGGTATAACTTTTTACCTTAAAGTCTTTTACCTGGTAATATTACTCCAACACTTTCTTTTGGTTCTTGTTTGTATATCTTTTCTCATCAGTTTACTGTCATCTTGGCTATATTCTTATATTTTATTTGTTTCTCTATTCATATTATATTCTGAGATTTTCTTCTCTTTTTTTAACCAATCTAGTCTTTTGTCTTTTGCAGTATTTAGACCATTTATATGTACTATAATTACATAATGTTTAACTATACCACTTAACTATTTTCTTTCTATGTGTCTTATCTGTTCTATGTTCTTTTTCTCACCATTCATGCCTGGCTTTAGATTTCTATTTTATCATTCAATCTTTGTTTTATCATCTTTTGTGGTTCTGTTTTCCTCTTCTACCACATTTTACTATTTGTTAAGTGGTTAATCTAGAGACTAAAGCACCTTGAATCAACAGAGTCAAATAAATAGATTTTTTCCTCTTCCCAAACAATGCAAGGATCTTAGAACAATTTATTCCACTTACCTCACTTATATACTATTGACATTGTATTAGTCAGCCAAAGGGATGCTGATGCAAAGTACCAGAAATTTGTTGGAATTTATAAGGGTATTTATTTGGGGGTAAAAGTATACAGTTACAAGGGCCTAAAGGGTCCAACTCAAGGAACCCTAACAGGTACTTCCTCACCCAAAGTCAGTTGCCACATGTTGAAGCAAGATGGCATGTGACGTCTGCAAGGGTTCAACCTTCCTCTTCCCTCTTAAGGCTCCATGGTCCCAGCTTCTTCTAGTCTCAGCTATAGGCTGGCATAGGGCTTGTCTCTGTTCCTGAGGCTTGTTTCTTTTCAGGACTTCGTAGCTGCTCAGGGCTCTAATCTCTTCAGCTGCAGACTATCAGATGAATGGCTCATCTCACTTCCTGGAGCCTCTGCCATGTCTACGGAGCTGTCTCTCTTCCTCTGTGTATCTTCTCTATGTGTCTACTTCTGTGTACTCCTTAACTGAAGATCCATTTATCTGGCCCACAATGGGGGTGTGGACTCAAACTAAATTATACTCTACTGATATGGTCAAATCAAAGTCCTAATCGTAGCATAATTTAATTAAGACATCTCACCTGAATCTAATAAAATCAAAGGATATCATACCGAGGAACAGTCCAGTTTACAAATGTCAATATCTCTTTTTGGAATTCATAAATAATATTAAACTGCTACAGACATTATGTATTTAAATTATATACATATGTCAGATCCCGTCGGACATTATTATTAACTGCCAATTTACAAGCAGTTAAAGCCATGTATTCATTTTAGGCCAGTTATCCATTTTATTATCCTACTCAGTGAGATCTTCCCAACTAAGGACATAGAGGTCATTGATTTTTCTCTTTCCCCCTCAGGCTTGGAGACCAAACTGGAAACAAAGGATGCAGTACCAATAGAGGGTATTTCTGAAGATACATCACAGGGGACCATATTGGAGAAACTCACAGAGAATCGTCTCTGCGATTCCAGTTTGAGAGAATCATTGAAATGGAATGACAGGATATTGAGATTGCAAAATAGTCAGGAGAGTCATTTGAATCAAAGAATAGATACACACAAGAAAACTCCCACTGATCAGAGAGGATTTGAATCTATTCTTTTCCCAGAATCAGTGGAGCCCTACAGCAAATGTCTAACGCAAAAGGAAAATTTCACAGAGAATTTAGATGTGATTAAAGATACCCATTTGAGGAAGAAAATTTGCAAGGATACTGAGGGCAGTAAAGACAGAAGGCAAGGTACAGAGCTTACTTCCGAAAAGAAAATGAATAAAGAAAAACCTTATAAATGTAGTACTTGTGAAAAAGCCTTTCGTTATAAGTCACTACTGATTAGACACCAGATAACTCACACTGAAGAAAAACCTTATGAATGTAAGGAATGTGGGAAAATGTTCAGTCAGCCTTCATACCTTAGCCAACATAAAAAAATTCACAGTGGAGAAAAACCCTATAAGTGTAATGAATGTGGAAAGGCCTTCATTGCTTCTTCATCTCTTATGGTACATCAGAGAATTCATACTAAAGAGAAACCTTATCAGTGCAATGTCTGTGGAAAATCCTTTAGCCAGTGTGCCCGCCTTAATCAGCACCAAAGAATTCAAACTGGAGAGAAACCTTATAAATGTAGTGAGTGTGGGAAAGCTTTTAGTGATAAGTCAAAACTTGCAAGCCATAAGGAAACTCACACTGGAGAAAAACCCTACAAATGTAATGTTTGTGGAAAAGCCTTTAGGAATAAGTCATATCTTAGTATACATCAGAAGACCCATACAGAAGAGAAACCATATAAATGCAATGAGTGTGGAAAATCCTTCAAAAATAATGCAATTTTTAATGTTCATCTGAGAATTCACACTGGAGAGAAACCCTTTAGGTGTAGTGAATGTGGGGAAGCCTATAGAAGTAATTCAAGCCTCATTGTACATATAAGAACTCATACGGGGGAAAAACCCTACAAATGTAATGAATGTGGGAAAGCATTCAACCGTATAGAAAATTTCAGAGAACATCAGAGAATCCATACAGGGGAAAAACCATATAAATGTAATGAATGTGGGAAGGCATTCATTAATTGTTCATACCTTTCTGTACATCACAGAATGCATACTGGAGAGAAACCATATACATGTAATGAATGTGGAAAGGCCTTTGTGCGTGCTTCATCTCTTATTATACATCAGCGAATTCATACTGAAGAGAAACCTTATCTATGTAATGATTGTGGGGAATCTTTCAGAACAAAATCACATTTAACAGGACATCAGAGGATTCATACTGGAGAGAAACCATATAAATGCACTGACTGTGAGAGGGCATTTACCTTAATGGCAAATCTCAAGGCACATGAGAAAATCCATACTGGAGTGAAACCATATAAATGTTGTGATTGTGGAAAATCCTTCAGTACTAAGTCATACCTTATTGTACATCAGAGGACCCATACTGGAGAAAAACCATATAAATGTAATGAATGTGAGAAAGCTTTCACTAATACATCACATCTTACTGTGCATCAGAGAACTCATACTGGAGAGAAACCCTATAAATGTAATGAATGTGGGAAGGTTTTCACAAGTAACTCAGGCTTTATTACTCATCAAAGAATACACACTGGAGAGAAACCATTTAAATGTATTGATTGTGGGAAAGCATTTAGCCAGATGGGAAATGTCACCAAACATCAGAAAATCCATAGTGGAGAGAAACCTTATAAATGTAATGTCTGTGGGAAAGCTTTCAGGACAGGTTCATACCTTAAAGTGCATGGGAGAACACATACTGGAGAAAAACCTTATAAATGTAATGAATGTGCAAAAGCCTTCAGGAGTAGCTCAAGTCTTACTCTACATCTGAGGATGCATACTGGAGAAAAACCCTATAAATGTAATGAATGTGCAAAAGCCTTCAACCGTAGCTCAAACCTTACTGTACATCAAAGAATACATCAGAGAGAAGCTAAGTTTATATAGAGAATAAGAAGTCATTCATTCAGATGTCACCTCCACAAGAAGAATCTTATGATCTATATATTTTCATGAATGTGGGAAAATCCTTTTGAGCAGTTCTCCAGAAATGCACACTGAAGGCATACTCTATAAACTTAATGAATGTGGAAAACTATATAGCTGTATTTAATCTTAGAAGTTACAAGAAAATTCACACTAGAGAAAAATAATGGACAAATGAAAGCATCCAGATTCATTCAACAAGTTATCTTCTATGAATTTCCTAAACATATTTTTACCTGTTATTTGTTTGTCATTCTTTTCTTATAAATCTGTAGATACTCTGTGTATGTTTTAGAAATTAATCCATCTTCATGTTTGCAAATATTTTTCCTAGTCTAGCATTTGTCTATACATTTTAGTATAGCAAGAGAAGCCACAACTTTATTTTATAGTAAAATATTTGTATTTTTTTCTGTATTAGGTTCTTGATTTGCTTTTGTAGATAAAAGAGTCTCATTAATTTTTAGGATATATGAAGTCTCCTAAATTTAGTTCTAAGATTTTAGTAATTTATTCTTTACACTGAAGTCTTCAATCCATCTGTACTGAATAGCTATTCATAAAAAATAACTGCAAATGGTCATTAACATGTGAAGATTTTCAACCTAAATAGTACTCAGGGAAATACAAATTAAAATACCAGTGAGATATCACTTGAGCCTCACCGAGTTGGCAAAATCAGATTTTTTGCTAGTGGAGCTTGGCATATTATGCACTCTTCCAGAAAGTTTGGGTCAATTTATATTTGCACCAGCAATCCTGCAATATATATTGAAAAACTAAAAATACATATAATCTTTGATTCAGCAGGCTCACATCTGGGAACTTATCCCATTGAAATAAAAGCATCAACACATAAGAATACATATACGTAGGATGTTTATTGAAGTATTGTTTTTAGAGGGAAAAAAAAAAAACCTGTTGGAAAAAATACACATCAATAGGATAGGAGTTGAATAAGTTATGATATATCCATAATATGGGTTAACATGGGAGGGTTTAAAAAATGAGTTAGGTCTATGCTGGTTGACTTGAAGCAGTTTCCACAATGTTCTAATAATTAGTTTATTACAGAACTGTGCATATATTTAAAATTTCATTTTTCTAAAATAATGACCATCCCTATATACGTGTGTGTGTGTGTGTGTGTGTGTGCGCGTGTGATTAAATGAGCATGGAGAGAGGTGTGGAAGACAGACACCAGGCTATTAATGTTGGTTACATTGAGGGGATGTAGAAAATGGGAAGTGAGAGATAAAGGGAAAAATCTAGTAAGGCTGTAAAAGAAGTAAATGCAGCACATATAGTATAAAACTGTGTAAAATTATGTATTTGTGTGTACTTGTGACAGAGATGAATGAAGGTATATTCTCCAAAAAGTTGATGATTGTTTCAGGGTTGTTGGAGTATCAGATATTCTTTGTTTGATTTTCCTTTTTGTGCTTTATTTTATTTTATTTTATTTTTTGGTATTTTTAAAGTTTTCCTTTGAAACAAACATAATATTTATATATTTTTCTTGTGAAACATATATTGGCCACCTCCTTTACACCAGGAACTTGCCTGCGGACTGGGTATACATTAAGGGAGTGGATGAGTAGTTGGAGGCCCATGGATCCAAGAGTATAGGAATTGATTCTGATGCTTGCCAAAGAAGCACCCATCACCTCACTCCCTCCCATTCCCTGGAATTTCCTTTGGAGGACGATGCAAAGATGATGGAAATTCCAGTAGGTTAAAAATATCCAAGGATATCTGGATATCTGGCACTTGTGTCCAGGCTGTATACGAGGAGGACTATAAGCTATTGTCAGTGTGGCATCCAAGCAAAGGTCAAAGCACTTAAAAATTTCTGTGTACCTTGAAAGAAACCCTTATCTCCTCTAACCAAAGAGTTGTAATTTCTGAAATCCAAACCCAGAGTCTTATCCTGTGAATGAGTAAATTACAATGCAAGTTGAATTCCCCATCTCACAAGGTGTCTACTGTTGTGAGGCATTGTTTCAGAAGGAATGGGATCCCAAAAATTTGAATGGTGACTTATGTGCCAATCCTATAAAAATGGAGATATTGACAACTAAAGGCTGCTGAGTTATCTTTGCCCATAGAAGCAGCCCGCCCTTGCTGCCTGATGAAGTCAACTCTGCTTTTTCTGATGAACCTATAAATGGCCTCCACTGTGATAGCTGACTTGAAAAACAATGATGATTCTCCTCCTGATCCACTACTTTTCTTCCAGGACTATAATTAGACTGAAGTCCCAGCAGGCAATGAAAGATGAAATACAAAATGTGACCCATGGAGTGGTGAGCTATATTCCAAAAGAATATAAATGATTTTTCCAGTTTATTAGGAATATATCAGGGTCATATACATAGGAATGGATATTAATGTTGTGGGATAATGGCGGAAGGAATATAAAGTTGGGTCTGGTTGAATTTATTGATATGGGTCCACTAAGAAGAGGTTCAGTCTTTAAGAACTTGAGGACTTAGGGTTATAACTGTGATTGGCTGGTTGATGAAAGATGAACCGCAACGGTGGCCTGCATTAAATGAAATGCCAGAACTACCTTGATACACTGTAACGGTAGGTATCCAATGACAGGGAGATTGGAATGTTAAGAGTGGATTTATCATGTGAAACCTGCTTGCCCACTTTAGGACTGTTCAAAGGACACAACTTACACCACAACTGGAGAAATTAATTTGCGAGGGGAGCCCCAGGATCCTTGAAAAGCTCTGTGGTTTCCCCTGTCTGTAGGTCAGAAATTATCTTTGAAACTGCTACAACTGAACTGGGACTTGTAAGTGCAGTGGGGATAATTGGATCCCAGAGTGTCAGGGGCCAAGTGGCAGCACCTAATCATCAAAGACAAGGTGGTCATGTTTACCATAATGGATAGCAGAGTCAAATCAGTAATTAGAATAGTCTGCCTTGCAGAGACCTGTGGCATTGGCTAGTTGATTGTGCCCAGAAGCAAAATAGATTGGCGATCTATTGATTTTCACTTGATTTGTACAAATGGAGAAGTTCTAGTTCAAATGAAAATAAGTAACTCCTCAAATCACCAACACAGAGAATCAATCAATTTCCAGACTTGAGACAGTTTACAGATGCAGAACTTCTTGAATGAAAGGGAGATATGAACCCCTTGAAGGACCCAGCTACAGTGCCAAAAATGTATATGTTGATATTTCTCCTAGCTTTCCCCACAAGAACCTATGACCTTTTATGAGGATGATTGCATTGGGGAAAAGGAAATAATCAGACTTCGGGGAATTACTGAACTGTCAGTAATTCCAGGAGATCCAAAACATGACTGTGGTCCAGCAGAGTAGTGGCTTATGGAAGTTCCATGGTCAATGGAGATTTAGCTCAGGGCCATCTCACAGTGGGCCCAATGGATTCTTGAATGCATCCATTGGTTATATCTCCAGTTTGGGAATGCTTAATTGCAATAGACATAATCAGCTGGCAGGATCCTCCTTTGTTTCCCTGACTTGTGGAGTGAGGGCTGTTTTGGTAGGGAATGCCAAGTGGAAGATATTAGAACTGCATCTTTCCAGGAAAATAGTAAACTGAAAGCAACACAGCATTCTTGGAGGAATTGCAAGCATTAGTGCCAACCATCAAGGACTTGAAGCATGCAGGGGTGATAATTCGCACCACATCCCCATTCAATTTACCTGATAGTCCTGTGGAGAAAACAGATGAATCCTGGAGAATGACAATGGACTCTCATAAATTTAACCATGTGGTGACTCCAATGTCAGCTACTGCTCCACATGTGGTGTGACTCAAGCAAATTCACACATCTCTTGGTATCTGATATGCAGCCACTGATCTGGCAAATGCCTTCTAGTTGATACCTGTTATTAAAGACCACTAGAAGCAGTTTTCTTTAAGCTGGCAAGGCCAACAATACACCTTCATTTTTTTATCCCAGGAGTATATCAACTCTCCAGCCCTATGCCATGATTTAGTCTGCAGGGATCTTGATCACCTTTCCCTCCCATAACACATCACACTTGTACATTATGGCCTAGTGATCAAGAAGAAACTACTCTAGACTCATTGGTACAAATTGGCATGTTAGAGGGTGGGAAATAAATCCAGCAACAATTCAGGGGCTTTGGTCAGTTGTTTGCCTGGAACTTTTAAAAGAAACTTTGAAGGAACATGATTGGAAAATTGGTGACAGGGAGGTCTGTGGGGAAAGTATGTGGATAGATCTTCTTGAATGGGCAAAAACCATGAAGATGTCCTATGTTAGTGTTCACCAAGGAGTGACCTTAGCAGAGGAATACCTTAATAATCGGGTAGATAGGATGACCCTGTTTAAGGATATCACTCAGCCTTTTTCCTCAGCCACTCCTGTCATTTCCCAATGGGTTCATGAAAAATTTGGCCATGGTGGCAGGCATGGAGGTTATGTGTGGGCTCAGCAATAGGCCCTACATACCTCAGACTTGCCATCCCCCACAATCATGTGAGACAATTATTTTAAAAATCTGTTTTTGGAGAACACTGATCCATTCCTATTGTTTTAAGCAATATTTATATTTACCCACATATTTGCATTCTGGTACTCTTTATTCTTTCCAGAAGTTCCTTGTTCCAACTAGAATCATATTGCTTATGCCTCATTAACTCCACTTGGCATTTCTTGTATTATAGGTCTACTGTCATTGTATTATCTCAGTTTTTGTCTGAAATATCTATTCTGCATTCATTTTGGAAAGCCATTTTCACTTAGGATAGAGTTCTAAGCTGGCATTTCTTTTTAATTGGCCAGCACTTTTAGAAAAATGAAACTTCATTATCTTCTGGCTTCTGGAGTTTCTATTAAAAGTCAACTGTCAATTCAGATTTTTTTTTAGCTACTTTTTAAGATGTTTATTTGCCCTTAGATTTAATCAGTTTTTTTTTTTGGTGATGTACCTAGGCGTGGAGGTATTTTTTAAAAATTCTTACAGCTTGTAGAGCTTCTTGAGACTGCCCTATGAGGTCTTTCACCGGTGTGGGAAAATTCTCAGCCAGTGTTTCTTCAAATATTGCTTCTGCCCTATTTTCTCTCTCCCTTATTCTAGGGCTCTGATATACATCTTTTAGACCTTTCAATTATGTCTAAGTGTCTTAAAGTTTTTGTATTTTCCATCCTATTTTCTCTCTGTACATTAATCTGGATACTTTCTACTGATTGCCTTTCAGTTAACTAATATTCTGTTTTTAATCTGCTATTAAAACCATTTTTTGAAATTCTTCATTTTAGTCAGATTTTTTATTTCTGTAAGTTTTCTTTTTGTATGGATTCTAGGTATCTCCTGAAATTCTCCATTCTTTGCTCTTTTTTCCCTTGAATATGTTAATATTTATTTTAAATTCCCTGGCTTAACTACAGTTATCTGAATCATTTTCAGTCTGGTCTTATGTATGTTGTTTTTCTTGCTGTTTGGTCAGCTGATTCTCTTTTTTATCATTCTTTCTACATTTAATTTGACCCCAGACATTATAGATGTAAAATTCATAGAAACCTTTATTTATCTCCCTCCAGTGAAGGTTGTTGCATTTTAGCAAATAGCTACAGTACTAACAGATCACCCTCATCCCATCTATGATGGATTTTAGGCTTTGTGAAACCTGGCCTATTTCAGATTGGTCCTTTCTCCTATATTATGGTCCTTTCCAAGGTGTTGATGAAGCCGCTCTGGCTTGCAGGGCTTGATTTTAAGCTGTACTATCTGTCTTGCCAGTATTGGGCCGCTGCTGAAAGTTTATGCTCAGTGCTTTAACTCTTTAGCTTGCTTTCCACTGGATTTCTCTAATTGTCACCATGACATGGACAGTTTAAGAGACACCAAAGAGTTGAGGAAAATTTTAATGCAAGTTTTAGGGCTACTTCCCCTAGGATGTTCCCCCTTATTTCTAGGGGCATACCTAAAGTCTGAAAGTAAAAGTTTTGTTTTCTGTTTTGGCCTCAGTGAACTGAAAATTGCTAACAGAGGAAAAGCCAGGTAAATATAGAGCTCGCCTTTTATACTTCCTTTCTTTCAGTCTCTTAGTTGACTTCAGCCAGCTACTGTCATTATCCATACAGTGCTGGCACAATGGAAGCATGAATTGAGTAGCCATTGTGGCAGGGAGAGTGGCTATACATATACCCAACAGCATGGGCTGCCTTTTTACAAGACAGATCTAGCTACTGCAACTGGTGACTGTCCAAACTTCCAGCAACTGAAACCAATGCTAAGTCCCCAATATGGTTACCATCCTACCAGGAGATCAGTAAGATGCTTGTTGGCAAGTTGGCTACATTGGATCACTACTATTATGGAAGCAGCAGAAATTCATTTGACCAGATTCAACCTATATTCTGGATAAGTGTTTGGCTTTCCTACCTGCAGAGGCTGGAACAAAGCCACTCACTACCTGGGGGTTTAAAGAATGTTTGATCTACTGTCATGGGATCCCATAAAACATCACAAAGGGACCCACTTTATAGCAAAGGGGGTGAACAAGTGGGCATATTAGAATGGATCCACTGATCTTATATTTCCCAGATGTCAGCCTGATAGAGTGATGAGGGTGAAGTGACCCATTGAAGGCATAGCTGAAATGCCAGCTTGGAGACATACTTCACAAGGATGGGGCACCATCCTCAGGTGCAATGTATATTTTGAAATAAGTATCTTTATATGGTTGTGCACCTGTTAGGTAGAATGCATCAACTGAGAACCAGGGGTAGAAACAGGAGAGTCCTTGCTTACCATCATACCCAGTGACCTATTTGAGAAATCTGTACTACCTTACACAGAAAATCTGAATTCTGCAGGTGTGGAGGGCCTGATTCCCAAAAGGGGAACAATTCCTTCAGTGAATATATCAGGGATCTTTATGTGCTGTAAGCTTCAGTTGCCAAGGAACCAGCTGGCAAGAAGAGGCATCACCATATCTGGCAGGTAATTGATCTTAAGAGCAGGTAAGGCTACTCTTACCTGGGAGAAGGGAGGAATAGGTTTGGCACCCAGGTAGTCAACTTTAATGCTGGAATGCCTCTTGGTACAATCTTGCTCCATTTTGATAGTAAATTGGTAAGTACAGCAGCCATAGCTTGAGATACAATTGGTGTCCCAGGACTGTGGAATGATTGTCTGGGTCATGCCACTAGCAAGCCACAAAGAATAGCAGAGCAACTAGCTGGGATTAAGGGGCATCTAGAAAGGATAGTGCTACCCAGTTTCACCCTTGAGAACTGAAGATTTCCTCTTGCTGCTGGCAGGCAGCCCTCAGGTGAAGAAAATGCCCTCACCCAAGAGCACACCCCATTCCTGGGACTTCACATCCAATGACTGGTTGACATAGGGATAGAAAGATCTGGCCCTCTAACATTCTTTTACTTCCTATAAGTTCTAAAAGGAAAATGCATAAAATGGAATGATAAATCATTGATTTTGGACTCATGTTTACACATCATTTGTGACAAGAACTACATAAGAGTGCAGGAAGAAAGGGCAAATGAACACCCTTTATGTATGCTATTGAAGTAATTCAGCTGGTATCAAAGCAAGTGAAAATGTTACAGATTTAGGTTGCTACATTTAAGCCCCAGGGTAATCACAAAGAAAAGATCTCATAGAGAGAGAAAGTAGAGTACAGGTTTCCAGAGGTGAATCTTTTTGTGCTGTAAGCTACAGAGGTGGGGGGCAAGGGCAATGAGTTATTGCAAAATGAGAGTAGAGTTTCTGTTTGGGGTGAAGGGAAAGTCCTAATAATGGATGGTGGTAAGGGTTCTGCAACATTGTGGATATGATTAATCCTACTGAATGGAATGTTTGGGAAGAGTTGGAATGGGAAGATTTATATTATGGACCTGTCTCCACAATTTAAAAAAATAGAGGAACTAAAGAGATTAATGCAATACACAATACTGCATAGTATATATGAGTGGAAGAGAAAAGGCTCAATAAGATACTATTGGAACATAAAAAAGGGAACATAGAATGGAAGCTATATTAATGTTAAATTTCTTTGATAACTGCACTTAAGGTGATTATGTAAGTGAATATTCTTGTTTATAGGAAATGTACAT
Source organism: Dasypus novemcinctus (assembly GCF_030445035.2). NCBI lineage: Eukaryota > Metazoa > Chordata > Mammalia > Cingulata > Dasypodidae > Dasypus > Dasypus novemcinctus. The sequence continues at coordinate 17,335,477 of NC_080693.1, read as the reverse complement.
GGAAGTATTATGTGTTCAAGAATTATGATGCGGAGCGCGGTGAAGAGCGGAGCGCGAATCCCCTCCCCGGGCCCTCCGGCCTCTCGGCCCTCGGGTGGGTGAGCCGGGGGGCCCGGGGATGGTGTGTGGTCCTTTCCCTGCGGAGACCCAGAGCCCTCGCCGTGATTGCTCACTGGCCCGGACCAGGCCCTGAGGCAGCGGCGGAACCCTGCTCTCCCTTCCCCCATGATGTTCTGAAGGCAGTGGTGGCGGCCTCGCCCAGCCTGGGCCCCACCCGCGGCCAGATTTCCTTGCCCAAAATTGTCGGGCGGCGGCTTAAGCCCCCAGCGGGCCACCGAGGACGCGGCCCCTTTGGGCGGCGGGCGCGGCGGGGAGAGAAGAATGGCGGCTACGAACGAACGCCACGGAGGGCCGTTAGGCACCTCCAGGGCCCAGAAGGCGCGCCTGCGTGGACTCAAGTTCGGCCACCTCTATAGGCCGTGGAAGCGTGCAGATCCGGGATCTGAGGTGATCGCTCAGTCCCGGTTGGACAAGATGCCGCTTGCCCGACAACAACGGACAAAGGCCTTAACGGGCCTGGAAGGGAAGACTGTTGAAAACGACAGAATTAAATTTGTGAAAGCAAAATTGTTCAAAAAAAAAAATCCCCTCTAAGCATTGCAAATGCAAACCACTAAGTTGATAGAGGTCAGAAGGGGAAGGATTATAGGCCGGAATGTTCTTTTAAGAAGACATTTTTGGGTTATATCCTTTATTATGTGTGCGGTTTATTCAGTGCTACTGTGTGTATTGTGGACAAGCTTAAGTCCTTGCTTGAAACAGCTAGTCTTTCTAGATGTTTAGAAGTAAACAACATGTTAAAGTAGAAAGTGTAAAACAATACTTCAGATATGTTTTCTGTTAATACGTAGGAATGACTATTTGGGGAATGGGATTGTTAAACTAGATGTCTTGGAGCAGGATGCTGATGGGGTGGTGGTGGGGGCAGGGAAGGAAGTGCCCAGGGAAGGTTCTTTGCCTGTGAGTTGTGAGACAAGTTCAGATTGTCTGACCATTGTTCTCTAGGCATTTTAGTTATTACTGTGTATTACAGGACAAGACCTAATGTCCAAAGTATGTAAAAAATAGAGGTAGTAAAATAATCCCTATATAAAGGTTCTTGTGTTAGTTTTAGGATGTACTGTCTTCTGGGAGTGACCTCTGTCCATCCACCTTGAAATGGTGGGTGAGGAAGATGAGGAAGGGCAAAGGGAAGGGCTCCTTGGTAGTACTCTATATCTAGAAGACAGTTGTAGATTATAACCATAGTTCTATAAGTACATTTTTTGGTAAAAATACCTGTGTTAATTGCAGATATGGTTCATACTTTACTTCACATCTAAGCTTTTTAGATATCTTGAGGTGACAATGTATGATAAAATGTAGAGCTAGTGAATTAATGAATTTATAAATATCTTTTTTTTTTTTTTTTTTTTTTTAGTTAATAGAAGCATTTTTGACGTGGAATTGTTAAACCACCTCTGAGCAGTATGCACCAGGACTTGTTCATTAAATTGGCTGCAGAAGGGCAGGGGGAGGGGTATATGCAGATGTGTTCATATTTCCATTTGAAGCTAACAGTGTGTGAGCATCTCTTGGCTATACCATAGGAAAACATTGTTAATTCAATAGAAACGTATGTTCTTGCTAATAATTCAATATAGATCTGATAATGAATTTTCTTAGAAGCATTATACTTATTGTACTCTTGCTTTTGTCTCACTTTAACTTGAGCATTATTAAGGGAGCACAGTATTTGTAATTCTGCCAGTATCTATAGAGGCCTGTTGATATTTTTGTCCCCAAGAAAGGAATACATTTTTTTCCCGCTGAGATGGTGTCATATATTCTTGGTCATCACAATATCTCATGGCTTTGGGGCTGTGAGTTGGTAAATATTCATGATGTGTGATAAAGCATGATACATTCTGTGAGATCTTGACTAGATAAAAATGTATGCTCCGTTGTGTCTATACACACACAGGACCTAAAGGTTATGTCAAACTAAACTGCTTGTGATTCTGGATGACTTTTGTGTTCTTTGCTTCTTGTGCTTTTCAGTTTTCTATATTGCACAATTAAAAGTTTGAAAAAAAATAAATGTTACTTTAAAAACCTTAAAAAAAAAAAAAAAAAAAAAAAAAAAAAAAAAAAAGAATTATGATGCATACAACCTGCTATCGAATGTTCAGAAAACGGAGGGAGGAAAGGAGGGAGGGAGGAGTTCGAAATGTTAAAAATTGGTGCATCTGGGTATCTGGATGGGTGGGAGTATGTTAGAGTTCTCTATATAGAGCTTGTATTATTTTTGCAACAGTTCTGTAAGTTTGTAATTATTTCAAAGTAAAAAGTTAATGTATATGTGTGCTGTTTCCAGGTTGGGGACATTATTAATTAAGCTTCTGTGAATATTTGTGGACAAGGTTTTTTGTAAACATATTTTGTCATTTCCTTTAGGCAAAACCCTGGGAATGCAATTACTGAGTCCTAGGGTAGGTATATGCTTCCTTTATAAGAAGCTGCATTTAACACTCTCTGAAAGTTATGGTTGCCCAAAATCCTCGCCATTTGGTATTGCCAGTCTTTAATTTTAGCTATTCTGGTGAATTTGTAGTAATATCTCATTATGGTTTTCATTTTCATTTATTTTGAATGATGATACATACTTTTTTCATGTGCTTATTGGCCATTCATATATCTTCCTTTGTGAAGAGCCTGTTTAAAACTTCTGTCCACTTTGATTATTTTTTAATATTATTATTATTGAGCTGTAGAAGTTCTTTATATATATCCTGGATACATTTATTTGTCAAATACATGTTTTGCACATATTTTCTTCCAACCTGTATTGCCTATTCATTTTCTTAATAGTGCCTTTTGATGAGCAGATGATTTTAATTTTAATGAAGTCCAATTGTTCAATTTTTTCTTTTACACGTATTGTTTTCTATAACCTAAGAAAACTGCCTATACCCAAGAGATGAAGATGTTCTCCTATTTTACCTATAAAACCTTTATGATTTTAGCATTTCTGTTTAGCTATATAATCCAGCTGGAATTGATTTTGGGTTATGATGTGAAGTAGGAGTCAAGTGTCACCCTTTTTCTGCGTGAATATGTAGTTATTCTAACAACTTTTGTTACAGTCTTTCCTTTCCCTATTGAATTACTTTGGTGTCTTTGTTGGAAATCCAATGACCATATAAGTGTAGGTGTTTTTCTGGGCTGTCTATTCTGTTCCATTTATTTGTCAGTCCTCATGCTGGTCTCATAATGTTTGGATTACTGTGATCCAAGTGTCAATCAGTAAAAGACTAAATAAACAAATTGTGAAATATTCATACAGCAGAATACAACCCAGCAATAAACAGTGGTAAACTATGTATACATACAACAAAATGAATGAAAAACATGTTGAGTGAGAAATTTTAACAAAAAAAGTACATAAAATATGATTCCACTTATCTGAAATTCCAAAACAGGTAATCTATGGTGGAAAAAATTCAAAACAGTGGTTCCATCTGGGAGCTGGCAGTGGAACTGACTTGGATGGAGCATGAGGGAACCTTCTAGAGTGATGTCAATGTTCTATATCTTGATAGGATCTTGGGTTACACAGGTATATATATTTGTCAAAAGTAGATGAATGTATCCTTAACATTTGTGAAAGTCATTTTTTTGTAAATTTAACCTCAAAGGAAAAAAATGTGAAAATTATTGAACTCTAGTTAATGTATAATGTATGTATGTGAAGCTTTTAGGAGGAAATGTACTAATATCTCCTATTTATTTAATATGGAATAATCAGAGAAAAAACACCAGGATGTAGTAGATTTGATCAACATAATTATTCATGTTGCCCTTGGAGTATACAAAACTCCATATAACAAATGTGAAGTACAGTTTTTCAAGTGTACATAGCAAATTTGTCAAAACCAATTTAATTTTACCATCTAATTTCAGGAAGATTGAAAAATGTGAGAAACTATATATCAAAAAATATATCAATTAAAAGAAAACAATTTAGAGGAAATATTTACCAAACATATCACCCAAAACAAGGCTTTAAAAAAAAAAATAAAGACAACACAACAGAAAATAAGAGTGGTAGATTGAATTATACATATCAGTTTATACATATTCTGAAATTTAATCCACATTCCTGTGAGTGTGAACCCAGGTAAATCGGACCCCCAATGCTGTATTTAGTTACCATGGGGCCCAACTCACCAAGGGAAGGCTTGAATCTGCATGACTGCAGGACTTATGAGGAGAAACCAGAGCCAGCAGGTGGAGCAGGCCAGATGGAGGAGCCAGAGCCTGACATCAGCGGAAATGACAGGCGGCAGGTACAAGTGCAGTGCGGCGGCTTGCTTGGTCGGTAGAGGTGGGTCTGGCTGCGGACGAGGGGTCGGTCCAGCTCTGGACGAGGGGTCGGTCCCACTTGGGACGAAGGGTAGGTCCCACTTGGGACGAGGGGTTGGTCCGGCAGCAGACGAGGGATCGGTCTCACAAGGGGTTGCGCGGTTCTGCTGACGGGGTCGCCCGGAGAAGCCGGCAACGAAGGGGTCGCCCGGAGAAGCAGGCGACGAAGGGGTCGCCCGGAGAAGCAGGCGACGAACTGGGGACAAGGGAGGCCAGGCCCTTGTCGGGGGCTCTCAGGACTGGAGGGCGCACGGCAGAAGAACTACCGCGGAGACAAGGTAAACACGCAAGTCCACTTTATTGAGGGAGAGGCAACAGTTTTATAGGGGCTGGGGAAGGCTGATTGGTCGAAGACACGCCCTGTTCTGATTGGTTGCTGGCGAAAGGTCAGTGGGCGGTACTGGACGGGGGAGGGGTGGTGGTTAGGGATTGGCTGTCGCTGTTGCTGGGGGAAGGGGCAGGGTTTAGGGATTGGTGGCTGCTGTTGCTGGGGTGGAGGGCAGACTTGAGTTTCCTGCCCACGCCTGGCTGTTGCTGCTGTCGGGGGGAGGGAAAAGGGCAGACTGGATTTTTCCGCCCACACCTGGCTGTTGCTGCTGTCGGGGGAGGGGAAAAGGGCAGACTGGATTTTTCCGCCCTGCGCCTGCGCAGGGAGAAGGAAGAAGAAGGGTACTGCCCCACAGGCATCGTGTGGCGCCACCTGGGAGGAGGGGCAGCCGCGGAAGCATGGCTGCCGAGAAGGGGAGACCCGAGGGCACTCCGCGCCCATGCCGAGCTCCCTTCAGGGATGGCGGTGAGTCCGACCAGCCACCCTATTATGGGGGCAGCGGCTTGGCCTGCCACGGCTGCCCCCCCGCCAGGCCAGCAAACCACACTTCAGCCCGAGGGGTGACCGCAGTTCATTATCTTACTAAATAGTTTGGGGCAGTCCAAACCTCAGGAGGATTTCCTAAAGGAGGAACTTAGTTACTATGGAGTGCTCTTTTGTGCACTCATCCTGAAAAGATGTTTACAAAACTAAAAGATAGTTAAATTTTCTTGTGGTTTTATAATTATGTTGTGGGTGACTCCTATTTTCCATGGGTTTAAGATTCTCAACCAGCAAGGCTCCATAGGGCCAACACCATGGCCACGTGACCTCATTTTTCCAATTTGCATGGCTTGAGGTATAGGCAATTATAGATTATTATTACTTCCCCTTTTGGGCTGTAGGGCTACTGGTTTTTTTCTTCATATTCTCAATGTCTGCATCAGTCTTACTATTACCATTTCAACTGGAGCAGGGGCTGTCACCTGAAGTGCTGAATTTAAACAGCTTAAGATTGAAGATTGAAGATCTTAGTTCATTGTTGTAAAGATGTCTTAACACTTTTTATCTGCCTATGCATGCCTGGATAGGGATGGTAGTTTTCAGAGTGACCAGACTCTATTAGGTTAAGCCCTCTACTTGTAATGATGTGTGGTATATTGCACAGAATTGCATTTTAAAGGGGCTACATCAAAATTACACCCCTTCCACAATTGGAACCCAATTGGGTTAGTATGTTGCCTTTGCCACAAGCCCCACCCAAAGTACATATAGGTGCTGGCTACATCTAAGTCACAGGGTCTGTTAAGGCCCACATCCCTTACTGCTTGAGTCTCTGCTATTACTCTCTCTCTCTTTTTTAAAGATTTATTTTATTTATTCCTCTTCTCTTTCCCCCCTCACAGTTGTCTCTTCTCTGTGCCCATTTGCTGCATGTTCTTCTTTGTCCACTTCTGTTGTTGTCGGTGGCACAGGAATCTGTTTCTTTTTGTTGCATCATCTTGCTGTGTTGGCTCTCTATGTGTGTGGCACCATGCTTGGGCAGGCTGCACTTTCTTTCATGCTGGGTGGCTCTCCTTACGGGGCGCACTCCTTGTGCATGGGCTCCCCTATGTGGGGCACCCCTGCATGGCATGGCACTCCTTACGTGCATCAGCACTGCACATGGGCCAGCTCCACACGGGTCAAGGAGGTCCGGGGTTTGAACCGCGAACCTCCCACGTAGTAGACAGACACCCTAACCACTGCGCCAAGTCTGCTTGCCTGCTATTGGTCTCTTGATATATAAAAAGCAGCTTTCTTAGGGTCCCCCATTTCCATGTACAACCTTTTCTGCTTAACATATTCATATTTGAGCTAAATGACTGATGAAGGTTGTCAAATATCCCCAACAATCCCAAAAAGGGCACTCATTATTCTGTAGTTTCAGGACACAATAACATTAAAGTACAAACAGCTATTTTGATAAAACAAACTCTCTGCTTTGTTTATTAATGTAAGTGCTGATTTAAAATTTTTTGGCCATTCAAACAGAGCTCTTTAGAGAATTTTTATTTGTTATTTTAATATGACTGCTGAGGTATGAAAATATACACTGAACAAACAAACACAAAAGAGTTAAGATACCACAACAGAAGCATAAGTTTACTAATTTGACTTATAATTCTTACTCCTTTGGTGTGATTGTTTTCCAAGTTTTCCATCAATTCACATCTTTGATTTTTACCATTTTTATGACCTCTGTATGGGACTGAAGGGGAACCACACAGCATTAACTCACAACTTTTTAGTTTCTTTATCTTTCCACAATTCAACAAAGATTTGAACATATGGGACTTTTTGACCATTTTTCTTCCTGTTTAGAAAAGAAGTTTAAATGCAATATACTGTTAAAATTCGAAGACATATATATATTTTTGGCCAAATTTCTCTGTCATTTAATCTCTACCTAGGTTAAGCTTTATTACAAAAAGATAATTTATGCCTCTGTAACCCAGATCCCCAAAATTCAGACCAATTTTTCAGGCTGCATCCTTGTGGCAAGCACTCATTCCCCATGCCGAAAGAAAGAGAGAGAGAGGGAACAAGCAAAACAAAGGCACAAAAGACAGCAGGCTTCCCCTTCCAGGAGTGAGGCCGTGGGACTCAGACTATGAAAACCTCTACCACTACCACCATGCCTTCCATGCGTTAGTGAAGGGAAACCAAATGCTCACTCACAGTACCCAAAGTTGAAGAGAAAAGGCAAAACTGAAACCAAATGCTAACTTGTGATCAGCCAGAAGAAAAAAACAAACATATAGAAGTAATAAGTGAAGGAATAAACTAACACCCCAAGGGAAGGAGATGAACCTGCTCTCTGTCCTAACCTCATGAGGTGCTTTCCTCGGCAGCTGGAAAGGGTGTCCACCCCGCATAACTCCTGAGTCCGCATAACTGCTGGAGTCAGGGATGCCTGGGTGCTGACAACCTCCTCCACAGTCCACCTTGGAAGCGTTCTCTGGTTACCATTTTTATTTCTTTATTTTAGGTCTGGCGGAGTGGCCAATATGTATACCCCAAAGCTGGACCTTTGGAGATAACCAAGAGGTAGAGAAAAAATTTCATATGAGTGTTAGATAGAATTTACATTTATCATGTCTGCATGATAGGAGCTAAGGTCAGTTTAAAGGGATTCAGACCTGACTCCCTGTGTTGTGGTTGTATTCTTGTTTAAATACCTAAATTAATGCTTAGCATTTGTTTTGACTTGCATTAACTTTTATATATATGGATAAACATACATTGCTGATTATATAATTGTACGTTTGTACATTCAGGAAATCACAATTGCACAAACATTCCATGATCAAAAAAGGGGCATATAGGGAAGTGGACTTGGCCCAGTGGATAGAGCATCCATCTACCACATGGGAGGTCTGCGGTTCAAACCCCGGGCCTCCTTGACCTGTGTGGAGCTGGCCCATGCGCAGTGCTGATGCGTGCAAGGAGTGCCGTGCCATGCAGGGGTGCCCCCAATGGAGGGGAGCCCCACGTGCAAGGAGTGCACCCTGTAAGGAGAGCCACCCAGCACAAAAGAAAGTGCAGCCTGCCAGGAATGGCACTGCACACACAGAGAGCTGATGCAGAAAGATGATGCAAGAAAAAGAAACACAGATTCCAGTGCCTCTGACAACAACAGAAGTGGACAATAAGAACATGTAGCAAATGGACAAGGAGAACAGACAACTGGGGTGGGGGCAAGGGGAGAGAAATAAATTAAATAAATCTTTAAAAAAAGGGGGGCAGATAACTTTCCCTGGGTGAGAATTTTACTATGTTAATTAAGCAAGTTGAAGTGAGGACAGCAAAGGGATTGCTCTGCGCAAGTCTGGAAAAGTGGTTGAAGCTGGTTTTCATACTTCATTGCTTCAAATGGATGTTCTTGATGACCAAAAGCAGAATTTGGCACCAAGAGATGGTTGCATCTCATTCCCTTCTAATTTACATATCAGTCCATCCTTTGTACTCCAGGAAAAGGGAGAGAAACAAGCTGATTTCAGGTCTTTGATTATCCTTCATCCATCCAAGAGATGCTGTACTTTCTCAGATGCCTTTTCTGCATCAATAGATAGGATCATGTGATTTTTCTTCTATGATTTATTAATGTGGTGTATTATGCTGATTGATTTTTCTTGCATTGAAACACCTTTGCAGGCTTGGTTTAAAACCCACTTGATCATAATGAATACTTCTTTAAATGTATAGTTGAATTTGATTAGCAAACATTTTGTTGAGGATTTTTGCATCTGTATTCACTAGGGAAATGAGTCTCTAGTTTTCTTTCTCATAGTATCTTTATTTGGCTTTCATATTAGGGTGATATTGGTGCTATAGAATGAGTTTTGTAGTATTTCTTGTGTGCAATTTTTTGGAAGAGCATGAGTAAGATTGGAATTAAATCTTTGAATCCTTGGTAGAATTCAACTGTGTAACCACCTGGTCCTGGGCTTTTCCTATTGCTGAGTTGTTTGATGACTGTTTCAGCTTTTCACTTGTGATTGGTTTCCTGAGGTCAGTGTAGAGTGTTTGTACCATCCTAGGTATTCTTCCATTTTGTCTACATTGTTTACTTTGTTTGAGCACGGTTGTTAATAGTACCCTTTTTCTTTCTTTTTTTTAGTATCCTCTTTCAATGTCTTTTATTTCCATGAGTTCAGTAGCAATGTACTCATTTTTATTTTTTAATTTATTTACTTGTATCTTCTGTCTTTTTTCCTTTCTCTGTCTAGCTAAGGGTTGTCGGTTTTGTTAATCTTCTGGAAAAAAAACAAATTTTGTTTTGGATTATTCTATTGTTTTCTAGTTCTCGATGTCATTTATTTCTGTTCTGACTCTTGTTATTTCATTCCTTCTACTTGCTTTGAGATTAGTTTGTTGTTCTTTTTCTAGTTCCTCCTGCTCTGTAGTCTGGTAATTGATTTTAGCTCTTTCTTCTTTTTTAGTCTAAGCATTGGAGACTATAAATTCCCCTCTGACACTGCCTTCACTGCATACCACAGAATTTTATGTCATGTTCTCATATCTGTACATTTCAGAATATTTACTAGATTTCTCTAGAAATTTTTTCTTTAACCCACTACTAATTTAACAGTATATATTTTTACTATCCATTTACTTGTGAATTTTTCTTTTTTCCAACTGTTCTTAATATCCAGTATTATTCCACTATGATCAAAGGAAGCTCTTTGTATAATTTTGACCTTGTTTAATTCATTGAGATGTGTTTGGGATGCAACATAGGATCCATCCTGAAGAAAGATCCATGAGCACTTGAAAAGAATGTATATCCTGCTGCTTTCAGTACAGTGTAAGGTATTTGTCTATTAGGTTTAATACACTTATAAAATTATTCAAGCTCTCTGTTTCTTTTTTGATCTTCTGCCCAGATGTTCTGTTCAATGCTGAGAGAGATATACCGAAGTCTACAACTATTATTGTAGAGATATAGAGATATCTACTTCTCCCTTCAGTTTTTCAAGTGTTTTGGCTCACGTATCTTGGGGGATCTTGATTAGGTTCATATACATTTATGATTGTTATATATTCCTGGAGAGTTGCTCCTCTTATGAATATATAATATCCATCCTTGTCTCCAATAACAGTTTGCTTTTAAAGTCTATTTTATTGCATATAAGTATAGCTACTCCAGCATTTATTGGTTACTGCATGTGAGGAATATATATTTCCAACCTCTCACTTTCACTCTGTTGGCATCCTTGAGTCTGTTGTAGAGAGCATACAGATAGCTCTTATTGGGAAGCAGACTTGGCCCAATGAATAGGGCATCCGTCTACCACAATGGAAGGTCTGCGGTTCAAACCCTGGGCCTCCTTGACCTGTGTGGAGCTGTGCGACATGCAATGCTGATGCGTGCAAGGAGTGCCATGCCATGCAGAGGTGTCCCTCCTGTAGTGGAGCCCCAAGCTCAAGGAGTGTGCCCTGTAATGGGAGCCACCCAGCACAAAAGAAAGTTCAGGCTGCCCTGGAGTGGCAGCTGCACACACGGAAAGTTGGTGCAGCAACATGATGCAACAAAAAGAGACACAGATTCCCTGTGCCGCTGACAACAGAAGTGGACAAAGCAGAACTCCCTATAGGATAAAAGTGCTGCCACTGCCAAGAAAGCCTGAGGAAATACAACTCCCCTCCTATCCTACTTGGGGCCAGGAATGGAACTAGATTTGTCCTACTACTCAGTCTATGTGGGCCAAAAACACCTGCAGTTCCCAGAGAGGCTGGGGAAACACAGTCCCTTTCTTGTCCTAATGGGTGTGGGAGTGCAGCCACAGGCACCCCAAGTTCGAGTTTCTGTAGGCCAAAAGTGCCTACAGTTCCCCTGAGAAGCTGAGGAAATACCCACTCCCTCCTCTCCTGAATTGGGTCAGAGGTGGAGAAGGAATCAGAGGTGCTCAACACGCCAGTGCAAGGGGTCTGGAAGTGCCTGAAATTGCCCAGAAGAGCTCCTCTCCTATCGTACTGGGTTGCTGGGGTGCAGCCCCAGGGGACCAACCATTCAGTCTGTGCCAGTCGAAAGCCCCTGCAGTTATCCGGAGAGAATGGTGCATGTCCCCGCAAGATCCCCCCTGCCAAAGGTGGGTCTGCAGCCAAGGCTAGGGCTTCCATCTGATCTTGGTGGAAGGAAGCTGGTCCCTGCCTTCCCTGGATTTTCAGTTAGCCCCACTTCATGCTGGGGCAGAGTTAAAGTGGAGGCCACAACCTCTTTCTGACTTGGACAGCTTCAAACATGAGCTGTTCTTAGTACTATACGTTAGCCAGCTGAGGCTACTAATGAGTAGCTGAAGTCAGTGGCAAACCTTCTCTTCCTACCCCATTTTTGGGCTTCCAATCTCACCATGAAATAGCTTCTGATGTGGCCTTCGCTGCCAGTGGAGAATGGGTACTCGCCTCCACAGCGGGAAGTTGTAGATGTATTTTAAAGCATTGGGAATAATTTCGTTATAAGCTAATAACTAAAGGAGAAAATTCTTGCTCAAAACTGCATGGTCACATTGCAGATTCATAAAAATACCCTGGAAAGAAATCTTTTGACCGTAATATTATTTATACTTAAACTTATTTTGTAAGAGAATGAAAATTATCAGTAACATTAGTGAGTTGTGCATTTCTGCATCTAACTCTCCATCTGTGTCTCTTTCCTCAGTGTATGTCTTCAGTGAAAACTATTCATTTGACTTTAGGATAGATCTACATTTCATTAAACAGAAACTTGCAATTTTCAACATCTTAAAGATTTACTACACACAATGCTTACTGCTTTTATTAGTATCCTATAAACCTCAGGAGATCACACCAAAGCTAAATAAAATGGAAACAATTATGATTAATGCAAGAAATGTTCTTTTTTCCTTCCTTCACAGGAGGCTAAAACCTCTTTTTTCTTTAATAAAATTCTATTAATAAAACTGTGGATAGAGGGCAGGGCAAGGTGGTGGCTGAGTGAGTGTACCTGATAATCTCTCCTGCAAAGAAGTGGCTGGGCAGCGTTGGAAATTCTTCGGGACCAGGCTGTTTCAGGATTTTGCAGGGCAGGAGGTGTCTGGACATCGATTTGGTGGGAAGGTGCTGCGGGGAACACCTCGCATTTGCTGGGTTTCCTCATCCTCCATTGCCTCATTTCTGTGTGAATTGATTTTGGCTACCTACACTATCCCCTTTCCCCCACATCTTGATATCCTCAATCATCTACTGTCTCTCCTATATTCCACCTCCCTTTCTTTGATCCCCAAATTATCTAACTCTTAATTTCTAATACCTTTTTTTGTTTTCTGTCTTTTATCCACTCTTGAAACTATTGCCTTTCTTTTCTCTTTCCCTCTCTCAAGAACACACTAGCTTTTTAATTCATACCATATTCCTCCCATATTCAGTCAATTACTTCATTATAGGTACTCTACCTACTGCTATAACTCTACACAACTTACATGACTCTAATATCCATCCTCCCAGATCTCATATTGTTGCTCTGTTAACATTTATTACCAATAATACTTTACACATTTTCCTTTCTCACACAATTGCCTTTCCCTGGCCCTAATACTTTCCTTCAAAGTGAACTCAGCCAGCAATAGGAAATTAGAATAAGAAGAACAAAGTGACAAAGAGAAGATATAACACTTATGCAAAAACAACAGCTAATTAATCCCCAAGACTAGACAAAGAAGCTAAGGAACTGATTAAACCCATCAAGATAAAATGATGACCAGACAGCAACAAAAATCTACAAACCAAACCAGTAATCAGGAAAACATGACTGAATCCAATGAACAAACTAAAAACCAGGAAGGGGAGCAGAACTTCGCACAAGTAATTAAAGATCTCAGAACATATATCACAGACAAATTTAATGAAGTAAAGGAAGAGGTTAACAATATGAAGACAACACTTGGAGGGGAAATTGCAGACATACACAAAAAGATAACAGATATGATGGGAATGAACACCACAGTTCAAGAAATCAAAAATACACTCGCAGCTAATAACAGCAGATTAGAAGAGGCAGAGCAGAGAATTAGCGATGTGGAAGACAGTACATCGGAAATCAAACAGATAGTAGAATTGATCGATAAAAAGATAGAAAAAATCCAGCTAGGACTTAGGGACCTGAATGATAATGCAAAGTGCACAAACATACGTATTATAGGCATCCCAGAAGGAGAAGAGAAGGAAAAGGGGTCAGAAGGAGTGTTGCAGGAAATAATGGCTGAAAACTTCTCAAATCTACTGAAAGAGACAGATGTATATATCCAAGAAGCACAGCACACCCCAATCATCATAAACCCCAATAGGCTCACCCCAAGACATATATTTGTCAAATTATCCAATGCTCAAGACAAAGAGAAAATTCTAACAGCAGCAACAGAGAAGAAAACCATCACATACAAGGGAAGCTCCATAAGATTAAGTGCTGAATTCTCATCTGAAACCATGGAGGCAAGAAGGCAGTGGTATGATATAGTCAAGGTACTAAAAGAAAAAAATTTCCAACCAAGAATACTCTATCCAGCTAAACTAGCATTCAAAAATGATGGAGAGTTCAGAATATTCACAGATAAACAGAAATTGAAAGAGTATGCCAACAAGAAACCTCCCCTTCAAGGAATTCTAAAGGGAGTTCTGCAGGAAGAAAGGAAAAAACAGGTAAGGCAGAGTTGGAGGAGAGTGTAAGAGCAACAAAAAGACAAAAAGAGAAGAAACAAAAAAACAAACAAACAAAATATGACAAACACAAGTCCAATCAAAATACAGCTAACATAAATAATTCCTTGAAAGTAATAACACTGAATGTCAATGGATTAAACTCCCCTATCAAAAGATTCAGACTGGGACATTGGATAAGGAAATATGACCCATCTATATGCTGTCTACAAGAGACACATCTTAGACCCAGAGATTCATGGAGGCTGAAAGTGAATGGTTGGAAAACAATCTTACAAGCAAACAATAACCAAGAAAAGGCAGGAATAGCTATTTAATATCAGACAAAATAGACTTTAAATGAGAAAAAATTGTGAGAGACAAAGAAGGATACTACATATTAGTGAAAGGGACAATCTGTCAAGGAGAATGAACAATCATAAATATTTATGCTTCTAACAAGAGCACCTCTAAATACGTGAGGCAAATGCTGAAAAACTAAGTGAAAGAATAGATGCATCTACAATTATAGTGGGGGATTTTAATATACCACTATCAACTCTAGACAGAACATCTCAAAGGAGAATCACTAAAGAAAAGAAATCTTTGAACAGTATGTTAGAGGAGCTGGATCTAATAGACATATATAGATCATTACACCCAAACACAGCAGTATATACATTTGTCTCAAGTGCACATGGATCATTCTCCAAGATAGACCATATGCTAGGCCACAAAGAAAGGCTTAATAAATTTAGAAAGATCAAAATCATACAAAATAATATCTCTGACCACAGTGGAGTGAAGCTGGGAATCTGCAAGGGCCAGAGGCCCAGATTTCACACCAAGATATGGAAATTAAACAGCACACTCTTAGAAAAACAGTGGGTCAAAGAGGAAATCTCAAAAGAAAACAATGACTACCTTGAAACAAATGATAATGATAACACAACATACCAAAATTTATGGGATGCAGCAAAAGCAGTACTGAGAGGGAAATTGATAGCCATAAATTCATACATCAAAAAATAAGAAAGAGCAAAAATTGAAGAACTAACTGCACATTTGGAGGAATTAGAAAAAAAACAACAAAGTAATCCAACAGGAAGAAGAAGGAAGGAAATAACAAAGATAAGAGCAGAACTAAATGAAATAGAAAATAAGAAAGTGCTTGAAAAGATAAACAAGACCAAGAGCTTGTTTTTTGAGAAGATCAATAAAATTGACAAACCTTTAGCAAGACTAACAAAGAAAAAAAGAGAGAAGATGCAAATACACAAAGTAAGAAATGAGAAAGGAGATATCACCACTGACCCCACAGAAATAAAGACTATCATAAGAGGATACTTTGAAAAACTATATTTCAACAGAAATGACAATTCAGAGGAAATAGACAAATTCCTAGAAACACATAAGCAGCCTATATTGATGAAAGAAGAAATTGATGATCTCAACAAACCAATCACAAGTAAAGAGATAGATTCAGTCATTAAAAACCTCCCAACTAAGAAGAGTCCAGGGCCAGATGGCTTCACGGGTGAATTCTACAAAACATTCCGGAAAGAACTAACATCAATCCTGCTGAAACTCTTCCAAAAAATCAAAACAGAAGGAACATTACCTAACTCATTATGTGATGCCAACATTACCCTAGTACCAAAGCCAAACAAAGACACCACAAGAAAGGAAAATTACAGACCAATTTCTCTAATGAACCTAGATGCAAAAATCCTCAACAAAATACTTGCTAACCGTATTCAACAACACATTAAATGAATTATATACCATGACCAAGTGGGATTTATTCCAGGTATGCAAGGATGGTTCAACATAAGAAAATCAATCAATGTAATACACCATATAAACAGATTGAAGGGAAAAAATCACATGATTATATCTATAGATGCAGAAAAAGCATTTGACAAAATACAGCACCCTTTCTTGATAAAAACACTCCAAAAGATCGGAATACAAGAAAATTTTTTGAACATGATAAAGAGTATATATGAAAAACCTACAGCCAACATCGTTTACAATGGAGAAATCCTAAAATCCTTCCCTCTAAAGTCAGGAACAAGACAAGAATGCCCACTCCCCTTCTATTTAACATTGTCTTAGAAGTACTTACTCGAGCACTGAGGCAAGAACCAGATATAAAAGGCATTCAAATTGGAAAGAAAGAAGTCAAAATTTCATTATTTGCAGATGACATGATCCTATACATAGAAAACCCTGAGAGGTCTACAACAAGGCTTCTAGAACTCATAAATGAGTTTAGTAAAGTCGCAGGTTATAAGATCAATGCGCAAAAATCAGTAGCATTTCTGTACACCAATAATGAGCAAGATCAGGAGGAAATCAAGAAACAAATACCATTCACAATAGTAAATAAAAAAAACAAATATTTAGGAATAAATTTAACTAAAGATGCAAAAAACTTATACACCAAGAACTATACAAGACTGTTCAAGGAAATCGAAGAAGACCTAAATAAATGGAAGAATATTCCCTGTTCATGGATAGGAAGACTAAATATTATTAAGATGTCTATCTTACCAAAACTGATCTACACATTCAATGCAATCCCAATAAAAATCAACACAGCATTCTTTAAGGAACTAGAAAAACTAACTATGAAATTTATTTGGAAAGGAAAAAGGCCCCGAATAGCCAAAGACATTTTGAAAAAGATAAACAAAATTGGAGGAATCACACTACCTGACTTCAAAACATACTACAAAGCTACAGTAGTGAAAACAGCATGGTATTGGCATAAGGAGAGACACACAGACCAATGGAATTGAATTGAAAGTTCTGATATAGAACCTCATATATATACCCATATAATATTCAATAAAGCCACCAAACCCTCTCAACTGGGAGAGAATGGCCTATTCGACAAATGGTGCCTGGAGAACTGGATATCCATATGTCGAAGAATGAAAGAGGATTACCATCTCACACCTTATACAAAGACCAACTCCAGATGAATCAAAGACCTAAATATAAGAGCCAAGACGATAAAGACCTTGGAAAGCAGTGTAGGGAAACATCTACAAGACCTTATAATAGGAAATGGCTTCATGAACATCACACCAAAAACACGAGCAGAAGAGAACAAATAGATAAATTGGATTTCCTCAAAATTAAAGCCTTCTACATCTCAAAGGAGTTTGTCAAGAAAGTAAAAAGGGAACCTACACAATGGCAGAAAATATTTGGCAACCATATATCCGATAAGAGACTTATAACTTACATATATAAAGAACTCCTATATCTTGAAAATAAAAAGATAAACAACCCATTTTGAAAATGGGAAAAATATTTAAACAGATGATTCTCCAAGGAAGAAATACAAATGGCTAAAAAGCACATGAAAAAAATGCTCCAAATCTTTAGCTATCGGGGAGATGCAAATCAAAACTACAATGAGATACCATCTACTCCCATAAGATTGGCAGCTATGAAAAAAACAGAATAAATCAAATGCTAGAGAGGATGTGAAGAAATGGGAACACTCATCCACTGCTGGTGGGAATGCAGAAGGATCCAACCATTCTGGAGGACAGTTTGGCGGTTTCTCAAAAAACTAACCATAGATTTGCCATATGACCCAGCAATACCACTGCTGGGTATATACCCAGCAGAACTTAAAACAAGGACACAAACCCATATATGCACACCAATGTTCATAGCAGCATTGTTCACTATTGCCAAAAGTTGGAATCAACCCAAATGCTCATCAACAGATGAGTGGATCAATAAAATGTGGTATATACATACAATGGAATACTACTCGGCTTTAAGAACAAATACACTACAAACACACGTGATAACATGGATGAATCTTGAGAACCTTATGTTGAGTGAAGCAATCCAGGCATTGAAGGACAAATACTACATGACCTCAATGATATGAAATAAGCAAGCTGTCTCAGACAGCTAGAGACTGGAAGATAGGCTTACAGGAAATTGGGGGGTAGAGGAAGGATGTAAGCTGACATCTACATGGGTGAAATCTATGATAAGCTGGAGGTAAGTATGTGTACAAGGAAGGGATAAAGTGGGGGCATAGGGTTACCTTTGGGTGGGTATTTAGGGGTTTAAGGGGGGCTAGGGATGGGCAGATGGGTAATATTGCCCAAGAAATTGGGGGGAGGGTGGGGCAACACACGAACATAGGGGATTGTCAGGTGTTGGTTGAGAGTATAATGCTGAGAAAACCTTTTCAAAATATAATTAAGAAAGTTACGTGTTTAAGATACTCAAAGGGGATAATCTGACACAGGACAGACTCCTAGGGAATATCTGAATGCTCATTTTGCCAGAGTGGGTTATACCATTGGGTAGAGATCCATATAATGAAAGTGAAGGTAGACCCACATCCTGGGGAGGACTAAGGCCATCAAATAGAGGGAACTGTATCTCTCAAGAGAAAGGGTGGCTCCCAAGGCATTAGGGCAGTTGAGCAAGTCAAGCCCTCAACACTGTTGCAAGTATCTCTGAACATGGCTCCTCAAGAAATGAAGATTGACTGTCACTGTGGGCCCCATGGGGAGGGGGAAATAGATATTGAATAGATGGAACCAAAGCAAATGTGAGGGCAAAAGAAGTGTTTCACAAGAGTACACAAGGGTGGATATAAAACATGTACTATTACACCAAAAACATATAGGGGATGACAGACTAATAATGTAAAACATGGGATAACTAAAAATTTTAGAAAACTGTATAGCCTAAAGTATAAACCACAATGTAAACACAAATGTTACCTTTTTTGAAAGCTATTGTCTCAATATCTGTACGTCAGTTTCAGTAAATATGATATGAATAAGTTAAAAGATTATCACTGTGGAAGGAAAAAGGTTTTATAATGGATATGTGGGAGTACTGTATATTGTATATATGAATTACTGTGATCTAGGGCTCTTATGAAGAGAAGCTCAATAATTAGGAAAAAAGAAAAGAAAAAGATAGGATGTAGAATTTTTCCAAATCAATATGTATTCTAGATCTAACCTTTAAACACATCGCTATATTCCATTTTACTAGTAAGGGAACCTGACATTATATTGGGCTTCTCTTTTCAGGAAGTTTTGGATCACAGAGTGGTTCAACAATGGCAGCGGAGGAATACTGGTATGGGATGTTATTGACAGGCGATATATGGTTGACAGGGAGTTATACAGGGCATGTGTCCAGGGTGCATGGAAATGTTTGGATGTACTCATAGTGGAAACAATTAAAAACAACAGCTTGGGGGGTACTGGGTTCCTGGCCAGGGGGGGCTCTGTCATGGTCCCTAGGGGAGCAGCAGCAGTCCCCCAGGTGCAACGGTAAGAACCAGGAAGGAATGAGGGTCCAACAGTGAGCCCCCGATACTAATGACTATGCTTGTGAGCCTATACACCTGAAATAAGAACAAGGCCTAGAGCAGCACTGTGCCTAAGAGTTCCCTCCTGACAGCCTCTGTGTTACTCAAATGTGGCCAGTCTCGAAGCCAAATTCAGCATGTAAATGCACTGCCTTCCCCCCAGCGTGCGACATGACACCTGGGGATGAGCCTCCCTGGCACCAAGGTATCACTACCAAGTACCAGCTGATTATGTAACTAGAAAATGACCTTGAATTGAAGGTTCAATGCAGACCAAGGAAAATATCCTTGTCTACATATAACAACAGGAGTTAAAAATGCTGTTTGACCTAAAGTAAGGGGGAAATGGAAAGGACAAATGAGTTTATATGGCTATGAGTCTCTAAAAAAGAGTCTGGAGGTTGTCAGAAGGATTGCCCTTATGCACACCTGAGCAGAGTCTCAGAGACAAATAAAGTACATACAACCCCAGGTATTGGTCCTTTTGAGGGCTAAAGAGACCCACAGGTTCTATGGTCATGGCAGATGGGGTTCACTGCCATGTCAGTTGGCCCTCCTTTGGAGCTGGTGTTTCTGTGAGATGAAGCTGGACTCAGATGTGATCTCTTTTCACAAGCCTTTCATGCTACTTTACTGGAATTGAAGTTGGTGCTGGGGTTTAAGATATATCTAGGGAATTTGAATCTCTGGACTATAACAATATGATGGCCAGGCCCTGAGCCTCAACAGACTTCAGCTCCTACACTTTGATTTGTTGGACTTACCCCACTCAGCTAACATGGAGTTGAAGAATGTCAACCACCACACCGGGGAGCCTAGAATGCCTACAACTGAAAGCAGAAGGATTGCATCCAATATCCATGTGGAATCTAAGCCCCCTCTTGACATAGATGTGGAATGGACACAACCAAACCAAGGTCCACACAAAGGAGGAATACAGTATGGATTAGAGTGGACTTGATGATGTTCTATTCATGAACTATTGTGGTTGATAGTCAAGATAATGTGGCATTGGTGTGGAGAGGGTGGCCATGGTGGCTGCTGGGTGCAGGGAGTGGGAGGAGGAGATGGGATGTGGAGGCATTTTCGGGACTTGGAGTTGTCCTGGGTGGTGCTCCAGGGACAATTGCCAGACATTGTGTGTCCTCCCATGACCCGCTGGATGGAACGTGGGAGAGTGTGGGCTATGGTATGGATCACAGGCCGTGGGGTGCAGTGATGCCCAGAGATGTACTCCCCAGATGCAGTGGATGTGTCATGATGATGGGGGAGAGTGTTACTGTGGGGGGAGTGGTGGGGTGGGGGTGGTGGGGGTGAATGAGGACCTCATATTTTTTGAATGTAATTTTTTTTTAAAAAAATGAATAAATTGAGTAGAATTTGGGAAAAATAAATAAATAAAACTGTGGATAACCTTACAATCATGCTGACTTCTAGGTTCTGGACTATATTATAATTGTTTAATTTGTTTGAACTCTAATTTATAAAAGATGTTTCCATAGTTTTCAAAGACATTTTCCTTTACTTCTTGAAATTTGACAATGGAGAAAAATTACTCCCATTTTAAGGCTGTTAAAATGTTTCAATTAGGGATTACAGGATAAACTGTGTTTCTTAATTTCCCCACCTAGCAGGTAGAGTTTTATTTTTATTTTTTAATTATCTTTTTAAAAAATTAATAGATCACACAAAATGTTACATTTAAAAACATGAGGTACCCATATACCCCACTCCCCACCCTCCCAACCCTGTCAATTTTTTAATTGTATTTTTTGAAGACACATAGATCACAAAAAATGTTACATTCAAAAAATATAAGACATTCCCATATACTCCCCACCCACCTCAACTCACTCCTCCCACATGAACAATCTCCCTCATCATTGTGGCACATTCACGGCATTTGGTGAATACACCCTGGAGCACTGCTGCACCACATGGACAATAGTTTACGTTGTAGTTTACACTCTCCCCCAGTCCATTCAGTGGGCATGGCAGGACATACAATGTCCAGCATCTGTCCCTGCAATATCATTTAGGACAACTCCAAGCCCCAAAAATGCCCCCACGTCACATCTCCTCCTCCCTCTCCCTGCCCTCAGCAACTACCATGGCCTCTTTCTCCACATCAGTGCTACAATTCCTAGAAGGTATAATTTTAAGGTAAACTTGCATTTCCCTATCTTGTCACTCCTAGCCCTGCCCCCACAGCTCTTGCAAAGAGAAGGCCCCAGGGCTTGGGTAGGTCAAAGAGAACAAAAACATTTTCCCTTTCCCAATACTCTCTATTTTCAGATTTCCATACGACCTTTGCATCCTTATAGCCTAATTTGGGCTTAAGCATTATTTATTCACATATATAAGCATATATTTAATTTTTAGCAATTTAACTAGAGCTCTTTAAGATTTTCCTTTATCAATTTGATATTACCATCCTGATGCATGAAGACATACACTGAGGAAAGAGACACAAATGGAGAGTTAGATGCAGAAATGCACAACTCACTAATGTTCCTGATAATTTTCATTCTCTTACAAAATAAGTTTAAGTATAAATAATATTATGGTCAAAAGATTTCTTTCCAGGGTATTTTTATGAATCTGCAATGTGACCATGCAGTTTTGAGCAAGAATTTTCTCCTTTAGTTATTAGCTTATAACAAAATTATTCCCAATGCTTTAAAATACATCTACAACTTCCCGCTGTGGAGGCGAGTACCCATTCTCCACTGGCAGTGAAGGCCGCATCAGGAGCTATTTCATGGTGAGATTGGAAGCCCAAAAATGGGGTAGGAAGAGAAGGTTTGCCACTGACTTCAGCTACTCATTAGTAGCCTCAGCTGGCTAATGTATAGTACTAAGAACAGCTCATGTTTGAAGCTGTCCAAGTCAGAAAGAGGCTGTGGCCTCCACTTTAACTCTGCCCCAGCATGAAGTGGGGCTAACTGAAAATCCAGGGAAGGCAGGGACCAGCTTCCTTCCACCAAGCTCAGATGGAAGCCCTAGCCTTGGTTGCAGACCCACCTTCGGCAGGGGGGACATGCACCATTCTCTCTGGATAACTGCAGGGGCTTTCGACTGGCACAGACTGAATGGTCAGACCCCTGGGGCTGCACCCCAGCACCCCAGTACGATAGGAGAGGAGCTCCTCTGGGCAATTGCAGGCACTTCCAGACCCCTTGCACTGGCGTGTTGAGCACCTCTGATTCCTTCTCCACCTCTGACCCAATTCAGGAGAGGAGGGAGCGAGTGTTTCCTCAGCCTCTCAGGACAACTGCAGACACTTTCAGTCTACAGAAACTCGAACTTTGGGTGCTTGTGGCTGCACTCCCACACCCATTAGGACAAGAAAGGGACTGTGTTTCCCCAGCCTCTCTGGGGAACTGCAGGTGTTTTTGGCCCACATAGACTGAGTAGTAGGACAAATCTAGTTCCATCCCTGGCCCCAAGTAGGATAGGAGGGAGCTGTTTCCTCACACGTTCTTGGCAATGGCAGCACTTTTGTCTTATAGGGATTGACCTGTTGGGTGACTGTCAATGTACCTCACCACTTCCAGTAGAATGGGGAGGTCTGGGGTTTCCTCAGCCTCTCTGGGAAACAGCAGGTTCCTTCAGCGTACAAGGACTGACTCTTTGTGGGTCCCTGGATCCACCCTCACCCCCCAAGAAGGACACAAGGGTCCTGGTATTTCCTCAGCCTTCCTGGACATTGGCAGGTACTCTTGGCCTAGAAGGATTGAGCTGTTGGATGCCAGTGGATCTACCAACACGATCAAAAAGCATAGGAGGGGCTGGAGTTTCTTCAGCCTCTGGGCAATGGCAAGCACTTTGGGCCCACATGGACTGAACTGTTGGGTGATGGATGTTTCATTCCCACCCCCTAAAGGGCCAGCATGGAGGGCAACTTCAAGTGCTTTGGGCCCACAAGGATTAGACTGTGGAGCACCCCAGAGGAACTAGCCCCTCCCCTGGCAGAATGCTGATGTTACATCATTCTATCTTCCCTACTCCTGTCATTTTGGGCCCACATGGCATACATTTCTGCCTACACCTGCAGCTTCATCTCCACCCATGGCAGGTGTGTGCGGTCACTCCTCGGGCTGAAGTGTGGTTTGCTGGCCTGGCAGGGGAGCAGCCGTGGCAGGCCAAGCCGCTGCCCCCATAATAGGGTGGCTGGTCGGACTCACTGCCACCCCTGAAGGGAGCTCAGCATGGGCGCAGAGTGCCCTTGGGTCTCCCCTTCTCGGCAGCCATGCTTCCGCGGCCGCCCCTCCTCCCGGATGGCGCCACACGATGCCTGTGGGGCGGCACCCTTCTTCTTCTTTCTCCCTGCGCAGGCGCAGGGCGGAAAATTCCAGTCTGCCCTTTTCCCCTCCCCCGACAGCAGCAACAACCAGGCGTGGGCGGAAAAATCCAGTCTGCCCTTTTCCCTTCCCCCGACAGCAGCAACAGCCAGGCATGGGAGGGAAACTCAAGTCTGCCCTCCACCCCAGCAACAGCAGCCACGAATCACTAAGCCCTGCCACTTCCCCCAGCAACAGCAACAGCCAATCCCTAACCACCACCCCTCCCCCGTCCAGTACCGCCCACTGACCTTTCGCTGGCAACCAATCAGAACAGGGCATGGCTTTGACCAATCAGCCTTCCCCAGCCCCTATAAAACTGTTGCCTCTCCCTCAATAAAGTGGACTTGCGTGTTTACCTTGTCTCCGCGGTAGTTCTTCTGCCGTGCGCCCTCCAGTCCTGAGAGCCCCCGACAAGGGCCTGGCCTCCCTTGTCCCCAGTTCGTCGCCTGCTTCTCCGGGCGACCCCTTCATCGCCTGCTTCTCCGGGCGACCCCTTCGTCGCCGGCTTTGCCGGGCGACCCCGTCAGCCAAACCGCGCAACCCCTGTGAGACCGATCCCTCGTCTGCTGCCGGACCGACCCCTCGTCCCAAGTGGGACTGACCCCTCGTCCCAAGCGGGACCGACCCCTCGTCCAGAGCTGGACCGACCCCTCGTCCGCAGCCAGACCCCACCTCTACCGACCGAGCAAGCCGCCGCACTCTGGGGCTCCTATTATGAGTATGTTAACATCTTAATGATGTCCCACAGGCCCTGGGCTCTGTTCATTTCTCTCCATTCTTTTTATCTTTCTTTTCTCAGACTGCTTAAACTCAGTGACCTCTCTTCAAGTTTACTGATTCTTTCTTCTGCCTGTGCAAATCTGCTATTGAACTCTAGTAAATTTTTCATTTCAGTTGAATTTTTCAACTCCAGAATTTCTACTTGATTCTTTTTTATATAAATTATATCTCTTTATTGACATTTTTAATTTGATGAAACATCATTCTGTTGCTTTCCCTTAGTTTTTTGAAATGGCTTCTTTGATCTCTTTGATGTAAATAGCTGGTTAAAGTCCTTGTCTTAAGACCAATGTCTAGGCATCCTCAGGACACTTTCTGTTGATTGCTTTTTCCCTTGTGTATGGACCAATGTTTCATTGCATGTCTCATACATTTTCCTTGAAAATGGGACATTTAAAATAATACAATGAAAAAATAAAAAATAACAAAAAATAATATAATAAAATGTAGCAACTCTGGAAATCAGATTCTCTCCTCTCCCAGTTTTGATGTTGCTCCTTGTTGTAATAGTTGTTTAGTGACTTTTCTGAACTAATTTTTTAAAGTCTGTATTATTTGCTGTGTGGGGCAATTGCTATTTTTATTCTGTTATCTTAGTGACCAGCTAGTGATTGAACTGAGATTTCCTAATAAATCTCCCAGTCTTGTCAAGGGGCTCTGTATGTTTGTTGAGGCTTGCCTTCAACTGTAGCCTGACAGTTTACAACTCTCCCTTAACCTTCACTTACTGCTTGCACGGTCTCTCAGAGTTAAAGCTTAGGACCTTCTCAAGTGTTCCCTGAGCATGCTCACAGCCCTTCTGGAGTGAAAATGATGGTCTTCTAGATTCTGAGGAGTATGTCCCAGGCTTTCAAATCTCCCATGGATCTCTAATTCCTTGGCTTTTCCTTTTTATGCTTTTCAGGTAGGCTATTGTTTGCCCTATTATCCATTGTCTTAGGCAGCTATGATGTGAAAACATTTACCTATAATTATTTCTTTACAAATCACTCCCTGGGGAGGGGCTTTTAGCACTACTCAGCTACCAGTTAGGTCAAATAAAGACAAGCCTTTCTATTGGAGTCTTCGAAGGATTCACCAGACAGGTTAATTAATGACAATTCTTTGGGAATTAGGCTTTGAAAGAGCTCCATCTACATTCTGCTTCCTCTAGTGCCAGGCACGTGGACATTTATTTTTCAAGGTTACTGCTGAGCTGGAAAGCCGGGAATGAGTCGAGGGAAAGTTAAAACACCACAAAACTCACTGTCCTTATGGAAATTCCACCATTTTCTTGATTCAGCGTTCCCAGTATTGCTTCAAACTTTTATGTTTCCAGAGTTCTGAAAGAGTCGATTGTATTTTTGCCAGTTTTTCATTGCATTTATGGAGGGGTGAATTTCAGAATATTGTCATTTTCACTGACATCACCTACATTATGGTTTTAAATTTCTAAAGTCTCAGTGACCATGGACAAATTAAATATTTAATTGTGGGAGATAATTAGGGAAAATAAATCAAAAGAGAAAATGTAATCATCATGAGTATCTCCCCAATGTGTAGATGAAGTTTTAACAGGTATTTCTACCTGTTAAACCTTAACTCGAAGTTAAGGTTAAAGTAACAGCTATTTTAAACCTTATTTTCTTCATACAGGTTTAAGCAGAGGCTTTGGAGTCAAATACCAGCTCTGCTTCTTACTAGCTTGGTGACCTAGGACAAGTTATATAAATCCTCTGTGCCTCAGTTTCCTCATCTGTAAAATGGGGTAATAGTAAAATATATTACATAAGGTTATTGTAAGGGTTAAATGTGAATGATGAGTACAATGCCTGGTAGTCCAGTAGATATTAGCTGTAATAATTACTATTTTTATGATGTTCTGCAAAAGTACCTTAATGATTCTTTAGTAGAGATCATCTAAAGGTATGTTTTCTTTTCATTTCTGCTTTTTTCTTTAAGAATGGAGAAGAAAAGCTATTTTAGGATTTGAAATAAAAACTTGTGTAAAAATAAATTTATTTCTTTTAATGATATATATATAAATAAAATGCTTTGAATTTACTCAACAAACACTTTTTTATAAATACCTAGCAAACATCAGGCACTATGACAGGTACAGAGATGATAGTGACAATAAAGTGTGGTCCCTGCCCTCAAGGAACTGACAGTCTAGGAAACTGACAAGTTAACGGGTAATAACACGCAATGTAACAAGGGCTTTGATGAGAATTCATATGAGACTATGTGATGGGAGCTACGGCTTTCACCAGTTCCTCTTCTTAGATGTATCTCTTCTTTGGCTCCAGAGCCAAAGAATTAATTGGTACTTTTTTGTCTTCATTTGAGTGGGTTAAACCTTGAAAGTTTTTAAGTTCTAAAGATTGAAAGGGGAAAGCATCTTGAATTATGGAGGACACTAGAAATAGTATTTCCTATGACAGGGGTTTCCTTCCAGCATAGTCACTTCTAGGGTTGTCAACCTGAAAAATCCTTTGGCATATTCTTTCTATACTATCCATCTTTCTTCTTTTTTTCCTCTTTCTCTTCTCCACTTTATATTCTAAAGACCTGGGTAGTTCCCAAAGGAAGAATGTTTTGTGGATTCTAAGGGTGATTTGTAGGTAAAGACAGAAAATGAATTTTTTTTTAGGAGGTACTGGGGATTGAACCTGGGACCTTGTACATGGGAAGCAGGCACTCAACCACTGAGCTACACCTGCTCCCTGAATTTGTTTTTTTACCTTTAAGCTCCATACCAAAAACATGAACATAAACTTTCATGAAAGTAATTGAAAATGCAGATAATTTAAATTCCATTGCATTTTTCAGAACTCTCAGTCGTAATCCTCTGACAACTGTGGAAGATTCATATCTTTTAAAATTGCCAGCATTAAAATATTTGTAAGGATTGCAAAAATCTCTTGAGTCATGAGATGATTTCTGTTCTTTTACTTTCATCATAGAGTAAGTATTTTACTAAATAAGTATTTATGCTAAAAAGTCATAATTTTAATTTTAATTGGCTTATTGAAAAAAGTTATTGGCAGTGAAAATGATTAAAAAAGGATGTATAATGGGCAAGACAGCTAGCAGGGGCAGAGAGCAGTGCTGAGGAACATGTGTGAATATGGTACATGTAGATATATATGTGAATATTGTTTATCCTGGAATGCAGAGATGAATAAGGTATACCTTATTACAAAGAAGTAAAGAATTGAGAGGTGAATGCAGTATGAGAATGACAAGTAGGATAATGGTAAAAGACTGTAGGTTCAGTGCCAAGGTCATTGATTTGATTATGCAAATAAACTTATATTTCTTCAATAAGAACTCTCTGGAATTGTTTTTTATGACATATAAACTCTTAAGCTGGCTTATTTTGCAGAGAAGCCAAAGTTGAAGTTATCTCATGACTTACTATCTTTTTAAGTACAGAATACTTGTGTTTTTGGGGTCATATTGTAAATGTTTGCGCTTTCTCCTTCAGAGACATGGGAAGAACACAAGTGTCATTTACAACAATTGAGAACATCCTCAATGACCCTTGCATTGGAAAAATTGTAAGCCATTTGTTCTTAGATTTATTTTCATGTAGTT
The DNA here is from genome assembly GCF_030445035.2 of Dasypus novemcinctus. Lineage (NCBI taxonomy): Eukaryota > Metazoa > Chordata > Mammalia > Cingulata > Dasypodidae > Dasypus > Dasypus novemcinctus. The sequence goes on along the minus strand of NC_080693.1, from coordinate 17,307,429 downwards.
TTCTTATGTTTGTTTTTATTATTGTCCATGTCAAGTTTATTGTGGTAAAATTTACATAAAATAATAGTCACATTTTTAAAATGCACAATTTTATGACTTGACAAATGTATAGTTATGTAACCATCACTGCAGTCAAGATACAGACTATTCCATTCACCCTGAAAAGATCTCTCATGCCTCCTTGTGGTCAATCCCTTCCTCCTACCACCAGCCCTGGTTAACCATCCATCTAATTTCTGTCCCTGTGGTTTTGCTTTTGCCAGAAAGTCTTACATATAGTATGCAGCCTTTTGTGTTTGCTTTTTTTCACTTAGCATAATCCTTTTGATAGTCCTCCATGGTGTTGCATATATCAATAGTTCGTTGCTTTTTATTGCTGAGTAGTATTCCAGTTGTATGAATATAGTATGATTTGTTTATCTATGTATCAGTTGAACATTTGGGTTGTTTCCAGTTTGGGGGGCCATTATGAATAAAACTGCTAAAAACACATACAAGTTATTGTGTGACCATATGCTTTCATTTCTTGGGAGTAAATACCTGGGAGTGGATTGCTGTGTCATGTGCCGAGTGCATATTTCATTTGTCAGAAACTGCTAAACTGTTTTCCAAATTGGCTGTTCCATTTTGCATTCCCGACAGCACTGTATGAGAGAAGTATTTGCTCCACATAGTCATCTGATCTTTATATTTCAGTCTTTTTTCTTAAAAAAAATTTCATCCTTCCTAGTAGGTGTGTCACAGTATAGCACCTTGGTTTTAATTTGCATTTCTCTAATGGCTGATGTTAACTGTCTACTCAGGTGCTTTTTTACCATCCTTATCTTCCTTAATGAAGTGACTGTCCAAAACTGTTGCCAATTTTTAATAGGATACCTTATCTTATTATTAAGTTGTAAAGGGGCTTTATATATTCTGTATATAAGTTCTTTCTCTCAGATATGTGTTTTGTAGATATTTTCTCCCAGGCTGTGGCTCTTCTTGTCATTTTCATTCTCTTAAAACTATTTTTGAAGAATAGACGTTTTAAATTTTTATTAACTCTAATTTAGCCTTTTTTTTTCTTATGCAGTTTGTTTTTTGTGTGTGTCTTATCTACTAAATCTTTGTCTAACCCAAGGTTACAAAGCTTTTTCTCCTATATTTTCTTCAGAATTTATATAGTTGTATAGGTCTTTGTCCCAATAATATAATTTCTATTATAACACCTTCTTTAGGGATAATTGACCTACAAGAGTTGATTTTGACATATGTGTACAGCTTGAGGCATCATCAAAATCAAAATAATAAACATATCCATCACCTTAAAAGTGTACTCAAATCACTTTTTAATTCCTCCCTCCAGCCCCTCTTTGTGCCTCTCATTCCTCATGAAACCACTGATCTACTTTCCATTACTGTAAATTGGTTTGTGTTTTCTAGAATTTTATATAATTCCTCTTTTTTTTCCTTACTGGCTTTCTTAACTCAGCATGATTGTTTTGGAAGCCATCCGTGTAGTTGTGTGAATCAGTAGTTCGTTTACTTTTATTGCTGAATAGTATTCCATTATATAGATACACCAAACTTTATCTGTTTACCTGTTGATAGACATTTGGGTTGTTTCTAGTTTTTGTCTATTACAAATAAAGTTTCTATGAACCTTTCTCTCAGGTAAATACCCAGAAGTGGAACGACTAGATCACATGGTAGGAGTATGTTTGACTTTTTAAGAAACTGTCAAACTGTTTTCCAAAGACGTATACCATTTTACATCCCTGTTGGCAGTTTATAAGCTCCATTTTCTCCAGATCTTTTCCAACTCCTGCTATCCTTCATCTTTTTAATTTTAGATAATCTAATAGGTGTATAGTTGTATCACATTGTAACTAATTTGCAACTCCCTAAAAGATTAATGGTTTTGAGCATCTTTTCATGTGCTTACTTGACATTTTTTTGTCTTCAAATCTTTTGCCTATGTTTTAATTGGAGTTTTTTTTTTAAGATTTATTTTTTATTTACTTCTCTCCCCTTCCCCCACCCCCTGTTGTCTGTTCTTCTGTGTCCATTTGCTGTGTGTTCTTCTGTGTCTGCTTGCATTCTCGGCAAGACCAGGAATCTATGCATCTTTTTATTGCGTCATCTTGCTGTGTCAGCTCTCCCTGTGTGCGACACCACTCCTGAGCGGACTGTGCTTTTTTTTAATGCAGGGCGGTTCAGCGTGGGGTGCACTCCTTGCGCATGGGGCTCCTCTACGCGGGGACACCCCTGCATGGCACAGCACTCCTTGTACACCCAGTGCCGCATATGGGCAAGCTCACCACACGGGCCAGAAGGCCCTAGGTTCAAACCCTGGACCTCCTATATGGTGAGCGGATGCTCTATCAGTTGAGCCACATCTGCTTCCCTTAATATGAGTTTTGAGAGTTCTTTATATATTCTGGAAAAAAGTGTTTTTTCTGATCTGTAGTTTACAAATATTTTCTCCCATTTCTATGGCTTTTTTTTCATTCTTTCAACAGTAGAAGTTCTTAATTCTGATGATGTCCAATTTATTATTATTTTTTCTATTATGGATCATGCTTTTGGTGTTTGCATAACTCAAGGTTACAATGGTTTTCTCCTATGGCGTTCATTGCACTGTCTTGGATTTGTGGGTTTATGGTTTTAATCAAATTTGGAAAAGTTTTGATTATTATCTTATCAAATATTCTTTGTGTTCTCTCACAGGTTTCCGGTACATTCATGTTAGGCTCTTGAAGTTGTTGCATAACTTAACAGGTTTCCAGTACATTCATGTTAGGCTCTTGAAGTTGTTGCATAACTTAGTGATAATCCTGGGGTTTTTTAAATTGTTGCTTTGTTTCTCTTTGTTTTTCATTTTGGGTAGTTTGCACTGCTATGCCTTCAAGTTCACTGATCTTTTCTTCTATAATATCTAATCTGTCATTAATCCTATCCCATGTAGTTTTCCTTTAGACATTGTAATCTTTAATTTCTGAAAGTTCATTTTAGGTCTGTTTTAATAACTAGAATATAGGTCACCAGAAAATAGAAAGAGGTTAGAGAATGGAAAGCTGAGGGTTAATCTGTGTAGAAATGATAAAAAAAAAAAAAAGGTCATTAATCATTGGAAATTAATAGAAAAAGTGAAAACATGTCATAGTGTTTGTATTTAGCAGTGCTATTTTATGGGTATGAGAGTGGTTGAAAGGGGAAGTCTAAAGTCATGTATATAACTAGAAGGAAAGCTAAAAAATATGATGCGGGACTGTATAGCATAGTGAAAACTCATGTGAAATATGAATATGGGTGACATTCCATATATAAGACTGTTTTTCTTTGAAACTGAACAAATGTATGTTAATGTTACAAGATAATAATATCAGGCAAAAATACAACCAAAGCAAACTGTGGAGGTAGTATATAGTAATATATTAATAATTTTTCAGTCAGGGTTAAGAAAAAAAAAAGAAAATACACTAAAGAAAGGAAACTTGATACCAGGTACTACATATTGCTTGACTCCATTAATACAAATAAGCTAATGAGACAGAAACAGAATAGCGGCTATTTAAAACAGGGGAAGCATAAAGAGATTGAGAGGGGATGAGTTTTGGTTTATTTGTTTTTTGTTTGTTATTATTATTGGAATAATGAAAATGCTCTAATAATGATTAAAGTGATATATGCACAATTATGTGATTATGCCACATACCATTGATTGTACCCTTTGGATGGATTGTGTGCTTTATTAATATATACCAATAATATGGATTTATCTAAAAGCAGAAGTTCAGTTTGGATCTGTTTTATATCCCTGATGCCTCTGTTTCACAAGTCCAATCTATAATCTAGATTTTTTAACATATGGACTATAATGACCATAACTGTTTAATGTACTTGTCTGCTAATTTTAACATTTGTGTCAGTTTTATATTGATTTTGATTGATTGCTTTTTCTCCAAATTATAGGCCATATTTACCTACTTCTTAGCATACCTGATCATTCTTTATTTGATGCCAGATGTGTATTTTTCTTTGTTGGGTGCTCTACATCTTTTATATTCTTATAAATATACTCGAGCTTGGTCTTGGGTGAAGTTAAGATACGTGGAAACAATTTTATCCTTTCACATCTAGCTTTTTAATTTTTTTTTACTTTTTATTTTCAGATCTAGCTTTTAAGATTTGTTAGGTGGGGCCACAGAGTAGCCTTCAGTCTAGAATTCATTATTCCCTTCAAAAGAGGCAAGATCTTTCTGAGTACCCAGTGTGCCATGAATCATGAGGTTTTCCAGTCTGGCTTGCATGATATACGGTTACTCTTTTCTCTAGTCCTTTTGGGTGCTTCTTTTCCTGGCCTCCAGTAGCTTTATCGCACACATGCCCTGATCAGTATGTCACTGAATATTGAAGAGATCAATCTACGTATCTCCAGAGTTCTTTCTCTGTGCAGCTTTTTTCTCTCTAGAACTCTACATTGCAAACTCTAGTCACCCTAGTTTTCCTGGACTATTGGCTCCATTTCCTCAATCAGGGAGTACACTAGTCTCTACCAGAGTTTCTCCTTCATGCACCCTGGCCTGGAAAGTCTCTCAAAGCATTAAGCTAGGGCAATCATAGGGCTCACTTCCTTTACATCCCATCTCTTAGAATTGCTGTCCTTCATTGCCTGATGTCCAATGCCATGAAAACCATTGTTTCATATATTCTGTGTGTGTGTTTTTTTTAAGTGCTTCAAGTGGGAGGTTAAATCCAGTCTCTGTTACTCTGTGTTGGAGTATTCCTCGTATGTTTATTTATTCAACGGCATTCTTCCAAAAGAAGAGCTCCTCATCCCTCTTCTGGGTCTCATTATGAATTCATGGATTCTTCTTTATGTTATACCATAATATCATCACTATTCTTTCAAATGCTTAAATTGTCCAGATTTGGCCACTGAGATCACTGTTATCTCTATTATTGTTTAGTCACATAATATGTATTAAGGTAAGCTAAACAGATTTTTATGCCCATAATATTTTCCATATTTACCACTCACAACCTGGAATTTAAAAAGGGACTCCAGAAGTTGGAGGCATAGTCAGACTCTGCTTTGATGTCCACCCTTTCCTGTGTACGCTCAACCCACAGTGAGACTTTTAGACTGAAAGGAAATACTTCTAAATTACACTACAGATCATTATAAGCCCGATTCTAATCCCTACCGCCCTTATTCTACGTATAGGATGCCCCTTGCCATTCTACCCTTCTGTTGTGCTGTCCTCCTTCCTATTTATTTACCACATATTTAAGATCAGCAATTTACCAACTGTTCCCCACTCAACTCTCCAGGCCATATGCCCAAGAACCCCTTCTTGCACAGCCCTGTGGCCGTGGCCTGCCACTTCTCCCTACTCAAGGAACCCCTTTACCATTAGTTTAATTCTCCTTGTTTCTGTTTATAGGATTTTACCGAGTCATATGTCCTGCTGCCTCTGCCAATTTAAAAATAATATAGAGGTTATCTGCAAGACAGTCAAGCTGCGTTGTGACAGTGAATGTGTGACAAATACAACACGTTGTGGTGAGTCTGAATTGCCTAATGACAAATTTATAAACTAAAGATGTAAATGCTTTATATTTATTCAGTCAAACGTTCAGGGCTCAACTCCTTCAATTTGTAAAATTACTCTTTCTGAAGGTCATATTCCCAGGCTGGTTGAGAGTAAACTAAAAATGTAACTAATGCACATACATAAAGGAACAAGAGAAACTATTGGGAAGGGGAAACAAATTAACAATAGGTCACATACTGTCATACCATGCTCTCTGTTTGGTGCTTTGCCCCAAAATGATAACCTATTCATATAGTGTGTTACAGTTTGTAAACTGATTTCATATGCATTATGTCTCAAGTACCCATTGCCTTATAGGAGAGGTGTAGATGCACTTTTGTTGTTTGTTTTGTTTTTGCAATTTTAGAAAAGAGAACAAGTGATGCTGCTTTATAAAAGTTTTATTTGGAACTTCAGAGATTCTGGTCTCTTACCCAGCTCTTGTAATGTATGGAAAGGCCCTTCCATTCCTAGAGTGTCCAACTCTGAACTTGCTCTGCATCTCAAGCTTGTCTATTCACACAACACTCAGGTGCATTTAACTATTTTTCTTTATATAAGGTTTACTGGCATTAACTTCAAGACTTCCAAAACATGACTTCCTTTATGTCCAGATAGCTTGAATACAGGTCTCTAACAGTGATCAGGGCAAATAATAAATAATGACACTTTGCTACTTATATAAAGACAGTGCTGCTTAGTTTTTAAAAACATATTCCATCAATGATTCCCTTCTCCTCCAGAGGTGGCAGTACAGGCATTGTTACATTGTTAATCTCCTTTTAGAGATGAGGGAAAACAAGATCAAAGGTGTTAAGTGCTGCAGCTTAAGGTCCAGGTTTCCTGTCTACAGTTTGGTTCTCTCTCTAAGCCCATGCTCCTCCTTTCCCATGCTCCTCACTCTCTTTGGCTTGCATTGCCACCAAAAGTAATTTAATTCTTCCGGAACAGAAACCTATCTGCACAATAGTACATTTGACTTTCTCACGGATAAAAGCTTTTATGATTCCCCAAGTAGAGCTGGAAATATTAGAAATGAGCTAAAAGCAATGTAGGCATCCAAAATAAGTTGCTTTTTTTTTTCCTTTTGCATTTCATGACCTCAAGAAATGTTTTTGCACAAATCACTATTATTCCACAGATTTGTTGAACATTCCACATAGGCATGTAATCTGGAAAATTTTAAATCTCTTTTTTTAAAAAATCTTTTAACCTACACTCCCAGATCCCTGCCCAAATCTAAGGAGACAACCAGAGAGGACATAGTGTTTTCATCTGTGTAGAGCCCTCTGTTATGGGGGCTAAAATAAATGGGAGTAGAGACCAAAGGAGGGAGTTGGGTGAGTCGGTGGAGAAGGGCATGTCCAATGAGGACCTGGGGGGGGGGGCGGCGCTCTGCTTCAGCAGCTCCGCACTTGCTCCCCTCAGGTTTGACTTTCCTAGTGGTCATTTATGATGGCAGCAAGAATGTGAGTGCACTGAGGAGGTGGGAGAAAAAGCCTTTCCCTCCTCATCTGAGGTATATGAACAAGAGGAGATAAGTAGATCTGCAGAGGGTGGAGCTGAGTGGGACAGTATTTTTCTCTCAGCTCAAGGCTTTTATTGAGCCCTGGGCAGTTGGCCCTTGGAGACCAATAGAATAATCCTAAATACAGTTACTGTATTTCTTTTTTTTTTTTTTAACAAATCAATTTTATTGATACATATTAATAATAAAGCATACAATTCATTCAAAGTGTACAATCAATGGTATTTGGTATAATCACAACGTTGTGCATTCATTACTTCAATCATTATTACAGCATTTTCATTATTTCAATAATAATAATAATAATAAACAAAAAACAGACAAACAACAAGAAAATTCTTCAGCTCTCAAGCTCTCTGTTTCCCCTGCTATATATATGTGGCTGCTATTCCTGGCTATTCTTGCATTTATTTATTTATTTATTTATTTTTTTTAAATATTTATTTATTATTATTTTTTAAATTACATTAAAAAAAATATATGAGGTCCCATTCAACCCCACCGCCCCACCCCCCACTCCCCCCACAGCAACACTCTCTCCCATCATCGTGATACATCCATTGCACCTGGTAAGTTCATCTCTGAGCATCACTGCACCCCATAGTCAATGGTCCACATCATAGCCCAGACTCTCTCACGTTCCATCCAGTGGGCCCTGGGGGGATCTACAGTGTCCCGTAATTGTCCGTGAAGCACTATCCAGGACAACTCCACGTCCCGAAAACGCCTCCACATCTCATCTCTTCCTCCCGTTCCCCACACCCAGCAGCCCCCAGGGCTACCGTTCCCACACCCATTCCACATTTTCTCTGTGGACATTGGATTGGTTGTGTCCATTGCACACCTATGTCAAGTGAGGGCTTAGATTCCACATGGGTACTGGATGCACTCTTCCCGCTTCTAGTTGTAGACACTCTAGGCTCCATGTTGTGGTGGTTGACCTTCTTCAACTCCATGTTAGGTGAGTGGAGTAAGTCCAATAAGTCAAAGTGTAGGAGCTGAAGTCTGTTGAGGCTCTGGGCCTGGGTGTCATATTATCAGTCCAGAGATTCAAATCCCCTACATATATCTTAAACCCAGCACCAACTACAATTCCAATAAAGTAGCATGCAAGTCTTGTGAAAAGAGATCCCCTCTGATTCCATTTCCATCACGCAGAAACACCAGCTCCAAAGAAGGGCCATCTGTCATGGCAGTGAACCCCTTCTGCCATGACCATAGAACCCGTGGGTCTCTTTATCCCTCAAAAGAACCAATACCTGGGGTTGTATCTACCTTATCTGTCTCTTAGACTCTGTTCAGTTGTACATAGGGCTATTCCTTCTGACAACCTCCAGACTCTTTTTTAGAGACTCACAGCCTTATAATCTCATTTCTCCTTTCCATTTCCCCCTTACATTAGGTCAAACTGCTTCCCGAAGTCATGTTATTATATGTAGACAGGTATATTCTGCTGTTCCGCATTGAATCTTTAATTCAAGGTCATTTTCTAGTCGCTTCTTCAGCTGGTATGTGGTAGTGATCCCTCGGTGCCAGGGAGGCTCATCCCCGGGTGTCGTGTCCCACGCTGGGGGGAATGCATCACATCTACACGCTGAGTTTGGCTGTGAGAGTGGCCACATTTGAGTAACATGAAGGCTGTCAGGAGGAAACCCCCAGGCACAATGCTACTCTAGGCCTTGTTCTTATTGCAGGTGCATAGGCTCAAAAGTGTAGCCATTAGTATCAAGAGCCCACTGTTGGGCCCTCCTTCCTTCCTGGTTCTTGCCGTTGCACCTGGAGGATTGCCGCTGCTCTCCCAGGGCCCACAACAGTGACCCCCCGGCCAGGAGCCCAGTACCCCCCCAGCTGTTGTTTTTAATTGTTTCCACTATGAGTATATATAGACATTACCATATACCCTGGGCATATGCCCTGTATAACTCCCTGTCAACCATATATATCCTGTCAATAACATCCCATATCAGTATTCCTCCGCTGCCATTGTTGAACCACTCTGTGATCCAAAACTTCCCGTAAAGTGAATCCCAACATAATGTCAGCTTCAGAAGAGTCTTAGATCACCAAAATTCATATATACAATATACAGTATTTCCCCAGATCCACCATAAAACCTTTTCCCTTCCACAGCAATAATCTTTTAACTTATTCATATCATATTTCCTGAAACTGATGTACAGATTCCGAAACTATAGTTTTCAAACAAGGTAACATTTGTGCTTACTATGTGGTCCATACTTTAGGTTGTACAGTTTTCTAAATTTTTTAGTTATCCTATGTTTTGTCTTATGGTTTTCATTATTAGTCTGTCGTCCCCTATATGTTTTTGGTGTAATATTAGCTGTTTTATATTCATCCTCGTGTACTCTCACATAACTCCTCTTTTGCCCCCTTATTTACCTTTGTTCCATCCATTGCACGTCCATTTTCCCCTCCCCTTAGGGCCCACAACGCCTGCCAATCTAATGCCCTGGGAGCCGTCCTTTCTCACGAGAGATACAGTTCTCTCTATTTGATGGCATTAGTCTTCCCCAGGATATGGGTCCACCCCACCCAATGGTAGAACCCACCTTGGCAAAATGAGCCTTCAGCTATTCCCTCCAGAGTCCGTCCCGCATCAGACCATACCCCCTGAGCGTCCTAACCAGGTAACCCTCCTACTTATACTTTGATACGTTTTACTCAACATTTAGTTCTCAACGAACTTCTGGCACTCTCCCATGTTTGTATGTTGCCCTTCCCTCCCACCTATTTCTTGGACCATATTACCCCTCTTCCCATCCCCAGCCCCCCTCAAACCCAGAAAACCCCACCCGAAGGTAACCCCTTGCCCCCATTTTGTCCCTTCTTTGTGCTCATACTTACCCCCAGCTCATCACAGATTCCACCCCTACAGACATTAACTCACATCCTTCCTCCACCCCCTGATTTCCAGTAAGCCACTTTTCTAGACTCTAGCTCTCTGAGGCAGTTAACTTATTTCATATCATTGAGGTCATATAGTATTTGTCCTTCAATGCCTGGGTTGCTTCACTCAACATAAGATTCTCAAGGTTCATCCATGTTATCACGTGCGATTGTAGTGTATTGGTTCTTACAGCTGAGTAGTATTCCATTGTGTGTATATACCACATTTTATTGATCCACTCATCTGTTGATGGACTTTTGGATTGATTCCAACTTTTGGCGATGGTGAACAATGCTGCTATGAACATTGGTGTACATATATCGGTTTGTGTCCTTGTTTTCAGATCTGATGGGTATATACCCAGCAGTGGTATTGCTGGGTCATATGGCAAATCTATGGATAATTTTTTGAGAAACTGCCAAACTGTCCTCCAGAATGGATGGATCCTTCTGCATTCCCACCAGCAATGGATGAGTGTTCCCCTTTCTTCACATCCTCTCCAGCATTTGTATTCTACTGTTTTTCCCATTTCATATTATAGAATGTTCTGAGTTGGTAACTACTTCTTCAAAAGGTATCTTTTTCGCCTTGTGCTGTTGCCAGTCATAGGTTTAAGTCTGGGTTTATTTCTCTCCTCTCCATATGGTACTCAAATGTCTGTTGACTCCTGATTTACTTGGCTAGGAAAATACAGACTGGGATATGTGGCCTGACAAAGAGCTGTCTGTTCCGTCTTTCGTTATCAAAAGCAGTGTCTTCTTTTTTGGCAGATGAGGAAGCATCTCTAGTGGATACAGAAGGAGCCTTCATGAAGGCTTTGCAAGCCCGGAAGAAGAATAGCAGTACTGAACTGACCATTGAGCCCGAGCAAGCATCCTCAGACAACAATGGCGTCAGTCTGTCAGCTTCCACGAACGAACAGCTGGACTTCGATGATGACAGTGACGTTATTAGTGCACTGAATTACATATTGCCTTATTTCTCAGAGGGAAGTCTGGAAGATGTAGAATCAACATTATTACCATTCATTAAGCTGCTTTTGTCAAATCTGCAAGAGGGAGATAATCCCCTGAATCTTTTGACAAAAAACACAAGGAACCTTCCTCTTAAGAACGCACCCAAGAATACTCTTTACAAAAAAAATTACGCAAACTCTATTTTCTGGAAAATTTGTTAGATGCAGAAATTCAAGAAAACATTGATGAGGTTAAAAAGAGAAAAAACTGCCATGCCTATGCATTCCAACTTAATAGGTACCAAATTTAAACGCCAGATCTTTCAAAAGAGATTGGAAACTGCCCAGCCACAGGGCAGTTTCCAGGAAAAGAGTCTGGCAAAGATTCAGAAAGCAAGTGTAGGAAAAAGGCTGTTGAGAGTGAACAGAGTCATCAAGGGACCAAGAGGCATCCAGAAAAGGCACTTCAAAGAAATGGGAGATCAGAGTATCAAGAGGAAACAGGGTGCCCAGGCATTTGTGGAGAACATCGCCAAAGAAAGAATGCCCAGGAGGCCCACCCCAAGGGAGCTGGGGCGGTTTCGCAAGGTGCGGAGGCCAAGGAAATTGGTGGGAAACTCCTTCGACACTGAGCCTTCATTTGTAAAGGACCATAAGGCAGCAGTCTCTTCTTTCTTGAAGCAATACTCAATGGGCAGGCCTTCTACCACCATCCCTCTACGAGCCCCACCTGAGGTTAGAAACAAATTGAAAGACTTAGCCTACTCCGTTTCTGTTTTAGAAGATGCAAAAGATAGAGTTAAACACATGAAGGCTCCTAAACCAATCTCATATTCCAGAAAAATTACCTCTTTCATAAAGCTCACTCTCGTGTAAGCCACAAAACACTCAAGGCCAGACCAAGTCGAAAGCTCAGAAAGGAAGGTTCATTCAATAGACTTATGCTTGAAAAGAGACCTCCTTTCTCTGCAATGAGAAGCCTCATAAATTCCCCTTCAGGAGAGGCTTTTTCATCTTCAGAACGAAATTCTCAGGAAAATCCTTTTTCAGAATTATTTGGTCTTTCAAAATCTCCTACAGAAAACATTGCTAAAGAAACAATTACTGCAAAAAGCAATTCTGCAGGAAGTATTTCTGTAGAAAACACTTCTGCAGAAACTACTACTGTGATACAAAAGACTGCCCCTATAACCCCTGCCGTTAGGAATTCTACCACTGCAAATTCTTCTGTGACTGTAGACAACTTAATGCTAACTGTTAAGCAAACCAATGAAACCCAATGGGTATACCATAACTTGGGCACCGACTTACTCCCCAAGGCCGAGGGCTCCACTCTTCCACTTCACTCATCCCCAGGTGATAAATTTGAAACTCAGCTAAACCAACAACTACGGTCTCTCATCCCCAACAACGATGTGAGAAAGCTCATTTCTCATGTTATCCGGACTTTGAAAATGGACTGCTCTGAGCCCACGTGCAACTGGCCTGTGCAAAGCTCATCTCCAGAACAGGCCTTCTGATGAAGCTTCTCAGTGAACAACAAGAAGTAAAGGTGTCCAAGGCAGACTGGGATACAGACCAATGGAAAACTGAGAACTATATCCATGAGAGCACAGAAGTCCAGAGTGAACAAAAAGGGCGAAGATTAAGTGAGGTGAGGATAAGTCCAGAAACATGAGACCTAGGCTTTTCCATCAGAGTTTAGGACATGGCATTGGAGCACCCAAGCAGGAAGCCCAGAGGCTCCTAGTTCATGCTTGTCTCCGCTATGTAACTTTCACCAAGACAGTGATCCTACCACTTTGCTCATTTACAGAATGGTGCCACTATTCCTAGGGTGGATGAGAAGAGGACCCAACACACAAACAAATTATAGAAGAGTGCTTGATAACATTACTTAACACATTCAATTTGATATGGTCTTTAAAAACCTGTAAATTAGATTCACATGGAAGAATGGGGTTTTGATGCTAAATAGATAGCTTTCGTCTTTTCCATTGCTTTGTTGTTGTTTTTAAATTGTTCTTCCCTTTTTTTTTTAGCCCACAAAAGAAGTTCCAGGATATGACTATAACAACAAACTCATCTTGGCAATATCCGTTACTGTGGTAGTGATGATTTTGATTATAATTTTCTGTGTCATTGAGGTAAGGACAATTAATTCAGGTTTCTGGAATATATCCTGTCTTTATAATAGATTCAGAACCCACAAACTAAAAAATCAAAGCCACTGTCCCACCTGCTACTACTACTTGGCATTCCTCTTCAGTCATTAGGACTGAGGTACACTTTGTTCTTTTATTGCAAAGTATATTCCAGGAATTTTTACAGGAAGGAACCCCACTCCCAGGAGATCTCTGTGGAATTAAAACCAAGATAACAAGCTGTAAGACTACTTTGAGAAGTTAAGTTTAAGAAGGCCAGAGTTGACGTGATAGCAAAATTTCTTCAACCCAAAACTGTCAGCTCACTGATGAACTCACAGTCACTTTTCTTCTATCACTGATTCCTTTCCTTGTTGGGGGAAAGGACGAGAGGCAATATAATCTCTGCTTTCATGGAGCTATCAGTCATGCCGGGGAGATAAGACACAGTAAAAGGATGAAACTGTTATCTTTAAAAAAAAATTATTTTTTTCTGTCCATGTCCCCCCCCCCCCCCCCCCCCGTGCCTGCTCTCTATATCCATTTGCTGCGTGTTCTTCTATGTCTGCTTGTATTCTCATTGGGCGGCTCCGGGAATGGATCCTGGGACCTTCCATAGTGGGAGGGAGGCGATCATTCTCTTGCACCACCTCAGCTCCCTGTTCTACTACATCTCTTATTGTCTCTGCTCTGTGTCTCTTGTTGCATCATCTTGCTGTGCAAGCTCTCCGCATCGGCTGGCAGTGCTGCATGGGGCAGCATACCTGCACAGGGTGGTGGTACCATGTGGGCCGGCATTCCTGCACAGGGTGGCACTCCTGTGTGGGCTGGCACTCCACATGGGCCAGCTTGCTGTGTGGACCAGCCTGCCTTCACCAGGAGGCTCTGGGCATCAAACCCTGGACTTCCTATATGGTAAACGGGAGCCCAACTGCTTGAGCCACATCTGTTCCCCTGAAAGTGTTATCTTGTAGATCTGTTAGGTTTATTTAGCATCTTTCTTCTCCAGTGTGTTAGGCATTGTCTAAATAGGTTAAGTTAGGCGGCAGACTTGGCCCACTGGTTAGGGCGTCCATCTACCACATGGAAGGTCTGCGGTTCAAACCCCGGGCCTCATTGACCCGTGTGGACCTGGCCATGCGCAGTGCTGATGCGTGCAAGGAGTGCCGTGCTACGCAAGGGTGTCCCCCGCGTGAGGAAAGCCACCCAGCATGAAAAGAAAGAGCATCCTGCCCAGGAATGGCGCCGCCCACACTTCCCGTGCCGCTGACTACAACAGAAGCGGACAAAGAAACAAGACGCAGCAAATAGACACCAAGAACAGACAACCAGGGGAGGGGGGAAATTAAATAAATAAAAAATAGACACATTAAAAAAAAAATAGACACAGAGAACTGACAACTGGGGTGGGGGGAAGGGGAGAGAAAGAAAGAAAGAAAGAAATCTTTTTTAAAAATAAATAAATAAATAAATAAATAAATAAATAGGTTAAGTTAAACTGTTGCCACTAAATTAATGCATCAGGCTACTCTACTACATGTACCCTATTCCTTCTGTTCAATTATACAAGGGTTTATTAATTTTCCCAATAGGTGGGTACTAGCATATGAAAAGTCAGGTTCAATAAACTGACAAATCTTGACCCTACTATACCAATCCAACCTATTTTACCCCATTTGCCCTTTCCAATGTGATGGCTACCCTCCATGCCAGCCAAAGCAGCTCCTCAGCATACCCCAGGCACACCATGCCCATTCCATCTGTGCTTTTGCCCATCTAAAATTCCCTTAATTCACCCTGTCTGTCTAAGTCCTATCAAGCTGACAGAAGCCAACTCAAGTCCATCTTTCCCCCTGAAGCCTTCCCTGGATACTCCTGGTCCTAGTCCATCTGTGAGATCTGTCGCCATGTCATGGCAGCCATAGCAAGGCATTCCCCCTCCTTGAGAACTTAACAATGTGGTAAACAGTTTTTAAAAGTGTGGCTAACCAAGACAGAACACATGATGGAGCAGACAGATTCATAAGAACCAGATGGCTGCCTGGTCAGTCAAAACCTGGCTGAATGTATTAATATATCTAAACAAAAGTATGTCTATTGGCAGGAAGTTTCTGTAAAAAAGTAGAAAGGGAAGGAAGAGGCCAGCATGGGCTGTGCCCATCCTAATATTGCCCAAGAGTGAAGGAGCTGCCAGCAGCAGATGGGGCACCTCGGGCCCACAGGAGGCGGTGCCTGCAGGGCAGATGCATGGATCTAGAAACCTCAGTCCTTTCCACTGAATGCCAGAATCAGCTGATTCCTTCTGTTCTGATTCTTTGCTCACCAAGTGGCCTTCTGACTGTGGCATTGTGTGCCACGTAGGCCTCTAGATAACTCCCTGATGGTGTAGGCACAGATGTTCTGTCTGTGGAATAGATGTATTGGCATCTTGAACACTGTCAAGTCATAGTCTAACATTCTGATTTTTGTTCAGTCCTGTGATATTGATAAGGTGAGACTGTCCTATCAGGAAGAAGTGAGTTCTCTCTTGGTAAGGGAAAGAGTCTGATTTCTGAGTCTGGGAGGCTGGGGCCCAGCATGGGGTCAGCTTGGCAAGGCCTCTAGGGAGACAGTCAATCACTGGCCATTGCCCAGACAGTACCTTCCTCTTCTCCAGCTGGCATATGACCCTTCCTTTCTATAAAATCATATGCTGCTTTTGATTTCCATGTGTAGTTTAACCTTATATTTGTATTTCTTTATGTGCTTTCATTATTTCCTTTTCCCCACTTAGATTATAAGCTTTTTTAGGACCGGAACCTTGTAGTGTTCTCAAAGGAAGAGAGCTAAGGCATTATATCAGTTCCACAATGGGGGGTAATACAACCTAATATTTATATGAAGTAGCATAGAGTCCAGCAATAGACAGAACCATGCATTCCTAAGACTTTTGAAATGGTACCTCCTAATATTCTGATAGTGGGGGGAAATGAATGAATGGTTATAGAACAGCTGCCTAACTATTTGGGGAAAATAATGGTAGATCTGTATTTCTCACCTTAAACTAACATACTTCCATAAACATAAAAAAAATACCATAAAAGCATTAGAAGAAAATAGAAGCAATATGTTTTATAATCTTGTGGTGGGAAAGAGCTTTCCAAGCCTGATGCCATGGCGTGATAGATTTGATCACCTTGTCTTTGACACTGTTAGCAAATTAGCTCCTATTTATGCCAAACATTGGACTAAGAGCTTAATGTATTTTGTCTGACTTAATCCTCAAAACCAGCCTGCAAGCAAGATGTTGTCATCCTTCGTTTACACATGAAAGAGATCGGTTTAGGCTCCAGTGGCAAAACCAAAAGCAGAACCAGAGTCAATGCCCATAAAGCCTGGGCTCCTTCGTACCACTGCTCTGTTTTGCCTCCTTAAAGACAAAAACAAGTGGGAAATAGTTGAAATATTGACATACAGTGAAATAGTATAATATATTTAATATGCAAACATCTTTTATAAAACAAGAAAAGACCAAAAACAAAAAAATCCAGTGGGAAATGAAGCAGAGGCTACAACGGGTAGGAGGTGTGTTCATGTACTCCCATCTGTCTGTCCTCTCCTCATGGCTTATGGGGTGCGGGTCTTGTTAGGGAGGACTTTGCTACCCCATGGGATAAAACTAGTTTCCTATATTTTCTTCTGATACTTGTGAAACAGTGTGTTGTTATTTTTCTTTTTTAATCCATCTATAATTTGTTTTATTTGGTTGGTTTGGGTGTGGTTGAGGTAGGAAACCTAACTCCCCTTTCCCCCCACATGAATATCCAGTTGTTTTAAAATCTCTTATTGAATGGTTAATTCTTTCCTCACTGATCTAAAATACATTTTTCTTGACAGTCCTGTTCCAGGACCAGAATTACCCTACTTGATGCCTGTTGTTTTATAACATAGTTTGCTATTTGGTAGGGCATGCTCCTGCTCTTTGATCTTCTTTTTCACGCTTTTCATAGGTATTTTTGCACATTTTCTCTGTGTGTTGGAATTGGAATGGAATTAACATTTCCTTTTTAGAAACATGGCATCTCACACCATGTAATCCGTGCTTACTGTCATTCTGAAGTTTTACTGCTGAGTTCACGCATCTTTTATTCAGTTTCTTTCTAAGTACTTTATACATTTTTATTGCTATTGTGAATGGGATCTTACTTCCATTACATTTTCTAATTGGTTTTCTAATTACATTTCTAATTGGTTTTTGGTGGTTACACAGAAAAGCTACTGAGGTTTGTGGGCTGATCTTTTGATATATCCAGCTACCTTACTGAATGCTCTTATTACTTCCAATAAAAATTTGATTGATTCTTTTGCGCTTTTTAGGTTCATCATCATTTCATACGGAAATAATGATAATTTTGCCTCTTCCTTTCTAATGCTTTTACTCCATTTATTTTTCTTACCTCATGGGTGGTACTAATGTTTTTCTTGTTGCATTATCGGTGGTGCTCCTAAACAGTGTCTAATAGTAAAGTAATAACAGGCATCCCTCTCTCCTTTCTGACTTTGAAACAATGTTGCTATTTGGGCTTCTGGTAGATACTTTTACCAAGTACATTAATCTGACAAGGGGGTGCTGATGCAAAGTTCCAGAAATATGTTGGCTTTTATAAAGGGTATTTATTTGGAGTAGAAGCTTAAAAGTTACAAGGCCCTAAAGAATCCAACTCAAGGTTCCTTTCTCACCAGTCAGTTGCCACGTGTTGAAGCAAGATAGTTGCTGGTCAGTGCGAGGGTTCAGCCTTCCTCTCTCTCAGCTACAGGTTGGCACAGGGCTCTTCCATCTTCCTGGGGCTTTAGCTGTTTAAGCCTTCTCCTTTCTGTCACATGGCAAGACCAAAATAATCAAATTCTTTCCTCTTCCTTGTCTTCTTTTGTGTGTCTTCTTGACTGAGTATCCATTTATATAGCCCACCAAGGGGGTGGGGACTCAACCCTGAATTAAACTCTACTAACATGGTCAAATCAAAGCCCTAATCTTATCATACTTTAATCAAAGACATCTCAGCTGAATCTAAAACAAGCAAAGGGGATCACGCCCAGAGGAACAGACCAGTTTACAAACATAATCTCCCTTTTTTGAATTCATAAATAATCTTAAACTGCCATATCACGTTAAGAATGTTTCCCTCTTTTGCTACCTCTAAGAGTTTTTATTAGGAATTACATGTTGCTTGTTATCTAAAACAGTAAAACATATTAAGTGCCACCTGCACTCAAGATTCTAAACTAGGTATTGTGGAAGAGCCAAAGAACTATGCAACAAGCTAGTACACCTGTCCTGGAAAAAAAAATTGTCATCTGGCTGGGAAGATAAGACTTAAGATAAATAAAAGGAATGAATAAAGGTTTGGAAAGAATGGTTATTGTGATAGATAATCATGATTATGTTTTTCTTCCAAAACAGATTTATTCTCATAGAGCAGCATCAGAGGAAGATGAAGAAAAAGGCCCACGGTAAATAATAACCTGGCAATTTTTAACATAGAATTTTTAAACTAGAGAAGAACCTAGAGCTCCTATATTTTGATTCCTCATTTTTTAATGTGGAAACTGTCAAAGGCATAAAAATACTTATTCTAATGCTTTGCCTGGCTCTAGAAAATTAGCTCCTCAGCCAAAGCTGATTCAGAGGGGCCCGGCATGGATGCACCTGCTGTCATCAGTTCTTGAAGGAAAGGGTGGGGGAGGAGAGGTTTGAGCTGAGCCCGTCTCTTCCTGCTGCTGGTGGGCATCAGGCTGGCCAGAGGCCTTTCTGGAGTCTCTGGGGAAGGCACAGGGAAGACCGCACGGCTTGGAGGTCAGGGACCAGTCTCATTCAAGGCTGATGGAAGGAAAACTATACGAGTCCTTCCTGTAAAGTGGCCAGAAAACTTCCCTTCTCATCCTGCTAGTTTTCAAGCCCCTACTCATCCCCTTTATTCAAACCTCACTGAATTTTCATTAGGAGAGACCCTAGATAGCAGCTTGTGCCTCTCCCTTTTATAAGAAAATGGAGACGGAGAAAGGGAAAATACCTTCCCCATGGTCACACTACTAATGAGTGTCAGAAAGAGGGTGGTTCTTTTCCCTTCACCCACTTCTCCATTGATTATACAGTGCTCGGGCCATGAGCTACGTTTTATATCACAATTCAGTATACATATACTTAGATAGACACTTTTTAAAGTAAACCTATTCCACAATCTGATATTTTCTATTTTGTTCAGCTTCTTTTTGTTTGGTATGGTTTTGTTTTTTAAGGCCAGCCTGACCTTATATTGATTGTCAGTGATAACCTGCGCTGTGAAAATCAGAGAGCTAGTTAATTTTGCTAGCTAGACTAAGGCTTTTAACTTGGTGTGATTCAGCCTATAAGATAAAGCAACCTGTAGGAGAAAGAAGCATCTTCTCCACTCATCTCCTACCCTCTAGCACATGATGCATGAAAGACTACGTCTGAAGGGAACTGATGTAAAATATCCCTAGAGAGGGTGGCCAGTATGGCTGTGCAGTTTCTTCACTGCACAAGGGCCTCTGACAAGTGGGTGAATGGGACTGAAAATTCTGCCTATACTCCATGCCCAGCCACGTACAAAGATGTCCCCAGAAACATTAGGGGCCCTCTTGGATGGACACTGAAAGCTCCTGGAAGTACAGCATGCATGGGAATTGTTTAAAAAATCCAAAGTTTGTGGTGATTTTGCTAATTGTGATTTATGGGCAAAGGTAAACATTTAGTTCTGCCAAGACAAGAGATGTCTGTAATGAGAGACACAGAGAATGCCACAAATCACTAACCATCCTGTGTGTGTGTGTGTGTGTGTGTGTGTGTGTGTGTGTGTGCTTTCCCCCGAGGGGCTTCGTTCGATTTCTGCTGCAAAGGAAATGCACAACTGAAAGTGAGAATCAGGTAAACTTACACAGCATTCAGTACTGCACCCAGAGAAAGCAGGAGATGTACACTATTAACATTTCCATTTCTATTTTCTAGGAGGGATTTTTCTGGAGAGGGCGGCCACTTTGGCTGAGGGATATGTATAAGCCTCTCAATGCCACACGCAAGAAAAACATGGCACAGAAGCTACATGACAAGGACTCTTCAGATGAGGATGAGATTTTCAATAAGGATGCAGGGTAAATGACGGGGGACAATTTAAACGTCTTATCTAAAATGAGTTAAAGTCTTACTTTCAAGAGTAAAAGCCATTGGCATCATTCTTCTCCCAGGGAGCGCAGTGCCCCACCAGAGAAGATGGAGTCTCTAGAAGCTGCTGAAGAGGAAACTGAAGAAGCCACAGTGTGACCCCCGCCCCGCCTCAGGCCACCTGCAGATTTTATTTTCTAATATTGACTTCTCAGCATTACTTGTAAAAATGCCTATTTTCCTCATATTAAAATGTTTAAAACCCATAGCCGACTCTAGCTATGTGGTAAGGAATTAAAATGTAAATAGTTAAATAACAAGGTGTTTATCAAGGGCCATAGACAAGAAAAGCAGGGCTGGAGCTAGAATTCCTCACCGTAGCCATTACTCTGCTAACCGGCAATGTGGGCAAAGGAGGAGGAACAGGGGCTTCTCTCCCCCATTTCCATAATATAGTTAGTCCTTGGGAAACTAAAACTGTATCAGTCTCTAGGAGTATAGACTATTAAGTCAAAAAACAATTTATTCTGGTGCTCTCTCCTCATTGCAGGAGTAGCCCTGGTCCCCCAGCTACCACTCGCTGACTGTTTGTTGTGGATGGGCCAGAGGAGCATCCACCTTCTGGCCCCTCTCCTAAAGTCTTGAGGTTGCCAGAATATTTGGGTCATTGAGTCTACCTCCACTGTGAGGCCAAGTCCTGACTTCTTCCCAAGCTTCAAACTCAGGGGGGAAATGGGTGTCCTGTGTTGGTGTAGGAGGTCCTCCATCCTTACAAGCTATTGGAAAACTCACACTGCCTTTTTTCTTTTTCTTATTAAACTCTCCCAACCCTTGGGTATAGCTAGCAAGGAGTTGTTGGAGGGATAAGGGATAAGGGTAGAGGAAAAATGTGAACAGTAATGGCCCGAGATTGCTCTCCTCCGGCCTGGAAGGGTGTTATTTTGGGAAAACATTTTGGTGAGGACCTAGCCTCCCCTCTGCCCCCCACACCCCCTTTCCTCCTTATCACCCCCTCCCCCCCATCAAGTGTGTGCTACTCAATGCCCTCTAGCTCAGCCCAGCACCAAGCCCCGACCTACCCGCTTCCTTCCGCGCCCACCGCATGATTTCAAGTGATGATGCAAGTAAAACCTGCATTAGACGCAAGAGCTCCTGCATTCCTTCTGCCCCTCCAGGTGGGGTGAGATAAGAGTGCAAGGAGGGCATGGCTTTTTCCTTAAAGTGAAAAGTCATTAGTAGATCACATTTAGGAATGTTAAGCACAGTGACTAAAAGAGATTCCAAATAAGCAAGATTCGATAATCGACCTATTGAACTTACAGTAACCTGAGGTGAGGAATGATGCCAACCAAGGAACGACAGCCCAGAGTCCCCCAGAAGAGCGGAGCAGCTGGGAGAGAGCCCAGCATTGTTTTTTCTCTGCTGGTTGGGGTTCCAAGCAAAACGAGCTCCCCTTTAGTGCCTCATCTGCTTTACACGTTTGCTGATGCTGGGCCACATCTGAAGCTGCTCTCTTGATGCCGGCCCAAGTCACCCAAAGTTCCTTACTGAGGATGAGAAACAAGTGTTTTTCTCTGTAGTGACTTTGGTGAGCCAACAAATATTACTGTGTTTAAAGCACTAGACTAAATAAGAAGAAGGAACAGGAGCAGCTACTGCCGCCATTTATTATTTGTTTACTTGATGGATTCAACATTTTACAGTCTTATCTCATTGAGCCTGAAATTCCATGGAGGCATATTTTGCCATCCTCATTTGACAGATAAGAAAACGAGGCCCAAAGAATAGAAGTCATTTGCCCAAGGTCATACATCCCAAACTGATGAGTTAAGGTTTTACCTCCTAGCTATTAGACTTCAAAGCCTCTTAACCATTACACTGCCTTGCTGCCGGGTATAGGGAAATAGAGAAGGAAAAGCCATGGTTGCCATCAGAGTCAATCACAACGACGGTGGTGGTGATGGCAGCTACTATTTACTGATCAACCACTGTGGACCAGGTACAGTACTAAGCACTTTAACACTGTTAGGTCCCCAGGAACAGAAAAACCCCCATAGTACCCAAACCCTATATTTTAACAGGAAGTTGGACATAAAGACAGGGAGCTATGAGAAACCAAGAATAGAAATCCTTGTGCTGGTTCCCAAAAGTCTCGGTGGGGAATCCAGGCAGCTCCAGGATATTTTTGAGTGGATTTACTTTATGTCAAATTTTATGCATAAAATGAGACTTAGATAATATTTTTAATATGTAACACCACCTCAAATGTGTATATTTCTTATTAGTCTCAAATGCTTACCTATCATAATCCTTTTATTTTTATTTTTCTTATTTCTGTCCCACCCCCATTGTGTGCTCTCTGTGTCCATTCGCTGTGAGTTCTTCTGTGTGTATTGCATTCTCATTATGCAACTCTGGGAACCCATCCTGGAATCTTCCGGAGTGGGAGAGAGGTGATCATTCTCTTGCTCCACCGCAACTCCCTAGTTCACTGTCTCATATTGTCTTTGCGTCTCTTCTTTTCACTGTTGCATCATCTTGCTGCATCAGCTCTCTGTGTGGGCGGCATCACTCCGGGGCAGTCTGCATTCCTGCGCGGGGCTGCACTCCTTGCACTGGGGCCACTCCTTGCACGGGGGGCACCCCTGTGCAGGGCAACACTCCTTGCTCATGGCAGCACTCCATGTGGGCCAGCTCATCACACGGGTCAGAAGGCCCTGGGTATCGAACCCTGAACCTCCTATATGGTAGGCGGACGCTCTGTCCTTTGAGCCATATCAGCTTCCCCTATCCTAATTCTTAACTAAAATTCCCAAGAGTGAGATTCTCTTTTACTCAGTTTGTCCAAGATTGGGCAGAGGATCTTCCTGAGCCCAGAATTTGTCTGACCAGCTTGTGAAAGAGCTGCCTCTCCTTGGATCAGGGACACAAGAAGTGGTTCAGCTCTCTTGGTTGTCTAGAAAGAAGTAGGTCTAAGGGATGACTTGAAGGAAGAGAACTGGAAGAAAAACAGATATTTCATAGGCATACAAAGGAAAAAACATTCTAGACAAGAGTCAAAAGGCAGGGAGACATGAGACCTTGAGGTGTTCTTGAACTGTGTACAGGCTGGTGTGGCCTGGAGCAGGAAGCACAAGGAGCGAGAGGCAGTATGGGAAGCTGCACACCTGAGCAGGGAACCAGATCCCTAAGGAACCTTGACCCAGCAAGTGATGAACTACTTACTGATGTTTCAAGCAGAAGGGAGGCATGACCAAGCTTGAGTTTTAGAGGCCTAGAAGTAGAGACACCAGGAGATCAATTTGGGAGTCCAGACTAAGTAGCAACTGAGAGCAAATGGATGTAGAAAATCTTTTTACAACGGAAAAAAATGTGTTCAGTGGATATATGTGAACAAGAACTGGAAGAACAAGAGCTTGTTTTCAGAGAAGATTGGATTTCAGATTTTTATGATAGATTCCAGG
Organism: Dasypus novemcinctus; assembly: GCF_030445035.2. Taxonomy (NCBI): domain Eukaryota; kingdom Metazoa; phylum Chordata; class Mammalia; order Cingulata; family Dasypodidae; genus Dasypus; species Dasypus novemcinctus. The sequence continues at coordinate 17,283,692 of NC_080693.1, read as the reverse complement.
TGATGACAAGGTCCGAGTATAACCTGGGAACAGGAGTCAGTGAAGTGCTGGTCATCTAGGAGGAGAGACAAATCCAGGTGACCTTAGAGACAGGTTTCCTTTCCTCTTTTAGTAGCTTAGCAGAGAGGTACCTCAGCAGGTGCCAGCGAGCTCGGTGGAAGAATAAGCAGATGCCAGCCACTGAGCTCCTGAGTCCGCCTTTCCAACGAGGCCATTGAATCACGGGGCTTCCATATCTAGCAGCAGAGATGTTCTCTGCCTCACAACCCCTACAAACATGTAATGCCCTGGGGTAGATCTCTATCTCCTCTCTACAGGAACTCTAGCCATGGTGTCCATGCTCCAGCTAGGCCTGGCTTAAGCCCCCACTCTGTAGGAAAATGAGTGTTTGGAGAATAGAGTGCACCATTATTATTCTGCTTGTAAGTTGTTCCTCCCCTCTAAAAAAAAGCAAAGACCACCTTTATATTTGTACCATTTGGTGCTAGTGATGCATGTGGCTCTGTGTGCCCTTTACATGACAGGAGGAAAGGAATTTTATGCCCAGGAAAATCTATGCAGCATGGTAAGGTGTTGGCATGGAAAGTACTGAAGTAGAGGGGAAGATTTAGAGTCCAGGGCCAAAGTCCCCGTGTCACAAGGGCATCATTAAAAAACATACTGGCTCAGAAGGTCTCAAGCTGTCTGACTCAACTCCTATATCAGACAATGTGTTGGTTATCCGGCGGTGCGTAACAGATTACCCCCCAGAAGAAACACTTACTCCTCACAATTTCCGTGGGCAGTTCGGGCTGTAAGGCTCTCATGAGGTTGCATTCAAGATCTCAACCGGAGGACGCGGGGTGGTGGGAAGATGACATCTGGGACTCTGGCCATCTGAAGGCTAGCTTCCAGGGTGGTCATCACTCACATGCTGGCAAACTGGTGCCCGTTGTGGGAAGGAGGCCTCAGTTCCTCCCCACATCAGCCTTTTTACAGGCTACTTGAATCTCCACATGCCTGATGGCTGACTTCCTCCAGCCTGAGCGAATGGGAGAGAGCACCAGGCAGCAGTTCTCCTTTATGGCCTGGCCTCAGATGTCATATGGCACCACTTCTGCCATGTAAAGGAAGCCAAAAGTAAGTGCATAAATCCAGCCTACACGAAGGAGGAGGCTTAGGCTCCAACTTTTGAGGAAGGGAGACTTAAAGAATTTGTGGACACACTTTATTTTCTATTTTTTTACTTTTTAGGAGGTACCAGGGATTGAACCCAGGATCTCCTACAATGGGAAGCAGGTGCTCAATCACTTGAGCTACATCTGCTCCCCTGTGGACACATTTTAGAACTGCCACAGATAGGAAAATAGAAACTACTTCAGATATTTCAAGCAGAAGAGGATTTTATATGGGAATTAGGTGCTTATCATTGGAGGGGTTAGAAGTGGTGAAAGCTGGCAGTGGGGAGGGATGGTTACTTTATCACAGTTGCTGTCCAGGCCACAGGAGTCAGGAAGCATCAGGAGACCACTGCTGTGGTCACTGAAGCCCCATGGTCCCAAGGTTGCTGTTTTCTGCAGGATGTGGAGTCCAGCTGCCCCCAGAGCCTGCATGTCTGCTGCCACCACAGAGGAATGGGTGACTTCTACCTCCCTTCCACTTTCTAAATCTCACACAAGTACATTTTATTGGCAGAACCCTGCAGGCAAGGAAGTCTGAAATGATTCCCAGACTTCCAGCACCTACAGAAAAGGGGTTGGAAGTGGTGTCAAAAGCCAACCAACATTGTCCGGCATATTCCGCACACAGGCATGGTGATGAAGCCTCCTGTACTTGGAGGTGTCCTGGGGCCCGACCTCTGTTTTCGGTAGGCTTATGGGCGGCCCAGCCTTTACAAATGAGGGAGGCCTACATGGAGTAATCTGGTGATGGCCTGGCTAAGCCAGAGGCCTAGAAAGTCATTCTAGCTGGATAGCAGATGAGGTACGGGATGCTGATGATGTGCGCTCATCCCCGGAGGTGCTGGAGAAACACCTGGAGTTGACCCTTAGCTTTGTCTCTGGGTTGTTCACGCTGGAGGAGGCTAATCAGGCAGCAAGCAATGCAACATCAGTGAAAAAGTAGCCTCCATTCCAAAGGACTGCCAGAGAAAATGTGACTGGGAAAACACAATTTCTCCAAATATGGTCTATGGACCTCTATGTCAAACCTCACTAGGAGGGAGTGGATACGGCTCAAGCAGTTGAGCGCTCGCCTCCCATTGGGGAGGTCCTGGGTTCAGTTCCCAGTGCCTCCTGAAAAAAACAAAAACAGAAAGGACCAACAAACAAAACAAATGAGAAAACCAACTCAAGAAAGCCGATGTGGCTCAGTGATCGAGCACTAGCTTCCCACATACAAGGTCACGGGTTTAATCCCTGGGTCCCAGGACTTAAAAAAAAAAAAAAAATCAATGGAATTCTTATTTACAGATTCCTAAAAACCTCCCCTCTATTGTTTTTTTTTTTAATTATTTATTTATTTTTAAAAATTACATTAAAAAAATATGAGGTCCCATTCAACCCCACCACCCCCACCCCCAAAACCTCCCCTCTGAGCCACATGCACACCTCACCTGAATCTCCAGACAGAGGCCCATTCAAACAGCCTTTTATGCTCACTAAATTTGGAGAACTACTGAAGTAAGGTGAGGAGGGCAGGGAGGGGGGGAAGCAGAGGTCCTTCTTCAGGGCTGGAGGTCAGCAGAGAGGTGACTGCAGGAGTCAAGAATCACATCTCCTTCCTCGCCACACAGCCCGACTCCCCACAATGCCTAGTACCAGGCCCAAGAAATATTACTGAGTGAATTGTAGGCCATTCCTTCATTCTCCCCATATGCTTCCTTATAAAATATAGCCTGACCTCCCAAGGGTGCTACATCTTCATCCCTTAAGAAGCAAAGGACTGTGCCATTTGGAGCTGGGACCTGTGCACAGATCTGTCTGACACCAAAGAGACCCCAGAAGGAAGGGCTTATACAGAGTGAAACACCAAAACACTTTGGTGACATTTTTTTCTCTAGAGGCCATTTAGAACTGGAAAGAGTCCCATCACCTGAAATGCCCTAACAGGGAGGTACAGACCTAGTTATGGATCCACTGAACTCAAGGGAAATTTTAACAACAGTGCGACTCATCATCAGGCCCCCACTGCTCCACAAAGCCCCTTGGCCTCTCTCATCAGGGCAAAAGCAAAGTCAGCCCCAGATGTTCTACCTAAATATCTGCCTTTCCTTGGAGACTTAGCCCTTTAAAGAACCACATACAGAGAGTCATGATTAACTCTAAAGAATGTCAGCACTGAATTCCAGGCACAGGGGCATGTGGGTGGAGAGTATATTTTAGGGCAGTGACTCATGATAAATAGTTTCCCCCATTCCCCAAAAGTGACTACTCAAAGTCAAGCTGATAAAAATAGAGGGGGGGGGACTAGAGTTAGTGCAAAGCATCTTGGTTATGATGTGGATGATTGGCAAGCTTGTTGTTAAAAGTGATGGCTCTGGGTTCTCCAGGTTGGTTAAGAGACTGCCTTACTGGATTGCAAGGGGATATTTTGTAGAAGTTTTTGAGGTCCTTGGACCAGGGACTGAACCCAGGGCCTTGTATGTGGGAGGCTGACACGAAACCACAGAGCCACACGGGCTCCCTCACTTGCTTCCTTTTTTTTTTTTTGCTTGTTGTTTGTTTGTTTTCTTTAGGAGGCATGGGGAACCAAACCCTGGACCTCCCGTGTGGGAGGCAGGTGCTCAACTGCTTTAGCCATGTCTGCTCTCAGCAGGTTTTTGTTTTAAAGGAGGCAAAACAGAACAATTTATCTCCAAGATATATAAATATGGTTACTTGAACAAAGCAAGATGCAGTATGGCATGTGCTATGTGTTATACCAATAGAATTGCACAGTCCAATACAGTAGTCACAAATTACATGTGGTTATTTAAATTAATACAAATTAATAAAAAATTTAAAGCAAGCTCCTAAATTGCACCAGCCATATTTCAAGTGCTCAATATATGTGGCTAATGGCTACCATATTGGACAGTGCAGATATAGACTACTTCCATCAATACAGAAAGTCCTATTGGACAACTCTGGTACAGAATACCTCTGGAAGGACACACAAGAAACTGGTAATGGTAAAGGCCTCAGGGAAAAGAATTGGGGGGATGCAACACCATAAACACTTTTGTACCTTTTGAATTTTATCCCATGTGTTTGTATAAAGTATTCAAAAAACTAAATTTTAAAAAATGAATCAGAAATTAGAAATCCTCGTATAGGGTTATTGTATACTAGGGCAATGTTCCCAGGATATCTCTTTATAACTTGCCTAAAACAAAGCAAATTAATAGATATTATGATTTCACATTTTATTTTTCCCCCACAGCTTAAGCTTTTGAGCTTCTACTGCCATTTCTGTGCTATTATTAGCTCATGGGCAACAAAGTGAATTAATAAAAGAAAAACTCAACCAGCTCTCAGGCACAGGTTGACAGCTTATTTTTTCCTGAGAAATATGTGCAGGTGATTTTTATTTCATTTTGCATGGGAAAAAAAAGCAAAACAACCAGCAGCCATAATTCCTGCTGGTAAGATTATTCCTAGGGAAATAAGTGATCTGTAAAATGGACCACAGCTTCCAAGAGCCCTACCTCCTGAGCAAGTCTGAGAATTCATGTAGTAGGTAGGGGTTGGAGATTCTGCTTGGCTGCATCCTAAATCCAAGCCAGTTAAAGCAGGAAGACCAAAAGGGGGCAGGAGAGTACAAGTTTTTCTGTTGGAAAGGCAACTCATGGACCAGTGATTTCCAACCTGTGATGTCAGCTTCCTTGGAGGGCCAGTTACTGCAGGGAGTGCCCAAGTGCTTGTGTGCATCAGAGACTGTTTGCAGAGCAAATAATGTCCTGTCACTAATAGCTACTGGGTATTGAGTGCATGTTATTTCATTTAAATATTACATAAATAAATTAATAAATTACCTGTGAAGTAGATCTTATTTTCTCCAATTAATACACAAGGACACCAAGGCTGGGAGGCAGAGTGGGGCTAAGGTAACTTGTTCAAGTACACTTGTCCAGAGGAAATCCAGGTACCTGGCAAAGAGATGGAGTTTCTGGTCATTACTGGCACTACTGAGTCTAGAAAATCCAGGCTGTTGTTCACGGGGGGGGGGGGAGGGGGGGGCCTGCTGAGAGCATTAGTAGCTTGGCTCAAGCATGACCCGCCCTCCCTGTTTTAGTTCGCCAAAGGGCTACTGATGCAAGCAACCAGAAATATTTTGGCTTTCTTTGTTTTTAGGCGGCCAAGAAGTCATTTATTGGAGGGCATATGTCAGTTGAGGGCAGTGCTGGCAAAGCTCTCACGAGTGCAGGGCCTGCCACCTGTCCAAGGGGCCATGACTGGGGATGCATTTCACCCCACAGTCATCCAGGATGAGGCACTTCTCAGCCACCATGTCTTCGAATTCGTCAGCATTGAACTTGGTGAAGCCCCACGTCTTGGAGCTGTGGATTTTCTGGCAGCCAGGGAACTTGAACTTGGCACTGCACAGCACCTCAGTCACATGCTCTTTGTTCTGATGCTTGGTGTGGATGGACATGATGACTTGAATGATGTGGCCCCGGGTCCCGCCCCCTCAGGCTTTCCAAAGTCACCTCACAAATGCGTATGGAGCCTAGATTGGGAATGGCACGGGGTCACAGACAGGACCATCGATAGGCAAGGGCTGTCTCCAAGGTTCCTTAGGGCAACCGCTACAAGCAGCAGGCCTCATACACTGAGGAGGCTGCAGTCAGCACCCACTGCACACGAGGTCCCCATGGCGGGAGGGGCAGGTCGGGTTAATGGTCTGCAGATATTTTGGCTTTTATAAAGGGTATTTATTTGGGGTAAAAGCTCACAGTTCCAAAGCCATGAAAAGTCCAACTCAAGGCATCATAAGAGGTGCTTTCTCACCCAAGTTAGCTGTCATGTGTTGAAGCAAGAGGCAGGTGCTCTCTCTGATGGTCTCTGCCTTCTCCTCTAGACTGTAACTGTCTCCTGGAGCTCAGATGAGTCAACCAGGTGTAGGGCTTGTCTCTTACCAGGCCTCTTCTTCCCGATTTCAGCTGCAAGATATTAGGCAAATGGTTCATTTCTATCCTGGGCTTCAGCTACTTGAGCCTCTCCTCTCTATCAAATAGTACGATCAAAAATGACAGAGCCTTTTCCCTCTGTCTCTGTCTGAGTGAGTCTCTCTGTGTTTCCATTTATATCAGACCCAGCAAAGGGGACGGAAACTCAACCTGAGTCATGCCTCACTAACCTAGTCCAGGCAAAAGCCCTAAAACAATCTTGTCAAGTCATCTAATCAAAGGCCCCTCAACTGAATTTAATGCATTCAAAGGTATCACACACCAGAGGAATAGTTTACAAACATGGTGTTTCTCTTTTTGGAATTCGTAAAATAATTTTAAGCTACCACCTTCTCCAATAGAACACATACTACCTCTAGTTATTCAATGGAATTTTTGTGCATCTGCTCTCTGTAGGATCTGTGGAGAAATCTCTTGTCTGCTTTTTTAGGAGCCTCCTCTCTTGATCTTCTTTTACCTCCCCACCTCTCTGCAGAGTCTTCTAGCTTTGTCACCCTCTTCTCATCTTGTTTTACACCTTCTGGGACCACATACCACTTTGGAAAGCTGAATAAAGCAACGCATCCTGGGAGAAGGGCAGCTATGGGACCAGAACAAGAGAGCCTAGAGGACACAACTTTGAACCAAGCCTTCCCAGATGAGTAGGGGAAAAGGCATTGCAGGTGAATGGACAGGGAGGGTAAATAGACCAAGAGATGGAGAGAAGGCTAAAAAGTCATAGAATGAAAGAGATTAAGAAGAGGGGGCCAGAATGGAAGGGGAGATACAGAAAACACCGGGCAAGCAGGAAAAGAGGCTATGTAGGCCCAGTTGGAGGCCAGTGCTGAGAGGGCGCCACATATCCCACTGGCACATCAGTTTAGATTTAAAGCACTGTCCAGAGTTACTCAAAATAGAATGGGAAAACCCAGGAATCAGAATCCCGTGAGAATAAATCCTAAATGCAGATTTCTGTGTCCCACCCAGGCCCTAAGGAGTGGGGTTCAAGAATTTGAACTTCACCACATCTCTCGCATCCCCTAACTCCTGACAGTTCCTTTCTGTTTTCGATCTTCTAATTTGTCCTCCAGGCCTAGGAGATGTCCTTCAATTTATTTATGGAAGATGGAAACCCTACTGTTTGCCAGGTAGGCTGCTGTGAGTACCCCTTCTATTCCTTAGTAAACACCAGTTATTAGCCCCAGTGTACAGATAAGGAAACAGGCTTAAGTTAAGGTTCTTGGGGACCCAAAGCCACCCAACTAATGAGCTATAGAAGCAGAATTCTAACCTAGGTCTTTCTTGTTTGTTTGTTTTTAAATTTATACCCCCGCTCCTCCCCAAGTGGTTCTTATCTGTCTGCTCAGTTTTTGCTTGCCAACTCCAGGGGGCATTGGGAACCAAACCCAGGACCTCCTACACGGGAGGTGAGTGCCCAATGGCCTGAGCCTCATTCACTCCTCATGGGCTGTGGTGTCTGCTGGCTTGTGGCATCTGCTCATTTAGGTATCTGCTCATTGCTGCAGGCTCAGCATCTAGCTCCTTGTGGCAGGTGCGGCTTCTAGTTTGTCTTTAGGAGGCACTGGGACCGAACCCAGGACCTTCCACATGGTAGATGGGTACCCAACTACTTGAGCAACATCCACTTCCCACCGAGGTCATTTTTTTTTTTCTTTCTTTTTGGTTCTTTTCTTTTTCATTGGATTTCTCAGGTCTTTTTGATACTGGTTGGAAAGGCAGCACAGTCTGGTGGCTGAGCAAGTGGGCTTTGGAGCCAGTTCTAACCCATACCACCTGTTCTGTGGACCTTCCCTAAAACAGTATGGAGCCCAGGGCACCCCTACATGTGTCAGTATTTTTCACAAGCCCCTTTGGATACCATTGAAGGCAGAAATTTCTAACTTGAATTATATCAAGGTCCAGAGAAGAGAAGTTAGTCACAATGCTTTGTGGTCCCTACCCCAAGCTCAGAGCCCAGGATGTATGACCTCAGGCAAGGTCCAAAAACTCTGAGCCTCAGTTCCTCATCTGTAAATTGGGGATAGTATCAACGGATGCAAGGATTACTTACTACTGGCCAGTAGTAAGAACACAAAAAACTAGCTACAGTTATTATAATTCTGGCTAAGTTTTGCCCTCCCAGTCGAGTCTGGGCTCCCTGCCTTTAATAGCTCTTTTGAGTACTTGAGCTAGAACATTTCCTGTTTGAACCCCAGATATATCCCTACCTGGTATCTGAGGGAAATCATCAAACCAGTATGAATGCAAGCCTCTCTACACTGTAATAGCTGGTATTCTCCTGGGTTCTGGTGTAAGACACTGGGTTTTCCATCTATTTCTTCCCAAGCTCTCTTCTGAAAATGGATTAAAAAAATTTTTTTAATCATATACATGGTTTAAAATTTTTTTACCTTTATGTTGTACATTTAATAATTGAAAAGAAAAAAAAAAGAAAACACAGTTGAATAAAAACACTTACTTATGTTGTCTTTAAAAAACATACACTTCTCAATTAAATGTATTGGATACATACACGTTTTTTTAAAATCATAAAACATGTTACACAACATATTTGATTCATAGTAACGCAATCATACAGTATTTGCCCTTTTGTGTAAAAGTTAAGAGTACTAAATGAAATGAAAGGAACGGTAATGAAACCTGAGGGTCCACAGCAGTTCCTTGCCCCTCCTTTCCCCCACTTCTGGGCCACCCAGGCCTGTCACACAGCTATCCTCCTGAGATTTCCCCTCACTTCTTCCTGGGTTGGGGCCTTTATTTCCTGACTCCCTTCTCTTCTTTCTTGCTTTATGCTCTTTGCTAGAACACATCCTTAATGAAGACTCTCTTTCCAACATTTAAGAAAAAAATGGTTCGTGGTCCTCATAATCAACCCCCGGGGGGAGGCTGATGAAGCACAAGAAGCCCGGGCTGAGGTCAGCAGAGCGCGCTTCCAGGAACTGAGCTGTTCCCCAGCCACCTCCTGTATGTCCTCGGGACCTTCCTGTGGCTGTACCTCCCCGGTCCCGACCCACGCAATACTTCGGCCCCGCTAGACGTGTAAGTTGCCCACAAGCACGGGGCCTGCTGATGCCCCATGCCCTGAATGAGAAATGTCATATTTTACCAAGATAAGCACAAGAACGACTACTCGGCTAGACGAGAGTAAGTGGACCTTGGGCTTACATGGCGCGCGTGGATTTGGGGCCGATTACAGTTGAGCGCTCTGGCGGACCTCACGGAGTGCCCCTGGTACTGGTGTGGTCAAACATGTTTGTTTTCCTGCAATCTACGAGGCACGCGGTCCCAATTGGGCCTGGGCTCTGCCTGCGGGGCTGCGCTGATGCCCTCGGGGGAGGCAAAAGTAGAGCAGGCGTTCTTGCTCTCGTTGTACAAGGGGGCAAACTTCGGCTCGGGGAGGCGAAGACACGCTCCACAGTTCAGCAGATGGTGCTGGGGCCGAGCGAGGTAGCGAACCTAGAAGCCAGGATCTAGTCCCAGGCAGACCGGTGTGGACACGATGCGCCTCACACAGCAGCCCGCCCCTCTCGGCGCCAGGCTCTGCCGCTGGGTTCCCAGTACCCGAGACCACTGTCGGCTCGAGGGGCCGGCCCGCGGCTGCCCCGCCCCGCGGCTCCTCCCGACCTCGCGATTGGCTCCGCGTGCCGAGGGCGGGCCCGGAGCGCAAGGCCAGCGTGATGGCGTCAGGCGCCGCAGGGCTGCGTCCTGTTGTCAGTGGCCGAGAGGCCGCAGCTTCCGGCCAGAGGCTGAGGGGCTGCCGCCGCCGCGAGTGGCCCCTGCCCCCCTGCCCGCCCCCCTTGGTGAGTCAGGGGTCAGGGGCGAGGAGGGCAGCGGAGGGGCGGCGGGGCCGAGATGCAGACGGGCGGTGCGCATCCAGCCCTCTCTGTGATCCCACACCCTTGGCTGCCTTGAGACTGGCCTCAGAACGCGCACCCCTTCCCAGGCCCAACTTCACCCAGCCCCTCCTTCGGCCCACTCCCCCGCAGTCCGCCCCCAGCCTTCGACCTGCAGGACCACCGCTGGGTCGTCTCTTCCATCTTCTCCCCTGACCTCACCCCAGCCCTTACCTCAGGTAGTAGCTAACTGCCTGGCTCTGAGCAAGCGCCTAGATTTGGAAGCCTTTTTATCCCAGTCTCTCACCTCCCCCGAGTTCTGCTCATCCCAAACACCCCGCCTCGGGCCCACTCTCATTTAAGACCTTCCACCAAAGTAGGTGCCTTGTTGAGCTCATCCGTTTCTTCTTGGTAGCTCTGATCCCAAACTTATCCTGGGTCATATATATATATCTTCTCACAAACTCAGCCCCTGACTTCCTAGCCCACCATGTATTTCCTGCATCTTGAAACTCCAGTCATCTTTCCACTTCCTATCATCCTGTGGACACCCTGTCCCTAAGTCTAGGCTTAACTGCCCCCACCGCTTACTTCCCAGTTCCTACCAACCTTCACCCATTCTTCCCAAATGTAAGGTTTCTGTGTTCTTTCACCTCTGCTGTCACACCCCAACTTTTCGTACTCATTCTTCTCTTGACCCAGCCCTTGCTTAACTTGAGCCTTTAGTGCAGAGCCCCCTGCCAACCCCACCAGTTGCTCCTCAGCATCTGAATCCAGGTGCTTGCTCAGAGCCAGGAAGCTGGCTACTGAACGACCTGATTGGGGGTGTGCAGCGCCTTAGTTGGTAAATAAGTGTTGAGAAATAGTGTTCCTTCCCTCCCTTTCTCGGGGGTTGGGGTTTTCCTTGGGTGTCTGATCCCCTGTACCTGTCCCCAGGAATTGTGTTCTGGCATTCATATTAAATTACTTTTCCTGTCTGCTGGAATGGAGGCATCATGCACATACTTGGGAGATGACAGGTGGTCATTCACCCAAGTCACTTGGCCTGGGGCAGTGGAAGCCATCACGTCATTTTGGCAGGTGTTTTGGCCCTGGAGAACCTCAGGGAGTTCCACTGTGTGGGGTTGGTCATGATGACAGAACCATATCCATGTGCATTGTTCTGGCACTTGCAAAGGACCCTCTTCCAGTGCTCCTCCATACCAGGGCTGTTTGCTGCTCAGTCCCAACACTGAACAAAGGGTACAGGATGGGTGCCAGAGATGATGTTTCATGTTGTGAAAGGTATTGGTGCATTGGTGAGTGGGTCCTGGGGAGCCTGAAAGAGGCCATTGAATCACTTCCTCCTTTTGCAAGTGATGTCTCATTGAATTTTGGCTGTTTCGGGTTACCTCTGAATGCAGGGAGTTGAATTATCTCAGTAGCTGAGGCAAAGAGACTTTCTTGAGTCACCCAGGCCCCAGCCCAGAATTTACAGTCAGTCTCCTAGGTCTTTTTGGTGCACATTCCCTCTGAGTTCTGGTCATCTAACTTGAGAAGGGTTGGCTGTCCTTATACAGCAACTTAAAAGGGCCCCAAAGGGGACACGTTGCCTTTGCTTGCCATTTCATCATTATTTTCTAATTCCTTTAAGCACTGAATGCTGTTTCCGTTCACTAGCCCTTCATTATAGTGAAATATACCTGAATGGTTTTCAGCCTCGTAAGTAGTTTGTGTAATGGAAAGCTCTCCATAATGACCCCACCACTTACAAGTTGTATACCTTAACTTTCCAGTCTGTGAAATGGAGACAGTAATACTTGCCTTGTGCCTTATTTTTATTTTGCTCATCATTTCATTCAGCAAGTGGTTCTTGTGTTTGTGTGTGTTGTTGTTTCCCCCACCACCACCACAACTGTATGGCAGGCACTGTTCTAGGCACTGGAAATGTAATGGCGAATGAGACAGGCAAAGTTTCAGTTCGTATTCATTCAGAATTTTGTCCTAGATAGACTCCTATGGGATATAGGACAGGAATATTGGGGAGATGGGTGTTATTAGATGAAAGAAAGGAGAAAGGAAAGAAAGATACTGAGTGCTCACCAACTTCACATTTCTGCCCTTGCCTACTAGCCCTTGGTCTGAGACTCACAAACTTCTAGAAGTTTCTAACCCTCCAGGTGGTATTTAATTGCTCCAAAGACTAAGTCTTCCCCACCTCTCACAGGATACTTGTCCAGAAATCCAACTTCCTTCAGGTGGAAGAAAGGTACTGTTTACTCATTCAACACTCACATGACTGGAAGATCACCTGCCTTTCTGAATCAGAAGATCACTTTGTCATTTTTTTCCATACTGGTAACTGTCAGTCTTTTCCAGCTGAAAAGCATGACTCATCCATTAGTACTGGAGCTCAATGGCTTAAACATCAGGCTGTTCTGAACAGCCGGGTACACAGTTTGATTCAGCCAGTAGAGGGAAGGCTGTTGGGAATGGCTGAGGAGTCCCTAAAGACAAGAGAAGAAGTTGCTGTTTACTGACGGGTTGAATGTTTTGAAAACTCATTTGAAAGCGTTGAAGCCAACTGTCCATTTCTTCTTTTAATGGAAGTTTCATCTAAGCCATTCTGCTCTTTTTTTTTCTTCCTTGGTTTCAGAGGAAGTAAAATTGAATATATATGGAAGGCAAGACAGTATAATGAAGAAAAACAACAAGGATAATTCCTTCCTAACTATGTATTGGAACAATTAAGAAATGATAGCTCTGAAACTTGGGTCCAGTGGAAAGGACGTGGGCTCAGCTGGTTGGGGCTATAGATCTGATTGGCAAGTTGGTTTTAGGGTTTACTTGCTTGCAGATAAAAATGAAGCTTTTGAGTATCCTTAAAACTCTCTTAAGTAATTAGTTTGCCTGAAACTCCTTGAGCCAAAGACCTGAAACTGTTTGACGTGGTGGAACGGCACAGAACTTGGGAATGAGGAAACCAGAGAAGTCTGTCCCTTATGTGAGGCCTGCTTCTAATGAGCCTTAGTTTTCTCAGCTAATCATTTTACAGTTGTAAGAATTAAATGAGATCAAAGTATGAGATTAGAAAAGCTTGTGTATATCTGAATGGTACAGAGCTTTCCAGGGTGAATCAATACTTAGGGGTAGAGGTAGATTTAGCCTCTGTATCACATGATTTGGAGTTTTTCTAAAGGGCAGAAGTCACCTTTCCCTGGTAGACTTTTTGAGAGTTGTTTGGTAGTGTTGCCTAATTTCTCCCCTTAACTCACTTCAGCATAGGTCTCTTTGAAGCCACACCCCTCTTTGGTTTGGTTCTTGTCAACAAAGAGAGGTTTTTTTTTTTAAAGATTTATTTATTTATTTATTTGTCTCCCCCCCCACCCCCCCACCCCGGTTGTCTGTTCTCTGTGTCTATTTGCTGCGTCGTCTTTGTCCACTTCTGCTGTTGTCAGCGGCACAGGAATCTGTGTTTCTTTTTGCTGCGTCATCTTGTGTCAGCTCTCCGTGTGTGTGGCGCAACTTCTGGGCAGGCTGCACTTTCTTTCACGCTGGGCGGCTCTCCTTATGGGGCGCACTCCTTGAGCGCGGGGCTCCCCTACGTGGAGGACACCCCTGCGTGGCAGAGCACTCCTTGCATGCATCAGCACTGTGTGTGGGCCAGCTCCACACGGGTCAAGGAGGCCCGGGTTTGAACCGCGGACCTCCCATGTGGTAGACGGACGCCCTAACCACTGGGCCAAGTCTGCCGCCCAAAGACAGTTTTGAGGACAGAAATTGAACCCTGTCACATAATCTGTTTGATTTGGGTCCTGGGTGGCTTAGGTGGATGATGGCATGCTGACCAGCAGTCAAGGCCCATAGCTGCATCTCATTCCACCAGTGATTTCTTGTGTCTAGATTGTCGGATTCCTGCCTCTGAGTTGGTTTCTGCCTCCCTAAGGCATTGTGGAACAGATATGACTAGGCAGAGTACCTTGGCTTCTTACAAACAAAAGGATGCCCTAAATTGGAACCTGAATCCCAAGGTCTTGGTCCTCTTTTGCAAATTGTCAAGTAACTGCTTTCTTCTAGATTCCTCTGAGCTGTTGTCATTATGTGGCTTTTCTGACACTTTGTTTTAGGAGTCGGTTACTTGTCTGGCCCTCCTCTGACCTCTCTTATCTACAGTGTACTTTGGTTTAGGAGAGGATGTCTTGACCAGAGCACCTGCTTACTACCACCCCCTCTCCATTAATACCACATTATTCTCAATTAATTAGTTAACGAGGCCTTAATGGGACAGGCTGTTGTTCAGATTTTTGAGATCCATGTCTTGGGGACCTGGCCTGACTGGCTAGGACAGGGCAGTTAAGGGAGCTTGAGGACTCCATCTGGAAGGGCAGGTCTGAGGGCGAGAGGCTTTAGGCCACTGAAATTGCTGAGGGTGTTGAGTCTCAGGGTCTTGTGACCGGAGAACCTGCGCTTTGCCTATAGGGCAGTTTCCCTGACTGCACTTGGGCAGCTTAAAGGAACCTAAGCTCCAGGGTCAGACACATTGGCAGGGGTGACTCTGGGATAGGTCTGTGCCATTTGTTTAACTGACGCGCACATTCCTTTTTTTGCCCTCTAGGTCCAGGTGTGAGCTGATCCCCAGGTAGGTGGGAACAAAGACTATGGTGACCGGTGAAGCAGTCAGGCAGGGGCTGCGTCCAAGGCAAATGCTCTTCCTAGAGGTCTGTCATGTCCTGCCAGAGCTGGCCTGCAGCGGCATTCCTCTGCAGATCCTGCCTCCCTCTGTCTCACTTAGGGAGGTCCTGACACAGGGTCCTGTTTACCATCTACCCATCCCATAGGCCAGGGGTTGAATCAGAGCATCATCCAGTTCTAGGGCCACCCTGCTTCTGTCCCTTACAGACCTCATAGCCTCCTGCTTTCTTACAAAGCTTTCCTGCCAGACCAGCCTTGATGTTCCCCTGCACCTGGACTCCCAGCTGAGGAGCTCTCCTCCCTGCCCACCTGAACCTGGCTTATACTTCGCTCTTCCAGAAAGCTTTCCCCATTCACTGAGATGATTGCACCTTCTCCCTTGAGCTGGAGTTGGCATCTCCTGGGGGTGGGGGTAGAGGCAGGCCATTTATCAGCTGTGGGATCTTGGGAAGTTCCTTGATCTCTCTCAGCTTCCATTTCCTTATCACTCCTAATGTGGTTAATGACTAAGTGAGGCAAAATATGTAAAGGAAACAATTTATTCATCATTCTTTGGTTTTATTAACTTCTATAGGGCCATGAATTTTTTAGATCAGGGGCTGCAAATAACCTTTTTTTGGTGTTTCCTTGATGCTCAGCAGTGTGTTCACTGGAGCTTGTTTAAATGTGAATGTTCAAGTTGCTAGGGTGGGACCAGGCCAGCTAGTACCCCCTCAGACTCAGGTGGAGATTCTACCAACCAGCCCTTCCCTGGCAAGGAAGCCAGCTGTCATGAGGCTGCTCTGGTAGAGCTGGCTTTATCTTGAACCTGGGATCTGGTTCCCCCATAGTCCTACAGTGGGCCCTGACTTTACCTCCTTTTCAGGATAGTACTTGCACCTGCAAGAGAAAGTGAGGGCTTCAACAGTAGAGAAAAAAAGAAAAGATTTAACTGTGTAGCGCTTGTATATTTGGTATGTGGGTGGCCACATCCACTAGGATCATAGGCTCGTTTATTGAGTGCCCTGTGTGAGTAGCTTTGCACACATTCACAGTCTCTGTCCGGCAGTCTGATACCCTGCCCCAGCACACCCACCCGGTTAGTGGCAAAGTGGAGGTTAGAACCTTTGTTGCTCCTGTTTAGATGCATCTTCCTGTGCTATGCAAGGCAAACCCTCGTAACCTGAAGGGGAAGCAGAAATGTAAGAGCAGAGTCCTCCCCTTTGGAAGCTATTTCAGTTGCAAGAGTCATTTGACTGTAGACACACAGGACTGGGGCAAGAGTCACAGGGCCTGTTGCAGAACCAGGGCCTGAAATGTGAATTCTGAGCCCCTGCTCCCTGGTGCCTGTGGATAGTTAGCTGCAGCATCTCCCCTGCACCCTCAGCTCCTCTAAATAGGCCTTTCATTTCCCTCCCATTCCCTATTCCCACAGGGTTCTGGCTTTTTATGCCAGCACTTGATGTAGAGTAAAGGGCCTTTACCGCCCACTCCTTGGGGCACATCCACCCATGGATCATAGGACTTCTTGCCTCCTGAGGTCTGAGCTCTCTGACTTTGTCCTTCTTTATAATCCACTCTCCAGGTTTTACTTTAGTATCCAAAAGGTCGTTAAGTTGCAGTTTTGGTAAATCAGCCGACCTTCTGCTGCCTTTTGGGTGGGACTCTGGCTCAAGTTAAGTAGGGAGCTTGCTCATCTGGCCTCATCTGTCTTGTAGGTGTCATGTGAATATCTGCGAGAGCTGCTGTGAGAGTGGAAATGCTCTCAGTGGTGGAGAATGGACTGGACCCCCGGGCTGCCATCCCGGTAGGTGGGCAAGGGGGGATCCAGGGTGGAGAAGAGGTGCAGTGAGACAGCTCTTTTTCTACCTTTGAAATGGTTGGGCACTATTCAAAAAGAGAGGACTTAGACTGAGAAAAAGTTATAGCAGAAGTAGGCTCTGAGGAGATCCTACCCTTTCTCGGTCATCTTCTTGGTGATTGAATAAAGAATGGCAGGGGAAGGATAGAGAGATTGAGAAGTGACTGCTAAGGAGAAAGTGGTTTTCTTTTTGGAGTAATGAAAATGCTCTAAAATTAATTGCAGTGATGAATGCACAACTCTGATTATAACAAAGGCCACTGAATGTTCATTTTAGATAGATTGTATGGTATGTGAATATATCTCAATAAAATTACTTTTTTTAAAAAAGGCAATTTACCAAAAAAAATAGTGGGGATTTAAGATAGGCTACCTAGAGATCAGGGACTTCCATTTAGACTTTCAGCCCTCTGCCTTTAGGCCATGATTGGTCACACAGTTTGGCCGATACAATAACTTGGTTAGAAACAATTTCCCAAGCATTAGTTTTTATGTTTTGGTAATTTTTGTGCACTATGGAAGTAAAGTGGGCAGGCATCTTACATGGCCAATAAACACATGAAAAGATGTTCAGCGTCATTAGCGAGCAGGGAAAAGCAAATCAAAACCAGGGAGATACCACTTGGGACCCACTAAGATGGCAATAATTAAAAAGTCAGACAAATACAAGTATTGAGGATAGAGAGAAATTGGAACCTTCAGACATTGCTGGTAGAAATGTTAAAATGGTGTAGTCACTTTGGAAAATAATTTGACAGTTCCTCAAAAATTTAAACGTAGAGTTACCATATGACCCAGCAATTCTACTCCTAGACATAATACCCCAAAGAACTAAAACATGTCCACACAAAAACTTTTTTTTATTCTTACATTTTTATTTATTTTATTTTATTTTTTTACACTTTTAAAAATTAATGTTAATAGATCACAAAGAATGTTACATTAAAAAACATAAGAGGGAAACGGACATTGGCCCAGTGGTTAGGGCGTCCGTCTACCATATGGGAGGTCCGCGGTTCAAACCCCGGGCCTCCTTGACCCGTGTGGAGCTGGCCATGCGCAGTGCTGATGCGTGCAAGGAGTGCCGTGCCACGCAAGGGTGTCCCCCGCGTGGGGGAGCCCCACGCGCAAGGAGTGCGCCCGTGAGGAAAGCCGCCCAGCGTGAAAAGAAAGTGCAGCCTGCCCAGGAATGGCGCCGCCCACACTTCCCGTACCGCTGACGACAACAGAAGCGGACAAAGAAACTAGACGCAGCAAATAGACACCAAGAACAGACAACCAGGGGAGGGGGGGAAATTAAATAAATAAATAAATCTTTAAAAAAAAAAAAAAAAATAAGAGGTTCCCGGTATAACCCACTCCCCACCCCTCACCCCCATCATTTTTGTAAATTGTATTTTTTTAAAGATATATACATCACAAAAAATATAAGAGGTTCCCATATACCCCCCAACCCCCCACCACTCCTCCCACACCAATAACCTCCCCCATCATTGTGGCACACTCATTGCACTCAGGGAACAAATTCTGTAGCACTGCTGCACCACATGAATAATAGTTTACCCTGTAGTTCACACTCTCCCCTAGTACATTCAATGGGTTATGGCAGGATATATTCCACACAAAAACTTGTACACAAGTGTTCATAGCAGAATTATTCATAATAGCCGAAAAGACCATCAACTGAATGGGTAATATTCAACAGAATATTATTCAGTCCTAAAAAGAAATGAAGTTCTGATACATGCTACAAAGTGCATGAACCTTGCAAATGTCATGCTAAGTGAAAAAAGCCAGACTCAAATGGTCACATGTTGGATGATTCCATTTACATTAAATGTCTGTATCAGGCAAATCCATTGAAACAGAAAGTAGATTAGTGGTGTTAGAGGCTGAGAGGAGGAGGGAATAAGGAGTGACTGCTAATGGATAAGGGGTTTCTTTCTGGAGTGATGAAAATATTCCAAACTTTGTCATGATGATTGCACAATTCTGTGAATATACTAAAAACCACAGAATTACACACTTTAAGTGGGTGAATTTTATGATATGTGAATTATATCTCACTAAAACTTATAAAAGACCATTTAACTTTTCAAAGAACATTCGCATTTACTGCTTCTACTAAAATCAAAATAAAAGGATAAAATATCCATAATCCTATCACCTAACAAATCAAACCACATTTTGAGCAATCCTTTCTAGTCCTTTTCCAAAGGCTTATATAACTCTGACATACCTATAATTACAGCAGAGTACAGTTTTTTACTCTGTATTTTCAAAGGACTTTATGTATATTTTACAATCATTCAACAAAGATTTATTGAGCCAGGCATAATGCTAAGTGTTGAGGACACAAAGAATGAAAAACTAGTATTGCCCTCAAGGCGCAATCCCCACCCCTTCCCAACTACTGTAGATCAGAAACTATTTCCATTTAACAAATGAGGAAATTTACTGTAGATATGAGGGTCTATTTCTGAGTTCTCCATTCAGTTCTATTGGTCGATGTGTCTGTCTTTATGCCAGTACCATGGTGTTTTGACCACTGTAACTAAGTAATATGCTTTAAAGTCAGGAAGTGAGAGTCCTCCAACTTTTTCTTCTTTGTTTAAGATCTTTTTGGCTATTTGGGGCCCCTTACCCTTTCAAACAAATTTGATAATTGGTTTTTCCACTTATGCAAAAAAGGCTGTTGGGATTTTTATTGGGATTGCATTGAATCTGTAAATCAGTTTGGGTAGAACTGACATCTTAATGATATATAGTTTTCCAATCCATGAACATGAAATGTTCTTCCATTTATTTAAGTCTTCTTCACTTTCTTTTAGCAATGTTTTCCAGTTTTCTGAATACAGGTCCTTTATATCCTTGGTTAAGTTTATTTCTAAATATTTGATTATTTTAGTAGCTATCAAATGAGGAAACTGAGACTCAGAGAGTTTAAGTGAAAGTCTGAGGTAACCCAGCCGGTTACTGACAAAGCTGGGACTGAATCTAGGCCTCTGACTCCCAGGTCTGGGATCTTTCTTAATGTAGACATGGCTTTTGTTTTCTTGATATCTTAATTGTTCTAGGGTAGTGTTCTTGATGCTCTGCATTGATTAGCTCATTGATTCTCTGAGGAAACCTTGATCACATCAGTAAGGTGGAAAGCCCCACCTCTGTCCTAGATAGATTTACCAAAGCTCTCATATCTGTCCCAAAGCCTAGTCACTATGATAGTGCCACTATTTAAACATGAGATGCATATGGCCATAAGTTGACTGAAATTCCATTTAAAAAACAAAAAGATACATAATGAAGGATATGCAAAAAAAATAGTAGCAGTAGTTGTCTCTGGGTGATGTGTGTGATTTTCATTTTCTTCTCTATGCTTTTATCTTTAGTCTCTAGAATTAATATATGCTATTTTTGTAGAAGGAATATATAGATGCATACATTCATGTATGTACTCCTATGGCTGTGAATGTATTTCCCAACAAGCAAGAGTTAATTCCAGGGGGTCTCCATAGGATTTTTCTTAAAGGACTTTCTTATATTTGGCATTGCCTAGGTCATCAAGAAGAAGCTGGTGGGATCAGTGAAGGCATTGCAAAAGCAGTATGTGTCCTTGGACACAGCGGTCACCAGTGAAGATGGAGATGCCAACATCATGTGCAGTGCCCTGGAGGCCGTGTTTATCCATGGCTTGCACGCTAAGTACATCCATGCTGAGGCTGGGGGAAAGAGGAAGAAAACTGCCCACCAGAAGCCTCTTCCTCAACCTGTCTTCTGGCCCCTCCTGAAAGCCATCACTCACAAATAAGATCAGCTAGAGGGGTTTCAGAATGTGGGACACTTAGCGCTTCTGATCAACATTGAGAGAAACGAGCCAAGATGCCATAGAGGTAGGAGGTAGACAGTGTCCTGTATAAGGGTGTATTCTTAGATCCAGCTTCCCAGCCAGAGCGTAATTAGATATTGAACCCCTCAGCCCTCAAGCAGTGACCTGGGGCTGCTTTAAGCCCCTGGGCCTGGTTACCTCTAGATGGAACAGCCTCTTCTGTTTACTTCAGGCTGGCATACAAATATTTTCTGTTTGTCTCAATGTGAAAAAGATTGGGAAATATTGTTTTAGACAGGCAATTGGCAACCAGAGCCTATGTGCCAAATCTGGCCTACCGTCTGTTTTTGTAAATAAAGTTTTATCGGAATATAGCCACGCCCATTCACATACATATTGTCTGTGTCTGCTTTTACCCCATCATGGCAGAATTGAGTAGT
The DNA here is from genome assembly GCF_030445035.2 of Dasypus novemcinctus. Taxonomy (NCBI): domain Eukaryota; kingdom Metazoa; phylum Chordata; class Mammalia; order Cingulata; family Dasypodidae; genus Dasypus; species Dasypus novemcinctus. The sequence goes on along the minus strand of NC_080693.1, from coordinate 17,262,934 downwards.
TGATTGTATGGCCTGCAAAGCCTAAAATATTTACTATCCAGCCCTTTACAGAAAACATTTGCCAGCCCTGTCTTAGGATGTTTAAAAGTCTGTGTGCTAAATATTATTTTTATGACTAGGGATGGGATTTTTCAAAAGAGTAGAATCCAGATAGAATATCTGAATATTCACTGTTGAGACATTTGTCTTTTGGCCTTGCCCCTAATTGCCTGGGCCTTTGAGCAAGTATCTGGCACTGTGTCTCCAAGGGCTATTATTAAATGCCACTTTCAGCCTGAAGGTTCCATGTCAGACTCTGATCTTCCTTTTCATGTCTACTGCCACTGTCCTATCTCATGTTCTTACCTTTCTATTGGCTGACAGTGGCTTTCTAAGTGTCCCCTTATCTCATTCTGTTCTGTCTTTCCTTAGGTCAGTCAGCCAGTCAATACCTACTGAGCTTAATGGGAGCTCAGTCACTGAGTCCAGTAGAGTGTGGTCTGTTCTCCATGGAGGAGGCATGTACAAGGGACCATGACAGTTCAGAGGAGGGCATTTCCTTCAGCCCAAGGCATTCAAGAACTGCGTTTAGTAGCCTTAAGGTCTAATCTTAGTCTGAAAAATCTACACTGAAGTCTGCGTGGTTGGGGTTAAGTCACTTTCCTGCACAGAATCATGTACCAGACTTCCAAAGGCCAGCCCCCACAGCTGCTGCTAGCCCCCTCAAGTGTCTGAATTACTAGGTTGGGTTTGAGAGTCCCAGAATCTGATCAGGTTGTCCAGGTGATTCTGATGCACAGCTGGTTGTAGAGACCATTGCCCACTTGGCCTTATTGGTTTGCTACTCAAGACCTTCTTACCTGACTTTGCAGCCAAATCACCTGCTCTCCCTCCACATGTTGTAATTGGACTGCTCAGCAATTGTCTGTTGTTTCCTTACACTTTATGCTTTTTCTGTCTGTCCCTTGTACCTTACATCTTGCCTCTTGGAAAATCCCAGGGCCCATCTCATATGCTGCCTTTTCTATGACATTTTCATACTCCAATCCTGAACTGATTCCCTCTACCCCCTGCCCCAGATCCACCAACAGTAAAAGTCACCTAACATGTGCCCTTGAATGGCAGTTTCTTGGAGTTAGGGCAGGGACCATGTCTTTACACTGTATCTTCATACCTCCAAGGACCTTGTACTTAGGTGCTCATCAAGCAGGTCTTAGGTCAACAGATGGATGGATGTCAGGGGTCCATGATGTAATTATAATGAACATGGTATTTATCCTTCATAATACCAACCTCAAAAAATTGGGGGTTTTGGCTTAGCTATTTCTAAATTCTCCTTGAAACACTATTACCCAGGAATTTTTTCATGCTTGTATATATTTGCCATCTTTATTATTGGTTCTTGCTAGTCAGTGGTTAAGAGACATGTCAGTAACATTTATGTAACCTAAGTATTTTTTTTAAAAATAGGTGTAATATGGTGGCATTTTCAACCATTGGAATTGTCCTGAATGATGTTGCAGTGATGGATATAGGCCATTATATATCTTGTCATAACTTACAAAAATGGGGGGGAGAGGGTTTAAACTATAATGTAAACTATAATCCACATACTTAGTGGCAATGCTCCAATATGTGTTCATCAATTGTAACAAATATACCACACTAATGAAGGATGTTGTTAACGTGGGAAAGAGTGGGAGGGGTAGGGAGTGGGGCATATGGGAATCCCTTACATTTTTATGTAGCATTTATGCAATCTAAATATCTTTAAAAGAAGAAAAGAGAAGAGAAGGCATATCAAGGATTTGTGATAGTTTCTTGAAACAAATCTGTTCTCCGCCTTCCCAGACATGTCATCTCAGAATTGGAGCACCTGATCTTGTCAATACAGATGTGGGACGCTGTCGAGCCTGGCTCCGGCTGGCCCTCAATGATGGCCTGATGGAATGCTACCTGAACCTGCTCCTTCAGGAGCAGGCCTGGCTGTGCGAATACCATCAGCCCACAGCCCTGCTTCGAGATGCAGAGGAGGGCGAGTTTCTCCTTAGCTTCCTGCAGGGGCTAACATCCTTGTCCTTTGAACTCTCCTACAAGTCCGCCATCTTAAACGAATGGACATTGACCCCATTGGCCCTCTCTGGGCTTTGCCCACTCTCTGAGCTAGACCCTCTTACTACCTCTGGTACAGAACTACAGCGGAAGGAGTCTGTGGATTCAATTTCCCATTCCTCAGGCTCAGAGGACATCGAAGTCCAGCACTCCGGTCATAAGATCAGGCGAAACAGGAAGCTCACTGCCTCCGCCCTCAGCCTGGATACAGCCAGTTCATCCCAGCTGTCCTGCAGCTTGAACTCTACAGCAAAAGTGCTATCGAGTGTCTAAGAAAAAGGCCCAAATCTGCCTACCTCAGGTCAAATATCTAGGTTACAAAATAACACAGGGGCGCCGTGAATTGGGACTTGAAAGAAAGAAAGCAATCTGTAGTCTGCCTGAGCCCAACACTCACCGGAAGCTGCAAGAGTTCCTTGGGGCAGCTGAATTCTGCCGCAATTGAATCCCCAATTTTGGGGTCCTCACGCGCCCTCTATATGAAGCCACAAAGGGGGGAGATAGAAATGCCCTGCTCTGGGAAAGCCCACAGAAAAATGCTTTCACTGCTCTCAAACAAGCTCTAATAGAAGCACCGAGTCTCGGACTTCCAAACCTCAGTAAGCCGTTCTATCTCTATGTTCACAACCACCAAAGCATAGCAGTAGGAGTACTCACTCAATACCTCGGTTCCTGGCAAAGACCTGTAGCATATCTATCCAAACAACTGGACACTGTAGCCCAGGAATGGCCCTCATGTTTACAAGCTGTAGCAGCTGCAGCCATGCTTACAGTAGAAGCTATAAAATTAACTCTTGGACAGCCTATTATTGTCCGGGTTCCACATGCAGTAGTCACAATCTTAGAAGCCAAAGAAACACATTGGCTTACTAACAGCCGCCTGGTTAAATATCAGACCCTATTATGTGAAAATCCACCCATCCAGCTAGAACTTGTAAAAACCCTAAATCTAGCCACCCTGCTACCCGTAGAGCCAGGGGTTCCAGCCCATAACTGCCTGGAAACATTGCAAGAAGTATATTCCAGCCGGCCAAACCTCCAAGACCAGCCATTGGGAAATCCTGACATGGAGTTTTTTTACAGATGGGAGTAGCTTTATGCAGGGCAGCAATCGGCGAGCAGGATATGCTGTAGTAACATCTGAGACCACAGTAGAGGCGCAGCGCCTCCCAAATAACACATCAGCATAGAAAGCTGAACACATTGCCCTTACCCGAGCCTTGCAAATTGCAGCCGGAGCCAAAGTTAACATCTTCACAGACTCCAAATATGCCTTTCTTACCCTGCATGCGCATGGAGCCTTATATAAACAAAAGGGACTCATTAACTCGGGAGGGAAGAGCATTAAATATGCCACACAGATTCTGGAGCTACTAGATGCAGTTTGGAAGCCTGCCAAAGTAGCTGTCATGCACTGTAAGGGACACCAGACAAGCCACAGCCCCATTGCCCAGGGAAATCGGAGGGCAGACGCTGAAGCAAAAAGAGTGGCGCGGGAGGGATCCCTATCTGAAAACCTGGCTGCTGCTCTCATTCCTCAACCCCTTAATTATCAGAACATCCAGTATACATTGCATGCTCTCGCCCCGCAGCCTTTGAGTCACTGAGAGCCACAATATACTCAAGCTGAGAGAGAGTGGATACTCTCTGAGGGCGGGACACAAGGGGAAAATGGATGGTGGACATTGCCTGATCACAGAATAATTGTGCCACAAATATTAGCAGCAACTGTAGTTCAAGACTACCATGAGAACACACACTTGGGAAAAACCCATTTTAAAGAAGTGTTAGAAAGATTCTTTTACATTCCAAGGCTTGTCACTATCACCCATGCTGTATGCCAACAGTGTGTGATATGTGCAAAGAATAACCCTCGCCAGGGGTCCAGAGAATTGGTAGTATGCCCCTTGAAGATCTAGTAGTTGATTTCACTGAAATGCCACAATCTGGAGGCTATAAATATCTCCTAGTCCTTGTTTGCATGTTTTCTGGCTGGGGAGAGGCCTTCCCCACTCAAACAGAAAAAGCTGAAGAAGTAGCCAAGGTTCTCCTCAGGGAAATCATCCCTTGCTATGGGCTACCGCTCTCAATTGGCTCTAACAACGGATCTGCCTTGGTCTCTGAAATCACTCAAAAGATTGCAAAGGCACTGCGCATCCAATGGAAACTGCACACCGCTTACCATCCTCAGAGCTCAGGAAAGGTAGAGCAAATGAACCATACAATAAAGACTTACATTGCCAAGATTTGCCAAGAAACTGGGCTAACATGGGTGCAGGTACTTCCAAGTGCTCTCCTACAAATTCGAGCCAGCCCAAGCCGAAAACTAAGCCTAACCCCTTATGAAATCCTCTTTGGGAGGCCTCCTCCCTTAATCAGAAATATAGAGGGGGATCTCAGAGAAAGAGGAAACTTATCAATAGCTCAGTAGATGATAAGTTTAGGAAAAACCCTACATAACCTGCATCACTGGGTCCAAGAAAGGGCCCCCATTAGCTTAAGCAGCTCTGTACACCCATACAAGCCAGGAGATGCAGTTTGGGTCAAGGACTGGAAGTCAGCTCCACTAACCCCTCAATGGCGAGGGCCCTATCTTGTCATTTTATCCACCCCCACTGCAGTTAAAGTAGCTAAAATCATCCCATGGATATACCATAGCCGAGTCAAGCAAGCTGCCCCAGAGTCCTGGACCTGTATTTCAGATACCCACAGCCCAACCAAACTCATCTTGCAAAAAAGGGGAACACCAAGCCCTGCTCCAGTCACACCCCGGAAGCTGACTAGTCCACGCACGGCTGAAGATTGAGGAGGGAACACCGAGTCCTGCTCCTGTCACATCCTGGAAGCTGATTAATCTACGCACAGCCAAAGATTAAGAATCCAGTTATAAAGAGACCCACGGGTTCTATGGTCATGGCAGAAAGGGTTCACTGCCATGACAGATGGCCCTTCTTTGGAGCTGGTGTTTCTGCGAGATGGAATTGGACTCAGAGGGGATCTCTTTTCACAAGACTTGCATGCTACTTTATTGGAATTGTAGTTGGTGCTGGGTTTAAGATATATGTAGGGGATTGAATCTCTGGACTGATAATATGACACCCAGGCCCAGAGCCTCAACAGACTTCAGCTCCTACACTTTGATTTATTGGACTTACTCCACTCAGCTAACATGGAGTTGAAGAAGGTCAACCACCACAACATGGAGCCTAGAGTGTCTACAACTAGAAGCGGGAGGAGTGCATCCAGTACCCATGTGGAATCTAAGCCCTCACTTGACATAGGTGTGCAATGGACACAACCAATCCAATGTCCACAGAGAAAATGTGGAATGGGTGTGGGAACGGTAGCCATGGGGGCTGCTGGGTTTGGGGAATGGGAGGAAGAGATGAGATGTGGAGGTGTTTTCGGGACATGGAGTTGTCCTGGATAGTGCTTCATGGACAATTACGGGACACTGTAGATCCCCCCAGGGCCCACTGGATGGAACGTGAGAGAGTCTGGGCTATGATGTGGACCATTGACTATGGGGTGCAGTGATGCTCAGAGATGAACTTACCAGGTGCAATGGATGTGTCATGATGATGGGAGAGAGTGTTGCTGTGGGGGGAGTAGGGGGAATGGGGGTGGGGGCGGTGGGGTTTAATGGGACCTCATTTTTTTTTAATGTAATTTAAAAATAATAATAATAAATAAATAATTTTAAAAAAAAGAATCCAGTTTAATCTGTTGCAATGCCCCTTTGCCTATTTTTCCTGCTTCTAGCCCTAACCTGGTCCCAGGTCGACACCACAGAATGTGAGCCATGTATTCAAAAGGTGCGTACAGGGGCCCATGTCAACACCACATTAATATATCATAGTCATTACACCTGCAAGGGCCAAGTAACCACCTGTCAGTTTCAGGAAACCTCCTATAGTGTCTGTAATGCATCTGGCCAAATCAACTGCTATGACCCTAGACCTCCAACAGTCTCCCGTAAATGGGAAATAAGAGTGCTTAATCAAAATGGGAATCTACTTTCCTCCACCCCAGTCATGAGCCAGAACCAACGAGTCTCCCTCCTATTTGACGCATGTCAGGTTATAGACTGTGGGATACCATGGAACACAGATTGTGGAGGGCTCAGCTGAGAGCAAACGTATACTCATAGCAATAAGTACATGTGCGCTCCAGAAATGGGAAGTGCAGCCCAAGGGGGGAGCTTTTGGTGCAAATACATAGGTGCATACTACTGCCCCTACTAGTCTTGTGTCATCTGGGCCACCTGGAACACAGACATAGCTAAACAGACAGCGATCCTCACCAAGGGTATGGCCCCGGCTAACTGTCCACGTGGTCAGTGTAACCCTTTAAATCTCACCATCCTTAAACCTGAATCCTGGCAGACTCAGGGAGTCCAAATGGGCCTCCGAACTCAGGGTGCTTCATAAAATATAATAAAGAAGGGGGACCTGTGGGGAGCCGCCCGGAGCTACGTGCATTTGCAGTCTCCAGCAACATGGCAGTTTTCATAAGTACGCCTACTCCACCCCTGTGCTTCCGCCTTCTTCTTCCCCTTTCCCCAGTTTCCCAGGCAAAAAGTGTCGTGCCTGCGCAACAAGATGTTGAAGCCATGACCAGCATTGAAGACTCGCAACCTGTAGCAAGTAGTGTAACAGCATTTTATTGCCTTATATGGAAGAGCCGCTTCATCAGCCTACCACCCCCTGCTAATACCCTCCCCTTAGTATATATTCTGATGCTCTACCCTCAATAAACGGAGACTTGATCAGAATCCTGTCTTGTCTCCGTTTTTCTCACCTCTTGTCCCCCAATTCCCACTCCCTCTTTCAGGTGCCGGTTCGTTTGACCTGTGGGCCGGGTCACCCATAGCCCACATCAGTGGTAGTATTTAAAAAAAAGTATTTGCTGATTTTATCATCCTAAGTGTCTTCTCCCTATGCATATGGAAGGTAGACCTCTGTAAAGTGGGGTTAACCTTTTCTAGATGAATGGCTGTGTTAAGCAAAGGTGGGATTGGGGAAGTTTTCCTTTGCCAATGTAAAATGCTATGCTCTCTCCAAGACTAAACTGCCCATCTCCCAAAATCATTCCTACAGAAATTTTGGAGTCATCACTAATTAGTGGTAGCCCATAGAGGGGCTTAATAATCAAATGAGGGAAACGGACTTGGCCCAGTGCTTAGGGCATCCGTCTACCACATGCGAGGTCCGCGGTTCAAAGCCCGGGCCTCCTTGACCTGTGTGGAGCTGGCCCATGCGCAGTGCTGATGCACATATGGAGGGCCCTGCCACACAGGGGTGTCCCCCACGTAGGGGAGCCCCACGCGCAAGGAGTGCGCCTGTGAGGAGAGCCACCCAGCGGGAAAGAAAGTGCAGCCTGCAGCAAATGGACACCTACCACCAGCGGAGGGGGAGCGGGATTAAAAATAAATAAATAAATCTTCAAATATATATATATATACATACACACACACACATATATATATATATAATATAATGAGGAATAGAGAGAATACTCAGAAATGGCTACATTAAAGGGTGCTCATTTTGCAGGTCAGTTACTTTCCTTGGAAGCAGTATAGCCAAGGGGAGGAAGAAGGTCTTTGGGATTTCAGCTTGGAGGAAAAAGAGTTCAGGCTGCCGGGAACAGACTAGCGGTTTTGAATATCCAAAGAGTCTGTGTTCTGTTGCTTCCTTGGCAAGCACTGCCTCCCTCCCTGCCCACGCTACTCGAGGTAGAATTGGGGTGTTGGAGGGGGAACCAGGGTCTGGCTCAAATCCTGCCTCACTGCGGAGACAAGACATGGCAGCCGGCAACTCCACTTTGGGGAAGGGAGCCTTAAGCCATAGTGATTCTGGAACAAGGGCTCACCTGGTGGCGTGGAGCGATCACAGGCCAAGCTAAATAAAGCTGGCGTAAACAAAGGCAACGTAAACAAAGGCGACGTAAATAAAGGGCGGGTCGTGAGGTGGGGGAGGGGCACGTGGTTACAAAGGTGTGCCCGCTTCAGACTGCCAGAACCGATGGGTTCCCGCTCTCTGCGCGGCGCCGGCACCCCACTGTCGTGGGTCACAGGACGCTTGAGCATCCGCATATCATGTCCCGGCTGCGCCTAGGGGCCCCCAGCTCCTCCTCGCATGCATCCGCTGTGGCTGCTGGTTTCGGCAGCTCAGCCTCCAGCATCATCCCTGGACACAATCCAGGTAATCTCCCACCCTCCCGGGCCCACTGAGCCCGGGTCTACTCCCTTCTCCAGTCCCCCCGCTGAACCACCCCATGCGCTTACACCCCAACCTGAGCCAGGAGGATTTGACTACTTGGATCCTCAGCTCCCGCCCCCATTTTGGCCCGACCTCAGCACTTCACTGAAACTTTGGTTCCACTCTTGGACACAGAGCTGCCTGCAGGGCCTGATCAGTTTGCTCTTCCACTTCTGGATCTGAATGATAACCTAAGTCGGCATCAAAAGCTCCTGGAGGCAGATCCAACACTCGATTGGATTCAGAATCAGGCCCTAGCTATGCCTCCTCAACTCAAAAGTAGGAGTCACACTGCAGCTTTGAATCAGGCTGAAGATAACCAGTCATTTGAAACAGTTGTTCCACCTTTAGAGGACAGTCAGAGTTCAAAATCAGCTAAGTTTATTGCTTCACCCTCAAACCTGAAGAAAGATCTAGCTCACCATCATCAGCTTGCTAAGATTGGAAATTCAGATCAATTAGCAAAAACTCTTCAAGATCAATCCTATGAGTCTGATCTTCTAGATCCAAGTCTGGACATATTTTATCCTCCAGATGGCCTACCTCTGGACTTCCTAGAGAACTTAGATGAGCTTTCAGAGTCCCCTGAGGAGGCTGAACTTTCCCCACATGAGTGGGAAATCCAAACTCAGCATCTAGAGCCTGCTGAGGAGCTAGAACAATCTCAAACCCAACAGGAAGCCCCAGCTGAGCATCCAGAGCCCCCTGAGAAAGTAGAACCATCTCCAGCCCAGCAGGAGACCCCAGCCCAGTCCTCAGACACCCTTGAGGGGGCTGAACTTCCTGCAGGCCAGCTGGAGGCCCCAGCACAGCCCTCGGAGGCCCCTGAGGAGGCTGAACTTCCTCCAGTCCAGCCATATGACCCAGCACAACCCTCAGAGGCACATGAGGAGGCTGAACCTCCTCCATTCCAGCTGGAGGCCCCAGCTCAGCCTCCAGAGCCGGAAAGGGAGGCTGCACGTCAACCTCCAGGGAATCTTGTGACTGTTAAACATCCAGATCTGGATGAAGCTCATTTTTCAAACTTTCCCAATGTCACACTCAAACCTGTAGATCTACAGCTTACTGTAACTCCAGAAGCCACTAGTGCTGGAACTTCAACAGAGCAGGAGGTCCCAGCTCAGCGTCCAGAGCTCGCTTATGAGGGTGAACCTTCTCCAGGCCAGCAAGAAGGCCCAGCTCAACTTCCAGGGCCCTCTGAGGACGTGGAAACTTCTCCAGCCCAACCGGAAGCCCCAGCTCAACAATCCGAGCCGTCTGAACAGGTGGAACCTTCTCCAGTAGAGCAGGAAGCATCAGCTCAGCCACTGGAACCTGCTGAACAGGTTGAAAGTGCTCCAGGTCAGCAAGAGGCCTCAGCTCAGTCTCTGTAGCTACCTGAAGAAGTTGAACCTTCTCCATTCGAGCAGGACAGTACAGGTCCAGAGCCCTCTCTGGGGGTTATAACTCAAACTCCAGCTCCAGGCCAGGGCCCAGCTCATTACTCAAACTTGCCAAGTGATACACTTGGAACTGGGCATCTACAGGTTACCATAACTCCAGAGCCCACTAAAGAGGCTGAACCTTCTCTAAGCCAGCAGGAGACCCCGGGTCAACCACCAACACCCCCTGAAGAAGCAGAACCTTCTCCAATCCTACAGGAAGGCCCACCTCAACCTCTAGAGCACTCAGAAGAAGCTGGACTTTCTCTAGACCAGCAGGAGGTCCCAGCTCACCCTGCAGATACCTCTGAGGAAACTGAACCTTCTACAACCCAGCAGGAGACCTCAGGGCTTCCAACTCTCCCTCCACCCTCTCCACATCAACAGGAGGTGTCAGTTCAGCTTCCAGAGCCTACAGGGGAATTGGAGCTATCACCAATGCAGCAAGAGGCTCCAGTTCAGCTTCCAAAACCTGCTGCAGAAGCTGAATATCTACCAATCCAGCAGGATTCCACAATTCAGCCTATACAACACAATGAGAAGCTCAGCCCTTCTGCAGGCCAGCCAGAGTCCCCATTTCAGCCACCACTGGCCCCTAATGAGGTTGCAGCTCACCCTGCAGTGCATGATGAGATGACAGTTTACCCTCCAGGTCTGCATCAGCCTCAGCATGTAAACTTGCCCCATGTTACAGTTAAGCCTGTGGATCTGATACTTACGATAACTCCTGAACCCACCACAGAGGTTGTATCACCCATGGCCCAGCAGGAAGCACCAGCTCAGCCACCAGAGCCTCCGAAGGAGAGTGCACCTTCTCCAGTACAACAAGTGGCCCCAGGTTACCCTCCAGAGCCTCTTGTCCCCCAATTCCCACTCCCTCTTTCAGGTGCCGGTTCGTTTGACCTGTGGGCCGGGTCACCCATAGCCCACATCAGTGGTAGTATTTACAAAAAAAGTATTTGCTGATTTTATCATCCTAAGTGTCTTCTCCCTATGCATATGGAAGGTAGACCTCTGTAAAGTGGGGTTAACCTTTTCTAGATTAATGGCTGTGTTAAGCAAAGGTGGGATTGGGGAAGTTTTCCTTTGCCAATGTAAAATGCTATGCTCTCTCCCAGACTCAACTGCCCATCTCCCAAAATCATTCCTACAGAAATTTTGGAGTCATCACTAATTAGTGGTAGCCCATAGAGGGGCTTAATAATCAAATGAGGGAAACGGACTTGGCCCAGTGCTTAGGGCATCCGTCTACCACATGCGAGGTCCGCGGTTCAAAGCCCGGGCCTCCTTGACCTGTGTGGAGCTGGCCCATGCGCAGTGCTGATGCACATATGGAGGGCCCTGCCACACAGGGGTGTCCCCCACGTAGGGGAGCCCCACGCGCAAGGAGTGCGCCTGTGAGGAGAGCCACCCAGCGGGAAAGAAAGTGCAGCCTGTAGCAAATAGACACTGACAACCGGCGGAGGGGGCGGGGCCCACTGAGCCCGGGTCTACTCCCTTCTCCAGTCCCCCTGCTGAACCACCCCATGCGCTTACACCCCAACCTGAGCCAGGAGGATTTGACTACTTGGATCCTCAGCTCCCGCCCCCATTTTGGCCCGACCTCAGCACTTCACTGAAACTTTGGTTCTACACTTGGACACAGAGCTGCCTGCAGGGCCTGATCAGTTTGCTCTTCCACTTCTGGATCTGAATGATAACCTAAGTCGGCATCAAAAGCTCCTGGAGGCAGATCCAACACTCGATTGGATTCAGAATCAGGCCCTAGCTATGCCTCCTCAACTCAAAAGTAGGAGTCACACTGCAGCTTTGAATCAGGCTGAAGATAACCAGTCATTTGAAACAGTTGTTCCACCTTTAGAGGACAGTCAGAGTTCAAAATCAGCTAAGTTTATTGCTTCACCCTCAAACCTGAAGAAAGATCTAGCTCACCATCATCAGCTTGCTAAGATTGGAAATTCAGATCAATTAGCAAAAACTCTTCAAGATCAATCCTATGAGTCTGATCTTCTAGATCCAAGTCTGGACATATTTTATCCTCCAGATGGCCTACCTCTGGACTTCCTAGAGAACTTAGATGAGCTTTCAGAGTCCCCTGAGGAGGCTGAACTTTCCCCACATGAGTGGGAAATCCAAACTCAGCATCTAGAGCCTGCTGAGGAGCTAGAACAATCTCAAACCCAACAGGAAGCCCCAGCTGAGCATCCAGAGCCCCCTGAGAAAGTAGAACCATCTCCAGCCCAGCAGGAGACCCCAGCCCAGTCCTCAGACACCCTTGAGGGGGCTGAACTTCCTGCAGGCCAGCTGGAGGCCCCAGCACAGCCCTCAGAGGCCCCTGAGGAGGCTGAACTTCCTCCAGTCCAGCCATATGACCCAGCACAACCCTCAGAGGCACATGAGGAAGCTGAACCTCCTCCATTCCAGCTGGAGGCCCCAGCTCAGCCTCCAGAGCCGGAAAGGGAGGCTGCACGTCAACCTCCAGGGAATCTTGTGACTGTTAAACATCCAGATCTGGATGAAGCTCATTTTTCAAACTTTCCCAATGTCACACTCAAACCTGTAGATCTACAGCTTACCGTAACTCCAGAAGCCACTAGTGCTGGAACTTCAACAGAGCAGGAGGTCCCAGCTCAGCGTCCAGAGCTCACTTATGAGGGTGAACCTTCTCCAGGCCAGCAAGAAGGCCCAGCTCAACTTCCAGGGCCCTCTGAGGAGGTGGAAACTTCTCCAGCCCAACCGGAAGCCCCAGCTCAACAATCCGAGCCGTCTGAACAGGTGGAACCTTCTCCAGTAGAGCAGGAAGCATCAGCTCAGCCACTGGAACCTGCTGAACAGGTTGAAAGTGCTCCAGGTCAGCAAGAGGCCTCAGCTCAGTCTCTGTAGCTACCTGAAGAAGTTGAACCTTCTCCATTCGAGCAGGACAGTACAGGTCCAGAGCCCTCTCTGGGGGTTATAACTCAAACTCCAGCTCCAGGCCAGGGCCCAGCTCATTACTCAAACTTGCCAAGTGATACACTTGGAACTGGGCATCTACAGGTTACCATAACTCCAGAGCCCACTAAAGAGGCTGAACCTTCTCTAAGCCAGCAGGAGACCCCGGGTCAACCACCAACACCCCCTGAAGAAGCAGAACCTTCTCCAATCCTACAGGAAGGCCCACCTCAACCTCTAGAGCACTCAGAAGAAGCTGGACTTTCTCTAGACCAGCAGGAGGTCCCAGCTCACCCTGCAGATACCTCTGAGGAAACTGAACCTTCTACAACCCAGCAGGAGACCTCAGGGCTTCCAACTCTCCCTCCACCCTCTCCACATCAACAGGAGGTGTCAGTTCAGCTTCCAGAGCCTACAGGGGAATTGGAGCTATCACCAATGCAGCAAGAGGCTCCAGTTCAGCCTCCAAACCCTGCTGCAGAAGCTGAATATCCACCAATCCAGCAGGATTCCACAATTCAGCCTATACAACACAATGAGAAGCTCAGCCCTTCTGCAGGCCAGCCAGAGTCCCCATTTCAGCCACCACTGGCCCCTAATGAGGTTGCAGCTCACCCTGCAGTGCATGATGAGATGACAGTTTACCCTCCAGGTCTGCATCAGCCTCAGCATGTAAACTTGCCCCATGTTACAGTTAAGCCTGTGGATCTGATACTTACGATAACTCCTGAACCCACCACAGAGGTTGTATCACCCATGGCACAGCAGGAAGCACCAGCTCAGCCACCAGAGCCTCTGAAGGAGAGTGAACCTTCTCCAGTACAACAAGTAGCTCCAGGTTACCCTCCAGGGCCCCTTGAGACAGTAGAACCACCTACAGTACAACTGGTGACACCAGCTCAGTCCCCAGTTCCCCTCAAGGAAGGTGAATTTTTGCCTGTCCAGCAAGAGGCTCAAACCTCACCTCTGGAGCCCACTAAGGAAGAGGAACCTTTTCCAAACCAACAGGCTCAGCCTCCAACACCCCCTAAGCAAGTTGAACCATCTCCAACCCAGCAGGAGTCTTCAGTTTATGCTCCAGAGCCCACTGAACTTGAAAGTTCTCCAGCCCAGGTTGAGACTCCAGCTCAACCTCCAGAGCCTCATGAGGTGGAAATGTTACCTCCAGGTCACATTCAAGCTCAGCATCCAGTATTCTCCAATGTCACAGTTAAACCAGTGGATCTGCCACTTACCATAACACCAGCTCCGTCTCCAGAGCCCCCTGAGGAGTTTGAGCCATCTCCAGTCCAGCAGGTAGTACCAGCTCAGTCTCTGGAGCTGCCTAAGGAGATGGCACCTTCCCCAACTCAGCAGGTCCCTCAGGAGTCTCAGGATCACTCCCCAGAGCCACAAAAGGATCAGGTGGTGACTCTTCAGCCTCCTGCCCAGGATGAAACTCAACATTCAAACGTACCCAGTGTCACCCTTAAACCTGTGGATCTGCAGGTTACAATAACTCCAGAGCCTACTGAGGAAGGTGGGCCTTCTCCAGTCCAACATGTGACTCCACCTGCTCCTCCAGAGCTCACTGAGGTGGAAAACCTTCCGCAACCCAGCAGGAGTCTCTATCTCTGACAGAAATGTCCACAGAGATTGGACCTTCTCCAGTCCAGCAGGAGTCTCCAGTTCAGTTTCCAGAGCCTGCTACACACAGTATAGCTCAAGCCCCAGTGCATCAAGAGGTGACAATTTCACCTCAAAGGCAGGATGAGGCTCAGCATCCAGTCACAGTTAAACCTGTGGCTCTGGAGCTTACCATAATTCCTGAGCCTGCTAAAGAGATTGAATTTTCTCCAGTTCAGCAAATTGCCCCTGCTCAGACTCCAGAACCCCTGAAGGAGAATAAAACTTCTCTGGTCCAGCAGAAAACCTCAGCTCCATTTCCAGAGCCCCCTAAGGAAGTAGAACCTTCTCCAGTCCTGCAGGAGGCCCCAGGTCACCTTCCAGAGCCCTCTGAGAAAGAGGAACCCTTTCCTGTCCAACAGTTGACCTCGGCTCAGCCTGCAGAGCCTTCTAAGGAGGTGGTATCTTCTCCAATTCAGCAGGAGACCCCAGCTCAGACTTCAGAGAGTCCACAGAATGTGGAATCTTCTTCGTTCCAGCAGGTAACCCTAGCACCTCCTGCATATCCTCCTGAGGAAGTTATAATTTCAGAACCCACTAAGGAGGCTGGATACTCTACAGCCCCACAGAAAACTACAGTTCCTTCTTCAGAGCTTCCTGAGATGACTCTTCCACCTTCAGACCAGGTTCAAGCTCAGCATCCAAACCTGACAGAAGTCACACTCAAACCTGTGGATTTGGAGCTTTCCATAACTCCAGAGACCAGTAAAGCAGTTGAATATTCTACAACCCTGCACAAAACTACAGTTTCTTCTCCAAAGCCCCCTGAGGTGACCCCTCCACCTTCAGACCAGGTTCAGGCTCAGCATGCAAACCTGACAGGAGTCACAGTTAAACATGTTGACCTGGAGCTTCCTGTAACTCCAGAACCCACTATGGAGGTTGCACCTTCTCCAACCAAGCAGGAGTCCCAAACTCAGCCTCTAGGACTTCCTAAGGAGACAGAAGCTCAACCTCCAGCTTTTCAGGAGCAGACAGTTCTGCCTACAAGTAAGGAGCAAGCTCAGCAATCAAGCTTGTCCAGTGTCACAGTCCAGCCTTTGGATCTGAAGCTTACCGTAAATCCAGAACCTACTACAGAAATTGAACATTCTACTGCCCTGGAGAAGACTACAGCTCCTCCCACACACCTTCAGGTGACATTTCCACCTTCAGATGAGATTCAGGTTCAGAATCCAAACCTGACTACAGTCACAGTTAAACCTGTGGATCTGCAACTTACCATAATTCCAGAACACAATACAGAGGTTGAACCTTCTCCAACCAAGCAGGAATCTTCAACTCAGCCTCCTGAGTCTCCTCAGGTGGTTATACCTCAACTTCCAATATATCACGAGGTTACAGTTCCACCTCCAGGTCAAAATCAATCTCAGCATTCAAATTTGCCCAATGTCACTGTTAAATCTGTGGACCTGGAGGTCACCATAACTTCGGAACCCACAAGTACAACTTCTTCTCCAGAGCTCCCTCAGGTTGCCCCTCCACTTCTACATCTGATTCAGGCTCAGCATCCAAACCTGACAGAAGTCACTGTTAAACCTGGGAATCTGGAGCTTACCATAACTCCAGAACCCAATATGGAGGCTCAACCTCCTCCAACCAAGCAGGATCAAGTTCAGCATTCAAACCCACACTTGCCCAGTGTCACACTTAAACCGAAGGACCTGGAGGTCACTATAACTCCAAAACCCATAATGGAGGTTGAACATTCCACTTCCCTGCCTGGGGTAGAACTTCCTCCAAACCAGGTTCAGACTCTGCATCCAAACCCGACTATAGTTCAACCTTTGGATATAGAGCATTCCATAACTCAGCACCCAAGGTCATCAGAAGCAGATACTGTCTCCATCTACTCTATATTCAGTGGTGCATTCTACAAATTACCCCCCAGAACAGGCATGGACAGGTTTACCTGTGCAACAGGAACAGATTTTTGCTGCAAATTACCCCCCAGAACAGACAAGGACAGGTTTACCTATGCAACAGGAACAGACTGTTGCTGCAAATTACCCCCCAGAACAAGCAAGGACAGGTTTACCTGTGCAACAGGAACAGACTGTTGCTGCAAATTACCCCCCAGAACAAGCAAGGACAGGTTTACCTGTGCAACAGGAACAGACTGTTGCTGCAAATTACCCCCCAGAACAGGCAAGGACAGGTTTACCTATGCAACAGGAACAGACTGTTGCTGCAAATTACCCCCCAGAACAAGCAAGGACAGGTTTACCTGTGCAACAGGAACAGACTGTTGCTGCAAATTACCCCCCAGAACAAGCAAGGACAGGTTTACCTGTGCAACAGGAACAGACTGTTGCTGCAAATTACCCTCCAGATCAGGCACAGATGGGTTTAACTGTGCAAAAGCAACAGTCTCCCACCCCAAGAAAGGCGTATACGGGTTTAACTGTGCAACAGGGACAGAACGTCACCACGACCATCAACATATGCAAGCTCTGTACCTGCAAAGATGAGACACTGGACTGTTCTGGCTTGAGCCTACAGCAGAGGTTCCACAGAATCCCTGTGCTAGACCCCAGCACCTACAACGGCACCTTCACCATCTTGTAAGCATTGCCTTTCTTCTTCTGGCCTCTACAGTCTGCCTCTTAAGCACACACAGCAGCCTCTTCAAGGTTTTCTTGGGCCTGCTTCATCTCCCCAACATACATTGGCTTACTGTCTATTTTTATCTTTTCTTTGCAACTCTCCTTCTCACTATTGTGCCCCTTCGTCCAGCCTTGCACTTGTGATTGCCTTTGTCCTTTTCCCTTACCCATAGTATTTAGCCCCATCATTTCATGCCTTAATCTCTGCTCTACTCCCCTTTTTGCTCCATTCTCTTACAGAAGCATGTCCCTTTCCCCACCTCATTGCTGATGATACAACAAAGTGGTTAAGAGCAGAAATTCTGAAGTCAGGCTGCCTGGGTTTGAACCCAGCTCTGTCATTTATCAGCTTTGTAACCCTGGGCGAGTTATTTAACTCTGTGATGCAGTTTCCTTAGCTGCAAAATGGAGGTTATAGTAGTTACTATCTCATAGGATCATTACATGATTTAAATGAGTTAATACATGTAATACATCACATACCTAACATAAATGTGAATGTTAGCTATTATTAATATTCAATCACTCAGTAATGCTCAAACCTTGTCTTTGTCCCTGACTTTCTATATATAGCACCTGTTAGTGCCCAACCTAGGGCTAGGTACTGTGGGAGCCACAGAAGCAGAAGACATTGTCTCAGGAACCTGACAATGACAGGTGAGAAGAAAGGGAATATGCATAAAAAGGGAAGTGATATACTAAAAGAGATGCAGACCATAGGTGCTGTAATTCACCAAATTCTGTCATCACCACAGTGTGCAGGTCTAATAAAACCCTGCATGTACAAGATGAAACCTTAGCTTGGGCTTAAAGAGTGGCTAAGATTTGTAAACAGAAAACTAGGGAGTATAACTAGGCTAAGGCTGAAGGGATGATCAGAATTTAGGAGACTAATCTGGCTGCAGTGTTGGGTTAGGAAGCAATGAAAGATAAGATTATGAAAAATATTGATTATCAGCTATAGGGGTTTGAATGTTATGCTACAAGATATGTAGAACTATTGAATGTTTCAAGTAAGAGAAATTATTAAAATAGGAAGATTATTTTAAAATTGATATATAGAGCAATCTAGAGAGAAGAAATCTTGATTTGGGAGACCAAGCAGAAAGTTCTAGCAAAAGCTAAGGGTAAATGAGAAGGGGATGGATCAAAGTGGTTGTGATAGGAATGAAAAGAAACTATAAAGCTGTACTATAAAGGAAGAGTGGGCAGGGTTTGGTGATTGACTCTAGTAGTTGGGGACAGGGTAAACAGGAAGAAGAAAAATCAAATATGAAACAAAACAAAACAAAACAAATATGACTCCAGGGGATGATTAGGAGAATGATCATGAATCAGCAGATGGAAATATCGCTGTCAGGAAGGACAGCCAGTTTGAGGGACATGAGTTCAGCTTTTAGGCTTCTTTTATAGGTGAGCATAAAGCAACAAGAAGGCTCCTGATTGAGTGCAAATGTCCACTGGGCAGATGGGCAGACAAGTGCGGTCGGTACGTCCTGTCCGGTGGACGACGGGGCAGGAGAGGCCTAGGCTCCTGCGGGGGCTCGCAGGCGTGGAGGGCGCGTGGCGGAGAAACCACCACGGAGACGAGGTGAGCACGCAGGTCTAATTTATTAAGGGAAGTACATGTGTTTATATAGGGTTATGGGGGAGTGAGCAGGGGACTGATTGGCTGTGGCCAAAGGGGGATTGGACTGGCGGTGGCGAGCAGTTGGGGGGGGGAAGAGGCAGATTCTAGGTTGGTGAAGGGGCGGCACCTGCGGGAAAGTGGGACGGGGCTGGGAGTGATTGGTAGGGACTGGTTCCTTGCCTTTTATGGTGCGGCTTGTGCTGAGGCTTGACAGTGCGGGAGGGGGGATGTGAGCGTAGGCAGCTCCTGCTGGCTATCAGCAAGCCGGTGTCGGTTGCCTGGGCGGGGCCGAGGGCAGTGCGCCCGTTCCATGGCTGAGGGCAGTTCACCCGTTCCAGCCGCCCTACGCCCGAGTGGTGGGCTGCGCATATCCCCCACTGGGCGCGGCTATGCTTGCCAGCCAGACTTCAGCCTGCCTCACCTCAGACAAGTGTCTGTTTTGACTTACTTCTCTCTTTTTTAAAAAATTTTTTGAAATATATCACTCATATGTAAACAATGTATAATAATTGTGAACTTACAAACCAAACATATATAACATGACTTCTTTCTTTCTTTCTTTCACATTATTGTGTCTGCTCTCCGTGTGTGCGGCACCATGCTTGGGCAGGCTGCACTTTTTTTTGCGCTGGGCGGCTCTCCTTATAGGCGTACTCCTTGCATGTGGGGCTCCCCTACACCAGGGACACCCCTGCATGCACGACACTCCTTGCGCACATCAGCACTGCGCATGGGCCAGCTCCACACGGGTCAAGGAGGCCCGGGGTTTGAACTGCGGACCTCCCATGTGGTAGACGGACACCCTAACCACTGGGCCAAGTCCTCTTCCCACCATGACTTCTTTCTGACATCCCAGAAACAGTGTATCACTGTTTTGATTTGATGAACTCAGTAGATAAGCTGTTGCTGAGGGAAGAGAACAGAGCTAAAGGTCAAGATTCAAACTCCTCCATGGAGTTAGTGGTCACAACTGAACCTCGGACATTTAAACTTCTCTTCAACACGTGTCATTCATAGATACAGTCCCACTGCATTAAAAAAAAAAAAAAGTCAGAAGTATATGGGATAAGTGAAAGTGAAAGTTCCTCTGCCCCTTCTTCCCATTTCCACCTTCCTCCATACCACATGTAAGATGACTCCTGTTAACATTTTGCTGTGTGTCCTTCCTACAGATCTTTTTCCTTTGCATTGACATACATATATGTATTCTTAGGTACTTTTTCCCCTGATTAGGTAATACTTTACTCCTTGCTCAATGATTTGCACTGTCTCTGAGCAATATGTCTAAGAGATCTTTATGCATCAATATATAATATCTCTAATTTCTAATTGCCCTTGCCATCCCAAAACATGTAAAAGTGTGAACAGTGGGCACTTAGCCAAAGTTTTGGAGTTTCCTGGCATGTGGTTTCTTTATACTTATTTGTTGATAATGACAAAGGAGAAGAAATTGGACTAATAGGAAGTTCAGTTTCTGAGATGGCCCTATCATTTGTGCCACTGATCCCATAGTATTTCTTTATTAATTGTGCAAATTTGGAAGCTGACCACTGTAGAAATTGGAAAGCTGGTGTTTTCTGCTTTTAAAATATTTCCCATGAGGTTGCCATGATTCTTTACACTTAGTCTTTTCATTCTTTTCCTACTTATTCAAGGATATGAAATGTGTTTCTTCACAGAAATTTCCGAGGAAACTCTATTTCTTACATTGATGAAAATGTACGGAAGGGATATCCCTGAGTTGAGAAACTGTGAGTATATTCTCTCCAAATCTGCCTACAGAAAACTAACTGCATTGTAAGACCCTTGTTGGTCCAGAATTTTGAGGTCAATACCTCTGAGAAAAGGTATTTTCCCTCCTCTATATCCAAAATCAACCTCTACTGATTGCAACTTATGGTTATTTTACAAATATATATGGTAGAACATCTTCAAAATAAGAAAGAGGCCATTTAAATTTGTGTTTCATTATACAAGTAATAGATGATTATATTCTCAATGTATACAAGTGAAATAACAGATAGAGTAAAAATTCTTCTCAGCTCTTAATCCCCCACCCCTGAAATACTGTTACTCTGAGTTTGGTTTCTGTCTTTCCAGACCTTCTTTCATGCATTTGCCTACATACATATTTACAATCGGTTCATTATGCAGTCTTTTCTCTTCCCTGTATAAACTGTACCATCCTGCAACTTGATTCTTTCACTTCCTGATGTCTTAGATTTCTTTCCTTTCCAGGATATAGAGAGTTACCCCATTCATTTAAATTCCTGCATAGTATTCCATAGTATCGATGTATCACAGTTCATTTAATGATTACTGTATTGACGGATGTTTAGAGTGTGTCCAGTAGCCTTATTACGTGCATTGCTGCAATGAACATCCTTTACGTACTTCTTTGTGAACATGGGCAGGTGTTTCTGGAGAATAGGTACCCAGAAATGAAATTGTCGGGTGAAGACTAGGTAAATATAAAAATTTACTTGCTCTCCAATAAAACGTCCCAACACACACTCCAATCATCAGGACATGGCAGCATTCATTTCCCCACTCTTCACCACTTTATAGTCTCCATCCTTTTCCTGGCCTGATGGGTTAATAAAAGTGATGCCATCTCAATCAGTATTCTCATAATTATGAGTTTAAATATCTTTAAATGTATATTTTATTTTCATCTTTATTGCCAAGCATAACACAACATAACATTTCCTGTTTTAGGCACATTCAAATATACAATTCAGTGGTGTTGATTATATTCATAATGTTGTGCTATACTATCGCCACCATCCATTACCAAAACTTCTCCATTATCCCATATAGAACCTCTGTACCCATTAAGTATGAAGTCCCTGTTCTCCACCTCCATACCTACCCCTTGTACCCTGAAATCCACTTCTGTCACTATGAATTCGCATGCTATAGTTATTTCATGTCAGTGAGATCATACAATATTTGTCCTTTTGTGTCTGGCTTATTTCACTCAGCATGATGCCTTCAAGGTTCATTCTTGGTGTAGCATGTATCAGAACATCCTTTGTTTTTCAGGTGCATGACATTCCATTGCATGCTGATAACACATTTTGTTTATCCATTCATTCATTGATGAACACTTGGACTGCTTTAAACTTTGGGCTCTTGTGATTAATGCAGCTATGACCATCAGTGTACGGATTCTTTCCAAGTCCCTGCTTTCAATTCTTTGGGGTATATACCTAGAAATGGGATTGCCAGGTCATATGGAAATTTTGTACTTAATTTTCTGAGAAACCGCCGAACTGTTTTCCACAGAGACAGCGCTATTTTACATTCCCACCAACAATGCTCAAGCATTCCTCTTTCTCTGCATCTCTGCCAAAACTTGTTGTTTTCCATTTTTAAAAAAATAATAGGCATACAAGTGGGTGTGAAGTGGTACCTTGTAATTTGGATTTGCATTTCCCTAATGGATAATGATGTGGAGCTTATTTCATGTGCTTTTTGACGACCCGTATATCTTCTTTTGAGAAATGTCTATTCAAGTCCTTGGTCCTTTTTTTAAAATTGGGTTATTTGTCTTTTTCTTATTGCGTTGTAAAAGGTTTTTTCATATATGCTGGATAGTAAACCCTTATCAGATACATAATTTCCAAATATTTTCTCCCTTTCTGGAAGTTGTCATTTCACTTGTCCTTTGATGCACCAAAGTTTATAAATTTCATGAATTCCAATTTATTTATTTTTTTCTTTTGTTGCTCATGCTTTCAGTGTAAAGTCTAAGAATCCATTACCCAACACAAAGTCCTCAAGATATTCCTCTGTTTCTTCTAGGACTTTCATGGTTTTAGTTCTTATATGTAGGTCTTTGATATATTTTGAGTTAATTTTTGGATATGGTGTAAAGGTCCACTTTCATTCTTTTGCAAGTGGATCTCCAGTGATCCCAGAACCTTTTGCTGAAGAGACCATTCTTTCCCCATTGAGTGAACTTGGCATCCTTGTCAAAAATCCATGAGTCACCATGAGTAGAAAGGCAACCAATTTGACAGCAAATAGCTGAGATCCCTCCTTAATATGGGAAAGGAGGAGGAGGAAAGGCCTTAAAAAGGTCTACCCTGGGGCCCCACATTGTGTGTTTCTTGCCTGGAGCATGCCTGCACCCATGTCTTGTGTGTGTACTTTCCCTTTCTCTCATTTTTCAATTAAAAAACTCCAATGACTCATAGATGTGAGGGTTTATGTCTGAACTCTCAGTTCTTTTCCAGTGGTCTATATGCCTGTCTTTATGCCAGTACCACACTGTTCTGATTACTGTAGCTTTGTATTAAGTTCTGCTATCAGGAAGTATGGGTACTCCAACTTTGTTCTTCTTTTTGAAAGTAGCAACCTTTGGCTTCATTGAGCCTTTCTGTTATTTGTCTACTCTTTATTTCATTTCTCTCCATTCAGATGTTCACGATTTACTTCCTTCTGCTAGGTTTGGGTTTCGTTTGCCTTCTTTCCCAGCATTCACAGCTATAAATTTCCCTCTGAATACTGCCTTTATTGCAGTCCATAAGTTTGGGTATGTTTGTTTTCCTTTTCACTTGTCTCTAGAGATTTCCTAATTGCCCTGGTGATTTCTTTTTTGACCCCTTGGTCAAGAGTATATTAATTTCTGCATATTTGTGAATTTTCCTATTCCCTCTCTGTAATTGATCTCTAGGTTTATTCCATTGTGGTTGGAGTAGATACTCTGTATGATTTCAATATTTTGATTTATTAAGACTTGTTTTGTGACCTAACAAATGATCTATCCTAGAGAAGGATCCATATGCTCTCGAGAAGAACGTGTATTCTGCTGTTGTTCCCTGAAGAGTTCTATGTGTATGTGTCTGTTAGTGCTCATTGGTTTATAGTATCACTCAAGTCTTCTATTTATTTCCTTATTGATCTTCTCTCTAGATGTTCTATCCATTATCGAAAGTGGTGTATTGAGTTCTCCTACTATTAATGTGGAACCTTCTAATTCTCCCTTCAAAACTATCAATATTGCATCATGTATTTTGGGTCTCTGCTGTTAGGTGCATATATGTTTCAAATTGTTATATCTTCATGATGAATTGACCCTTTTATTAATATATAGTGTCCTTCTTTGTCTCTTTTAACTTCAAGTCTATTTTACCTAGTATTAGTATAGACACACTAGCTCTCTTTTAGTTACTGTTACATGGATTTTTTTTTTTTGCCATCCTTTCACTTTTCAACTCTCATTTGTCTTTGAATTTAAGGTGTGTCTCTTATGAACTGCATATACTGGGGTCCAACTTTTTTTATACCCATTCTTCCAGTCTCTGCCTTTTAGCTGGAGAATTTCACTCATTCATATTTAAAGTAACTACAGAGAATGCAGGTCTTTCTTCTGTCATTTTGCTATTTCATTTTTCTAAGTCTCATACATTTTTGTCCCTCAAGTCTTCCATTACTGCCTATTTTTGTATTTAATTGTTCTTTTGTAGTGACACATTTAGAGTCCCTTATTTCCTTTTGGATATATTTTTCAGATGTTTTTTGTGGTTGCTGTGGGCTTAAATTTAACATTTTAATCTATAAAATCTCGTTTATGGAATACCAACTTTGATAGCATACACAAACTATGTTCTTGTACCTCTATGTCCCCCGTCTTTGTGTTGTTCTTGTCTTTATAAAGTATGTGACAAAGGTATAGATGCATCATTACTTTTTATGCATTTATATTTTAGAACCTGGAAGAAGTGAAAAGTTGAGTTACAAATCAAAAATAGTATTAGCATTTATAATTCCCCCTATATTTACTTTTATATTTACTTTTACCAGAGGTCTTTATTTATTTATTTATTTTCAAATTTTAAGGTCAGTTTATTAAGTTCAATGTTGAAAGTTATCAGAAGAGTATTCTCCTGAAAATCATTTTTTCTCAGAATAAAAGAAAGGAAAATCAAAACTATCTCAGCAGATGCTGTGGCAGTCAAGCATCTCTGCAGATAGGGACAGTTTATCAGTCAGTCGAGTCACTCTCTGGGTTGGCAGGATTAGAGTCTGGGTCATTTTCATCATCCTCCAGCTCCAACTCATCCATTTCCTGGAATAAAGATTCATCTACCTCCATGTTGTTTCCAGCATCCTCCAAGAATAGATATCGGACATGTCAAGATTATGACAGATGTTTCAGATACCTGCTTCCCACTTAATTAATTTTTTCCTGCTTGTTCTTCTTTTATTCATTTCTTTTTTAAAATTATTTAAAAATTTCCCCCTTTTTTAAAAATTAAAAAAAAGTTTTTATTATTTATTTCCCTCCCCTTCCCCCCCCCCCCCCATTGTCTGCTCTCTTTGTCCTTTCCTTGTGTGTTCTTCTGTGTCTGCTTGCATTCTTATCAGATGGCACTGGGAATCTGTGTCGCTTTTTGTTGGGTTATCTTGCTGCATCAGCTCTCTGTGTGTGTGGCACTACTCCTGGTCAGGCTGTGCTTTTTTCACATTGGGTGGCTCTCCTTGCATGGTGCACTCCTTGCATGTGGTGCTCCCCAGCACGGGGGACACCCCTGCGTGGCACAGCACTCCTTGCACGTGGCAGCACTGCATGTGGGCCAGCTCACCACACAGGTCAGGAGGCCCTGGGTACAGAACCCTGGACCTCCTATATAGTAGGTGGACGATCTATCAGTTGAGCCACATCTGCTTCCCTCATTCATTTCTTTTTAATCTCTAAGAGCTCTGCATCATACTTGACCTTCCAACTTAAGAAATTCTCAATTGTGATAGGAGTGCCATGAAATAATTGCTTTTCAGCTTCTTCTCTTCTTTTTCTTTTTGTTTCTTTTCTTCTCTTCTAGTTTTTACTTGACCTACTATTTCATTTAATTTTTCTTGCACAGTAGACACTAAAGTAAAGATCTTACCATATTAAGATTTTTCTTCTACCCATAATGCTAATAATTTTAAAACATCTGTGACATCATTATTGTCTAGATTTTCCTGGGAGAATATTTCATAAAGGAGAGCTTAACCTGGGTGTTTTTCACTATATGTAAACTTCAGTGTAGTCTGGACAGTTAAGACACAATAGTTTGATGTGCATAACTTAAAATGTCAAGTATAGAGAAATCAACATATCTGGCAAATCAGTCCTTAATTTACAATGTGTCATTTAATAATAGCATCATTTTCTCCAGCCTTGGATGTCACAGTAATGATAAAGCTGGGTGGAATTTCTGATAATACTGTGAAGGAGTCGGGGTAGATGGACTCCAGAGCTTCCAGCTCATTGCACTGCTTCTTGCCATAATCTGTCATCATGACCCTCACCTCAGCCCATGGATTGCCCACACTGCGAGACGGCGCCGTACAGCCAAGACAGCAGCTGCGCCAGGAGCAGACCGCCACCCAGGAGGCTCTTTATTTCTTTTTGCAGCCTCTGTTTAGTGTTTAGTGTTCTTGACTTTCAACCTGAGGCACTCCCATTAGCATTGATTGTAAGGCAAGTCTAGTGGTCATGACCTGTTTCAACTTTAGTTTATCTGGGAATGTCTTGATCTCTCCCTCATTTTTTTTAAGGAGGTACTGGGAATTGAACCCAGGACCTCATATATGGGAAGCAGGTGCTCAACCATTGAGCTACACCCACTCCCTCTCCTTCATTTTTGAAAGACATTTTCTCCAGACATAGAATTCTTGATTGGCAACTATTTTCTTTCAGCATTTTGAATGTCATTCCACTGCCTTCTTGCTTTCAAGAAGAGATGAGAAATTGGCACTTAATCTTATTGAGGCTTCCTTGTGTTAATGTATTTCCTCTCTCTGCAGGATATTCTCTTTTTCTTTGGCATTTGATAATGTGTCTGGATGTGGATCTCTTTGACTTTATCCTGTTTGGAGTTTGTGGAGCTTCTGGGATGTGTATATTCATTCCTTTAGTTAAGCTGGGGAAGTTTTCAGCCATTACTTCTTTGAATATTCTTTCTGCCCCTTTCTCTCTTGCTTCCCCTTCTGGGCCTTCCATAATGTATTTATTGGTATGCTTGGTAGTGCCCCATGAATCTCTTAGGCTCTGTTCACTTTTCTTCATTCTTTTTGCTGCTTCTTCTTCAGACTAAATCACTTAAATTGTCTTATCTTCAAGTTCACTGATTCTTTCTTCCTACAGTTCCAATCTGCTGTTGAGCCCCTCTGGGAATTTTTTATATCAGTTAGTGGCTCTTCAGCTCTAGATTTGTTTGGTTCCTTTTTTATCATTTCTATCTCTTTATTGAAATTCTCTGTTGTGTCATGTATCTTTTTCCATATATGCTTTAGTTCCTTGTGTTTTAACTCTTTAAGCATATCTAAGACCACCTTTTTTGGAAGTGGCTGTGGCTCAATCAGTTGGGCTCCCATCTACCATATGGGAGGCCCTGGGTTTGCATCCCACAGCCTCCTTGTGAAGGCAAAGCTGGCCCATGTGCCTCAGAGAGCTGATGGTCCCTGTGCCATGGAGAGCTGATACAGCAAGATAACACAACAAAAAGGGAGACAAGCAGACACAGAAAAATGGGCAGCGAATGGACACAGAGAAAAAACAAACAAAAACAAGCCACAAAGGAAGGGAAATAAACAAACAAACAAACAAATAAATCTTTTCTTTAAAAGAAAAAGACCACTTTTTAAAAGTCAGTCTCTGGTATGTCCAAAGTCTAGTCTTCTTCACTGATGGTTTCTGATGTTTTATCTTGTCCTTTGGATGAGCCATCATTCTTATTTCTTTATGTGCATTTCAACCTCTTTTTGCACACTGTACATTTTAATATTTTAATGTGTTACCTCTAGAATTTAATCCCTGAGGTGTCTGTTCCTTACGTTTCTATCCAGTTAGTGATATGACAGATTTTCTTGAATGCCAGGATCTAACAAGCATGAACAAACCAAAATACCTTTCAAAGTCTTTGCAGATTGGCTCTTTGCTGGCTGGTTCTCCTTCAGAGCTTAGTCCTTCTACAGGTGAACCTAAAGAACAAAGCAAGGCAAAAGCTTAGGGCCCTCTATGGTTTTTTCTGAGCATGTGTCTTGTCCTGGGTATGCACTCTTGGCCTTAGGAATTCCCCCATTTACACAGATCTCAATGCCCCATTTTCTCCTTATGAAGTAGTCAATCCTCCTGGTTCTTGGCACTCTATTGTATGCTGTAAGACTGGTAATCCTCTGCACCAAAATGCTGTGATTTTATCATTTCTTACACTGATTAAGCTGCCTGCAAGCTGCTTCAGTGTGTAGGACAAGTTCTGGGAAGGCAAGCCGGAGATGAGTGTCCTGGTTCAGTCCTTAGGCTGCCACCGGATATATTGATACAAACATACATGCACCCCAGTATATGCATAAGGATTACACAGCTTCCTTTGAAACCAGGACCAGAACCTGCACTGAGCGCACAGGCTGGCTCCACACAGTGCTGGGGAGGGAGCGTGAGGGAAGAGCTAATGATCGTGCCTTGAGGTTTTCCCACTGTTCTTAGGTTGCCTTTTTCTTGATTCAGTACTTGCCCAATTACTGCAACTCTTTAACTGATTTTCAGAGCTCTGAGAAAGATGGTTCTACCTGTTTGTGCTAGTTGTCTGAAGACTCTGTGGGGGTATGGAACTCTAGAGTGTCTCTCTCTCTCTCTCATCTTGGGGACATCAGTCCTTCACCTTTAAATGTTTATTGACCATTTATATTTCTTCTATGAGTTGTCCTTTGCCCATTTTACCGTTCAATTGTTTATCATTTTCTTATTGATTTGTAAGTCTGATTAGACATACAGGTGATTTTGGAAAAATACATACATTCAAGGTAATTAACAAGCATTTTTCATGATAATTTGTGTATCATACCATTAGTTCAACTTGAATAGATAAGTCACAAATGATTTTTGAATTAAAAATAAAATACCTAGGGAGCTGATGTAATTCAGTGATGGAGCACCGGCTTCCCACATATGAGGTCAATCCCCAGCCCAGTACCTAAAAAAAAAAAAAAAGACCCAATAGCCATAGGAATCTAAGAGGATTTGTGACATCATTAAAATAGATAGACTGTTAGTTTGATATCTTAGTGATAAGGGAAGAAATGGTAGAACCTGACTGTTTGTTTGGAAATTCTTAAAAACTACATATATTTTCAATTTCTCACTGAGAATATCCAGTTTGGAGATTTTATTTCCCAAACTTGTAATAAAAATTCAAATCATTTGGCACAAGAAGTAGGTAACATTAATTTCCTCTGGGAAATGAAGAAGGGGTAGACTGAGAGACAGGGATGTGAAGAAAATTTTCAACTATCAACTATGCACCTTTTGAATTTTGAATTATATGAATATATATTACATAGATTTTAAAAATAAATTTAAAATTATTTTTTACAAATTATGTAGTTGGAAGTTTATACACTGTAACATGAGTTTGATGAAGGTTTTCAAATTTTTGTCAACTTGACATTTTTACTTTTGAAGGCAGAGGTTCTTAACTTAGGGTCCGTGGGTTCCTGGGGCAGGCTTTCTTAACTATTTTTTTGCCTTATAACTCTTTGGTAATCTACAGAAGCCTGTAGCTCTCTTCTTGGAATACTGTTTTTAAATGCATAGGATAAAATACATAGGAAAGCAAAGAAACCAATTAGATTGAAATACAGTTTCAAAATATTTTAAAAAATAAATTAGTAAAATGGTAATAGATATAGTTCTTATAACACATTAAATAACAATAGATACTGGTGGGTATAATGACTTATACTTTCAAATTAGTGGTGAGAACCAGTGATAAAAATTTTGAGATCTGCAACATATATAAGGTGATATGAAAATATCTGTGATTTCTAATGGTGACAAAATAAACTATATGCTAATCTACTGTATTGCCTACATTCGTAATGGAAGAAAATGTTAAATTTTTGTTAAAGGTTTGTGAAAATAGAGATGTAATTTTTTTTTCCCCCATCAAAGTTCACTCCCTGAATTCTACCCATTCTATTCATCGACCTCTGCCCTAAAGGGCTGATCCACAAATGGAAGTTACATGCACTTTTTTTTTTTTCATTTATTCACGAAAGTACATTTTCTGGAAAAAGGGTCCATAGCTTTTATGAAATTCTTACAGGGTTCTTATATCATAAAAGAGTGAGTCACAAATGTAGGGGAGAAGAAAGACATTTTGTTTCCTGCAAAGCTGTACTTATTCTCATGAGTGTTAATAAATGATGATTTTTAAAATAAAAGTTAGTGTAGCTGACACTTCACTCATTCAACATTTATGGCACATCTG
This sequence comes from Dasypus novemcinctus, assembly GCF_030445035.2. Lineage (NCBI taxonomy): Eukaryota > Metazoa > Chordata > Mammalia > Cingulata > Dasypodidae > Dasypus > Dasypus novemcinctus. Next base: position 17,233,063 of record NC_080693.1, on the reverse strand, counting down.
TTCTGGGTGCTGAGGATCCAGGCCCAGGAACAAAACAAACCAAATATCCCCACTCCCAAGGAGTTTACAAATATATATAATAGACAAATAAGTATATAAATACAAAAGATAGATGATATAATGTCCAGGACTGATCATCGCTATGGAGAGCTAGAAAGCAGGTGAAGGAGGATAAATCAATTTGGAAATAGCCATATATAGTTAAGTACAAAAATGAAACCCTGAGCCCTCTTAATTTCCTAAAACTTACAGAGGTGGGAAGAAGGATAATTGGGTTAAGAATGAATATTTTTGGCGGCGGACTTGGCCCAGTGGTTAGGGCGACCATCTACCACAAGGGAGGTCTGCGGTTCAAACCCCGGGCCTCCTTGACCCGTGTGGAGCTGGCCCATGCACAGTGCTGATGCGCGCAAGGAGTGCCCTGCCACGCAGGGGTGTCCCTGCATAGGGGAGCTCTACGCAAAAGGAGTGCGCCCCATAAGGAGAGCTGCCCAGCGCAAAGGAAAGTTCAACCTGTCCAGGAATGGCACCACACACACAGAGAGCTGACACAAGATGACACAACAAAAAGGGACACAGATCCCCGTACCACTGACAACAACAGAAGCAGACAAAGAACAACACACAGCAAATAGACACAGAAAACAAACAACTGGGGCGGGGGGAGAGAAGGGAAGGAAGAAAAAAAAAGAATGAATATTTTGAAATTCAGAGGATTTCCTTGGTGAAAGGAAACCTGGTCAGAAGTTAAACATGGCAGTTTCTTAAATTTTTTTTCTTATTTCCCCCCAAACCCCCTTCCGTTTTCTGCTCTCAGTGTCCATTCACTGTGTGTCCTACTGTGTCTGTTGTATTCTCATTAGGTGGCTCCGGGAACCCATCCTCAGACCTTCAGGAGTGGGAGAGAGGTGACCATTCTCTTCCTCCACCTCAGCTCCCAAGTTCGCTGTGTCTCATAGTGTCCCTTCTCTGTGTCTCTTTTTTGTTGCTTCATCTTGCTGCATCAGCTCTCCGTGTGGGTGGCACCACTCCTAGACAGTCTGCTCTCCTGCGCAGGGCTGCACTCCTCATGTGGGGGGCCGCTCCTTGCACAGGGGGCATCCCTGTGCAGGGTAACACTCCTTGCACATGGCAGCACTCCATGTGGGCCAGCTCACCCCACCTGCCAGGAGGCCCTGGATATCGAACCCTGGATCTCCTATATGGTAGGCGGAAGCTCTATTCATTGAGCCATATCCACTTCCTTGTTTCTTAAATTTTAATTCAAGCCTGGTTTTGATATTTTTATACTTTGAGAACATTTTATACCTGGGTTTAATTGATTCCTTATTGTTTTTAAATTTTTGCTTAAATCAAAAAAGGAGTATTTGGAGTTCAACAGATTGTGGTACTTCATTCTAGTTGGTTCCTTATTTGAAGCTCCTTTTTGGGGATATTTTGGTGTCTGATGCACTTTTCAGTCTAAACGTTCCTTCTAGGTATAATTTCATAACATTATTTTTTAAAATTTTATTAACCTGTCATTCAAACAACTTCACACAAACACACACACAAACCCCATTAATTTAAAATACAGCAGGAGAGGGTGGGGAAAATGGGAATCCCCTATATTTTTTATGTAACAGTTACATAATCTAAAGTTTCTTTAAAAGTTAAAAAAATAAAAAATACATTAATAATGAGATGGTTAGGCTATTGTTTCAACTTGGTCATGTAATTGTGCCCAGTTGTTTGGTCAAGCAAGCACTGGGCTAACTGTAATACAAGGGCATTTATGGACTTTAGTCACCATTGACTTGACTCAGTGATAAATCATAGATAGCTGGTTATAATTACATCAGTCAGGGACTGCCATCAGCAATGAGTGATGCTTAACCCAATCAGTCAAATGCCTTAAAAAGGGAAGTGATTCCAGCATTGAGAGAATTTCCCAGCTCATCCTTGGACAGCCAACGTCTCCCAGAACTCGTCAAGAACCTTCCCTGGGCTTTCATTGCGGCCCCTGGCTGCAGCCTGCCTGCGGAACCTGGACTTGTGCAAGCCCACGGCTGTGTGAGAGACTCTTATAGAGTCGCATACTATTGACAGATACCCCTTGTTGGTTCTGTTTCCCTAGAGAACCTTGACTAATACAATTGATTATTTTAATTAAATACATTCTCTTTAGTTTTTTCCATGTCCCAACATGCTATTCAAATTCTTTAACCAAACATTCTGAAATGAGCACCAGACGACCAGAGAAGACACTGCCGTAAACAGCTAAGGATCACCTCTGCTCTTCTCTGCCCTTATTGAATCCTTGTCAGTGTTAATAGCTTTTAAGCTTAGTAGTAGTATAAACAAGTTTCATTTTTTGTCTTAATTTTTTTCATTTTACTGTCATATCCTGTGACCTTTTTGTGTGTCACCTCTTTTAGTTTGTTTCCTGTCTGCTAAAACAAATACCACGCAAGGGGTTGACTTAAACAAGGGGAATTTATTGGCTCACAGTTTTGAGGCTAAGAGAAGTCACAAATCGAAGCATCATCAAGCAGGGCTTTCTCCCAGAGGACTGTGGTATTCTGAGGCTGGCTGCCAGTCGTCCTTGGCCCTTGGCTTTGCTCTCACAGGGCAATGCACATGTTGGCTTCTTTGGGTTCTGTTGGCTTCTGGCTTCTCCCTGTACCTTTTTATTTGTCTGAATTTCATTCTGCTTATAAAGGACTCCAGTAATAGGATTCAGACCCATCCTGATTCAGTTGGGTGACACCTTAACCGAAGTAACGTCATCAAAGTTCCCATTTACAATGAGTTCATACCTTTAGAAATGGATTAAGATGAAGAATATGTTTTTCTGGGGTATAGAGCTCCAAGCCACCACATCATCTATAGTGTCCACTTACAGCTTTTGTCATGTGATGTAGAGGGTTGGAGGTTTTTTTCCAAATTTTACAGTTATGAAGATTACTATAAACACCATTGGTCATACTTTTTCCTTTCTGCATCATTTCCATGAAAATATGAGACCATTAACTCCTTGAGGTGAGAAGGTGAATCAATCCCAGCATCGCCGGTTGACCGTTCCCCTTGCACACATATTCTGACCATCACTACTATTCCTTCTAATGTAGTGACTTTCAACCTGAGGTCAGGGTCTCTGATGCATCCTCAGGACTCCAAGAGTTTTTTTTAATGAGAATTTAAAATCTGTGGGAGGAAGGGCGCCCGGCTTGCCACAGTAGCAAACGGTGCAGCAAGAAGTGATACCGCCTCTGCCCGCTGGGCCTAGATAAGGTGACCACGCCTGACTAGGCCTTTGCTGCTAGCGGCTGGCCGGCGCTGCCCTCCCCCTTTTTATCTCCCACCTAGCCCAACATCTGGCCAGCTCTCACTCCCCCTTTCCCCTCCCCTATTCCAAACCTCTCCGCCAGCCCTCTGCTTAGCAACCCCTTACAGTCACCTATCAGGAAGCAGTACCCGCCCGCACCTATCAAATCCCTCCACGCAGTCCCTAACCCTATAAAGCTATGTCCCCTTCCGCAATAAACCGGACTTGCGTACCAGACCTGGTCTCCGCGGCATTCTTTCTCCCCTCGCCGCGCGTCCTCCACGCCTGAGAGCCCCTCTGAGGCTGTCTGCCGCAGCCTCAGACGCCTTTGCGGCCAGCTGACCCCTCCAAACCCCCCCGTCAGCGTCGGGGTGCAAGCCGCCCCAGCCGCAAAAATCTTCCATTTTTATTTTAACAATAATTGTTAAATGTATGTACCCACATTCTGGATGAGCTGAACCATCTTATAAGAGAATGCCCTTGATTTCAGTGGCATAGTTTCCAGGTAGTAAAATTTCAATTATCATAAACTATGAGAAAAGAATTGAGATGAGATTAATGTAAATATGTTGCCAACAGACACGGTGAAGGAAGCCAGAATGTTTCAAATATCAAAGGATACAGAACTTGATGCAAATAGTTTCACAAAACAACATAGCATGTTCTCAGATCCTAGATAACTTTTACTGGTCCTGCCAGCAAGGAAAGCGCAACAGAGATCTACCTTTAACATCCTGTAGGGTTTCTTCTATACTCCTGGCTCTCTGCCACTCCCTTAGCTCACTGTTTTGGAGATGCTGGCTATGTGACTGCCTGGTCATCAGTTTCAGGAAATGCTCCCAGCCTATCCCTGGCCTTTACTTTGATATTCGGTGAAGCAGAGGACATAACATTCCTCTGCAGACCCTGGCATCAGGCTAATCTAGGGACCATTCCTGTTCCCTTCTGCTGCATTCTGCAGAAATCATTGGCTGGATCTGACAGTTTTCTAGCTTATTCTTTACCTGGCCTTTCTGCTGTTCATATGGTGAGACTTTTGTTTCAATGATAATACTTTCCATTTGTGTCATCTTTAGTTGATTATTTTTAATGGGTATAATATCTACTCACATTTCTCTAAGGATATTAATTATGCTTATTCTAAAGTCCTCTTGTGCTTTCTCTGTTAACTCTAATTCCTTGTCTGTTATAAACTCTTGTTTGAGTGTCTCATCTGCCCATAATGGACTAGGCTTTCCCAAGTTGTTTGGTCACTCCTGAGTGTACTTCCTCTTTGTAGTTGATATTCTGCTGCTTCTGTTTTCCAGCTCTAGAAGTGAGGGGAAATGAGCTGCTGGGGCTTGTAATCCAGCTGGCTTTCCCCTGAGAATCTTCCCTTTTGGAAGAGGCATGTAGAGTTGATGTGCCATCCGCTGCTCTTCTTACAGTACCCCAACCAATCACTCTGTAGGTGGCCCCAGGTCATTTCTGGTAGGGGAGCCTTTGTGAAGCTACTCCCATGCCCTGCAGAGCTGAGGCTGGGATTTTTTAATTGTATCTTTTCTGTCACTCTTGAAGATTTGGTGGATTTTTTGGATGTAGAGACTTCGGGATGTTTTTAATCTGCCAATTTGAAATAGCACAAATTCTTAGGAAAACTTTGTGTCCCTATTATATCCTAAAGAGACTTGAGGCAAATGTGTACTAGGATGCAAGTACAAGAATGCCCATAGCAACAAAACTAGAAATATTTCAGTATCCAACCGTAGATTGAGTAAATAAATTGGTGTAGTCATACAGTGACTATTATAAAGCATCACTGTCCCGTAGAAATATAATGTAAGTCCATATGTGGAACCTTAAATTTTCTAATAGTCACTTAAAAGCTCAAGGTAAAATGAAACTGGTGAAGTAAATGTTAATAATATATTTTATTTAACCCTTATATCCAAAATATTATCATTTCAACATGTAATCAATATAAATATTATTAATGAGATATTCTACATTCTTTTGGGGGGGGGCAGGGGTTAAACCTGGGACTTGGTATGTGGGAAGCCAGAGCTCAACCACTGAGCCACATTTGCTCCCCTGAGTTGGTTTTTCGCATTTTTTTTTAAGATTTATTTTATTTATTTCTCTTCCCTTCCTGTGTTGTCTGCTCTCTGTCCATTCACTGTGTGTTCTTCTGCCTCTGCTTGGATTATCTGGCAGCACTGGGAAACTTTGTCTCTTTTTTCTTGTTGTTGCATCATCTTGCTGATGACACCTCTCCCTGTGTGCAGTGCCACTCCTGGGCAGGCTGAGCTTTTATCATGCGCAGTGGCTCTCCTTGTGGGGCACACTCCTTGCATGAGGGCACCCCTATGCAGGGGCACCCCTACATGGCAGGGCACTCCACGCGTACCACAGCACTGCACATGGGCCAGTTTACACATGGGCCAGGAGGCCCTGGGGATCGAACCCTGGACCCTCCATATGGTAGATGGACACTCTATCAGTTGACCCACATCCGCTTCGCTTGTTTTGTTTTTTGGTGAGTTCGGCCAGTACTTTATTAAGGTAGAGAGGGAAGAGAAATGAGAGAAAATAACAGATCATGGGTCCCAGGTAGAGAAGAAGGCTGAAAAGTGATAAAGCATGCTGGTTTACAGATTAGAATTCCCCATTATAGATGATAAATGCCCAGGTTTTACTTGCATGGCAACCATGGCAGGGTAAAAACAGCGAGAGCAGAGCACAGAAGGCAAGAACAGGGGCCCAAGGACAAGAGGGCTTTTCTTTTGTTTTGCTTGTTGTTTGTTTTTGCAGGAGGCACCAGAGACCAAACCCAGGACCCTCCCATCTGGGAGGCGGGCACTCAACCACTTGTGCTACTTCCGGTCCCTCTACATTCTTTTTTTTTTTTTTTTAAGATTTATTTATTATTTATTTAATTTCCCCCCCTCCCCTGGTTGTCTGTTCTTGGTGTCTATTTGCTGCGTCTTGTTTCTTTGTCCGCTTCTGTTGTCGTCAGCGGCACGGGAAGTGTGGGTGGCGCCATTCCTGGGCAGGCTGCTCTTTCTTTTCACGCTGGGCGGCTCTCCTCACGAGCGCACTCCTTGCGCATGGGGTTCCCGTAAGCCGGGGACACCCCTGCGTGGCAGGGCACTCCTTGCGCACATCAGCACTGCACATGGGCCAGCCCCACACGGGTCAAGGAGGCCCGGGGTTTGAAACGCGGACCTCCCATGTGGTAGATGGACGCCCTAACCACTGGGCCAAAGTCCATTTCCCTCTACATTCTTTATTACATTGTTTTCAAAGTATCCATAATATTACCATTACTCTGTGTAATCAATATAAAAATATTGATAGAGTTTACATTGTTTTTTCCATGTTGTCTTTGAAATCATCATTTGTTTGCTAAATTTTCATCATAGAACTTCTGCATTTATTGACATTTCATAAAATTTATAGTTGAAAAAGTAGCATTGCATATCCAAGTTACTCCAAACATACTCAGAGGTTTTCCAATAACTGAATTATCAGTGTTTTAATTTAAATTTTAAAATAATTACAATAAATAAGATTAAAAGTTCCATTTCTTAGCTACACTAAGCACTCAATAGCCACATGTGTCTAGTGCTTACCTTATTGGACATTCAGCATTAAGGCACTGAAGTGAACCAACCGCAGCTATACTTGCAGCAACCATTATTTTACAAACATTTTGTTGAGAGAAAATAATATGTTCCATTGCAAGTCAATGTACTCAACATTATTGAGATAGAAAATAATGCATATAATACAATTCCACTTATTTAAAGTTCAAAAGGCAGAACTAAACTCAGTTGTTTATTATTGACACTTAATAGGTAAAACTATATTTTAAAAACAAGGAAATAAAAAATCAGGATTGTGATTACTTCCAGGGGTCAGAGAAAGGGTTGTGACTAGAAAGGGGCACCCTGGGAGCACTGTAATTATTAAACCTAACATTTATGTTATAATGCAGTCTATGCACATCTTAGTTCTCAAAAAAAGTTTTAATGGGGAAAAAAGTCAGATGGCTTCGCTTGCAGCCCTAACATAGCTCCACAGTGGACTTCTACGATGAGGTGTGAGGAAAGAAAGGAGGAAAATGGCAGTTCTGCAGATCTTGGTGCCACCCAGAGTTGCGTTCTAACAGGGGCTTTGTAATGTAGAGTGCTAGGCATTAACTAAGGATTTGGCGGGAAGCGCAGGTGGAGTAAGTGTGTTTTCCACAGGTGGAGGGAGGAGCACCGAGGGGGACCCAAAGGAGGGCATGAGAAGAAAGGGTTGAATAAAAACAGAGCAGAGATCACATCCCTAAATTAAATAAGAACTACCATATTTAGGTGGCAACATTACCCAGGTTTCCCCCGTATATGGGAGTTAGTGCTGTGCAGCAAATAGTTATAGTTTGCATTTAATCCAGAAATAACCTTTTCATTTTCCAGAATTCTCAGTGACAATAATTTGAGCGAATTACATAAGGATTCATTGAAGGCCTGCTATCCCTCCAATATTTGTAAGTTTAGTTAGTTAATCATACATTATCCACATAATGAATAAGGGGTGTGAATTAGATGATCTCTAAAATTTCTTCCAGCAATAAAATCCTACAGTTCTGTAAATCTATAGGGTCCCAGCCCATCTCTAGCATTCAATACCTCCTTTGCATTTTCAATTTTCAATTTTAATTATATAGACAGGATACAAATAGAAGGAAATTTCAGTTGTAGAGGGAAATTGGTAAGGAGATCTGAGTAATTCTAGACACCCATATGAACCTTCATTTATAAGTCCATATAACATGTTTATATTCAGTCTATGGCCCACAGAGCAAATCTGGTACATGGTCTATCTTTATAAAGTCTGTAAGCTAAGAATGGTTTTTATATTTTCAAAGAGTTATAAAAGAAAAAAGAAAAGTAAGAAAAGAGACCATATATGGCCTGCAAAGCCTACCATATTTACTATCTGGTTTTTATAGAAAAATGTTTGTGAAAAAGTTGGTTTAGTAAATGAGAGGAATTAAGGTTAACCTCAGATTTTGCTTAAACGACAAGAAAATCCAGAACACATACTTAATTTGAATGCCAGTTAACCCAGAATTTTTGATAGTTTAATCTGAATTAAATCAACATTTAAATATTAAATATTTACTTAAGCAGATGAATTATGTAAACAATGTTATCAAGAGCATATTTAGTTACCAAGAGAAAAGGCTGGTGTTAAGGATTTCAATGCAGGAATTGTTATACTGTATAACAAACTGATGTTTAAATGACAGTTAAATGGTATAGCTAGAAATGTTTCACTAAGTAAGCATATCAGAAATGCTCCTAACTGCTAATTACAAAATAAAAATCTCTATAACCCCATTGCTAAGGAGGGAACACCTGCCTAGCAATCTATATCTATTCAGAGGTAAGGAGAGACGATGAGCTTTGCTATAAAAGTGTGATTTTTATACTTTGTGCAGTCCAGAACTTATTAAACTAATCCTTATTAAACTAATTCATGATACTCTTTAGCAAATAAATTCCTTTGCAAATTTGGAAGGCTAAGGGAAGGCGGGTGTGAAGAACCGCCCAGGACACTAAAGAGAGTCCCCCTGAGTCGGCAAGCCTTTCGGGCTTAGGGGACTCCCACGGTCGCGGCTGGTCTTCTTGGGCACCTCCAGCATCTGGGCAAGTGAGACAACTGCTCAATGTAGCGTGTCTTTCATTGCTTCTACTTTGTAAGCTAATTCTTTCACATTGGCATATTTATTCTCATTCATTAGAAAAAGCCAACCAATGAAAATGTTTTTAAAAATTATGCAGCATTATGCCCCAGTGTTGGAGGTAAAAGACGAGTAAGACAGGGTTCCCACCCTTCTAGGAAATCACGGTCTCGCAGGGGATACAAACACGTAAGTCAACAGGCCCTAATGAAGAACAAGCAGAGGTGCAGACGATGGCGCCATGAAGTCATAAAACTACATTCCTAAAAGAAAAGTCATTGTCCTTGTACTTACTCCCCAGCTATTTACTCATTTCATGAATATATGAGTTTGCTTTATGTCCATGTGTTAGTTTTAAACATAGCAGGCAATGCAAATGAGCAAAACCTAGTCCATGCTTTCAAGGAGTTTATATCTAGAATTTAATGAGACTACAAAAGTTCATCTAGATCAATTCCCTTACTCTCAGGAAAGATCTACCAAGATCTATAGCTGTATATTTTATTTATTAAGATCAGAAGATGAAACTTTAGGAGAGGTGGGGAGAGTATTAAGAGCCCTAGAAGGATCAGGTAACAATTGCTAAGGTTTCTAGTTTAGACAAATACTACTGATTCCATATCATCACTCTAAACTCCAACATTTGTTCTTACTAATTAGATATCTAATAGCTAATTGAGGCAATATTTTCCTTTACTTTTCCTAGAGATTTATCCTGCAATAAAATACAGTCTATTGAAAGACGCACATTTGAACCACTACCCTTTTTGCAGTTTGTGTAAGTTACAAATATAACTTCATTATATTTGGAACTTTTATAAAAATTGATTATGAGTCTCTTTGCTATTCATTTGAAATGTGATTAAAATTTGTAGTGAAAAGCTACTAAAATTATATAGCAAATCCTTTTAATCTCTGGCAAAGATTGGCATTATTACAAAGATCGGAGTGAATCATTCTAGAGCAGTGGTTTTCAGCCTGAACAATTTTGCACCTAAGGGACATTTGGCAATGTCTGGAGACATTTTTGATTGTTACACTTGTGAGGGTACTACTGGCCCTCTATTGGACAGAGGCCAGACATCCTGCTACACATCCTGCAATGCATAGTAGAACCGGTACAACAAAGAATTATCCAGCCCAAAATGTCAATAGTGCCAAGATTGGGAAATAAATAAAGAGAAATACTTACTACAAGTGTTTATTGAGCATTTACAGTTTTGTACCTAAGGTACCATATGTGCAAATCAGAATGTATAAATCATAAGTAAATATCTTACACAGCAATATTATGGAGGTAGTCTTGAGGTCATCTTGTATCATATAAAAATTAGAATCACTGCCAAAGGATGAATATTCTGAAAAGAATGTATTTTTTCCTTTTGTTTCTGTCTTTTTTTTTTTGTAGAAATCTTGGTTGCAATTTACTCACAGAACTCAGCTTTGGAACATTTCAGGCCTGGCATGGAATGCAGTTTTTACACAAGTTGTAAGTGAAGTAGAAGATGGATACATGTAAAAAGATGGTTTATGTATAAAAACATAGTGTCATTAGCCGGGTGTAAGTAAGCCCAATACAAACACTCTGAAAAGTATGTCTTAAGATCCTTTTTATTTTTTTCCAAACTGAGGAAACTAAGGTACAAAAAGGCCAGAAGACTCATCTGATTCATGCCTTCCTTTCCCTGGTATTGATCTTTGCCATGGGCAATAAAAGTCACCAAGCAAGTAGCACTCAAATTAACATTGCCATGGGAATCCCAATGATGACATTCAGATGTGTGAATGTCCTCGAAATTCCACTTTTTACTTTAACCTTGATTCTGGCTCACATGCAAAATTTCTAACTGCATAAATATATGTGATATATAACTGCAAAGAACAAAGCTTGGCACAAAGTCCTCCAGGAGCAAAAGATCAGGGTTCTCCTTGGCCATCAACTTCTTTCAGATGGTAAAACAAAGCAAATTCCTAAAAACTTGCAACAGAGCACTTCTCTCCCTAATCACCCAGAACATTTTTTCAAAAAGTATATACCTTTGTAGTTATGAATTATCTGTAGACAATAGGAATCTTTGATGCATGGAGAAAGATGGTGCTTATGTTAAGCTATGGTGTGAAAACTTTCGTAAAGAAAGTATTTTCCTTTGGCCTTTTCCAAGTACTTTCTTTCCTGACTACTCTTCAAACCAGATGTGTGGGTTGTATACCCTTTCAGCTTCAAAGTTCTTTGATTTTTCTGTCACACAAGTAAATCATAATGGCCATGTTCAATTTAAAAGGGGGTTTTAAACTAAAGGTGAAAATCCTCTTCCTCTAAACGTGACTTTGGAAAAAACTGTCTACCTGTCTTGTGGTTCAGAAACCCAGCTTTCCAGCTTCACACAGTTCCTTTCAGCTTAGATGGAGGTGCCCAGGGTGCATCTGGAAGGCCCATCTGCAGCTGCCTTCCCCTCACTTCTTTAATTTGCTGGTGTCTGACTTGGGGAAAGACAACTTGAGGGTCCATTTTTCTTTTGCCAGCACACCAGAGAGCAGGATCATTAGGTCCCCCCCACCAAGAAGCTTTAGTAGCTTCAGTACAGATGTCTTAAACTCACCAACCTTTACCAACTATTTTATAGCACTGAGAATCCCTCAAAGAATCCAAGTTTCATTATAGTTGTATGGGCAGCACAAGAAAAAAAAAAAGCATGGAATCACAATTGATAAAATTTAATGAATTCATTCAAAAATATTCACCAAGCACTGTGCCCAGTGTGTGCCAGGCACTGTACTAAGTATTGGGGCTACAAAGAGGAATAGGACAAAGACTTTATCCCCAAGAAACTTTCAGGTTGGAGGGAGGAGATGGATGTTGATGGGAAACCATAGGAGAGCCCTGCTAGGATCCATGCGGCAGGGAAACAGAGTAGGGGATGACAAAGGAGGGAATGGGCGGGGGGTTAGTAAAGATTAATGCAAGAGTGGCCATCTTGGGTTTCTGTGCTCATCTTAAGCAACAGAAAGAGGCATTTGCTAAATACAATGAGAATTAGAGTAGCCGGTACAGGAAATAAATTAACACTCGTGTCATGTGATTTGAACCAAGCTATAGCCCTAAAACTAATTCATAGCTACTTTCAAAAGATTGAAATAATGGTCCCGATACACCATGTGTATGTTGGGGCTCCTTTGTTTTTGGTCAAATTTTTCTAACGGACAAAACTAATTTGCTTCAGGAAATGTTTTCCGTAGGTGAGACATGAGTCTTACTGTATCACTTTCCAAAGGCAAGTTGCCAAGAGAAGATGGTTCCGCTTGAGTTGTCATTTTATGACCTATATGACACAGTACTGGGGTATTTATAAGTTAAAACAATATATGCCCTGCATTTAAAAAATTGGTAAAAAGATCCCAGCTGAGGTGGATTTATCATGAACTGAATGGCATTTAAGCTGCAGGGCCCCTCACTTGCATAGGCCCCTTCCAAGGTCCTAGGAGGTGACCCTAGCAATTGTTGTTTTCATAATTCTGCACTTTTTATTAGAAAGGATTTCACAGAATTAGATAAACTGCAGACCCCTTAAAAGCCAGATTCACCCCTGGGTGCCAGGTAATTATAACCCAGTAAATCTCTTAAATGAAGCCTAGATGTTATTTACAAACACCGATGGAATAAATGAGAAGTGTGGCTAAGAGTCATTCTTTTTTTATTTTTATGATTTATTTTCATTTATTTATCTCTTCTTCCCCCCCTACCCCCCAGTTGTCTGCTCTCTGTGTCCATCTGCTGTGTGTTCTTCTGTGTCTGCTTCTATGCTTGTCAGCGGCACCAGGAATCTGTGCCTCTTTTTGTTGTTAATGTTTTCCATCAGACTTAAGAAGTTTTTTTCTTTGGCCCTTACTCTCCTCTGGTGCGGCGGCTTGCTCAGTCGGTGGAGGTGGGGTCTGGCTGCGGACGAGGGGTCGGTCCAGCTCTGGACGAGGGGTCGGTCCCACTTGGGACGAAGGGTCGGTCCCACCTGGGACGAGGGGTCGGTCCGGCAGCAGACAAGGGATCGGTCTCACAAGGGGTTGCGCGGTTCAGCTGACGGGGTCACCCGGCGAAGCCGGCGACGAAGGGGTCGCCCGGAGAAGCAGGCAACGAAGGGGTCGCCCGGAGAAGCAGGCGACGAACTGGGGACAAGGGAGGCCAGGCCCTTGTCGGGGGCTCTCAGGACTGGAGGGCACACGGCAGAAGAACTACCGCGGAGACAAGGTAAACACGCAAGTCCACTTTATTGAGGGAGAGGCAACAGTTTTATAGGGGCTGGGGAAGGCTGATTGGTCGAAGCCACGCCCTGTTCTGATTGGTTGCCAGCGAAAGGTCAGTGGGCGGTACTGGACGGGGGAGGGGTGGTGGTTAGGGATTGGCTGTTGCTGTTGCTGGGGGAAGTGGCAGGGCTTAGTGATTGGTGGCTGCTGTTGCTGGGGTGGAGGGCAGACTTGAGTTTCCCCGCCCACGCCTGGCTGTTGCTGCTGTCGGGGGAAGGGAAAAGGGCAGACTGGATTTTTCCGCCCACGCCTGGTTGTTGTTGCTGTTGGGGGAGGGGAAAAGGGCAGACTGGAATTTTCCGCCCTGCGCCTGCGCAGGGAGAAAGAAGAAGAAGGGTGCCGCCCCACAGGCATCGTGTAGCGCCATCCGGGAGGAGGGGCGGCCGCGGAAGCATGGCTGCCGAGAAGGGGAGACCCGAGGGCACTCTGCGCCCATGCTGAGCTCCCTTCAGGGGTGGCAGTGAGTCCGACCAGCCACCCTATTATGGGGGCAGCGGCTTGGCCTGCCGCGGCTGCTCCCCTGCCAGGCCAGCAAACCACACTTCAGCCCGAGGAGTGACCGCAGGTGTGGAAGGGGCTTGATGCTTCAAGAATGTCTCCACGTGACTACAGATAGTCTTGGCCAGCAAAACTTGGATTATTACACATGGACATGGCTTTCTCCCTAAACCTGGCAGAGGAGAAAGCTGGGAAAACTTCACTGATACCTGGGGCAACACAGACAGCTTCAACCTCTATAGGTCACAGAACCAACTATACCCTCAGCTCCCACTACACAAAGAGCAAGGGGGAAAGACAAGAAAGAGAAACTACACCCAGAATAAATACATCTAGGAAGCCAGATACCACACAGCAATGAAAAATTCCAATTCTTAGCAAGAAACCAGAATATATGGCCTAGTTAAAGGAACAAAATAAGCCTCCAGATGACATAAAGAACATGAGAAAATGAATCATAATTGTTCAAACAAAACTCCTTAATGAATTATATGAGATGGCTAAAGAGATTAAGGATATTAAGAAGACCCTGGTTGAGTGCAAAGAATTTAAAAGCTACATTTAAAAAGACAGCAGATCTTATGGGCATGAAAGACACAATAAATGAAACTTGAAATACACTGGAGGCATAAAATGGCAGATTTAAGGAGGCAGAAGAAAAGATCTGTGAGTTGGAGATATGGCCTCTGAAAACAAACATACAAAAGAACGGATGAATAAAAGAATTGAAGAAACTTGAACAGGGTCACAGGCAACTAAATGACAGCAAGAGACATGCAAACATATGTGCATGGGTTTCCCAGAGGGAGAAGAATGGTCAATGGGGAAGAAGGAATGTTTGATGAAATAACAGTAGCAAATTCATCTACCCTATTGAGGGACATAGATATCCGTGTCCTGGGAAGCGGACTTGGCCCAATGATTAAGGCATCTGCCTACCACAGGGGAGGTCCGCGGTTCAAACCCCAGGCCTCCTTGACCCATGTGGAGCTGGCCCAAGCACAGTGCTCTTGTGTGCAAGGACTGCTGTGCCACGCAGGGGTGTCCCCGTGCAGGGGCGCCCCACACACAAGGAGTGTGCCCCATAAGGAGAGCCTCCAAGTGCAAAATAAATTTCAGCCTGCCTGGGAACAGCTCCACACACACAGAGAGCTGACAAAACAATATGATGTGACAGAAAGAAACAGATTTCCATGCCGCTGACAACAACAGAAGTGGAAAAAGAAGAACATACAGCAAAATGGACACAGAGAACAGATAACTGGGGGGGGGGGGGGGGGGAAGGGAGAGAAATAAAAAAAAAATAAATCTTGAAAAAAAAAAGATAACCATGTCCAGCAGCACAGCATACTCCCACCTGAATAAATCTGAATAGACCAGCTCTTAGACACATACTAATCAGAATGTAAAATGCCAATATACAAGCGAGAATTCTGAGAGCAGGAGGAGAAAAGTGATGGATAACATATAAATGATGGCTAATAGGATTAACTGCCAATTTCTCACTCAAATCAATGGAGACAAGAACACAGTGACATGATATACTTAAGACAGAGTAAGAGAAAAATTGCCAGCCAAGAACCTTCTGTGTGACAAAATTGTATTTAAAAATGAGGGTAAGTTTAGAACATACACAGATGAATAGAAACTGAGAGTTGGTAAGCAAAGGTCCATCTTTGCAGGAAACAGTAAAGGGAGTCCTACTGCCTGAAAAGAAAACACAGGGGAGAGTGGCTTGGAAGAGAATCTAGAAATGAAGTTTATATGATTAAAATAATGGAAAGTGTCAAAGAAGTAGTGAAAAGAAAATATAAATAAATACAGATAAAACTTGAAGGTCAAAATGGGTGAAATAAAAGCTGCCTTTACAGTAATAACATTTAATATTATTGGATTAAACTCCCTATTGAAAAGACACTGACTGGTGGAATGGATAAGAAAATATGAGCCATCTGTGTGCTTTCTACAAGAGATTCAAGGATGCCAACAGAGTGAAAGTGAAAGGTTGGAAATATATATTCCACACTGGCAGTAACCAATAAATGCTGGGGTAGCTTTACTTATATTGAACAAAATAGACTTTAAAAGCAAACTGTTATTGGAGACAAGGATGGATATTATATATTCATAAGAGGAGCAATTCACCAGGAATATATAACAATCATAAATATATATGCACCTAATCAGTATCCCCCAAGATATGTGAGGCAAAACACTTGTAAAACTGGGGGGAGAAATAATATCTCTACATTAATAGTTGTAGACTTCAGTACACCTCTCAGCATGGAATAGAGCATCTGGGCAGAAGATCAAAAAAGAAACAGAGAGCTTGAATAATATTATAAATGGATTAAACCTAATAGACAAATACCTTACATTGTACTGAAAACAGCAGGATATACATTCTTTTCAAATGCTCGCTGATCTTTCTCGGGATAGATGCTATGTTGGATCACAAAGCACATATCAATAAACTCAACAAGATAGAAATTATACAAAGAGCTTCCTTTGATCATAATGGAATATTGTTGGATATCAGAACAGTTGGAAAAAGGAAAATCACAAATAAGTGGGTAATAAATAATATATTTGTAAATAAGTAGTAGGTTAAAGAAGAAATTTCTAGAGAAATCAATAAATATCCCAAGAAGTATAGAAATGAGAACACGTTGTAAAATCCTATGATATGCAGTGAAGGCACTACTGGAGGGGAATTCATAGATCTCAATGCTTAGATTAAAAAAGTAGAAAGAGCTAACACCAATGACCAGACTACAGAGCTGGAGGAACTAGAAAAAGAACAGCCAACTATTCCCAAAGCAAGTAGAAGTAATGAAATAATGAAGATCAGAGCAGAAATAAATGATATCAAGAACTAAAAAACAATAGAGAGAAAAACCAAACCAAAATTTGGCTTTTCAAGAAGATTAACAAAACTGAAAACCCTTAGCTAGACTGAGAAAGGAAAAAAGAGAGAAGATGCAAGTAAATGAAATAAAAAATAAAAATGAGGACATTACTATGGACCTCATGGAGAGAAAAGACCTCGAAAGAGGATACTATGAACAACTGTACTCAAACAAAGTAGACGATGTAGATAAAAATGCAAGAATCCCTGGGAAGATACAGACACCCTACACTGACCTCAGGAAACCAATCACAAATAAAAAGACTGAAACAGTCATCAAACAACTAGGCAATAGGAAAAGCCCAGGACAAGGTGGTTTCACAGATGATTTCTACCAAGCACTCAAAGCAGATTTAATTCCAATCTTTATCAAGCTCTTCCAAAAAACTGAACAATCAGAGAATGCTACAAAACTCATTCTATAAAGCCAATATCACCCTAATATCAAAGCCAAATGAAAAAAAAAATTACAGACCCATTTCCCTAGTGAGTATGGATGCAAAACTAATCAACAAAATGTTTGCTAGCCGAATTCAACTCTATGTTTAAAGAAGTATTCATTATGATCAAGTGGATTTTATACTAAAGTAGGCTATGGGTGGGGGGGCTGTTCATCTCTATAAATAACCTGACTGAACTGTGCATTTGGAACAGTGAGAACTGCAGCCCTGCCCTTGGTAACCATGACAACAACTCCAGTCCCAGAAAAACAGTTCAGCAATGCAAACTCTATGAACTTTAAATATTCAGGAAAAATGCAAACCAAATGTACTAAAAGCTTATCTAAAATGTATAAAATCCATGCTAAAATTTATCTAGGATGTGGAAAATATATCTAATTCAAGCCTATTGAGCACTGAAACAAGAAACCATTTGGCCCTTCCTCTGTATTAAAAAAACTCAAAAATCTTGTTCAGGGGTTCAGATTTTGAAATAAAAAGCTCTGAGCCCGGCCGGTCATAAATAAATCCCTTTTCCTTCCCCACATTATTCCTGAGCCTTCTATACGCAAATAATTAAATCTCTCTCAACTTCTACAACAATACCAGGCATGCAAAAAAATCAATCAGCAGAATATACCACATTAGTAAATCATAGAAGAAAAATCACATGATCCTATCGATTGATGCAGAAAAGGCATCTGAGAAATTACAGCATCCCTTGGATGGATGAAGGATAATCAAAGACCTGAAGGCAACTTGTTTCTCTCCCTGTTCCTAGGATACAAAGGATGGACTGATATGTAAATTAGAAGGGAATGAGATGCAACCCTCTCTTGGTGCCAAATTCTGCTTTGGTGGTCAGTAACATCCATTTGAAGCATTGAAGTATGAAAACCGGCTTGAACTGGTTTCCTGGACCAGGCAGAGGAATCCCCTTGCTGTCCTCACTTCAACTTGCTTAATTAACACAGTAAAACTCCCACCCATGGTGGAGTTTTCTGCTCCTTTTTTGATCCTGGAATGTATGTGTGAGTGTGAATTCCTGAACATGCGCTCATACAGTTACATAACCAGCAATGTATGTTTACTCACGTGCATAAAAGTTAGTGCATAATCAAACCACATGCTAAGTAGTAACTTAGCTATTTAAGCAAGAGTGAAACCACAACACGGGGAGTTGGGTCTGAATCCCTTAAAACTGACCTTAGCTCCTGTCTGCAAACATAATAAATACAAATTCTATCTAACTCTCATATTAAAGCTTTTCTCTACCTCTCTGGTTGTCTCCAAAGGCCCATCCTTGGGGCCTACATATTGGTGACTCCACCAGACCTAAAATACACAAATAAAATGCTTCCAAGGTGGACCGTGGAGGAGGTTGCCAGCACCCGGGCATCCCCGACTCCAGCAGCCCCTCAAATTTCATGGGGACTCAGGGGTTACCCGGTGAAGCCCCTTTCCAGCTGCCGAGGGAAGCATCTCATGAGGTTAGAACAGAGAGTAGGTTCATCTCCTTCCCTTGGTGAGTGAGTTCATTCTTTTAATTATTACTTCTGTGCGATCTATGTATCTTTTAAAAAAGATAATAATAAAATGAATAAATAAAGCGACTCAGACACAACTCTCCATGGTGCGGTTTCATTCTTGTTTAAATACCTACGTTACTACTTAGCGTTAGCTTTCGTTATGCATTAGCTTTTATGCATATGGATGAACACCAAGAGATAGTTATATTATTGTGTGATTAGTATGTTCAGGAAATCATGCTTGCACATCCATTGCATGATCAAAAAAGGTGCAGATAACTTCATCCCTGGGTGGGAATTTTTCTGTGTTAATGAAACAAGTAGAAGTGAGGATAGCATGGGGCTTCTTCTGAGCAGCTCTGGCTAATCGGTGAACCTGGTTTTCCTATGTCCTTGCTTCAAATGGATGTTCTTGACCAACCAAGAAAGGGTCACATGTCATTACCTTCTAATTTACATATAATTCTTTTCCTTTGTATCCTAGCAATAGGGAGAGAAAAACGCTACTTTCAGGTATTCCGTCATGCTACATCCATCGATTTCCCCCCTTTTTTTGGTGATGTTCTTATTGCAGCGAAAAGGGACAAATCTCAGATCTGTAATTACTTCCTGGTGACACTATGGGCATTGATCTCTTAGGAAACTATTTTAAAGGGTGGTCTGAGTTGTTTGGAAAAGTCGGTCTGTTAGAGTTTGCAATTGCTTTTGAATAAAGCGTTGCATGCAAGATATGCATCTGGGTGCAACTGCCAAAAGAATTAAGATAATAATTAATGAAGGGGAGCAGCCACGTGGTGAAGCGGGTCAGGTTTCAGAAAGAGAACCCGTTTCCCCACGTATGAGGTTATCTGCTTTGTTCTTTAGTTCTTAATGCCCTCACTTCCTGGGAGAGATTGGTGGCGAAGTATAAGCATGTATAAGGAATGCCATGATTCCTGAGAGTGTAAACAGGGTGGTTAATTTGTAAGGGTAAGGCCACATTGGGAAAATAGGAATAGAACTACATTGGGAGGTGGGAATTGCAAGTGCCTTCAAATAGGTAAATGACTTAAGACGGTCTGTAAGGAGAGTGCCAATAAATAATATGGGACTGCTTACAAGAAGAAGTCTTTCAAAAAGAAAAAAAAACATACTTTATCTTCAGCTAAGCGCAGTGTTCCGCTTCTGTGCCTGCTTGCTTGCTCGTTTATTACTAAACGCCCCCCTTCCTAAAATTTATAAAACTACCCCTTACCTGAGACTCGGGGCTGCTCTCTCCTCTGCAGAGGAATGAGACAGTCGCCGCGTGGCTAATAAAGCTCTCAATTGGAACTCTATTCAAAGTCTGAATCTGGTCAATATTGCTGATCTATAACAAATTGGCTTTCTTTATTTGTGGTGTTATATGTTTTGAGGTCTGCTTTGACAAAAGTCTGTTGAATTTTGTTTAAGTAGGCTCTCCTGGCCACTGCTTTCAAGGTGTAGATTAACTCAAGTGTTCCATAGGACTGCCGGTTCAGGCATTACTTGCTATTGTTTGTGCAAATTTACACAGTACTCACACTTGGTTTATTGTAGTGTTTTTGGATGATCTGCAAACCAGGTGTCAGGGATGACTCCTGTCTTCCCTCAGGGCTAGTTATTGGTACCTTCTGTAAGAGGTTTAATATCTGATGGAGGTTTTTGCTGTCTGAATAGGAAACATGGGTTCACCACAGCTGAAATAAAAGCTAGTTCATTATCTGACTGAGTTGTTTGGGGCAGTCCAAACCTCAGGAGGATTTCCTGAAGGAGGAACTTAGTTACCATGGCAGGCTCTTTTGTGTACTCATCCTGAAAAGATGTTTACAAAACTAAAAGATACTTAAATGTTCTTGTGGTTTTATAATAATATTGTGGGTGACTCCTATTTTCCATGGGTCTAAGATTCCGAACCAGTGAGGCTGCATAGGCCAGCGCCATGGCCAAGTGACCTCATTTTCCTAATTTGTACGACTTGAGGTATAGGCAATAATAGATTATTACTTCCCCTTTGGGGCTGTAGGGCTACTGGTTTTTTACTTCATATTCTCAATGTTCGCATCAGTCTTGCTATTAGCATTCCAGTTGGAGCAGGGGCTGTAACCTGAGATGATGAATTTAAACAGCTTAAGGTTGGAGACTGTTTCTTACTTCATTGTTGGGAAGATCCCTTATCACTTTCTATCTGCTCATTCACCCCCTGATAGGGATGGTAGTTTTCAGAGTGACCCAACACAGTTGGGTTAAACCCTCTAACCGCAATGGGGTGTGGTGTGTTGTACACAAATGCTCTTTAAAGGGCTACATCAAAATTGCACCCCCTTCCACAATTGGAACCCAATTGGGTTATTCTAAGCAAATAACCCAAGTGGTATTTGCTTAGCATGTTGCCTTTGCCACAACCCCACCCAAAGTACGCATAGGTGCTGGCTACATCGAAGTCACAGAGTCATTTAAGGTCCACCCCCACACTGCTTGAGTCTCTGCTATTACTCTCTTTACATTTAAAAAGCAGCTTTCTTGGGGCCCCCGATTCCCATGTACCACCTTTTCTGATTAACATAGTCATATTTGAGCTAAATGAGTGATGAAGGATTTCCAGTATCCCCAACAACCCCAAAAAGGTCATTCATTGTTTTGGAGTTTCAGGACACAATAACATTAAAGTACAAACAGCTATTCTGATAAACAAACCCTCCACTTTGTATATTAATGTAAGGGATGATTTAAAAATTTTCAGCCATTCGAACAGAGCTCTTTTAAGAAATTTTGTTTGTTATTTTAATATTACCATCTGCTGAGGTATGAAAATATACACTGAATAAAGACAGAAACATGAAAGAGTTAAGATACCACAACAGAAGCATAAAGTTAACTAATATGACTTACAATTCTTACTCCTTTGGGATGGTTGTTTTCCAAGCTTTCCATCATTTCACATCTTTGATTTTCACTATTTTTATGAACTTTGTGTGGGGCTGAAGGGGACCCACACAGTATTAACCCAAAACTTTTAGTTTCTTTATCTTTCCACAAATCAACAAAGATTTGAACAGATGGGACTTTTTGTCCATTTTCTCGCTGTTGTAAGAAAGAAATCTCCTTCTGGAAGAAAATAAGGCTCACTCAATTGTGGAGAAGAAAAGGATTTATTCTCAATCTTGCAAGAAGGGGTGCACAACCAGAAAATGTGGCTGGTGTCCCGAACAAAGAAAAATGACACAATTTCTACCCCTAAGCCTAGCACGCAAGCTCTTCCTCTGTTTCTCCATAGGTTGGATACTTCAGAGGTTACAGTCTATCCGAGAAGATCTAACTTTCCAGTGCAAAAGTTTGTGATTAACCGTTTGCCCCATCACATTCCAACCATTTTAGTTTTTACCTGCTTGCCTTTGCCAAACAAGGAATGGAATTTAGTGCTGAATTTGTATTGACTTAGCTCTTTCTTGGGCATTTTTTTAACCACCTATAGGACTGGCTTAAGCTGGTTTCCTTTGTTCCTGCTTATCCCGGGAGTGGGAGACTGAGGCAGTAGTAGGCTGCCAGGTTACATTAATCAGTATTTTCTTCCTTTCTGTGAAAACCAAACTAATCTTTATTTCTTACAATATCTCCCCTTTCTTTTAAACTCTTTTTAGTCTTCACATTTCCTTTCTTCAGATGTTCTAAGCACTGTCTCGCACTCTTCATCATAGGGATCTCCGTCTTTAAGGGGATACAGATGGTTTTGCCTACACTGTATGGCATTTGCTTGGTTAGGGTGGTTATGATGACTCTTTGGACTAGCTCTCGGGCACATGGAATGATACAGCATCCGACTGTGGCATTGAGGGAAGTTAAGATGGACATTGAGGGAAGATATTGAGGGAAGTTAAGATAGACAGTGCAACCCCTTTCCATTTTCCAAACCAATTTTCAAGCCATCCTGTGAGTGAATTGCTAATGCCAGAATTCTCTGCTAAGTCCTCAGATAGGGCTGTTAGGCCTTGTAAAGCTTTCGTGATAGTTCCATCAGGGGCAGTGTTATTGGGGATGAATGTACAGCAACCACCTCCAATCATAACACAGACTCCCCCTTTCTCAGCTAGCATCCTATCTAAGGCCATTCTATTTTCCCATGCCATTCTGCTGGTAGCATCTAATTGTCCTGCAATTCCCTCAACTGCATGCGGTCACCCCTCGGGCTGAAGTGTGGTTTGCTGGCCTGGCGGGGGAGCAGCTGGGGCAGGCCAAGCTGCTGCCCCCATAATAGGGTGGCTGGTCGGACTCACCGCCACCCCTGAAGGGAGCTCGGCATGGGCGCTGAGTGCCCTCGGGTCTCCCCTTCTCGGCAGCCATGCTTCCGTGGCCGCCCCTCCTCCCGGATGGCGCCACACGATGCCTGTGGGGCGGCACCCTTCTTCTTCTTTCTCCCTGCGCAGGCGCAGGGTGGAAAATTCCAGTCTGCCCTTTTCCCCTCCCCCGACAGCAGCAACAGCCAGGCGTGGGCGGGAAACTCAAGTCTGCCCTCCACCCCAGCAACAGCAGCCACCAATCCCTAAACCCTGCCCCTTCCCCCAGCAACAGCGACAGCCAATCCCTAACCACCACCCCTCCCCCATCCAGTACTGCCCACTGACCTTTCGCCGGCAACCAATCAGAACAGGGCGTGGCTTCGACCAATCAGCCTTCCCCAGCCCCTATAAAACTGTTGCCTCTCCCTCAATAAAGTGGACTTGCATGTTTACCTTGTCTCCGCGGTAGTTCTTCTGCCGTGCGCCCTCCAGTCCTGAGAGCCCCCGACAAGGGCCTGGCCTCTCTTGTCCCCAGTTCGTCGCCTGCTTCTCCGGGCGACCCCTTCGTCGCCGGCTTTGCCGGGCGAACCCGTCAGCCGAACTGCGCAACCCCTGTGAGACTGACCCCTCGTCTGCTGCCGGACCGACCCCTCTTCCCAAGCAGGACCGACCCCTCATCCAAAGCTGGACCAACCGCTCGTCCGCAGCCAGACCCCACCTCTACCGACTGAGCAAGCCGCCGCAACTGCACCCCTGGTGTAATTAATAAATCTCTGTTGGTTATAATCAATGTAATTAATCCAATCTACATTTGTAGTAATGATGACCCACCAGAACAAGAATGACTCAAACCCAGCTACTACCTGATTTCTTGCCTTGAATTCAGCTGGGACTCCTCGGGCACTCCTCTACTGTTTAGATAGATCATCTGCTCATCAAAGGAACCAAGTAAACTTCTCTTCTCTCTCCCTCCCTGGGATGTTCTTTTGGCTTCTTTTTCAAATGACAAGGTGAATGGGATAGCCAATTGGACCGGAGCACAGGCTCTGCCCTGTCACTCTGGCAGTATTGGTTGGAGAACACCCTTTCCACAGTACCACCGCAGGTCTGCTCGAAATCTGACCAAACTGGAGAAATTGTCAGTATGATCACTGCTTACATTCCACACTTGTGTACATGAGGCCATGGTTCCAAGGTCCTGGAATCCTTTCCCCTGTCTAGAGAGATGAGCAGAGTGATTCCCTGGGCCCAGATGGGAGGCAGGTATGGTCTTGATGTTTCTGTTTATGACTGGTGGGAAGAGAGAGGACAATGTACTACAATTTTCACCAGAAGTAGCATTCTGGAAAAGGTGTATCATGCACTTAAACTCCCTTTCATGCTTTTCCATACCCAGCAGAAGGGGTACAATATGAGCCATGGGTCAGCCTGTTGCACAAGCAAAACAGTTATTTTTTTTTCAGACTCTGGACTGTTTATTTGACCTATTCTACCCATGCATTTGTCTCCCCATATCTTGTCTCTATTCTATGGTTTGCCTTAAATCTTCTGCCTTAAGTATCCTGGCTGTGTTGGGATCAATTTGAATTGGGGACCTGGCTTTGGTTGGTTTTCCTGTGGTCTTGCTGAAGGGTTAGGTGGAGAGTGTGTTGATGTCATATTTACAGAGGGATCTTTCCCTGTAACGTCTGCTCCCATTCCATATATTCTGTTGACTACCTGGTCCCCAGTGCTGCTCCCAGTTTCTAATTTGTCTGCCTTCTTCATAGTTATTATTACTGGATTGCACTGAAGACTTTTGCAGTTCAGTGGTGTATTATCTTTATAAAAGGTTATCTTATCATTTAATGGCCTCAAACTTGGTGAGTTCCATCCCGTATTCATGGTCCATCCTTTCCACTGGATAGTACATCATATATTATTCCAGGAGGGGCAGGGCTTGAGTGTAACCATTCCCACTGGCTCTGGGCATAGGTATTTATTTTCCCCACTTAGCCACCACTGTTTCCACAGTCTATTACTTGGCAGGCATCAAACTGTGCGGTCTGGGACTCCTGACCTTCAGTCACGTTTATAACTAATTTGACGGAGTTAGTTGCTTTCTGGCTTCAAAGCATCATACCTAGTAAAATTATTTTCACCTCTAACTTAATGTCTGATTTCCTCCTTTGGTATTACGATAGGACTAGGGCTGTTGCTGACCAGGACAATGCACAGCTCATATCCCACCCCACCCCACCCCAGCCCCATTTATTGTCTTTTTGTGTGACCTTTAAGGGATCTGGGGTTGAAATTACTTTCCACGACTTGGACAAAGTTCTTGGGTACTTCTCATCTGGTTCAGGTATTGGTCCTTTTACTTGAGTGTAGTGGGTCCAGCCTTCTTTTTTGCCATTTGGAATGCCATTTCAGTTGCCTGCAAGACTTGACAATATCCTTCCCAGGTCGGTTGGAGTTTGGACTCTTTCCACGACTTGATTAGGACCCAGCTGCCAGGTCGGTGTTGGTGGACTACAAATTCAAGAGGCGGAGTCTGAGCCAGCAAATCCCGATGTCTGAGGGATGACAAAGGAGAAGACAAGGACAGTATATAATTTTGAAGAAAGAGATCCTTCGACTCAAAGGAGGGGAGTTCTCCAGGCCTCCCAGGGAAGGGCAGACCAAAAAGGAGAAATTCCCAGTTCCCTCCTAGGGGCAGTCCGGATACTTAACAGAGCTTTAGGTAAATATTTAATCCATGGTAATTTGTTTTCTAAGACCAACTTAGAGACGTGTTTTAAGGTTTGGCTTATTCTTTCCACTTTCCTAGGGTGTATGGAAGTTTTAAAGTGACACCTAGACCCTGCATAATATTTTGCAACAGTCTGGAATGAAAATGACTACCATGGTCTGAATCTATTTTTCTAACCCATATCAGGGAATGATTTGTTCAAGGCTAAGTTTTGAAGTCCCTGATGCTGTAGCTGAAGCTAGAGTGTATGCTTCTACTCCCCTGTCAGGTGACACCCCTGTCAGGTGATCCACAAAACCACAACATACTTTAGTCGACCTACAGAGGGCATTTCAGTACAATCGACCTGAATGCTCTGCAGTGGTCTCAGGCTGGGCACCCTCGCCCCTGGCACTTGCCTTTTTAACACTTTCTTATTAACTTTCTTGTCCCTTATCTAACAAACCCATTTTGCATCTTTATCTTGCCTCTGCTTGTTCCCTCCATGACTTGTCTCCAATCTTTACTCAACCATTTGGTCAACTGTTCTTATCATAACCTTTGCTTTCTGTTTCTGCTTTTACTCCTCTCTCCTTACAAGCACGTTCTGGGACTGTCTCAGTAACTCTTCCAATGGCTTATCCATCCATCCTTCTATTTTCTGAATCTTCTTCTGAGTATCAGGCCAAGACCCCTTCACGTAGCTGACTTTTAATATTCCCTGAGCCACAGGATCATCAGGGCCCATCCCTGAATATTTCCTCACTTGGTCCCTCAATCGTTGCAGGAAAGCAGAAGGAGTCTCATCCTTCTCCTGGGTTACTTCAAAGGCCTTACTCAAGTTTTGAGATTTGGGGACAGCCAATTTTATTCCCTGTATAATGAGGTCTCTAAGATCTTTTATCTGTGCTCTGTCCCCCAGGTTGTTCTTATCCCAATTAGGGTCTGTGTTTGGGAGCTTCTCTTCTGTTGCCATTACCCCCTGTCTGGGCAGATGCTGCCTTTCCCATTCCATAGCTGCCATCTGCACTATTCCTCTTTCTTCTTCCATAAAGAGAATATTCAGGATGGACATAAGCTCAGGCCAGGTATGTAAACTAGGACCTAGGATTTGACCTACTTGCTCAGGCAGCCCCGCTGGATCTTCCATTTGTGATTTCATCTCCTTTTTGAAGTTCCTTACTTCAGTACTCCTTAGTGGGGCATTTACATAGCCAATCTCCCCTGGCCCCATTGGTATTTCTCTCAGTGGACACAAAGGCTCAGTGGAGTTTTGCTCTTCCACTCTCTTCTCCTCAGGTGCTCTGGGGAATGGGAAATTTTGTATATCTTTCTTACACTGTTCCAGTTCTTTCCTCAGCTGTTGGTGGGTTATAACCAGTGTGGCTGTTGGTCCCACTTGATTCTCTAGTTCGCCAGAGTTGAGAATGGGCTCTATTGGGCCCTGCAAGTCTAATGGCCCTTCTCCAGTGAGGAGGGGGAAAATAAGGAGGAGGGAGTTTTAACAGGGGTTCCCAGTCTTTAGTATCTGCAGTTTTAATTTCTACAAGCTTAGTTCCTGGGTCTAGACTTTCAACTTTCATAGGATAGAGAGTGGCCCCCTTTTCCTTTAACCAGCATGCGGCAAAGTCTGACTTATCTTTGGACAAGTATGTTTTCCCATTAATATACATTATAAGGTCTGCAAAAAGTCAATCCTCCCCTGGCCTGTATTTTGGCCAGGCTATGTCAGGCAGTGAAATATTTTCCTTGGTTCAGATACAAGAGCAATATTTAATCATTCTCTTCTTGTCTTTTCCCCTGGCCCAATCACTATTGGTCCAATGCCTTAACATCTTCCCTAATGGACTATCTAGAGGAATATTTCCAGGGGATCCTACCCCTTACCCCTTTTTCCCCGTCAAGTGACTACCTCTATTTCTTTTTTTTTTTTGAAAGTGGTCTTCCTGAATTCACTTAGGGACCTTTATTTTATTTTATTATTTTTTTAAAGATTTATTTTTATTTATTTAATTCCCCTCCCCTCCCCCGGTTGTCTGTTTTCTGTGTCTTTTTGCTGCGTCTTGTTTCTGTGTCCGCTTCTGTTGTCATCAGCGGCACGGGAAGTGTGGGCGGCGCCATTCCTCAGCAGGCTGCTCCCTTCACGCTGGGCGGCTCTCCTTACGGGTGCACTCCTTGCGCGTGGGGCTCCCCTATGCGGGGGACACCCTGTGTAGCAGGGCACTCCTTGCGCGCATCAGCGCTGCGCATGGGCCAGATCCACACGGGTCAAGGAGGCCCGGGGCTTGAACCGCGGGCCTCCCATGTGGTAGACGGACGCCCTCTCTATTTCTGATTCTGAATCTTGCCTGGATCTCTTTCTCTTCAGTCTTTCAGTTTGTCCATGTCCAGCCCTTTCCCTCACTGGAGAAGAGAAACCGGAATTGGCCTCCACCTTGACTTTGCACAGTATGTCACGCACCTCATGCATGCACAACCAACCTCAGACTCATTAGAATTGCCGACCACCAAGGTGATACTTAAGAGCCTTTGTTCTTACCTTGGTCCATGCATGGAGTCACCTGGCCAATGAGAGGCAGATTTTCCCGTCCCTTTTTCTCATCTTCAATCAGCAGACCTAAGCATCTGTTCTGGGGTCTCTTGGCTGCCAGAGGCATGGCCCTCCCTGGTGGAGTCCAAGACCACTTAAATAGCGGGGTGTGGCTCCCTGTTGTCCACCCCAGGAGTCTGCTCTCTGAAGTTTCAGAAACTTGGACAAGCCCTCAATTATTACAAGAAAGAAATCTCCTTCTGGAAGAAAATAAGGCTCACCCGATTGTGGAGAAGAAAAGAATTTATTCTCAATCTTGCAAGAAGTGGTGCACAACCAGAAGACGTGGCCAGCATGCTGAACAAAGTAAAATGACACAATTTATACCCCTAAACCTAGCACATAAGCTCTTCCTCTTTTTCCCCATAGATTGGATACTTCAGAGGTCATAGCCTATCCAAGAAGTTTAACTTTCCCATGTGAATTTCCCAGTTTTTGATTAACCACTTCCCCCATCACATTCCTACCAGTTTAGCTTTTACCTGCTCCTTTGGCCAAATTTCATTCTGAATTGGTATTGACTTAGCTCTTTTTTGTGCATCTTTTTCACTGGCCATAGGACTGGCTTATGGTGGTTTCCTTTGTTCCAACTTAATCTGGCAGTGGGAAACTGAGGCAGTAGGCTATCAGGTTAAAATAATTAGTATTTTCTTCCTTTATGTGAAAACTAAACTAATCTGCATTTCTTACAAACCTGAGAAGGTTGTTTATAAAAGGAAGTTAATGGAAGTTTGGGGGCCCTGGGAAAGTTTCGGCAGCTTTCTATACATATGTGAGGCAGACTGGCCAATAAAGTGAGTTCCTATGAAGATTTACCCTTTTCTAGAGTCAGGATTTATCAGAGGGTATTTTTATTGCCTCTACCAGCTTCTTTTGAATAAGGCTGGATTTCTAGGCTCTACCTCTGAGTAATAACTCTGAGCTTGCAACTGACTGGCTTCGTAGTTCAATTCTTCATCCGTTTAAGGAGACATGAGTGTGTGGTCTCTGGCCCCCAGCTCTGTCCATTCCCTTCTTTCCTCTTACATAGATTTAACTCAAATTCAGGGTCCCATGATGAGGCCACTCCTGACCATTCTGTGGTCATGTGGTTTGGCAGACAAAGATGAGCTTTTCCTTTTAAGACCATCAGTAGGCAGGTTGCCCCAGTTCTGGAAAGTCACCACAATGGGGATTTTGCTGGAAGCTAGAGAAGCCATCCCATTAACCCAGGGGAGGATGAACATTGTCATCAGTTTTGGTGGCATCCCACTGCTAGACCCCATTTAACAGATTGCTCACCAAGCCAGCACCTTGGAGGCTGTAAGCCCTGCTCACTGACCCCAGGTTCTCTGCCATCTGGTTCTCTGCTAGGTCCCAGCTGTGACAGGGCATCTTCCCTCATCTTTCCTTGATCCCTACACTAAGCTGCCTCAGATAGACAGAACTATCCTATGAGCCAAAGAGATTGAGTACAGGCTGTCAAGGAGCACAGATGTAGCATGAAGGGGAGAGTGATCCCAAAAGGACAGAAAGTATGGCACAGCTCAGGGGACAGGAGCTGGGGTCATCTTGCATTATTAGAATAATAATCCAGGCAGGAGGTTAGAGATGTTTGAAAAAGCTCTTGCATTATGAGAAACCATACTCTTACACTTTACCTCAATTGTTCCTTAAAACATAACAGTGTTAGTGGAAAAGAGTCTCTTTTTATTTATGAGGACACCCAATGATGTAAAACGAGCTGAAAAGTCACTCAACTGTCACAAGGTGTACACAGAATTGAACAAAAGAGATTCAAAATTCACATTCCACCATTCTGTGTCCTGGTGTTCCCCTTATTCTCTAGGACAAGGTGCTGGCCCCAGTGAGCTTGAACCATCTGTTCCTTCCTTGTTGTTTTCTTCTACCCAGTCTGAAGAGTAACTCAGACCTAGAAATGAAATGGACCCATGGAGAGCACAGAGGGGCAGGGCTGAGTGACTCCTTTTTTTCCTAACAGTACAATGAAAGGGGCAGACACAGGGCAGGTTGGTGGGAGAACCCGGGAATTCATGAGGATGTGGCGACTGAGAGCTCAGTGAGACCCTGTGTTGAGAAGGGCATGCTAAGCTGGGCTCTATGCAGTGGAGGACTCACGTCCCCTGGGTATACCACCCGGTCAGCCCACGGGCAGCCCAGAGACTGCAGTTCAGTGGAGAAGCACCAGGAGTAGGAGGAGAGGCTCTCAGGAGTGGGGGTGAGTTCTGATCTGGGGGCTGGCCTGGCTCTCTGTCCAGATCATCTGGCTTTGCCCTATTGTGGTAGAATCCAAAAGGTGGAAACTATTACCCTGTTTGGCCCCTGCAGGTGCCTAGACAGAATCTGTCTCATGTTCCTTGGTGATCTTTTCCACAGCACCTGCTGACTAGTTCTGGGGAGCACAGTGGCAAAGCATTTATACATGATAAGAAATTTTTTTAAAAATATTTATTTATTATTATTATTTTTAATTACATTAAAAAATATATATATGAGGTCCCATTCAACCCCACCGCCCCCGCCCCCCACTCCCCCCACAGCAACACTCTCTCCCATCATCGTGATACATCCATTGCACCTGGTAAGTTCATCTCTGAGCATCACTGCACCCCATAGTCAATGGTCCACATCATAGCCCAGACTCTCTCACATTCCATCCAGTGGGCCCTGGGGGGATCTACAGTGTCCCGTAATTGTCCGTGAAGCACTATCCAGGACAACTCCACGTCCCGAAAATGCCTCCACATCTCATCTCTTCCTCCCGTTCCCCACACCCAGCAGCCCCCATGGCTACCGTTCCCACACCCATTCCACATTTTCTCTGAGGACATTGGATTGGTTGTGTCCATTGCACACCTATGTCAAGTGAGGGCTTAGATTCCACATGGGTACTGGATGGACTCCTCCCACTTCTAGTTGTAGACACTCTAGGCTCCATGGTGTGGTGGTTGACCTTCTTCAACTCCATGTTAGCTGAGTGGAGTAAGTCCAATAAGTCAAAGTGTAGGAGCTGAAGTCTGTTGAGGCTTTGGGCCTGGGTGTCATATTATCAGTCCAGAGATTCAAATCCCCTACATATATCTTAAACCCAGCACCAACTACAATTCCAATAAAGTAGCATGCAAGTCTTGTGAAAAGAGATCCCCTCTGAGTCCATTTCCATCACACAGAGACACCAGCTCCAAAGAAGGGCCATCTATCATGGCAGTGAACCCCTTCTGCCATGACCATAGAACCCGTGGGTCTCTTTATCCCCCAAAAGAACCAATACCTGGGGTTGTATCTACCTTATCTGTCTCTTAGACTCTGTTCAGTTGTACATAGGGCTATTCCTTCTGACAACCTCCAGACTCTTTTTTAGAGACTCACAGCCTTATAATCTCATTTCTCCTTTCCATTTCCCCCTTACATTAGGTCAAACTGCTTCCCGAAGTCATGTTATTATATGTAGACAGGTATATTCTGCTGTTCCGCATTGAATCTTTAATTCAAGGTCATTTTCTAGTCGCTTCTTCAGCTGGTATGTGGTAGTGATCCCTCGGTGCCAGGGAGGCTCATCCCCGGGTGTCGTGTCCCACGCTGGGGGGAATGCATCACATCTACACGCTGAGTTTGGCTGTGAGAGTGGCCACATTTGAGTAACATGAAGGCTGTCAGGAGGAAACCCCCAGGCACAATGCTACTCTAGGCCTTGTTCTTATTGCAGGTGCAAAGGCTCAAAAGTATAGCCATTAGTATCAAGAGCCCACTGTTGGGCCCTCCTTCCTTCCTGGTTCTTGCCGTTGCACCTGGAGGATTGCCGCTGCTCTCCCAGGGTCCACAACAGTGACCCCCCAGCCAGGAGCCCAGTACCCCCCCAGCTGTTGTTTTTAATTGTTTCTACTATGAGTATATATAGACATTACCATATACCCTGGGCATATGCCCTGTATAACTCCCTGTCAACCATATATATCCTGTCAATAATATCCCATATCAGTATTCCTCCGCTGCCATTGTTGAACCATTCTGTGATCCAAAACTTCCCGTAAAGTGAATCCCAACATAATGTCAGCTTCAGAAGAGTCTTAGATCACCAAAATTCATATATACAATATACAGTATTTCCCCAGATCCACCATAAAACCTTTTGCCTTCCACAGCAATAATCTTTTAACTTATTCATATCATATTTCCTGAAACTGATGTACAGATTCCGAAACTATAGTTTTCAAACAAGGTAACATTTGTGCTTACTATGTGGTCCATACTTTAGGTTGTACAGTTTTCTAAATTTTTTAGTTATCCTATGTTTTGTCTTATGGTTTTCATTATTAGTCTGCTGTCCCCTATATGTTTTTGGTGTAATATTAGCTGTTTTATATTCATCCTCGTGTACTCTCACATAACTCCTCTTTTGCCCCCTTTGCAGTCACCAGTCGGGCTGAAGTGTGGTTTGCTGGCCTGGCGGGGGAGCAGCCGCGGCAGGCCAAGCCGCTGCCCCCATAATAGGGTGGCTGGTCGGACTCACCGCCACCCCTGAAGGAAGCTCGGCATGGGCGCAGAGTGCCCTCGGGTCTCCCCTTCTCGGCAGCCATGCTTCCGCGGCCGCCCCTCCTCCCGGATAGCGCCACACAATGCCTTGTGGGGCAGCACCCTTCTTCTTCTTTCTCCCTGCGCAGGCCCAGGGCGGAAGATTCCAGTCTGCCCTTTTCCCCTCCCCCGACAGCAGCAACAGCCAGGCGTAGGCGGAAAAATCCAGTCTGCCCTTTTCCCCTCCCCCGACAGCAGCAACAGCCAGGTGTGGGCGGAAAAATCCAGCCCGCCCTTTTCCCTTCCCCCGACAGCAGCAACAGCCAGGCGTGGGCGGGAAACTCAAGTCTGCCCTCCACCCCAGCAACAGCAGCCACCAATCCCTAAACCCTGCCCCTTCCCCCAGCAACAGCGACAGCCAATCCCTAACCACCACCCCTCCCCCATCCAGTACCGCCCACTGACCTTTCACCGGCAACCAATCAGAACAGGGCATGGCTTCGACCAATCAGCCTTCCCCAGCCCCTATAAAACTGTTGCCTCTCCCTCAGTAAAGTGGACTTGCGTGTTTACCTTGTCTCCGCGGTAGTTCTTCTGCCGTGCGCCCTCCAGTCCTGAGAGCCCCCGACAAGGGCCTGGCCTCCCTTGTCCCCAGTTCGTCGCCTGCTTCTCCGGGCGACCCCTTCGTCGCCGGCTTCTCCGGGCGACCCCTTCGTCGCCGGCTTCGCCGGGCGACCCTGTCAGCCGAACCGCGCAACCCCTTGTGAGACCGATCCCTCGTCTGCTGCCGGACCGACCCCTCGTCCCAAGCGGGACCAATCCCTCATCCCAAGCGGGACCGACCCCTCGTCCAGAGCTGGACCGACCCCTCGTCCGCAGCCAGACCCCACCTCTACCGAGCAAACCGTCGCACCCCTTATTTACCTTTGTTCCATCCATTGCACGTCCATTTTCCCCTCCCCTTAGGGCCCACAACACCTGCCAATCTAATGCCCTGGGAGCCGTCCTTTCTCACGAGAGATACAGTTCTCTCTATTCGACGGCATTAGTCTTCCCCAGGATATGGGTCCACCCCACCCAATGGTAGAACCCACCTTGGCAAAATGAGCCTTCAGCTATTCCCTCCAGAGTCCGTCCCGCATCAGACCATACCCCCTGAGCGTCCTAACCAGGTAACCCTCCTACTTATACTTTGATACGTTTTACTCAACATTTAGTTCTCAATGAACTTCTGGCACTCTCCCATATTTGTATGTTTCCCCTCCCTCCCTCCTATTTCTTGGACCATATTGCCCCTCTTCCCATCCCCAGCCCCCCTCAAACCCAGAAAACCCCACCCGAAGGTAACCCCTTGCCCCCATTTTGTCCCTTCTTTGTGCTCATACTTACCCCCAGCTCATCACAGATTCCACCCCTACAGACATTAACTCACATCCTTCCTCCACCCCCCGATTTCCAGTAAGCCACTTTTCCAGACTCTAGCTCTCTGAGGCAGTTAACTTATTTCATATCATTGAGGTCATATAGTATTTGTCCTTCAATGCCTGGGTTGCTTCACTCAACATAAGATTCTCAAGGTTCATCCATGTTATCACGTGCGATTGTAGTGTATTGGTTCTTACAGCTGAGTAGTATTCCATTGTGTGTATATACCACATTTTATTGATCCACTCATCTGTTGATGGACTTTTGGATTGATTCCAACTTTTGGCAATGGTGAACAATGCTGCTATGAACATTGGTGTACATATATCGGTTTGTGTCCTTGTTTTCAGATCTGATGGGTATATACCCAGCAGTGGTATTGCTGGGTCATATGGCAAATCTATGGATAATTTTTTGAGAAACTGCCAAACTGTCCTCCAGAATGGTTGGATCCTTCTGCATTCCCACCAGCAATGGATGAGTGTTCCCCTTTCTTCACATCCTCTCCAGCATTTGTATTCTACTGTTTTTTTCATGGCTGCCAATCTTATGGGAGTAAGATGGTATCTCATTGTAGTTTTGATTTGCATTTCCCTGATAGCTAGGGATTTGGAGCATTTTTTCATGTGCTTTTTAGCCATTTGTATTTCTTCTTTGGAGAAGTGTCTGTTTAAATCTTTTTCCCATTTTTTAAATGGGTTGTTTATCTTTTTGTTTTCGAGATCTATGAGTTCTTTATATATGCAAGTTATAAGTCTCTTATCAGATATATGGTTGCCAAATATTTTCTCCCATTGTGTGGGTTCCCTTTTTACTTTCTTGACAAACTCCTTTGAGGTGCAGAAGGCTTTAATTTTGAGGTAGTCCCATTTATCTATTTGTTCTTTTGCTGCTCGTGCTTTTGGTGTGATATTCATGAAGCCATCCTATTACAAGGTCCTGTAGATGTTTCCCTACACTGCTTTCTAAGGTCTTTATGGTCTTGGCTCTTATATTTAGGTTTTTGATCCATCTTGAGTTGATCTTTGTATAAGGTGTGAGATGGTAATCCTCTTTCATTCTTCTACATATGGCTATCCAGTTCTCCAGGTACCATTTGTTGAATAGACCATTCTCTCCCAGTTGTGAGGGTTTGGTGGCTTTATCGAATATTATATGGCTATATACATGAGGTTCTATATCTGAACTTTCAATTCGATTCCATTGGTCTGTGTGTCTCTCCTTATGCCAGTACCATGCTGTTTTCACTACTGTAGCTTTGTAGTATGTTTTGAAGTCAGGAAGTGTGATTCCTCCTATTTCGTTTTTCTTTTTCAATATGTCTTTGGCTATTCGGGGCCTCTTTTTATTCCAAATAAATTTCATAGTTAGTTTTTCTAGTTCCTTAAAGAAGGCTGTGTTGATTTTTATTGGGATTGCATTGAATGTGTAGATCAGTTTTGGTAGGATAGACATCTTAATAATATTCAGTCTTCCTATCCATGAACAGGGAATATTCTTCCATTTATTTAGGTCTTCTTTGATTTCCTTGAACAATCTTGTATAGTTCTCGATTTATAAGTTTTTTACCTCTTTAGTTAAGTTTATTCCTAAGTATTTGATTTTTTTATTTACTATTGTGAATGGTATTTGTTTCTTGATTTCCTCCTGATCTTACTCATTATTGGTGTATAGAAATGCTACTGATTTTTGCGCATTGATCTTATAACCTGCGACTTTGCTAAACTCATTTATGAGTTCTAGGAGCTTTGTTGTAGATCTCTCAGGGTTTTCTATATATAGGATCATGTCATCTGCAAATAATGAAATTTTGACTTCTTCCCTTCCAATTTGAATGCCTTTTATATCTGGTTCTTGCCTCAATGCTCGAGCAAGTACTTCCAAGACAATGTTAAATAGGAGCGGAGACAATGGGCATCCTTGTCTTGTTCCTGATTTTAGAGGGAAGGATTTCAGGATTTCGCCATTGTAAACAATGTTGGCTTTAGGTTTTTCATATATACTCTTTATCATGTTCAAAAAGTTTCCTTGTATTCCGATCTTTTGGAGTGTTTTTATCAGGAAGGGGTGCTGTATTTTGTCAAATGCCTTTTCTGCATCTATAGATATAATCATGTGGTTTTTTTCTCTCAATCTGTTTATATGGTGTATTACATTGATTGATTTTCTTATGTTGAACCATCCTTGCATACCTGGAATAAATCCCACTTGGTCATGGTGTATAATTCGTTTAATGTGTTGTTGAATACAATTAGCAAGTATTTTGTTAAGTATTTTTGCGTCTAGGTTCATTAGAGAAATTGGTCTGTAATTTTCCTTTCTTGTGGTGTCTTTGTTTGGCTTTGGTACTAGGGTAAGGTTGGCATCATAGAAGGAATTAGGCAGTGTTCCTTCTGTTTCGATTTTTTGGAATAGTTTCAACAGGATTGGTGTTAGTTCTTTCCGGAATGTTTTGTAGAATTCACCTGTGAAGCCGTCTGGCCCTGGGCTCTTCTTAGTTGGGAGATTTTTAATGACTGATTCTATCTCTTTGCTTGTGATTGGTTTGTTAAGATCATCAATTTCTTCTTTCGTCAGTATGGGCTGCTTATGTATTTCTAGGAATTTGTCCATTTCCTCTAAATTGTCATTTTTGTTGGAATATAGTTTTTCAAAGTATCCTCTTATGATAGTCTTTATTTCTGTGGGGTCAGTGGTGATATCACCTTTCTCATTTCTTATTTTGTGTATTTGCATCTTTTCTCTTTTTTTCTTTGTTAGTCTCGCTAAAGGTTTGTCAATTTTGTTGATCTTCTCAAAAAACCAGCTCTTGGTCTTGTTTATTTTTTCAAGTGCTTTCTTATTTTCTATTTCATTTAGTTCTGCTCTTATCTTTGTTATTTCCTTCCTTCTTCTTCCTGTTGGGTTACTTTGTTGTTGTTTTTCTAATTCCTTCAAATGTGCAGTTAATTCTTCAATTTCTGCTCTTTCTTCTTTTTTGATATATGAATTTATGGCTATAAATTTCCCTCTCAGTACCGCTTTTGCTGCATCCCATAAATTTTGGTATGTTGTGTTATCATTATCATTTGTTTCAAGGTAGTCATTGATTTCTTTTGAGATTTCCTCTTTGACCCACAGTTTTTCTAAGAGTGTGCTGTTTAATTTCCAAATTGTCATGTGAAGTCTGGGTCTCTGTCCCTTGCAAATTTCCAGCTTGACTCCACTGTGGTCAGAGATATTGTTTTGTATGATTTCGATCTTTCTGAATTCATTAAGCCTTTCTTTGTGGCCTAGCATATGGTCAATCTTGGAGAATGTTCCATGTGCGCTTGAGAAAAATGTATATCCTGCTGTGTTTGGGTGTAATGATCTATATATGTCTATTAGATCCAGCTCTTCTAATATACTGTTCAAATGTTTTGTTTCTTTAGTGATTCTCTTTTGAGATGTTCTGTCCAGAGTTGATAGTGGTGTATTAAAATCCCCCACTATAATTGTAGATGCATCTATTCTTTCACTTAGTTTTTCCAGCATTTGCCTCACATATTTAGAGGCGCCCTTGTTAGGAGCATAAATATTTATGATTGTTCGATCTTCTTGACAAATTGTCCCTTTCACTAAAATATAGTATCCTTCTTTGTCTCTCACAATTGTTTCACATTTAAAGTCTATTTTGTCTGATATTAATATAGCTACTCCTGCCTTTTTTTGGTTGTTGTTTGCTTGTATGATTGTTTTCCAGCCATTCACTTTCAACCTCCATGAGTCTCTGGGTCTAAGATGTGTCTCTTGTAGGCAGCATATAGATGGGTCATATTTCCTTATCCAGTGTCCCAGTCTGAATCTTTTGATAGGTGAGTTTAATCCGTTGACATTCAGTGTTATTACATTTAGAGAGTTATTTATGGTAGCCATATTTTGGTTGGATTTGTGTTTATTATATTTTGTTTGTATTATTTTATTTTCCCCTTCTATTTTTGTCTTTCTTGTTGCTTTTACACTCTCCTCCATCTCTGACTGTCCTGTTTTTTCCTTTCTTCCTGCAGAATTCCCTTAAGAATTTCTTGAAGGGGAGGTTTCTTGTTGATATACTCTTTGAGTTTCTGTATATCTGTGAATATTTTGAACTCTCCATCATTTTTGAATGCTAGTTTAGCTGGATAGAGTATTCTTGGTTGGAAATTTTTTTCCTTTAGTACCTTGACTATATCATACCACTGCCTTCTTGCCTCCATCGTTTCAGATGAGAAATCAGCACTTAATCTTATGGAGTTTCCCTTGTATGTGATGGTTTTCTTTTCTCTTGCTGCTTTTAGAATTTTTTCTTTGTCTTGAGCATTGGATAATTTGACAAGTATATGTCTTGGGGTGGGCCTGTTGGGGTTTATGACCAGTGGAGTGCGCTGTGCTTCTTGGATATGTACATCTGTCTCTTTCAGTAGATTTGGGAAGTTTTCATTCATTATTTCCTGCAACACTCCTTCTGACCCCTTTCCCTTCTCTTCTCCTTCTGGAATGCCTATAATACATATGTTTGAGTGTTTTGCGTTATCATTCAGGTCCCTAAGTCCTATCTGGATTTTTTCTACCTTTTTATTGACCACTTCTACTATCTGTTTGATTTCCAATGCACTGTCTTCCACATCACTAATTCTCTGCTCTGCCTCTTCTAGTCTGCTGATATTTGCTGCAAGTGTATTTTTGATTTCTTGAATTGTGGTGTTCATTTCCATCATATCTGTTATTTTTTTGTGCATGTCTGCAATTTCCCCTCCAAGTGTTGTCTTCACGCTGTTAACCTCTTTCATTACTTCATCAAATTTGTCGGTGATAAATGTTCTGAGATCTTTCATTGCTTGTGCGAAGTCCTGCCCCACTTCCTGATTTTCAGTTTGTTGATTGGATTCAGCCATGTTTTCCTGATTACTGGTTTGGTTTGTAGATTTTTGTTGCTGTCTTGTCAACATTTTTTCTTGACGGGTTTAATCAGTTCCTTAGCTTCTTTGTCTAGTCTTGGAGATTAATTAGCTGTTGTTTTTGCGTAAGTGTTGTATCTTCTCTTTGTCACTTTGTTCTTCTTATTCCAATTTCTTATTGCTAGTTAAGCTCACTTTAAAGGAAAGTATTAGTGCTGGGGAAAGTCAATTTGTAAGGAAGGAAAAAGTGTGAAGTAGTATTGGTGATATATGTTTACAAAGCAACAATATGAGTTCTGGGAGGATGGAGGTTAGATCATGTAAATTGTGTAGAGTTATAGTAGTAGGAAAGTACCTATAATGAGGTAGACGACTGAATATGGGAGGAATGTGGTATGTACTAAGAGGCTATTGTTTTTGTGAGAGAGGGAAAGAGAAAAGAAAGGTAATAGTTTCAGGGACGAATACCAGATGGAAAACTAAACAAAGGTATTAGAAATTAAGAGTTAGACACTTTGTGGATCAAAGAGAGGGAGATGGAATATAGGAGAGATAGCAGATGGTGGAGGATATCAAGTTGTAGGGGAAAGGGGATAGTGTAGACAGGCTAAATCTATTCACAGAGAAATGAGGCAGTGGAGGGTGAGGAAACCCAGCAAATGTGAGGTATTTCCTGTAGGACCTATTGTATTGTTAAGGTAAAATAGTATAAGAAGAATATTGGGGACAAGAAAGAGAGGATTGAAAAAAAAAAAAAAGAACAAGAAGAAGAAGAAGAACAACAACAACAACAAAAAAAAAAACCAAAGAACAGACACCCCGCCGCCAGGCTCGGCTGGGCTCAGCTGGGCTCGGGTCCCCTGCCCGCCGCCCGCCGCGGCTCGGCTGGGCTCGGCCGGGCTCGGCTTTCCCACCCGCCGCCCGGCGCGGCGCGGCGCAGCGCGGCTTGGCTCTCCCGCCCACCACCCGCCGCGGCGCGGCTAGGCTCAGCTGGGCTCGGCTCCCTTGCCCGCCGGGGCACAGCGCGGCTCGGCTCTCCCACCCGCCGCCCGCCGCCCGCCGCGGCGTGGCTCGTATCCCCCGCCCGCTGCCCACCTCGGCCCAGCTAGGCTACCCTGGCCGCCGCCCGCCGGGGCTCCACGCGGTGCTAGCTGCCTCGGCTCCGCCTACCCAAGGAGGGAGTCCTCCACACATAGCTGGGATCTCCGTGTATATTTCACAGAGGGATCCTCTCTGTTACCTTCCCTCCAAATCGATGTCCAGACACCTCCGGACCAGGAAAAATCCCGAAACAGCCGGTCCCAAAGAGTCTCCGACGCCTCCCAGCCGATTCCCCCCAGGAGCTAGTAACCGGGACGTTCACTCAGCCGCCATCTTGCCTCCCCCTCCTGAAAAGTCCCAAATTATATCTTATAGACCAGTCCTTTCCGTTACCTTCCCACCAAATCGATGTCCAGACACTTCCTGCCCTGAAAAAATCCTGAAAAAGCCTGGTCCCAGAGAACCTCCAGCGGTGCCCAGCTGCCTCTTCCCAGGAGAGACGGCAAGGCAAGCTCACTCAGCCACCATCTTGCCGGAAGTCCATGATAAGAAATTATGTCACATTGTCTCTTCAAGGTGTTGCCTTCAAGAGAAAACCAGAGGTGCAGGAAGGAAACAAGAGCAAAACTCTTCAGCACCCACACCAGACACTGGAAACTAACAAAAGCCCCAGCATGCTAGAGCAAGGGGTTCCCACTCATTGTGTCTGAATTCAGGTGTGGGAACCCAAAAATTCTGAATGGGGATATGTGCCTCGATCCTGGGATACATCTGAAGTCCAGTCGCCTGGGTTTGAACCCTGTCCTCTCACTCTGTGACCTCAGGGTGGTGGTTGATCTGTCCCACATGCCTGTGTTTGGGGTGTTGTCCCAGCGCATGCCCCATGGGGTCGATGAAAGCCCTGAGGTGCTGCGTGGAGCCTGCTGAGCTCTGCGCTCTCTATGTACATATGAGCCACAGAGGGAACCAAGGTGGTCTTTCTATTATCTGGGGTGTGTGGGCAGGAGAGAAGCCCCTCCCAGCATAGCCTGCAGCACAGAACAGGATATGCACCCCATGGGCTCCCCTCAACCAGATGGGCCCTTCCTTCCTTCCTGAGGTTAGGTGGGAGCTGGGTCCCTCAGGACTATTCCGTTGACTGACTCAGTACTCCTACTCCAGGGCTATTTGGAGAATTATGTGCTCAAAACACCTGGCAGATGAGTTCAGACACGTTCAGATAGATATGGCCTGTGTCACATGCTGTTTTTGGTATTGGATGATGGCTGTGGTTAACAGTAGAAACACAAGACTGCTCCTCTATTACAAGGTGTTGAGAGTATGGAGACACGTGGAACTATACAGCTAATGCCATGAATAGCCTTACTTAGCAGTAATATTGTAATGTTTTTACAGCAATGGCAAAGAAGGTGCTGTATCAATGCTAAAAGTCAACAATGGGGAGGTACAAAGAGGTATGAGGTTTTTCCTTAACAAGTAACAAATATATTCTCTAATGAATAGAACTGATGAGAGCACAACTCTGTGAAGAAACAGAACCACTGAGGATACACTTTGGAGGGACTGTCCAAGACAGGAGAAAATGTAACAAAATCCCAGGATGAATGATTGATTTTAATTAATAGTACAGATATGAGAATACTCTCTCATGGACTAAAATAAATATACAATATTGTAGCAGTTTACTGTTATTTATGAATTCCCAAAATGGATAAGATTATGTTTATAAATTGGCCTTTTCCTCTGGGTGTATTTGATTTATTAACCTCAGAAATTTCACTTTTATTTGATGAAATTGTCATTAGGACTTTGATTGGACCATGTCATTGGAACATTGTGTCCCTGCCCCTAGGTGGGGGGTGGGGACTCACAGAGAGAAACTACGTGGCAGTGGAGGGAGTTTTTAATGCTGGAACCACAAGAAGTACGTACACAGAGAAGCATGTAGGTGAGGAAAGAGAGAATGCTCCATTAGACATGGCAGAGGCCCCAAGAAGAAAGATGAGCCATTCACCTTATAGCTTACAGCTGGCCTTGTAGAGAGAGCAGAGCAGCTGGGCCCAGGGAGAAACAAACCCCAGGTGAGTGATGAGACCTAGCCCAGTGTACAGCTGATATTGAAAGAAGTTGAGATCACAGAGACTTAAGAAGAAGAAGAAGCCTGAACCCTTACAGACGTCAGACGCCATCTTACTCCAATACACGGCAAAAGACTTTGTTGTGAAAAGAAAATTATGCTTTATGGCCTGGTAACTGTAAGCTTCTACCCCAAATAAATACCATTTATAAAAACCCACATATCTTTGGTATTTTTCTTTTTATATTTTTAAAGATTTATTTATTTATTTATTCTTATTTCTCTCCCCTTCCCCTCCCACTCCAGTTGTCTGTTCTCTGTGTCTATTTGCTGCATGTTCTTTGTCCACTTCTGTGGTTGTCAGCAGCACAGAAATCAGTGTTTCTTTTTGTTGCGACAACTTGTGTCAGCTCCCCGTATGTGCTATGCGGCACCATTCTTGGGCAGGCTTCACTTTCTTTTGCGCTGGGCGGCTCTCCTTATGGGACACACTCATGCGTGTGGGGCTCTTCTACACGGGGACAACCCTGCGCGGCAGGGCACTCCTTGCGTGCATCAGCACTGCACATGGGCCAGCTCCACACAGGTCAGGGAAGTCTGGGGTTTGAACAGCAGACCTCCCATGTGGTAGGTGGATGCCCTATCCATTGGGCCAAGTCCGCTTCCGATATTTTTCATTAGCACCATTTGGCTGACTAATACAGAACTTGGTACAGGGAGTAGGGTTGTACTTTTGCATTTACCAAAATACTGGAACGGTTTTATAAATGGGTAAGGGGTATTTTTGGGGGGAATTGTGAGATGTTTGATAGAAAAAGCCTAGTGTGCTTTGAAGAGACTTTTTATGATACCTTAGAAGTAAACGACAATGTAAACCATTATCCATGTGGTGCAGCAGTGCTCCAAAATGTATTCACCAAATTCAATGAATGTCCCATGATGATGAAAGAGTTTGTTGATGTGGGAGGAGTGGGGAGAGGGGTGTGGGGGGTATATGGGACCTCTTATATTTTTTGAATATAACATTTTTTAAAAATAAAGAGAGAAAAAAAGAAGTAATGAAACTATTATTGGAAACTTGTGGAAAGGTACTCTGAGTTTTAAAATTGCAGAAAACTTAGACAGGTTGACTCCTATATTATATGGAAGGCAGAATTTGAAAATGATGAGCATGGTCATCTAGCTGAGGAACTTCCCAAAGTAAACTAGGAGAATTCAGCTTGGCTTCTTCTTGCCGCTTATAGCAAACTGTAGACAAGAGAGAGAAGCTAGGACTGAAATGTTGGACACAAAGAAAACAGTGATTTTGGAAATTTTCATCCCCTGGAAATCAAGCTCCCAGATGATAGTGCCCTATTTGAGGACTTACCTGAACTTGGAATTTGTAAATCAGGTTTGAAGACGCAGTCATCTAGGAAAGATTTGTGGAAAGTCTGACTGTCTGATGGATTGGACCTCTGCTTCCTTCTTGTTAATGAACAAGCTTTTGAGGAAGCTGTATTAACAAAATCGCTGCCAGCCTGGAATAAAAGGGACATGGAAGAGAGAAATTGACAGGGAAACAGCTTTAAGAGTAAAACTGAGGCAGTTGAGATCTGGAATTAAGTCATGTCTTGCCACAAGAAGAACCCTATCCATGTGTACATAGAGGGTGCATTTGTCCCAGCAGTTGAAGAGAGTGGATGTTCCCACCCACTTTTTTGGGAGATTTTTACCACACCAGGGTACAGAGAGTCTAGAACACATTGCCTGAGGGTTAGAGAGGTCAAGGTTGCCTCCCGATGGGCCTGAGAGGTGTGGGCTGACCCCCATGGATTAGGGAAGGCCAGGTCACCAACTCCTTGCTCTGAGGGGATTGAGGCTGTGTGCCAAACGTTAGGGAGACTGTTGTCTTCACTTCACTGTACTGGGGGCGGGGAGGGAGGGCTAAAACTCTAACGCAATGTTTGGATAAAATGTGGTAAATACACCAACTCCCGCAGAGGGTGAGGTCTGGAGCTTCATTGCCATTCAGAAGCTTGATGAGGGTGAAACCAAGAAAATGGCCATTGGGCAAGACTGTGGAAAGGATGGATCCCCACAGGGCACCAGGGAGAAGAATCCACCATCCTGAGCATGAATCTTTGACTTTGAAATGGAACGGATTTGCCGTGTAGGTTAACTGAACCGAAGGAGACCCCTAACTCATGCTTCCCTCCCAGTTTCTCCTTATGGTAACTCAAATGTTTATCCTTTCTCTGTCCATTTGTATATTAAAAGCAGATAAAATGGTTTGTTAAGTTTCAGAGGTCAACTGCCAGATGGGACCTTGCCCCGAGACAAACTGTATCTCTTTAAACTGATTGTGATATGATCCTGTATTTAGCATTGGTACTGATTTAAATTTCTTTTTTTTTTGTCTTTATTTTTTTAATGTTACATTCACCCCCCTCACCTCACTGTAATGTCTTTTATGAACTCAGAGAGTGAAGTGTAGCAGTTTGGTATTATTTATGAATACCAAAAAACAGATACTGGATTATGCTTGTGAACTGGTCTGTTCCTCTGGGTGTATTAGATTGTATTAACTTCAGAGATTTCACTTTTCTTTCATTAAATTATGATTATTACTTTAATTGTGCCACATTAGTAGGATGTTTAGTCCTGCAGTGGGGACTCCGAGAAAACTGTGGCAGAGGAAGGAGCTGAGTGTTGAATGCTGGAGTGCCAGGAGTAAATACACAGAGAAGCAGA
This sequence comes from Dasypus novemcinctus, assembly GCF_030445035.2. Classification (NCBI taxonomy): domain Eukaryota; kingdom Metazoa; phylum Chordata; class Mammalia; order Cingulata; family Dasypodidae; genus Dasypus; species Dasypus novemcinctus. Next base: position 17,188,112 of record NC_080693.1, on the reverse strand, counting down.
TGCGTGAGCAGAGAGAGGCTCCGTTACACACAGCAGAAGCCTTGGAAGAAAGACGAGCCATTCGCCTGAGCGCGTCCAGCTGGCCTTGTGGAGCGAGCAGAGCGGCTGGTCCCAGAGAGAATCCAGCCCTGGGTAGAGTCAAGGCTTCTCCCATCCTGCAGCTGATATTGAAAGAAGCCGGGACCATGGAGGCTTCAAAGGAAGAAGAATCCTGAAGCCTTGCAGATGCTGGGAGCCATCTTGCTCCAACTGAGGCAACAGAACTTGGCGAGGAATGTGATTCACACTTTATGGCCCGGTAACTGCAAGCTTCTACCCCAAAGAAATACCATATTCCCAGTATTTTGAGAATCAGAGGGTTCAAACAAGGGGAATCCGAGTTCCCAGGTGGCCATGTGACCATGACATGAGGTCCTGGGTTCAGTCCTGGCTCTCCCACCTTGGGAAACTTGGCTCTTGCTCGTCCAATCAGGTTGTGATTCCTGGCGATGACCTCACCAAGGTGTTGCCGGGGCAACCAGGAATGTTCTCAAGGACACTGCCTGGTGACTGGGCAGTTAGGACGGAGCGTGGCTTGGCTCAGGAGGGCTTGGCCCTCCAGGCTCTGTGGAGATGTGGAGGTTGTGGCTTCGACGTCCTGAGGACGGGCAGCTGGAGAAGGTGCCTGTTGGGACGACCGTGGCGGGCAGGCAGGAGCAGGTTTTCCCCAAGCCCTGCCTCCGCGAGAGCTGTGACGTGGACGAGGCCAGTCAGGAGGAACGGATCTCCTCGCTGTGAGCGTCTACCTGGGAGAGCAGCCCCCTGCTCGGTGCCCTAAACTCAAGTTCTGCCCTTACGTGGGGAGTGGACAGCCAGCCACCCAGTCACCACCAGCCCCCGCTGGAGGATCTTAAAGGGAGTCCCCAGTCCACTCTGTGTCCTGCAGCCCCAGAAGGAGACTTCACTGACGCCTGGGCAGGGAGTCCAGTCCACCGTCCTTAAGTGGGGAGGTCACCACATTCCCACCACAGAGCTGACCGTGGCCGTGGGAGAGGAGGACGTGCCTGGGTGCCAAGTGCCCACGTGAGGGCATTTGGTGGAAGGTGGGGGACAGACTCAGCTCTGGGATGATGTCACATCTCTGACCCCATCGTGGCAGCCCTTGTGGGCAGTTAGCAGAGCACAGCCATGGTGGTGACCAGCCTGGTGTGCAGGCCACAGGCCAGCCTGAGGAGAGGCTCCTGGCACCCCCTCTCTGGCCATGGGGCATTCTGGCCATGCAGCCACGCAGGGTTTAGAGCAGCCTGAGCTTCAGATTGTTTCACCCGAGTGAAGGAACTCAAGAGTTCCTTCATAGACTTTGGAGAGCTACAAGGCACCAAGTATTGAACTCATAGGTGAGGATTTATGTGGACTCCATAGAAACATGGTCCACCTGCGGGAGAGGGCCCCGCCTCCTCTGTCTGTGACAAAAAGTGTCCAGAACCTGCTGATTCAGTTTAGGGCACAAGGTCTTCAAGTTGGCATTGACCCTGGTGCCTGGCCGGAGGTGACCTGCATTGCGAGGAGGCTCTCTGACTGTTTCCCTGAAATGGAATTTTAGAGAAGCTCAAGATTTCCAATCACAGTCTGCAGATCACCTCAAAATGCGCTCATAAAGTAAAGGGTGAACATCCCAAAGGCAGGTGTTTCCAACATAGGAGCTTGGAGGCCTCAGGACATTAGGTCATTGGATCGACAGGTGATTTCCCAGGATCCAGAGGGTGTGAAGACCCTGTGCAAGGTCTTTCACTGCCATAATCTGTGCTGATCAATTTTCTGAAAGAGAATTTGGAGGAAGACACTTGCCATGTAGGTCGTAACCCCATGCCTCTGGGAGGGGGTGGCTCCAGGGGGAGGAAGTCATCATGGTTCCCAGGACTTGGGGTGCACTCGATCAGGTCCTGGGGGGCCGGCAGCAGGGCCTGAGGTCAGGCTCACAGGTGACATCCCGGGGTGTCCTGGGAACTGCTCCTTCACGCCATCTACCTGCACCAGGCCACCTGCTCCTTCACGACACCCACCTGGACCGGGCCACCTGCTTCTTCACGACACCCACCTGGACCGGGCCACCTGCTTCTTCACGACACCCACCTGGACCGGGCCACCTGCTTCTTCACGACACCCACCTGGACCGGGCCACTTGCTTCTTCACGACACCCACCTGGACTGGGCCACCTACTTCTTCACACCATTCACCTGGACCGGGCCACCTGCCCTTTGCCACAGCCCTCCTTGTGGTGGGATGTTTCCTGCACCTGAGGAGGGTGGGTCCCCCAGGAGGCCATGTCTGACACCTGAGTGGCACAGCTGACCCCTTGGCCCTCCAGGCCTAGAACTGGGTCCCAGGAGAGTTTTCCTGGGTGCAGGAGCAGCCCCGCTGCCCTATGGGCCCAGCCTGGCCCTTCCCTGAAAATCGTCCTCCTCCTTCCAGGTCTTGGGACCAGAACCTGCAGAGGATAAATGGCAGCCTCGGGGCAGATCCCATGTCGTGGAGCTCATGCACAGGTAAAGGGTGCTGACCTGCCTCCAGGTGGGTCCCTGGACCCAGGCCGGACCCTGCAGGAGCTCCCTTCAGGGGCGGGATGAGGAACCCTGGACGGGGGCAGGGTCCCTGTGTCACCCCCACAGCCAGACCAGTTCTGTGCCCTACATGAGATGCATGGAAAAAGTTCTGTATTTCATTCAAACTTTAATTCAGTTTCAATAAAACAAACGGGGTAAACCCAGCTCGGCATCTTACAGAAGCCTTACTTGTAAAAGGTTCTGTCCAGGCACGTTTGTCTCTTCAAATTCTTACAAACTCAATTGTTCCTCCAGTGTTCCAAAATATACAAAGACCAGCACAGATGATTTAACTGAGAGTCAAGGTCTCCTTGTAAATGAAAAAATTTATAAAAAACAGAAAAGGCTACTTGACCATATTGATAGCTCATAAAACCAAAGCCCATATTTTTTTACATTTAACATTATTAAAGCTTCTACTTTGCTTTTGATACAAAAATATTACAATATTATTTTTAACGATAGTCTGTAAATTACATTAGAGATACTTTCCCATGTTACACCTCATCTTAACATCTCATAGAACATTCCTGTTTATATAATTACCCACAGTCCTCATGCACCATGGGAGTCACTCTGTGCACTCCCCGTGGCACCCCCAGGTGGGCTGCACCTAACACTGACCTCAGCGCCCTCCTCATCTCAGCCACACTCATCCCTAAATCACAGTGTCCGCCGCCCTCACTGGAACGTGTCACATCATGACCTGGGCTGGAGACCAGGGTCCCTAACGACATTCCCCACAGAGTTCTCCTGAGGCCTGGGGTCCTGCACAGGGGGTTGGGGACGGGTGAGAAGACGGATGCCCCGTGGGGCTGTGTGTCCGGGGCTGCCCTCGTGGCTGACTGTCCTCTCGGCTGCTCTGGATTCACAGCGGGTGCAGGACGGGGAGCGGGGCCCAGGCTGGGTGTGGGGTGCTCACCCTCCACAGGGCGCTCAGCATCACGTCCCGCATCGTCCCCAGGCCCGTGGGTGGAGGGCGTCTCTGGTTCTCGGTGGTGCATTGAGGACCCCGGGCTGACAGCCATTCAGTGAGGCAGGACAGCTGTCACCTGGTGGGCCTCTCCTGCCCGCGCGCTGCAGTAGCCCCTGCCTTCCCCTCCTCAGGTCTGCTGGACGCGTGTGGAGCTGCCTTCTCCCCCCACCTCAGGCTGGCCCTGCTGGGGATCACCTGCTGCAGGGAGAAGCGGAGCCAGCACGTCTGGGGGTGCTTCCCGGGGGCGCTGCAGGTGCGGGGGGGAGGGGGCCAGACCCCAGGGGCATCTCCTGCTCCTGCCCTGCCCCTGCCAGGCTGAGCCCTGCTCTCCTGGAGGCTGTTTTCACGCTGTCTTGGCTGCCAGCCATCGCAGGGGATGCTCTGCCCTCAGATGACAGGTGCCCTCCCCTGACTAAGGATCAGGTGACCGACCCTGGAGTGGCCATTTCCACCTTCCAGGACCACATCACGGTTGTCACCTAACCCAGGAAACTTAGCTCATCTTCCTTGGATGCACGTGTTGGGTCGGGGAGGGGGGGGGCAGCAGGCTGAGAGCCTCTGGCTGAGCTGGGACCACACTTACCCCGTGACCATCTCTGGGACTGGGTCACTGTCCTCGTCTCACTCTGTCCTCAAGGTGGTGGCAGGTGACTAAGACCCTCCATCTCCTTGGCTGACCCCTAATCCTGACCGCAGGAGACGCCCCTCGATGGGCTGGCCCATGGTGTCCTGGGGGACACAGGCATCCAGGGAGCCCCACCAAGGAGCCCCTGCGTGGACCAGCTTCCTGGAGGTTCCCTCCCTGGGGCCCCTGTGGGTCCACACTGCACGCCTGGTGCTGAGGGTGAAGGCAAGGGGGTCCTGACCTCAGGGGTGCTGGGGGATGACCTGGGGGCGGGGACACTGGGGCCCACCCCACCTGGAGGCACTGAGGGGAAGGGCTGTGATGGGCAACAGGCCAGGGCCTGGGCTTGGAGGAAATGTGTCCCCTGGATGTCCTCCTCTTCCTGCCCGGCAAGGTCCCCTCTGTACACTGAGGCAGGACTGAGCTGTCCCACGTCTCCTCCCTCCCCTGACTCATCTCAGGAGGGAGCAGCACCTGGGGCTGCTGGATGGAGGGGCTGCTCACCGCGGACACTCCTGCCAGAAGGGACTCATTGTAGCTGGGGCTCTGGGCTGCTCTGGAAGGTTCCTCATCTGGGTCAGCCCTGGGCAGGGCTCAGCCCGAGCTCACCTGCCGCCCTTCCTCCTGCGTAGACCCACGTGCCGGGCAGAGGCTCCTGGGTGCTGCTGCCATCGCAGGAGCCCGAGCTTCGGGGGCTCTTTCCTGCAGACACCAAAGACCACGCCTGGGAGGAGCCCTTGATCGAAAATGGGGAACCAGGGGTGCCCGAGGAGCCCACGTTCCAGGTGGGTCCTTGGACCTGACAAGAGCTGTTCACTATAGGTCCTCTCCATGTGTGTGTCTGAGCCCTGGCTGTGTTCAGGCATCGCTGCAGGCAGAGGGGAGGGAGGCGGCCGTGGGGAGCAGAGCAGACGTGGTGGCCGTGATCAGCACCTCCCAGAGCAGATGGCAGCATGGGGGGTGCGATTATGGGGTAAGGGTAAGGGTGAGACTCCCAGGGGGACAAGAGGACACAGTGTGTCCCCACTGCTGGAGGGGTCACTGAGGTGCAGCACTTATGAGAATGTGTCCTGCATCTGCCCATTTCTCAGGTTCTTTCCCAAGGTCGTCCTTGGCCAGAGCAGTTTCTTGGTTCCTTCAGTGCCCCGAGCTCTCTCCTGTCCCTGCACCTTCCATGGGCTCCACCTGCCTGGAATCCTGTCCCCTGCCTGCGCCACCCTGTCCTGACTCCCCCTCCTCTCCTCTTCTCCATCTCCTCCTTCCGTCGCCTTGGCCTCAGCACCCCCAGGATTAGCCCCCAGTCCCCTGAGCCAAGGAGCACCTGTGTGTCCTCTGGCCTCAGCCCAGGTGAGGCCGTGTGCCTCAGACCCTGAGCTCTCAGGGACCAGACACGGGGTTTGTGGGCGCCGCTGGCCCAGGCCCAGGGCACACAAGGGTCTTGTCATCACAGCTGTGTCTGCAGGGGGGATACCTCAGAGGTTCTCCCCACGAGCACTGCAGGGCTGTGGTGGGGTGAGGGGGGGAGAGGGGACAGATGGAGGGAGAGGGACAGGTCACATGGGGCCAGAGGTCAGAAGGGCCCGGGGGAGCAGGGAGGTGTAGGCACCGAGGGCACGTGCCTGCCTGGGCTCAGTGACACCTTCTCGCATCATCCACTGGGGGTGCTCAAAGTGTACCCCGAGATCCTGGTCCTGGGCCATCCTAGTGCCGGGTCCTGCAGTGTCTCCTCCAGCCCAGCAGAGGGCGCTGTGGGCCCCACCATCCTGCCTGGAGGGAAACTCCCCTTGCAGGTAGTAGCGGGACCCCCGCTCCCTCTGGACCTTCTCTAACCCCCACAAGACGCCCAGGGAGCAGCTTCTGCCCTGCACGCTGGCTCAGGGCACTCAGGGAGAACAAGGGTGAGGCTGGAGGCTCTGCGGGCCCTGTGGCTGATGAGGCCAACTTTTGTGCTGATTGAGTCCTGCATGTGGCCTTGGAGGCGACCTTGGCAGCAGAGAGAACAGAGTCTGAAGCTGCCTCTGCCCTTCACCACCTGCTGTGTGTCCTCGGGAACATGTCAACCTCTCTGAGCCCCCAGTGACCATCTAAAGAGGGACTTATTGCCACAGAGAAAATGTGGAATGGGTGTGGGAACGGTAGCCATGGGGGCTGCTGGGTGTGGGGAACGGGAGGAAGAGATGAGATGTGGAGGCGTTTTCGGGACGTGGAGTTGTCCTGGATAGTGCTTCATGGACAATTACGGGACACTGTAGATCCCCCCAGGGCCCACTGGATGGAACGTGAGAGAGTCTGGGCTATGATGTGGACCATTGACTATGGGGTGCAGTGATGCTCAGAGATGAACTTACCAGGTGCAATGGATGTGTCATGATGATGGGAGAGAGTGTTGCTGTGGGGGGAGTGGGGGGCGGGGGCGGTGGGGTTGAATGGGACCTCATATATTTTTTTTAATGTAATTAAAAATAATAATAATAAATATTAAAAAAAAAAAAAAAGAGGGACTTATTGCCCCAGCGAGCAGGGGTGTTTTGGAGTAAGTACGGGTACCTGTGAGGACTGACGCACAGGCCTGCCCTGAGAGGTGGCTGCATTTCATAGAGGCAGAGGGACTGTCTCCTGGAACAAGCAACTCCAAGGCGCCCCCATGGCCAGAGCCAAGGGCATTTGTATTCATTTTCTCAGCTGATTTACTAATTGATAGTTTGCATCAAGTGTTTGGATGAGAGAATTAAGTGGTGAGGTTTCCTTTTGTTTTTTTTTTCCTTGTTTTCAGGTCAAAGCCTGGAGGAGGAGGGCCAGGACCCCACCGCCCCAGCTCCCCCTTCCCTGGACGCCTCCCGAAGGCCCTGGGGCAGCCCCGGCTCCTGGGGGCCGTCACCCACCTCTGGCCCCTGGGCCTGGGCCTGGCTAAGCCTCCTCTGAGCCTCAGCAGAGCTCAGAGGCACCTGCTGCTCCGGGCCTGCCTCCGGCTCCCCTCTCCCAGCCAGGGGAGATTTCACATCTGCAGGGGCCAGTTCCAGCGGGAAGGGGTGACCTCCATCCGGGCACCGCCGCAGGTGGGTCGTGTGTCACCGCAAGCACTACTGGCCCCGAGCGGCTCCGGGCTGCTCACTCCCAGGACAGAGGCCAGCAGCCCGCGCCTGCCGCGCCCCTGCCAGCCCGGCCCTTTAGGTCTCCTCTGAGCCTTCCCTCCCCCAGCACCACAGAGCCCAGTGCTCCAGGCTGAGGCGGCTCGTGCCCTCCCTGGCACTGCGTCCTGCGCCCCGTGCTTCGGGGCTTCTGCTTTGGGCACCTCCTTTTCCTGCTGAGCACCTGGGGGGCCCGTGGGGAAGGGTCCGAGGCCTCCACGCTTGTACATTGTGCCCAGGGAGCAGGGGCAGCCCCACCCTCCTGCCGTCCCTGCCCCACAGGGCCTGGGAGCCCACCCAGCCAGCCAGGCCTGGTCAGGGGGCAGTGGAGGAGAGGTTAGGGGGGTCCTGCTTGGAGCAGACCCCGAGACATCAGGCCCAGGCTCTGCCCCTCATGCTGGTGACCTTGGCCAATTCCCCACCTCTCTCTGAGCCCCCATGTCTTCATCTGTCGATGGACAAACGCTCCCACCTGAGACGTGGAGGAGAAGGCGCTCAGGGAGCCAGTCTTCCTTCTGAGAGGCCTCCCCCCAGCCCAGCCCGTGCCTGCACCTCCCTGCTCTGCAGAGCCCTCTGGGAGGTCCTAGCCTGGGGCTTGGTGCGCTGGGCTCAGGCCCTTTTGTTTCTCTCTGTCCTTAGGCTGCCATCAGGTTTCATGTAAAGACATCTCCTCTTCCGTTCAGTCACCTGTCCCCACAGGGACGAGCACCTGTGGGAGGCCTACAGGAGCTCTTATGGGAAAAACCATCCGGCGTTACCAGTTTTTAAGATGTCTTAATCCCACCTGTTTCCTTAGCGGTGGGTGTAGGGGTGTTATAAATATTTTGTCTAGTAGAATTCTGCAGGTTGGGGGTGGGAGTTGTGGTGGGGAATTTTAAGAACATTTTCTGTTTTGTTTGGGAGAATTAGAATATATTAACTTTGGTATCTTATTGTCTTTACTGTCCATTTTTTAGAATCTCTGCATTGTTTTTCAAAAAGTTTGTTGATTTGTACCATAAAGATTTTTCATATCGCTTGTTAATTCATTTATTGTTTCCTTATGTTTGTTTTCATTTTGAATTTTTTTGGGAAATGACTGAAAGTACTTTGAAATGAGAATAAAAATTTCAAAATAGAGGTAGCTAAGAATGCAAACACAAGGCAAATTTGCAGTGTAAAGTGTCCAGGAATCAGGATGCTACATCAAACACTTAAATATTCTGTTATAGAGTAGTGATATTGACCAGACTCAGACTTTGAATATAGTTCTCCAATTGAGAGCTTTATTAGCCCCGTGGCGACTGTCTCATCCTACACAGAGGAGAGAGCAGCCCGAGTTTCAGGGAAGAGGTGTTTTTATAGCCTTTTAGGGTGGGGAGGGGTTACGAGCAAGCAGGCAGGCCCAGCAGCGGAACACTGCGGCTAGCTGACGATAGCGTACCTATCTTTTTTCTTTTTTAAAAGCCCCTTCTTCTGAGCAGTCCCGTGTCATTTATTGGCTCTTTTCTTGGGAGTGGCCCTACGTTATTTATTGGCACTCTCCTTGAAGGCAGCCCTAAGTTACTTATTTCTCTGAAGGCACTGGCAGATCCTATTTCCTAATGTAGTTCTATTCCTATTTTCCCAATGTGGCCCTAACCATACAATTCTCCTCCTAGATCACCCATTTTAACATGATCAACATTTGCTATATTATTTGCGTGCATGTCGTGTTTCTCTCTCTTGATGTTTCCACACACAGAGACACTCACACACACACCCACAAACATACACAGGCAAACATACACTCTTGACAATATTTCTTTGAACTATTAAGGGTTACTTTCCATACATGGTAGTATTTCCTAAGAATTAAGATCCCCTCTTAGAGTAGGGCATGACAATTACCAATGTCCCTGCGTTTACTTTGATAAGGTGGTTTTCTCTCCTACTCTCCCTATCGTAATTCTGCCAAAGGCCTCCTCACGTAGTTTTCTCCTGAACAACAGGCTCTAGTCTACATTTGTTTATTTATAGATTTATTTTTTTTTTGTTTTTTGTTTTTTGTTTTTTTTTTAAAGATTTATTTATTTATTTAATTTCCCCCCCTCCCCTGGTTGTCTGTTCTTGGTGTCTATTTGCGGCGTCTTGTTTCTTTGTCCGCTTCTGTTGTCGTCAGCGGCACAGGAAGTGTGGGCGGCGCCATTCCTGGGCAGGCTGCTCTCTCTTTTCACGCTGGGCGGCTCTCCTCACGGGCGCACTCCTTGCGCGTGGGGCTCCCCTACGCGGGGGACACCCCTGCGTGGTACTGCACTCCCCGCGCGCATCAGCACTGCGCATGGGCCAGCTCCACACGAGTCAAGGAGGCCCGGGGCCTGAACCGCGGACCTCCCATATGGTAGACGGACGCCCCAACCACTGGGCCAAAGTCCGTTTCCCTTATTTTTTATTTATTTCTCTCCCCCCACTTGGTTGTCTGCTCTTCTCTGCCTCCTTGGATTCTTGTCACCTGCACTGGGAATCTTTGTCTCTCTCTGTTGCGTCATCTTGCTGCATCATCTCTCCATGTGTGCAGTGCCACACCTGGGCAGGCTGCACTTTTATTGCACTGGGCGGCTCTCCTTACAGAGTGCACTCCTTGCAGGTGGGGCTTCCCTCCGTGGGGTCACCCCTGCATGGCAGGGCACTCCTTGTGCGCATCAGCACAGCAAATGGGCCAGAGTTTGAACACTGGACCTCCCATATGGAAGGCGGATGCTCTATCTGTTGAGCCAAATCCGCTTCCCTAGTCTACATTTAATCACTGAAACGCAGGGAGGTGGAGCCAGGGAAGGCCGACCAGATGCTTTTGATGTTCCAAAGAATCCACACCAGGGCCTTAAGGCCAGAAGCAGCCCTTCCATTTATTTAGTCACATGTCCTGATGATGGTCACTGGACAGTGAGGGCACCAAGCAGTGGAAGACAAGGAGTATATAGGGCTAGACAGTGCAAAATGGATGGGGGGGTGTTGGTTAAGGAATAGAGCAGCTCGAGGGTGCATGGAGCCTGTGGAATAACCAGCAAGGAGTGCTTACCTACGGGGGATCCTGTGGATTCCCAGAAGAGAAAATCGAGGGTTCGAGCAGTTAACATTCTTCTGTAGCACACTGATCATGCTCGTGGTGCCAGCCCCCCCACTGCGAAGAGGACAGGGCCCTCCCCCTCCTAGCGCTTCTGCCTCCAGTTCCAGGAAAGGGCATTCCTCCCATAAGCCCTACAGAGGGGAAGCGGCATCTCATGTCCCTGCACGCCCCCCCCAATGCCCCTTCCACCTTCCATTCATGTGTAAATCTTCTGAGACACTACCTGAGCAGTTCGAGCATTGGAATATTTCATCTGGATTATACAACAACAGTATAAAGACAACAGAACAATCAGGGTAACATACACGACATTGAATATTAGTGCTTGACAGTGACATTAAATAATTTGGTGGGTGTACTAGCCAAAGAGGCACTAATGCAAAATACCAGAAATCTGCTGGGTGTTTAAAGGGTATTTATTTGGGGTAGGAGCCTATAGTTGCCAGGCCATAAAGCATAAGCTTCTTCCATCACCAGAGTCTATTTGGAGCAAGATGACTGCTGATGTCTGTGAGGGTTCAGGCTTCCTGGCTTCCTATGTTCCTAGGGCTTGCTTTACTCTGGCTTCAAGGTTCTTTCCTTCCTGGGATGGCTTCTCTTTCCTCGACTTCCCAGAGCTCCAGCTTAAGTCTTCAGCATCAAACTCCAAAATCAATACTCCAACATTAAAAGCCCTCATCTCTCTTCTTCACCATGCCTTGTATCTGTGATGCCCCACCCACCAAGGGGTGTGGACTGGGTGGGGACGCAACGCCCTAATCATAACTCAGTCATCCCCGGGTTCAGATCAGATTACAAGCATAATGCAGTATTTCTTTTTGGAATTCATCAATTATATCAAACTGCTACAGTGGGTAACCATTTCACATTATGGATTTCCTTTTGTTTTATATAGATGGGTGGATTATGCTGGTCTAAAAGTATACAGGCAACACTTTCATTAGTAGACATTAAAAATCATTTTAGGCACAAGAAGAGTTCACATAGACACACATCGAGTTTCAGGAGGAATAAGAGAACTTGGATTATTTACTGTGATTTAATAGCAATGCTTTGGGTGCCTTTTACTTCCCGTGGACTTAGGATTCTTGACCAGTGAGGCTACACAGGCCAGGACCATGGCCAAATGGCCTCGTTTGTCCCAGTTTGAACACTTTGGGCTGTAGGGTAGCAGGCACTTCAACACTAACCTCACTGCCTGCGTACATCTTACTGCTAGCATCTTTTGTCTTGTTGGTCTTTTAAAATAAAAAAGTAGTTTTTTTCTGAGTGATATGTTTGGTAAATATTTCCCCTAACTTATTTTCTTTTAATTCTAATGAATTTTTTGATGTATGAAATTTGTTAACTTGTAGTTTCTCATGTTTTTCAATCTTTTATAGATTCTGGGCTTTAGTGCAGCCTTAGGAAGTGTTAGCTTTGCGTTTAGATTACTGAGTTCTTTGGAATTTAAAATGGCTACCTAGTTGTCCCAATACCATTTATTGTATAATTCATAATTATCCTAGAGATTTTAAAATGGCGGTTTGAACATGTAACTTCTTATATATATTAGGGACACTTTTTAAGCTCTATTTTTTTCCTATTTGGACCATATTTTTATGTGACAGTGCCAAAATATTCTAATTCCAGGCTCTTTTTTCAAAGTTTTATTGAATTACTTATAAACAATAAGGTTCATCCATTTTAAGCATACAGTTCTATGAGTCTTGGCAAATTAATATATATATATATATATATATTTGAGGTCCCGGGTTCTGGGAATTGAATCTGAGATCTCATGTGGGAAGGCAGCACGCATTTGTTTTGCTTGCTGTTTGATTTTGCTTGTTCAGGAGGCACGGGGACCCGGACCCGGAACCTTCCATGTACAAGGTGGGGGCTCAACCACTGAGCCACCTTTGCTCCCACACTGATATTATTAAAGACCAAATTTGGTATCTGTATGGATTGATCTCTCCTCAATGCTCTTTTACTCAAAATTCCATGTAGGTTCTTACAGGTTTGTTTATGCCTGTGATCTTTAGAATGAACTTTAGTTTAAAAAAATACCATGAATAAGTTTATTTCCCTATTATTTTAATACTTTACACGGTAGTCTGTTACCTTTTAACCTGTGTGACTAAGACAACTCAGATGGTCAGGGATACCAAAATATTAGCATCAACAACCATGGCACATCCTTCTCATGGAATTAAAAATTATGCCATTAAAAATTAGGGTTTCAGACAGTACTTGCTGACTGAGCACATGTTCCTGGGAGGGAACAGGTGCAGTCTATTCTAGCATGACCCTGCTGCCCTCCACCCCCAGCCCCTGCCTCCTTTGGGGTCTAAGAGCCTTTGGCCCAGTCCCTACGAGGACCCATCTCAGCAGAGCTGGAATGCTTAGCCCCTGTTGGGCCACTGCCCTAACATCTCTGGGACTTACACGTCCATCCTGGAAAACAAAACACAAAACAACATGCACATGCCTTCAAGGAAATACCCACAGACTGTGGGTTTTCTCGGTAAGAAAACTCGGAATCATGCATGAAATTCCTGGCTCACTGCTTCAACTCAGACCTCCTTTGACTGTGGTGATTCAATCTGCATGCCGTTGGGGGCCCTGACCTCCCACCCTCCCCTCCAAATCCGCATTGGTCTGCGACTATCAGCTCCCTTATTTCCCCACGGGGTCTGACTAGCGGGAGGTGGAGATCAACAGGAAACCAGGCTAGGCACCCTGCAGCCCACCCAGTTTCATGCCTTGGTTATTTAAACATTTACAAGGCACCTTTTCTAGGAAGTACTTATTTTTGATCCCCTCTCTTACAAATGACATTAGACAAACACACACACACACACACACACACACACACACACCTTGGTCTTCACGATTCAGAATTCTCAGAAAAATGTTAAAAGTAATGCTAAGATTTTACTTTGATTCCTTGTGATTTGCCTCCTGTGGCTTTTTTTTTTTTAACCAATCTACAGGGAGAGTTATGTTTCTCTTAGTTCCACTGTCAAGCCCTCCCCTATTATTCAATTCAGCAAATTATTACAATTCTGCTTGGAACAGCAATGGCCGCCCACACTTTGGAGACTCAAGGCTGTGTGTGAACCACCAGCGTCCCTGGGCTCCCGTGCCAGGTGGCAGGACTCCAAGCCCACATCGGGGAAGAAAGCCGGGTTGTCCTCCAGGCTCCTCGCTTCTGTCCACCAGCACTGGAGCCTCTCCTTTCTGGGGAGATGGGGAGCATTTTCTATTTTCCCTCCATGAGTCATCGTAGGAACATCTCCTTAAACCTTCTGGGGACTCGCCTTTGAGTTTGGTCTTTAGGCAGGTCCAGCCTTGTTTTTGTACAACTCTGCTGGGGGAGGGGGAGGCTGGTGGGAGGCGTTGAGGCGGGCTAGTTAGGGAATCAAGTGATGGACCCTGAGTCTGCCAAGAAGTCCACAGGGACATCAGTACCCCCAAATGATGGCTTGTAAGATGCTCTCATTCAGAACAAGAATTCCTCCAGAAGCCAGGAAAAGCCTTAGGTCTTCTCCAGGGGTCTTTTCATTGGGCCCCCCCAGGGGCTGAAGGGTGGTGTAATCAATCAAAACAATGAACGGCTGGGACTGCTCCCCTGTGATTAGACAAAGGGCAGAATAATTAATGGTTTAAAAAGTAAGCACAAAAGCAGAAACCCCCTATACTGGCCTTCACTGCCAACCCCACCCCCCAGGCCTGCCTGGATCCATACATAAGTCAACCTGGGGATTTATCATCTACACTGGGAAATTACTGTCTGTAAATCGGCCCTCTTTATCACTCTTCAATCCCTTCTTCTCTATCTTGGACCCATGATCTGTTATTTTCTCCCATTTCTCTTCCCTCCATACTTTAATAAATGACTGGTCTAACTCACCCAACATGCTCTTTATTTTTTTTTTTTTTTAATTTTTTTATTTTTTATTGACTTTGTAATAATATTACATTAAAAATATATATGTGAGGTCCCATTCAACCCCATCCCCCCACCCCCCCTCTCCCCCCCCAACAACACTCGTTCCCATCATCATGACACATCCATTGGATTTTGTAAGTACATCTTTGGGCACCTCTGCACCTCATATACATTGGTTCACATCATAGCCCATACTCTCCTCCGTTCCATCCAGTGGGCCCTGTGAGGATTTACAATGTCCGGTGATTGCCTCTGAAGTACCATCCAGGGCAGCTCCATGTCCCAAAGACGCCTCCACCTCTCATCTCTTCCTGCCTTTCCCCATACCCTTCGTCCACTATGTCCACTTTTCCCATTCCAATGCCACCTCTTCTATGTGGACATTGGATTGCCAACATGCTCTTTAAATTCATTTCTCATAGGTTAGCCAAGAACCTAGAGAAAATCCAGCAACATATCTTAGCACTGCCACAGGAGGTACCTGTGAGTGAAACTATGAATTATAGTCTGTTTAACGCCCACTTTTGGTTATCCTTTATCAAGGGGTTTGCCTACCAGCCCGCACCCTCTTTTTTGATTGTTTGGTTTTGTTTTTTTAAGATTTACTTTTTGTTTATTCCCCCCCACCCCACCCCCGTTGTCTGCTCTCTGTGTCCATTCTCTGTGTGTTCTTCTGTGACGGCTTCTATCCTCATCAGCGGCACGGGAATCTGTGTTTCATTTTGTTGCGTCATCTTGCTGAATCAGCTCTCCGTGTTTGCAGTGCCATTCCTGGTCAGGATGCACTTTCTTTCATGCTTGGTTGCCCTCCTTATGGGGCACACTCCTTGTGTGTGGCAGGGCACTACTTGTGCACGTCAGTACTGCATGTGGGCCAGCTCCACATGGGCCAAGAAGGCCCGGGGTTTGAACTGTGGACCTCCCACATGGTGGGTGGATGCCCTATGCATTGGGCCAAGTCTGCTCCCCAGATCTCTACCCTCTTAATGGCAATTTTTTAAAAAGATTTATTTTATTTATTTTCTCCCCTTCCCCCTCACTCCAGTTGTCTGTTCTCTGTGCTTATTTTGCTGCGTGTTCTTCTTTGTCCGATTTTGTTGTTGTCAGCGGCACAGGAATCTGTGTTTCTTTTTGTTGTATCATCTTGTTGTGTCACCTCTCCGTGTGTGCGGCACCATTCCTGGGCAGGCTGCACTTTCTTTCGCCCTGGGGTAGCTCTCCTTACAGGGCGCACTCCTTGCGCGTGGGGCTCCCCTATGCGGGGGACACCCCTGCATGGCTGGGCACTCCTTGCGCGCATCAGCACTGTGCATGGGCCAGCTCCACATGGGTCAAGGAGGCCCGGGGTTTGAACCGTGGACCTGCCATGTGGTAGATGGATGCCCTAACCACTGGACCAAGTCCGCTTCCCTCTTAATGGCATTTTGATGGCTGGTGTAACTGGGAAACTCCAAAGCATAAACTAGGACTGCATTTAAGAGTCTGTAAGAATAGGAAGAAAAAGATCTTTTCTGCTGCTTCTCCAAGAAGGAGCAATATTTTGCTTGGAAGCCATCTCATCTATTCGGTCTGATTCCCAATTCAAGAACGGCCCCAGAAATGCATGGCAGCAGGGGCTCTGTGATTCCTGGGGAGGTGAGAATCAGAGAGTAGCCAAATGTCCCCTAAGATTTAGCTCAGACACTTCACTTTGGGTAACAGTGCAGGCAGTCTCCGACATTGGAATATCAGAAGTTCTGAGAACCAGAGCAGTAAACTCTCCAGGCTCCCTGCTCTGCTACTTTGTGCACAACTTCCCAGAGTCCAGCTCAAAATCAAAACTCTTCTGCCATGTCATTTTCTCTATGAGTCCCCACCCACCAAGGGGACAGGGATGCAATGTTCTACAGAAGTGCCCCAACCAAAGACTTAATCATTATTTAAGCAAGTAAAACAGAAACCTCTGAATCCAACATAATCTAATATGCATGAAAGGACAGACCAGTTTACAACCATAATCCAAAGTCTATTTTTGGAATTCTTAATATCAAACTGCTACAGCCCCCAAGACACTCCTTGGTCCCTCTGTTCAGACGGGAGCCAAACGTCCCCTGACACAGTTCAGATAAGTGCTCCCAATGATTCCCACCAATCCATCCTAGGTGCTTTAATGTGAATGTCAGGATTTTTAGGCATCCTCCAAGACCCAGCCTGGTCATGGGAATGCCCAGCTGCAGGGCTCTGGATTAAATTCTCAGGACCCTGAGACCAGATCATCAGCTCCAAATTATTTGCAGTGGTGAACATTTCAGTCAGACTTGGACTCTGGATGCTGGATCACTCAACTACAAACTGCTTCTTCATTCTTCCTAGAATACTGAGCTTGGTCTCCCGCCTACCAGCAGACTCCCCATAGGAGTGCCTTCTCAGAAATCAGGAATTTTGCTGACTGCTGGTCTATGTGGCCCGTATGGCCAAGAGCAGCCTCTGTATGGGACCTTGAATTCCAGTTAAACCAGTGGAAGAGAAGAGCACAGGTAGACCTGAGGGCCAGAAGCCTCCTGTCCTGTCTCCTTAAAGAAATTAGGAAGTACACCTCAAGCTTCCCTTAACTGCCTTTCAGAAAAAGTCTTCTCAATTCGAAACAGGGCTGTGCCTAAAAATGGTGTGAATAAGTATTGAGATCCAGAACAGTTAATAAACCCTCCAAGAATATAAGAAACTTCATGTGCCATTGATTAAGATCAAAAAGTTCCTAAAAGTGCTAGGGGTATAAAATTATCTCCCCTGTTTTAATCCATGGTTAACTTTGTGTTCAACTTTGAAATCTGTGTTCAACTTTGTCAGTTTGCTTGTGCCTAGGAAGTCAGATCCGGGGGTCACCTGCTACAAATTGGATAATGGTGATTTGTAGAAGTCGAGAGAGGTTCCATTATTTGAGTATAGAAAGGTCAGGACTCAGGAATGATTTTGAGAAGGAAAAATTATTTACTGACAGTCGGCCAGACTGGGAGTTTCCTGTTTCAAACCTGAGCCTCGAACAAGAATTTTGAATTCCTTTTATACAGAGAGGAAAGGCCAAATCGTTCTTTGTTTCAGTGCTCAATAGGTTTGAATTAGCATGTATCTTCCACCACCTAGGTAATCTTTTAGCATGGACTTCATACATTCTAGATAAGCTTTTAGCACATTTGGTTTGCATTTTCCTTGAATATTTAAAGTTTATAGAGTTTGCATTGCTAAACTATTTTTCCCAATCTGGAGTTGTTGCCATGGTCACCAAGGGCAGGACTGCAGCCTCTCACCGTCCCACACCCACAAGTCAGGACACAGACAGCTTAGGTTATTTACGAAGAGACAAACAGCTTCCCACCCACAGCCCACATCAGTGAAAGGTAACATAAAATGAGTTTTAAATGTCAATACTGTCTTTCGGGTGTATATAATATATAAATCACAAGTGGAATTGGTTCAACTGCTGGAAAAGCAGAGAAACTTAGCAAAGTTCTTACTAATGAAGTTCTTATGGTTTGATTAATAAAGGCACTCAATTTGCCTTAAAGTAAAACTTACTAGAAACTGTAACTAAGAGTTAAGATCATTATATAGAGGCAGCATTTTCAAACTGTTGTGCATTCAAACCAGGCCTTCAATACACTGCATTTTGCCTCTTTGTTTGAGTTCTTGGCTAGGGAATAACTGGCCTTTAATGCAATGAAGGTACCTCCTACATCTCTGGTTGTGCTGCTGAAGTGGATGGAGACTACACTGCCATTTTAGACTTCTATAACAGACAACGATGACTGGATATACCCAGATGTAGAGTGGATATCGCCTCCAGACTGGCACGTTTTCATATTTCAAAAGGTACTATGCAACAAGCCGGTGGAATACGGGCCCCTTCCTAGCTTCTCTCCAGGGTCAATGGTGCTGCAGCTGCTGGCTGTGTGAAGCACATACCAACGTGAAGCAATGATCACCTGAGTGATTTAAGTAGAACTTATAAACAATTAGCATTATGGCCTGCTCCCATGCATAGACAACATAGATGGTATTGCAAACCTGGAGCTTAAAATTATTCATTGCAGCTCAAAGCATTACTTATGCATTGGGGACTGCATCAGTTAGTATTAGGTACTGTCCCTATAGCTCTCCTATTCTAGATATATACCTAATGATTATGGTGATTTCCTTTCTAGATCATATACAAAGAGTCACTGAACATGGTAAAAGTCCTGGTTTGCTTCATTTTCCATGTATTTAATGATCATGTCTATAAGAAAAAAATAGGCCACCTTGCCTAAGAGCAGTGGGGCAATAGCACTTTTCATCAAAAAAGCCACCAAACTAGCATGGGGGCAACCTACCAGCCTTGACCCCACACCAGGTGAAAGACATGTTTAGCCCAGCTCTCCCTCTGAGCCTGCCCCACTTACACCCTGGGAGGACTGGCAAACCCACATACCCTATCGCCAGGGTTAAGCATTTCCCCCTAGAAGGGAAACAGCCAACAAAGTGGCTAGGAGCAACTCCAGCTGAGCCCATTTGAGATGATCCATGGCCAACTTTCCTCACCCAGGACCTGGAAACCAGGTTCTCATCGAAACTGGGCAAGAAAACATGCCTCACTCTCGATTTGAGCCAAAATGAAAGGAACCTTACTCCGTAATTCGGGTCATTCCCACTGTTGTTACAATTAGAAAACTTCCAAGCTGCATGCATTTACCCCAAGTCAAGTCAGCTGCCCAAGGAAGTACCGACTCACCAGAAGTACCTACAGGACATATGAGTGCCAGTGACTGAATGGCCTGAAATACCTCTTGAAGAGACAAAGCTAAGTAGTGTCTGTGTCAAAGCCAGCTGTTCCCTCTAACTCTGGCCCAAATGCCCATTGTGAGGGGGAGGGCAAGCCAGACGCCCCTTAAGAAACCTTGTCTGTTTTCATTTCCTGTATTCCCTCCCTATACAATACCTAAAAGGGCAATGACTCTTCTCATTCTTCTCCTCTAACATGGGAACTGGCACTGGCATTTTATACCTAACCCCATTTTCTAGTACAGTCTCTCCATAGAGTTGACCAACAGTGTAAAATAACTTAAGGGAAAATACCCTTTCCCACCAAATTTGGGGAGATGCAGCCTTTATAGGCACCTGGCCTTTTCTACTTTTGTGGTTTAGTATTCTCTTAGTAGGACCAGATATTCTCAAATTCTAAACAAGCTCATTTCTTCCAGTGTTAACATCTTGTTAGCCCTGTGGGGATTTCATCCAGCTTCAGCCAGGATGCCACATTCATCTGCCTCCGACCACGACAGAACAGCCAGAGGGTTTTACACTTTGTCAGGTAGGGCCTACTACCCCAAACCAGCAGGAAGTAATTACAGAAAAATAACCATCAATCTTCAGCACCCCTTTAAGAATAAAGGTGCAAACTCCCTGAGGGTGAAAAGGAAGGAGACTAGTTAGAGAATCAATAAATGGATCTGGATCTTGGCAAGAAGTGCACGTGGACATTTGGAGCCCAAGATGGATGCTGGAAGAACCTGCGAATTCCCCCATTTAGAACCAGACTTCCTCTGGACCATAGGTGAATCCACAGATAATCTCCAGGGGTCCTATCATTGGGCCCCCGTGGGGATTAATGGGTGGGGTATCAATGCAAAGAGCAAACAGCTGGGACTCCTTCCCTGTCATTAACAAAGGGACAGAATAATTAATGGTCTAAAAATTAAGTGCAAAAGCAGAAACACCCTCTTCTGGCCTTCTTCACCCTCCCCCTAGCTGGATCAAATGCACATATACCTGGGGATTGATAAGCTAAAATCGGGAATTGTAGTCTTTAGGTCAGCCCTTATTATCTCTCTTCAACCCTGTCCTCTCTACCTGGGACCCATGATCTATTATTTTCTCCCATTTCACTTCCTACCCTACATTAATAAATTATCTGCCTAACAAATTTGCTTACATGGGAAATTCATTTCTCACACCTTAGCCAAAATCCTAGAGAAAATCTGGCAATAGAAGAAACTGGGGCAAGTTCCTCAGGAACATCCGTCACCCTCTCTGAGGCCCAGTTATGGTCTATAAAGGGGGCATATCCCCCAGCATGCAGACATGATTTGTAGTCAAATAGAGACGCCGGGAAGGAATCACACAGGCCTGCGCTGGGAGGTGGTTGTGTTTAATAAAAAGCAGGAGAGCTGACTCCAGGAACAAGTCATTTCTCAGGCTCCCTCCTCCCCACAGCCTTTCTATTCATTTTTATCACCTCACTTGCCAAATGACAGTGTGCATTTGTGTTTGAACGGAAGCCCTCAACTAGTTTTACAGTTGATTTTTTAAAAATCAGGTCAAGGGCCAGAAGGACCAACCACACTGCCCCAGCTGCCCCTTTGCGGGATCCCTCTCCAGTGGCCCTGGGGGCAGCCACAGTCCTCTATCTGGCCCTGGATAAGCCTCCCATGTGTCCCAGCAGTGCTCAGCAGTGACTGCTGCTATGGGCCTTCCTTCACTCCCCCTTCCCAGCCAAGAGAAGTTTATCATCAGGAGAGGTCGTTTTCATTTTGATGGGGTGAACTGTATTCAAGCACCGCCTAAGTCAGGTCAAGTGTAAGCACAGGCACAAATGGCCCCAAGGGGCTCTGGGCTCCTCAACCCCAGGAGAGAGTCCAGCTGCCTGTGACTGTCCCGCCCCTGCCAGCTGATCCCTTTACCACCTCCTCTGACCCTTCCCTCCTTCAGAGACTTTACAGACAAGTGCTCTATGCTGGGGGCGTCCTGTTCCCCGTGCCTCGAGGCTTCCTACGATGGTCACCTCCTTTTCCCTCTGAGCACCTGGCAGGCCACGGGGAAGGGTCCAAGGCCACCACATTTGTATATTGAGTCCCCTGGCAGCAGGGGGCAGCCCCACCCTCCTGCTGTCCCTGCCCCACAGGGCTTGGGAGCCCACCCAGCAAGCCAAGCCTGGTCAGGGGGCAGTGGAGGAGAGGTTAGAGAGGAGTCCTGCTCAGAGTCAGACCCCGAGACGCAGGCCCAGGCTCTGCCCCTCACGCTGGTGACCTTGGCTAAGTCACCGCCTCTCACTGAATCTCCATGTCTTCATCCTTCCATGGATAAACGCTCCCACCTGAGACGTGGAGGAGAAGGCGCTCAGGGAGCCAGTCTTCTTTCTGAGAGGCCTCCCCCCAGCCCAGGGCCGAGCCTGCACCTCCCTGCTCTGCAGAGCCCTCTGGGAGGTCCTAGCCTGGGGCTTGGTGCGCTGGGCTCAGGCCCTTTTGTTTCTCTCTCCCCTTAGGCTGCCATCACCTTTCAAGTGAAGAAGTCTCCTCTTCCTTTTAGTCATATTTTCCCACAGGGAAGAGTATCTGTAGGAGGCTTACGTGATATTTTATTAGAAAAACACTGCAGTGTTATCAATTTCTAAGATGTTTTATTCTCAGGTGTTTTTTTAGATATGCATGCGGGGATTTTATAAATATTTCCGTATTTTGTCTACTAGTATTCCTGAGGCATACGAGTGAGAGTTGTAATGGAGTTTTTTGTTGTTGTTGTTGTTGTTTTTTTGGGTTTTTTTAGAGTGGGGTAATTTAAAAACATTTTCTCTGAGGGCTCCTGGGCCCTCCTGGGCTGCAGGGAGAAGAGGAGGGTCCGCAGACCCCAACCCTGCTTTCACAGGAGCAGCTCCCTACACGCAGGTTCCTTCTGGAAATGCTCTACCTGGGAAACACTAAGAAAAATGGTATTTGTAAACCCAGACTTCCGAGCAGAGGCTGGAGCGTGAGAGCGGAGGGGAGCCGGGTCTCGGGGGTCCTTAAAGGGCGTCCTCAGGCCCGAGGAAAGGGGGTGAGAACCAGGACTGTGCGCCGGGCAAAGACCCCCTGGGCTTAGGGACCAGACACGGGGAGAAGGGCTCTGGAAGGAGCAACCCGGGCATTCCTTGGGCTGCGTCAAGCGTCCCCGCAGACCTCTGAGGCGAGTGCGACCCGCGAGCCCGTCGGCAAGCACCTGCCGCAACCGTTTCCAACCGACATCCCTATGCGCACGCGCCTGTCCCGCTTCCATCTGACCAATCAGAGCTCACCTCCCACTGCAGGAAAAATAATCGATGGGTCCCGCGAGTCATTCCAGACCACCGAAGTAGAGTATAGAAGCCCTCGATTTGCAAAGCCCAGGGGTGTCACGTGATAAATAATGAAGTGTAGGGTCTTAGAATTGCAATTCGAGGAGCGCTGATTGGTTGGCAACTGAAATTATGTCCCGCCTTGGCATTTTCACTCAGGGATTTTTATATGAAAAGGTTAGGCAAGTTGTTGGTGCTTGGTGGCTCTTTGGAGGGTCCTGTTTGTCTTCTAGGTAAAATATTGCACTGAGGTCTTACATTGTGGAGTTAGTGGTGTTCGGATGTCCTTAGCATTTGGGGGAGTATTTCCGCTGGGTTTTCCATACTGTGGTAGTTTATGATATCTGACTGAGTCCTGCTAGAGAACTCTCCAGAATGACCTCTGACTCCATTTTATATTGTTCATCCTTAAAATCTCTATTTTCTTTAATTTCCTTTCAAAAAAGCTTCTCCTCTAGGTTGGGTGGCCGCCTTCTCTGACCACATCCTGGATCATCAGAAAATCGGGTTCCATGGCAGCAACTGCTTTCATCCTTGAACATTTCACGTCATTGAAGAATAATTTTATTTTCTCGCCCTTCACCTGTTGAGATATGCTTCCTGGAAGTCCGTGTCATGTCTGGAAAGTCAGCACGATGCTGCATATTTCACAGAAATGGGTCAGGTGAGGTGAACACTGAGGCTTCTTGCATATCAGTGCCTCCGAACCAGGGTCTGTTCTCATCCTGCCTGTGGAACTATGAGCCATCCTACATTGAGCAACAGCCCGATCCAGGATGACGTGTGACCTCAGGAGTGAATCCACAACACTTAAGTTTAGTCAAACCAAAGGAAGACTGGTTTTGGCTTAGACTGCCTTGCCAAAAGAGTCTGCAGGTTCAATCCTGCACTGAAACCTGCAAGTGTTAGCAGATGGGTCCAGGTTCTGGGCTTGTAGGTTCTTTTCTATGCCACATAAAAATAGTTATGAAAACACCATAGGGTAAGAATGGGGGTATAGAGTTTATTAAGAAATGAGGGAAGAGGTAGGTAAACACATCAAGGCCTGGATTGTGTGCATACTGCAGGATGCAAATGTGGCCCCAGGAGAGGCTTTTTAGAGACTTTCCTCCTCCCTATTCCTAATGTTGGGTAGGGCCCCCAGCTGATTGCTGTTCTGATTGGTTGTGCCACCTGTTAGTTCTCAGTATCCACTGGGGAGGTCTGGTTTTTGGAGGTGTTCAGGCCTTCCCCTGCCCCAGAAGAACTCCAAAGGGACCTGGAGGCCAGTGTTTGTGAGGATTCTTCCAGCTTTTTCTTTGTGGAATGGGGTTTCCTGGGAGGATCTCACAGGCATTTTCTCTGGTGCTGATATTCTCACCATGACAGAAGCATGACAGGAAGTCCTCGCTCAACATCCCTCCTTCCCTATACTAACCTGCCTCACCTGCCCCCCTCAGAGACTTTACACCCTTATTCTTAAGGGGAGCTGAAGGGTGATGGTCATTCTCCTGTAGCTGTTTCCTGCTGGCTAGCGGGAGTAGTCCCCACCTACAGACTGTACAACCCTCTGGCTATTCTGCTGAGGTTGAGGGAAGATGGGTTTGGCACCATGCTTACAAGTGGATAAAATCCTTTCATGATTAATTTCTGTTTCTGGAAGGTGTTGATTCTGCAAGAAATATACTTAGTTAGAATTTTGACGCTCATGGTACCACTAAAAGGCTAAACAGGATACTGGTAAGTGGAACCCAAAGCGGGGGAGGGTGGGGGAGGGCTGGGGGATGGCCAGCTGTGGCGTACTGGACCCTGGGAAAGAGAAAGGCCAAATGCCTTCATGGGGTGCATCCTCCCGACGTTGATGGGAAAAAGGATTTTTCCTTGAGTTCTTTTATGCTGTTGGTTAACTTTAGGGAGAGATTGTGGTATAAACTGCCAACCCCCGTTCCCACAGGGGTGGTTATGCCTCGGCCAGGTAGGAGAGGCATGAAGACAGGCGCTGCCCTAGACATGCATCACAAAGGCAGTATAGGCAGCAGCAAGAACAGCAAATGGCAAGAGAATAAAGACAGTACTAAAGAGAGCCACTCCTTGTTGTCTTATAGGCACGTTTACTCACGCCTTAGAAAATGAATTACATTTATGAAGAGTTTTAGCATGTTCAACGTCTTTCTGTATATTGTTGTAGAGAAATCGGGTGTGCGCGGTATCGAAGGCCAGGACCCGAGAGCACCGAGAAGGAAGTTGGTTTATTTCGACTGGCCAGGCTCAGCATACTCTTGTCCTAATAAAAACCGAGCCCCAAATAGCCTTTTCCAGACCCTTTTATACAGAGGATATAGGATTAGGGAGACTTAACAGTGATGCTATGCAAACAGACCTTTGGTTAGGTTCTTCAGTGTTTGATCTTAGTATCAGATGGGTTATTTCCTCCAGGTGAGTTACATATTCTCCACATCCAAGCCAGCTTGGATTAGCATATCTTCCACATCCCATCTGGAGGCAACCCTGAATACACATTCAGTCTCACATCCTATCTGAACATTCAAAGACTGTAGGGCCTATATTATTTATTTGGCCATTTTGGGGACTAGGTACACTGGGAAACAATTTTGAATTTATGCACAGGCTATATCAATATGATCTAGAATAGAAGAAATATTCTATTGATCAGGCATATAGGGACAGGACTTATGCAAGTACCATATCAAGTAAATTTCACGGTTCCTAATTGTGCTTTAGTAAGCTTATTTAAAAGTAAAGTAACTACTCTATGTGGTTATGGTTAATTATTAGAAGTTTACAAAAGCAATATCTAAAGAGTAGTACTTCAATGGTTATGTAAATACAGGAAGCCAGTACTAATTAGAAACCCTAAAGTGTTTGATGATACAAGAAGTATTACTAGCTTCATAAGAAGTAGCTTCACAACAAGAAACCTGTCAGAGGCCACCTCAATCTGTATATTACAGGCTGGTAAGGAACAATAAACTGATTGCATTGGGAATCTTAGATTTCACAAAATAATACAGAAAGTAGATTTTTTTCTACTGCTAAAGTAAAATGCCTGTTAATTAATGTAATCATGGTAAAGGTGTAAAAGTAAAGAACTAAATGGTTCAGTTCACATAATATGTTACAAACTGCACTGAAAGTACTTACAAATTGTATAAAAATTAAAAGAGAAAGACTTCAGTGTTGTCAAACTCTGTTGTGCATCCAAGAGTTATTGGTTATGTCAGTCATTATGATTCCTAAAATAATGAAGGTATCTACCACATCTTGATATGGTCCTGAAGTGGATGGAGAGTACTTGCATATTTGGACTTCTGCAACAGCCAGCAACGGTGTGATGTGGCCAGATTTACAATGGATATTGCCTCCAGAATGGCTCTGCTTCATCGTACTGAAGGGCACTATGCGCAAGGTTGATGAAACCCTGGAGCTTACGTCCAAGGGACCGCAGGGCTGCAGCATGCTGGCTGTGCGAAGGACATACTGAAGTGGAGCAATAATTCTGGAGTAATGTGAGTAGAACTGAAACAAAAACAACATAATGCCAATATTATGGCCCGCTCCCATGGAGAGACAGCATGTATGGTACTGCTCACCTGGACTTGGATCTATTAACTGCAGCTCAAAAAGGAACTTATGCACTGATGAGTGCAATGATTATCACTAAGTCCTGTCCCTATATGCCTGATCAATAGAATGTCTTCTATTCTAGATCATATACAGAAAGACGTTGAACATGCTGAAACTCTTCATAAATGTAATTCATTTTCTAAGGCGTGAGTAAACGTGCCTATAAGACAACAAGGAGTGGCTCTCTTTAGTACTGTCTTTATTTTCTTGCCATTTGCTGTTCTTGCTGCTGCCTATACTGCCTTTGTGATGCGTGTCTAGGGCAGCACCTGTCTTCATACCTCTCCTACCTGTCCGAGGCTTAACCACCTGTGTGGGAACTGGGGTTGGCAGTTTATACCACAGTCTCTCCCGAGAGTTAACCAATGGCATAAAAGAACTCAAGGAAGAATCCTGTTTCCCATCAACGTCGGGAGGATGCACCCCATGAAAGCATTTGGCCTTTCTCTTTCCCAGGGTCCAGTACGCCACAGCTGGCCATCCCCCAGCCCCCACCCGCCCTCCCCCATTTTGGGTTCCACTTACCAGTATCCTGTTTAGCCTTTTAGTGGTACCATGAGCGTCAAAATTCTAACTAAGTATATTTCTTGCAGAATCAACACCTTCCAGAAACAGAAATTAATCATGAAAGGATTTTATCCACTTGTAAGCATGGTGCCAAACCCATCTTCCCTCAACCTCAGCAGAATAGCCAGAGGGTTGTACAGTCTGTAGGTGGGGACTACTCCCACTAGCCAGCAGGAAACAGCTACAGGAGAATGACCATCACCCTTCAGCTCCCCTTAAGAATAAGGGTGTAAAGTCTCTGAGGGGGGAGGTGAGGCAGGTTAGTATAGGGAATGAAGGAAGTTGAGCAAGAACTTCCTGTCACGGCTCTGTCGTGGTGAGAATATCAGCACCAGAGAAAATGCCTGTGAGATCCTCCCGGGAAACCCCATTCCACAAAGAAAAAGCTGGAAGAATCCTCACAAACACTGGCCTCCAGGTCCCTTTGGAGTTCTTCTGGGGCAGGGAAGGCCTGAACACCTCCAAAAACCAGGCCTCCCCAGTGGATACTGAGAACTAACAGGTGGCACAACCAATCAGAACAGCAATCAGCTGGGGGCCCTACCCAACATTAGGAACGGGGAGGAGGAAAGTCTCTAAAAAGCCTCTCCTGGGGCCACATTTGCATCCTGCAGTATGCACACAATCCAGGCCTTGATGTGTTTACCTACCTCTTTTTTTTTTTTAAAGGTTTATTTATTTAATTCCCACCCCTCCCCCTGTTGTCTGTTCTCTGTGTCTATTTGCTGCGTCTTGTTTCTTTGTCTGCTTCTGTCGTCAGCAGCGGCAGGGGAAGTGTGGGCAGTGCCACTCCTGGGCAGGCTGCACTTTCTTTCGCGCTGGGCGGCTCTCCTTACGGTGCGCGTGGGGCTCCCCTACGCGGGGGACACCCCTGCGTGACGCGGCACTCCTTGCGCGCATCAGCACTGCGCATGGGCCAGCTCCACACGGGTCAAGGAGGCCCAGGGTTTGAACCGCGGACCTCCCTTGTGGTAGACGGACGCGCTAACCACTGGGCCAAGTCCGTTTCCCCCTACCTCGTTTCTTGTTTCTTAATAAACTCTACACTCCCACGCCTACCCTAGGGTATTTCCATAACTGTTTTTACCTGGCATAGAACAGAACCTACAGGCCCAGAACCTGGACCCATCTGCTAACACTGGCAGGTTTCAATGCAAGATTGAACACTGCAGACTCTTTGGGCAAGACAGTCAGAGGGCTCTAACAAAGAGCTCATGAGCCAGTCTTCCTTTGGTTTGACTAAATTTAAGTGTTGTGGATTCACTCCTGAGGCCACACGTCATTCTGGATCGGGCTGTTGCTCAATGTAGGATGGTTTGTATTTCCACAGGCAGGATGAGAACAGACCCTGGTTCGGAGACATTGATTTGCAAGAAGCCTCAGCGTTCACCTCCCCTGACCTAATTCTGTGAAATATGCAGCATCGTGCTGTCTTTCCAGACAGGACAGGGACTTCCAGGAAGCATATCTCAACAGGTGAAGGGCGAGAAAATAAAATGTATTCTTCAATGACGTGAAATGTTCAAGGATGAAAGCAGTTGCTGCCATGGAACCCGATTTTCTGATGATCCAGAAGGCAGTCAGAGAAGGCGGCCACCCAACCTAGAGAAGAAGCTTTTTTGAAAGGAAATTAAAGAAAATAGAGATAAGGATAAGCAAGGGAAAATGGAGTCTGAAGCCATTCTGGAGAGTTCTCTAGATAACATAAACTGCCACAGTATGGAAAACCCAGCGGAAATATTCCCCCAAATGCTAAGGACATCCGAACACCACTAACAATCCACAATATAAGACCTCAGTGCAATATTTTACCTAGAAGACAAACAGGACCCTCCAAAGAGCCACCAAGCACCAACAACTTGCCTAACCTTTTCATATAAAAATCCCTGAGTGAAAATGCCAAGGCGGGACATAATTTAATTTGCCAACCAATCAGCGCTCCTCGAATTGCAATTTTCAGATCCTACACTTTATTATTTCTCAGGTGACACTTCCTACCCCCGGGCTTTGCAAATCGAGGGCTTCTGTACTCTACTTCGGTGGTCTGGAATGACCCGCAGGACCCATCGATTATTTTTCCTGCAGTGGGAGGTGAGCTCTGATTGGTCAGATGGAAGCAGGACACGCGCCTGCGCGAGGTGAGGGCTCTTGGGAACGGTTGCTGCAGGTGCTTCCCGACGGGCTCGCGGGTCGCACGCGGCTCAGTGGTCTGTGGGGGGCGCTTGGCGCAGCCCAAGGAATGCCCAGGTTGCCCCTTCCAGAGCCTTCTCCCCGTGTCTGGCCCCCTAAGCCCAGTGGTGTCTTTGCCCGGCGCATCGTCCTCTTTCTCAACCTGTTTCCTCGGGCCTGAGGACGCCCTTTAAGGACCCCCGTGACCCGGCTCCCCTCCGCTCTCACGCTGCAGCCTCTGCTCGGAAGTCTGGGTTTACAAATATCATTTTTCTTAGTATTTCCCAGGTAGAGCATTTCCAAAAGGAACCTGCGCGTAGGGAGCTGCTCCTGTGAAAGCAGGGTTGGGGTCTGCGGGCCTGAGCCCTTGCCTCCCTCCTCTTCTCCCTGCAGCCCAGGAGGGCCCAGGAGCCCTCAGAGAAAATGTTTTTAAAATACCCCACTCTAAAAAAAAACCAAAAACCCACTGCAACTCTCACTCCTATGCCTCAGAAATGCTAGTAGACAAAATACGGAAATATTTATAAAATCCCCTAATGCGTATCTAAAAAAAAACAACTGAGAATAAAACATCTTAGAAATTGATACCACTGCAGTGTTTTTCTAATAAAATATCACGTAAGCCTCCTACAGATGCTCTTCCCTGTGGGAAAATATGAATAAAAGGAAGAGGAGACTTCTTCACTTGAAAGGTGATGGCAGCCTAAGGGGAGAGAGAAACAAAAGGGCCAGAGCCCAGAGCACCAAGCCCCAGGCTCAGGACCTCCCAGAGGGCTCTGCAGAGCAGGGAGGTGCAGGCTCGGCCCTGGGCTGGGGGGAGGCCTCTCAGAAGGAAGACTGGCTCCCTGAGCGCCTCCTCCACGTCTCAGGTGGGAGCCTTTCTCCATTTGCAGATGAAGACATGGGGGCTCAGAGAGAGGCGGTGACTTAGCCAAGGTCACCAGCGTGAGAGGCAGAGCCTGGGCCTGATGTCTCAGGGTCTGACCCTGAGCATGACCCCCCTCCAGCCTGTCGTCCACTGCCCCCTGACCAGACCTGGCTTGCTGGGTGGGCTCCCAGGCCCTGTGGGGCAGGGACCAGGAGGGTGGGGCTGCCCCCTGCTGTCTGGGGACTCAATATACAAATGTGGTGGCCTTGGACCCTTCCCCTTGGCCTGCCAGGTGCTCAGAGGGAAAAGGAGGTGACCATCGTAGGAAGCCTCGAGGCACGGGGAACAGGACGCCCCCAGCATAGAGCACTTGTCTGTAAAGTCTCTGAAGGAGGGAAGGGTCAGAGGAGGTGGTAAAGGGATCAGCTGGCAGGGGCGTGACAGTCACAGGCAGCTGGACTCTCTCCTGGGGTTGAGGAGCCCAGAGCCCCTTGGGGCCATTTGTGCCTGTGCTTACACTTGACCTGACTTAGGCGGTGCTTGAATACAGTTCACCCCATCAAAATGAAAACGACCTCTCCTGATGATAAACTTCTCTTGGCTGGGAAGGGGGAGTGAAGGAAGGCCCATAGCAGCAGTCACTGCTGAGCACTGCTGGGACACATGGGAGGCTTATCCAGGGCCAGCAGAGGACTGTGGCTGCCCCCAGGGCCACTGGAGAGGGATCCCGCCAAGGGGCAACTGGGGCAGTAGGGTTGGTCCTTCTGGCCCTTGACCTGATTTTTAAAAAATCAACTGTAAAACTAGTTGAGGGCTCCCGTTCAAACACAAATGCACACTGTCACTTGGCAAGTGAGGTGATAAAAATGAATAGAAAGGCTGTGGGGAGGAGGGAGCCTGAGAAATGACTTGTTCCCTGGAGTCAGCTCTCCTGCTTTTTATTAAACACAACCACCTCCCAGCGCAGGCCTGTGTGATTCCTTCCCGGCGTCTCTATTTGACTACAAATCATTTCTGCATGCTGGGGGATATGCCCCCTTTATAGACCATACTGGGCCTCAGAGAGGGTGACGGATGTTCCTGAGGAACTTGCCCCAGTTTCTTCTATTGCCAGATTTTCTCTAGGATTTTGGCTAAGGTGTGAGAAGTGAATTTCCCATGTAAGCAAATTTGTTAGGCAGATAATTTATTAATGTAGGGTAGGAAGTGAAATGGGAGAAAATAATAGATCATGGGTCCCAGGTAGAGAGGACAGGGTTGAAGAGAGATAATAAGGGCTGACCTAAAGACTACAATTCCCGATTTTAGCTTATCAATCCCCAGATATATGTACATTTGATCCAGATAGGGGGAGGGTGAAGAAGGCCAGAAGAGGGGGTTTCTGCTTTTGCACTTAATTTTTAGACCATTAATTATTCTGTCCCTTTGCTAATGACAGAGAAGGAATCCCAGGTGTTTGCTGTTTGTATTGATTACCACAGTCACCAGTCCCCCATGGGGGCCCAATGATAAGACCCCTGGAGAATATCTGTGGATTCACCTATGGTCCAGAGGAAGTCTGGTTCTAAATGGGGGAATTCGCAGGTTCTTCTAGCAGCCATCTTGGGCTCCAAATGTCCACGTGCACTTCTTGCCAAGATCCAGATCCATTTATTGATTCTCTAACTAGTCTCCTTCCTTTTCACCCTCAGGGAGTTTGCACCTTTATTCTTAAAGGGGTGCTGAAGATTGATGGTTATTTTTCTGTAATTACTTCCTGCTGGTTTGGGGTAGTAGGCCCTACCTGACAAAGTGTAAAACCCTCTGGCTGTTCTGTCGTGGTAGGAGGCAGATGAACGTGGCACCCTGGGTGAAGCTGGAGGAAATCTCCACATGGCTAACATGATGCTAACACTGAAAGAAATGAACTTGTTTAGAATTTTGAGAATATTTGGTCCCACTAAGAGAATACTAAACTACAAAAGTAGAAAAGGCAGGTGCCTATAAAGGCTGCATCTCCCCAAATTTGGTGGTGAACACTGTTTTCCCTTAAGTTATTTTACACTGTTGGTCAACTCTATGGAGAGACTGTACTAGAAAACGGGGTTAGGTATAAAATGCCAGTGCCAGTTCCCATGTTAGAGGAGAAGAATGAGAAGAGTCATTGCCCTTTTAGGTATTGTATAGGGAGGGAATACAGGAAATGAAAACAAGGTTTCTTAAGGGGTGTCTAGCTTGCCCTCCCCCTCGCAATATGCATTTGGGCCAGAGTTAGAGGGAACAGCTGGCTTTGACACAGACACTGTTTAGCTTTGTCTTTGAAGAGGTATTTCAGGCCATCCAGTCACTGGCACTCATATGTCCTGTAGGTACTTCTGGTGAGGCGGTACTTCCTTGGGCAGCTGACTTGACTTGGGGTAAATGCATGCAGCTTGGAAGTTTTCTAATTGTAACAACAGTGGGAATGACCCAAATTACAGAGTAAGGTTCCTCCCATTTTGGCTCTAATCGAGAGTGAGGCATGTTTTCTTGCCCAGTTTCGATGAGAGCCTGGTTTCCAGGTCCTGGGTGAGGAAGGGTTGGCCATGGATCATGTCAAATGGGCTCAGCTGGAGTTGGTCCTAGCCACTTTGTTGGCTGTTTCCCTTCTGGGGGGAAATGCTTAACCCTGGCAATAGGGCATGTGGGTTTGCCAGTCCTCCCCAGGATGTAAGTGGGGCAGGCTCGGAGAGAGAGCTGGGCTAAGCACGTCTTTCACCTGGTGTGGGGTCAAGGCTGGTAGGTTGCCCCCCACGTTAGTTTGGTGGCTTTTTTGATGAAAAGTGCTATTGCCCCACTGCTCTTAGGCAAGGTGGCCTATTTTTTTCTTATAGACATGATCATTAAATACATGGAAAATGCAGTATACCAGGACTTTTGCCATGTTCAATACCCTTTGTATATGATCTAGAATAGAAATTACCATAATCATTAGGTATATATCTAGAATAGGAGAGCTATAGGGACAGTACCTAATACTAACTGATGCAGTCCCCAATGCATAAGTTACGCTTTGAGCTGCAATGAATAATTTTAAGCTCCAGGTTTGCAATACCATCTATGTTATCTATGCATGGGGTCAGGCCATAATGCTAATTGTTTATAAGTTCTACTTAAATCACTCAGGTGATCATTGCTGCACTTTGGTATGTCCTGCACACAACCAGCAGCTGCAGCACCATGACCCTGGAGAGAAGCTAGGAAGGGGCCCGTATTCCACCGGCTTGTTGCATAGTACCTTTTGCAATATGAAAATGTGCCAGTCGGGAGGCGATATCCACTCTACGTCTGGATATCCAGTCATCGTTGTCTGTTATAGAAGTCTAAAATGGCGGTGTAGTCTCCATCCACTTTAGCAGCACAACCAGAGATGTAGTAGGTACCTTTATTGCATTAAAGGTCAGTTATTCCCTAGCCAAGAACTCAAACAAAGAGGCAAAATGCAGTGTATTGAAGGCCTGGTTTGAATGCACAACAGTTTGAAAATGCTGCCTCTATATAATGATCTTAACTCTTAGTTACAGTTTCTAGTAAGTTTTTACTTTTAGTGAATTGGGTGCCTTTATTAATCAAACCACAAGAACTTTATTAGTAACAACTTTGCTAAGTTTCTCTGCTTTTCTAAGCAGTTGAACTGTTGTAGATGTAGAGAGAGGTTCAATTATTTGCATATGAAAAAGCCAAGACTCAGTAATAATTTTGGGAAGGAAAAAGGAACTTTCCTTTCCTTATGGCCAGCCATACTCAGGAGTTTTCTGTTCAATACCCAAGCCCTGAGTAAGATTTTTCCAGTTCTTTTTATACAGAGGAAGAGTTAAATGGTCCTTTGTTCCAGTGCTCAATAAGCTTGAATTAACACATATCCCCACATTCTAGGTAGACTTTTAGACTTCATACATTCTAGGTAAGCTTTACGCCTGAACTTCGTACATTCCATGTAAGTTTTTAACACTTTTGGTTGGCATTTTCCCTTTATATTTAAAGTTTATAGAGTTTGCATTCTTAAACTGTTTTTCCAGGACTGGAGTTGTTGCCATGGTTACCAAGGGCAGGGCTGCAGCTCTCACTGTCCCACATGCACAGCTCAGGACATACACAGCTCAGGTTATCTATGAAGAGACGAACAGCCCCCCGCCCCTGACCTTAGCCTATATTAGAACCAATTCCACTCATGATTTATATATTATATCCACTCGAAAGACAGTACTGACATTTAAAACTCATTTTCTGTTACCTCTCACTGTTATCCAATTGTAGATGTGACCCCCAAATCTGAGTTCCTAGGCACAAGCAAACTGAGACAGTTAAACACAGATTTCAAAGTTGAACACAAAGATAACCATGGATTAAAACAGGGGAGAGAATTTCATACCCCTAGCACTTTTAGGAACTTTTTGATCTTAATCGATGGCACATGAAGTTTCTTATTTTCTTGGAGGGTTTATTAACTGTTCTGGATTTCGATCCTTATTCACACCATTTTAGGCACAGCCCTGTTTCGAATTGAGAAGACTTTTTCTGAAAGGGAGTTAAGGGAAGCTTGAGGTGTACTTCCTCATTTCTTTAAGGAGACATGACAGGAGGCTTCTGACCCTCAGGTCTACCTGTCCTCTTCTCTTCCACTGGTTTAACTGGAATTCAAGGTCCCATACAGAGGCTGCTCTTGGCCATACAAGCCATGTGGACCAGCAATAGGCAAAATTCCTGATTCCTGAGAAGGCACTCCTATGGGGAGTCTGCTGGTAGGTGGGAGACCAAGCTCAGTATTCTAGGAAGAATGAAGAAGCACTTTTTAGTCGACTGATCCAGCATCCCGAGTCCAAGTCTGTCTAAAACGTTCACCACTGCACACAATTTGGAGCTGAAGCTCTGCTCTCAGGGTCCTGAGAATTTAATACAGAGCCCTGCAGCTGGGCATTCCCGTGGCCAGCCTAGGTCTTGGAAGATGCCTGAAAATCCTGACGTTCAGGCTAAAGCACCTAAGATGGATTGGTGGGAATCATTGGGAGCACTTATCTGAACAGTGTCAGGGGACGTTTGGCTCCCGTCTGAACAGAGGGACCAAGGAGTGTCTTGGGGGCTGTAACAGTTTGATATTAAGAATTCCAAAAATAGACTTTGGATTATGGTTGTAAACTGGTCTTTCCTTTCAGGCATATTAGATTATGCTGGATTCAGAGGTTTCTGTTTTACTTGCTTAAATAATGATTAAGTCTTTGGTTGGTCCACATCAGTAGGACATTGCATCCCTGCCCCCTTTGTGGTGGGGACTCATAGAGAAAATGACAGGGCAGAAGAGTTATTGGAGTTTTGAGCTGGACCCTGGCAAGTTGCACACAAAGTAGCAGAGCTGCTGAGCCTGTGATGTGGGCTATGGGTGGGAGGCTCTTTGTCTCTTCAGAGATAACCTTAACCTAAACTGCCTGTCCTGACTTGTGGGTGTGGAACGGTAGCAGGCTGCAGTCCTGCTCTTGGTGACCATGGCAAGGATTCCAGTCCCAGGAGGCCATTTAGCAATGCAAACTCTATATACATACCAGTCAGTCCAGGAAAGCTCTGATGGTGGTGATGCAGAAACTTAAGGGACCTTAGACTTGGCCTTCAATGGGAAATATAATATGGCCTGTGCATAAATTCAAAATCATCTAATTCTGTATCCAAGTGTGCCTAGTCTCTAGAAATCCAGTTAAGTGATATTGATGTAGGCTATGGGTGGGAGGCTCTTTGTCTCTTCAGAGATAACCTAAGCTCTCTGACTTGTGGGTGTGATGGTAAGAGGCTGCAGTCCTGCCCTTGGTAACAATGGCAAGGACTCCAGTCCCAGGAAACAGTTTAACAATGCAAGGTCTATAAACTTTAAGTATTTAGGGGAATTGCAAACTAAATATGCTAAAAACTTACCTGGAATGTCTGAAGTCCATGCTAAAAGCTTACCTAAGATGTGGAAGATATATATGCTAATTGAATCCTATTGAGAACTGAAACAAAGGGGCCATTTGGCCTTTCCTCTCTGTATAAAAGGGATTCAAAAATCTTGTTCGGGGCTCGGGTTTCAAACAGAAAGCTCCCGAGTCTGGCCGGCCATCAATAAACCATTTTTCCTTCTCAAAATCATTCCTGAGTCCTGGCCTCTCCATACACAAATAATTGAACCTCTCTCAAATCCTACAACATTTTTGGTGACTCTGGTGGGATAACAAACGAAGGCCAGAGACGGTAGCATTTTGCTGCCCCTTCCAAATCCCCGAGGAAGCCGGGAGGACTCGGGTGAACCCCAAATCTGGGCGCCCCTGG
Organism: Dasypus novemcinctus; assembly: GCF_030445035.2. Taxonomy (NCBI): domain Eukaryota; kingdom Metazoa; phylum Chordata; class Mammalia; order Cingulata; family Dasypodidae; genus Dasypus; species Dasypus novemcinctus. The sequence goes on along the minus strand of NC_080693.1, from coordinate 17,152,140 downwards.
ATTAAATTTAATCCAGAAAAGATGTGGGCTCCACCAGAATCTTCCCGACAAAAATCGAGGGCAATGGAAGGTCTGAAGAGAAAGATTCTTGGAACGAGAAAGAACTCCGAACATGGAAGAAGGTAAGACTCCCCGGGTGAGCACAGTCTGGAAGGCCCTAGCTTTAATTGCTAGGAAGGGGAGGCTGATCACCTCCCGAGAGAACCCTAGTAGCCCCAGAAAGTTGGGGGGAAGCTGTTCTTTCTAGGCTTGGGAAAAGGAGAAAAACCAGGGAAAAGCCCTGGTGTTTTGGGTTTGTCTAACTGCATCTTAGAATCTGGCGCTAGTCTTATATCCACTAAACGAGTGGAGGCTTGATTTTAATAAAAAAGGCTGTTTATAGGTTCAAGTCCTAACATCCTGGAAATTGGTCTAGATTAAAAACAAAACAAAACAAAACTTGGTTACAGGAATATGGATCAGCTTTTCTGGTGGAGCTTGGTCTGGGTGTAAAGTTTAAACAGTGGAAAAAGTCTAGCTGAAATCTTTTGTTATGGTGCTAAATTGTGAATGAATTTGCTTTATACAAAATATTAAGTGTTCTAAGGTTTGTGATGACTGTGGGGGCAGCCATGCTGAAAATATATATATAAACTTGCGGGTCAGATTAGTGACCTTTGTGCTTCTGTCTGTGTCAGCTCAATGCTAGTGTTGGAGTTGTGTCCTTACGTAAAGTAGAATTACAGCTGAGCTAGAGCCCTCCCTTGCCATTGGCAAGGGGGTGAAATGATTATAGGCCAAAACTGAGGAGTCTGGATGTTTGCGGAGTCTAGATGTTTGTGCATGCTCTGCTGTCTTGTCTCTGGTCTGGCCCTTTGCCAGGGCTTGGAAGCCATCTGTGTCTGTGCCACGCACCCAATTTTGTTGGGGATGTCCTAGTCAGGGTGGCTGGGTCCCTGGGAGAGTTGCCAAATTTGAGTAGGTTTTATCTGCCCATTTTGGCTGAAAGCTGGAAAGCGGGGAGCAGCTTGCCCCTTGCAGTGAGTCCACACCTTCTATTCATAAGCCGCATTCCTGTTTGATTGTTGTGCACCCGACTGCCTGGAAGCGGGGGAAGTGAAGGGGGTGAAAAGCAAAATCAGAATAAATGCAGTAAAGTTCCCTCCATAGGGTGTCAAAGCCAAAATACGTTTGCATTCTGCCCAGGTTCTTAGAAGGTATTGTAGTAACCTTAAGTAAGAGAATGTGTTCTGTGAAGGTAAAATTTGTCTTAAAGGTATAAATAATTACAAAAGTTTAACAAAGCATTGTTTAAATTAAGGTATTTAAATGGCTAATTGCAGAAAGTCTTTATTAAACAAAAACTGAATTAATAATAATAATAATAAAAGGTAATTTTATAGCAAACTTATTTGGCAGCCAGTCTCCCCTGCCAACTTGCTTCCAAAAAAAATGTTTCTGATATTACATGCTACTAAGTATTTAAAGTGAAGAAAAGTTCATTATTTTAACAAGCTTGTTTAGTATTAATGGCAATTATATATTGTAAGAAGTTTGCCTGGTAACTTAGTATGTGGGATATATGGAATGTGTTTTTATTGTTAAGGAAACAGAAGATGATTTTGTCCTAAGATAAAATGATTGATTATTGGAAAGAGTAGAGTGTGGGACAAAACCTGAATGAATACTGAAAGTGTAGAAGGTTTGTGGAAGGAAAATTTTATGATTAAAATTGAGTAAGATCAGTATACAAAGAAAATCTGTTTTATCAAAATTGCTTCTTGTGCTTTAACCTCATCATTTCCTCAGTGTTTGAAGAAGAGTCTTACCTCTCTTAAAAGAACATAATGTTCTAGAAATAAAATCCTGAAAAGTAGCTTTTTATTTCAAACTAACTGCAAGAGATTTATTCTTTTACTTTAAAGGAAAAATTAAAGTAATGGTTAAGTTCATTTAATACGTAATAAGTTGAATGAAAGGTATTTAAAGGTGTTATAAAATTAACAGGTTTTTAAAAAATTAATAAAAATTGTAACTAAGAGTTAAAATCATTTATAAATGCATTTATATTATAAAACAGTGAAAAGATAATAACTGAAATTATAGCTGAGTGAATTTAGCCTGAAACTATTATTTAAGTGTAAATTCTACACTAACCTTTCGTTTATGGTTACTTCAAGCCTAACCGCACCCCTTGCCTTTGCCTGTGGTTATTTCATAATTGAGAAGAGGTGAGACATCACCCTCTCCTCTCCTGGTATTAGTAACCCTTTCTCTCATGAATTCAAGTGTAAACTAAATAAATTGCTGCCTGATAGAATAAGGTTAATTGACCACTGGAGTTTTATTATCTCCAAAATCAAAAAAGGGGGGTGGAGGGGGAGAAGTCTCCTGCCCTGACAGTCAGTGTTCCTAAGAGTAGTAATTCATGAGAGAAACCAATCTATCTCCCTGAGGCTTCAAATAGCCTCAGGAAATATATATAAAATTAATCTTGTTGCTTATCCAAAATTCTGCTAATTTCAAAGTAAAATATAAAGTTCTGAAATAAAAAATAGTGCTAAAGCATTGAGAACATTTTGGTTACAATCCATTAATTTAAAAAATTCTTGTGTAAAACTGCATGGTCATAGTGTAAAACTGCACAGTCATAGTGCAAATTAAGAAAAGTTTCAAGAGTCTTTAAAATGTTTTGTAGTCACACTTTTTTGTAAAAACTAAAAGTTTGAAGTTATGTTTTTGTGTCAAACTATTCATGTCTGCCTATTTGCTCAAATTGTTAAAAATTAAATATGCAGTTATATATGTAAATAAATATTCTTAAAGCCCAAATTAAACTAAGCAAGATGAAAAAGTCATAGAAATCTGATTATAGAAACAATTGGGAAAGGGCCTCCTCTTTGCAAAAGCTTTAAAAGCAAGAGTAGGTGTGGCAGATTAAACCTATCTACTAGGCTAGGGAATTAAGAATCAGTTTGCCCCGTAATTTCCCAGTTTAAACCTTTTGTCAGCCATAAAATGTAAAACAAAACAAAACAAAACAAAAAACACAAGGATTAGGTTAATTTTCACATAAGGAAAAAAAAATGTTGATGTAACCTGGTGGCCTGCTGTCTCAGTCTCCCACTCCTGGGTTGGACAGCAGTGGAGGAGACCAGTTTAGGCCAATCCTATGGGCAGTGGAAGGACGCCCAAGAAGGAGATAAGTTGGTGCCATTTCAGCACTAAATTCTATTCCTTATTTGACAAAGAGGAGCAGGTAAAAACTAAAATGGTTCGAATGTGATAGAGGAAGCAGTTAAATCACAAACTTTTGCGTGGGAAAGTTAGATCTCAGATAAGCTGTAACTTCTGAAGTATCCAATCTATGGAAAAACAGAGGAAGAGCTTGTGTGCTAGGCTTAGGGGTATAAATTGTGTCATTTTTCTTTGTTCGGGGCACCAGCCATATGTGGCTCTGCACCCCTTCTTGCAAGATTGAGAATAAATTCTTTTCTTCTCCACAATCTGGTAAGCCTTATTTTCTTCCAGAAGATTTCTTTCCAACAAAATAAAGGTAATTAGTGGCTCTATTAACAAATTTCAGTAAGTAAAGTCCATAAAAACTATGGAGAAATCTTTCCTGGGTTATGATTAAACAAATTAAGTAATTGTGTAATGTGTTTTAAAACCTGGTAGTCAGTATGCTTTTAAATTATTCATTTTCATAACTTAAACAAAGAAAAAAAGTTTTTAGCTTCCCGTAAGGGAAAAAGAGAACATTCCTTGTGTAAACTATTATGGTTTCAATTTTATTTAACTTGAGTGTAATCTCCCATAGTTAATTTCTAAACTAAATTAACATTATGTACGAAATCTTTAGAGTAATGAAAATTGTAAGTTCACATTGGTGAAATTAGGCTGAAGGAAAAAGATTGTAGATATGCTCTCTTAAATAAATAGAGTAAATTTCTTTGGTAATTGTAATTTAATAAGTTTATTTAAACATGAGGTGGCTAGTCAATGTGGTTATAGTCAATTATAAGGAGTTTGTAAAACATCTGCCAAACTGAAAATGTTTAAATAGTTCTAGTTCTAGAAGTCATTGTTAACTAAAACTTAGATTGGTATTGGTAGCAGAAATAACTTAATGATAATAAAACCTGTCTGAAGGCCACTGCAAAGTACATATTTAAGTAAATGGTAATAAAGTTATCTTGATTCTATTGGAAATCTTCTGTTTTCATTTTAACAATGAAAAATACTATTTTTCCTCTATTACTAAAGTAAAGTACCTACTGTTATCTTCAGAGTAAAATTGTGTAAGTAAACAGTCATTTGATATATGTGTTGCATTAAGTTGTTTAAAATATATAAAAAAACAAGGAATAAACTTTAACATTGTCAAACTCTTGTGCATTCAGACCAGGCCTTGAATACATTACAGGTGGCCTGTCCATGTGAGTTATTGGCTAGGCTGGTCACTGACCCCTCAATTAAAAATATTTGCTATATCAGCCTCTGGTTCTGCTCCTGAAGTCGATGGAAACTACATTGCAGTTTCAAGCTCCTGCAGCAGCCAATAATGACTCGGTACAGCCAAGTGTACAATGGATGTCGCCTCCAAACTAGCACTGTTCCATGGTGCCAGAGAGCATTATGCACCAGGCTAGTAGAATACTGGAAAATCTCTGTAAGATCAAGGATGCTGCAACTTGCTCACTGCGTTGAAGATCATGCTAAGTGGAACCGTGATACCAGGATACTGTGCGATGGTTTGCTCGGTCGGTAGAGGTGGGGTCTGGCTGCGGATGAGGGGTCGGTCCAGCTTGGGACGAGGGGTTGGTCCCACTTGGGATGAGGGGTCAGTCCCACTTGGGATGAGGGGTCGGTCCGGCAGCAGACGAGGGGTCGGTCTCACAGGGGTTGCGCGGTTCGGCTGACGGGGTCGCCCAGCGAAGCCGGTGACGAGGGGGTCGCCCGGAGAAGCAGGCGATGAACTGGGGACAAGGGAGGCCAGGCCCTTGTCGGGGGCTCTCAGGACTGGAGGGCACATGGCAGAAGAACTACCGCAGAGACAAGGTAAACACGCAAGTCCAACTTTATTGAGGGAGAGGCAACAGTTTTATAGGGGCTGGGGAAGGCTGATTGGTCGAAGCCACGCCCTGTTCTGATTGGTTGCCGGAGAAAGGTCAGTGGGAGGTACTGGACAGGGGAGGGGTGGTGATTAGGGATTGGCTGTTGCTGTTGCTGGGGGAAGTGGCAGGGTTTAGTGATTGGTGGCTGCTGTTGCTGGGGTAGAGGGCAGACTTGAGTTTCCCACCTTGTGCCTGGCTGTTGCTGCTGTCGGGGTGGGGGGGCGGGAAAGGGCAGACTGGAATTTTCCGCCCTGTGCCTGCGCAGGGAGAAAGAAGAAGAAGGGTGTTGCCTCATAAGGCATCGTGTGGCGCTATCCGGGAGGAGGGGCCGCCGCGGAAGCATGGCTGCCGAGAAGGGGAGACCCGAGGGCACTCTGCGCCCATGCCGAGCTCCCTTCAGGGGTGGCGGTGAGTCCGACCAGCCACCCTATTATGGGGGCAGCGGCTTGGCCTACCACGGCTGCTCCCCCGCCAGGCCAGCAAACCACACTTCAGCCCGAGGGGTGACCGGAATACTGTAAGTGAAACTTAAACACAATTGGCTTGCTGATGGTGAGTCACCTATTGAACAAGTCAAAATAGCTAGAAATTGTACATTTAAAACCAAGGTGTAAAAAACCTTTATTCTGTAGTTCTGATCACTCCCACAGGGGAAAACTAAGAGAATTTCCAACTTAGTGTTCTAATCCTGAATGAAGCCAGTTCCCCAAGGAGTGCCAGTTCACCAGGAGCATCTGACAGAGCGAATGAGTGCCAATCATTGAACAGCTTGGAATGTGTCTTCAGACAAAGCTAAGTGTCTGTTGCAATTTCTCTCTGAAGATGAATAACTTAAAAAAGAACATATATGCTGTTCCCATCAGCTTTTAAGGAGTGCCATCTTTATAGGCACCTAACCTTGTCTACCTCTGTAATCCAATGTCCTCTTTTAAAAACGGGTATTCCAAATTTTAATTGTTTGTTTCTTTCAGAGTGAACATCTTATTAACCATATGAAAACTTCATCCAACTTCGTACAGAATGCCAGATCCATCTTCCTCCAGTTAAAATAAATTAAGAGTTTTACACCTTATTAGGCAATGATTACAGCCCATGACCAGCAGGAAGCAGTTACAGAAAAGCAATCATCTCCCTTCAGCACCCCTTTTAAATTAAAGGTGTAAACTCTTCAAGGGTAAAATAAAATTAATAAATGGATCTGGAACCTGACTGGAAATCCACATGAGCGCCGGTGGCCACAAAATGACTGCAGGAGGCCCCTGCCCCAGGTTTCTGCTGTACAGAATGAAAACTTCTAAACTTTTAAAAACAGTCCTGGATGCTACACTAAAGATTGATAAATAATCAATCAAAACAACAAACAGCCATCCACCTCATAGCTCCAACAATAATTATGCCAAAGCTTAGCAAGTTAAACTTTGGCAAAGGGGGGAAATGATGTGGGCTATGGGTGGGAGGCTCTTTGTCTCTTCAGAGATAACCTAAGCTCTCTGACTTATGGGTGATGGTAAAAGGCTGCAGTCCTGCCCTTGGTAACAATGGCAAGGACTCCAGTCCCAGGAAACAGTTTAACAATGCAAGGTCTATAAACTTTAAGTATTTAGGGGAAATGCAAACTAAATATGCTAAAAGCTTACCTGGAATGTCTGAAGTCCATGCTAAAAGCTTACCTAAGATGTGGAAGATATATATGCTAATTGAATCCTATTGAGAACTGAAACAAAGGGATTATTTGGCCTTTCCTTTCTGTATAAAAGGGATTCAAAAATCTTGTTCGGGGCTTGGGATTCAAACAGAAAGCTCCCGAGTCTGGCCGGCCATCAATAAACCATTTTTCCTTCTCAAAATCATTCCTGAGTCCTGGCCTCTCTATACGCAAATAATTGAACCTCTCTCAAATTCTACAACAATATGAGCTTTGAATGTTTAGAAAAGATGTAAGACTGAATGTGTATTCAAGGTTGCATCCAGACAGAATGTGGGCAAGAAGCTAATTCAAGCTCACCTGAGGTGTGGGCCATATGTTAATTCAAAACTACCTGGTACTCAGGCAAAGACTTAACTAACAAAGAAAGTTGTTTTCTTTGATAAAAAGCACCATTTGACTCCCACCCTGTATAAAAGGAACTTGAAAATCTTGTTCAGGGCTTGGGTTTGAAACAGAAAGCTCCCGAGTCCAGCCGGCAGTCAGTAAACCATTTTTCCTTCTCAAAATCATTCCTGAGTCCTGGCCTTTCTATACGCAAATAATTGAACCTCTCTCAAATTCTACAATACCTGGAGAGTTTACTGCTCTGGTTCTCGGCACCCGTGATATTCCAATGTCGGAGACTGCCTGCACTGTTACCCAAACTGAAGTGCCTGAGCTAAATCTCAAGGGACACTTGGCTGCTCTCTGAGTCCCACCTCCCCAGGAATCACAGAGCCCCTGCTGCCACACATTTCTGGGGCCGTTCTTGAATTGGGAATCAGACCGAATAGATCCAGATGGCTTCCAAGCAAAATAGTGCTCCTTCTTGGAGAAGGGACAGAAAATAATTTTTTCTTCCTATTCTTACAGACTCTTAAAAGCAGTCCTAGTTTATGCCTTGGAGTTTCCCAGTTACACTGTTGTAGAATTTGAGAGAGGTTCAATTATTTGCATAAAGAGAGGCCAGGACTCAGGAGTGATTTTGAGAAGGAAAAATGGTTTATTTACAGGTGGCCGGACTCGGGAGCTTTCTGTTTGAATCCAGAGCCCAGAACAAGATTTTCAAATGTCTTTTATACAGAGAGGAAAGGCCAAATGGTCCCTTTGTTTCAGTTCTCAATACGCTTGAATTAGCATATCTGTCTTCCACATCTTAGGTAAGCTTTTAGCATGGGCTCCAGACATTCTAGATAAGCTTTTAACATATTTGGTTTGCATTTCCCCTAAATACTTAAAGTTTATAGACCTTGCATTCTTAAACTGTTTCCTGGGACTGGAGTCATTGCCATTGTCACTAAGGGCAGGACTGCAGCCTTTTACTGTTTTACACCCACAAGTCAAACAGCTTAGATTATCTCTGAAGAGACAAAGAGCCTCCCACCCATAGCCCACATCAACACCAGTCATCAAAATGCCATTAAGAGAGTAAGGATCAATTGTTCTAGCAAACAGGCCTTGGGTTCCTGAGGCAGTCGCTTGGTCTTGCCATTGTTAAGGCTAAACACACTAGGGAATGCATTTTCAGTTTTACACTTGGAAAGACATTTGAAAGCATTTTAACACAAACCTGTAATGAGAGATTCAGCAGCAGGAAGTGGGAAGATTAAACCTGGGTCAAGGTTGATGATGAAGAGAGCCCTGGCCCATGACCTCCATTGGAAGGGAGCTCCCAGGCCTCCACCTTGGCCCTGCCCACCGCCACCTTCCCACCCGGCCCAGGCCAGGTCGCCCGCTGTGGTCCAAGGGAAGGCAGACCTCAAAGGCGAGGGCCGTGGGGAGGTGCAAGCCCCTGGTTCTCCATCAAAGGCCCCTGCCACTGAGGGGAGAGGGTGGGAGAAGGCAATGGCAGCCTGGCTGGAGGGCAAAGCTGGCAGCTCCAAAAATGTTTGAAAAAGGGGCTTTGCAGCACCGGAGCTTGGCAGGTGAACCCCTGTCTTGGGCCCCTGCCCTGTGCCCCTGCCCTGTGCCCCTGCCCTCCCAGCTGGTGTCAGCCCTAACAGTCCTGGGCACAAGGCACAATGCAGAGAGGTCCTGCACCCTGGCCTCCACCCTCCAGGGATTACATCCTGACGGGGCTCCTAGGCAAACCCATTGATAAAGGATAACCAAAAGCGGGCATTCAACACACCGTAATTCATTGTTTCACTCACAGGTACGTCTTGGCTGGCAGCGCTAAAATATGTTGCTGGATTTTCTCTAGGTTCTTGGCACAGCGATGAGAAATGAATTTAAAGAGCACATCGGGTGAGTTAGACCAGTCATTTATTAAAGTATGAAGGGAAGAGAAATGGAAGAAAATAACAGATCATGGGTCTGAGGTAGAGAAGAAGGGATTGAAGAGTGATAAAGAGGACCGATTTACAGACAGTAATTCCCCAGCGTAGATGATAAATCCCCAGGTTAGTAGGGTATGGATCCAGGCAGGCCTGGGAGGGTTGGCAGTGAAGGCCAGTATAAGCGGTTTCTTCTTTGCCCATACTTTTTACACCATTAATTGCGGTCACCCCTCGGGCTGAAGTGTGGTTTGCTGGCCTGGCAGGGGAGCGGCCGCGGTAGGCCTAATTCCGCTGCCCCCATAATAGGGTGGTTGGTCGGGCCCACCGCCACCCCTGAAGGAAGCTCGGCATGGGCGCAGAGTGCCCTCGGGTCTCCCCTTCTCGGCAGCCATGCTTCCGCGGCCGCCCCTCCTCCCAGATGGCGCCACCCGATGCCTTGTGGGGCGGCACCCTTCTTCCTTCTCCCTGCGCAGGCGCAGGGCAGAAAATTCCAGTCTGCCCTTTTCCCCTCCCCTGACAGCAGCAACAGCCAGGTGTGGGCGGAAAAATCCAGCCTGCCCTTTTCCCCTCCCCCGACAGCAGCAACAGCCAGATGTGGGCAGAAAAATCCAGCCCGCCCTTTTCCCTTCCCCCGACAGCAGCAACAGCCAGGCGTGGGCGGGAAACTCAAGTCTGCCCTCCACCCCAGCAACAGCAGCCACCAATCCCTAAACCCTGCCCCTTCCCCCAGCAACAGCGACAGCCAATCCCTAACCACCACCCCTCCCCCGTCCAGTACCGCCCACTGACCTTTCGCCAGCAACCAATCAGAACAGGGCGTGGCTTCGACCAATCAGCCTTCCCCAGCCTCTATAAAACTGTTGCCTCTCCCTCAATAAAGTGGACTTGCATGTTTACCTTGTCTCCGCGGTAGTTCTTCTGCCGTGCGCCCTCCAGTCCTGAGAGCCCCCGACAAGGGCCTGGCCTCCCTTGTCCCCAGTTCATCGCCTGCTTCTCCGGGCGACCCCCTCGTCACCGGCTTCGCTGGGCGACCCCGTCAGCCGAACCGCGCAACCCCTGTGAGACCGACCCCTCGTCTGCTGCCGGACCGACCCCTCATCCCAAGTGGGACTGACCCCTCATCCCAAGTGGGACCAACCCCTCGTCCCAAGCTGGACCGACCCCTCGTCCGCAGCCAGACCCCACCTCTACCGACCGAGCAAGCCGCCGCAATTAATTATTCTGCCCTTTGTCTAATCACAGGGGAGTAGTCCCAGCCATTCATTGTTTTGATTGATTACACCACCCTTCAGTCCCCGGGGGGGCCCAATGAAAAGACCCCTGGAGAAGACCTACTGCTTCCTGGTTTCTATAGGAAATCTCGTTCTGAATGAGGGCATCTCACAAGTTCTTCCAGCCATCATTTCGGGGTACTGATATCCCCGGGGCTTCTTCCCAGACTCAGGGTCCATCACTTGATTCCCTAACTAGCCCGCCTCAATGCCTCCCACCAGCCTCCCCCTCCCCCAGCAGAGTTGTACAAAAACAAGGCTGGACCTGCCTAAAGACCAAACTCAAAGGCAAGCCCCCAGAAGGTTTAAGAAGTTGTTCCTACAAGTTCTCATGGAGGGAAAATAGAAAATGCTCCCCATCTCCCCAGAAAGGAGAGGCTCCAGGGCTGGAGGACAGAAGTGAGGAGCCTGGAGGACGACCCGGCTTTCTTCCCCGATGTGGGCTTGGAGTCCTGCCACCTGGCACAGGAGCCCAGGGACCCTGGTGGTTCACACACAGCCTTGAGTCTCCAAAGTGTGGGCGGCCATTGCTGTTCCAGGTGGAGTTGTAATAATTTGCTGAATTGAATAATAGGGGAGGGCTTGACAGTGGAACTAAGAGAAACAGAACTCTCCCTGTACAGATGGGTTAAAAAAAAAAACCATGGGAGGCAAATCACAAGGAACTAAAGTAAAATCTTAGCATTACTTTTAACATTATTCTGAGAATTCTGAATTGTGAAGACTTAAGATGTGTCTGTGTGTGTGTGTCTAACGTCATTTCTAAGAGAAGGGATCAAAAATAAGTACTTCCTAGAAAAGGTGCCTTGTAAATGGAAATGTTTAAATAACCAAGGCATGAAACTGGGGGGGCTGCAGGGTGCCTAGCCTGGTTTCCTGTTTTTCTCCACCTCCAGCTAGTCAGACCCCGTGGGGAAATAAGGGAGCTGGTAGTCGCAGACCAATGCGGATTTGGAGGGGAGGGTGGGAGGTCAGGGCCCCCCAACAGCATGCAGATTGAATCACCACAGTCAAAGGAAGTCTGAGTTGAAGCAGTGAGCCAGGAATTTCATGCATGATTCTGAGTTTTGTTACAGACTGAGAGTGTTGTGGAATTTAAGAGAAGTTCAATTATTTGAGTATAGAGAGGCCAGGACTCAGGAATGATTTTGAGAAGGAAAAATGGTTTATTGACGGCCGGCCGGACTCGGGAGCTTTCAGTTTGAATCCCGAGCCCCGAACAAGATTTTCAAACGTCTTTTATACAGAGAGGAAAGGCCAAAATGGTCCCTTTGTTTCAGTTCTCAATAGGCTTCAATTAGCATATATCTCTTCCACATCTTAGGTAAGCTTTTAGCATGGACTCCAGACATTCTAGATAAGCTTTTAGCATATTTACTTTTTGCATTTCCCCTAAATACTTAAAGTTTATAGCCCTTGCATTGTTAAACATTTCCTGGGACTGGAGCCGCTTCCACTGTCCCTAAGGGCAGGACTGCAGCCTCTTACCTGTTCCACACCCACAAGTCAAACAACTTAGTTATCTCTGAAGAGACAAAGAGCCTTCCACCCATAGCCCACATCATTCCCCCCCTTTTGCCAAAGTTTATCTTGCTAAGCTTTGGCATAATTATTGTTGGAGATATAAGGTGGATGGCTGTTTGTCGTCTTGATTGATTATTTATCAGTCTTTAGTACAGCATCCAGGACTGTTTTTAGGAGTTTAGAACTTTTCATTCTGGACAGCAGAATCTTGGGCAGGGGCCTCCTGCAGTTATTCTGCTGCCACTGGCACTCACGTGGATTTCCAGTCAGGTTCCAGATCCATCTATTACTTTTATTTTACTCTTAAAGAGTTTACACCTTTAATTTAAAAGGGGTGCTGAAGGGAGACGATCTCTTTTCTGTAACTGCTTCCTGCTGGCCATGGGCTGTAGTCATTGCCTAATAAGGTGTAAAAACTCTTTAATTTATTCTAACTGGAGGAAGATGGATCTGGCATTCTGTACGAAGTTGGATGAAGTTTTCATATGGTTAATAAGATGTTCACTCTGAAAGAAACAAACTTAATTAAAAATTTGGAATACCTGTTTTTAAAAGAGGACACATTGGATTACAGAGGTAGACAAGGTTAGGTGCCTATAAAGATGGCATTCCTTAAAAGCTGGTGGGAACAGCATATATATTCTTTTTTAAGTTATCCATCCTTAGAGAGAAATTGCAACAGACACTTAGCTTTGTCTGAAGACACATTCCAAGCTGTTCAATGATTGACACTCATTCGCTCTGTCAGATGCTCCTGGTGAACTGGCACTCCTTGGGCAACTGGCTTCACTCAGGATTAGAACATTAATTTGGAAATACTCTTAGTTTTCACCTGTGGGAGTGATCAGAACTACAGAATAAAGATTTTTACACCTTGGTTTTCATTGTACAATTTCTAGCAATTTTGACTTGTTCAATAGGTGACTCACCATCAGCAAGCAAGCCTCACTTTTGCTACACAGCAGAGTACAGCAGAATATAGAAGTTGACTGAGACTGGCTGAGACTGCCACCTTATTCTATAGACATGTTATTAACTGTTTAGAAAAATGATTTTACCAGGAATTTAACATGTCTAATATACTTCTGCACTTGATCCAAAATAGAAAAGATAACGTTATAATTATTAGGCATATATTTAGTACAGGATAAAAGTACAGCACTTAATAATACTTAATGCATAAGGATTCAGAGTTGCAATTATTAGTTTTGAGTTTCAGGTTTGTAATACTTTACATGTTATCTCTCCATGAGAGCAGGCCATAATGCCAATTGTGTTTAAGTTTTACTTACAGTATCCTGGTATCATGGCTCCACTTAGCATGTTCTTCAACGCAGTGAGCAAGTTGCAGCATCCTTCATCTTAGAGAGATTTTCCAGTATTCCACTAGCCTGGTGCATAGTGCTCTCTGGCGCTATGGAACAGTGCCAGTCTGGAGGCGATATCCATTGTACACTTGGCTGTACCGAGTCATTATTGGCTGCTGCAGGAGCTTGAAACTGCAATGTAGTTTCCATTGACTTCAGGAGCAGAACCAGAGACTGATGTAGCACATATTTTTAATTGAGGGGTCAGTGACCAGCCTAGCCAATAACTCACATGGAGAGGCCACCTGTAATGTATACAAGGCCTGGTTTGAATGCACAAGAGTTTGATAATGTTAACGTTTATTCCTTGTTTATATATATATTTTAAACAATTTAATGCAACACATCATATATCAAATGACTGTTTACTTACACAATTTTACTATGAAGATAACAGTAGGTACTTTACTTTAGTAATAGAGGAAAAATATTATTTTTCATTGTTAGAATGAAAACAGAATATTTCCAATAGAATCAAGACAACTTTTTATTACCGTTTACTTAAATGTGTACTTTGCAGTGGCCTTCAGACAGGTTTATTATCATGAAGTTATTTCTGCTACCAATACCAATCTAAGTTTTTTTAGTTAACAATTACTTCTATAACTAGAACTATTTAAACATTTTCAGTTTGGAAGATGTTTTACAAACTCTTTATAACTGACTATAACCACATTGACTAGCCACCTCATGTTTAAATAAACTTACTAAATTACAATTACCAATGAAAGAAATTCACTCTTTATTTAAGAGAGCATATCTACAATCTTTTTCCTTCAGCCTAATTTCACCAATGTGAACTTACAATTTTCATTACTGTAAAGATTTTGTACATATAATGTTAATTTAGTTTATAAATTAACTATGGGAGATTACACTCAAGTTAAAAAAAATTGAAACCATAATAGTTTATGCAAGGAATGTTCTTTTTCCCTTACAGGAAGCTAAAACTTCTTTTCTTTAAGTTATGAAAATTAATAATTTAAAAGCATACTGACTACCAGGTTTTAAAACACATGCATACTGACTACCAGGTTTTAAAACACATTACACAATTACTTAATATTTTTAAATCATAACCCAGGAAAGATCTCTCCATAGTTTTTATGGACTTTTCTTTACTTACTGAAATTTGTTAATAGAGCCACTAATTACCTTTATTTCGTTGGAAAGAAATCTTCTGGAAGAAATTAAGGCTCACCAGATTGTGGAGAAGAAAATAATTTATTCTCAATCTTGCAAGAAGGGGCGCAGAGCCAGATATGGCTGGTGCCCCGAACAAAGAAAAATGACATAATTTATACCCCTAAGCCTAGCATGCAAGCTCTTCCTCTGTTTTTCCATAGATTGGATACTTCAGAAGTTACAGCTTATCTGAGATTTAACTTTCCCACGCAAAAGTTTGATTTAACTGCTTCTTCTATCACATTCCAACCATTTTAGTTTTTACCTGCTCCCCCCTTTGTCAAATAAGGAATAGAATTTAGTGCTGAAATGGCACCAACTTATCTCCTTCTTGGGCATCCTTCCACTGCCCATAGGACTGGCCTAAACTGGTCTCCTCCACTGCTGTCAAACCCAGGAGTGGGAGACTGAGGCAGCAGGCCGCCGGGTTACATCAACATTTTTCTTATGTGAAAATTAACCTAATCTTTGGTTTTTTTTTTGCATTTTATGGCTGACAAAGGTTTAAACTGGGAAATTACCAGGCAAACTGATTCTTAATTCCCTAGCCTAGTAGATAGGTTTAATCTGCCACACCTAGTCTTGCCTTAAAAGCTCTTGCAAAGAGGAGGCCCTTTCCCAATTGTTTCCATAATCAGATTTCTATGACTTTTTCATCCTGCTTAGTTTAATTTGGGCTTTAAAAATATTTATAAATATAACTGCATATCTAATTCTTAACAATTTGAATAGACCTCTTTTAAGAATTTTTATTTGTTAATTTGATATTATCCTGATGTATGAAGACATACATTGAGCATTTTTTAAAATTGGCAGACACAAAGAGTTAGACAGAAACACAACTCATTGATATTACTTATAATTTGCAATATTTTATATACTGTTAAGCTTAATTAATTAGGGGTCCCGAAATACATATTACTTATATAACTGCATATTTAACCTCAACAATTTGAGCAAATAGGCAGATATAGTTTGAGACAAAAACATAACTTTAATTACTTTAAACTTCTAATCTTTACAAAACAAGTATGACTGCAAACATTTCAAAGACTCTTGAAACTCTTCTTAATTTGCACTATGACCATGCAGTTTACCACAAGAATTTTCTTCTTACTTAATGGATTGTAATAACCAAAATGTTCTCAATGCCTTAGCACCATTTTGTTTTAGAACTTTATATTTTACTTTGAAATTAGCAGAATTTTGGATAAGCAACAAGATTAATTTTATATATATATATATACTGAGGCTATTTGAAGCCTCAGGGAGACAGACTGCTTTCTCTCATGAATTGCCACTCTTAGGAACACTGACCGTCAAGGCAGGAGACTTCTCCCCCTCCACCCCCCTTTTTGATTTTGGAGATAATAAAACTCCAGGGGCCATTTAACCTTATTCTATCAGGCAGCAATTTATTTAGTTTACACTTGAATTCATGAGAGAAAGGGTTACTAATACCAGGAGAGGAGACAGTGATGTCCCAGCTCTTCTCAATTATGAAATAACCATAGGCAAAGGCAAAGGGTGAGGTTAGGCTTGAAGTAACCATAAACAAAGGAAAGGTTAGTGTAGAATTTACACTTAAATAATAGTTTCAGGCTAAATTCACCCAGCTATAATCTCAGTTATTGCCTTTCCACTGTTTTATAATATAAATGCATTTATAAATGATTTTAACTCTTAGTTACAGTTTTTATTAATTTTTTTAAAAACCTATTAATTTTATAACACCTTTAAATACCTTTCATTCAACTTATAACATATTAAATGAACTTAACCATTACTTTAATTTTTCCTTTAAAGTAAAAGAATAAATCTCTTGCAGTTAGTTTGAAATAAAAGGCTACTTTTCAGGATTTGATTTCTAGAACATAAAATGTTCTTTTAAAAGAGGTAAGACTCTTCTTCAAACACTGAGGAAATGATGAGGTTAAAGCACAAGAAGCTATTGATAAAAGATTTTCTTTGTATATTGATCTTACTCAATTTAAGCATAAAAATTTTCCTTCCACAAACTTTCTACACTTTCAGTATTCATTCAGGTTCTGTCCCACACTCTACTCTTTCCAATAATCAATCATTTTATCTTAGGACAAAATCATCTTCTGTTTCCTTAACAATAAAAACACACTCCATATATCCCACATACTAAGTTACCAGGCAAACTTCTTACAACATGTAATTGCCATTAATACTAAACAAGTTTGTTAAAATAATGAACTTTTTTTCACTTTAAATACTTAGTAGCATGTAATACCAGAAACAGTTTTTTTGAAGCAAGTTGGCAGAGGAGATTGGCTGCCGAATAAGTTTGTTATAAAATTGCCTTTTATTATTATTATTATTATTATCAATTCAGTTTTGTTAAATAATGACTTTCTGCAATTAGCCATTTAAATAACTTAATTTAAACAATGCTTTGTAAAACTTTTATAATTATTTATACCCTTAAGACAAATTTTACCTTCACAGAACACATTCTCTTACTTAAAGTTACTACAATACCTTCTAAGAACCTGGGCAGAATGCAAACGTATTTTGGCTTTGACACCCTAAGGAGGGAACTTTACTGCATTTATTCTGATTCTGCTTTTCACCCCCTTCACTTCCCCCCCTTCCAGGCAGTCAGGCGCACAACAAACAGGAATGCGGCTTATGAATAGAAGGGTGGACTCACTGGAAAGGGGCAAGCCACTCCCCCCTTTCCAGCTTTCAGCCAAAATGGGCAGACAGAACCTACTCAAATTTGGCAACTCTCCCAGGGACCCAGCCACCCTGACTGGGACATCCCCAACAAACTTGGGTGCGTGGCGCGGACACAGATGGCCTCCAAGCCCCAGCAAAGGGCCAGACCAGAGACAAGACAGCAGAGCATGCGCAAACATCTAGACTCTGCAAACATCCAGACTCTTCAGCTTTTGCCCCAGAATCATTTCACCCCCTTGCCAATGGCAAGGGAGGGCTCCAGCTCAGCTGTAATTCTACTTTACATAAGGACACAACTCCAACATTAGCATTGAGCTGACACAGACAGAAGCACAAAGGTCACTAATCTGACTCACAAGTTTATATATATATTTTCAGCATGGCTGCCCCCACAGCCATCACAAACCTCAGAACACTTAACATTTGGTATAAAGCGAATTCATTCACAAATTAGCACCATAACAAAAGATTTCAGCTAGACTTTTCCACTGTTTAAACTTTACACCCAGACCAAGCTCCACCAGAAAAGCCGATCCATTTTCCTGTAACCAAGTTTTGTTTTCCTTAATCTAGACCAATTTCCAGGACATTAGGACTTGAACCTATAAATAGCCCTTCCTATTAAAATCGAGACTCCACTCCTTTAGTGGATATAAGACCAGTACCAGATTCTAACATGCAGTTAGACAAACCCAAAACCCCAGGGCTTTTCCCTGGTTTCCCTCCTTTTCCCAAGCCTAGAGAGAACGGCTTTCCCCCAGCCTTCTGGGGCTACTAGGGTTCTCTCGGGAGGTGATCAGCCTCCCCTTCCTAGCAATTAAAGCTAGGGCCTTCCAGACTGTGCTCACCCGGGGAGTCTTACCTTCTTCCATGTTCAGAGTTCTTTTTCGTTCCCAGAATCCTTCTCTTCAGACCTTCCATTGCCCTCGATTTTTGTCGGGAAGATTCTGGTGGAGCCCACATCTTTCCTGGATTAAATTTAATCCAGGGGCTCCCAGATTTGGGGTTCACCCAAGTCCTCCCGGCTTCCTCGGGGATTTGGAAGGGGCAGCAAAATGCTACTGTCTCTGGCCTTCATTTGTTGTCCCGGCGGAGTCGCCAAAAATGTTGTGGAATTTAAGAGAAGTTCAATTATTTGAGTATAGAGAGGCCAGGACTCAGGAATGATTTTGAGAAGGAAAAATGGTTTATTGACGGCCGGCCGGACTCGGGAGCTTTCAGTTTGAATCCCGAGCCCCGAACAAGATTTTCAAACGTCTTTTATACAGAGAGGAAAGGCCAAATGGTCCCTTTGTTTCAGTTCTCAATAGGCTTCAATTAGCATATATCTCTTCCACACCTTAGGTAAGCTTTTAGCATGGACTCCAGACATTCTAGATAAGCTTTTAGCATATTTACTTTTTGCATTTCCCCTAAATACTTAAAGTTTATAGCCCTTGCATTGTTAAACATTTCCTGGGACTGGAGCCGCTTCCACTGTCCCTAAGGGCAGGACTGCAGCCTCTTACCTTTCCACACCCACAAGTCAAACAACTTAGTTATCTCTGAAGAGACAAAGAGCCTTCCACCCATAGCCCACATCAAGAGAACCCACAGTCTGTGGGTATTTCCTTGAAGGCATGTGCATGTTGTTTTGTGTTTTGTTTTCCAGGATGGACGTGTAAGTCCCAGAGATGTTAGGGCAGTGGCCCAACAGGGGCTAAGCATTCCAGCTCTGCTGAGATGGGTCCTCATAGGGACTGGGCCAAAGGCTCTTAGACCTCAAAGGAGGCAGGGTCTGGGGGTGGAGGGCAGCAGGCTCATGCTAGAATAGACTGCACCTTTTCCCTCCCAGGAACATGTGCTCTGTCAGCAAGTACTGTCAGAAACCCTAATTTTTAATGGCATAATTTTTAATTCCATGAGAAGGATGTACCATGGTTGTTGATGCTGCTATTTCAGTATCCCTGATCTTCTGAGTTGTCTTAGTCACACAGATTAAAAGGCAAACAGGCTACCATGTAAAGTATTAAAATAATAGGGAAATAAACTTATTCATGGTATTTTTTTTTTTAACTAAAGGTAATTCTAAAGAACACAGGCATAAACAATCAAATGTGTAAATGGAATTTTGAGTGAAAGAGCAGTGAGGAGAGATCAACCCAAACAGATACCAAATATGGTCTTTAAAAATAATCAGTTTGGACCAGGGCAGATGGCCCCTCTTTGGAAATGGTGTTTATGTGTGATGAATCTGGACTCAGATGGGATCTCCCTTCATAAGACTTTCATGCCAATGTGCTGGAGGTGCAGTTAATGTTGGGGTTTAAGATATATTTAGGGGATTTGAATCTCTGGACTGACAATGTGATAGCCAGATCCTGAGCCTCAACAGACTCCAGCACCTACAATCTGATTTATTGGACTTACCACACTCAGCTAAGATGGAGTTGAAGAAGGACAACCACCACACCATGGAGCCTAGAGTGATTACAACTGAAAATGGGAGGATTGCATCCAGCATCCAGGTGGAATCTGACCCTCCTCTTGACATAGAGGTGCAATGGACACAACCAATCCAATGTCCACATAGAAGAGATGGCATTGGAATGGGAAAAGTGGACATAGTGGACGAAGGGTATGGGGAAAGGCAGGAAGAGATGAGAGGTGGAGGCGTCTTTGGGACATGGAGCTGCCCTGGATGGTACTTCAGAGGCAATCACCGGACATTGTAAATCCTCACAGGGCCCACTGGATGGAATGGACGAGAGTATGGGCTATGATGTGAACCAATGTATATGAGGTGCAGAGGTGCCCAAAGATGTACTTACCAAATCCAATGGATGTGTCATGATGATGGGAACGAGCGTTGTTGGGGGGGGAGAGGGGGGGTGGAGGGATGGGGTTGAATGGGACCTCACATATATATATTTTAATGTAATATTATTACAAAGTCAATAAAAAATAAAAAAATTAAAAAATAATAATAATAATCAGTTTGGGAGCAGAGGTGGCTCAGTGGTTGAGCCCCCACCTTGTACATGGAAGGTCCCGGGTCCGGTTCCCCGTGCCTCCTGAACAAACAAAATCAAACAGTAAGCAAAACTAATGAGAAAACCACTCCAGAAATCCAATGTGGCTCCGTGGTTGAGCACTGGCTTCCCACATGAGATCTGAGACTCAATCCCCAGAACCCAGGACCTCAAATATATATATATATGTATGAATTTGCCAAGACTCATAGAACTGCATGCTTAAAATGGATGAAACTTATTGTTTATAATAATTCAATAAAACTGTTTGAAAAAAGAGACTGGAATTAGAAATTTTGGTACTGACACATATAAATATGGTCCAACAGGAAAAAATAGAGCTTAAAAAGTGCCCCAAATATATATAAGAAGTTACATGTTCAAAATACCATTTTAAAATCTGTAGGGTAATTATGAATTCTACAATAAATGGTATTGGGTCAACTAGGTAGCCATTTTAAATTCCAAAGAACTCAATAATCTAAATGTAAAGCTCACACTTGCTAAGGCTGCAAAAAAGCTCAGAATCTATAAAAGTTTGAAAAACATGACTAACTAAAAGTTAACAAATTTCACACATCAAAAAATTCATTAGAATTAAAGGAAAAGTTAGGGGAAATATTTACCAAGCATATCACCCAAAAAAACTACCTTTTTTATTTTAAAAGACAAGACAAAAGATGCTAGCGGTAAGATGTGCGCAGGCAGCGGGGTTGAGTGTTGAAGTGCCAGCTGCTCTACAGCCCAACTATACAAACTGGGGCAAGTGAGGCCACCTGGCCATGGTGCTGGCCTGTGTAGCCTCACTGGTCAAGAATCCTAAGTCCATGGGAAGAAAAAGGCACCCAAAGCATTGCTATGAAATCACAGTTAATAGTCCGAGGTCTCTTATTCCTCCTGAAACTTGACTTGTCTATGTGAACTCTTCTTGAGCGAAAATGATTTTTAATGTCTGCTAATGAAAGTGTTGCCTGTATACTCTTAGACCAGCATAATCCGCCCATCTATATGAAACAAAAGGAAATCCATAATATGAAATGGTTACCCACTGTTGCAGTTTGATATACTTGATGAATTCCAAAAAGAAATATTGCATTATGCTTGTAATCTGATCTGAACCTGGGCTTGACTGATTTATTAGGGCACTGAGTCCCCACCCAGTCCCTACCCCTTGGTGAGTGGGGCCTCACAGGTACAAGGAGTGGCGAAGAACAGAGTTGAGGCCTTTTAATGTTGGAGTATTGAATTTGGAGTTTGATGCTGAAGACTTAAGCTGGAGCTCTGGGAAGTCAGCACACAGAAGAAAGAGAATGCAGCGCCAGGAAGGAAAGAACTTGAAGCCAGAGTAAAGCAAGCCCCAGGAACATGAGAAGCCAGGAAGCCTGAACCCTCGCAGATGTCGGCAGCCATCTTGCTCCAAATAGACTTTGGTGAGGGAAGTAGCTTTTGCTTTATGGCCTGGCAACTGTAGGCTCCTACCCCAAATAAATACCTTTTAAACACCCAGCAGATTTCTGGTATTTTGCATCAGCGCCCCTTTGGCTGACTGATAGACCCACCAAATTATGTAAATCACTGTCAAGCACTAATGTTCAGTGTTGTGTATGTTACCTCTATTGTTCTGTTGTCTTTATACTGTTGTTGTATAGTCTAGATGAAATATTCCAATGCTCTAACTGCTCAGATTGTATTTTAGAAGATTTACACATGAATGGAAGGTGGAAGGGGCATTGGGGTGGAGTGCAGGGACATGAAATGCCCGCTTCTCCTCTGTAGGGCATATGGGAGGAATGCCCTTTCCTGGAACTGGAGGCAGAAGGGCTAGGAGGGGACCAGCCCTGTCCCCTTCGCAGTGGGGGGCTGGCATCAAGAGCATGATCAGTGTGCTACAGAAGAATGTTAATTGCTTGAACCCTTGATTTTCTCTTCTGGGAATCCACAGGATCCTCCGTAGGTAAGCAATCTTTGCTGGTTACTCCATAGGCTCCATGCACCATCGAGCTGCTCTATTCCTTAACCAACCCTCCCTCCTGCACTTTGCACTTTCTAGCCCTATATACTCCTTGACTTCCACTGTTTGGTGCCCTCACTGTCCAGTGACCATCATCAGGACATGTGACTAAATAAATGGAAGGGCTGCTTCTGGCCTTAAGGCCCTGGTGTGAGTTCTTTGGAACATCAAAAGTATCTGGTCCGCCTTCCCGGGCTCGACCTCCCTGCATTTCAGTGATTAAATGTAGACTAGGGAAGTGGATTTGGCTCAATGGATAGGGCATCTTCCTTCCACATGGGAGGTCCAGAGTTCAAACCCAGGGCCTACTGACCCGTGTGGAGCTGGCCCATACTCAGTGCTGATGCGCTCATTGAGTGCCCTGCCACACAGGTGTGTCCCCCGCGTAGGGGAGTCCCAGTGCAAGAAGTGCTACCTGTAAGAAGAGCCACCCAGCACAAAAGAAAGTGCAGCCTGCCCGGGTGTGGAGCCATGCACAAGGAGAGCTGTCGCAGCAAGATGACGCAACCAAAAGAGCCACAGTTTCCTTGTGCCACTGAGAAGAATCCAAGCTGACACAGAAGAACACACAGCGAAAGGACATAGAGAACAGACAACAGGGTGGAGGGAGAGAACTAAATAAAAAATAAATCTTTAAAAAAATAAATAAGTGTAGACTAGAGCCTGTAGTTTAGGAGAAAACTACATGAGGGGGCCTTTGACAGAATTAGAGTCGGGAGAGAAGGAGAGAGAAAACCAGCTTTTCAAAATAATACACGCACATTGGTAATTCCCATGTCCTACTCTAAGAGGGGATCTTAATTCTCATAAAATACTACCATGTATGGAAAGTAACCCCCAATAGTTCAAAGAAATATTGTCAGGAGTGTATATCTGCCTGGGTATGTCTGTGAGTGTGTGTGTGAGTGTCTCTGTGTGTGGAAACATCAAAAGACAGAAACACGACATGCATGCAAATAATAAAGCAAATGTTGATCATGTTAAAACAGGTGATCTAGGAGTAGAATATTTAAGTGTTTGCTGTAACATCCTGATTCCTGGACACTTTACACTGCAAATTTGCCTTGTGTTTGCATTCTTAGCTACCTCTATTTTGAAATTTTTATTCTCATTTGGAAGTACTTTCAATCATTTTCCAAAAAAAGTTCAAAATGAAAACAAACATAAGGAAACAATAAATGAATTAACAAGTGATATGAAAAATCTTCAAGGTGTAAATTAACAAAAATTGAACCAAACATTGCAGAGATTCTAAATAATGGACAGCAGACTGTAAGGTACAAAAGTTAATATATTCTAATTCTCCAAAACAAAACAGAAAATGTTCTTAAAATTCCCCACCACAACTCCCACCCCCAACCTGCAGAATTCTGCTAGACAAAATGTTCATAACACCCCTACACCCACCGCTAAGGAAACAGGTGGGATTAAGACATCTTAAAAACTGGTAACGCCGGATGGTTTCTCCCATAAGATCTCCTGGAAGCCTCCCACAGGTGCTCGTCCCTGTGGGGACAGGTGACTGAACGGAAGAGGAGATGTCTTTACATGAAACCTGATGGCAGCCTAAGGAGAGAGAGAAACAAAAGGGCCTGAGCCCAGCGCACCAAGCCCCAGGCTAGGACCTCCCAGACGGCTCTGCACAGCAGGGAGGTGCAGGCTCGGCCCTGGGCTGGAGGGAGGCCTCTCAGAAGGAAGACTGGCTCCCTGAGCACCTCCTCCACGTCTGAGGTGGGAGCCTTTGTCCATTTGCAGATGAAGACATGGGGGCTCAGAGAGAGGCTGGGACTTGGCCAAGGTCACCAGCGTGGGGGGAAGAGCCTGGGCCTGACGTCTCGGGTCTGCCCCGAGCAGGACCCCCTAACCTCTCCTCCACTGCCCCCTGACCAGGCCTGGCTTGCTGGGTGGGCTCCCAGGCCCTGTGGGGAAGGGACGGCAGGAGGGTGGGGCTGGCCCTGCTCCCTGGGCACAATGTACAAGCGTGGTGGCCTCGGACCCTTCCCCACGGGCCCCCCAGGTGCTCAGCAGGAAAAGGAGGTGCCCAAAGCAGAAGCCCCGAAGCACGGGGCGCAGGACGCAGTGCCAGGGAGGGCACGAGCCGCCTCAGCCTGGAGCACTGGGCTCTGTGGTGCTGGGGGAGGGAAGGCTCAGAGGAGACCTAAAGGGCCCGGCTGGCAGGGGCGCGGCAGGCGCGGGCTGCTGGCCTCTGTCCTGGGAGTGAGCAGCCCGGAGCCGCTCGGGGCCAGTAGTGCTTGCGGTGACACACGACCCACCTGCGGCGGTGCCCGGATGGAGGTCACCCCTTCCCGCTGGAACTGGCCCCTGCAGATGTGAAATCTCCCCTGGCTGGGAGAGGGGAGCCGGAGGCAGGCCCGGAGCAGCAGGTGCCTCTGAGCTCTGCTGAGGCTCAGAGGAGGCTTAGCCAGGCCCAGGCCCAGGGGCCAGAGGTGGGTGACGGCCCCCAGGAGCCGGGGCTGCCCCAGGGCCTTCGGGGAGGCGTCCAGGGAAGGGGGAGCTGGGGGGGGGGGGGTCCTGGCTCTCCTCCTCCAGGCCTTTGACCTGGAAACAAGGAAAAAACAAACAAAACGAAACCTTAAAACCACTTAATTCTCTCATCCAAACACTTGATGCAAACTATCAATTAGTAAATCAGCTGAGAAAATGAATACAAATGCCCTTGGCTCTGGCCATGGGGGCGCCTTGGAGTTGCTTGTTCCAGGAGACAGTCCCTCTGCCTCTATGAAATGCAGCCACCTCTCAGGGCAGGCCTGTGTGTCAGTCCTCACAGGTGCCCCTACCTACTCCAAAACACCCCTGCTCGCTGGGGCAATAAGCCCATCTTTAGATGGTCACTGGGGGCTCAGAGAGGTTGACAGATGTTCCCGAGGACGCACAGCGAGTGGTGAAGGGCAGAGGCAGCTTCAGACTCTGTTCTCTCTGCTGCCAAGGTCGCCTCCAAGGCCACATGCAGGACTCAATCAGCACAAAAGTTGGCCTCATCAGCCACAGGGCCCGCAGAGCCTCCAGCCTCACACTTGTTCTCCCTGAGTGCCCTGAGCCAGCGTGCAGGCAGAAGCTGCTCCCTGGGCGTCTTGTGGGGGTTAGAGAAGGTCCAGAGGGAGCGGGGGTCCCTCTACTACCTGCAAGGGGAGTTTCCCTCCAGGCAGGACAGTGGGGCCCACAGCGCCCTCTGATGGGCTGGAGGAGACACTGCAGGGCCCGTCACTAGGATGGCCCAGGACCAGGATCACGGGATACACTTTGAGCACCCCCAGTGGATGACCCGAGAAGGTGTCACTGAGCCCAGGCAGGCACGTGCCCTCTGGGCGTACACCTCCCTGCTCCCCCGGGCCCTTCTGACCTCTGGCCCCATGTGACCTGTCCCTCTCCCTCCATCTGTCCCCTCTCCTCCCCTCACCCCACCACAGCCCTGCAGTGTTCGTGGGGAGAACCTCTGAGGTCTCCCCCCTGCAGACCCAGCTGTGATGACAAGACCCTTGTGTGCCCTGGGCCTGGGCCAGCGGCACCCACAAACCCCGTGTCTGGTCCCTGAGAGCTCAGGGTCTGAGGGACACGGGTCTACCTGGGCTGAGGCCAGAGGACACACAGGTGCTCCTTGGCTCAGGGGACTGGGGGCTAATCCTTGGGGCACTGAGGACAAGGAGGCGATGGAAGGAGGAGATGGAGGAGAGGAGAGGAGGGGGAGTCAGGACAGGGTGGGGCGGGCAGGGGACAGGATTCCAGGCAGGTGGAGCGCACGGAAGGTGCAAGGACAGGAGAGAGCTCGGGGCACTGAAGGAACCAAGAAACTGCTCTGGCCAAGGACGACCTTGGGAAAGATCCTGAGAAGTGGGCAGATGCAGGACAGAGATTCTCATAAGTGCTGCACCTCAGTGACCCCTCCAGCAGTGGGGACACACTGTGTCCTCTCATCCCCCTGGGAGTCTCACCCTTACCCTTACCCCATAATCGCACCCCCCATTCTGCCATCTGCTCTGGGAGCTGCTGATCACGGCCACCACGTCTGCTCTGCTCCCCACGGCCGCCTCCCTCCCCTCTGCCTGCAGCGATGCCTGAACACAGCCAGGGCTCAGACACATGGAATGGACCCAAAGTCAACACCTCGTTAGGTCCAAGGACCCACCTGGAACGTGGGCTCCTCGGGCACCCCTGGTTCCCCGTTTTCGATCAAGGGCTCCTCACGGGCGTGATCTTTGGTGTCTGCAGGAAAGAGCCCCCGAAGCTCGGGCTCCTGCGACGGCAGTGGCAGCCAGGAGCCTCTGCCCGGCACGTGGGTCTACGCAGGAGGAAGGGCGGCAGGTGAGCTCGGGCTGAGCCCTGCCCAGGGCTGACCCAGGTGAGGAACCTTCCAGAGCAGCCCAGAGCCCCAGCTACAATGAGTCCCTTCTGGCAGGAGTGTCCGCGGTGAGCAGCCCCTCCATCCAGCAGCCCCAGGTGCTGCTCCCTCCTGAGGTGAGTCAGAGGAGGGAGGAGACGTGGGACAGCTCAGTCCTGCCTCAGCGTACAGAGGGAACCTTGCAGGGCAAGAGGAGGAGGACATCCAGGGGACACATTTCCTCCAAGCCCAGGCCCTGGCCTGTTGCCCGTCCCCAGCCCTTCCCCTCAGTGCCTCCAGGTGGGGTGGGCCCCAGTGTCCCCGCCCCCAGGTCATCCCCCAGCACCCCTGAGGTCAGGACCCCCTTGCCTTCACCCTCAGCACCAGGCGTGCAGTGTGGACCCACATGGGCCCAGGGAGGGAACCTCCAGGAAGCTGGGCTCCTGGTGAAGCTTGTTCCGGTCCACGCAGGGGCTCCTGGTGGGGCTCCCTGGATGCCTGCGTCCCCCAGGACACCATCGAGGGGTGTCTCCTGTGGTCAGGGTTAGGGGTCAGCCAAGGAGACGGAGGGTCTTAGGCACCTGCCACCACCTCGATGACGGAGTGAGACGAGGACAGTGACCCAGTCCAGGGGATGGTCACAGGTAAGTGTGGTCCCAGCTCAGTCAGAGGCTCTCAGTCTGTTCCCTGCCCCAGCTCATGCATCCAGGTCAGGGGACAACTGCGATGTGGTCCTGGAAGGTGGAAATGGCCACTCCAGGGTCGGTCACCTAATCCTTAGTCAGGGGAGGGCACCTGTCATCTGGGGCCAGAGCATCCCCTGCGATGGGCTGGCAGCCACGACAGCGTGAAAACAGCCTCCAGGAGAGCAGGGCTCAGCCTGGCAGGGGCAGGGCAGGAGCAGGAGATGCCCCTGGGGTCTGGCCCCCCCCCCCGCACCTGCAGCGCCCCCGGGAAGCGCCCCCAGACGTGCTGGCTCCGCTTCTCCCTACAGCAAGTGATCCCCAGCAGGGCCAGCCTGTGGTGGGGGGAGAAGGCAGCTCCACACGCGTCCAGCAGACCTGAGGAGGGGAAGGCAGGGGCTACTGCAGGGCGCGGGCAGGAGAGGCCCCACCAGGTGACAGCTGTCCTGCCTCATTGAATAGCTGTCAGCCCGGGGTCCTCAATGCACCACCGAGAACCAGAGACGCCCTCCACCCACGGGCCTGGGGACAATGCGGGACGTGATGCTGAGCCCCCTGTGGAGGGTGAGAGCCCCACACCCAGCCTGGGCCCCGCTCCCCGTCCTGCACCCGCTGTGAATCCAGAGCAGCCGAGAGGACAGTCAGCCATGAGGGCAGCCCCGGACACACAGCCCCACGGGGCATCCGTCTTCTCACCCGTCCCCAACCCCCTGTGCGCGACCCCAGCCCTCAGGACAACCCTGTGGGGAATGTCGTTAGGGACCCTGGTCTCCCAGCCCAGGTCGTGATGTGACACGTTCCAGTGAGGGCGGCGGACACTGTGGCTGAGGGAGGTGAGTGTGGCTGAGACGAGGAGGGCACGGAGGTCAGTGTTAGGTGGAGCCCACCTGGGGGTGCCGCGGGGAGTGCGCAGAGTGACTCTCATGGTGCATGAGGACTGTGGGTAATTATATAAACAGGAATGTTCTATGAGATGTTAAGATGAGGTGTAATATGGGAAAATATCTCAATGTAATGTATAGGCTATAGTTTAAAATATTGTAATGTTTTTGTAGTAAACGCAAAGGAGGTACTGTATTAATGTTAAAGATAAAAGAAGAACATACGATGTTTGGATATATGAGATATAAATCTGATTAAGCATATTTTCCTCTCTTCATTTTTTTTCATTAATAGGGAGACCTGGACTATTTTGGTTAACTAATCTGTGTTCATCTCTGTATTTTTTGGAACACTGGAGGAACAATTGAGTTTGTTGGAATTTGATGAGACAAGAGTGCCTGGAAAGAACTTTTCACGAACAATGCTTCTATAATGTGGGTAGCTGCTTTTTGCCTCCTTTTTATTTATTGAATTTGAAATAACGTTTGAATGAAAATTAAAGCATTTTCTATGTATCATGTATAGGGGACAGGCCTGATCTGGCAGTGGGGGTGACACAGGGACCCTGACCCCGTCCAGGGTTCCTCATCCCGCCCCTGAAGGGAGCTCCTGCAGGGTCCGGCCTGGGTCCAGGGACCCACCTGGAGGCAGGTCAACACCCTTTACCTGTGTGTGAGCTCCACGACTCGGGGTCTGCTCGGAGGCTGCTGTTTATCCTCTGCGAGTTCTGGTCCCAAGACCTGGAAGGAGGAGGACGGTTTTTAGGGAAGGGCCAGGCTGGGCCCCTAGGGCAGCAGGGCTGCTCCTGCACCCAGGAAAACTCTCCTGGGTCCCAGTTCTAGGCCTGAAGAGCCAAGGGGTCAGCTGTGCCACTCAGGTGACAGACACGGCCTCCTGGGGGACCCAGCCTCCTCAGGTGCAGGAAACGTCCCACCACAAGGAGGGCTGTGGCAAAGGGCAGGTGGCCCGGTCCAGGTGGGTGTCGTGAAGAAGCAGGTGGCCTGGTCCAGGTGGGTGTCGTGAAGGAGCAAGTGGCCTGGTCCAGGTGGGTGTCGTGAAGGAGCAAGTGGCCTGGTCCAGGTGGGTGTTGTGAAGAAGCAGGTGGCCCAGTCCAGGTGGATGGCGTGAAGGAGCAGTTCCCAGGACACCCCGGGATGTCACCTGTGAGCCTGACCTCAGGCCCTGCCGCCGGCCCCCCAGGACCTGATCGAGTGCACCCCAAGTCCTGGGAACCACGATGACTTCCTCCCCCTGGAGCCACCCCCTCCCAGGGGCATGGGGTTACGACCTACATGGCAAGTGTCTTCCTCCAAATTCTCTTTCAGAAAATTGATCAGCACAGATTATGGCAGTGAAAGACCTCGCACAGGGTCTTCACATGCTCTGATACTGGGAAATTACCTGTCGATCCAATGACCTAATGTCCTGAGGCCACCGAGCTCCTATGTCAGAAACGACTGCCTTTAGGATGTTCACCCTTTACTTTATGAGCGCATTTTGAGGTGGTCTGCAGACTGTGATTGGAAATCTTGAGCTTCTCTAAAATTCCGTTCAGGGAAGCAATCACAGAGCCGCCTCGCCATGCAGGTCACCTCCGGCCAGGCACCAGGGTCAATGCCAACTTGAAGCCCTTGTGCCCTAAACTGAATCAGCAGGTTCTGGACACTTTTTGTCTCAGACAGAGGAGGCTGGGCCCTCTCCCGCAGGTGGACCATGTTTCTATGGAGTCCACATAAATCCTCACCTATGAACTCAACACTCAGTGCCTTGTATTTCTCCAAAGTCTATGAAGGAACTTAAGACTCAGGTGAAACAATCTGAAACACAGGCTGCTCTAAACTCTGTGTGGCTGCATGGCCAGAATGCCCCATGACCAGAGAGGGGGTGCCAGGAGCCTCTCCTCAGGCTGGCCTGTGGCCTGCACACCAGGCTGGTCACCACCATGGCTGTGCACCACTAACTGCCCACAAGGGCTGCCACGATGGGGTCAGAGATGTGACATCATCCCAGAGCTGAGTCTGTCCCCCACCTTCCACCAAATGCCCTCACGTGGGCACTTGGCGCCCAGGCACGTCCTCCTCTCCCACGGCCATGGTCAGCTCTGTGGTGGGAATGTGGTGACCTCCCCACTTAAGGACGGTGGACTGGAGTCCCTGCCCAGGGGTCAGGGAAGGCTCCTTCTGGGGCTGCAGGACACAGAGTGGACTGGGGACTCCCTTTAAGATCCTCCAGCGGGGGCTGGTGGTGACTGGGGGGCTGGCTGTCCTCCCCCCACGTAAGGGCAGAACTGGAGCTTAGGGCGCCGAGCAGGGGGCTGCTCTCCCAGGTGGACGCTCACAGCGAGGAGATCCGTTCCTCCTGACTGGCCTCGTCCACGTCACAGCTCTCGTGGAGGCAGGGCTTGGGGAAAACCTGCTCCTGCCTGCCCGCCATGGTCGTCCCAACAGGCACCTTCTCCAGCTGCCCGTCCTCAGGACGCCGAAGCCACAACCTCCACATCTCCACAGAGCCTGGAGGGCCAAGCCCTCCTGAGCCAAGCCACGCTCCATCCTAACTGCCCAGTCACCAGGCAGTGTCCTTGAGAACATTCCTGGTTGCCCTGGCAACACCTTGCTGAGGTCATCGCCAGGAATCACAACCTGATTGGACGAGCAAGAGGCCAAGGTTCCCAAGGTGGGGAGACCTGCCTGGGACCCCACAGTTGGGAGAGCCAGGACTGAACTCAGGACCTCATGTCCCGGTCACACGGTCACCTGGGGACTTGGATTCCCCTTGTTTGAACCCTCTGATTCTCAGATACCCCTATTGTCAACATGGGCAGAAGTCGTCAGCCCCAGCCAGGTTGCGTTTTATTTTTTTTTGGTTGTCTTTTTATTGGAGAGGTTGTGAGTTCAAAACAGCAATCATGCAAACCACACAGGTCCCATACATTGCCCCACCACCACCTTATAGTGTTAGGACACATTTGTTACAATTGATGAATGAACATCATCAAAATATTTCTGTATCTGGAGTTCATAGTTTTATTAGGCGTATTTTCCTTACCAACCATCTTATTATGAACACCATGTACTACATTAGTAATTGTATTAATCAGCCAAAGGGGTGCTAATGCAAAATACTGGGAATATGGTATTTCTTTGGGGTAGAAGCTTGCAGTTACCGGGCCATAAAGTGTAAATCACATTCCTCGCCAAGTTCTGTTGCCGCAGTTGGAGCAAGATGGCTCCCAGCGTCTGCAAGGCTTCAGGATTCTTCTTCCTTTGAAGCCTCCGTGGTCCTGGCTTCTTCCAATACCAGCTGCAGGATGGGAGAAGCCTTGACTCTACCCAGGGCTGGATTCTCTCTGGGACCAGCCGCTCTGCTCGCTCCACAAGGCCAGCTGGACGCGCTCAGGCGAATGGCTCATCTTTCTTCCAAGGCTTCTGCTGTGTGTAACGGAGCCTCTCTCTGCTCACGCATCTGCTTCTCTGTGTATTTACTCCTGGCACTCCAGCATTCAACACTCAGCTCCTTCCTCTGCCACAGTTTTCTCTGGGTCCCCACCCCAGGACTAAACATCCTACCGATGAGGCACAATCAAAGTTCTAATCATGATTTAATGAAAGAAAAGTGAAATCTCTGAAGTTAATACAATCTAATACACCCAGAGGAACAGACCAGTTCACAAGCATAATCCAGTATCTGTTTTTGGTATCATAAATAATACCAAACTGCTACACTCCACTCTCTGAGTTCATAAAAGACATTACAGTGGGGTGAGGGGGTGGGGTTGTATGGGCACCTCATATTTTTTGAATGTAACATTAAAAAAATAAAGACAAAAAAAAATTTAAATCAGTACCAATGCTAAATACAGAATCATATCACAATCAGTTTAAAGAGATACAGTTTGTCTCGGGGCAAGGTCCCATCTGGCGGTTGACCTCTGAAACTTACAAACCAGTTTTTCTGCTTTTAATATACAAATGCACAGAGAAAGGATAAAGAGTTGAGTTACCATAAGGAGAAACTGAGGGGGAAGCATGAGTTAGGGGTCTCCTACGGTTCAGTTAAACTTCACGGCAAACTCCGTTCCATTTCAAAGTCAGAGATTCATGCTCAGGATGGTGGATTCTTCTCCCTGGTGTCCTGTGGGGATCCATCCTCTCCACAGTCTTGCCCAATGGCCATTTTCTTGGTTTTACCCTCATCAAGCTTCTGAATGGCAATGAAGCTCCAGACCTCACCCTCTGCTGGAGTTGGTGTATTTACCACATTTTATCTAAACTTTGGGTTAGTTTCAAACCCCCCAGTACAGTGACGTGAAGACAACAGTCTCCCTAACGTTTGGCACACAGCCTCAATCCCCTCAGAGCAAGGAGTTGGCGACCTGGCCTTCCCTAATCCATGGGGGTCAGCCCACACCTCTCAGGCCCATCAGGAGGCAACCTCGACCTCTCTAACCCTTGGGCAATGTGTTCTAGCCTCTCTGTACCCTGGTGTGGTAAAAACCTCCCAAAATAGTGGGTGGGAACATCCACTCTCTTCAACTGCTGGGACAAACTCTCCCTCTATATACACATGGGTAGGGTTCCTCTCATGGCAAGATATGACTCAGTTCCAGATCTCAACTGTCACGGTTTCACTCTTAGAGCTGTTTCCCCTTCAATCTCTCCCTTCCATGTCCCTTTTATTTTTAATTTTATTTTTCTTAAAGATTTTTTTATTTTTCTCCCCTTCCCCGCCCCAGTTGTCTGTTCTCTGTGTCTATTTTGCTGCGTGTTCTTCTTTGTCTGCTTCTGTTGTTGTCAGCGGCACGGGAATATGTGTTTCTTTTTGTTGCGTCATCTTGTTGTGTCAGCTCTCCGTGTGTGCGGCACCATTCCTGGGCAGGCTGCACTTTCTTTCACGCTGGGCGGCTCTCCCTACAGGGCACACTCCTTGCGCATGGGGCTCCCCTACATGGGGACACCCCTGTGTGGCAGGGCACTCCTTGTGCGCATCAGCACTGCGCATGGGCCAGCTCCACACGGGTCAAGGAGGCCCAGGGTTTGAACCGCGGACCTCCCATGAGGTAGACGGACGACCTAAGCACTGGGCCAAGTTCGCTTCCCGCATGTCCTTTTTATTCCAGGCTGACAGCAATTTTATTCATACAGCTTTCTCAAAAGCTTGTTCATTAACGAGAAGGAAGCAGAGGTCCAATCCATCAGACAGTCAGACTTTCCACAAATCTTTTCTAGATGACTGCGTCTTCAAACCTGATTTACAAATTCCAAGTTCAGGTAAGTCCTCAAATAGGGCACTATCATCTGGGAGCTTGATTTCTAGGGGCCAAAAATTTCCAAAATCACTGTCTGTTTTCTTTGTGTCCAACATTTCAGTCCTCAGCTTCTCTCTCTTGTCTACAGTTTGCTATAAGCTGCAAGAAGAAGCCAAGCTGAATTCTCCTAGTTTACTTTGGGAAGTTCCTCAGCTAGATGACCATGCTCATCATTTTCAAATTCTGCCTTCCATATAACATCAGGAGTCACCCTGTCTAAGTTCTCTGCGATTTTAAAACTCAGAGTACCTTTCCTCCAGTTTCCAATAATAGTTTCATCACTTCTTTTTTTCTCTCTTTATTTTTTTTAAATGTTACATTCAAAAAATATAAGAGGTTCCCATTTACACCCCACCCCCCTCTCCCCAGTCCTCCCACATCAACAAACTCTTTCACCATCATGGGACATTCATTGCATTTGGTGAATACATTTTGGAGCACTGCTGCACCACATGGATAATGGTTTACATTGTAGTTTACTTCCAAGGCATCATAAAAAGTCTCTTCAAAGCACACCAGGCTTTTTCTATTAAACATCCCAAAATTCCCCCCAAAAATACCCTTTACCCATTTATAAAACCATTCCAGTATTTTGGTAAATGCAAAAGCATGACCCTACTCCCTGTACCAAGTTCTGTATTAGTCAGCCAAATGGTGCTAATGAAAACGATTTGAAGTGGACTTGGCCCAATGGATAGGACATCCTCCTACCACATGGGAGGTCCGCGGTTCAAACCCCAGGCCTCCCTGACCCATGTGGAGTTGGCCCTTGTGCAGTGTTGATGCTCGCAAGGAGTGCCCTGCCACACAGTGGTGTCCCCTACGTAGGGGAGCCCCACACACATGAGTGTGCCCCGTAAGGAGAGCCGCCCAGGGCGAAAGAAAGTGCAGCCTGCCCAAGAATAACACTGCACACCAACACGGAGAGCTGACACAACAAGATGATGCAACAAAAAGAAACGCTAATTCCTGTGCTGCTGACAACAACAGAAGCAGACAAAGAACATACAGCAAATAGACAGAACAGACAACCGGGGTGAGAGGGGGAATGGGAGAGAAATAGGAATAAATAAATAAATAAATATTTAAAAATATAAAAAGAAAACAAAAGAAAAATACCAAAGATATGTTGGTTTTTATAAATGATATTTATTTGGGGTAGAAGCTTACAGTTACCAAGCCATAAAGCATAAGTTACTTCTCACACCAAAGTCTATTGCTGTATATTGGAGTAAGATGGTGTCCAACATCTACAAGGGTTCAAGCTTCTTCTTCTTCTTAAGTCTCTGTGATCTCAATTTCTTCCAATATCAGCTGTACACTGGGATAGGTCTCATCACTCACATGGGGTGTGTTGCTCCCTGGGCTCAGCTGCTCTGCTCTCTCTACAAGGCCAGCTGTAAGCTATGAGGTGATTGGCTCATCTTTCTTCTTGGGGCCTCTGCCATGTCTAATGGAGCATTCTCTCTTTCCTCACCTACATGCTTCTCTGTGTATGTACTTCCTGGGGTTCCAGCATTAAAATCTCCCTCCATTGCTATGTAGTTTCTCTCTGTGAGTCCCCAACCCCCGCTTACATGGCAGGGACACAATGTTCCAATGACATGGTCCAATCAACGTCCTAATGACAATTGAATCATTTAAATAAATGTGAAATTTCTGAGGTTAATACAATGAAATACACCCAGAGGAACAGACCAATTTATAAACATAATCTTATCCATTTTGGGAATTCATACATAACAGTAAATTGCTACAATATTGTATATTTATTTTAGTTCATGAGAGAGTATTCTCATATCTGTACTATTAATTAAAATCAATCATTCATCCTGGGATTTTGTTACATTTTCTCCTGTCTTGGACAGTCCCTCCAAAGTGTATCCTCAGTGGTTCTGTTTCTTCACAGAGTTGTGCTCTCATCAGTTCTATCCATTAGAGAATATATTTGTTATTTGTTAAGGAAAAACCTCATACCTCTTTGTACCTCCCCATTGTTGACTTTTAGCGTTGATACAGCACCGTCTTTGCCATTGCTGTAAAAACATTACAATATTACTGCTAACTAAGGCTATACATGGCATTAGCTGTATATTTCCACATCTCCATACTCTCAAAACCATGTAATAGAGGAGCAGTCTTGTGTTTGTACTATTAACCACAGCCATCATCCAATACCAAAAACAGCATGTGATATGGCCATATCTCTCTGAACGTGTCTGAACTCATCTGCCAGGTGTTTTGAGCACATAAGTCTCCAAATAGCCCTGGAGTAGGAGTACTGAGTCAGTCAACGGAATATTCCTGAGGGACTCAGCTCCCACCTAATCTCAGAAAGGAAGGAAGGGCCCATCTGGTTGAGGGGCGCCCATGGGGTGCATATCCCATTCTAGCTGCAGGCTAGGCTGGGAGGGCTTCTCTCCTGCCCACATACCCCAGATAATAGAACAACCACCTTGGTTCCCTCTGTGACTCATATGTACATAGAGAGCGCAGAGCTCAGCAGGCTCCACGCAGCACCTCAGGGCTTTCATCATTTCCATGGGGCATGCGCTGGGACAACACCCCAAACACAGGCAGGTGGGACAGATCAACCACCACCCTGAGGTCGCAGAGTGAGAGGACAGGTTCAAACCCAGGCGACTGGACTTCAGTGTATCCCAGGATCCAGGCACATATCCCCACTCCCAAATTTTGGTTCCCACCCCCTGAATTCAGACACAATGAGTGGGAACCCCTCGCTCTAGCATGCTGGGGCTTTTGTTAGTTTCCAGTGTCTGGTATGGGTGCTGAAGAGTTTTGCTCTTGTTTCCTTCCTGCACCTCTGGTTTTCTCTTGAAGGCAACACCTTGAGAGAAAATGTGACATAATTTCTTATCATGTAGAAACCCTTTGCAACTATGCTCCCCAGAACTAGTCAGCAGGTGCTGTGGAAAAGATCCCCAAGGACCATGAGACAGAATCTTTCCAGGTAGCTGCAGGGGCCAAACAGGGTGATGGTTTCCACCTTTTGGATTCTACCACAATAGGGCAAAGCCAGATGATCTGGACAGAGGGCCAGGCCAGCTCCCAGACCAGAACTCACCCCCACTCCTGAGAGCCTCTCCTCCTACTCCTGGTGCTTCTCCAATGGTCTGCAGTCTCTGGGCTGCCCGTGGGCTGACTGGGTGGTATCCCCAGTGGACGTGAGTCCTCCACTGCATAGAGCCCAGCTTAGCATGCCCTTCTGAACACAGGGTCTCACTGAGCTCTCAGTCCCCACATCCTCATGAATTCCTGGGTTCTCCCACCAGCCTGCCCTGTGTCTGCCCCTTTCATTGTACTGTTAGGAAAAAAGGGGTCACTCTGCCCTGCCCCTCTGTGCTCTCCATGGGTCCACTTTCATTCCTAGGTCTGAGTTAGTCTTCAGACTGGGTACAAGAAAACAACAAGGAGAGAACAGATGGTTCAAGCTCACTGGGGCCAGCACCTTGTCCTAGAGAATAAGGGGAACACCAGGACACAGCATGGTGGAATGTGAATTTTGAAACCCTTTCGTTCAATTCTGCACACATCTTGTAACAGTTGGATGACTTTTCAGCTCATTTTACATTATCTGGTGTCCTCATGAAAAAAGGAGACTCATTTCCACTAACACTGTTACGTTTTAAGGAACAATTGAGATAAAGTATAAGAGTATGGTTTCTCATAATGCAAGAGATTTTTCAAACATCTATAACCTCCTGCCTGGATTATTATTC
The DNA here is from genome assembly GCF_030445035.2 of Dasypus novemcinctus. Lineage (NCBI taxonomy): Eukaryota > Metazoa > Chordata > Mammalia > Cingulata > Dasypodidae > Dasypus > Dasypus novemcinctus. The sequence goes on along the minus strand of NC_080693.1, from coordinate 17,115,054 downwards.
TAATAAAGAAAATTGACCCCAGCTCCTGTCCCCTGAGCTGTGCCATACTTTCTGTCCTTTTGGGATCACTTTCCCCTCCACCCTGCGTCTGTACCTCTTGACAGCCTGTACCCAATCTCTTTGGCTCATAGGATAGTTCTGTCCCTCTGAGGCAGCTTAGTGTAGGGAACAAGGGAAGATGAGGGAAGATGCCCTGTCACAGCTGGGACCCAGCAGAGAACCAGATGGCAGAGAACCTGAGGTCAGTGAGCAGGGCTTACAGCCTCCAAGGTGCTGGCTTGGTGAGCAATCTGTTAAATCAGGTCTAGCAGTGGGATGCCACCAAAACTGATGACAATGTTGATCCTCCCCTGGGTTAATGGGTGGCTTCTCTAGCTTCCAGCAAAATCCCCATTTTGGTGACTTTGCAGAACTGGGGCAACCTGCCTACTGATGGTCTTACAAAGAAAAGCTCATCTTTGTCTGCCACACCACATGACCACAGAATGGCCAGGAGTGGCCTCATCATGGGACCCTGAATTTCAGTTAAATTTATGTAAGAGGAAAAAAGGGCCACACAGAGCTGGGGGCCAGAGACCACATGCTCATGTCTCCTTACAGGATGAGGAATTGCACTACGAAGCCAGTCAGTTGGAAGCTCAGGGTAATTACTCAGCAGCAGAGCCTAGAAATCCAGTCTTATTCAAAAGAAGCTGATAGAGGCAATAAAATTGCCCTTTGGTAAATCCTGACTCTAGAAAAGAGTAAGTTCATAGAAAAGAGTGCGTTCATAGGAACTCACTTTATTAGCCACTCTGCCTCACATATGTATAGAAAGCTACAGAAACTTTCCCAGGGCCCCCAAACTTCCAATAAATTCCTTATATAAACAACCTTCTCAGGTTTGTAAGAAATGCAGGTTAGTTTAGTTTTCACATAAAGGAAGAAAATACTAATTATTGTAACCTGATAGCCTACTGCCTCAGTTTCCCACTGCCAGGTTAAGTTGGAACAAAGGAAACCAATGTAAGCCAGTCCTATGGCCAGTGAAAAAGATGCACAAAAAAGAGCTAAGTCAATACCAATTCAGAATGAAATTTGGCCAAAGGAGCAGGTAAAAGCTAAACTGGTGGGAATGTGATGGGGGAAGTGGTTAATCAGAAACTGGGAAACTCACGTGGGAAAGTTAAACTTCTTGGATAGGCTGTAACCTCTGAAGTATCCACTCTATGGAGAAACAGAGGAAGGGCTTGTGTGCTAGGTTTAGGGGTACACATTGTGTCATTTTACTTTGTTCAGCATATTGGCCACGTCTTCTGGTTGTGCGCCACTTCTTGCAAGATTGAGAATAAATTCTTTTCTTCTCCACAATCGGGTGAGCCTTATTTTCTTCCAGAAGGAGATTTCTTTCTTGTAACAATTGAGGGCTTGCCCGAGTTTCTGAAGCTTCAGAGAGCAGACTCCTGGAGTGGACGACAGGGAGGCACACCCCACTATTTAAGTGGTCTTGGACTCCACCAGGGAGGGCCACGCCACTGGGCCAAGAGACCCCAGAACAGATGCTTAGGGCTGCTGATTGAAGGTGAGAAAAAGGGACGGGGAAATCTGCCCCTCATTGGCCAGGTGACTCCATGCATGGACCAAGGTAAGAACAAAGGCTCTTAAGTATCACCTTGGTGGTCGGAAACCCTGATGAGTCTGAAATTGATTGCGCATGCATGAGATGCGTGACATACTGCACAAAGTGAGTGCGGAGGCCCAATTCAGGGTTCTCTTCTCTCATGAGGGAAAGGGCCGGAGACGGACAAACTGAACAATTCAAGAGAAAGAGATCCAGACAAGATGCAGAATCAGAGATAGAGGCAGTCACTCAACTGGGAAAAGGGGCAGGGGGTATCTGTAGGATCCCCTGGAAATATTCCTCTAGATTATCCATTAGGGAGGATGTTAAGGCATTGGACCAATAGTGATTGGGCCAGGGGAAAAGACAAGAAGAGAATGATTAAATACTGCTCTTGTATCTGGACCAAGGAAAATATTTCACCGCCTGACATATCCTGGCCAAAACACAGGGCAGAGGAGGATAGGCTTTGTAGAGACCTTATACTGTATATAAAAGGAAAACACCCTTCTCCAAAGAAGAGTCAGACTTGCCACAGGCTGGTTAAAGGAAAATGGGGCCACTTGAAATTTGAAAGTCTGGCCCCAGAAACTAAGCTTGCAGAAATTAAAACTGCAGAAACTAAAGCTGCAGAAACTAAAGCCTGGGAACCCCTGTTAAACCTCCCTCCTCCTTATTTTCCCCCCTCCTCGCTGGAGAAGGGCCATTAGACTTGCAGGGCCCAATAGAGCCCATTCTCAACTCTGGGGAACTGGAGAATCAAGTGGGGCCAACAGCCCCACTGGTTATAACCCCCCAACAGCTCAGGAAAGACTGGAACAGTTTAAGAAAGATATACAAAATTTTCCATTCCCCAGAGCACCTGAGGAGAAGAGAGTGAAAGAGCAAAACTCCACTGAGCCTTTGTGTCCACTGAGAGAAATACCAATGGGGCCAAGGGAGATGGCTATGAAATTCCCCATTAAGGAGTACTGAAGTAAGGAACTTAAAAAAGGAGATGAAATCACTAATGGAATATCCAGCAGGGCTGGCTGAGCAAGAAGATCAATTCCTAGGTCCTACTTTATATACCTGGCCTGAACTTATGTCCATCATGAATATTCTCTTTATGGAAGAAGAAAGAGGAATGGTGTGGAGGGCAGCTATGAAGGAGTGGGAAAGGCAGCATCTGCCCAGAAAGGGGGTAATGGCAGCAGAACAGAAGCTCCCAAACACAGACCCTAATTGGGATAAGAACGACCTGGGGGACGGAGCATAAATAAAAGACGTTAGAGACCTCACTATACAGGGAATAAAATTGGCTGTCCCCAAATCTCAAAACTTGAATAAGGCCTTTGATGTAGCCCAGGAAAAGGGTGAGACTCCCTCTGCTTCCCTGTAATGACTGAGGGACCAAGTGAGGAATTATTCAGGGATGGACCCTGATGATCCTGTGGCTCAGGATCATCTTGGCCTGATACTCAGAAGAAGATTCAGGATAGAAAGATGGGTGGATAAGCCATTGGAGGAGTTACTGAGAGAGTCCAAGAATGTGTTTGTTAGGAGAGAGGAGGAAAATCAGAAACAGAAAGCAAAGGTTATGATAAGTACAGTTGACAGATGGTTGAGTAAAGATTGGAGACAAGTCATGGAGGGAACAAGCAGAGGCAAGATAAAGATGCAAAATGGGCTTGTTTAGATAATGGGCAGGAAAGTGAATAAGAAAGTGTTAAGAAAGCAAGTACCGGGGGGGAGGGTGCCCTGCCTGAGACCACTGCAGAGCATTCAGGTTGATTGTACTTAATGCCCCCAGTAGGTCGACTAAAGTATGTTGTGGTTATTGTGGATCACCTGACAGGGGGTAGAAGCATACCCTCTAGCTTCAGCTACAGCATCAGGGACTTCAAAAATTAGCCTTGAACAAATCATTCCCTGATATGGGTTAGTAGAAAACATAGATTCAGACAATGGTAGTCACTTTCATTCTAGATTGTTGCAAAATATTATGCAGGGTCTAGGTGTCACTTTAAAACTTCCATATACCCTAGGAAAGTGGAAAGAATAAGCCCAACCTTAAAACATGTCTCTAAGTTGGTCTTAGAAAACAAATCACCATGCATTAAATACTTACCTAGAGCTCTGTTAAGAATCTGGACTGCCCCTAGGAGGGAACTGGGAATTTCTCCTTTTTGATCTGCCCTTCCTGGGAAGCCTGGAGAACTCCCCTCCTTTGAGTCGAAGGATCTCTTTCTTCAAAATTATATACTGTCCTTGTCTTCTCCTTGGTCATCCCTCAGACATCGGGGTTTGCTGGCTCAGACTCCGCCTCTTGAATTTGCAGTCCACCAACACCAACCTGGCAGCTGGGTCCTAATCAAGTCATGGAAAGAGTCCAAACTCCAACTGACCTGGGAAGGACATTGTCAAGTCTTGCTGGCAACTGAAATGGCATTCCAAATGGCAAAAAAAGGCTGGACCCACTACATTCAAGTAAAAGGACCAGTACCTGAACCAGATGAGAAGTACCCAAGAACTCTGTCCAAGTCTTGGAAAATAATTGCAGCCCCAGATCCCTTAAAGATCACACAAAAAGACAATAAAAGGGGCTGGGGTGGGGTGGGGTGGGAGTTGAGCTGTGCATTGTCCTAGTCAGCAACAGCCCTAGTCCTATCGTAATACCAAAGGAGGAAATCAGACATTAAGTTACAGGTGAAAATAATCTTACTAGGTATGATGTTTTGAAGCCAGGAAGCAACTAGCTCCATCAAATTAGTTATAAACGTGACTGAAGATCTGGAGTCCCAGACCGCACAGTTTGATGCCTGCCAAGTAATAGACTGTGGAAACTTAGAGTGGTGGCTAACTGGGGAAAACAAATACCCATTCCCAGAGCCGGTGGGAATGGTTACACTCAAGCCCCACCCTTGCCCCTCCTGGAATAATATATGATGTACTATCCAGTGTAAAGGATGGACTATGAATACGGGATGGGACTCACCAAGTTCAAGGCCATTAAATGATAAGATAACCTTTTATAAAGGTAATACACCACTGAACTGCAAAAGTCTTCAGTGCAATCCAGTAATATTAACTAGTAAGAAGGCAGACCAATTAGAAACTGGGAGCAGCACCGGGGACCAAGCAGTCAACAGAGTATATGGAATGGAGCAGTCGTTACAGGGAAAGAGCTCACTGTAAATACGACATCAACAACACCCTCTCCAGCTAAACCTTTTGCAAGACCACAGGAAAAGCAACCAAAGCCAGTTCCCCAATTCAAAAAGATCCCAACACAGCCAGGATACTTAAGGCAGAAGATTTCAAGCAAACCATAGAAACAGAGACAAGATATGAGGAGACAAATGCATGGGTAAAATGGATCAAATAAAAGTCAAGAGTCTGAAAAAAAATAACTGTTTTGCTTGTGCAACAGGCCGACCCAAAGATCATATTGTACCCCTTCTGCTGGGTATGGAAAAGCATGAAAGGGAGTTTAAGTGCATGATACACCTCTTCCAGAATGCTACTCCTGGTGAAAATTGTAGTACATTGTCCTTTCTCTTCCCACCAGTCAAAAACAGAAACATCAAGACCATGCCTGCCTCCCATCTGGGCCCAGGGAATCACTCTGCTCATCTCTCTAGACAGGGGAAAGGATTCCAGGACCTTGGAACTAGGGCCTCGTGTACACAAGTGTGGAATGTAAGCAGTGATCATATTGACAATTTCTCCAGTTTGGTCAGACTTCCAGCAGACCTGTGGTGGTGCTGTGGAAAGGGTGTTCTCTGGCCAATACTGCCTGAGTGATGAGGTGGAACCTGCGCTCTGGTCGAATTGGCTATCCCATTCACCTTGGCATTTGAAAAAGAAGCCAAAAGAACATCCCAGGGAGGGAGAGAGAAGAGAAGTTTACTTGGTTCTTCTGATGAACAGATCTATCTAGACAGTAGAGGAGTTTCCTAGGAGTCCTAGATGAATTCAAGGTAAGAAATCAAGTAGCAGCTGGGTTTGAGTCATTCTTGTTCTGGTGGGTCATCATTAATACAAATGTAGATTGGATTAATTACATTGATTATAATCAACAGAGATTTATTAATTACACCAGGGGTGCAGTTAAGGGAATTGCAGGACAATTAGATGCTACCAGCAGAATGGCATGGGAAAATAGAATGGCCTTAGATATGACGCTAGCTGAGAAAGGAGGAGTCTGTGTTATGATTGGAGGTAGTTGCTGTGCATTCACCCCCAATAACACTGCCCTTGATGGAACTATCACGAAAGCTTTACAAAGCTTAACAGCCCTATCTGAGGAATTAGCAGAGAATTCTGGCATTAGCAATTCACTCACAGGATGGCTTGAAAATTGGTTTGGAAAATGGAAAGGGGTTGCACTGTCCATCTTAACTTTCCTCATTATCTCAGCTGGGGTGCTCACCACAGTCGGATGCTGTATCATTCCATGTGCCCGAGAGCTAGTCCAAAGACTCATTGAAACCACCCTAACCAAGCAAATGCCATACAGTGTAGGCAAAACCATCTGTATCCCCTTAAAGACGGAGATCCCTATGATGAAGAGTGCGAGACAGTGCTTAGAACATCTGAAGAAAGGAAATGTGAAGACTAAAAAGAGTTTAAAAGAAAGGGGAGATATTGTAAGAAATAAAGATTAGTTTGATTTTCACATAAAGGAAGAAAATACTGATTAATGAAACCTGGCAGCCTACTGCCTCAGTCTCCCACTCCCTGGGTTAAGCAGGAACAAAGGAAACCAGCTTACGCCAGTCCTATAGGTGGTAAAAAAAAAATGCCCAAGAAGAGCTAAGTCAATACAAATTCAGCACTAAATTCTATTCCTTGTTTGGCAAAGGGGAGCAGGTGAAAACTAAAATGGTTGGAATGTGATGGGGGAAGTGGTTAATCACAAAGTTTTGCACTGCAAAGTTAGATCGTCTCGGATAGGCTGTAACTTCTGAAGTATCCAATCTATGGAGAAACAGAAAGGGCTTGCGTGCTAGGCTTAGGGGTAGAAACTGTGTCATTTTTCTTTGTTCGGGACACCAGCCACGTTTTCTGGTTGTGCACCCCTTCTTGCAAGATTGAGAATAAAGTCTTTTCTTCTCCACAGTTGGGTGAGCTTTATTTTCTTCCAGAAGGAGATTTCTTTTGTACAACAGTGAGAAAAATGGACAAAAAGTCCCATATGTTCATATCTTTGTTGATTTGTGGAAAGATAAAGAAACTAAAAGTTTTGGGTTAATACTGTGTGGGTCACCTTCATCCCCACACAAAGTTCATAAAAATAGTGAAAATCAAAGATGTGAAATGATGGAAAGCTTGGAAAACAACCATACCAAAGGAGTAAGAATTGTAAGTCATATTAGTCAACTTTATGCTTCTGTTGTGGTATCTTAACACTTTCATGTTTGTGTCTTTATTCAGTGTATATTTTCATACCTCAGCACATGGTAATAATAAAATAACAAACAAAAATTCTTAAAAGAGCTCTACTCGAATGGCTGAAAATTTTTAAATCATCACTTATGTTAATATACAAAGTGGAGAATTTTTGTTTTATCAGATAGCTGTTTGTACTTTAATGTTACTGTGTTCTGAAATTCCAAAACAATGAATGGCCTTTTTGGGGTTGTTGGGGATACTGGAACTCCTTCATCACTCATTTAGCTCAAATATGATTATGTTAATCAGAAAAGGTTGTACATGGGAATCGGGGGCCCCAAGAAAGCTGCTTTTTAAATGTAAAGAGAATCGCTATATGCCATTCCCTAGTAAGGGACCATGACATTATATTGGGCTTCAAATTTCAGGGAGTTCTGGATCACAGAGTGTTTCAACAATGGCAATGGAGGGATACTGGTATGGGATACCAATGACAGGTGATATATGGCTGACAGGGAGCTGTACAGAACATATGTCCAGGGTGCATGGTAATGTTTGGATATACTCATAGTGGCAACAATTAAAAACCACAGCAGGGGGGGTACTGGGTTCCTGGCCAGTGGTGCTCTGTCGTGGTCCCTAGGGGAGCAGCGACAGTCTCCCAGGTACAGCGGCGGGGACCGGGAGGGAGTGAGGGTTCAACAGTGAGCCCCTGATGCTAATGACTATGCTTGTGAGCTGATAAGCCTAAAATAAGAACAAGGCCTAGAGCAACATTGTGCCTGGGAATTTCCTCCTGTCAGCCTTCATGTTACTCAAATGTGGCCAGTCTCGAAGCCAAACTCAGCATGTAAATGCAATGTCTTCCCCCCAGCGTGGGACATGACACCCGGGGATGAGCCTCCCTGGCAACGAGGGACCACTATCAACTACCAACTGATGATGCAACTGGAAAATGACCTTATACGGAAGGTTCAATGCGGATCAGCAGAATATCCATGTCTACATAAAATACCATGACTTTAAAATGCTGTTTGACCTAAAGTAAGGGGGAAATGGAAAGGAGAAATGAGTTTATATGGCTACGAGTTTCTAAAAAAGAGTCTGGAGGCTGGCAGAAGGTTTGCCCTCATGCACAACTGAGCAGAGTCAGAGAGACAGATAAAGCAGATACAACCCCCAGATATTGGTTCCTTTGAGGGCTAAAGAGACCCATGGGAGTTATGGTCATGGCCGATGGGGTTAACTACCAGGGCAGATGGCCCCTCTTTGCAAATGGTGTTTATGTGTGATGAATCTGGACTCAGATGGGATCTCCCTTCATAAGACTTTCATGCTAATGTGCTGGAGGTGCAGTTAATGTTGGGGTTTAAGATATATTTAGGGGATTTGAATCTCTGGACTGACAATGTGATAGCCAGATCCTGAGCCTCAACAGACTCCAGCACCTACAATCTGATTTATTGGACTTACCACACTCAGCTAAGATGGAGGTGAAGAAGGACAACCACCACACCATGGAGCCTAGAGTGATTACAACTGAAAATGGGAGGATTGCATCCAGCATCCAGGTGGAATCTGAGCCTCCTCTTGACATAAAGGTGCAATGGACACAACCAATCCAGTGTCCACATAGAAGAGGTGGCATTGGATTGGGAAAAGTGGACATAATGGACAAAGGGTATGGGGAAAGGCAGGAAGAGATGAGAGGTGGAGGCGTCTTCGGGACATGGAGCTGCCCTGGATGGTGCTTCAGAGGTAATCACCGGACATTGTAAATCCTCACAGGGCCTACATGATGGAATAGAGGAGAGTATGGGCCATGATGTGAACCAATGTATATGAGGTGCAGAGGTGCCCAAAGATGTACTTACCAAATCCAATGGATGTGTCATGATGATGGGAACGAGTGTTGTTGGGGGGGGGGGGAGAGGGGGGGTGGGGGGGTGGGGTTGAATGGGACCTCACATATATATTTTTAATGTAATATTATTACAAAGTCAATAAAAAATAAAAAAATTAAAAAAAAAATGTGATGCAAGACATTAAAAAAAAAAAAAGAACTAAAGAACAAAGCCGATATACATGGGGTAATGGGTTCTCTTTCTGAAACCCGACCAGCTTCACCACGTGGCTGCTCCCCTTCATTAATTATTATCTTAATTCTTTTGGCAGTTGCACCCAGATGCATATCATGCATACAACGCTTTATTCAAAAGCAATTGCAAACTCTAACAGACCGACTTTTCCAAACCACTCAGACTACCCTTTAAAATAATTTCCTAAGTGATCAATGCCCATAGTGTCACCAGGAAGTAATTACACGTCTGAGATTTGTCCCTTTCCGCTGCAATAAGAACATCACCAAAAACTAGGAGGGAATCGATGGATGTAGCATGACAGAATACCTGAAAGTAATGTGTTTCTCTCCCTATTGCTAGGATACAAAGGAACAAATTATATGTAAATTAGAAGGTAATGACATGTGACCCTTTCTTGGTGCCAAATTCACTTTTGGTGCTCAAGAACATCCATTTGAAGCAAGGAAGTAGGAAAACCAGATTCACCGATTAGCCAGAGCTACTCAGAAGAAGCCGCATGCTATCCTCACTTCTACTTGTTTCATTAACATAGAAAAATTCCCACCCAGGGATGAAGCTATCTGCACCTTTTTTGATCATGCAATGGATGTGCAAGCATGATTTCCTGAGCATAGTAATCACACAATAATATAACTAGCTCGATGTTCATCCATATGCATAAAAGCTAATGCATAATGAAAGCCAACGCTAAGTAGTAATGTAGGTATTTAAACAAGAATGAAACCACACCATGGGAGTTGTGTCTGAGTCTCTTTATTTATTTTATTATCTTTTTTAAAAGATACATAGATCACACAGAAGTAATAATTAAAAGAATGAACTCACTCACAGAGGGAAGGAGATGAACCTGCTCTCTGTTCTAACCTCATGAGGCGCTTCCCTCGGCAGCTGGAAAGGGGCTTCACCCGGGTAACCCCTGAGTCCCCATGAAATTTGAGGGGCTGCTGGAGTCGGGGATGCCCGGGTGCTGACAACCTCCTCCACGGCCCACCTTGGAAGCATTTTATTTGTGTATTTTAGGTCTGGTGGAGTCACCAATATGTAGGCCCCAAAGATGGGCCTTTGGAGATACCCAGAGAGGTAGAGAAAAGCTTTAATATGAGAGTTAGAGCCTCAACAGACTTCAGCTCCTACACTTTGATTTATTGGACTTACTCCACTCAGCTAACATGGAGTTGAAGAAGGTCAACCACCACAACATGGAGCCTAGAGTGCCTACAACTGGAAGCGGGAAGAGTGCATCAAGTACCCATGTGGAATCTAAGCCCCCACTTGACATAGGTGTGCAATGGACACAACCAATCCAATGTCCACAGAGAAAATGTGGAATGGGTGTGGGAAGGGTAGCCATGGTGGCTGCTGGGTGTGGGGAACAGGAGGAAGAGATGAGATGTGGAGGCGTTTTCGGGATGTGGAGTTGTCCTGGATGGTGCTTCACGGACAATTACGGGACATTGTAGATCCCCCCAGGGCCCACTGGATGGAACGTGAGAGAGTCTGGGCTATGATGTGGACCATTGACTATGGGGTGCAGTGATGCTCAGAGATGAACTTACCAGGTGCAATGGATGTGTCATGATGATGGGAGAGAGTGTTGCTGTGGGGGAAGTGGGGGGCGGGGGCAGTGGGGTTGAATGGGACCTCATATTTTTTTAATGTAGTTTTTTAAAAAATAAAAAAATAAAAAAATATATGAGAGTTAGATAGAATTTGTATTTATTATGTTTGCAGACAGGAGCTAAGGTCAGTTTAAAGGGATTCAGACCCAACTCCCCGTGTTGTGGTTTCACTCTTGTTTAAATAGCTAAGTTACTACTTAGCATGTGGTTTGATTATGCATTAACTTTTATGCACGTGAGTAAACATACATTGCTGGTTATGTAACTGTATGAGCGCATGTTCAGGAATTCACACTCACACATACATTCCAGGATCAAAAAAGGGGCAGAAAACTCCACCATGGGTGGGAGTTTTACTGTGTTAATTAAGCAAGTTGAAGTGAGGACAGCAAGGGGATTCCTCTGCCTGGTCCAGGACACCAGTTCAAGCCGGTTTTCATACTTCAATGCTTCAAATGGATGTTACTGACCACCAAAGCAGAATTTGGCACCAAGAGAGGGTTGCATCTCATTCCCTTCTAATTTACATATCAGTCCATCCTTTGTATCCTAGGAACAGGAGGAGAAACAAGTTGCCTTCAGGTCTTTGATTATCCTTCATCCATCCAAGGGATGCTGTAATTTCTCAGATGCCTTTTCCGCATCAATCGATAGGATCATGTGATTTTTCTTCTATGATTTACTAATGTGGTATATTCTGCTGATTAATTTTTTTGCATGCCTGGTATTGTTGTAGAAGTTGAGAGAGATTTAACTATTTGCGTATAGAAGGCCAGGACTCAGGAATAATGTGGGGAAGGAAAAGGGATTTATTTATGACCGGGTGGGCTCAGAGCTTTTTATTTCAAAATCTGAACCCCCGAACAAGATTTTTGAGTTTTTTTTATACAGAGGAAAGGCCAAATGTTTTTTTGTTTCAGGGCTCAATAGGCTTGAACTAACATATTTTCCACATCCTAGATAAATTTTAGCATGGATTTTATACATTTTAGATAAGCTTTTAGCATATTTGGTTTGCATTTTTCCTGAGTATTTAAACTTTATAGAGTTTGCATAGCTAAACTGTTTTTCCGGGACTGAAGTTGTTGTCATGGTTACCAAGGGCAGGGCTGCAGTTCTCACTGTTCCAAATGCACAGTTCAGTCAGGTTATTTATAGAGACGAACAGCCCCCCACCCATAACCGACATTAGTATAAAACCCACTTGATCATAATAAATACTTCTTTAAATGTATAGCTGAATTCAGTTACCAAACAGTTTGTTGAGGATTTTTGCATCCATATTCACTAGGGGAATGGGTCTGTACTTTTCTTTGTCATTTGACTTTGATATTAGGGTGATATTGGCTTTATAGAATGAGTTTTGTAGCATTCTCTGTTGCTCAATTTTTTGGAAGAGCTTGAATAAGATTGGAATTAAATCCGCTTTGAATGCTTGGTAGAAATCATCTGTGAAACCACCTGGTCCTGGACTTTTCCTATTGCCAAGTTGTTTGATGACTGTTTCAGTCTTTTTACTTGTGATTGGTTTCCTGAGGTCAGTGTAGAGTGTCTGTACATTCCTAGGAATTCTTCCATTTTGTCTACATTGTCTACTTTGTTTGAGTACAGTTGTTCATAGTATCCTTTTTTGATGTCTTTTATTTCCATGAGGTCCACAGTAATGTCCCCGTTTTTATTTTTTATTTCATTTATTTGCATCTTCTCTCTTTTTTCCTTTCTTAGTCTAGCTAAGGGTCATCAGTTTTGTTAATCTTCTTGAAAAAACAAATTTTGGTTTGGTTTATTCACTCTATTGCTTTTTAGTTCTTGATGTCATTTATTTCTGCTCTGATCTTCATTATTTCCTCACTTCTACTTGCTTTGGGAATAGTTGACTGTTCTTTTTCTAGTTCCTCCAGCTCTGTAGTCTGGTCATTGATGTTAGCTCTTTCTACTTTTTTAATCTAAGCATTGAGGGCTATGAATTCCCTTCCAACACTGCCTTCACTGCATAGCATAGGATTTTACAACGTGTTCTCATTTCTGGACATCTTGGGATATTTATTGATTTCTCTAGAAATTTCTTCTTTAACCCACTACTTATTTATGAGTATATTGTTTACTATCCATTTATTTGTGAATTTTCCTTTTTCCAGCTGTTCTGATCTCCAACATTATTCCACTATGATCAAAGGAAGCTCTTTGTATAATTTCAATCTTGTTGAATTTATTGACATGTGCTTTGTGACCCAACATAGCATCTATCTGGAGAAAGATCCATGAGCACTTGAAAAGAATGTATATCCTGCTGTTTTCAGCACAATGTAAGGTGTTTGTCTATTAGGTTCAATCCATTTATAATATTATTAAAGTTCTCTGTTTCTTTATTGATCTTCTGCCCAGATGCTCTATTCCATGCTGAGAGGTGCATTGAAGTCTACAACTATTAGTGTAGAGATATCTATTTCTCCCTCCAGTTTTGCAAGTGTTTCGCCTCACGTATCTTGGGGGATCCTGATTAGGTGCATATACATTTACGATTGTTATATATTCCTGGTGAATTACTCCTCTTATGAATATATAATATCCATCCTTGTCTCCAAGAACAGTTTGTTTTTAAAGTCTATTTTGTTCAATATAAGTACAGCTACTCCAGTGTTTATTGATTACTGTATGTATGGAATATATATTTCCAGTCTGTCACTTTCACTCTGTTGATATCCCTGAATCTCTTGTAGAGAGCATACAGATGGCTCATATTTTCTTATCCATTCCACCAGTCAGTGTCTTTTCACTGGGGAGTTTAATCCAATAATAGTCAATGTTATTTTTGTAAAGGCAGTTTCAATTTCACCCATTTTGACGTTCAGGTTTTATCTGTCATATTTTATTTTCACTAGTTTTTTTACACTTGGGTATTTTAATCATATAAACTTCATTTCTAGACTCTCTTCCAAGATACTCTCCCCTGTCTTTTCTTTTCAGGCAGTAGGACTCCCTGTACTGTTTCCTGCAACGATGGACCTTTGCTTACCAGCTCTCTCAGTTTCTGTTCATCTGTGTATGTTCTAAACTTGCCCTCATTTTATAAATACAATTTTGTCAAGCAGAAGGTTCTCGGCTGGCAATTTTTCTCTTGCTCTGTCTTAAGTATATCTTGTCTCCATTGATTTGAATGAGAAATTGGCAGCTTATCTTATTAGCAATCATTTATATGTTATATGTTATATGTTATCCTTCACTTTTCTCATCCTGCTCTCAGAATTCTCTCTTGTATATTGGCATTTTACATTCTGATTAGTATGTGTCTAAGAGTTGGTCTATTCAGATTTATTCAGAAGGGAGTATGCTGTGCTGTTTGGACACAGATATCTTTTTTTTTTTAAGATTTAGTTTTTTATTTATTTCTCGCCCCTTCCCCCCAGTTGTCTGTTCTCTGTGTCCATTTTGCTGTGTGTTCTTCTTTGTTCGCTTCTGTTGTCAGTTCAAGTTCCTGTAGGTCAAAAGTGCCTGCAGTTGCCCTGAGAGGCTGAGGAAATACCCGCTCCCTCCTATCCTGAGTGGGGTCAACTGCAGACACTTTTAGTCTACAGAAACTCGAACTTTGGGTGCCTGTGGCTGCACTCCCACACCCATTAGGACAAGAAAGGGACTGTGTTTCCCCAGTCTCTTTGGGGAACTGCAGGTGTTTTTGGCCCACATAGACTGAGTAGTAGGACAACTGTAGTTCCATCTCTGGCCTCAAGTAGGATAGGAGGGAGCTGTGTTTCCTCAGGCTTTCTTGGCAATGGCAGCACTTTTGTCCTATAGGGAGTGAACTGTTGGGTTACTGTGGATATACCTCACCATCCCCAGTAGAATGGGGGGGGGGGGGTCTGGTGTTTCCTCAGCCTCTCTGGGCAACAGCAGGTACTTTCAGCATACAAGGACTGAACTTTTTGGGCCCCTGGATCCACCCTCAACTCCCAAGTAGGACACAAGGGTCCTGGTATTTCCTCACCCTTCCTGGACAATGGCAGGTAATCTTGGCCTAGAAGGATTGAGCTGTGGGATGCCAGTGGATATATCAAGACCACCAAAAGTATAGGAGGGGCTGGTGTATCCTCAGCCTCTGGGAAATGGCAAGCACTTTGGACCCACATGGACTGAACTATTGGGTAATGGTTGCTTCATTCCCACCCCCTAAATGGCCAAAGGGACAGAAATCCAGTCGTTGTGGATGACATTTTGGCAGTTCTTCAAAAAACTACCTATAGATTTTCCATATGACCCAGCAATTCCACTGCTGGATATATACCCAGAAGAACTGAAAACAAGGGCACAACCCAATATATAAATGCCAATGTTCATAGTGGCATTATTTGCTAATGTCAAAAGTTGGAATCAACCCAAATGCCCATCAACAGATGAATGGATAAACAAAATGTGGTATATACATACAACGAAATACTACTCAGCTATAAGAATGAATACAGTACAAACACATGGGAAAACATGGATGAATCTTGAGGACCTTATGTTGAGTGAAGCAAGCCAGGTATTGAAGGACAAACACTACATGAGCTCTCTGATATGAA
Organism: Dasypus novemcinctus; assembly: GCF_030445035.2. Lineage (NCBI taxonomy): Eukaryota > Metazoa > Chordata > Mammalia > Cingulata > Dasypodidae > Dasypus > Dasypus novemcinctus. The sequence continues at coordinate 17,099,798 of NC_080693.1, read as the reverse complement.
ACAAGCAAACCAAGCTGTCTCAGAGAGCTAGGGACTGGATGATAAGCTTACAGGAAATTGGGGAGAAGGAAGGTTGTGAGCTGATGCCTAGAATGTTGAAATCTATGATAAAGTGGAGGTAAGTATTTGTACTGGGTAGGGATAAGACAGGGACATAGGGATACCTTTGGGTGGGGCTTTGCAGGCTTGAGGGGGGCTAGGGTTGGGTGGGTGGGCCAGACGGGTCATGAAATTGGGGGAAGGGCTGGTGGCAACAGTTGATCATGGGTGATTGTCAGGTATGTGGTTGAAACTCTTTAGAAAATTTTATAAGGAAGGATTACCTGTTGAAGATGCTTAAGGGGGAGCAACTGGCACAAGAGCAGGCTTCTATGAAGTGTGTGAGTGCTCATCTTGTCATAGTATGTTATATCATTGGGTGGAGACCCATACAATGAGTGGGAGGGTGTTCCCACATCCGGGGGAGGCCCGATGTTCTGAAATAAAGGGAATTGTGTCTCTCAAGAGAATTTGTGGCTCCCAATGAGGGAGGACAGTCTAGTATGTCAAGCCCTCAGCATTGTTGCAAGTATCTGTGAATCTGCTCCTTCAAGCAGTGAAGAGTGATTGTCATTGTGGGCCCTGAGGGGAGGAGGATAGAGGAATAGAATAGATGGGGCAATGGAAGTGTTCCACAATATCGCACAATGATGGATATAGGACATGTTAAATTACTCCAAAAAAGTATTAAAAACTATAGGCTAAAATATAAACCATAATGTAAACCATAAGATAACTAAAAAGTTAGGAAATTGTACAGTCTAAAATATAAACCACCATGTAAACCAAAATGGAACAACGTTTGACAGCTATGTTTCAATATCTGTACATCAGCTGCAGCAAATATAACATGAACGTGTAAAAAGATCATTGCTGGGGAAGGGGGAAAAGGGTTTGATGTTGGATATATGGGAGTCCCCTATATTGTTTATGTGACTTTACTGTGATCTAAAACTTTTATGAAGGCAAAATTAGAAATTAGAAAAAAAAGGAAATATGTAGACACTGAGAAAGAAATGAAAAAATTGCATGACCACTGTACATACAGGACAACACCTATTGCAGAAATGAAAGGCAAAATGTCAAAAACAAACTTTTATGATACTTTTCATTTTTTAATGCCCCATTTTATTTTTATTTTATTTTAGTTTTTCTAAATTAGTATGTATTCTATTTTTAATCTTTAAACCTACCACTATTTCATTTTCCTATTGATTGAATTTGGCAATATATTAGGCTTCGTTTTTTAAGAATCTTTGGACCCAAGATGGTTCAACTATGGCAGAGGAGGAATGCTGGTATGGGGTGTTATTGATGGGGGGCACACGGTTGGGAGGGAGTTCCCCAGGGCATGCATATAGGGTACATAAAAATATTCAGATGTATGTTGGTTATTTTCATAGTAGTTACAGTTACAAATGACAACTGAGGGAATGCTGGGTTCCTAGCCTGGGGAACTCTGTCGCATTCCCCAATGGAACAGCAACAATCCCCAAGAGCAAGGGCAAAGACCAGTGAAGGAGAATGGTCCAATGATGAGCCCTTGATACTGATGACTATGCTTATGAGCCTGTGTGCCTGAAATTTGAACTAGACCTAGAGATGCAGGGTGCCTAAGACTTACCTCCTGAAAATCTATAAGTTGCTCAAATCTGGCTACTCCCTAAGCCAAACTCAGCATGTAAATGCATTATCTTCCCCCCACCGTTGGGACATGACTCCTAAGGATGTGCCTCCCTGCTGCCAAGGGATTACTACCAATCACTAACTGGTGATACAACTAGAAAGAAACCTTGAATAAAAGGAGGAAATGGTAAAGACAAATGAGTGTATATGGGTAAGAGTCTTCAAAATAGAGTAAGGAGGTCATCAGAGGGTTTGTGCTTATGCACACCTCAGCAGGATACCAGAGACAACCAAAGTAAATACAACCCCAGGTACTGGTGCTCCCGAGGACTATGAAGACACACAGGTTCTATGATCATGGCAGTTGGCTCTGGAGTTCAGTGCCTTGTCAGTGGGCCCTACTATGGAATTTGTGTTCCTGAGTATGATGGAATTGGACTCAGATGTGAATTTTCTACACATGCCTCTTCTGTCACTTTTGCTGAACCTGTGGTTGGTGCAGAGGTTGGTGTATACCCAGGAGACTTGAATCTCTGAACTGGCCATGTGAGAGCTGGGCCCTGGAGAGTTGCAGCTCCTGCTCTCCTGTTTGTTGGACTTGCACAGGTAAGCAAACAGGGAGGTGAAGATGGTCAACCAACACACCTGGGAACCGAGAGTGCCTACAACTCCAAGTAGGAGAATCACATCCATCCACCATGTGGATATAGAGGCGGAGGGCACATCACCATCCCAGGGTCCACAGGATGGCAGAATAATATATGGAATAGAGTGAACTTACTGGTATTTTGCTATGGAACTATGTGGCTAGTAGTGGAAGAAACTGTAGCACTGATCTGGAGAAAGTGGCTATGGTAGTTGGCGAGGGCAGGGAGAGGGAAGTAGAGATGAGATGTGGGGGCATTTTTGGTACTTGGAATTGTCCCAAATGATATTGCAGGGACACATGCTGGACATTATATATCCTGTCATAAACCACTGAATGTACTGGGGGAGAGTGCAAACTATAATCCATGCAGTGCAGCAGTGCTCCAAAATATATTCACAAAATGCAATGAATGTGCCATGATGATGAAAGAAGTTGGTAATGTGGGAGGAGTGGTGGGTGGGAGGTGGGATATGTGGGAACCTCTTATATTTTTTACTGTAACATTTTTTGTGATGTATGTACCTTATAAAAAAGACAATTTAATTTTAAAAAGGAAATTAAAAAAAAAGCAATTGCAAACTCTAACAGACCACTTTTCCAACTCATACTACCCTCTTACAATAGTTTCCTAAGAGATCAACACCCATACTGTCACCAGGGCTTTCTATGTATAGGACCACCTCATCTGCAAATAGTGAAATTTTGACTTCTTTCTTTCCAGTTTGGATGTGTTTGATATCTATTTCTTGCCTCAGTGCTCAAGCAAGTACTTCTAACACAATATTAAATAGGAGCGGTGATAGTGGGCATCCTTGTCTTGTTCCTGATCTTAGAGGGAAAGATTTTAGGATTTCACCATTGTAAATTTTGTCAGCTGTGGGTTTTTCATAGATACCCTTATAATGATCAGAAACTTTCCTTCTATTCCTATCTTTTTCAGTGTTTTTATCAGGAAAGGGTGCTGTGTTTTGTCAAATGCTTTTTCTGCATCTATAGATATGATCATGTGATTTTTCCCCCTTTGATCTGTTAATGTCGTGTATTAAATTCATTGGTTTTCTTATGTTGAGCCATCCTTGCATACTAGGGATGAAACCCACTTGGTCATGGTGTATAATTCATTTAGTGTGTTGTTGAATACTATTAGCAAGCATTTTGTAGAGGATTTTCACATCTAGGTTCATTAGAGATTGTTCTGTAATTTTCCTTTCTTGTGGTGTCTTTGCTTGGCTTTGGTCCTAGGGTAATGTTGGCATCATAGAATGAGTTAGACAGTGTTTCTTCTATTTCGATTTTTTGGAAGAGTTTAAGCAAGATTGGTGTTAGATCTTTCTGGAATGTTTGGTAGAATTCACATGTGATGCCATCTGGACCAGGGCTCTTCTTAGTTGGGAGGTTTTTAATGACTGATTCTAGCTATTTACTTGTGATTGTTTTGTTGAGATCATCAATTTCTTCTTTTTTCAATATCAGCTTCTTATGGAGTTCTAGGAATTCGTTCATTTCCTCTAAATTGTTGTTTTTATTGGAATATAGTTCTTCAAGTTATCCTCTTATAATAGTCTTTATTTCTGTGGGGTTAGTGGTGAAATCGCCTTTCTCATTTCTTATTTTGTGTATCTCCATCTTCTCTCTTTTTTTTTCTTTGTGAGTCTAGCTAAGGGTTTGTTAAATAAAAGATCAATTTTATTGATCTTCTCAAAGAACTAGCTCTTGGTTTTGTTAATTTTTTCAAGTTCTTTCTTATTTTCTTTTTCATTTAATTCTGCTCTGATCTTTGTTATTTCTTTCTTTCTTCTTCCTTTGGGTTTAGCTTGTTGCTTTTTTACTAATTCCTCCAAGTGTACAGGTAGTTCTTCAATTTTAGCTCTTTCTTCTTTTCTGATGTATGAATTTATGGCTACAAATTTCCCTCTCAGTACTGCTTTTGCTGCATCCCATTAGTTTTGATACATTGTGTTATCATTTTCATTAATTTCAAGGTAGTTATTCATTTCTTTTGAGATTTCCTCCTTGACCCACTGTTTTTCTAAGAGTGTGTTGTTTAATTTCCATATCTTGTTGCCAAATCTGGGTCTCTGGCTCTTGCAGATTTCCAGCTTCATTCCACTCTGGTCAGAGAAATTATTTTGTATGATTTGATCTTTCTGAATTCATTGAGACTTTCTCTATGGCATAGCATGTGGTCTCTCTTGGAGAATGATCCTTGTGCACTTGAGAAGAATGTATATCCTGCTGTATTTGGTTGTAAAGTTCTGCATATGTCTATTACATCGAGGTCCTCTAATATATTGTTCAAAGTCTTTGTTTCATTACTGATACTCTTTTGAGATGTTCTGTTCAAAGTTGATAGTGGTGTATTAAAGTTCCCCACTGTAACTATAGAGGCATCTATTCCTTCACTTAGTTTGTTCAGTGTTTGCCTCATGTTTTATTTGGAGGTGCCCTTGTTAGGAGCATAAATGTTTAATATTTCTCTTGCTTCTTGAAAGAGTATCCCTTTCTCTAATATGTAGTGTCCATTTTTGTCTCTCAGAACTGTTTTGCATTTAAAGTCTATTTTGTCTGATATTAATATAGCTACTTCTGCCTTTTTTTGGTTATTGTTTGCTTGTAAGTTTGTTTTCCAGTCATTCATTTAAAACCTCCTTGAATCCCTGGGTCTAAGATGTGTTTCTTGTAGACAGCAAATAGAAGGGTCATATTTCCTTATCCAATCTTCCAGTCTGAGTCTCTTGACAGGTGAGTTTAATCCATTGACATTCAGTGCTATTACTTTCAAGGAATTACTTATATTAGCCATATTTTCTTAGGATTTGTGTTTGTCATATTTTGTTTGATTTTTTTTCTGTTTTTGTCTTTTTAGTTGCTCTTACACTCTCCTCCAACTCTGTCTCTCCTGTTTGTTTTTTTTCCTCCTGCAGAACTCCCTTTATTATTTCTTGAAGGGTAGGATTCTTGTTGGCATACTCTCTTAGTTTCTGTTGATCTGTGAATATTTTGAACTCTCCATCATTTTTGAATGCTAGCTTAGCTGGATATAGTGTTCTTTGTTGGAAATTTCTTTTTTTAGCACCTTGACTATGTCATACCACTGCCTTCTTGCCTCCATTGTTTCAGATGAGAAATCAGCACTTAATGCTATTGAGCTTCCCTTGTACGTGATGGTTCTCTTTTCTTGTGCTACTTTCAGTATTTTCTCTTTGTCTTGCACGTGGGATAATTTGGCAAGTAGATGTCTTGGGGTATGCCTGTTGGGATTTTTGTTGTTTGTGGTGCACTGTGCTTCCTGGACATGTACATCCATCTCCCTCAATAGGTTTGGGAAGTCTTCAGCCATTATTTCCTCCAACACCCTTTCTGTCTCCTTTCCTTCTCTTCTCCTTCTGGGATGCCTATAATGCACATGTTTGTGCATTTTCTGATGTCATTCAGGTCCCTAAGTCCCTGCTGGATTTCTTCTATCTTTTTATTAATAAATTTTACTATCTGGTTGATTTCAGATGTACTATCTTCCACAACCCTAATTCTTTCCTCTGTCTCTTCAAATCTGCTGTTATTTGCTGAGAGTGTATTTTTGATTTCTTGGATTGTGCGGTTCATCTGCAATTGCTTTTGAATGAACTGTTGCATGCATGATATGCATACAGGTGCAACTGCCAAAAGAATTAAGATAATAATGAATGAAGGGGAGCAACCACTGGTGAAGCTGGACAGGTTTTAGAGGGAGAACCCGTTTCCCTGTGTATGAGGTTATTGGCTTTGTTCTTTAGTTCTTAATGCCCTCACTTCCTTGGAGACATTGGTGGTTAAGTATAAGTATGTAGCTGCAGTTCTGGCAAATGCCGTGATTCCTAAAAATGTAAACAAAGTGGTTAATTGGCTTTTTTTATTTGTAGTGTTATATGTTCTGAGGTGTGTTTTAACAAAAATCTGTTGAATTTTGTTTAAGTAGGCTCTTCTGGCCACTGCTTTCAAGGTGTAGATTAACTGAAGCATTCCACAGGACAGCCGGTTCAGGCATTACTTGATATTGTTTCTGCTAATTTACACAGTACCAACATTTGATTCTATTGTAGAGGTTTTGGAATATGTACAAAACAAGTGTGAGGGGTGATTACTGTCTTCCCTCAGGGCTAGTTATTGGTACCTTCTGTAAGAGATTTAGTATCTGATGGACTTTTTTTCTGTTTGAATAGGAAACATAGGTTCTCCACAGCTGAAATAAAAGCTAGTTCATTATCTTACTAAATAGTTTGGGGCAGTCCAAACCTCAGGAAAGTTTCCTGAAGGAGGAACTTATTTACCATGGAATGCTCTTTTGTGTACTCATCCTGAAAAGATGTTTACAAAACTAAAAGATAGTTAAATTTTCTTGTGGTTTTATAATTATGTGGTGGGTGAGTGCTATTTTCCATGGGTTTAAGTTTCTCAACCAGCAAGGCTCCATAGGGCCAACACCATAGCCAAGAGGCCTCATTTTTCCAATTTGCATGGCATGAGGTATAGGCAATAATAGATTATTATTACTTCCCCTTTTGGGCTGTAGAGATACTGGTTTTTTACTTCATATTTTCAATGTTTGCATCAGTCTTACTATTACCATTTCAACTGGAGCAGGGGCTGTAACCTGAAGTGCTGAATTTAAACAGCTTAAGATTGGAGATCATTTCTTAGTTCATGGTTGTGAAGATGTCTTATCAAGTTTTATCTGCCTATGCATGCCTGGATAGGGATGGTAGTTTTCAGAGTGACCAGACTCTATTAGGTTAAGCCCTCTACTTGCAATGGCATGTGGTATATTTTACACAGTTACTTTTTAAAGGGGCTATATCAAAATTACACCCCCTTGCACAATTGGAACCCAACTGGGTTAATATGTTGCCTTTGCCACAAGCCCCATCCAAAGTACATATAGGTGCTGGCTACATCTAAGTCACAGGGTCAGTTAAGGCCCACACCCCTTACTCCTTGAGTCTCTGCTATTACTCTCTTTTTTAAAAGATTTTTAAAATTTATTTCTCTTCCCTTCCCCCCCTCCCCAGTTGTCTCTTCTCTGTGCCCATTTGCTGCACGTTCTTCTTTGTCCGCTTCTGTGGTTGTCAGTGGCACTGGAATCTGTGTTTCTTTTTGTTGCATCATCTTGCTCTGTCATCTCTCCATATGTGTGGTGCCATGCTTGGGCAGGCTGCACTTTCTTTCACACTGGGCGGCTCTCCTTACGGGTGCACTCCTTGCACGTGGGGCTCCCCTATGCGGGGGCACCCCTGCGTGGCATGGCCCTCCTTGTGCATGTGAGCACTGCACATGGGCCAGCTCCACACGGGTCAAGGAGGCCCAGAGTTTGAACCGTGGACCTCCCATGTGGTAGACGGATGCCCTAACCACTGGGCCAAGTCCGCTTGCCAGCTATTAGTCTCTTGATATATAAAAAGCAGATTTCTTAGGGTCCCCCATTCCCATGTACAACCTTTTCTGATTAACATATTCATATTTGAGCTAAATGAGTGATGAAAGTTTTCCCGTATCCCCAACAATCCCAAAAAGGGCACTCATTGTGTTGGAGTTTCAGGACACAATAATATTAAAGTACAAATAGCTATTCTGATAAAACAAACTCTCTGCTTTGTTTATTAATGTAAGTGCTGACTTAAAAATTTTCAGCCATTCGAATAGAGCTCTTTTAAGAATTTTTGTTTGTTATTTTAATATGACTGTCTGCTGAGGTATGAAATATACACTGAACAAACAAACACATAAGAGTTAAGATACCACAACAGAAGCATAAGTTTACTAATTTGACTTATAATTCTTACTCCTTTGGTATGGTTGTTTTCCAAGTTTTCTATCACTTCACATCTTTGATTTTTACCATTTTTATGACCTTTGTATGGGAATGAAGGGAAACCACACAGCATTGACTCACAACTTTTTAGTTTCTTTATCTTTCCACGACTCAACAAAGATTTGAACATATGGGATTTTTTGCCCATTTTTCTCCCTGTTTAGAAAAGAAGTTTAAATGCAATATACTGTTAAAATTCAAAGACATATTTTTTTTTTTGGCCAAATTTCTCTGTCATTTAATTTCTACCTAGGTTAAGCTTCATTACAAAAAGATAATTTATGCCTCTGTAACCCAGAGCCCCAAATTGAGACCAATTTTTCAGGCTGCATCCTTGTGGCAATCATTTTTTCCCCATGCTGAAAGAAAGAGAGAGAGGGAACAAGCAAAACAAAGGCACAAGAGACAGCAGGCTTCCCCTTCCAGGAGTGAGGCAGTGGGACTCAGACTATCAACACCTCCCCCACTACCACCATGCCTTCCATCCCTTAGTGAAGGGAAACCAAATGCTTATGCGCAGTACCCAAAGCCGAAGAGAAAAGGAAAAGCTGAAACCAAATGCTAACTTCTGGTCAGCCAGAAGAAAAAAACAAACAAATAGAAGTAATAAGTGAAGGAAGGAACTAACACCCCAAGAGAAGGAGATGAACCTGCTCTCTGTCCTAACCTCATGAGGTGCTTCCCTCTGCAGCTGGAAAGGGTGTCCACCCCGGGTAACTCGTGAGTCCTCATGAAATTTGAGGGGCTGCTAGAGTCAGGGATGCCGCGTGCTGACAACCTCCTCCACAGTCCACTTGGAAGCGTTCTCTGGTTACCATTTTTATTTATTTATTTTAGGTCCGGCAGAGTGGCCAATATGTATGCCCCAAAGCTGGACCTTTGGAGATAACCAAAAGTAGAGAAAAAATTTCATATGAGTGTTAGACAGAATTTACATTTATCATGTCTGCAGACAGGAGCTAAGGTCAGTTTAAAGGGATTCAGACCTGACTCCCTGTGTTGTGGTTGTATTCTTGTTTAAATACCTAAGTTACTGCTTAGCATTTGTTTTGATTTTCATTAACTTTTATGCATATGGATAAACATATATTGCTGATTATATAATTGTACGTTTGTACATTTAGGAAATGACACTCACATATACGTTCCATGATCAAAAAAGGGAGCAGATAGGGATGTGGACTTGGCCCAGTGGATAGAGTGTCCGTCTACCAGATGGGAGGTCCACAGTTCAAGCCCTGGGCCTCCTTGACCCGTGTGGAGCTGGCCCACGTGCAGTGCTGATGCACACAAGGAGTGCTGTGCCTTGCAGGGGTGTCCCCCACGGAGGGGAGCCCCATGTGCAAGGAGTGCGCCACGTAATGAGAGCTGCCCAGCATGAAAGAAAGTGCAGGCTGCCCAGGAATGGTGGGGCACACACGGAGAGCGGAAGCAGCAAGATGATGCAACAAAAAGAAACACAGATTCCAGTGCCACTGACAATAACAGAAGTGGACAATAAGAGGAACATGCAGCAAATGGACAAAGAGAACAGAAAACTGGGGCGGGGGGGAGGGGAGAAAAATAAATAAAATAAATCTTAAAATAAAAAGGGGCAGATAACTTCACCCTGGGTGGGAATTTTAATATGTTAATTAAGCAAGTTGGTGTGAGTACAGCAAAGGGATTGCTCTGCACAGGTCTGGAAAACCGGTTGAAGCTGGTTTTCATACTTCATTGCTTCAAATGGATGTTCTTGATGACCAAAAGCAGAATTTGGCACCAAGAGAATGTTGCATCTCATTTCCTTCTAATTTACATATCAGTCCATCCTTTGTATTCTAGGAGAAGGGAGAGAAACAAGTTGATTTCAGGTCTTTGATTATCCTTCATCCATCCAAGGGATGCTGTACTTTCTCACATGCCTTTTCTGCATCAATCGATAGGATCATGTGATTTTTTCTTCTATGATTTATTAATGTGGTATATTATGCTGACAGATTTTTCTTGCCTTGAAACACCCTTTCTGGCCTGGTTTAAAACCCACTTGATCATAATGAATACTTCTTTAAATGTATAGTTGAATTTGATTAGCAAACATTTTGTTGAGGATTTTGCATCCATATTCACTAGGGAAATGGGTCTGTAATTTTCTTTTTCATAGTATCTTTATTTGGCTTCCATATTAGGGTGATATTGCCTTTATAGAATGAGTTTTGTAGTATTTCATGTTGTGCAATTTTTTGGAAAAGCATGAGTAAGATTGGAATTAAATCTTTGAATCTTTGGTAGAAATCATCTGTGAAACCACCTGGTCCTGGTCTTTTCCTATTGCTGAGTTGTTTGATGACTGTTTTAGCTTTTTACTTGAGATTGGTTTCCTGAGGTCAGTGTAGAGTGCTTGTACCATTCTAGATATTCTTTCATTTTGTCTACATTGTTTACTTTGAGTACAGCTGTTCATAGTATCCTCTTTCTTTCTTTTTTAGTATCCTCTTTCAATGTCTTTTATTTCCATGAGTTTAGTAGCAATGTACCCATTTTTATTTTTTATTTCCTTTACTTGTATCTTCTGTCTTTTTTCCTTTCTCTGTCTAGCTAAGGGTTGTCGGTTTTGTTAATCTTCTGGAAAAAACAAATTTTGGTTTGGATTATTCTCTCTATTGCTTTCTAGTTCTCGGTGTCGTTTATTTCTGTTTTGATTCTTGTTATTTCATTCCTTCTACTTGCTTTGGGATTATTTGTTGTTCTTTTTCTAGTTCCTCCTGCTCTATAGTCTGGTAATTCATTTTAGCTCTTTCTTCTTTTTTAGTCTAAGCATTGGGGGCTATAAATTCCCCTCCAACACTGCCTTCATTGCATACCATAGAATTTTAAAAGTCATGTTCTCATATCTGTACATTTCAGGATATTTACTAGATTTCTCTAGAAATTTCTTCTTTAACCCACTACTTATTTAACAGTATATATTTTTACTATCCATTTACTTGTGAATTTTCCAATTTTCCAACTGTTCTTAATATCCAATATTATTCCACTATGATCAAAGGAAGCTCTTTGTATAAGTTTGATCTTGCTGAATTCATTGAGATGTGTTTGGGATGCAACATAGGATCCATCCTGAAGAAAGATCCATGAGCACATGAAAAGAATGTATATCCTGCTGCTTTCAGTGCAATGTACGGTATTTGTCTATTAGGTTTAATACACTTATAAAATTATTCAAACTCTCTGTTTCTTTTTTGATCTTCTGCCCAGATGTTCTGTTCAATGGTGAGAGAGGTATACGGGAAGTCTGCAACTATTATTGTAGAGATATAGAGGTATCTAATTCTCCCTTCAGTTTTTCAAGTGTTTTGGCTCCCGTATCTTGGGGGATCTTGATTAGGTGCATATACATTTATGGTTGTTTTATATTCCTGGAGAGTTGCTCCTCTTATGAATATATAATATCCATCCTTGTCTAATATAACAGTTTGCTTTTAAAGTCTATTTTATTGAATATAGGTATAGCTACTTCAGCATTTATCAGTTACTGCATGTGAGGAATATGTATTTCCAACCTTTCACTTTCACTCTGTTGGCATCCTTGAGTCTCTTGTAGAGAGCATACAGATAGCTCTTATTGGGAAGCAGACTTGGCCCAATGGATAGGGCATCCATCTACTACAATGGGAGGTCTGCAGTTCAAACCCTGGGCCTCCTTGACCTGTGTGGAACTGTCCGACATGCAGTGCTGATGCGTGCAAGGAGTGCAGTGCCACGCAGAGGTGTCCCCCCACATAGGGGAGCCCCAAGCTCAAGGAGTGCACCCTGTAATGGGAGCCACCCAGCACAAAAGAAAGTTCAGCCTGCCCAGGAGGGGCAGCCGCACACACGGAGAGTTGGTGCAGCAAGATGATTCAACAAAAAGAGACACAGATTCCCTCTGCCACTTACAACAACAGAAGTGGACAAAGAAGAACACACAGCAAATGGACACAGAGAACAGACAAGTGGGGTGAGGGGGAGGGGAGAGAAATAAATAAAATAAAAATTTACAAAAACAAAAAGATAGCTCTCATTTTCTTATCCACTCGACCAGTCAGTGTCTTTTCAATGGTGAGTTTAATCCATTAATATTCAATGCTATTACTGTAAAGGCAGTTTTTATTTCACCCATTTTGACCTTTGGGTTTTATCTGTCATATTTTATTTTCACTACTCTTTTGATACTTTCAGTTATTTTAATCGTATAAACTTTATTTCTAGACTCTCTTCCAAGCCACTCTCCCCTGTCTTTTCATTTCAGGCAGTAGGACTCCCTTTACTGTTTCCTACAAAGCTCAACTCTTACTTACAATCTCTCTCAGCCTCTGTTTATCTGTGTATATTCTAAACTTGCCCTCATTTGTGAAAAACAACCTTGTCACATAGAAGGTTCTTGGCTGGCAATTTTTCTCTTGCTCTGTCTTAAACATATGTCACTGTGTTCTTGTCTCCATTGATTGGAGTGAGAAATTGGCAGTTAATCTTATTACCATCATTTATATGTTATCCATCACTTTTCTCCTCCTGCTCTCAGAATTCTCTCTTGTATATTGGCATTTTACATTCTGATTAGTATGTGTCTAAGAGTTGGTCTATTCAAATTTATTCAGATGGGAATATGTTGTACTCTTTGGACATGGATATATATGTCCCTCAATAGGGTTGATGAGTTTTCTACCATTATTTCATCAAACATTCCTTCAGCCTCATTTACCATTCTTCTCCTTCTGGGAAGCACATGACACAGGTGTTTGCATGTCTCTTGCTGTCTTTTAGTCCCCTTGACCCTCTTCAATCTTCCTCCATTCTCTTATTCATCTGTTCTTTTATATGTTTGTTTTCAGAGACCATGTCTCCAACTCACAGGTCCTTTCTTCTGCCTCATCAAATCTGCCATTATATGCCTTCAGTTTATTTTCAATTTCATATATTGCATCTTTCATCCCTGTAAGATCTCCTGTCTTTTTTAGTGTAGGTTTTCAAATTCTTCTTTGTGCTCACCCAGTGTCTTCTTAATATCCTTAATCTCTTTAGGCATCTCATTGAATTTATTAAGGAGATTTGTTTGAATATTTATGATCAGTTGTCTCACATCCTTTATGTCATCTAGAGGTTTATCTTGATCCTTTAACTGAGCCGTATATTCCTGTTTCTTGGTATGGATTGGAATTTTTTGTTGGTGTCTTGGCATCTGGCTTACAGGACACAGTTCTTCTGAGTGCAGTTTCTCTTTCTTGCCTTTCCCCCCTTGTTGTTTGTGTAGTGGGAGCTGAGGATATAGCGGGTTCTGTGATCTATGAAGGTTGAAGCTGTCTGTGTTGCCCCAGGTATCAGTGAAGTTTTCCCAACTTTCTCCTCTGCCAGGTATAGGGAGAAAGCCACGTCCATATGTAATAATCCAAGTTGTGCTGGCCAAGACCATCTGTAGTTGTGTGGAGACATTCTTGAAGCATCAAGCCTCTTCCACACCTGCCATGGGTGGAGATGGACCTGCAGGTGTAGGCAGAAATCTATGCCATGTGGGCCCAAAATGACAGTACTAGTAATGATAGAATGATGTAACACCGGCACCCCACCTCCACTGCCAGGGGAGGGAATAGTTCCTCAGGGGTGCCCCGCACCTAATCCTTGTGGCCCAAATGCACCTGCAGTTGCCCTCCATGCTGAGGGAGTTCTATCCTTTTAAAGCCCTTTAGGGGGTGGGAATGAAACATCCATCACCCAACAGTTCGGTCCATGGGCCCAAAGTGCTTGCCATTGCCCAGAAGCTGAGGATACATCAGCCCCTCCTATGACTTTTGGTTGTGTTGGTAGATCCACTGGCATCCAACAGCTCAATCCTTCTAGGCCAAGAGTACCTGCCATTGTCCAGGAAGGCTGAGGAAATACCAGGACCCTTCTGCCCTAATTGGGGGTTGAGGGTGGACCCAGGAGCCCACAAAGATTCAGTCCTTGTAGACTGAAAGTACCTGCTGTTGCCCAGAGAGGCTGAGGAAACCCCAGACACCCCCTTCATCCTACTGGAGATGGAGAGGTACATCAACAGTCACCCAACAGTTCACTCCCTATAGGACAAAAGTGCTGCCATTGCTAAGAATGCCTGAGGAAACACAGATCCCCTCCTATCCTACTTGTGCCAGGGATGGAACTAGATTTGTCCTACTACTCAGTCTATATGGACCAAAAACACCTGCAGTTCCCCAGAGAGGCTGGGGAAACACAATCCCTTTCTTGTCCTAATGGATGTGGGAGTGCAGCTACAAGCACCCAAAGTTTGAGTTTCTGTAGGCCAAAAGTGCCTGCAGTTGTCCCGAGAGGCTGAGGAAACACCTGCTCCCTCCTCTCCTGAATGGGGTCAGAGGTGGAGAAGGAATCAGAGGTGCTCAACACACCAGTGCAAGGGGTCTGGAAGTGCCTGCAATTGCCCAGAGGAGCTCCTCTCCTATCGTACTGGGGTGCTGGGGTGCAGCCCCAGGGGTCTGACCATTCAGTCTGTGCCAGTCAAAATCCCCTGCAATTATCCAGAGAGAATGGTGCATGTCCCCTTTGCCGAAGGTGGTTCTGCAGCCAAGGCTAGGGCTTCCATCTGATCTTGGTGGAAGGAAGCTGGTCCCTGCCTTCCCTGGATTTTCGGTTAGCCCCACCTCATGCTGGGGCAGAGTTAAAGTGAAGGTTACTGGCCTCTTTCTGACTTGGACAGCTTCAAACATGAACTGTTCTTAGGACTATACGTTAGCCAGCTGAGGTTACTAATGAGTAGCTGAAGTCAGTGGCAAACCTCTTCCTACCCCATTTTTGGCTGGAGCATCCAACTTAGCAACAAAATAGCTCCTGAGGTGGCTTTTGCTGCCAGTGGACAATGGACAGTCACCTCCACAGTGGGAAGTTGTAGGTGTATTTTGAAGCATTGGAAATAATTTCATAATAAGCTAATAAATAAAGGAGAATATTCTTGCTCAAAACTGCACGGTCACATTGCAGATTCATAAAAATACCCTGGAAAGAAATCTTTTGACTATAATGTTATTTATACTTAAACTTGTTTTGTAAGAGAATGAGAATTATCAGTAACATTAGTGAGTTGTGTGTTTCTGCATCTAACTCTCCATTTCTCCCTACTTTCTCCCTGGTTTTCTCCCTACACCTGGCAGAGGAGAAAGGTGGGAGAACTTCACTGATACCTGGGGCAACACAAAGAGCTTCAACTTCCAAAGGTCACATAATCAACTATATCCTCAGCTCCCACTACACAAACATCAAGGGGGAAAGGCAAGAAAGAGAAACCCAGTAACCTCAGCTGGCTAACATATAATCCTAAGAACGGCTCATGTTTGAAGCAGTCCGAGTCAGAACGAGGCCAGTAGCCTCCACTTTAACTCTGCCCCAGCATGAGGTGGGGCTAACTGAAAATCCAGGGAAGGCAGGGACCAGCTTCCTTCCACCAAGATCAGATGGAAGCCCTAGCCTTGGCTGCAGACCCACCTTCGGCAGGGGGGATCCTGCAGGGACATGCACCATTCTCTCTGGATAACTGCAGGGGCTTTCGACTGGCACAGACTGAATGGTCAGACCCCTGGGGCTGCACCCCAGCACCCCAGTACAATAGGAGAGGAGCTCCTCTGGGCAATTGCAGGCACTGCCAGACCCCTGCACTGGTGTGTTAAGCACCTCTGATTCCTTCTCCACCTCTGACCCCATTCAGGAGAGGAGGGAGCGAGTGTTTCCTCAGCCTCTCAGGGCAACTGCAGGCACTTTTAGTCTACACAAACTCGAACTTTGGGTGCTTGTGGCTGCACTCCCACACCCATTAGGACAAGAAAGGGGATTGTTTTTCCCCAGCCTCTCTGGGGAACTGCAGGTGTTTTTGGTCCATATAGACTGAGTAGTAGGACAAATCTAGTTCCATCCCTGGCTCAAGTAGGATAGGAGGGAGCTGTGTTTCCTCAGGCTTTCTTGGCAATGGCAGCACTTTTGTCCTATAGGGAGTGAACTGTTGGGTGACTGTTGATGTACCTCACCACCCCAGTAGGATGAAGGGGGTGTCTGGGGATTCCTCAGCCCCTCTGGGCAACAGCAGGTACTTTCAGTCTACAAGGACTGAATCTTTGTGGGCCCCTGGATCCACCCTCAACCCCCAATTAGGACACAAGGGTCCTGGTATTTCCTCAGCCTTCCTGGACAATGGCAGATACACTTCGCCTAGAGGGATTGAGCTGTGGGAAGCCAGTGAATCTACCAACATGATCAAAAAGCATAGGAGGCGCTGGTATTTCCTCAGCCTCTGGGCAATGGCAAGCACTTTGAGCCTATATGGACTGAACTGTTGGGTGATGGATGTTTCCTTCCCACCCCCTAAAGGACCAAAGGGACAGAACTCCTTCAGCATGTAGGGCAATTGCAGGTGCATTCGGTGCACAAGGATTAGACTCTGGGGCACCCCAGATGAACCGGCCCCTCCCCTGCCAGAATGCTGATGTTACATCATTCTATCGTCCCTACTACTGTCATTTTGGGCCCACATGGCATAGATTTCTGCCTCCACCTGCAGCTTCATCTCTACCCATGGCAGGTGTGGAAGGGGCTTGATGCTTCAAGAATGTCTGCGGGTGACTACAGATGGTCTTGGCTGGCACAACTTGGATTATTAACATGGACATGGCTTTCTCCCTAAAGCCGGCAGAGAAGAAAGGTGGGGAAACTTCACTGATACCTGGGGCAACACTGAGAGCTTCAACCTCCATAGGTCACAGAATCACCTATATCCTCAGCTCCCACTACACAAACAGCAAGGAGGAAAGGTGAGAAAGAGAAACTACACCCAGAATAAATACATCTAGTAAGCCAGATACCACACACCAACAAAAATTCCAATCCATAGCAAGAAACCAGAATATATGGCCTAGTTAAAGGAACAAAATATGCCTCCAGATGACATAAAGGACATGAGAAAATGAATCATAATTGTTCAAACAAATCTCCTTAATGAATTCAATGAGATGGCTAAAGAGATTGAGGATATTCAGAAGACACTGGTTGAGCACAAAGAATTTAAAAGCTACACTAAAAAAGACAGCAGATCTTATGGGAATGAAAGACACAATAAATGAAATTTAAAATATACTGGAGGCATATAATGGTAGATTTAAGGAGGCAGAAGAAAGGATCTGTGATTTGGAGATATGGCCTCTGAAAACAAACATAAAAAAGAATGGATGAATAAAAGAATTGAAGAAACTTGAACAGGGTCACAGGCAACTAAATGACAGCAAGAGACATGCAAACATATGTGCATGGGTTTCCCAGAGGGAGAAGAATGGTCAATGGGGCAGAAGGAATGTTTGATGAAATAATGGTAGCAAATTCATCTACCCTATTGAGGAACATAGATATCCATGTCCTGGGAAGCGGACTTGGCCCAGTGCATAGGGTGTCTGCCTACCATGTGGGAGGTCCATGGTTCAAACTCCGGGCCTCCTTGACCCGTGTGGAGCTGACCCATGCACAGTGCTGATGTAGGCAAGGAGTGCCATGCCTCACAGGGGTGTCCCTGCACAGGGGAGCCCCACACACAAGGAAAGCACCTCATAAGGAGAGCTGCCCAGAGTGAAAGAAAGTTCAGCCTGCCCAGGAGTGGCACCACACACACGGAGAGCTGACACAACATGATGCAACAAAAAGAAACAGATTCCCGTGCCACTGACAACAGAAGTGGACAAAGAAGAACACACAGCAAAATGGACACAGAGAACAGACAACTGGGGATAAGGGGTGAGAAATAAATAAATTAATTAATTAATTTAAAAAAAAAAGATAGCCATGCCCAAACAGCACAGCATGCTCCCTTCTGAATAAATCTGAATAGACCAACTCTTAGACACATACTAATCAGAATGTAAAATGCCAATATACAAGAGAGAATTCTGAAAGCAGGATGAGAAAAGTGAAGGATAACATATAAATGATGGCTAATAAGATTAACTGCCAATTTCTCACTCAAATCAATGGAGACAAGAATGCAGTGACATGATATACTTAAGACAGAGCAAGAGAAAAATTGCCAGCCAAGAACCTTCTGTGTGACAAAATTGTATTTAAAAATGAGGGCAAGTTTAGAACATACACAGATGAACAGATGAACAGAAACTGAGAGAGTTGGTAAGCAAAGGTCCATCTTTGCAGGAAACAGTAAAGCGAGTCCTGCTGACTGAAAAGAAAAGACATGGGAGAGTGGCTTGGAAGAGAATCTAGAAATGAAGTTTATATGATTAAAATAATGGAAAGTGTCAAAGAAGTAGTGAAAAGAAAATATAAATAAATACAGATAAAACTTGAAGGTCAAAATGGGTGAAATAAAAGCTGCCTTTACAGTAATAACATTTAATATTATTGGATTAAACTCCCTATTGAAAAGACACTGACTGGTGGAATGGATAAGAAAATATGAGCCATCTGTGTGCTTTCTACAAGAGATTCAAGGATGCCAACAGAGTGAAAGTGAAAGGTTGGAAATATGTATTCCACACAGGCAGTAACCAATAAACGCTGGAGTAGCTTTACTTATATTGCACAAAATAGACTTTAAAAAGCAAACTGTTCTTGGAGACAAGGATGGATATTATATGTTCATAAGAGGAGCAATTCACCAGGAATATATAACAATCATAAATGTATATACACCTAATCAGGATTCCCCAAGATATGTGAGGCAAAACACTTGCAAAACTGGAGGGAGAAATAGATATCTCTACACTAATAGTTGTAGACTTCAATACACCTCTCAGCATGGAATAGAACATCTGGGCAGAAGATCAATAAAGAAACAGAACTTTAATAATATTATAAAAGGATTAAACCTAATAGACAAATACCTTACATTGTACTGAAAACAGGAGGATATACATTCTTTTCACATGCTCATGGATCTTTCTCCAGATAGATGCTATGTTGGATCACAAAGCACATATCAATAAACTCAACAAGATTGAAATTATACAAAGAGCTTCCTTTGATCAAAATGGAATAATGTTGGACATCAGAACAGTTGGAAAAAGGAAAAGTCATAAATAAATGGGTAGTAAACAATATACTTGTAAATAAGTAGTAGGTTAAAGAAGAAATTTCTAGAGAAATGAATAAGTATCCGAAGAAGTATAAAAATGAGAACAAGTTGTAAAATACTATGATATGCAGTGAAGGCAGTGTTGGAGGGGAATTCATAGATCTCAATGCTTAGATTAAAAAAGTAGAAAGAGCTGACACCAATGACCAGACTACAGAGCTGGGGGAACTAGAAAAAGAACACCAACTATTCCCAAAGCAAGTAGAAGTAATGAAATAATGAAGATCAGAGCAGAAATAAATGATATCAAGAACTAAAAAACAATAGAGAGAATAAACCAAACCAAAATTTTGCTTTTCAAGAAGATTAACAAAACCAACATCCCTTAGCTAGACTGAGAAAGGAAAAAAGAGAGAAGATGCAAGTAAATGAAATAAAACATAAAAACAGGGACATTACTATGAGCCTCCTGGAAAGAAAAGACCTCAAAAGAGGATACTATGAACAACTGTACTCAAACAAAGTAGACAATGTAGACAAAAATGGAAGAATTCCTGGGAAAGTACAGACACCCTACACTGACCTCAGGAAACCAATCACAGGTAAAAAGACTGAAACAGTCATCAAACAACTCGGCAATAGGAAAAGCCCAGGACCAGGTGGTTTCACAGATGATTTCTACCAAGCATTCAAAGCAGATTTCATTCCAATCTTATTCAAGCTCTTCCAAAAACCTGGACAACAGGAAATACTACAAAACTCATTCTATAAAGCCAATATCACCCTAATATCAAAGCCAAATGAAAAAGGAAATTACAGACCCATTTCCCTAGTGAGTATGGATGAAAAAATCATCAACAAAATGTTGCTAACCGAATTCAACTATACCTTTAAAGAAGTATTCATGAGGAGGTGGGGCAAGATCGCATCTGAGTGAGTGCACCTCATAATCTCTCCTGCAAAGAAGCAGCTGAGTAGGGTTGGAGTCCTGCTGGACCAGGCTGTTTCTGGTGTTTGTAGGGCAGGAGGTGTCTGTACATCAATTTGGTGGGATGGTGACAGAGGAGGTTCTTGTAAGTGGTAGAATTTTGGGTCTCTTTCACAGATGTCGGGGTTGTGCGTGGGACCCTTTCCCCTGGGGCTGGCAGCCCAGCGGCAGTGATTCCTGGAGGCTTTGCTGTGCTGGGGAGTTCCCAAGCCCTGAGCAGACTGTTTCAGGGGCTTGTAGGGTGGGAGGTGTACGGAAGTTGATTTGGTGAGACAGTGACAGAGCAGATTCTTGTGAGAGGTGGAATTTTGGGTTTCTGACTCGGAAGTCAGAGGTTCTGGGTGGAGCCCCTGCCCCTAGGGGTAGTAGCCAGGCCACAGTGATCCCTGGAAACTTTGTTTGTGGGGTGTTCCCAAACCCTGAGTGGGCTGTTTTGGGGGCTTGCAGGGCAGGAGGTGTCTGGATGTTGATTTGGTGAGACAGTGACAGAAGAGATTCTTGCAAGAGGTGGAACTTTCAGTTTCTGACATGGAGGTCGGAAGTTCTAGGAGGAACCCTTCCACTTAGGGCTGGCAGCCTGTCTGTGGCAATCCCTGACCTCTTTGTAGAGCAGCAGCACCCCCAGCAGGCTGTTTTATGGGCCTTCAGGGCAGGAGATGTCTGGATGTCGATTTGGTGAGACAGTGACAGAAAAGATTCTTGTGAGAGGTGGAATTTTGGGTTTCTGATATGGACGTCAGAAGTTGCGGGCGGGACCCCTCCCCCTAGGGCTGCCACCCAGCTGCGGGGATCCCTGAAGGCTGTGTTGGGCTGTGGTGCTCCCAGGCCCCCTATTAACCAGATGCATGGTTCCCAGGTCTGTGTCCCCTAAACCCTGGTGGCCCACGCTCCAGAGACTCACACACCTTGAGTCTGCAATCTCACAGACTTACCATCCCTGAATCCACCACGCCCTGAGGTCCGTCTGAGGTCCTTGATTACCCTAGCCCTCGGCATTTGTGTTTTTTTGTTTTTGTTTTTGTTTTTTGTTTTGTTTTTTTGTCTTGGTTGCTAATATTGCATTATCTCCTGGTCTTTTCTCCCATTTTATCCCCCAAGGTCCTTTTTCATTTATCTGTGGTTTTTTTTCTCCTTTTCTTTTTCTTGCTTGTTTCCCTCCCTTTTCTTTGCCCACCCCCTTTTTTTTCTTCTCTTTTTTTTCTTTTCTCTCTTTTTCTTCTTATTTTATTTTATTTTCTTTATATAACAGGTGCTACAGGGAGCGCTTCACATTTGCTGTATTTCCTCGTCCTCCATTTCCTCTTTTCTGTGTGAAATGATTTTGGCCACCTACACTATCCCCCTTCCCCCACATCTTGCTATCCTCCATCATCTACTGTTTCTCTTACATTCCATCTCCCTTTCTTTGGCCCCCAAATTGTCTGACATTAATTTCTAATACCTTTGTTCTGTTTTCTGTCTTTTATCTACTCTTGATATTATTGTCTTTCTTTTCTCTTTCCCTCTGTCATGAAAACACTGGCTTTTTAATTAATACTATATTCCTCCCCATATTCACTTGACTGTCTCAGTATAGGTACTCTACTTACTGCTATAACTCTACACAACTTACATGAGTCTAATATCCATTCTCCCAGATCTCACATTGTTGCTCTGTTAACATTTATTACCAATACTACTTTACACAGTTCCTTTTCTTACACATTTTGCTTTCCCTTACCCTAATATTTTCCTTCAAAGTGATCTTAGCCAGCAACAAGAAAATAGAGTAAGAAGAACAAAGTGACAAAGAGAAGACATAACACTTGTGCAAGAACAACAACTAATTAATCCCCAAGACTAGACAAAGAAGCTAAGGAACTGATTAAATCCGTCAAGATATAATGATGACCAGACAGTAACAAAAAACTACAAACCAAACCAATAATCAGGATAACATGGCTGAATCCAATGAAAAAACTAAAAACCAGGATGGGGAGCAGAACATTGGAAAAGTAATTAAAGATCTCAAAACATATATTAGTGACCAACTTAATGAAGTAAAGGAAGAGATTAACAATATGAAGAAAACATTTGGAGAGGAAATTGCAGACATATGCAAAAAGATAACAGATATGATGGGAATGAACACCACAGTTCAAGAAATCAAAAAATACATTCTCAGCAGATAGCAGGAGATTAGAAGAGGCAGAGGAGAGAATTACCAATGTGGAAGACAGTACATCTGAAATCAAACGGGTAGTAGAACTGATCGATAAAAAGATAGAAAAAAATCCAGCTAGGAGTCAGGAACCTGATTGACAATGCAAAATGCACAAACATACATATTATAGGCATCCCAGAAGGAGAAGAGAAGGGAAAGGGGACAGATGGGGTGTTGGAGGAAATAATGGCTGAAGACTTCCCCAATCTACTGAAAGAGATGGATGTACATGTCCAGGAAGCACAACACACCACAAACACCATAAATCCCAACAGGCATACCCCAAGACATCTATTTGTTAAATTATCCCATTTGCAAGACAAAGAGAAAATACTGAAAGCGTCTTGAGAAAAGAGAACCATCACATACAAGGGAAGCTCAATAAGATTAAGTGCTGATTTCTCATCTGAAACAATGGAGGCAAGAAGGCAGTGGTATGGCATAGTCAAGGTGCTAAAAGAAGAAATTTCCAACCAAGAACACTATATCCAGTTAAGCTAGCATTCAAAAATGATGGAGAGTTCAAAATATTCACAGATCAACAGAAACTAAGAGAGTATGCCAACAAGAATCCTGCCCTTCAAGAAATAATAAAGGGAGTTCTGCAGGAGGAAAAAAAACAAACAGGAGAGACAGAGTTGGAGGAGAGCAACTAAAAGACAAAAAGAGAAAAAAATCAAACAAAATATGACAAACGCAAATCCAAAGAAAATATGGCTAATATAAGTAATTCCTTGAAAGTACTAACACTGAATGTCAATGGATTAAACTCACCTGTCAAGAGACTCAGACTGGAAGACTGGATAACAAAATATGACCCTTCTATATGCTGTCTACAAGAAACACATCTTAGACCCAGGGATTCAAGGAGGTTTTAAGTGAATGATTGGAAAACAAACTTACAAGCAAACAATAACCAAAAAAGGGCAGAAGTAGCTATATTAATATCAGACAAAATAGACTTTAAATGTGAAACAATTATGAGAGACAAAGAAGGATACTACATATTAGTGAAAGGGACAATCTCTCAGGAAGAACGAACAATCATAAATATTTATGCTTCTAACAAGGGTGCCTCCAAATACATGAGGCAAACACTGGAAAAACTAAGTGAAAGAATAGATGCCTCTATAATTATAGTGGGGGACTTTAATACACCACTATCAACTTTGGACAGAACATCTCAAAAGAGAATCAATAAAGAAACAAAAACGTTGAACAGTATATTAGAGGAGCTAGATCTACTAGACATATACAGATCATTACATCTGAATACAGCAGGATATATATTTTTCTAAGGTGCACATGGATCATTCTCCAAAATAGACCATATGCTAGGCCACAAAGAAAGGCTTAATGAATTCAGAAAGATCAAAATCATACAAAATAATTTCTCTGACCACAGTGGAGTGAAGCTGGAAATCTGCAAGGGCCAGAGGCCCAGATTTCACACCAAGATATGGAAATTAAACAGCACACTCTTAGAAAAACAGTGGGTCAAAGAGGAAATCTCAAAAGAAATTAATAACTACCTTGAAACTAATGAAAATGATAACCAACATACCAAAACTTATGGGATGCAGCAAAAGCATTACTGAGAGGGAAATTTATAGCCATACATTCATACATCAAAAAAGAATAAAGAGCAAAAATTGAAGAACTAACTGCACATTTGGAGTAATTAATAAAAAAAAAACAACAACAAAGTAACCCACAGGAAGAAGAAAGAAAGAACAAAGGTAAGAGCAGAACTAAATGAAATAGAAAACAATAAAGTGCTTGAAAAGATAAAACGAAGAGCTGGTTCTTTGAGAAGATCAATAAAATTGACAAACCCTTAGTGAGACTAACAAAGAAAAAAAGAGAAGATACAAATACACAAAACAATAAATGAGAAAGGAGATATCACCACTGACCCCATAGAAATAAAGATTATCATAAGAGGATACTTTGAAAAACTATATTCCAACAAAAATGACAATTCAGAGGAAATGGACAAATTCCTAGAAAAACATAAGCAGCCTATATTGATGAAAGAAGAAATTGATGATCTCAACAAGCCAATCACAAGTAAAGAGAGAGAATCAGACATTAAAAACCTCCCAACTAAGAAGAGCCCAGTGCCAGATGGCTTCACAGGTGAATTCTACAAAACATTCTGGAAAGAACTAACATCAATCCTGCTGAAACTCTTCCAAAAAATCAAAACAGAAGGAACATTACCTAACTCATTCTGTGATGCCAACGTTACCCTAGTACCAAAGCCAAACAAAGACACCACAAGAAAGGAAAATTACAGACCAATTTCTCTAATGAACCTAGACGCAAAAATACTTAAGAAAATACTTGCTAATCATATTCAACAACACATTAAATGAATTATACACCACGACCAAGTGGGATTCATTCCAGGTATGCAAGGACGGTTCAACAGAAGAAAATCAATCAATGTAATACAGCATATAAACAGATTGAAGGAAAACATCACATGATTATATCTATAGATGCAGAAAAAGCATTTGACAAAATACAGCACCCTTTCTTGATAAAAACACTCCAAAAGATAGGAATACAAGGAAATTTTTTGAACATGATAAAGAGTATATATGAAAAACCTACAGCCAACATTGTTTACAATGGAGAAATCCTAAAATCCTTCCCCCTAAAGTCAGGAACAAGACAAGGATGCCCATTGTCTCCCCTTCTATTTAACATTGTCTTAGAAGTACTTGCTCGAGCACTGAGGCAAGAACCAGATATAAAAGGCATTCAAATTGG